>NC_079503.1:0-2400000 GCF_030052815.1 Hevea brasiliensis | reverse complement strand
ACTCTCTTTAGTCCTTCAAAAACACCATTTTTCCTACAAAACAAAGTAAAAATTACAAATTAATCCAAAATCGACAATTATGAAAAACTAACTAATTAACTAATAAAATTAGCTAAAAATGACTAATAATCAAATAAAAATGGTTATGAAATTAAACCTAAATGATTATGCAAAATGTATGCATCAAACTTCGCAGTGTATTTTCGACCATTAAATGAGCTTGGAAAATTCTGAAAAATTTATGTACTAACCCCCGTGTTATGGGCTTCGTGTAGGTATCCTCGATTCGCGGAAATTGACGATTGGCCAAGTACGCAAATTTCGGGCCAGACAGACCCGTTACCGGAAAAGTCTCCGAATTGGACCGAAGTTTTGGCTAGCCCCCCATTGTCAGACGTCCCGAGCGCGTTCCCGAAGTCGGAATCGGCAAAGGTAAACCCGAACCTTGCTTTTTCGTAATTTTCTAGTGCTTAAATAGGATTAAAAATCCATAGAATATTCGTGGTAGCTTAGAAAATTACGATTCTTTTTGCAATAGCTTAGTAATATCGCTAAGGACCGCGGGGCAAAGTTTTATAATTTTTAGAGCTTGTTTGGGCAGTTTTTGCAAAAATGATCAATAATAAGGACTAAATTGAAATTTTGCGTATTGTGATGGATGATTGATTTGATGGGCTCAGGAGGGGCTGTGTGATATGATTGAACTGTGGATATATGGATTGTGAGTATAGAAGTGTGTTTTGAACCCTTTTGCAGGTTGGGTAGGTCCTAGGTATAGGGGAGACTCTGCCGGATTTTCGGCACGACTTAGCACGTACTTGATCTTTTTCATTGTTTGTATTGAGTCAAATTTATTAAATAGATGTAATGTAATTGTCAGGTGAGCCGGGACAGCCTTCTTCCTCCGCCCAGCCGCCACAGTAATTTGTCGTCAAGTCTGTGAGTAAAATATTAATTTTAATTGTAATTTCGATATTATTATATGTTCAGCATGCTCATGCATCACTTATATGCATATATTTATATAGTTAAACTCTAGGCACGATTTATGATGCATTGATAAATGTTAAAGTGCCATGTATGTTGTTGTGGTAATTTGGAGCAGTGTGCGTGCGTTGGCGTGCGTGTGATGTGGTGTGGACTATGGATAGGACGGGTAGACACGGCTTGAGTTCTTGTTTGGGACCGGTCCTTCAGTAGACACGGCTTGAGTTCTTATTTGGGACCCCGATTTGGTATTTAAGTGGAAGTCCGAAATGAGTTCTTCCGGCACGAGGTTGGATTTAAGAGAGTCGTATAGGATCGGCTCCATATATTATGATTGATGTTACGAGTGCGTGAGTGCTCCAATTTACCTTTTTGATGTTATGATGTGATGATGTTGTTTATGTTGCATTTCACTCTACAGGGTGCATTTGTTAAGATAGTTATAGAGATTATAGTTAAGATTGATATTTTACTCTCTGAGTCGAACGCTCACTCCTGTTCAAAAATTTTTACAGGCCACAGGAGGATATTTTGTTCTGGGTTAACCTGCTTTTCTCCTTCGCAGGTGTTTATCAATAATTGTGTAATTTTATTTACTCCTAGAATTTTCGCATGTGTTAGCAGTAATTATTTGAATTTGGTCTGTAATATTATATTCATGTTGGACCTGTAAACTTAATATTTTAAGTCTGTTTTGATGGATTGGATGAGGGAGCTGAGCTCCCATTTATTATTATGTTGATGAGTATGTGGAGGGTGAGCTGAGCTCCCCAATAGATTGTTTATTGTGTTTACAGGTCGGGTGAGTCGAAAACTCCCCGTTGGAAAGTCCATTTTATGGCCGGACTCTGTCCGTTTGTTTTCTTGAAATTGGGCCCAAATGGGCCTTAGAGTTGGGTAAATGAACAGTTAGGCTTACTACGGGCCTCGGGGGCTTTAGGCTGGCCCAGGCCCTAGTGCCGGTCCGGCCCATAGGTTGGGTCGTGACAATATACATGAATAATTTTAAAAATATAAATTTAGATTTAGTCTACATATGTCAAAATTTTCATTTTATTCAAGAATATATTTTCAAATATTATGTTTTTAAAATATAAAAATTAAATAATTAATTTTACTAAAATATATGAATTAAATAGTAGTATTTTTTAAAATATATGATCAACTAGTTAGTTTTCTTAAAATAAAAAGAGTAAATAATAGCTTGACTAGTATTATTAATGGAAAATTTGATAAAAAGACTAAATAATTTAATAAAAAAATATAAAAACAAAATAATATATTTTTCAAAATATAAAAGTTAAATAATAAATTTTTTTATATTAAGACTTCATTTGTTTCACATAAAATATTTTCCTAAAAAATATTTTTCACATTTTCTGGCATTTCCCCACTTAGAAAAACTAAGTATTTTTCAAAAAAATGACTTTCATTTTTCAAAAGAGGAAATCATTTTTCATTTTCTAAACATATATAAAATAAACACATATCATTAATTTAACATTACAATATCAACTCAACTCAACTCAACTAAGCATTTATCCCAAAAATTTGGGCTCGGCTATATGGATTCGCTTTCTTTACTTTAAACGATTTTGGGTTAAATTTTCAGAAATGTGTAATACTTCTAGGTCATGTTGTACTATTCTCCTCCAAGTCAGTTTAGGTCTACCCTTTCTTTTCTTTCTATTTTCTAACATAATATACTATACTTGTCTAATTTGAGCCTCCGTATGTCTATACTTCACATGACCAAACCACCTCAATCTCCCTTCTCTCAACTTATCCTCGATTGGCACCACTCATACATTTTCTCTAATACTCTCATTACGGACTTTGTCTAGTCTTGTATGGCCACTCATCCACCTTAGCATTCTCATCTCTACTACTTTTATCTTAGACGCATGCCCAACACTCACTACCATATAACATGGCCGGTCGTGTGGCTGTAGAGTAAAATTTTCCTTTCAACTTATTAGGAATCTTGCGATCACATAAAACTCCGATGGCATGGCTCCACTTCAACCATCCGGTTTTAATTCTATGACTAACATCCTTCTCATATCTCCCATCTACTTAAATGACTGAGCCGAGATATTTAAAGTGATTACATTGGAACAGTATTACTACATCAAAACTAACTCCTTTTCTATCATCAGTTTGGTCTTTACTGAACTTGCGATACATGTATTCTGTCTAAGTAGTTTGTGCTTAGCTGGTCCCAAGTCCAGTTAAAGGAAGAGGGTTGCGATAGGTGACAACTAGTGTAAAAATTTTGTCACACCCTATAATATGAATTCAAATGATATAATTTAATATTACAATCGAATAACAAAAAATATTTTCGTAAATAATATTTTTAAAAAAGTACTTTCTATTTTATAAAAAATATTTTTTTTATATAAATTATTTTTCACAGTACAAATGAAAAATGAAAACATAGAGTTTGCCAAGCTTATCTTAGTGTTAATGTAGAGTACCGACTCAATCAATTCTTTACTTTAAAAAAAGCTTTTTTCGTGTGGTCCTTAGCTTTTGAAAGTAAAAAGCTTTGATGGAGGGGTGGTGTTAATCATCCGCCGGCCACAGCCATACCCACGCTTGTACTTGGCTGTTTGTTTAGCCACCTTATCCAACGACCTTTCCAACTCCTTTCCAACTCCTTGTTCCCCAAAAGATTAATCACTTAAATTTGAGATGGAGCGAAGAAATTGCAACAAAGAGATTAAAAAAAAAAAATCAAGGTCGATTTGTTTTCGGTAAATAATTTGTCTATAGCTAATTTAAAAAAAAATAAATTTAAATATACAAGAACAATTAAGTTTACATTACGCGGCACATGGTGTGATGTTGGTTCACACGTGAAAGGCTTAAGCGTTAAGACAACCTAAAGCAGTCGTCCGTTACAAAACTTCCAACTCTCTGGACTTTCTCAACCTCTGTCGTCTTCTTTCTTTTCTCAGACATGAAGATTGGTCATTTCTGCTCAGATTTCTCATTCAAGGTAAGCTCTTCAACCCCTTCGCCCACCGCGCGCCCCCCCGCCGGCTCTCTTTTTTTTCTTTGCTCCTTTTCTTTTATATTCACATTCCTCTGACCCTGTTTTACCACTAGAATTATCTTACAGGTCCATTAATACTCTGTTCGTATTAGATCTCAGAATCTTTTGTTTTCTCAGAATGTAGTTGAAATCTTATCATAATTTGATAAATGGGTCTCTGGTTTTTGCAGGGATGTTAAGGTTCTTGTAATCTGTTGTATTATTTGATTCAGTACAGATCTTTTGTGAAGCCATTTTCCTGGTAGACCTTGAAAATCCTAAAAGACCCAAATTCCAATTTTTATTGCAAGTACTAGACAATCTCATCAATCCTAGACACCTAGCACTACGTCTCTGGTCAAGGAAAAAAAGTATCAATGTCTGATTCAAATCCCAAATCATCCTTGATCCCTCCATCGTCCTCTCCAAAACTCCCAGATTTTAAACAATCTGTGAAGCTTAAATACGTGAAGCTTGGCTACCATTACCTTATCACCCATGGAATGTACCTATTTTTATCTCCTCTTGTTGTCATTGTCGCTGCTCAGCTATCTACATTCTCTGTCCAAGATCTCCATGACCTTTGGGATCATCTCAAATTCAATCTCATATCTGTGATCCTGTGTTCAACCCTACTTGTGTTTTTGTTGACCCTTTACTTCCTCACTCGTCCCCGCCCTGTTTACCTTGTAGATTTCTCCTGTTATAAGCCTGATGATTTGAGAAAATGTACCAGGCAGATTTTTATGGAAAGGTCTCAGTTAACGGGTTCTTTTGCTGAGCAAAGCCTTGAGTTTCAAAGGAAAATTCTTGAAAGGTCAGGGCTTGGAGAGTCAACTTATCTCCCTGAGGCTGTACTCAGAGTTCCTCCAAATCCATGTATGGCAGAGGCGAGGAAAGAGGCTGAGGCCGTGATGTTTGGTGCAGTCGATCAACTATTTGAGAAAACATCTTTGAAACCGAAAGATATTGGGATCTTGATTGTGAATTGTAGCTTGTTTAATCCAACTCCCTCTTTATCTGCTATGATCATTAATCATTATAAACTCCGAGGGAATATTATTAGCTATAATCTGGGGGGCATGGGTTGCAGTGCTGGTTTGATATCAATTGATCTGGCTAAAGATCTTCTTCAAGTACATCCTAATTCTTATGCATTGGTCATTAGCATGGAAAATATTACTTTGAATTGGTACTTTGGGAATGACAGGTCAATGCTTCTTTCGAATTGCTTGTTTAGAATGGGAGGGGCTGCCATTATGCTTTCCAATAAAAGGTCCGAGGGGTGGTGTCGACACCATATTTTGGCCGATCCCCAAAATACTTTGAAACCGATCCCCGGTGCTAAGTTTCCTCGGAGTAGCTAATCACGTTTCCGATCCCTCTTTGGTAGGCGGTCACATTTCCGACCTCTCCTCGCAAAGACGTGAATCAATGATAAGTCCTACGCATCCCTTGAAACTCAGCCGATCTCTCAAATCATTTACCGATCCTTCAAACCCGTTCGGATTTAGGACTGCCAAGAATATTCCCGATCTCTGTTGATAAATGAAGTGAACTAGAACTAGATGTTTTCCTACCTGTTTTATTGCCGACCTCCTTTCAGAAAGTTTAAGCTATAAAGTTTTGTTTCTATTCGGATCTTAAGTGTTCTAGTTAAATTTTCTTTCAAGTTACATTCGGCATTTCTTCCCTAGATCTCATGTTGAGTGCTTTCCGATCTCTCATACTTAGATTAATAATCACATTTAGTTTTTGTTTCTTTGTGCTCATACAATCAAATACTCGGACAAATAATGGTTTAAAATTTTCCGATCACAATCATTCATTGAACAAAAGGCATTTCATTTCATGTCATAATTTGTACAAAGTTATTGGTGAGGATCACCCCGGCTGATCTGTTGGATCACTCCTCTCTCCCTCTCACCCTCGGCTTCATCCTCACTATCTTCACCATCGCCCCCGGGTGCCAGGTCGTCCATCCAAGAAAAGTCTTCTTCTGGGTAACGCTCCTGGAGTGCGGCCAAGAGATCCTTGTGAGCCTTCACATAGGCCTCAGCTATTCCCGTCACCATCTCCTCATCCCTCTCCTTAAGCTCCTTATCCTTCGCCTCGAGTTCCTCTATAAGTTGAGCGACCTGAGAGGATGCATTGGCGTGGAGCGCCTGGACTTCCTTAAGAGCGCGGTCCCTCTCATCCGAAATACGGTTCTGTTCGCCAACCGGTCTTCATGGAGCTTTGCGATCCCTCGACACGAGATATATAATCCCGAGCCGATGAGAGTTCTGGATCGGAGAATCCACTTCACGGTTCTTCTTCCCGATCTCCTTACCCGGTGAATCCTTTCGGATCATGGTGCAGTTCACGGACACTCCACGTTTAAGCTCATGGTCCGAGTCAATATGTCATCAAGGCCACTGCAGGATAGCTTTGTCGATCCTCTGAAAGAAGATGGTAGACCCGGGACTTTAGCAAAACGGGGTTCTCCTTATGATTCGGTTATCCTTCAAGGAGTCGATCGATGTCTGGCGCCGAGAGGAGGTCCTCCCGAAGCTTGAATAGGTCCCCTTTCCGCGCTTGGGACAAGCTGCAAGAATCGAGGTGCTCTTAGATCTAGGAGGAGATCGGGTAGCCAGTGGTCGAGGACCGAAGGTTGGGAGGATCTCTTTGTATCTCCCCAAGCTCGCGACTGGTGTTTGGAGTCGTTACAACGCTTCATCTCCTTTACTTTAGGAAGATCTCTCTTTCCTTCTTCCGCTTCCTATGACCTTCACCACCCGCCATACCGCACAAAGAAAAGGTTAGTGAGATCACTAAGGTCGTGAGAATTGAGATATAGAAAATACCGTCTGAGGTTAGAGAGCGGAAGTTCGCGGTCTTGGCAGGTGAGCATTGAAACAGTCCAATGGTGCGGCTCGGCGATCCCGAATCCAAACAAGAATACTTTTTAGTGGACCTCACTCTTGAGATCCATCACTATCAAACTTTCCTCTTCGCTCAGGGTAATATGGTTGGAAGCAAGGGTCCCCGTACCACCAGTGGGAAATCCTCAAGCGGCTCGGATCTTTGCTCCTCACAATGAAGAAACGATTCTTCCGGTTCTTAAGGGGCGAGGCGGATCGGAAAGAGCGCAACTAGGCCGCTGAAAGAACCGATGGTCATCGTCCTTTCGGTGAGTTAGCCAGGTGCGACTTGGCGAACACTTTAGCCGTGAGTCGATTCCCTTAGCTCGGCATAGACCTCGGAAAGCTACCAAGATCCGCCACGAGTTGGGGTGAATTTGAACAATGGATGCTCGATGAAATTTTAAGACCTCCTTGTAGAAGTCATCCGAGGGAACGAAAGGCGGCCTTTAATTGTTCCTCGTACACCATAACCATGTCGTTCTCTTCAAAGAAGTGATTGACACGAAGGTCGTCATGGCACTTGATTAGCTCGTACAAGTCGGGCGAATGTTATATTCTTGGCTAAGCAAGAAGATCGGATTCTCGAAGAACCGATCGTAGCTCGTCTATAGGAGATTCTCCCTACGAAGAAGCGCGACGCCTTAATGGTACGACATACGACTGGAAGCGAGGACCCTAAGAGGTTCGGGTTGCGTGCTTGGCGGCGCCTCTTCCTCATCGAGACGATGACCAAGAGAACTCAATGGAAGGAGGGCTCGCGCTCTCGACCTTCGGCACGCTCATTTTCAAAAGAAACAAAGAACTTAAACAAAAAAGAAGATCAAAGTCCTTACAGAGTCTAATCGGTGTCGGAGAAAATGAGAGAACTTGAAGCTATGAGCGGGAGACGAAAATGAAATGAGAAAACAAGCGCTAACCCTCCCTATTTATACTAGTCAGAGCATTTAATGCTCGCGAGGTTCTAAGCGGCGCATCGATTGGTGAGACTCGGCCATTACGACACTTTTCTCAAATATCCGAATGTTCGAGAGATCGGTCAATCGGAGATCGGCATAACAAGTTAAATATTTTGAATAAAGGATCACCAAGTGTCATTCAAGTAAAGAACGGATCGGATAACCACCTTAGAGATCGGAAAATAATCAATGCAAAAATAATAAGATGATAAGCAAAATAAAGTCTTTATTTGCAAAAAGATCGGATTACATCATTTGGGCGATCTCTAGGATCGGATTAAAATAAAGGTCTAGCTACATCATGTGGCCGATCTCTAGAGATCCGATTACATTGAAAATTACATCATTTCGTGATCTCTAGAGACCGATGAAAATCCTATCTGAAGAGGTGATCTAAGGACCGGTTTATAATCGATCCCAAGGATACTCCCGAGATCCATGGATCGATTTATAACTAATGCCAAGGATACTCCAGGTGTTCCAAAGATCGCTTTATAATCGATCCCAAGGATATTGCCGACGGATGCTTCATCCGTGTCGAACACCCAATGTGGATCGAATCATTTCGGAACACTCAATGTGATGAGAAGCCGAATGAACTCGGTTGAGCAACTTCGAGATCGGTACAAGCCCGCAATACGGATCGGTCAAATTCGATTCTCTCACCATCGCCAATTAGGACCATCCAATCACCGGATCGTAAATTTTCCGTCGAGGAAAAGGGAATTCCATCTAAGAGGATCAAAACCACGATTGTAGCGGAACTTTCCCGAAGCTAGAACCAAGAAACAAGGAGAAAGAGAGAAAATCGAATGAAGGAAATGCCACTATCAAGGGGTATATATAGGGAAAATGGGCATTTAATGCCGATGAAACGGCGGACGCTTGAAAATCGAGATGTAATTAATGCTTGGACCGAATCCGCATCGATCAAGGGATAAAAGAGATCGGAGATAGGAGATCGCATGAGAGATCGGAATGGGAGCTAGGGAGGGATCGGAAGACAAAAAGAATAAGACAAATTCCGATAACCGCCGCCGAATCGAGCCGAGGTAGTTAAAGCGTGGCGACGAGATCTCCACCGCACGCCTAAGAATCGCCCGCAATCTCCGACAGTGCGTGGTATGTCATGACTGTCATGTACTTCCCAATCCCCACCGTTGTTGTCAGTTGTAAGGATGATTCCGGAACACTTGGATCAAGAGAGAAGACGACAATACGGCGTCTTTCACTCTCACCCGGATCGTTCGGACAAAGGATTCAAGACCGTCGGATTAAAAGAGGAAAAGGACAAATATTTTGAGAAGCGATCTCACCATTCGTTTTGATTCTCTTTAATTCTCGAACATCCGATCATGTACTTCAAAATCCCGACCCTCCATCTCCTCAAAATGAATCGACCCTTCATGGGGAGCACGGATTCCTATAAATACTGCATGAAAAAGCGTTCAAAGGGGGAAAAAGGACTGACGAAAAAAAGAAAGGTCATATTATAGCGGAAGAACTCAAAATTTCATTCATTTGTTATTCTGCTACTTTGAAGTATTGATTGGAAAGACTTTTGAAACTAGTTTTCAAGTGTTTCTTGAAAGGATTTTGAACACTGGAACTCTACATTTCCACTTGTTCATCACACGATCACGCCTTCACTTTCAACTCTTTATCATCTCTATTTTCATCCCTCGTTGGAGCTCAAATCCCACTCGGTTGTTATCTTGACCTAATCACATCATAGCTAAGCTCCCTCCGTTCACGGTGAACATCAACTCTCAAAGCTAATCACCGCGGTCTTGTTTCTAGTGGCCACCCCATAATTATTCCTCTGATTCAGCTCCTCCTGTAAGAGCTCACGTCATGCTTTTATTAAGTGTTTGCGTTCATTTCTTTCGTAGTCTCTCTGTCCTTTTACGTATGTGATTTTTCTCCAAGTTCATCTCGTGCAAAGAGACCGTAAATGTTATTCTCGTGTCATCTCTTTAGTGATTAGTGTGCCTTTATTAATCTTCGTCATTTCAATACAAGCTTTTCTCGGTTCCTAGTAGAGTGTAAATGGTCGTAAGACGAGGTAATCGCAACCTAAAGATCTCTCTTAAAGGGAAAATCAATAATACATAAGGAAGATAGTCAAACTATTAGGGTCGACGAAACGCAGATTCGGCAAAGATGCCATAAAATGGAAGTAAAAGAAGCGAGTAGATTGGTCATAAATAAATATTGGTAAAATAAATACATGAGAGGTCGGTAAATCAGTCTCATTTTCCCTGTCTAGCCGAAGGATATTGATAAGTCCTATCCCCAACCTCTTTAAACTTCGGATCCTTATCTCTAGGTTCTTAGGGCACCAAAATTCGGAGATCGGAAAAATACCTTTCTGCACCTTTATAATTTAAAAGAGATCGTATGATAGTTCTTATCCTGTCTTAACTAAAATTCTAATAAAAATTTAAAAGAGATCGGAGGAGAGTTCTTATCAGGTCTCAACTCAAAATTTTATTAAATAGGATCGGAGGAGAATTCTTATCCTGTTCCCATCTCGAAATTTTAATAAATACCTAAAAGAGATCGGAGGAGGACCTCACCCGACCTCCAATTAGAATTTTAATAAATAATCCAAAGAGAGATCGGAGGAGAGTTCTTATCAGGTCTCTATTCAAATTTTAATAAATATTAAAAAGAGATAGGAGGAGAGTTCTTATCCTATTCTCACACCAAATTTCAACCCGTATGCAAGATAATCCCAAAACCTGAACAATTCGTAACGCCAACTCACTAAGTTTGTCTCATTTACTTATGTATCCGGGTAATCCTAATTAGTGAAAAATCAAACATTCCTTTTACCAAAAGGATTAACATTCCCACTATAGCCCTTCTAACTAATTTATAAAGGACACAAAATTAAATCTACTTACCCTTGTTAAGGGATGAGGTGGGGTGCCTAACACCTTCCCCACAGTTAATGGACCCCAACCTAGAATCTCTGTTTTGAAGTGGTTTCATTTTTAATTTAACTCCTAAATGGTTTTCTTTAGTTTCCTCAAAACTAAGGTGGCGACTCCTCACTTTTCCCACTTGGTGAGTGATCGTCAGGCGACCGCAAAATCCCGTTATGACGACTTAGCGACTCCACTGGGAAATGTATCCTAACCCGATCTAGAGGTCCAAAAGTAGGCTTAATTTTTGTCCGATCAAATTATAGTTAGAGGGCTCACTCGGCAATGTCTTATATGCTAATTATTATTGCTAACTATTTTGTTTTGCCTGTTCTATCTCCTACAAAGGTTTCTTCATTTCAAAGAAAAAGGAAAAAAGGAAAATGGAAAAATAAAATCCCCCTGAATTGGGAAGAGGTAAAAGTGTCCCTTCACACACCGAACACTTACACAATGTCCTCACACACTATAGTCCTAACCCGGGCTTTCTTACCCTTTTAGGAAAGTAGGAGGGGGTCATGTAGCAGTGCAGTGGGTTTTACCCGTTAGTATCCGTGAAGGCTCTGCTCAAATTGAAACTCGTTCTATCCATTGTGATACTCGTGGAATTTTCCGACAATATCATGGGGGTAGAATGGGGCTCTCTTGTTCTGATGAGGGGCAATTTGGGAACTGTGGCTATTAGAAAAATTAGATCTGAGCTAAACCGTCACAATAGCCGAAAGTCGTAGTAAATCGCCTCATAAGATAGAACCATCCATAGGTAGCGCTTACTCAGATCGAGTCTCCTATTATAGGACAAAAGGGACATGTTTACTCTTACCTTACTCTTTCGATTTCTTTTCGTTCATTTTGTGAGGGTAATCTTGAATTCTACTGAAACACTTACACATTTTCCTACTTTGATAAATGTGTACGTGTCACTCTCTAAACAGTATGATTCAAAATTACCCTAATTTGTCTTACTAACGAATCTTCCCGCAGGCATCACCAAACCGAGGGTCTGTAAAAGGATAGGCATCATTTTTATCATGGCATCCTCGAGTCAGTCGGCAGAAAAGGTTCAGAATGCTAAACTTTGGTCTGAATCGGCTCATGTTCCTGCATTCTCCCAAAATGATGCTTTCAAGGCGCCTGCTAGCTCGCTACCTTCACTGGATTTGGATGAAATAGAGGTCAAAATGAACAACCTCGAGGGTCTGTCTAGTAGATGGAGGTCGCTTCCCGATCAGGTCAAGGTACAGTTTGAAGAAAAGTACGGAAGGATTGCAACCTTAATGCAAGTCAAGGTCCAAATCCCGGCATTAAAAGCCATGTTGTCGGTTTGGAATCCTAAGTACGGAGTATTCTCTTTCAATGATATTGACACGGTCCCCACTATGGAAGAATATCAGGCATTGCTAGGGATCCCATACTCCTTGCAGAACCGGATCTACTTACACCTCGAGCATAGATGCACTGAAAGCGGTTGGCACACATGTTGGGTTTTCCCCGGAAGAAGTAAAGTCCAGAGAAATCAAAGGGAACACGTATGGATGGTATTGGACGTACCTTGAGAAGCGGTTAGATCATCGCCTCCAAGAGAAACGATGGGATCAAGCTTCCGTAGCACTCGCCTTGGGAATCTATGGTCTGATCCTGTTCCCGGGGCCATTGGGGATCATCACTAGCAGTGCAGTAGAGGTATTTTGGACAGTAGAAAGGCAGGGGATCAACCCGATACCGGCAATCCTTGCTGAAACCTTGTTAACCCTAACTTACTGCACAACAGGGAAAGGGTCCATTAAGTGTTGCTCTCGCTATTATACCTGACTATCACCACATGTGTCCCGAGGAGACAAAAGGATTGACTTGGTACCTTGACCACCTCCCATTGAGAAGATGATCCGGTTAGTGATAAGCCCAAGAATGAAAAACATGGCATGGAACGGATTACGAGTTTCAATAGCCATGATTATCGTTGGAGGAAGTCGTGGACGTCAAGCCAACCTGTCTTGATTGGTACAGAGGTATTGATCGGTGTCCCTAATTGGAATAACCGGGTATACAAATTACACTCCAACGCTGGTAACAAGGCAGTTTGGCTCAACACAATCTGTGATCAACATTGAAGAATACCACCAAGGACACTTCTACCATGAACTCAAGGAAGAAGAAGGGTTGAAAATGGCTCGCAAGTCTTGGGAAAGCATCGCTCTGATAGAGAAATCACCCAAAGGCCCAAGTGCCTCGGACGATTATCTTAAATGGAGGACTGACAGGGACCGAGAACACTCTACTGTAGAATTCAAGGACGACAACCCTCGCCAAGACGCCTTATTAGAGGAAGCTGATAATCGCCTGGTTGACTCGCTACAAAAGGCAAATACCGAGAACTCACAATTGCAGGAACAAATAAAGCAATTGGAGGACCAACAGCAGAAACTTAAGAGAAGGGTAAGAAAGCTCAAGGAAGAGGCAAGGGCAAAGGATAGGGTTCAAGAGCAAGAGGTACATGGGAAAAGAAAGAAACTCTCTCAAGCCGAGGTCAAAGAAATGAAAGGGCGTAATAGTAAGCTTCAGAAAGGATGAAGTACCAAGAGGTGCTCGTTGAAGAGTATAAACAGGAAAACAAGAAGAAGAAGCTTGAATTAAAAGAACAGCACTCCTCATCAACGATATCTTGAAAGAGTGTGCTAAAGAAAGAAAAGAAAAGAAAAACAAGTCGCCTCTATCAAGAACTGAAAGAGAATGTAGACAAGCTGGAGAGGACAATAGCACAAGGAAAACAAGAATTATTACCATAATCATAGTAAGCCATCAAAGCATTCGATCCTGCCAGGCAAGAAGGAAGGTTATATGAGTATCTCAGAAAATGTCATCTCATTATAAAGAACCTCCCAGAGCTTAGGCCGATGTAAAAGATACGATGTACAAATTATTCAGTTAATGAAGTGATTTTTGGACCATTGTTTAGCAAAATTTGTGAATGAATAGTATGACTCCCGTAGGAACTTCCTCGCTAGGGTTATGTGAAAAATTGAAATGCGTTGTATGGACAAGTATCATAAATGCGCACTCAATCTCGTCATTCACGGTCAGACTATCGAACGATGCCATGATAAAGCTGAGGCAATTATCCTTTTTACAGATTTCAACTTGGCTCTCAAATGCCATCAGATCCTTCGTCTGCATCAGACTTTTTAGTTTCTCTGCAAAAATCCAAATTTTATTTCAGATTTTCTTTTTTTTACTCCTCCCAGGAAATCAATATTGATTCAAACAAGGCAAGTCTGACCAAGCACACAGTTCAACCCAAGCGAGTGTACTTAACAAGATCTCGAACAAGAAAGATAATGGAAAATCAGGAGCAAGTATGAGAACCTACAGGCGGTGTCTCCGAATTGAAAGATCAGCTTTCTGAAATCATGAGACTAATGAAGGAAATGTCTCAGAACAAACCTACTTCAGAACCTAACCCACCATTACCTCCTCCGCCTCCTACAACAAATGATCCTCATCAAGCTTCAACCTCTTTTACCTTTCAGTCTCCCATTCCGGACCCGACAGTCACTGTCAATCCGGTGAGCATGAATAATGACCCACCTTTCTCCTATTACCCTACTTGTCTCAAATGCCGAGCCACACCCTACAATCCCGATCCATCCAGATTTACTCCACCCTCGGCTCCGGTTGGAGGAGCATATCACACATGGAAGGAGAACATAGGGCGAGAGATAACGAGAAACTATCTCGCCTCTAGAAGAAAGATCGAGGGCAATAGAGGGGCCGAACATGTATGGTACAGTCGATGTGTCATCACTGAGATTGGTGCCAGAGGTGGTGGTACCACCCAAATTCAAGGTTCGGATTTCACAAGTACACCGGAAACTCGGATCCTCAGATCCACCGCAACCTACATTGCCAAAATGTCCGCTTTAACGGAAGACGATAGACTTCTCATTCACTTCTTTCACGAGAGCCTCTCCGGAGCAGCTCTGAGATGGTGCATACAATTGGACAGGAGCAAGCTACACTCCTGGAAGGATTTAGCCGATACTTTTCTGAAGCAATATAAATTCAATTGTGATGCTGCACCCAGAAGGAGGGACCTCCGTAACACAGTACAGAAAGACCGGAAAGTTTCAAGCGACGCCTAACGATGGAGGGAGAAGGCTGCAGTAAGTATATCCTCCAAAGGACCGACAATGAACTTTGCTCCTATTCATCGAAACGTTGAAGGCTCCTACTTCAACTTGATGATCGGAATACCTCCAACAGCTTCTCAGATATCATCCAAGCGGTGAGAGAATCGAAGCCAATCTGAGAATAGGAAGGCTACAGGAGTTGGCTGAGAACCCTGTAAAGAAAACTGCCAATTTTGGCAAGAAAAAGGAGGGTGATGTACACTCTATCACCCGTCAGAATAATTACCCCCAATTTCCCCAAAATAACTACCGGCCATATTCCCCCTCTCATGGCCAAACCATCGCCAACATTCCACCTCCTTTCCCTAATTATCCACAAACACGCCCACAATACGCCCCACCCACAAATTTCCAACCAAGACCACCTCCTCCACCAACTCAACCACGACCACCACAAAATAACCCGAGACCTCCAAGAAATCCTGATCCACCCCTTCCCCTCCCTCTCAGTGAAATATACCGATACCTTGTGATAAACCAAATCGCAGTCCCTTTAGACCCAATCCAGCCGCCATATCCCAGGTGGTATGATGCCACAGCCCGTTGTGAGTATCATGGAGGAGCACAAGGGCATTCAACTGACAACTGCGGGGCACTCAGAGGGAGAGTGCACGCTCTAATCCGGAACGGGTGGTTGAAAATTGAGGGGAATGGTTCCCTCCCCAATGTCACCTCAAATCCACTGCCCAACCATAATGCGGGTAGTGGTGTAAATATGATCGAATCTAAGGGAAAGGGATCAACACCTGAAGTGGATGAGCTGGTTCCATACTTTGAGGAGATTTTTGCTATAGCAATGAGGGAAGGTTATCTTTCCCCCCAGGCACCGGGATTAGAGGAGAATACGGGGGTTCCTTACCATGGAGGGGCAAACATCATGAGTGCGAGATTGTGAGGGGTTCTGCAAGAGGTCCGAACTTATTGTCATTTAAGGGGTGGAGATGTCGAAGAGGTCAAAACGGAAGGGGAAGTGAACACCACAAGATTCACCAAACCGCTTCTACCTCCAAGCCTAATCACCTTCTCACCCCCAGTAGCCTCACCACCAGTAACAGTTATTCAGACTCCGCCACAGCTCCCCATCACCAACACTCATGCTGTCCCTTGGAACTATAATTTCCAAGTTTTTACTCAGGGAGCGTCAAGCAGCACATCCGCTCCTAGCCTCGCCTCACCTCCGGCACTACCAAAGCCATGTTTCGCTCCTCACGAGCACTTCAGGATGACTTATCTGGACTCGCCAAAGAACATCGCTCCCCAAACAAGTCCTCACCTATTATTGCAATAAAACCCTCTCCACCGAGCAAGAAGTCAAGTTTATAACCCGAAGTGGGAGGTGTTACGGGAACGAGGAAAGAGAAAAGAGAAAAGGGAAAGTAAAGATGGGAGAGTCATCGAGAAACACGGAAGAGGAGGTTGAGAAAGCAGGGGAAGCAGAGCCTGTTGAGCATAGAGAAGATGAAGAACTGTTGCTCCAAATAATGAAGCAGAGCGAGTATGACGTGGTGGAACAGTTGAGAAAGACACCCGCTCGGATTTCATTATCACGATTTTGAGTTCGGAAGTGCACCGAAAAGCGTTGCAGAGAATCCTGGATCAGGCCTTTTTCAACCCTGACATTACTCCGGGGCAGTTTGAGAAGTTAGTGGGACAAATCCAGGAATCCAGATCTGTAGCCTTTTCTGAAGAGGAGGTAGACCCTGCAGGCTTAGGGCATAATAAAGCTCTGCATATAACGGTAAAATGTAAAGGTCAGTATAGTGGCCAAGGTCCTCATCGATAACGGATCGACCCTCAATGTATTGCCTAGCGCTACCTTGGCTAGATTGCGGTTGACCAATCGGACATACGTCGAGTACTATGGTGGTGAGAGCTTTGACGGAACAAGGAGAGAGTGCCGGGGACGTTGACTTGCCAATCGGTCGGTGCATGTACTTTCAATATCACGTTTCAAGTGATGAACATTGAGCCACTTACACCATCTCGTTAGGGAGGCCTTGGATCCATTCTGCGAATGCTGTTCCTTCTACTTTGCACCAGAAGATCAAATACATTAAGGACGGCAAAATCATCACGGTGAAGGGCGAAGAGGCCATACTAGTCACCAAGCCGCAATCACTCCCTTATGTGGAAGCAGCCGAGGAGTCATTGGAAAGTTCTTTCCAGGCCCTTGAATTGCAAGATCCTGGGAAGGAGGGGGCCATGGCTATGGTGGCCAAAGTAATGTCAAGAAGGTATGAAGAGGGTAAAGGCCTAGGCGCCACATTACAAGGGATTGTCAAGCCTATACCGGCCATTCAGAAGATAGGCCGTTGTGGTTTGGGATATGAGGAGGATGCCCTCGTGGATGGGCGATTCTGGATGAGAAAAATGCTTCGGGATCAGAGATTTGACCAGAAGATAGGAAAGGTGAAAGTAGTCCCGAGAATCACGGAAATCTTCACTAAACCGGTCATTCAACATCCGGCAAGTACAGAAGAATCACCTGATGATCCATCCATAGATGTCATCCAACTGGATTCCTTGTATGAGGCCCTAATTTCGCCAATGGCTGAAGAGCAGGAGCTTGACAACTGGACAACGGAGGATATCCCTGTACTCAATCTCGAGTAAAGTACCTCTGGTTATCTACACTTGATCACTTTGTCCATGGTGACAAGTGTAATACTGTAAATGGACCTTTTCTTATGGCATTAATATTAATGAATTAATAGCGCATTTTTAATTCAATACTCTTTTTTCTTTCCATCCTTATAACATGTTCTATTCTTTATTCCTTCAGGACAATTCATCAATTAACACCTAATAATCCAATAAACTCATAAATTCCTCCGTTAATTTTGAAATCCCCATAATCGCCATTACTTCAAGTAATTCGAGGAAGACCTTCTGTAAGAAAGCAATGAAAAGATGAACCCTCCTCGTGCCTTGTGAAGGCAAACGCGTGCACAATAAACTTAGGCACGGAAGAAGTAAAAAGGGAACTTAAGATAGTGGAGAGTGAGGAGTTGGGAGATATGATCGGTGCAGCAGGAATATCTCGACGTGTTCTCTTGGAGCTATGATGACATGGTCGGTTTGTACCCTCATATAGTGACGCACAAGATTCCTTTAATTAGGAACGATCCGTGAAGCGGCGAGGAGAATGAATCCCGATACACTGCTCAAGGTTCGGGATGAAGTCAAGAAACAGTATGACGCCGGGTTCTTAGAAGTGGTCAAATATCCCCAATGGGTGGCTAACGTCGTCCCAGTGATGAAGAAAGACGGGAGAGTCAGGGTGTGTGTTGACTACAGGATCTTAATAAAGCTAGTTTGAAAGACGATTTCTCTCCCCACATTGATGTGTTAGTTGACAATGCCGCGGGTTTGGGCAGATGTTCGTGTATTGATGGGGCATCAGGGTACAATCAGATCCCAATGGACGAGGAAGACAAGGATAAAACTGCTTTTATCACCCAATGGGGGGTATTCTGCTATCGGGTCATGCCCTTCGGGTTGAAGAATGCCGGGGCTACTTACCAGCGCGCAATGGTCACATTATTCCAGGATCTGATGCAGAGAGAAGTGGAGGTGTATGTGGATGATATGATCATCAAATCCCGGGGAGAGGAGAGCCACGTTCAGTGATAAGGAGGGTGTTTGAAAGACTCAGAAATACCAGTTGAAGTGAACCTGCTAAGTGCATATTCGAGCTAGATCGGAAAAGCTGTTGGGATTCATAGTAGCGAGAAAGGGATAGAAGTAGATCCGCATAAGGTTCGAGCTATTCAAGAAATGCCGCCCCAAAAGCGAGAAAGGGAGGTGCGTAGCTGGGAAAGTGAACTACATTTCGAGGTTTATTTCTAATCTCACCGCCAAAGTCGAGCCTATTTTCGACATTACTCGGAAAAACAACTCTACTCAATGGGATTGATTTGTCAAGAGGCTTTTGAGAAAATCAAGCGATATCACAAACCCACCAAGATTGGTCCCACTGGCGGTAGGCCTCGATCCTGTACATGGCACCAACAGAATTCCATGGGATGTGTTTTGGGACAAAGATGATGATACCGCCAAAAGAGAGGGCCATTTATTACCCGAGCAAGAAGTTCAATGATTGTGAGTCAAGGTACTCTTCCTTAGAAAAGACTTGTCGGCGTTGGCACAGACAAAGAAATCGCCTTAAGCACTACATGTTAAATCACAAAACATGGCTCATCTCCGTGATGGACCCTATCGATATGTATTTGAGAGCCCCTTCGTGCTGGAAGAATAGCCAAGTGGCGGGTTATACTCTCCCAATATGATATAGTCTACATGACCGGAAGCGGTGAAAGGTAGCGTGATTCTCGACCTCCTAGCGTAAAAACCCTATCGGATTATGAAGCTCAATTTTGAGTTCCCGATGAGCATATTAATGAAGTAGATGCAAGAAGGGGAACCACCAATGTATGGGAAATGTATTTTGACGGAGCGGTCAATTTATCCGGAACGGAATCGAGCCGCATACTAGTATCCCGGAAGGAAAGCACTTCCCAATAGCCGCTAAGTTGGGATTTGACTGCACCAACAATGTCATGAATATGAAGCTTGTGTGATGGGTCTACATGCCGCTATAAAGATGAAAATCGAAAGTTGGAGGTGTATGGAGACTCCTCTCGATAATTTATCGTTAAGGGAGAATGGCAAACCAAGGATCCCAAGCTAATCCCCTATCGAAGCACTTACTCGGAGATGATCAAGGAATTCAAGAAATCTCTTTCACTCATCCGAGTAGAGACAGAATCAATTTGCGATGCCTTAGCTACTCGCCGTTATGGCTCAAATCGAAGAAGGACAGACGTTTGCACGTTCAAGATTAAGGTAAGGGATGAGCCAGCCTATTGTCTCATGATTGAAGAAGAGCCCGACAGAAAGCCTTGGTATCATGACATCCTGGTCTACTGTAGAACCGGAGAATTCCCTTCAGGGGCAAGCAAGAATGAAAAGAAGATGATTCGGAGATTAGCATTAGGGTACTTTCCCAGTGGAGAGACCCTATACAAGAGGAGCGCCAACGGCGAATTACTGAGATGCGTAGATGCAAAAGAAGCTAAGAGAATCCTCTTTGAGACGCATGAGGGAAATTGTGCCACTCACGCCAATGGTCACATGATGACGAAGCAAATCATGCGACGTGGGTATTTTTGGACCACAATGGAAAAGGATTGCATCGAGTATTTCCGGAAGTGCCACAAGTGTCAGATTTACGCAGATCCGATAAATGTGCCACCTCACAAGCTGTTCAATCTCGTCTCACCGTGGCCTTTTGCAAAGTGGGGCATAGATGTGATTGGTCCCATCAATCCCAAGGCATCCAATGGGCACAGATTCATCCTTGTAGCCATCGACTATTTCTCCAAGTGGGTCGAGGCGACATCCTATGCTCACATCACGCAGAACACGTTTCTCAAATTCTTCAGAAACAATATCATCCGCGGCATGGTCTCGAATGAAATTGTCGCGATAACGCCAAGAACACGAACGGTCAGAAGATTCTGAAGCTGTGTGATCTATACAGAATCAGACTTCTCAATTCCTCCCCATACCGTCCCAGGATGAATGGAGCGGTTGAAGCCGCGAACAAAACCTCAAGAGAATAATCAGGAAAATGACAAATACATATAGGGATTGGCATGATATGCTTCCCTACGCTCCACGCATACCGGACTTAGTAAGAACCTCGGCCAGGGCAACACCATACTCACCGGTCTACGGGATGGAAGTCAGTATTGCCTATTGAGGTTGAAATCCGTCCCTAAGAATTTTGAAGGAATCGTGGATCGATGAGTCGAATGGATCCCCAAGGTTGGATCGATTGAATTTCTTTGGATGAGAAAAGGTTAACAGCAGCATGTCACGGACAATTATACCAGAGAAGACTGGCCAGGGCATTTGATAAAACGCGCGCCACGGAATTTCAACACGGGACTTAGTTCAAGAAAGCATCGCCAAACCAAAACGATCCCCGGGCAAATGGTCACCAACCTACGAGGGTCCTTATGTGATTAAAAGGCGTTCGGAGGAGCCTTGATCTTGACTCACATGGACGGTGAAGAATTCCGAGACACGTGAATGCCGACACCAGTCAAGAGATACTATGCATGAAAAGGTGAAAGGATGAAAACCCGAAAGGGCGTCTTAAAAAAAAAAAAAAAAAAAAAAAAAAAAAAAAAAAAACTTGGGGTGAAAACCCAAAAGGGCGTCCCAAGAACCGAAGTGGAGGAATAAGGAAGGGGGCATGAAACCACGGATAGAAAAGAGACCGTTACGACATGCAGCTTCAGAGAACTCGAAATAATGGCAGTTAAAAGACTTCAAAATTAACCATAAGGAATATGTGAGATCTATCCCTATGGCCTTTCCCTTTGAAAGTTTATCTTCGTTTTTTCAAGACCATAATAAAGTTATACTTTATTCCTTCCGCTCTTATTTTTCTGCCTGCCCGCTTTTAATACTGCCCTTTCTCTTTGTTTAATGTGCTATTAATTAGTTAAATTTTTGCCATAAGATTTGAATTCGAGAATTGATAACCTCACGTACTTTGCTATGAGATTTGCAGGGAATGACGGCCTTAAAAAAAAAATAAAAAAAAAAAAAAAAAAAACTAGAGGCGAAAACCCGAAAGGGCGCTTCTAGCCGAATGGACGATGAGAAAGTGAAAACAAGCAACTGCGATTTCCTTAGTATAAGAAGATATTCGTGAATGACAAGGTGCATCAGAAAGAATGAGATATTAGGTCAGGTCTTGCAACTCCTCCTACATTAATCGTACGCCTTCGTTATCTTGTTGAGTACACTCTTCAGGAATAACTTCATATGCCAAAGTCGGACTTGTTTTGTAAGTTGATTTTAATTTCCGCAATTTAAATTTCCACCATCAATCTATGGATCCTTGATCCAAGTTGATTTTATTTTCTGCAATTCCACCATCAATCTGGATCCTTGATCCAAGTTGATTTTATTTTCTCGCAATTCCACCATCAATCTACGGATCCTTGATCCAAGTTGATTTTATTTTCCCGCAATTCCACCATCAATCTCGGATCCTTGATCCAAGTTGATTTTATTTTCTGCAATTCCACCATCAATCTCCGGATCCTTGATCCAAGTTGATTTTATTTTCTGCAATTCCACCATCAACCTCCGGATCCTTGATCCAAGTTGATTTTATTTTCCTGCAATTCCACCATCAATCTATTTATACATTATAAAAGTTGATTTTATTTTACTGCAATTCAACAATCAATCTATGGATCCTTGATCCAAGTTGATTTTATTTTCCTGCAATTCCACCATCAATCTACGGATCCCCGATCCAAGTTGATTTTATTTTCTGCAATTCCACCATCAATCTATGGATCCTTGATCCAAGTTGATTTTATTTTCTGCAATTCCACCATCAACCTCTGGTTCCTTGATCTAAGTTGATTTTAATTTCATGCAATTTAAATTTCTGTTATCAACCTCTGGTTCCTTGATCTAAGTTGATTTTAATTTCATGCAATTTAAATTTCTGTTATCAACCTCTGGTTTATAGATCTAAGTTGATTTTAATTTTCTAGGTCATTAACTTAGGTGTGCTTTAGTTCCCTAATTTCAAATACCTAATCGTCCAAAATATGAGTCGGAATCTTTACATAATTCCTATACGGAAATTTTTCCTTTAATAGAAATTACGTAAAGAGGGGCAAATTGTCGACACCATATTTTGGCGATCCCAAAATACTTTGAAACCGATCCGGTGCTAAGTTTCCTGAGTAGCTAATCACGTTTCCGATCCTCTTTGGTAGGCGGTCACATTTCCGACCTCTCCTCGCAAAGACGTGAATCAATGATAAGTCCTACGCATCCCTTGAAACTCACCGATCTCTCAAATCATTTACCGATCCTTCAAACCCGTTGATTGGATTTAGGACCATCAAGAATATTCCCGATCTCTGTTGATAAATGAAGTGAACTAGCACTAGATCTTTTCCTACCGCTTTATTGCCGACCTCCTTTCCGAAAAGTTTAAGAGCTAAAGTTTTGGTTCGATTCCGATCTTAAGTGTTCGAGTTAAATTTTCTGGTCAAGTTCTGTCAAAGATTTCTTCCCTACCGATCTCATGTTGAGTGCTTTCCGATCTCTCATACTTAGATTAATAATCACATTTAGTTTTTGTTTCTTTGTGCTCATACAATCAAATACTGGACAAATAATGGTTTAAAATTTTCAGATCACAATCATTCATTGAACAAAAGGCATTTCATTTCATGTCATAATTAGTACAAAGTTATTCTGCTGTGGGATCACCCACATCCTGATATAAATTTGGATAACTCCCTATCTCACTCTCACCCTCGGCTACATCCTCACTATCTTCACCATCGCCCCCGAGTGCCAGGTCGTCAAACCAAGAAAAGTCTTCTTACGGGTAACGCTCCTGGAGTGCGGCCAAGAGATCCTTGTGAGCCTTCACTTAGGCCTCAGCTATGCGCTTCACCATCTCCTCATCCCTCTCCTTATGCTCCTTATCCTTCGCCTCGAGTTCCTCTATAAGTTGAGCGACCTGAGAGGATGCATTGGCGTGGAGCGCCTGGACTTCCTTAAGAGCGCGGTCCCTCTCATCCGAAATACGGTTGCATTCGCCAACCGGTCTTCATGGAGCTTTGCCCGCCCTCGACTGAGATATATAATCCCGAGCCGATGAGAGTTCGGATCGGAGGGAATCCACTTCTGGTTCTTCTTCCCGATCTCCTTACCCAGCGTGAATCCTTTCGGATCATGGTGCGGTTCACGGACACTCCACGTTTAAGCTCATGGTCCGAGTCAATATGTCATCAAGGCCACTCGCAGGATAGCTGTCCGATCCTCTGAAAGAAGATGGTAGACCCGGGACTTTAGCAAAACCGGGTTCTCCTTATGATTCGGTTATCCTTCAAGGAGTCGACAAGATCTGGCGCCCGAGAGGAGGTCCTCCTGAAGCTTGAATAGGTCCCCTTTCCGCGCTTGGGACAACTGCAAGAATTGAGACGCTCTTCCGATCTAGGAGGAGATCGGGTAGCTTCGGTGGTCGAGGACCGAAGGTTGGGGAGGATCTCTTTGTATCTCCCCAAGCTCGCGACTGTGTTTGGAGTCGTTACAACGCTTCATCTCCTTTACTTTCCTAGGAAGATCTCTCTTTCCTTCTTCCGCTTCCTATGACCTTCACCACCCGCCATACCGCACAAAGAAAAGGTTAGTGAGATCACTAAGGTCGTGAGAATTGAGATATAGAAAATACCGATGCCGAGGTTAGAGAGCGGAAGTTCGCGGTCTTGGCCTGGTGAGCAACGATCCAATGGTGCGGCTCGGCCACCGAATCCAAACAAGAATACTTTTTAGTGGCAGCCTCACTCTTGAGATCCATCACTATCAAACTTTCCTCTTCGCTCGTGGTAATATGGTTGGAAGCAAGGGTCCCCGGTACCACCAGTGCTGGGAAATCCTCAAAGCGGCTCGGATCTTTGCTCCTCACAATGAAGAAACGATTCTTCCAGTTCTTAAGGGACGAGGCGATCGGAAAAGAGCCCGCAACTAGGCCGCTGAAAGAACCATGGTCATCGTCCTTTCGGTGAGTTAGCCGCAGGCACTTGGCGAACACTTTAGCCGTAGGTCCGATTCCCTTAGCTCGGCATAGACCTCGGAAAGCTACCAAGATCCGCCACGAGTTGGGGTGAATTTGAACAATGGATGCTCGATGAAATTTTAAGACCTCCTTGTAGAAGTCATCCGTGGGGAACCGGCGCCTTTAATTGTTCCTCGTACACCATAACCATGTCGTTCTCTTCAAAGAAGTGATTGACACGAAGGTCGTCATGGCACTTGATTAGCTCGCAAGTCGGGCGAATGTTATATTCTTGGCTAAACGAATCAAGATCGGATTCTCGAAGAACCGATCGTAGCTCGTCTATAGGGAGATTCTCCTACCGGCGGGCGCAGACGCCTTAATGGTACGACCATACGACTGGAGCAGGGACCCTAAGAGGTTCGGGTTGCGTGCTTGGCGGCCGCCTCTTCCTCATCGACGATGACCAAGAGAACTCAATGGAAGGAGGGCTCGCTCTCGACCTTCGCACCGCTCATTTTCAAAAGAAACAAAGAACTTAAACAAAAAGAAGATCAAAGTCCTTACAGAGTCTAATCGGTGTCTGAGAAACCGAGAAAATGAGAGAACTTCGAAGCTATGAGCAGGAGACTGAAAATGAAATGAGAAAACAACTGGCTAACCCTCCCCTATTTATACTAGTCCGAGCATTTAATGCTCGCGAGGTTCTAGGCGGCGCATCGATTGGTGAGACTCGACGGCTGTTCTGACACTTTTCTCAAATATCCGAATGTTCAGAGATCGGTCAATCGGAGATCGGCATAACAAGTTAAATATTTTGAATAAAGGATCAGTCAAGTGTCATTCAAGTAAAGAACCAGATCGGATAACCACCTTAGAGATCGGAAAATAATCAATGCAAAAAAATAATAAGATGATAACTGCAAAATAAAGTCTTTATTTGCAAAAAGATCGGATTACATCATTTGGGCGATCTCTAGGGATCGGATTAAAATAAAGGTCTAGCTACATCATGTGGCCGATCTCTAGATCCGATTACATTGAAAATTACATCATTTCTGTGATCTCTAGAGACCGATGAAAAATCCTATCTGAAGAGGCTGATCTAAGGACCAGTTTATAACTGATCCCAAGGATACTCCCAGGAGATCCATGGATCAGTTTATAACTAATGCCAAGGATACTCCTGTGTTTCCAAAGATCGGTTTATAATCGATCCCAAGGATATTGCCGACCGGATGCTTCATCCGTCGGAACACCCAATGTGGATCGACCGTCATTGTCGGAACACTCAATGTGATGAGAAGCCGAATGAACTCGATTGAGCAACTCGAGATCGGTACAACCAAGCCCGCAATACGGATCGGTCAAATTCGATTCTCTCACCATCGCCAATTAGGACCATCCAATCACCGGATCGTAAATTTTCCGTCGAGGAAAAGGGAATTCCATCGGAAGAGGATCAAAACCACGATTGTAGCGAACTTTCCTGAACGGCTAGAACCAAGAAACAAGGAGAAAGAGAGAAAAAACGAATGAAGGAAATGCCACTATCAACAGGGGTATATATAGGGGAAAATGGGCATTTAATGTCGAAGGAAACGGCGGACGCTCAAAATCGAGATGTAATTAATGCTTGGACCGAATCGGTCGATCAAGGGATAAAAGAGATCGGAGATAGGAGATCGCATGAGAGATCGGAATGGGAGCTAGGGGAGGATCGGAAGACAAAAAGAATAAGACAAATTCCGATAACCGCCGCCGTAATCAGAGCCGAGGTAGTTAAAGCGTGGCAGACGAGATCTCCACCGCACGCCTAAGAATCGCCCGCAATGCTGACAGGTGCCAGGGTATGTCATGACAGTCCTGTACATCCCAATCCCCACCGTTGATCTCACTTGTAAGGATGAATCCGGAACCCTTGGATCAAGAGAGAAGACGACAATACCAGCGTCTTTCACTCTCAGCCCCCAGATCGTTCCGGACAAAGGATTCAAGACCGTCGGATTAAAAGAGGAAAAGGACAAATATTTTGAGAAGCGATCTCAGCCATTCGTTTTGATTCTCTTTAATTCCTGAACATCCGATCATGTACTTCAAAATCCTGACCCTCCATCTCCCTCAAAATGAATCCTGACCCTTCATGGGGAGCACCCGATTCCTATAAATACCTGCATGAAAAACTGTTCAAAGGGGGAAAAAGGACGGACGAAAAAAAGAAAGGCTGTTATTATAGCGGAAGAACTCTGAAAATTTCATTCAGTTTGTTATTCTGCTACTTTGAAGTATTGATTGGAAAGACTTTTGAAACTAGTTTTCTGAAGTGTTTCTTGAAAAAGGATTTTGAACACTGGAACTCTACATTTCCAGCTTGTTCATCACCTGATCACGCCTTCACTTTCAACTCTTTATCATCTCTATTTTCATCCCTTCTGTTGGAGCTCAAATCCCACTCAGTTGTTATCTTGACCTAATCACATCATAGCTAAGCTCCCTCCAGTTCACGGTGAACATCAACTCTCAGGCTAATCAGTCCGCGGTCTTGTTTCTAGTGGCCACCCCATAATTATTCCTACAGATTCAGCTCCTCCCAGGTAAGAGCTCACGTCGCTGTTTTATTAAGTGTTTGCGTTCATTTCTTTCGTAGTCTCTCTTTCCTTTTTTAGTATGTGATTTTTCTCCAAGTTCATCTCGTGCAAAGAGACCCAGAAATGTTATTCTCAGGTCATCTCTTTAGTGATTAGTGTGCCTTTTATTAATCTTCGTCATTTCTGAATACAAGCTTTTCTGGTTCCTAGTAGAGTGTAAATGGTCGTAAGACGAGGTAATCGCAACCTAAAGATCTCTCTTAAAGGGAAAATCTGAATAATACATAAGGAAGATAGTCAAACTATTAGGTGACGCAAACGATTCGCAAAGATGCCATAAAATGGAAGTAAAAGAAGCGAGTAGATTGGTCATAAATAAATATTGGTAAAATAAATACATGAGAGGTCGGTAAATCAGTCTCATTTTCCCGTCTAGCCGAAGGATATTGATAAGTCCTATCCCCAACCTCTTTAAACTTCGGATCCTTATCTCTAGGTTCTTAGGGCACCAAAATTCGGAGATCGGAAAAATACCTTTCGTGCACCTTTCTAATTTAAAAGAGATCGGAGGAGAGTTCTTATCCGGTCTTAACTCAAATTCTAATAAACATTTAAAAGAGATCGGAGGAGAGTTCTTATCCGGTCTCAACTCAAAATTTTATTAAATAGGGATCGGAGGAGAATTCTTATCCGGTTCCCATCTCGAAATTTTAATAAATACCTAAAAGAGATCGGAGGAGGACCCTCACCCGACCTCCAATTAGAATTTTAATAAATAATCAAGTAGAGATAGGAGGAGAGTTCTTATCCGGTCTCTATTCAAATTTTAATAAATATTAAAAAGAGATAGGAGGAGAGTTCTTATCCTATTCTCACACCAAATTTCAACCCGTATGCAAGATAATCCCAAAACCCATAACAATTCGTAACGCCAACTCACTAAGGCTGTCTCATTTACTTATGTATCTGGGTAATCCTAATTAGTGAAAAATCAAACATTCCTTTTACCAAAAGGATTAACATTCCCACTATAGCCCTTCTAACTAATTTATAAAGGACACAAAATTAAATCTACTTACCCTTGTTAAGGGATGAGGTGGGGTGCCTAACACCTTCCCCACCCGTTAATGGACCCCGAACCTAGAATCTCTGTTTTGAAGTGGTTTCATTTTTAATTTAACTCCCTAAATGGTTTTCTTTAGTTTCCCTCAAAACTAAGGTGGCGACTCCTCACTTTTCCCACTTCGGTGAGTGATCGTCCGGGCGACCGCAAAATCCCGTTGCGACAGGTGGCGTTCCAAGTACAGACTGGTTCATACAGTTAGGACGCACAAGGGTGCTGATGATAAGTGCTTCTCTTGTGTTACTCAAAGAGAGGATTTTACTGGGCGCATTGGAGTTTCTTTGTCTAAGGATTTGATGGGAGTAGCTGGGGATGCTTTAAAGACTAATATCACTACCTTGGGCCCTCTTGTTTTGCCAATGTCCGAACAGCTGCTCTTCTTTACCACATTGGTGGGGAAGAAACTTCTCAAGATGAAGATTAAGCCATACATTCCAGATTTCAAACTGGCGTTTGAGCATTTTTGTATCCATGCTGGTGGAAGAGCTGTGCTGGATGAACTGGAGAAAAACCTTCAGCTTTCCGATTGGCATATGGAACCCTCAAGAATGACACTATATCGATTTGGTAATACTTCAAGCAGCTCTCTTTGGTACGAATTGGCTTATACAGAAGCCAAAGGAAGGATGAAGAGGGGGGACAGAATGTGGCAGATAGCTTTTGGATCTGGATTCAAATGTAACAGTGCAGTCTGGAAAGCTCTGCGGACCATAAGCCCAGCTAAGGAGAAGAATCCATGGATGGATGAGATACACCATTTCCCAGTGGATGTTCCCAAGTTTTCAGCCATATAAAAGTGGTAGCAGTGGTTTCTCATTTCTTTGCAGGGCAGGAGCTTCTGGTGATGAAAGCAAAATTCTTTCTTTTAGTGATGAATCTTTTTAGTGTCTGCTTTTGCTGCAGATTTATTTAGGGATTGTTAACTATATTGGTGTTCCTTTTTAAGCTATGAGTGAACTAGAATGAGGTAGTAACTACGGGATTTAGGTGGCATTGTCCCCATTTTAGCAAGAATGTGATCACTGTGCAATACATTTTTTTTTCTTTATGATGAAGTTGTTGTCTCTTTGGCAGTGTTCATTGACATTCATAGTCAGAAATCGACCCTAACATAGCCTGTTATGTAACTTTATTTTCATTGACATAAATTGCACAAATCACCAGTTTCAGTGTTCATTTTGACTCAGTAGTGTTCTAAAAATGAAAGCTGATTGTTTTGGAGAGGGAAGAGCTGTTTAACTACTCAACATCAGTACAACTTCTGCCACAGTTGGTCTGTCCATAGCCTTTTCTGGAACACATAAGAGCCCAATTTGAGTGCATCTCAAGACTTCATGGGGTGAATATGATCCTTCTAGTTATGAATCAACTATATCCAACACTCTATCTTCTTTCCATAACATCCACACCTGTAGAGTTCAAAGCATTAGCATACCGAGGATGAATATGTATCTAAAACTAAAAGTTTCCACCACTTACATGTCCTATCATAACTCTATTTATCTTTTCTTGAATTTGGTCAACTTTGAATATTCTAGCCATACCAAAATTGAAATTTTTTTGTTCATCTCACATTTTAGTTCTCTATGAATAATTCTCAGCCTTGAGTCCTGGTGAAGATATAAGATTGAAATGTCTCGTCCAATCCAGTAATG
Source organism: Hevea brasiliensis (assembly GCF_030052815.1). NCBI lineage: Eukaryota > Viridiplantae > Streptophyta > Magnoliopsida > Malpighiales > Euphorbiaceae > Hevea > Hevea brasiliensis. The sequence goes on along the minus strand of NC_079503.1, from coordinate 2,370,018 downwards.
ATTTCTTGTTCCATCGATGGCAAAATTTTAGATATTCTTCATTTGAGTTAATGTGCTAAATCATGCAGTCTATGGTTGTAAATCTCAACCATATTTGTTCTGAAACAGTAAAAAATGGATAGCCAGTTTTACTCAAAGCAATTGATGAGCAAAAATGCTTACCAAAAAGAAATGAATCCAAGCTTTTGTTTGGCAAATATTCATAAATTAGCACTTACTCTGCTCCCTTAATGCAGCATCCGAGAAGTTTCACTAAATTTCCATGTTGACGCTTCGCAATCAACATAACTTCATTTTTTAATTTCTTCTATTCCTTGCCTGAGTTTTTGGATTGTCTTTTTACAGCAATTTCCTGTCCACTTGATAGCTGACCCTTAGATCATGTCTACAAGAGTCAATTTCGGTGAACAATCATGTCCATTAGTTTGTTCATGCAGTTGAAGAATCTCATAATCACACAGTAAAGCAAAAACATGTACACATATGGCCCTATAAAACTAATAAGAAAGCAAAGACATTTACACATATGATCCCCAACTCAACTCAACTCAATTAAGCATTTATCCCAAATATTTGGGGTCAGATATACGAATTCTTTTTCTCCACTCTAAATGATTTTAGGTTAAATCCTCGGAAATATACAAATATGGTAATAAGTATTCAGATATTGCATGGAGACTTCACCTCGTAAACTGAACCAAAGCCACCCTGGCCAAGTTTGTTAGCAGGAGAGAAGTCGTTAGGGGCAGCAACCGTGGTACTGACATTGAAACATGACACGTCAGGAGGATGATTATTCTAACCAAGCTCACTTCCCACCAAAGTATTTTTATAGTAGATTGAACCAGAGATGGGACCAAAGAGTTTTCTTTCCCATTTGTTCTTCATCACTGTCCTTGAACAAATTAAATACTAATGATTAATCTACTTGTTGATGGATTCTAGGGCCGTGTAAAGAGCAATAAAGTTTCAGACAAATCTTTAAAGTAGTATTTAGGAAGATAGTCCTTTGTGTTCCTTAGATAATGTAGAGAACAGTAAGCGACTTCTCCATTGCAAATGAAGTTTATATATATATATATATATATATATATATATATATATATATATATATATATATATCTCTTCTAAGCAGAACAAATAAACATGGAAAAGCACAATGTAACAGGTAAGTTTGTTTCTTACCCGTTTTCTTCCTCCACCTAATCCACAAATAGGCAAATAACAGAATTGTGAGCCATGCTATTACAACAGACAGTATTAGAATGTCTAGCCCCTTTCTGAGAAAAAAGTTAGACTTTGAGGCATATGCAGTTGCATCAGTGGAAAAAAGAATATAATATCACTCCAAAGCGAAAAATGATGCCTTTCCTTTGGATTTGAATCAAGAAGTAAAAGCTAAGGAAGAATATAACAGAACCAGTACGCAGAATTTGTTCAGAACAGGCCATTAGTCTTGTTTATGGAGATTAGTATCGCATTTCAAAATTTATTGAAATACCTAATTCAGTTGCATCAACACTAACATGCAGATTATAATTGTTAACCTTATGATCTGTTCCCTTGGGGATTTGGGTTCATAACCAGGTAAACAAGAACACTCATATACATCAGGATTGCTAGGACTGCACTTACAATGCATATGCTAGTACTTGCTTACAATGCATAACATGCACCCAATGCATATGCTAGATCTAAAGTTTTTTTTTTTTAATCTTCACTAACTGTTAGTACATCTTGACCAAAAGACACCACTTGCTTACAATGTAATATTCACTTTTTTTTTTTTTTGTTACAAGTAGCTTTATTTTAGTGAATGTGAGAGTGCAGATGTTATATTCCAGGCAAATTTATGTTCAATTTCTTTCTCTTTTATGCTCAGTGTTCTAACAGAAGAAAATATGCAGAAACTTTCTTTTAGCACGCATGGTGTTTTCCAAGGGCTACATAAGCCCTTTGGCACGCTGTCCTTCTACTAAGAAGTTATATTTTTCTTTTGGGAAAAGTTTAATTGGATTAAAATATCATTATCCTCAGATTTTCCCATATATGGCTTTTCCTCATCTAAACCATTAGCTTTGTCTCAAGCATCAGCATTCAAGGTTGTCTACAACAACCATCCATATAATATGTGGTAAAGACAATGAGTTTTCTCCTTTGTTGAAATCGTAGTCAATGACAATAATAAACATATCAAAGTGGCTCTCCAATTCTCTAATCCTCTTCTAGCCCGACCTCCAAGCCAAAAGGTTCATACTTATCGGAGTTCTAAAAGATTTTTCAGGGTCTGGAAAATCTGGGATGGTACGCCAGAGAGATTTTCAGTGTACTAGAAGCATCCAATTCATATAAGAATAGGAAGCAAGAAATAATGAAAAGATCAATTACACCGTAATACTGTAAACAAAAATCATTTAAGATCTCTTTTCCCCCTCAATGTCTCTAAAACCCTGAAAACAACCTAAAATGAATCAAGAATCAGACTTGCTGCTACGTATAGGTACACAGTTGATTATGATGGATGTTATGCTAATCTAACAAAAATTCACATGAGGTATCATAAAATTCTGCACAATTAGAATTTTAATGTTGTCTACGAGAGTATGTACTCTTCAATTAGCGAGGTACAGTTTCAGTGATTGTCACTTCATTTATAGAACTTCGTCCTTCCCATATTGATGAACTGCTGCAAGAAGTTCTGAAAATGAAAGCAGGTTGTTTTGGATAAGGAAGATCGATTTCGCTGTCCAACATGAGAATAATTGCTGATATAGTTGGTCTATCCATTGCATCTTCTTGCACACATAGAAGTGCAATGCGAATACATTTCATAACTTCATGGGAATTGTATGCTTCCTTTAGTGTTGAGTCAACCATCTCCAATGCTCTGCCTTCTTTCCATAGCTCCCACACCTTTGTTCGTAGCATCACCACATATGAAATGAACTATTAGTACCAGTTGTACAGTTCAGAAGTTAACAAATTCAAAATTTTCCATCACTCACATGTCCTATCAAGGTTAGGGAAGGATCCTCTTGATGGAAACCATTACTTTTCTTGCCACTTATAATCTCCAACAATATTACTCCAAAACTAAATACATCAGACTTTATTGAAAATTTTCCAAACACAGCATATTCTGGCGACATATAGCCACTGCAAAAGAAAAGAATTTGTATATCAAGGACAGACTTGGACTTTTATGGCAATCTATTTGATGTTTAGCGACAAGGGTAATATATATTGGAGTACTTACTATGTCCCAACAACTCTATGAGTCTTGTGTTGTATCTGGTCACCTTTGAGTATTCTAGCCATTCCAAAATCTGAAATTTTTGGATTCATCTCTAAATCCAAGAGGATGTTGCTGCTTTTTAAATCTCTATGGATGATTCGTAACCTTGAGTCTTGGTGGAGATATAAGATTCCGCGTGCAATTCCAACTATAATTTCGAAGCGTTTACTCCAATTCAATAATAAACTTCTAGTTGGATCTTAAAAATTTTGAAATTTTCCAAAGAGTTAGTGTTAAATTATATATATAATCTTTGTACCTTAATCATATCCCTTAAAGGAGACACAATTAGGCAACCAACATAAAACAGAGCAATAGAAAAATTAGAAGACTCACCAAATAGAAACAAGTCCAAACTTCCATTTGGCAAGTATTCATAAATCAAAATTCGCTCTTCTCCCTGAATGCAACATCCTAGAAGTTTCACAAGATTCCTATGTTGAAGCTTGGCAATCAACATAGCTTCATTTTTAAATTCTTCTATGCCCTGCCCTGAATTTTTTGATAGCCTTTTTACAGCAACCTTCTTTCCATTAGTTAGCTGACCCTAAAAAATCAAGTGCATTTAGTCTGAATTTTTTCATACAGAACCCCACAGTGAAGAAGATAAGAACAAATCACATTGAAAAGACTTTCAATTTTGAGATAGTGGATAGGGAGTTAGACACTACCTTATAAACAGATCCAAAACCACCTTGTCCAATTTTGTTAGCTTGAGAAAAATTATCAGTGGCAGCAAATATGGTGCTAAGATTGAAAAATGCTAAGTCTGGATGACTCCTGCTTGCCTGGAGCTCATTTGCTTCCAAAGTATCTTTGTCATAGTGTGAACCACTGATAGAATCAAACAGTCTTTTCTTGGATTTATTCTTCACTGTTTTTTAGCAACATAAAAACAAAATCCTTATCAAGAATCATGTGGAAAATGAGAATTATAACAAATATATGGGAAGGTAGAGAAAAGATTGACAAATTAAAGCTCATAACTTACCTCTTTTCTTTCTCTTCCTCAGCCACAAATAGGCAAATATGATAATGGCAAACCATGCTGATGAAACTGAAACTACCAGAAAGGCCAGCATACCCTTCATTTCAAGAAAACCATTTGATCTCGCAATCTCAGCTGCAAAGTAGTGAAACAAGACGTGTATTGGTAAGAAGGAAAGTACAAAAGAAAAAAGTACCTTCCCTTGGAGCTCAAGTGCTAATGGGCTAGCAAGGCAGGAATAACAGGGAAGAACAGTGCCAGTGGAGAAAACTAGTGCAGAGCTAGTTGCATAAGATTTTGAACAAAAATTCTACTGGTTTTTAAGTCAATTCTGAGCATAAATGTGATACCTAATTCAATTGCATCAACTCGAACATACACATCGTAGCCGCTATGATCCATAAGAGCCACTATGTCCATCAAGTCCCCATACCAAGCCAAGCAGCCAACCTCTTTCCCTGGAATTTTTATGCTCGCATAGGCAGAGCATGAACAATTCTTGTAGCATTCTCGTTCACAGTCCAACCTAGTCATCCTTGTATTCACCCAAACTGCCGTTGAAGTATCAGGAATCTTAACCTGAGGCACTTTCACGAACCCTTCCCCTTGCCTACACACTGATGAAGATTTCAGTCGCTTCCTAACACAGCCACCTGATCCATCTCTCATCAGAACCCAGTTTCTTGAGGACTTGGGTTCGTAACCAGGTAGACAAGAACATTCAAATGTATTGACATGGTTAGGATCACACATGCTATTAGCACCACAGCGTCCATAGGAATCGCAACGATACTTGGATGCTGACCAGAACTCCTTCCATTGACCGTCACTTTCATGCCATGAAACCCACATGAGCATTCCTGATTCTTCCAGCACCATTCGAAACAGAACAGAACTATCATCAAGAGAGTAGGAAAAGGATATCTCTTCTTCATTGTTAACGAAGCTGAAGTTGTATATAATTGGTATTGGTCTCCATGGCCATGGTGTGCCTCGCCAGTAAGGTTTGGAGCCCTCGTACAGAAAAAATTGTGGTGAGCCAATTGGGTTGAGCTTCAGTAAGTAGACACCAATTCCAGGATCATCTGTTGATCTCCACGATGTCAGGAACCAGTTCAGACCTGTTTTACGGTCAAGCCCAAGTTTCATTCCTGGTAGAAAAGTATTAGTAGGATAATCAAAGCTCTGCCATACAATTCTTCCACTTATACCTTGGACCAGAACCAAATTTCCCGAATCCAAGAGGTGAGCTACACAAGCATCTGCTACATCCATTGAAACATTTGTAGACCATACTGGAACTTCTTCATCTCTATTACCGTATAGAACAAGATTTCCATATTGGTTGATGGAAAGAACACCTGCAGAACCAATGATTGGATGGTTCCTGTTGGCCACCCACACAACAGTTTGCAATGGTAGCGTAAAAAACCAAATTCCAAGATATCTATAGCTGGAATTGCCAGGGCTAAAAAATCCCAGTGCAAATTTATTTTGTTTGGAAATCAGAAGGTCCCCTTCTCTGATGGTTTGGTTGATGATGATGGTGTCTGTGGAAATACAAAATGTGAATGTGTGGAGTCCAAGTAACACATAATACAAAGAAAGTGTTTTAGCATCCATGAATTATGGATCTTTTCTAAAGCCGAAACGAACTTTATTTTGGGTTTTGGGGTATTTTCCAAGTCTTTTTGGTGGAGGTCCGCGGCGTTGCAGTTGACAATTTTATTAATAATAAAGTATAATATATTTTATTTTTACAGCCATAATCCAGCTGGGCAACGTGCAGCATGTGCAACCACGTCCCTCGCAACATGCGCAACCCGATCCTCGTACTTTATATAAATCTCCTCTTCCTCTCCTTTTTCATTTTATGCACCTATTAAATTTCTACAACTCTTAATGGTATGTGTTTTTTTTATTTTTAAATTATATATAATAATAAATTTAATGTTAAGAAAAATAATTTTTATATTAGTAAAATATTTTTAAAAATTTAATTATGAAATAAAATATTATGTAATAATTAAAGTAGTGTAGTTAAGAATTTTTATTTATGTTAGTAAAAAATAAAAAATATTATTAATAAAAATTAATTATTATGCTGTAAAATTTAAATTAAAAAAAATTATTAGATATAGAATATAATTTTATGTGTAAAGAAGATAGAAAATAGTTGAAAATAAAAAATATTATTATTAATTTGAATATATATTCAGAAATTTTTTTGGGGAAAAATTAGGTGAAATTAGTATCAAATGTAATTTTTTAGTTGTAAATAATGAAAAAATATTAAAAATATAATAAGTTAAAAAAATCTTGAGATTATTATTTTTTAATGTATTATATCTTTTGGTAAGAGTAATTAGGTAAAATATAGATAATATATTACATATTTTTTAAGAAAAATAATATATTATTTTTAGAGTACTTAAAATAAACATGAGATAAATTTATATTATTACAAAAATTTAGTTATGTAGTATAATTCTCAATATATTATTAGATTTAGGAAAATATGATAAAATCTATATATGTATTATTTTTTATGTGTAATAGTTTTAGTAGTATGGTAAAAAGTTTGCATTAGTAAAAATGTAAAAATAAAAATTATTATTAGTAAAAATGATTTATTATGCTGTAAAATTGAAATTAGAAAAAATTTATTAAAAGTATAATGAATTTTTTTTAATTTTTGTAATATGTCTTGTATTTAAAATATTTAAATTTATATTTTACAAAAAAAATTTAATTATGCACTTTAATTGTGAATATGTTATTTGATTTAGAAAAATAGGATAAAATGTATATATGATAATTTTATTTTTTAATGCGTAAACAATATATTGTTTGCAATTGTAATTATTTTTTTAAAATTCGTAAATTTTTGATAATTTAAATTTAAATTGATAATATTCAATTGAAGATACAAATATGAAGAAAAATAATATGATTTTTTTATGTGTACATATAAATTTATTTTGGAAGAAGTAAAGTTGCTAGATGTAGGATACTTTTGAATTTGAAGGGATTGCAATTGATCGTTATTTTTGGAGAAAAAAAGGTCAGTAATTAGTTAAATTTTATAATTTATTTATATTTATTTAATGGTTAATAGTTAATTTATATATATGTGAACCTTAAAAAAGTTATTGCAAATAATAATATTAAAATTATATATTATTGAGCAAATTGATCCGATTGGTTTAATCGAAAAGCAAAATATATTATATTTCGATTTTCCCTCATACATAAACAGGTCCAATTGTCTAAAATGGCATTGAAATTTTCATTTCTAGTATTTATGTTGTGTTGACGTAATATTTTAAAGGTATATTAAAATTTGTAAGAAATGTTATTTTTTATATGTGGAGATGTCAAGTCCACGTTATGCTACTATATACTGAGATGACGATATTATTTTGGGTATTGAAAAATATAATTATTGTGGGGGTAGATCAGCTATGTTTAGTATTGGTCATAGATTAAAATATGTAAATCTTATGATAAGAATAATGCGTATAATTTCCTTGGTAGAATGATGCGAATTCATTAAGCGTATCATTTTTAGGAAATCCAAACAAAGCTGAGGTGTATTGAATTAGGCTTGCATGGATTTGAGAAACGATGATGACGTATCAATAATATTTAATTTCATTGAGCAAATAGAAGGTATGGAATTAATAGAATTGTGCATTGACATTTACAGACCTGATAGTAGTGTAAATATCATAGATGAAGCCAGCTCATCAAATGCTATTATATCAGAAAATCCTAAGGTTGCAAATGATGTCTGTAACACTGCAAGTGATGTTTGAATTCAATGTCACAAATGTTGTTTCAAGTCAATTGGATATTGATAATGAATCGAACGACAGTGATTATTGCGTCAGTCACGTAGATGATGAAGATTAAGAAGACGAAGATGAATTTTTGTGTTACGATGATAACATAAACAATGATGATTGTGGTGTTAATTTCAATTAGGTTAATTATTACAACACTAGTTTGTCAAATCCAATTGTCCCAATTGTGGCTCCTTCACCTTACTCAAAAATAGATTTTTTGTTATTAACTATTGACACATTCTCAAAACTCTTCTTCACTTTGGGATGAGTCGAGTAAGGTTGAAGTTAATATGTTATTCCCGTCAAGAGAGGTTGTCAAAAATGCTACTAAAAAATACCATATGTTAAGACATCATGACTTTTGCAAGGAAGAGACCAAAAGTAGAACATATGCTATTTGATGCAATGATAAGACTAGTAATTATAAATAGAGAATGTGTGTGTCCTGGTAAGAAGGTTCAGATATTTGGAAAATTACTCGTTACAATGAACCTCATACATGGTCAAATCCAGCCATCTCAAAAGATTGTAAATTGGATTAAAAATTCATTTGTCATTTCATTATGCCTATAGTTCAAGAACAACTGAGTGTAAAGATTTCAAATTTACAAGTTGAATTTAAAGACAAGTTCGGTTATGAACCGAGTTATAGGAAAACTTGGAAGGCAAGGCATATGGAAATTGTACAGATTTATGAAGGTTAGAAAGAATCTTATGGTTGGTTGAGACGATTCATGACAACATTGTGTAAGCAAAACCCTGAATCTTCAGTCCTTATTGAAGATGAGGAATTATTTATAAATGATCATTTAGTTTTGGGCTACAGGGTTTTTGACAGAATATTTTGGTCATTCAAATAATTAACTGAGGGATTTAAGCATTGTCTGTAACACCCTCATACTAAGTAGTTCCGTACATTTTATTATTCTAATAATTAATGTCTGTTCAGACAGTTAAAATGTCTGGAACTATACTTAAACTACATAAAGGAGTTATAAACAAAATTAATAAAGATCAAATGATGTTGGATGAAAATAAGAGTAATGAAGCACAAATAGGTTAAATGAGCTTAGGTCTCAGTGATGAGTGACCGACATGGGAAACAACTATAAGTTCAGTTGCTACCCTAAATTCGTGTTAGACTCTATGGAGATCTTAATGAAGGCATTTTTTTGAAATTATTGGGAATTTGGAAATCAAAGAAATGAAAAGGAAAGAAGTAAAATTAAGTGAATCAGAACCTAAGAACTTATCGGGTATTACAGAAAAAGATAAACTATAACCCGATGAGGGGCATTTTGGTCATTTCATTTGAAGAGGTGACTTTTGATTAAAATGTCAATTAAATGAAGTGAAATTTATGTATTGAAAAATGAAGAAACTTTGAGGAAAACTCAAGTATAAATGTGTAAAGAAAAGAAAAGAAGTGAAAATTTTAAATTTTAAATTCCTTTATGACATAAGCATGACTTATTTATGACCTCATTAAAACAAATGACCTATAAACATTAGACACGCCATTTTAATCATCATAATTAAAAGAAATATCATCTTCTTCCTCAAGTCCCATGGCTAGCCACCATCTCTCCCCTCTACACCTCAATTTTCTTGATTTCAAGCTTTGAGACCTCACTTTTTCTTCCCAAGTTCCATACAAAAATTCATAGAAAACTTAAATTAGACCTTGATTTGAAGATTGGGAGAAAGAAACTCAAAAGAAATTGAAGGAATAGGAAGATTGGAAAAGCTCCATTAGAGGTAAGCTTCCTCTTAAGCTTAATTAGCTATGTATGCATTGAATTAAGTTTGGATATGGGGATTTAGCTTAAAAGATCATAAAAATTATGCATGAATCTTGAAGATGGGATTTTGGCCATCTTGGGGACTTTAGGGTTTTGAGGTGTTTTGATTAAATTGAACATGAATTTTAGCTTAATGGAGGTTGTATACATGATTGGAGTAGTGAATTTGCAAGGAATTGCACGAATTGGGAAAATGTAGAATTAGAGTTTTGAAAAATTGGGGGTTTTGTAGCATGAAGTGCAATTAGTATTTTTAATATTGAATTATGGTCATTTGGTGTGTATTGATTGTGAAATGAAGTTGGTTGGTAGAAGAAATTAATGGAATAGTAAAGTGGTGAGTGTGTTAGAATTCTGGATACTTGGGTCTAGTACACTTAAATGTCCATAAATTGAGCTACATAATCTCAATTAGTGTGAAACCAATTAAAAATGAAACATAAGACATAGGGCTAAAACTTTCATGAATAATGCCTGCTCAAAAAATGACCATAAGTTACCTTAATTTAGGCTTGAATCTGGGTTACTAATTATGAACCTGACAAAAATGATCAAAAGAACAGTACTAGTAAATTAGGCATAACTCACTTTAGAAAACTCCAATTCAGGTGATTCTTGAACCAATGGAAACCTGACATATAGGAGAATAATTCTTATGAAGACCATATACCCAAATTATGACCCTAACTCGATCAAATTGTAAGACAAAGTTAGTTCAGCAAATTTGCCTTAGTGCTAGACTGAACCTGAAAAATGTGAAGGATTAGACATCCGACTAGTTTTGGCAAAATTACCATAACTTGGGTTAAAAAACTGAAAATATAGTAATTCCAAAGCCAAATTCTCATAAGACATAGAACTAAAAACTTCATGTTTTGACCAGAACCCAGTTCTTAGGGAAAAGTAGAGAAAATGTTGAGATAAATCAAGAATGCTAAATCTGGAATTCCTGCAATGTAGTCAATTTGCCCTGTGACCTCCGAATGGTTATCAGGCCATAACTTTCTCTACAAAACTCCAATTGAAGTGATTCAAATTGATTTGGAAAACTAAGACAAAGGCCTAAAATATTGTTTTAGGGACTAGGGCCAAATTATGAGCTTAAGATACCCAGATATAGAATGCAAATTTAGGATACAAATCTGAAAAAATCTGGAATTTCAGGATATGACACCTGGAACAGTGTTTAGTAATTTGGCCATAACTTGAGATCCAGAACTCTAAATTAAATGATTAAAAAAAAATAAAAATAAAAATAAGACATAGATGAATAACTTTCATTTAAATCACCTTCTCAAATTATGACTTGAATTACGTTAAATTTAGGCTCAAAGGTTAGGTTTCAAATATGCCCTAAACCTAAAATCAACTAGAACTTGGGAATTCATTAGAATTTTGTTATGTTGACTATAAATGGAATTTAGAATGAGTGTTAAAGCTTGGTAATTGTGTGATTTCAGTGGAGAAAGAAACTTCCAAGGAAGGGAAGGTTTAAGACACAAATAAAGAAATTCATGGAAGGTTTGCGCACAACTAAACTATTATTTTATTTTAAATTTTGAACTTTAATTGAATGGACCTTGAATGAGTCAATTATGTTTTTTCCATATATTTGAGAATTTTATATATTGTTTTGAGAATTTTGAATTGTGAAATGAGTTATGTTGGCAAAATGATTTATTGTAGCAAGGGGGTGAGCCGGTTTTGAATGCTTTTAAAAGTGTTTTGAGAAATTTTTTATTGCCAACCCTATAAGGGGAAATTGATGAATGAAATGTGATTTATTTGATTTGCAATGTAATTCTTTATATGAAAATATTTGAATTTGTTTTGAAATCACAGTTGATATGGCAATTTGGTTTGAGTTCCTCATTATTGAGGTGAAATTAATATTGTGTTTCTTCCTCTCTGGCTTGCCAGTTGAAGTTGAGTTTGGATGAGTACTCATATTGCTAGCTAGCCACCTCCCTCATTAATTGTTGTTAGTGAGGTTGTAGATTGCTTTGTTGTGGTGTACAACACGGCATTGATCGTGAAATTTTGTGTCATAGCCTTAACTGTGTGAATTGTGGCAACACCATTGTTTGCAATTGCTTTGATAAAATATTATTGAAACAGTTGATTTAGATGATTGAAAATGTCGATATTGGTTTTATGAATTATGAAATTTAGATATTTGAAATTCTTGGTTATGCCTTACATAAGCATATTTTATATTGAGTTTAAAATTTTAATTGTGCACTACTGAGTGAAATACTTAGTGATAACTTTTTTATACTATTGCAAGTAAGGAAAAAAATACAGCAGCTGAGTGAGCTGCTTTGAGCTATTAAAGATCACATTCGGGTATACATATTAGGTATACCCTTTGTAGATTCATTTTGATGTAAATTAGCCTGTATATATATAAAAGACAAATGAGCAGTTGTATAAACAAAATTGTAATAATATTTTGATATCTTGTTGGTTGTAAATTTGTATATGAATATTTATTTTGGTTTGTATATGAGATAAGTGTATTTCTTAATATTGGTTGAATGAAAAGAAATGATTTGAGATTGAATGAATTCAATTTGTGTATGATATGATTTTATAAATTGATTTTCAACAGGTTTGAAGAATTGGTTTTGTATAGTTTTAGCTGTCACCACACAAAACTTTTTTAAAATTTTAAAAATGCTAATTTATTTCTAAATAGATTTTATGGCACATATCTAACACAAAGATAATTTAATAATTCTTTTATCTCCATTTTACACTTAAAAATGAAATAGAATAGTTTTAAAATCCCTTGTAGTATATTTAATGGGTTATCAGTAAGCGAAGTTTAATAATTCATTAGGTATACTACGGGATCATATTATACTTTACAGAAGGCTAAGGTGTAACATTGTTAGCCTGTTATATGCATTGACTCCACATTTATGTACGGGAAGTATAAGGGCTATTTAGTTTGTGCAATAACCTGGATGAAAATAATTGCATTGGCTATTGTTGATTATGAAGATGGAAGGCATTGGGATTGGTTTATGAAATGTTTAAGAGTATTTGTCACTAACCAGGAAGATATATGTGTCATATAAGACAGACACATAGGGATTACAAAGGCAATGCGGGATGATTGGTGGCAACCTCTTACAGCTCATCGGCGATTTTGCATTCAACACATCTTAAACAATTATAATACCAAGTTCAAGAATCCAGTCATAAAAAAGCACTACATAAGGCAGGTTAGTGCAAAAATTATTATGTATTTTAAACATTTAAACAGAGTAAAAATATCACCCAATAGCTAATAACAAAATTTTTTATTCTTTATTATTACAGCGCATCAATACCAAAAGAAGAAATTTTACGAATCAATGAATAAAATTTGAGATATGCATTAAGAAACATATGATTTGCAAAAGTGAACTTAGTCTCACAACGGAGGCAAAAGGTACAGTTCAATGATTACAAATACTATGCAGTTGGTGAACCAAATGCTCAAAGGACTACGTGTGTTGCCAATAACTACAATGATAGAAAATATTTTACCAATACATGGAGTATTTTGATGCACGATACACAATGTTTGGGGAACAAGAATAAATGGGCTTTAAGTTCACGCAATTGTGTGACAAAATTTTGTAAGAAAATGTACAAAAATCAAATGGACATCATATATGTGTCTTCAACACCAATTCTGGTGAATTTGAAGTGAAGACTGGTAGACAAATTCATAAGCAGGTGGTTAAGTTGAATGATCAAACTTGCAGTTGTGAAAAGTTCCAAGAGATATGAATCTTGTGCTCTCATATCATTGCAGCATGCCAATCCAGAGCAATAAATTATGAGCAATATGTATCTGATTATTATAAGTTGGAATGAATGTTGAAATGTTATGAGTTAATGTTTCATGCTCTTGGAGATCCAGCTTATTGGCCAGAAGCAAATGGCAATCCTCTTATTCTTAACTTAACAAGGATAAGGCAGAAAGGCAGGCCAGAGTCCACTAGAAGGAAGATCGAAATGGATTAGAGGCTTAAGGGAAAATTGGGGGAGAGATCAATGATCCACTATTCAATTTATTGTGAACCATAACATAATAAAAAAAAGTTGTCCTACAAAGAATGTAGATAGCTAATATTATTGTTTATATTTTTCATAAATTTATGTATTTTTCTTAGTCATTAATGAAATTGAATTTTTTAAATTGAATAAATTTCCGCAATGTACTAATATAAATTTATTGCAATTTTCTCAGTCAGGTAACAAGTAATATAAGTAGGATAAACATTGGTGTAACATCAAATAAGAAACAAATTGGACAGTCATGTGTTAACGTAGGTGGTGATGTTGTAGACAAATATTTTTAAATCCCAATGGATGCACATAGTATGGTCATAAAAGACCTTTTATCAACTTGCCTAGTTACATGTGTATTCAGAAAGGCTATGCAAAACATTTATTTATTGGGAAGTATTATAAGAATATTACCGATTTTGGTAGAGCTACAATATATGCACAACATGAATGGGAGGGATTATGGGAGATACATTGAGAGATGGAAGCATATTGTAGATTTCACAATTCAACAGTCCCAAATATGTGCTCAGCTGAATTAAAATGTAATACTAACGAAGAAATACGCAAAGTTAAAGCACAATTACAACTTGAGATAGATAAAATGAATAGTCATCTTGAATATTTTCACAATCAGACTAGTCCATACAAAAATGTAGGTGAAAAATAAAGTCTAATTGATCACAATTAATTATTGATTATGATGAAATTTCTGATTTTAGTGATAGTGATTTTGTAAAAATTTTTCTATCTTCTCTACCACCATGTTGTTAGAAATATGATATTATTGTAATAAATTCATAACAAATTTTTTTCTATAACATTTCTTTTTGTTTTTATATTTTATTTTGAAGGGCCATGTCGAAAACTTATACATCTAGAGATATTTTCAGAGCAAGTAGACTAACTTGGGTACTCGATAATGAGTTTTGTTATCCATTAAACACTTGCTTACATAATAGTGATATTGTACTTAATCAACTTTAAATGAATAGTATTATCGACTAAATCAATCAACAGCCCTTCATGCAAAAGCACAAGAATTATCAGTTGAAGTCCCTAAGTCCAAAGCTATAACTATGGCTAGAGGGAATATTAAAGAGATTCGTAATGCAGTGTATGGCATTAGAAAAGAGAACAATCAAATTAAAATACATTTGAATTGGGAATTTTTTAAGAGACGGGCTTTGTAATTTCTTGAAGACGAAGATATGTTACAAAATAGTTTTTTTTTTTTTTAATATGACCTCTAAATCTGATTGTTTATCGAATATTACAATGTCCAACTCAGATTGAGCATTTGGCTAATTGTATGTGTGCAAAACTTATTATGCTAATGTTAACACATATTTATTTGTAATATTTCTTTACATAGAATAAGGATAGAGGTAGTGAAAATTTAACCAATAAGTAAAATCATAAATCCAACACAATTAATGTATATGTTGTAATTTTAATTTCCACATGAATGTAAAACTAAACATCTTCATCTAACATTTCACAGTCCAACGCATACGTAAGTGATGTTAGGATATTGTTGACCTCACCAGTTGAGAGTTCATGACTAACTGTTGTTGCTTGATCTCTTGCCAACTTTAGCATATAGTACCTGCTTTGACGGAGTAAGAGCTTATTATTTTCCTCACGGATTCTCCTGACAACTGCTTCATAGGTTTGGATGTTTTTCTTTATTGCAATCGATTGTCATTTCACAATCTTGCCTCCTAAGTCTCGTACAACTTCAATTAATTGATCGAATTTTGCAAGTTGAAAACTCCATTCACGCCATAGTCCAACATAATATTCCTTCTGATCAAGATGTTTCTCTTTATGATATTCATAGAAAAATTTTAGAAGAACCCATTTCTTACATCTACTAGTTGATGAACTTCCTTCCATTTCTAAGATAGCAAATGAATGATATTGTATATTCTCTTATATAGAATAATAGAATTCGAGATATTGGGTAATGGTTAGTGCATTAATATTTGCTACGACTGTGATATCAATTTTGTAGAAATTATATTATTATGGTGTCATCTTGTCAATCATTTGCATATGTCATTATTATGTGTAGTCAATCATCTATGACTGTTGATATTATATGTTCCTAGTCAACTGAAAATTTAATTATTATGTGTTGTCCCTCATCCGCATTGGACTTTATTATGTGTTGTTAATTATATGCATATTATATTATTATGTGTTATCAATCTTATGTGGCTGTTGATATTATGTATTGTCAATCATCAGCAATTTTAATTATTATGTGTTCTCACTCACTCACATTAGACTTGACTATGTGTTGCCAATTTTTTGCTTTTATTCATTATTATGTGTTATTAATCTTCTACATCTTTAATAGTCCTATAAAAAAAAAAATTTTTTAGATAATCATTATCAAATTCACTCCCAACGTTTTAAGAGGGCAAACTACAATACAAAATATCAAATTTAGGCTGCATAACATTCATGAACTAAAATGGAAGCCAGGAAGATGCATAAGGAAGCATGTTGTTGATGTTAATAATTTATCATAAAAAATTATTAATACTGGCTATCAGATACGAGAAATTAAAAAAGTTAATGTCCTGATTGAAACTGTTCCCCTTTAATATTTCGATTCGTTATCCCAATTTTGGGGATAAGAAAGTGTTGACACTTATGATGAACTAGTTTTAATATTTTTCCTTGAGGAAGTCATCCTAAATTCAGAGAGTTCATTAACATGGATGGAAACTCTACCTGTGCCACAAGAGATATATTGTCATAGGGAAAACACCAAAAGATTAGGTATTCTTATAACTATAGTGTTACTTAAAATGGCTTATAAATTAATTTATATTGTCACATTTTATTATATTTGAATATGTGAATGCAGTCCATGCAAGGAAAGAATTTGGCAATAACTATTTTCAATTATATGAACATATGAGACAACTGAAAAGTCATCGCAGTTTCAAAGTTGCCAAGCACACAATTGAAGGTGAAAAATACAGGCATTGTAAGAAAATTACCTAGTCATAATATTCATAAGTATGCACTATATGGAATATTGTATGGATGTATGTTTTTTAAAACTATGTACTAGGTATTTATCAAAAAGAAAAAAACTATGTACTAGGTACTTGATGGAGATTTTTATTTTTAAGACTATTACTAATGTGTGGATTTATATTTAGTCAAAATATTAACCGTTTAGTCAAAATATTAACTATGTACTTGATGGATAAGTTAAATTTTAAGACTTATGTTTATTATAACTATAAATACACTATTGTATAAACATTGTTTACAGATGAAAAATTAATGATATAATTAAAAAATTAATTTCATAAAATATAATAAGTGCGAATTTTTTTAGGCAATGTCATTTATGAAACATATTTTATACATGTAAAAAATAAATTACAAGAAGATAAAATTAAAAAGGTCACGTGCCGCATCCTGAACGCCTCCTCTGTCCTGCATTACGCAATGCACTAGCCCACCTCCCATGTCTGCAATGTTCTCCTTTATCTTCAAGTTTATCAACATCCTGTGCAAACATCAGTTGAAGTTTCAATCCCATTTGCTGCATGCTTGAAGATGGACCCGACTTATTTTGCACAAAACCATATTCATAATGCCTAAATAGTCATACCCTTAATGCAAAAGCCCCCAGTCCAAAATCATGAGGTGTAAAATACATCTTAGAAGCTTCTACACCACTGAAACCATACCATGATGTCAAAGGTACATATGTGTTTGATCGAGAGAAATGGGTGAACATTGCATCAAATGGTATCCTCTTACGCTGAGTCTTAATGAAGTCGAATGATGTCTTTTCTTATTGCATCACATGATATGGTGATGATGACATCCACTGTCCAGAAAGGGCTTGGCATGGATGGACCACAGGTCCAATCCATGTATTAGCTCTATAAGAATTCAGTAAGTGTCAGAACAGATATTGACAGATTAGCTTCAAAAAATTGGGTAGGAGGTTGAGCCCTTCCATCATAACTCTCAAAGAGATGGTAAAAGACAGAGTGCAACGCTGCTTCAGTGAATGGTATTGTAGACAGATGCGATAACTCCCTACATCTTGCTTGACCACCTCTTACTCCTTCTCTACTATTGTTGCGGTTGTATAATCTGTGGATCTTCTAACAACTCCCCAAAAACATGCTTTGGCAGGGCTGAATTTGGATATGGTGGTCATCAGTTAATGAGACGCTTCCCCTCCTCCAGGGCCCATAGCATGTTTAGGACCAATCTTTTGCTATATGTAATATTCTATGGGGATGGGTCTTCTAATGTAATCAGCAATTCTTCCAGGCCATCTTTCTATAAAACACAATATTGAACATAACAAAATTACATACTTAATTTATTATTTAATAAGCAAAGAAATATTTAACAAAAAAAATGTAGGAATGAGACTTTACCACAAAACCTATAGCAACTCATGTTATTGAGATCCATCATCTAGACACTCGATGATATCACTCCATATATTGTGAATGATGGTGGAGTGGTCTCGTTACCTAGGAGAATGAATTGGTGGCGTTTAGTCCACCTATTAATATATTGGGCATGAAATGTTGCCCAGTAACTATCACCCTGTCATAGTAAAGTTTGATGCAGGTCATCTGTTTGATGAGGGGGCCGAGAGATCAGCTGTTGCAGCCCAAATTGCTGTAATACCCAATCTGGTTAGTGCCACCCAACTATGTGAAAGCATATTAGTGGCACCATCGCTCGCCACACACCCTCCCCTTGCATGCAATACTGAGGCATAGCATTTAGTACATCTTGGGTGTATGGTTCCCATATAAATTTCAAATATAAACTAAGAGAAAAATAGTTGTTAGACACAAATCATGAAAATAAGATTATGTTAATAATTAATTTAATACAAACATGTTATGATGTATCTTACATTATCATCTATCATTCTGTCAATATTGTCTCTCATGTAGATTAATACATGCATGGTTACTTATGTATCTTGTCGCATGTTACTCCACCTACAAAGTAATTTATTAATTTATTTTTTAATTTATATATGTTTGAATTTTGTATTAGATACAAAAAGAAATATTAATATAAGTACCTACTACCCAATGGAGCATCATCATATGGTGCTGGATCTGGTAATGATGGAGCAACTGTCTTAATTCTCTCCCATGCCCAAATCTGTAAGATGAAAAGGGCACTAGAGATTTTTTTAGTTTCAGGATCTGCTCCATAACAAAGCTTCCTGTACAGATATGCAATGCATGCAAATCCTCAATAATATTGCCCAGCCCATCTCACATCCTTAAGCAGTGAGAGCAACATCAACTTAACACGAGCATTGGACTTGTCATTAAAAAGTAAACCTCTAATTAGATGCAATATATATGCCCGTGCATATATAAGCAAAGTGACATCGCCTGCTTTTTCAAGAATGGCTTGAAATTATCCCATAAGCCATGACGTATATAATTCATATCTTTTAAATACGTTTGGAGGTGGCCCTATGCCTACATATTCTTCACAAATAGATGGCCAATTCAACTCAAAATTGCCAGTTACTGCATTACCATCTATGGGCAATCCAGTAATTATATTGATATCTTTTAGAGTGATAGTGTACTCTCCTATCGACAGCATGAATGTGTGCGTCTCAAGCCTCCACCTTTCAACTAGAGTTGATATGACATGCTAATCTAATGCAAAAAACCTCATTCGGGATACTCTAATAAAATCACTATCCCTCAAATAAGGAATGATCAATTCTGGAGGGACATCCAAGTGAAGAACATTGGCATGTCTTATATAGGTTAGCACCTCTTCCAGCATTGTACCTTCCTAGATAGACTCCAATCGATGAAGTCTCTAGTGTCTGAGTATTGATAGATCTGATGGACCTGGCTGAAGATAATTTCTACTGTACATTTGTTATCCTTTCATTCCTATCAAAGTTAATAATAAACTTATTAATCTCTCACTACACTGTATTATTACTCTTCCATTATAAAAAAAATGAACAAAACATTCATTTTTAATTATTACTCTTTTAATTTAATAATATCCATTATATTACCATTTTTTAAAAAATTACCAACCACCCGCCACTAACCTAACACCATATATATACAACTCCAAAAATAAAATTTTGCATTTAAATCTACTACATCAATTTCTGTTTAAATTGTCATATAAGAATAATAATAAAAAAAATTATGCCAAAATAAATATTACCTCAAAATGCTCTGCACCTTACCTCTCTACAAAGAGAGAGAGAGAGAGAGAGAGAGAGAGAGAGAGAGAGAGTCTAAATAAAATGATATTACAGCGATTTGTATTATAAAATTTTTATATAACATCAATAATAAAAAAAAATTAGCTCTAAATAAAAATTATCTCAAAATGTACTATACCTAACTTTCTCTACAGGCAGAGAGAGAGAGAGAGATTGTTAGAGTGTTAAAAAAAAATTATACTACAGTGATTTATATTATAAAATTTTTATTTAACATCAATAACAAAAAAATTAGCTCAAAATAAAAATTACCTCAAAATGCACTGCACTTTATTTTCTCTATAGGCAGAGAGAGAGAGATACAGCCAGAGAGAGGGAGAGGGAGAGAGAGAGATAGAGATAGAGAGAGATTGTTATAGTGTTAAAAAAATTATACTACAACAATTTGTCTTATAAAATTTTTGTTTAACATCAATAATAAAACAAATTATCTCAAAATAAAAATGACCTCAAAATCCAATGCATCTTATTTTATCTACAGGCAGAGAGAGAGAGAGAGAGAGAGAGAGAGAGAGAGAGAGATTGTTAGATTGTTAAAAAGCATTATACTACAGCGATTCATGTTATAAAATTTTTATTTAACATCAATAATAAAAAAAATTAGCTCAAAATAAAAATTACCTCAAAATGCACTACACTTTACTTTCTCTACAGGCAGAGAGAGATAGATATAGCCAAAGAGAGGGAGAGGGAGAGAGAGAGAGATAGAGATAGAGAAAGATTGTTATAGTGTTAAAAAAATTATACTACAACAATTTTTATTATAAAATTTTTATTTAACATCAATAATAAAACAAATTATCTCAAAATAAAAATGACCTCAAAATCCAATGAATTTTACTTTATCTACAGGCAGAGAGAGAGAGAGATTATTAGTGTTTGAAAAAAGTTTACACAACAATTTATATTATAAAATGTTTATATAACATGAATAATAAAAAAATAATACTAAATATATTTATCTAAAATATATTTATGTAACTTTTTTGGTCTACAGCCAAAGAGGGACAATAAAATAAAGAAGTGCTGTAAATTTTTTTCAAAATTTCTCTACAACAATTTAGAAGGAGAGAGAACTTAAAGAAGAAATTCAAAATTTTTTTTTCTATGTCTGAAGAGTAAATGGGAGAGGTTTGGAGTGAATTTAAGTTGTTATGTGCACAAAATACGAGAATCTCACGCACTGCGAGGCACGCTAGACGATGAGGAATTGCGTCAGAAGAGGTAGCAAGATGCTACCAATAATCACATCCATCTGCAAAAAGATATGCACGAATAACCATGCACAGATAGCAACGTAAGGCAAACAAGATAAGACGGGCACGCTGACCAAGCAAGTCAACCTAATAGCTACCTAGGGTAGCATCTGACACCTGATAGTGTGCAGGTCTTGGTTGCTACCAAGGGTAGCGTCCTGCTGGCCATGATTCTTTAATTATTTTTTTTAACAGTTCAGTCAACTTTTTTACAGCTCAGTTCATGCGAGAATCTGTCTGTTAGGACAGGACTTGGTCGCTACCCTAGTCAACGTCCTACTGGCAAATGATTTTTTAATTTTTTTTTTTACACTTGAGTATATAGAAACTTATTTAATTTTTTTCAAACACTAAGACGCTAGTAATAGTTGAGTCTCCCTCTCTCTCTCTGCCAAATCATCAAATCCCACACTCTTCTAGTAAATAATTTATATCTCACCCCTTTTTAATAATTTATTTTTTCATGTACTCCCTCTTGGTAATTTGCCCAATAAGGAATGGGAAGGTTTAGAGCATTCACTTTTCAAGCTATCCTCACTCTACATCATATAACATTTGTAGTTGCTAGCCAAGAAAATCTCCATTTTTCTGAAAGAGCAAAAGCATGAAAAACATAAGTTTATATCATTGAATTCAAAAAAACTTTTCACCTAGGGTCACATGCATCATGCAATATTCATTTTTATCTATTTGATTTCAATGATAAACAGCATATTAAAACTCTTTTAATATGTTTTTGGATCTACATTTGCCATTTAATATTTTAGAATTAATAGATTAATTCATTAAAATCCTAGATTAGAACAAGAACAAGTGCACTAACCTTTTTGTTGCACTGCAGTGTGTTTGGCACCTTTGGGATGCGCCTAGTGTAACACCCCTATTTGCGTAGCCTGGTAAATTACACTGTTCTAGAGACCGGTATCGGTCCGGACAATTAAGAGGATTAGAACTATGTTTAAGACACTTAGAGAAGCTCTGAACACAAATAATTAGTAATTGTCAATTGGTTAAGTATAAATAAGAAAAACGGAACATAAGAAGTTAAATGAGCCGACAGTCACAGCGATGGGTGACCTTCTTGAGAAAGACTGCGAGATCGATTTAAACTCAAATTTCGAATCGTAAAATGTGACGCCGCGGTCCTTAGGACTATTGCGAACATAGTGGAAAAAAGAAAATCATGAAAAAGAATTGTTAAGCCGATCAAATAATTAGGTCAGGGATCCGGAAGAAATATTGAATTATTTGCGAACCGGATCGAACTGGTGAGGGGCAATTTGGTCAATTGACCCCTGGAGCTGACTCCTGACCTGACTGTCAAATAAAATTAGGGAAAAGAAAATTTTGGAATCGGGAATTAAATTAAAGAACTAATGAAAAAATAAATGCAAAAGAAAAAGAAAAAAAAGAAAAAGTTTATGACATCACCTTCCATGACATCATAGATGACACAATAAGTGATAATTTTTAAATTAAGAAAAGTTGAGATAATTTTTGACTTAAAAGACAATTAAAAGAAAAAAAAAAATTAATGAAGTCTTCTTTTTCCTAAGGTTTGCCGCCCCACTCCTCTCTCTCTCTCTCTCTCTCTCTCTCTCTCTCTCTCTCAAAGCTCTCTCACCCTTAAAACTCCATTAAAGCTCATTTTGAGCTTGATCAAACCCTAAATCCCATCATAAAAACCTAAATTTCTATCATTAAACCTTGCATTCAAACCTTGATAAAAGAGCTTGACAACAAAAAGAAAAAGAAAGGAGGAAGTTAAGAGGTGGAAAATTCCAAGTAAGGCTAGTTTGATTTCTCTTTTTGTATCTTTATATTTATACTTAGGCAACTTGATTGAGTGATGATTTATTGAAAAATAAAACAAAATGATATGTTAAAGGACTATATAAGTTTTGGCCAACAGTATGTAGGGTTGAGAATGAATGAATTTGATGCATTTGAATGGTTGTTTAAGTTGAATTATATTTATAGACAATGGATAGATGTTTAGAATGCATTAGGTTTGAATTTTATAAAAATTAGGGTTTTGGCACTTAGGATTTTGGGAGGAAAAATGTGAAAATTAGCCAAATGATGTGTTTAACCTTGCTTGAGTTGAAAAATGGTCATGTATGACCAATTGTGGTGTGTAGGAAGTGTTGGAATTAGGTTTGAATTCGGATTAGTTATGGTCATTCTGCAGGCAGCATGACTAAGGTCCCTTTCAGGGATCAAGATTAAAAATTTACCAACCCAATTGGTGTGAGGTCAATTGGAAATCAAACTAGACACAAAATGGCACATTTTTCATTTAAGAATCATGCCCAGAAAGTAACCATAACGTAGTGAACAAATTAACCAAATCCGGATTAGGCAATCTGACCTGTACAAAAATGACTAAATGAACAGTGTTTGTTCATTTGGCCATAACTTGGGCTAGGAAGGTCTAAATGACCTGAAATTTTACCAATATAAAGCTGAGATATAGACCTAAAACTTTCATGAAGAACACAAACCCAAATTATGCCCTTAACCAAGTCATTTAGCCACCCAAAATTGGTGACCTAAAACTTCCAGAACCAAGTTGGTGCCAAGAAAATCTGGATTAGACCAATCCGGTAGCCATGATTCAAATGGCTATAACTTGAGATACAAAACTCCAAATGGAGTGATTCAAAAAGGGAAATAAATTTAAGACAATAAGGAACAGTTTCTATGAATAAAACTTGGCTAAATTCTAACAGCAATATGACCAATGGAACAGTACAAAATAGGACACCAAAACTGAAAATTTGTAATTTTGCCTAAAAGACTTAAGTTTTGAGAAAACAACCAAAACCAACAAAATTGGCGACCAAAATGTGGTATGTGAGTATAGTTGGAGTTCCCATACCTTTTAAGCATAAGAAAGTCAATATTTTGACTTGAATAGTGTCGTGAATAGTAACTCTGAAATGAAAATTTCCAAGAACGTTAGTTTAAGCATATTTGGGCTAGAATTAAGTATTTATGAATTAATTATTGGATTTATTGTGAGATAAGATACTAAAAGACTATAAATTACGTGTTTCAACTGAAAAAGACCTGGAAAAGGATAGGGCAAACTGAGTCATGACCTAGAGGCGACTCGCATCAGGTTTGTGCACAATAAACCTTAATTTATCGTTTTCTCATAGAAAATTTGTTTAGTTATGCATTGTGAAATTATTGTGTTAATTATGGGTTTTGAAAACTATTGTGTTGCCACTTTGGGAATGGAAATTTGACTTTGGAAATCGATTGTGTTTTGCATAAAATATTTGAATAACTTGATTTAAATTATTTTTAATTCATACTTGACATAGCAATAATAATATGTTCCTCCTCCACTTGTGGGGTGAGTTTGATATTTGATCACTTTCCTCCCTCTCTGGCTTCCTAGTCTGAGGGGTGAGTTTGGATGAGTACTCATTAGCTAGC
The DNA here is from genome assembly GCF_030052815.1 of Hevea brasiliensis. Taxonomy (NCBI): domain Eukaryota; kingdom Viridiplantae; phylum Streptophyta; class Magnoliopsida; order Malpighiales; family Euphorbiaceae; genus Hevea; species Hevea brasiliensis. The sequence continues at coordinate 2,345,025 of NC_079503.1, read as the reverse complement.
TAGCCACCTCCCTCATTGATTTCGATTAGTGGGATGAGTTTGCCTTGTCGTGGTGTACAACACGGCATGTTTGGAAATTTTGTGTCATAGCCTAAGTTGTGTTATTGATTGGCAACACTATGATTATTAAATTGTTTGATCAAAGTTGTGTTATATTAAGTTTTGAAAATTGTGAAATGTTTAAATTGTGATTTGTTATAAATGTGATTTGAAAAAAATTGTGAAATGTGATTGTGAAATATTTGAACTATGAATTAATGACAAATGTTTTATATTTTACATTTATATTTATTGTGCACCACTGAGTATTTTTATACTTAGCGATAGCTTTCTTTGCTATCGCAGATAGAGAAAAGGATATAGCAGCAGAGTGAGCTGCTACAATAAGAGAGGAGCACAGTTTGGAGATTTTGTACGGGTATTTGTTAATACCTTTGTAATTATTTTGATGTAAATGGTTTAGTGTCATATGTATTAAGGTAGATTGAGCAGTTATACAGGCAATGTATAATAATATTATTTTTTAAATTTTGCGTTTGTAAATTAACTTATGAATGTAAATTAAATATTGAAAATGCAATGTGCATGAGTTCATGAAATGTTTTGAGGTATCAATTCTTGATTTGAAATTTAGATTTTGAATTGAAGTGTTGCTATTGTTGTTGATTTGGAGTTTGGTGGTTGCAAATGGGGTTGAATTAATTATTTGGAAGTGTTTTTCACAGGTTTTAAAGAACTATTTTTCCCAAATACAGATGGCACTCTGCCGAAATTTTTATAAAATTTGCGAAAAAATAAAATGGGACAAAAATCTTAACTAGTTTTCAAACTTCAATTAAATGTTTTTATTTCCTACCAAAATGCTCACCACTTCCAAAATGTAAGAAAATGATTTTAAAATCCCTTGTAGTATATTTAATGGGTTATCGGTAGGCGAAGTACGGTAAATCATTAGATGTACTATGGGATCATGTTACATCTTACTAAGAGGTAGGGTGTGACACCTAGGACACTAGATGTTGTCCCTCTAACTTGTCCACACCAAGATCACTAATGGCAGCCCTTGAACAGCTTCTAAAGCTTTTCCAATCAATTAGAAAATTAAGTTTTGCCTTTTGAGAGATTACAGATGTAAACAGGACAATAGAAACGATTTTTAGTATTTTTAATTCAAGAGATTGTTGTCTAATCTCTTTGAATTGATGAGAGATGAAGAAAAAGAGAAGGAGAGGCAGCCAAGGGTGGCGGCACCAAAGAGAGAATAGCAGCTTATGTTTTTGTTCTTTCATCCTTACACTTATATAGCTAGGTCACCACTTAAAACCCTTGCCACGTGTTACCTTCTGATTGGCTCTAGGTTTAATTGACCCAATCACATTGTGCTAAGTGTCAAACTTATATTTAATCTTGACTTTGATCATCTTACATGATTAAAAGACATATGGCAAGCTTATGTGTAGTGCCATGTGTCACCATTTCATGGTGCTACATGTCACCTTGTGAAATGACTAAAACACCCCTGTGTTTTAATTTTGAGTTCTCAACTCAAAATAATTATTTCTCTTCTTCTAATCAATTTATATCAAATATAAATTAATTAATTAATCTTTATTAATTAATTTCTCATTAACTAAATTCATATTTAAACACTTTAAATATAAATTTAACTTATACTATACATCCAATAACCTAGATTTAGTATCAAGCCATGCTAGAGACTTTGCAATTTAATTGCAAACCAAACCTATTTAATTAATCAATTAAACTCTTTAATTAATTAATTAAATCATATTTAATTTGGTGATTACTTGTATATGTGTGTGACTTACTAGGCTCATCACTAATTGGCAATGAGACATGATATCAACTCTTAATATCATCATAACTCTTTCTTACCATAAATGATTTCTCTAAATTATTTTATGCAGCTCATAGACTATGGTTAATTCCTAGCATAGCATGCCATAGCCACCCAATCAGTAATAAGGTTTGCCTTAAATTAACCTATAATCATATATTACCATGCACTAGAATCTCTCTGTTACAAAATCCCAAATCGAGCTGGAGTCATGGTTTATGTCTAACCCTATTTGCTATGAATATTATGTTCTCTTTTAATTCCAGTTCTTGATTAAAAAGATTTTTCTCATGAGAAACTCTTTTCTGATTAAATCTATCTGTCCTGGCCAGGAACTTAAAACATCAAGAACAATTAAATGAATATAGGATTTTATCCCTATTTACTCAAAGGAACAGATTCCATCTTGATCAACACCAACCTCTATATATAACTAGTAGGAGCCAACACATACCCATATACCCATACACAGTATAAGTATGAAAGCAGTATCAAACTCAAACCACCTATATACAAGATAACTTTGCTATCTTAGGTCTAAAGATCATATTCACCGATATAATTTATGATAATGTATTGACAAGAGTAAATTCTATGTGCTTATCATAAATGTCACTAGTTCGCCCTACTTATCATGTATAAGTGCCTATCATATTTGTTATATAGCATGAGACTCACCATTCCATCTTATTTACATCTCATATAAATAACATGAGAACAAACATGATTACAATCTTTCTGGATAAGTCATGTCCTTATTGTGAAGTATCATCGATTGTGAACCTATTTATGATACTTTATACTAGAAATACTGTCACTCATATTCTTAACAACTTAAGAATAGAATTTCTAATAAAATATCAATGGACCTTTTCTATTACACATAAATATATTATGTAAAAGAAAAAGTTAAAATGCCTTTTATTAATAAAAATATGTACAAAATACATACTAAATGATATGTTCTAGGGCATACTACTAACCTTTTCAACTCATTAGATTAAAAAATTTTTCCTTTTAAAACTTTCAAATATCTTAAAAAGTCTTTTCTTTCTTTCAAATGCTTAAAAACTATGAAAATTTGAAAACAATAAAAAATCATACTTAGAAAACTTTATTTTATAAAGAAATGTTGCCATTTTTGTACTCGTCACGATGATGCTGACTTTACTTTCTCTATCATATATCATCTTCTTATTTTATCTATCTAATATTTATATGAGTATAAAATATCATATAATTGACAACAGGCCAAGCTGGTATTTTTGACCATTCCATGCTCAAAATTTCTAATTTTCCTGACTCAAACCATATATTTCATTTTAGACTTAAGGTGATCCATCATGTCAACAACAATATGTTTGGATAGAGTGTATTAAAGTTTTTAAAATAAAATATGATGATGTATTAAAATCTTCTCAATCTATTAATTTAGTGGGTCGATAAAGTGAAAAACCTTCAAAATCTTTACTTTCCTTGAAAAGCTTTGCTCTAAATAAATTTATTACTTTTAACTTGCGTATGGAAAGTATATAATTTTTTAAAGTAAGATTTTCTATTTTTTCACCTATTAAATTAGTAATGTCACGACCCAACCTATGGGCCGGACCGGCACTAGGACCTGGGCAAGCCTAAAGCCCCCGAGGCCCGTAGTAAGCCTTAACTATTCATTAACCCAACTCTAAGGCCCATTGGGCCCAAATTCAAGAAAACAAACGGACAGAGTCCGGCCATAAAATGGACTTTCCAACGGGGAGTTTTTGACTCACCCGACCTGTAAACACAATAAACAATCCATTGGGGAGCTCAGCTCACCCTCCACATACTCATCAACATAATAATAAATGGGAGCTCAGCTCCCTCATCCAATCCATCAAACAGACTTAAAATATTGAGTTTACAGGTCCAACATGAATATAATATTACAGACCAAATTCAAATAATTACTGCTAACACATGCGGAAATTCTAAGAGTAAATAAAATTACACAATTATCGATAAACAACCTGCGAAGTATAAAAGCAGGTTAACCCAGAATAAAATATCCTCCTGCGGCCTGTAAAAATTTTTGAACAGGAGTGAGCGTTCGACTCAGAGAGTAAAATATCAATCTTAACTATAATCTCTATAACTATCTGAAACTAATGCAACCTGTAAAGTGAAATGCAAAATCAACACCATATTCACATCATAGCATCAAAAAGGTAATTTGGAGCACTCACACACCCTGTAGTATCAATCATAACATATGGGAGCTGATCCCCTATACAGCTCTCTTAAATCCAACCTGGTGCCAGCGAATTACTCAAGCTCGGACTTCCACTTAATAACCAAATCGAGGGTCCCAGCGAATTACTCAAGCCGTGACTACCCCTCGAAGGAACGGGTCCCAGCGAATTACTCAAGCCGTGACTACCCCGTCCTATCCATAGTCCACACCACATCACACGCACGCCAACGCACGCACACTGCTCCAAATTACCACAGCAACATTCATGGCACATTAACAGTTATGAATGCAACATAATTCGTGCCTAGAGTTTAACTACATAAATATATGCATATAAGTGATGCATGGGCATGCTAAACATATAATAATATCGAAATTACAATTAAAATTAATATTTTACTCACAAACTTGACGACAAATTACTGTGGCGGCTGGGCGGAGGAAGAAGGCTGTCCCGGCTCACCTGACAATCATATTACATTTATTTAATACAATCTGACTCAATACAAACAAAGAAAAGACCAATTACATCCTAAGTCGTGCCGAAAATCCGGCAGAGTCTCCCCTATACCTAGGACCTACCCAACCTGCAAAAGGGCTAAAAACGCACTTCTATACTCACAATCCATACATCAACAGTTCAATCATATCACACAGCCCCTCCTGGGCCCATCAAATCAATCATCCATCACAATACGCAAAATTTCAATTTAGTCCTTATTATTGATCATTTTTGCAAAAGCGCCAAACAAGCTCTAAAAATTATAAAACTTTGCCCCGCGGTCCTTAGCAATATTACTAAGCTATTGCAAAAAGAATCGTAATTTTCTAAGCTACCACGAATATTTTATGGATTTTTAATCCTATTTAAGCACTAGAAAATTTCGTAAAAACTAGGTTCGGGTTTACCTTTGCCGATTCCGACTTCGGGGACGCGCTCGGGACGTCTGACAATGGGGGGCTAGCCAAAACCTCGGCCCAATTCGGAGACTTTTCCGGTCACGGGTCTGTCTGGCCCGAAATTTGCAGACCCGGTCAACTGTCGAATTTCCGCGAATCGAGGATACCTACACGAAGCCCATAACACGGGGGTTAGCACATAAATTTTTCAGAATTTTCTAAGCTCATTTAATGCTCGAAATTACACTGCGAAGTTCCGTGGGACCCATCGAAAAATGGTGTCGGAAAAATTCGAAATTTATGTCGTTGCGAAGCTCTCGACGAATGGAGCGTGCTGGTGGCCTCGGTTTCCTCGTGGGATTCACGGTTTTCGAGAAATCTAGCCCAAAAGTCGAAATGGGCTAAAATCTTCCCGAGCAAAAATCGGACAAACCGCTCGATGGATTTCGGCGTTCTTGGTGTCTATGGAAAGCTCTCGCCGAGTAGATGATTTTAGACACAAGACCCGGTCCAATCGGTGGCCGGATCGGCCGGATTTGGCCGGAGAAATCGGAGGCGGCAGCGCAGGGAGGAGGAGAGAGAAAAGAAAGAGAAAAGAGAGGGACGGCGCGGGAGAAGAAAAAGGAAAGGAGCCGGTTCGATTCGATCGGTCCGATCCGTCCGATTCGATTCGGCCGATTCGATTGAAATACAAAATTTTGAATTTTTACTCGCCTCGGACCAAAACGAGGTCCAAAAATTCCGAAAAAATTCCGTAAAACTCAGAAAAATACGTAGACTCCAAATATATTTTTAGTTTTGCCACGTGGTCTTTAAATTAATTTTTAAAAATCATCAAAGTTTATATTTTCGAAAAATCGAACCCGATTTTTAAAATCTGAAAAATCTCAAAATTATTCCTAAAATTTAAATAAAATTAAAATACCAAAAATACTCATAAATAATAAAATTTTGGGGTGTTACATTCTTCCCCCCTTACAGAAAATTCGTCCTCGAATTTTTACACAAGGCATAATAAAGCACATGATTATACATTGAACAGATAAGGGTACTTGCTACGCATGTCCCGTTCTGACTCCAGTGCACTCTTCCACCGATCGACTCCTCCACAAAACCTTAACCATAGGGATCTGCTTTGATCTCACTGCTCTCACTTGGTAGTCCACTATGGCTCAGTGCTCCTCAAATGTCAAGTTCTCTTTTAGCTCTATCACATCCGGCTGCAGTACATGAGAAGGATCGGGAATGTATTTCCTGAGCATGGAGATGTGAAACACGGGATGAACGTGAGAAAGGTTGGGTGGTAGCTCTAACCGGTAGGCAACTGCTCCAACTCTATCAGTAACCTCAAAAGGTCCGATATACCGAGGTGCCAACTTGCCCTTCTTTCCGAATCTCATGACTCCCTTCATTGGAGATACCTTCAGAATACATAGTCGCCATCGCAAACTCCACATCCCTCCGTCTGGGTGCCGCATAACTCTTCTCTCTTCATCGAAAGTCGCCTCGATCGTTCCTGATTAAAGGAACTACCTCAAGTGTACTGCACTAGGTCTACATCATGCACTTTCGCTTCCCCCATTTCTGTCCAACACAGAGGAGACCTACACTTTCTTCCATATAATGCCTCATAGGGTGCCAACCCTATGCTGGAGTGATAACTGTTGTTGTAGGCAAACTCCACCAGAGCTAGCTGCTCATCCCACTGACCTCCAAAATCCAAGACACTCATGCGAAGCATGTCTTCCAGTGTTTGGATCGTCCTTTCGGACTGTCCGTCTGTCTGAGGGTGGAAGGCTGTACTGAAGTTCAACTATGTGCCAAGTGCCTCCTGCAACTTTCTCCAAAACCGAGAAGTGAATCAGCCCTCTGCCGATATTATGGAAGCCTAACTCCATGCAATCGACTATTTCTCGAATATAGAGCCGCATACTGTGCCTGAGTATGTAGTCTTTACAGGTAAGAAGTGAGCTGATTTGGTCAAGCGGTCTACAATTACCCATATGGAATCATATCCTCGCGTGGTATGAGGCAACCCAGTCACAAAATCCATAGTGATCATTTCCCACTTCCATTCTGGGATAGGGAGCTCTTGCAGCTTCCCTGACGGTCTCTGGTGTTCAAACTTCACCTTCTGACACGTCAAGCACTTGGACACAAAGTCCGCTATGTCTCTCTTCATGCCATTCCACCAATAGCTATCTTTCACATCATGGTACATCTTGGTGGAACACGTGGACATCAGACATGTGTAGTGTGCCTCTTGCATGATTTCATTCCTGAGGTTGTCCACATCGGGCACACATATCCTAGAACCTTGCACTAGGGCGCCATCATTGGCAAATCCAAACTCACCACCTTCGCCTTGCTGTACTCTTTCTATGATCTTCATCAATTGTTGGTCTCTGTGCTGGGAAACTCTAACTCTGTCCCTCAAGTCTGGCCTCACTGAAAAGTGAGCCAACAATACCCCCTCATCCGATGATCTAGGATTAAACCTTGATCCATCAACTCATGTACCTCTGAATCAATGGTCTCTTCTCTCTTGAAATGTGCCAAATCGCTGTAAGATTTTCTCGCTCGAGCATCCGCCACAACATTGGCCTTCCTGTGGTGGTACCGATTGTTCAATCATAGTCTTTCAGAAGCTCCATCCATCTCCTCTGTCTTAAGTTTAAATCCCTCTGCTGGAAGATGTACTTCAAACTTTTGTGGTCGGTGTATATCTCGCACACTTCACCATACAGATAGTGTCTCCAGATCTTTAGTGCAAAGATTACAGCCGCCATTTCCAAATCATGGGTGGGGTAGTTCTGCTCATGCCTCTTCAGCTGTCTTGAAGCATAAGCCACTACCTTTCCATTCTGCATCAAAACACACCCTAGGCCAACTCTGGAGGCGTCACAATACACGGTGTATCCTTCACCACTCACAGGTAGTGTCAACACGAGGGGTGGTTAGACACTCCTTAAGCTTCGGAAACTCACCTCACGATCATCTGTCCAAATGAATGGAACATTCTTCCCGGTCAACTTAGTTAGGGAGCCGCTATCCCGGAGAAATCTTGCACAAAACGCTCAGAGTAGCCACTAAACCAGTAAAACTTCGCACCTCGTGGATCATTGTAGGCCTAAGCCAATCGATTCTGACTTCAATTTTTTGGGATCCACTTGAATGCCGCTACTAGAAACCACGTGTCCCAAGAATGAGATGTTTTCTAGCCAAAATTCACATTTGAAAATTTGGCATATAGCCGTGCTCCTCAACGTCCGCAACACCATCCTCAAGTGCCACACGTGTTCTTCCTCGGTCAGAGTATACGAATGTCATCTATGAATACGATGACAAAGCGGTCCAAAAATGGCTTGAACACCCTGCTCATCAAGTTCATGAAGGTCTTTGGTGCATTAGTGAGTCCAAAAGACATCACCAAGAACTCATAATGACCATATCTTGTCCTGAAAGCCGTTTTGGACACGTCCTCATTCCTGATTCTCAACTGATGGTAGCCTGATCGCAGGTCTATCTTGGAAAAGAATCTAGCTCCTTGGAGCTGATCAAACAAATCATCGATCCGAGGAAGTGGATACTTGTTCTTCACAGTGACCTTGTTCAGCTGTCTGTAGTCGATACACAACCTCAATGACCCATCCTTCTTTCTCACAAATAAAACAGGAGCGCCCCAAGGTGAAGTGCTCGGACGTATAAAACCTTTGTCCAAAAGCTCCTGTAGTTGCTCCTTCAGCTCTTTCAATTCTGCTGGTGCCATCCTGTAAGGTGGCATCGATATGGGGTTTGTACCCGGAATAACATCAATGCAGAACTCTATTCCCTTTCTCGTGGCAACCCCGAGGCTCTTCGGGAAGACATCCATGAATTCTCTGACAACAGGAACATTTTCCATGCCGACACCTTCTACAGATGTATCTCTCACCAATGCCAAATACCCTTGGCATCCACGCCTCAACATTTTTCTGGCACTAATTGCTGACACCAAATTATATGGAGCCACGCTCCTGTCACCATCAAAGCTAAACTCTTCCACACCAGGTATGTGGAAGTATACCTTTTTGTTCCTGCAGTCTAAGGTGGCATAATGAGTTGCCAACCAGTCCATCCCCAGGATTACATCGAAATCCATTACTGGTAGAGGAACCAAGTCTGCTGGGAGGATCTTTCCATCCACTACCACTGGGCTGCCCGGAAATACCATGTCTACATCTATGTTGTCACTAAGTGGGGTAGCTACCGACAAAGGGCATTCTAAGGTTGTAGGGTTTCTACCCAACCTCATGGCAAACACAGGGGAGACAAATGAGTGCGTAGCACCCGGATCTATCAAAACACGAGCCTCATAAGAACAGACCAGAAGAATACCTGCCACAACTGCATTTGAAGCTTGAGCATCCTGGTGGGTCAGGGTGAAAACCCGAGCTTGACACCTACCCTGAGTGGCGTAACCACGACATCGACTTCTACCTCTGACCGCCTCCAAATCCACGTCCCCCTTGTCCTCGGCCCTGGCCATCGAATCGATCGCCGCCATGTTGGAAGCACCGGATACAATCGCCGAGGAACATTCGCAATGAACCACGTGACCCCATCTATGGCTCGCTAAACATGGGGCATTCTCTAGCAAAGTGACCCGGTTGGCCACACAGAAGCATACTCTGATCCCATCAAACAAGGTCTGAATGTCCTCTTCCACACTGTGCACAAGGTGCCAAGGTGGATCTGAACTGCAGACCGTAACTCACTGTACGAATCAGTACCACACCGCTGCACTCGAATCGTGGTCGTCCTGTCTGAAACCACTTCTCTTGCTCCTACCCTTTCCTCTGTAATTACCCTGGCCACCACTATCCGGAGTACCCATGGAAGGGACACCTGAGGAACCCTCTACTCTGTTTTTCTTTGCTCTCCCACTGTCATCCACAGCATAGCTAATCTCAATCTGTCTGGCTCGATCAACCACCACATCAAAAGACTGATCCGACATCATGGCCAGGTTCGCATACCTCCTGTCAAGCCCCTTTAGGAATCTTTTCACCTTCATAGTCTCTGTAGATACTGCTGTAGGGGCATATCTGCTCAATTCCAGAAATTCTGTAGCATATTCATCTACAGACCTGCCATTCTGTCTTAAGGCCTCAAAGGCCCACTGCTTCTGATCTCTGAAGCTTTCTGGCACAAACCGATTGATAAAAAGTTCCACAAACTGAGCCCATGTCAAACCCTCCATCCGGGGTAACACGTAGTCATTCATCCATTGCCTAGGCATGGGCCCCATGACATGCTGCATACACTCTATCAATCTTCTATCATCAATCAGACTGCATTCTGCTGTCATAGAATCCAGAAACCGATATGCATCGTCTGACACATCATAGGTACCAGGCACCAACTTCTTAAAATTTATGATCTGTTTGTAAGGTTCCCCTCTTGGTGCGGTGGACTGCTGCTGCTGTGGAGGGTGGACCATATACTGCGCCATCATATCTATGGTCCTCTGCAACCCAGCTAGAGTAGCTGCCATGGGGTCCATGGGACCCTGTGCCATGAAAGACTGTTCCTGAACTGTGGGTAGCTGCTCTTCTACTTGAGCAGCTCTAGGCCTCCTACCCCGCCTCCTGGCAAAGCGCCTCATCTGTCTTGACACCTCGTCGCACATCCAGTTACAGTGCGATGGCAGCTCTCCTGCTTCTACGCATTTTCCTGAAATTCAGCAGCATTAGCCCACAAAATTCAAAACTGCACATTGCACAGCTCTATAGACTCATATTTATACATAAAATATGGAGCAGAAACTAGAAGCAAAGATGACAATGCAAGACGAATGTGGACCCTATTTTTCCGCATGTGACTCCTATTAGACTTTTCCCAACACTTTAGACAACATTCCCTAAGAATCTGGAGCCTAAGCTCTGATACCACATTTGTCACGACCCAACCTATGGGCCGGACCGGCACTAGGACCTGGGCCAGCCTAAAGCCCCCGAGGCCCGTAGTAAGCCTTAACTATTCATTAACCCAACTCTAAGGCCCATTGGGCCCAAATTCAAGAAAACAAACGGACAGAGTCCGGCCATAAAATGGACTTTCCAACGGGGAGTTTTTGACTCACCCGACCTGTAAACACAATAAACAATCCATTGGGGAGCTCAGCTCACCCTCCACATACTCATCAACATAATAATAAATGGGAGCTCAGCTCCCTCATCCAATCCATCAAACAGACTTAAAATATTGAGTTTACAGGTCCAACATGAATATAATATTACAGACCAAATTCAAATAATTACTGCTAACACATGCGGAAATTCTAAGAGTAAATAAAATTATACAATTATCGATAAACAACCTGCGAAGTATAAAAGCAGGTTAACCCAGAATAAAATATCCTCCTGCGGCCTGTAAAAATTTTTGAACAGGAGTGAGCGTTCGACTCAGAGAGTAAAATATCAATCTTAACTATAATCTCTATAACTATCTGAAACTAATGCAACCTGTAAAGTGAAATGCAACATCAACACCATATTCACATCATAGCATCAAAAAGGTAATTTGGAGCACTCACACACCCTGTAGTATCAATCATAACATATGGGAGCTGATCCCCTATACAGCTCTCTTAAATCCAACCTGGTGCCAGTGAATTACTCAAGCTCGGACTTCCACTTAATAACCAAATCGAGGGTCCCAGCGAATTAGTCAAGCCGTGACTACCCCTCGAAGGAACGGGTCCCAGCGAATTACTCAAGCCGTGACTACCCCGTCCTATCCATAGTCCACACCACATCACACGCACGCCAACGCACGCACACTGCTCCAAATTACCACAACAACATTCATGGCACATTAACAGTTATGAATGCAACATAATTCGTGCCTAGAGTTTAACTACATAAATATATGCATATAAGTGATGCATGGGCATGCTAAACATATAATAATATCGAAATTACAATTAAAATTAATATTTTACTCACAAACTTGACGACAAATTACTGTGGCGGTGGAGGAAGAAGGTCAGCTCACCTGACAATCATATTACATTTATTTAATACAATCTGACTCAATACAAATAAAGAAAAAGACCAATTACATCCTAAGTCGTGCCGAAAATCCGGCAGAGTCTCCCCTATACCTAGGACCTACCCAACCTGCAAAAGGGCTAAAAACGCACTTCTATACTCACAATCCATACATCAGCTCAATCATATCACACCCCCCTCCCGCCCATCAAATCAATCATCCATCACAATACGCAAAATTTCAATTTAGTCCTTATTATTGATCATTTTTGCAAAAACTGCCCAAACAAGCTCTAAAAATTATAAAACTTTGCCCCGCGGTCCTTAGCAATATTACTAAGCTATTGCAAAAAGAATCGTAATTTTCTAAGCTACCACGAATATTTTATGGATTTTTAATCCTATTTAAGCACTAGAAAATTTCGTAAAAACTAGGTTCGGGTTTACCTTTGCCGATTCCGACTTCGGGGACGCGCTCGGGACGTCTGACAATGGGGGGCTAGCCAAAACCTCGGCCCAATACGGAGACTATTCCGATCACGGTCCGTTCGCCCGAAATTTGCGCATCGGCCAATCGTCGAATTTCTGAGAATCGAGGATACCTACATGAAGCCCATAACACGGGGGTTAGCACATAAATTTTTTCAGAATTTTCTAAGCTCATTTAATGCTCGAAATTACACTGCGAAGTTTCGTGGGACCCATCGAAAAACGGTGTCGGAAAAATTCGAAATTTATGTCGTTGCGAAGCTCTCGACGAATGGAGCGTGCTTGTAGCCTCGGTTTCCTCGTGGGATTCACGGCCGAGAAATCTAGCCCAAAAGTCGAAATGGGCTAAAATCTTCCCGAGCAAAAATCGGACAAACCGCTCGATGGATTTGGCGTTCTTGGTGTCTATGGAAAGCTCACGAGTAGATGATTTTAGACACAAGACCGGTCTAATCGGTGTGCGGATCGGCCGGGATTTGGCTGAGAAATCGGAGCGACGCGCAGCAGGAGGAGGAGGAGAGAGAAAAGAAAGAGAAAAGAGAGGGACGACGCGCGCGGGAGAAGAAAAAGGAAAGGGAGCCGGTTCGATTCGACCGGTCCGATCCGGTCCGGTTCGATTCGGCCGGTTCGATTCGAAATACAAAATTTTGAATTTTTACTCTGCCTCGGGACCGAAAACGAGGTCCAAAAATTCCGAAAAAATTCCGTAAAACTCAGAAAAATACGTAGACTCCAAATATATTTTTAGTTTTGCCACGTGGTCTTTAAATTAATTTTTAAAAATCATCAAAGTTTATATTTTCGGAAAATCGAACCCGATTTTTAAAATCCGAAAAATCTCAAAAAAATTCCTAAAATTCAAATAAAATTAAAATACCAAAAATACTCATAAATAATAAAATTTTGGGGTGTTACAATTAAATTAATAAAGTTGTCTTTTTAAAACCTTTAGATATCTTAAAAAAAATTTTCCTTCCTTCCAAATATGAAAAAAATATTATGAAGATTTAAAAAATATGAAAAATCTTAATTAAATCTACCTTCTTCAAAATAGAGAGTAAAAGTCTATACTTTACACTAGGGTTATGCACTATTCTCGAGAGCCCTCAAACCGAATCGAAGAACCATACCAAACTAATATTATTTTAATATTTTTAATTCAGTTCTAATTCTTTACTCAAAATCGAACCGAGAACTGAATTTATTAATATATTTTTTTACTTTTTTTTAATATATTATATACTTTTAATATAATTATATATGTTTATATGTGTATATATAATTACAAGCTAAATATAACCTAATATTCTATTTCATTTTTCTATATTTTTTTAATAATTTTAATTATAAATGCATTAAATTACCTCTTAATTCTTAATTATAAATGTACTACTATATATATATATATATATATATTAATTCATAATTATATTTGTATTTTATAGTTAAATATTACATAATTAATAAATAGTTAAAAGGTATATATATAATATATTTATATTATTATATTATATAATATACTTAATCTTAAATTATATATGTACCTTATAGTTAAAGATTACATAATTTAGAAATAGCTAAAAGATATATTATATGATATATTATATATTAATAACCTAATTTAAAACTTAAATATTTTTTTTTGTTGAAACTTAAATGCTAATTCAATTATTATTTTTTAAGAAAATAATTACATAAAACTGTTTTAAGAATCAAGAACGAAATTAGAATCATATCGAATCAAATTAAAATCGAAGAACTAAAAATCATACCAAATTGAAATCGAAACGATGAAAAATAATACTAAAATTTTATCAAAATTTTGATTTTGTTTCAATTGCTAAGTAGGCTTCAATCCAAACTAAAACCACACCCTCCATACACCTTTTCAAAATAGTATAAAAGTCATATTCACGTGACAAAATATTTCTCCTCTTTCGCTGACCAGATGCCCGTTTTATAATTCAATATTTCAAATCTAACATTTTCATTCTTCTTTAAACATTTCCCAAGTACAAAGCCTTGACGACAAATTGAAATATATCACTGAAGTTACCATCATTCTTTCAAGTCGTGGTTATCAAAGTTTAGAAAGTCAATCCACTTCTTTTACGGCTTTGAATATTAGAATGAAGCCTTGTACGATGGTAAATCCACTTAGCCCGAAAAGGATATCCTGTCCGGGTAGAGAACCAAATTCCTCATAAGCTCTCAGTCTCCATGGGCCGCGCACGGCCAAGGCCCAAGCCTACCACGACTCCACTTGCGCAGACTCTGGGTTCTCCAGGCCCACTCTTAGCGCAGAGCTATTTTTTACGCAGGGGCGAGACTCGAACCCGAGACCCCCGGAACATTACGAGGCTCTGATACCACTTAGCCCGAAAAGGATATCCTGTCCGGGTAGAGCACCAAATTCCTCATAAGCTCTCAGTCTCCATGGGCCGCTCACGGCCAAGGCCCAAGCCTACCAGAGATCTACAGCATGATCCTGCAATCTGTAGATAATTTGATGGTGTAAGGTGGCCATCATCGAAGAGGTCACCTGAGCGGCGCCAGTGAGTTGAACCTGAACTTTAAGGGCAGTGCTAAGATGTGGATCTCTTAGCAAGAGATTGTAGTTTGGGAAGAATGTCAGCACCACACTCCCAGCATGTAAGGTGGTGAGGCAGGTTCCTATAACCGCATGTTCATACTGCAAGAACCGTGTATCAAGGAGAGATACTCTGGCTGTAACTGGAAGCCCTCGTCTCCCATGTAGACTGAGGATAAGTCGAACAACTCCAAAGTGAAGATGAGAAAACCCTTCTTGTCTCCATCTAGGAATGAGTTGAGGAGGGATTTCTAAAGTCACATATTGTTCAAACAGATGAACTCGAGAGAGCATTGATCCATCCCGAGGCTGAACATATTCTTTTGACAAAGATCTTCTAGATGAAATGAGAGATCTGATAGATCTGGTTAAAGATCCAGATCGTCTGTAAATGTTGTATGGACTGAGAAGAGGAAGGAGAGATTCTCCAACCTGAGCATCTTCAGGTAAAGTGGATATTTCTACGAGATTATCAATTCTGGAGGATAGTGTTCTCCGAAGTGGTGAAGAGAAAGAAAGAGAAGAGGTGAGGTTAACAATCTCAGAGGGAGAAGGGGTTTGGAAATGAGTTTGTAAATGAGGTTAGGTGTTTGGCAAGCCATATTTGGTACGTGGCGTTATGGCCAGAGATCGCTCTACCTTGTAGGAAGGAATTAATCAGTTACTGGTTTCCAGCCGATATACCAAGGTAAGAGAAGATGGCAGAAAACAGAGATACAAAGATTAAGAGAAAATACCAGAGTTGGAAAAGTTCTCCCCTACTCACCAGTGAAGTATGTATAATACAACCATAACCAGGCTCTGATACCAAGATAAGCCGGGAGCCCTTACCACTCATAGAATGAACTCATGCTATGCCTCTTCCCTATCCATAGGTACTCTCTGGCTGTGCCCTTTTGTTCATTATACAAGTGATAATGGGACCGTCGCACCTTAATGTCAAAACAAAGATATTTCTGATACACAGGATCCTCTTAAAGAGGCAAGTGTAGAGCATACATATCTCTGGTTATAAGAGTATGATACACATTCAAAGATTTTCAGAGAGAAGGAGAAGAGTTTAGAAAGCCATAGAAGAGAACTTCAGAGAATATTATTGAAAGAAAATCGAGTCGAACACAACTGAAGAGAGCAACTCCTTATATAGGCGAGGAGGCTCTTAACATTACAGGCAACCGGTTAGAAACTGGCTACCGACACTCTTAAAACAACATAAAGAAAAGCAAAATAAAGACAGATACATTATTACATTATTGACTGTCAAACTTTTTAACTTTTATCATGGAGAGGTAGACAGATTAAGGGTGTCAAAGTCAGAGTCATCAGAGTCGATTCCAAAAAAGTCCTTTGGCCACTGTCGGTGTACAGGAGATGGTGGGTCAGTACTCTGAATGGCATCTCGTGACTCTGTGTCCATTGGATCCTGGGAATCTTGCCACATGGGATGGGTCCAGTCAATGGGCTCGTCAGTGAGAGACCGGATGGGACCAAGTGATGTACAATTCAGATAAGCCGGGAGCCCTTACCACTCATAGAATGAACTCATGCTATGCCTCTTCCCTATCCATAGGTACTCTCTGGCTGTGCCCTTTTGTTCATTATACAAGTGATAATGGGACCGTCGCACCTTAATGTCAAAACAAAGATATTTCTGATACACAGGATCCTCTTAAAGAGGCAAGTGTAGAGCATACGTATCTCTGGTTATAAGAGTATGATACACATTCAAAGATTTTCAGAGAGAAGGAGAAGAGTTTAGAAAGCCATAGAAGAGAACTTCAGAGAATATTATTGAAAGAAAACTGAGTCTGAACACAACTGAAGAGAGCAACTCCTTATATAGGCGAGGAGGCTCTTAACATTACAGGCAACCGGTTAGAAACTGGCTACCGACACTCTTAAAACAACATAAAGAAAAGCAAAATAAAGACAGATACATTATTACATTATTGACTGTCAAACTTTTTAACTTTTATCATGGAGAGGTAGACAGATTAAGGGTGTCAAAGTCAGAGTCATCAGAGTCGATTCCAAAAAAGTCCTTTGGCCACTGTCGGTGTACAGGAGATGGTGGGTCAAGATCTGAATGGCATCTCGTGACTCTGTGTCCATTGGATCCTGGGAATCTTGCCACATGGGATGGGTCCAGTCAATGGGCTCGTCAGTGAGAGACCGGATGGGACCAAGTGATGTACAATTCAGATAAGCCGGGAGCCCTTACCACTCATAGAATGAACTCATGCTATGCCTCTTCCCTATCCATAGGTACTCTCTGGCTGTGCCCTTTTGTTCATTATACAAGTGATAATGGGACCGTCGCACCTTAATGTCAAAACAAAGATATTTCTGATACACAGGATCCTCTTAAAGAGGCAAGTGTAGAGCATACGTATCTCTGGTTATAAGAGTATGATACACATTCAAAGATTTTCAGAGAGAAGGAGAAGAGTTTAGAAAGCCATAGAAGAGAACTTGAGAATATTATTGAAAGAAAATCGAGTCGAACACAATCAAGAGAGCAACTCCTTATATAGGCGAGGAGGCTCTTAACATTACAGGCAACCGGTTAGAAACTGGCTACCGACACTCTTAAAACAACATAAAGAAAAGCAAAATAAAGATAGATACATTATTACATTATTGACTGTCAAACTTTTTAACTTTTATCATGGAGAGGTAGACAGATTAAGGGTGTCAAAGTCAGAGTCATCAGAGTCGATTCCAAAAAATTACTTTGGCCACCGCTTTGTGATGTGAGATGGTGGGTCAAGATCTGAATGGCATCTCGTGACTCTGTGTCCATTGGATCCTGGGAATCTTGCCACATGGGATGGGTCCAGTCAATGGGCTCGTTAGTGAGAGACCGGATGGGACCAAGTGATGTACAATTCACATGGGGAGGCACCGGGCAGTAATAGCTGTTGATTTCATAGAGGTACTCAGCTAGTTGCTTTCTCAAGGGTCCCATGGCATTTTTGTCAATAATTGACCCTTCGTAAGTCCTCCACTCATATTCAGTATTCTGGGTCCAGAGGAGTCCATCGGGCCTTCTAGAGAAAGGCCTGTGAAAAATGAACAAGGTTCTGATGTTGGGCTGAGCAGCAATGGGCCTGTCTTCTATTCCATGGGTGTCTATGATGCGTTTCAGGCTGTAGCGCCATGCTGAAATGGGCTTGAACCATTCTAGAAACCTGGACAGGAGAGTCCTGTTAGTATTGTTCATAACATACTGATACAGGGCCAGGAGCGGGAATTCCAGTCCTGTGGAATAGAGTGTAACCATGCACCAGAGGAGCCATAGTTCTTCTAGGATGAGTTCTCTCACAAAGTTGGATACTGAAACAGGTGAGGAAAGGGTTGTCAGGGATAAAGACAGTCGAGGAGGGGAGTAATCCCCTTAGGGTGTTTCTTGCACTCAGGTAGTGAAACAGATGATCTCTTGCGAACTTAGCCATCTTTGTGATAGGCTGGTTGGGTGAGCATCCAGGAGGAAAACTGTCTGGAGTAGGAACCAGGAAATTGTGCATTGGAGAAGGAGTATGTGGAGAGGAAGAGGATGATGCCATAAGGATTAAAGGAAGTGTGGAGAAAGACTGAATCAGATGGAGGTTTTTGGGCCTGGATAGGAGGTCAGGAACCAAGTTGTGTTTTCCTTTGATATGCTGAACTGAGAATTTATACTTGGCGAACCAGTCCTTAAGCCTCAGTAATTGTGGTTCAGGAAGAGACTTGTTTTTGAAGTCTAGAACCTTTGGGAAGGATGAGCTGTCCATAACCACAGTGAAGTGGTGGCCAATCAGATGAAATTCGAATCTCTTTATCCCATTTTTGACAGCTAATATCTCTTTATAGACTGAATGATAATGTTTCTGAGGTTCTGGGAACTCTCCACTAGCATGTCCGCATATATGCTTTTCTCCTTGAATTTCTTCGATGAGGACTGCACCCCAGTGGGTGTCACTAGCATCAGTCTGAAGGATGTGGTGTCCAATGCTTGGAATTTTTAGTGGTGGCGGGTTTAAAGCCACTTCTTTTAATTTTTTTACTGCACATGTCTGTTCTTCCCTCCATGGTGGGGAATCCTTTTTAAGCATCTTTGACAGCTGGCAAGTGTGGGCGGCCACATGCGGGATAAACTTCCTGATGTAATTGATAATACCAAGGAACTGTTGTATTTGTTTTACTGTCAAGTCCTTATCAGGAAACTTTAGTAATTCTTCTGCAATGTGAGGTCCCGGTTGGTACTTTCCATCCTTGAATCTCATTCCAAGGAAGTCGATATCGCTTGGGGCTGAGCTCTTCTTTTCTGATAGCATAATTCCATAGGAATCCACCAATTGTTGGAATGTGGAGAGGAGTGCCCTATGGGTTGTAACATCTTTGGAGAAGAGAAGGATATCGTCTATATAAATAAGAGCACTATGCAGTATGGGCTCATAGTGCTCGAATATCCTTGTCATGGCCTTTTGGAAAACTGATGGGGCCGTCTTAAGGCCGAATGGAAGGACTGTCCATTGGTATTGGGCCGTAGGAATGCAGAAGGCAGTCTTGGGCCTATCAGAGGGATTAATACCCAATTGCCAAAAACCGGCTTTAAGGTCAAACTTGGAGAAAATATGGGCTTCGTGTAGTTGAGTGAACAAGGCTTCAGGCTTTGGTAATGGGAACTTGTCATCTTGGAGGAAATGATTCAGAGGCTTGTAATCTATGACAAGCCTTTTCTTCCCTCTTAGTCGTTCCGATCTTTTTTCAACATAAAAGGCCTGGCAGGCCCATTGGGAGGAAGTGGGTTCTATGAGGCCTTGTTGGAGAAGCTGTCTGCACTCTTCTTGGGCTAAAGCCAAGTCTGTAGGATTCATTCCCGGGTGTGAGGCCTTTGTCGGATTGATATCTTCATTGAGTTTGAATGGAAGACTGACAAAGAATTCCGGGTTTTCCATAGGGGATGGTGATGGTAAAAATGTGCATGGGAGTCAGCACAGGACCTTAAAAGGAGCTCCTTGTGCTCTTGGAATTCAGCTGAGGCATCAGCCAGAGAATATAACCTTGGGACAGAAGTAAATGGCTGAAAATTTCTCTTTTATTTCAATCCTGTGGGGAGGATCTTCAAATGCTTCGCCTGTTGATACAAGTCAAAGCCTATCAGCAAATCCTTGTCAGGAAGATCCGACCCGATGACCTTAGTCCAAAGGATACAAGTGGGGAAGAACTGGATTCCAATTGGGTGCTTAGTGATAAGGCTAGTTTTGAAAACATTTCCATCTGCAGCCTTAAAGTATTCTTCATGAGGGACCCAGTATTCTGAGGGTAAGATGGCTGGGTTCATCATACTCTTGTGAGCCCCGATGTCCAGGAAGCCAATGACACTAATGGGCCGTTCATACTTCATCGGGAAGAATATGAATCGACTAAAGGAATTGGAATAGTGTCCGCCATAAGTGGATTGGGAAGATTGGATATGTTGGGCTGTAAGACGGGTAATGGGCTTCAGTATCCGAACTGGATTCTTCTGAAGTGATTGAGTAATCTTCTTTTGTTCCAGTGTCCATTCCAAGGGCAAAGACTGTATCTTCATCGGGCTCATTCTGTTCAGAGAACAAGGATTCGACATCATCATGCTCCAGGGAGATGTGAGAAGCCTGTTGTATGTGTTGTAATAGCTTAACTGCCTTATTGGGGTTCTTAGGCGCTTCTTGGCATAGTGGCCTCGTTTGCCACGTATATAGCATCTGTCGACTTCTTTGTACCCGCCCTTTCTTTCTAAGTATCTTACTGACCTTCTTCCTTTCTTTTGCTTGAAAGGGGATTTGAATTCAGAGGGATGCTTCTTGTAATGTGCTTTCTTCTTTGGTTTGCATTCACAGTTCTTTTCCTTGCATTTAATGGCAAGGTGAGACTTCTGGCATACATTCTTCAAAGCTTTGCTGTTATCAATGATATCTTTGAACAACTTCTGTTGTTCACACATTTTGTCAAGACAGGCCAGAGTCATTTGATGAATTTCCCCTATAGTGATAGCATTCATTGCTCTTCTGGTAGCAGCAATACTTCTGTGGAGTTCTGGTTGTAATGCTTCTGGCAATGAGGCAATGTAGGTATGCCTGAGGTTGACATCATTATATCCATTAAGCAGATAATAGCGTTGAGTCATGTGCTGGTAGTGTCTCTCAATGTCTGATCTTTTTAAAGAACAGCAGCGCATATCAAAGAACTCTTGTCTTAACTGCTTGCTGTATAAAGATGCATCTCCAAGAAACTCAGCAAAGAGAGCGTTGATTGCTTGTAAGGGAGTCAGGTGGCAAAATTGGGCTTTCTGATATTCTCCAATGGAGGAAAACCAGTCTTGCAATGTGCCAACAGTTCGAGAGATGAATTCTCTGAGTATAGTGTGGGAGTCAGCACCTTCCCGGAGCATTTGAACATCAAGCCAAGCTTTAAATTCTGGAAGGCGATCTCTCCACCTCGATGGGGGAACATCATCTAAGGTGAACCATGGGCCTGAACTGGGCCTGGGCTGTTGTGGAGCGCCTGGTAGTCCAAAGTCTAGAATTGGTTCATCATCTGGGATTTCAACATGGGGGTCTTGGGGAGGTCCTGTAGGGCCTGTAGTGCCACTAGTAGAATCTGTGGTTGGTGAAGGACCTGTTTGGGAGGCTGTTGGCTGAGGATCAGCCATGAGCAGTGTCGTGATATCCATTCGTCCGTCCTCATTGTCATCAGACAAGTCATCAGAAGAATCTTCTTCTGGTTCTGGCTCAGAGGGTATGGACACCATATGCTGAGGAGGAGGATCAGGATACATTTTGTCTTTCCCTTTATCAATCTTTCTTTTTGGAGGATGGGATTCTTCTGAGGAAGATGGACTCTTTTGTTCATATCTGGCAGGTGTTGGAGCAGGTTTGAACAAAGGAGACGGGTGATATGTTGGAGGTGGTTCATATGAATAGTTAAAAGGTCCAAAAGGGGAGTAAGCAGGTTCAGGAGTAGGAAGAAAATGATTAGGAGTTGTTTGAGCAGAGAAAGGGCTGAATGGGTTGTAAGAGACCGGAGCTTCTGTGGGCTTATGTAAGTCTGCCTCAACTTGGGCCAACTGTTTTTTCAGCCTTCTTATCTCCTGTTCCTTTTGGTTGAATTCTGCACCAAATCTCCGTTGTTGGATCAAAGCCTTCAGATCTCTATCAAGCTGGGTAATTCTGCTTTGTAAGTCCTTGTACATGTTTTGGGCAAAAGCAATGAAGGAGTCAATCTTTTGATCAACATGCTGAGTCCTGGTGAGGACCTGGTCAATCTTAAAATCAATACGTTGTAGTGTCTTATTCTGGACAGCAGCATTCTTGGTTTGCCAATTCAAAACTTCTTCAGCTTGGGTGATCGGGGTTGTCTGACCTTCACTATCAACCTTAGTTGAGTGAATGAAAGGCCTGGTGGAGATTTTAGTTTGCTGGTCAGTCTGTTGTGTTAATGGAGGAAAATCTGCTTCATAAGAGGTAGGTGAGAACATCATACAGGGTTGTACCAGAGGAAGTGCAGGAGGAGGGGAAGAAACCGGTTTAAGAGGGGGTAGTTTCTTTTCTTCCTTTCTGATGATCTCAAGGGCAAGCTCATAGATGGGAAGAGGCTTCTTCTGCTTGGTTTCCTCATGGATACCAATCCATGGGCTACTATCTGGATAGTCTCTTCTGAGAACTCGTTGTGGCTTGTAAGAGGCTCTTCTTGTTTGTTTGGTGAGCTTCCTCCAATTTTTGTCAGACAGAGGATGATCATACTCATTTTCCCAGTAATTGTCACGACAGTCACAATCTTCGTCGCATGCTCCAGAACCTGGGAGATCCCAAGGGCAGTGACCATCTATTTTCTGAGGATAGATGTAATGATTGTCTGGTGTTACTGCTCCAATGGGATAGTCGTTCTGTTCCTTCTCTAATGGCTGGACCATCATGGTCTGGAATACAGGCAAGGATCCTGTAGAATGCCGTGGTGGCTGGAAGGAAGTTTGCACTGTTCCATCAGGATTCCGTCTGAAGGAAGATTCTGTGATCTGGATAGGCTGAGAGGTTGAATGAAGCCTTTCGTAATTGGTTAACCAATCCTTTGGGATGAGCTGTTCAAGCTCATTTCTAGGCAGTTGCCTAGGTATCTGGACAATTGTTGGGGTGGTCTCAGTATCAGCCAATACAAGCAGAGCATCATTGGAAACAGATGGCTGTGAGAGATCTACAGCATGATCCTGCAATCTGTAGATAATTTGATGGTGTAAGGTGGCCATCATCGAAGAGGTCACCTGAGCGGCGCCAGTGAGTTGAACCTGAACTTTAAGGGCAGTGCTAAGATGTGGATCTCTTAGCGAGAGATTGTAGTTTGGGAAGAATGTCAGCACCACACTCCCAGCATGTAAGGTGGTGAGGCAGGTTCCTATAACCGCATGTTCATACTGCAAGAACCGTGTATCAAGGAGAGATACTCTGGCTGTAACTGGAAGCCCTCGTCTCCCATGTAGACTGAGGATAAGTCGAACAGCTCCAAAGTGAAGATGAGAAAACCCTTCTTGTCTCCATCTAGGAATGAGTTGAGGAGGGATTTCTAAAGTCACATATTGTTCAGCAGATGAACTCTGGAGAGAGCATTGATCCATCCTGGAGGCCTGAACATATTCTTTTGACAAAGATCTTCTAGATGAAATGAGAGATCTGATAGATCTGGTTAAAGATCCAGATCATCTGTAAATGTTGTATGGACTGAGAAGAGGAAGGAGAGATTCTCCAACCTGAGCATCTTCAGGTAAAGTGGATATTTCTACGAGATTATCAATTCTAGAGGATAGTGTTCTCCGAAGTGGTGAAGAGAAAGAAAGAGAAGAGGTGAGGTTAACAATCTCAGAGGGAGAAGGGGTTTGGAAATGAGTTTCAGAAACAGGGTTAGGTGTTTGGCAAGCCATATTTGGTACGTGGCGTTATGGCCAGAGATCGCTCTACCTTGTAGGAAGGAATTAAGCAGTTACTGGTTTCCAGCCGATATACCAAGGTAAGAGAAGATGGCAGAAAACAGAGATACAAAGATTAAGAGAAAATACCAGAGTTGGAAAAGTTCTCCCCTACTCACCAGTGAAGTATGTATAATACAACCATAACCAGGCTCTGATACCAAGATAAGCCGGGAGCCCTTACCACTCATAGAATGAACTCATGCTATGCCTCTTCCCTATCCATAGGTACTCTCTGGCTGTGCCCTTTTGTTCATTATACAAGTGATAATGGGACCGTCGCACCTTAATGTCAAAACAAAGATATTTCTGATACACAGGATCCTCTTAAAGAGGCAAGTGTAGAGCATACGATACCACTCATAGAATGAACTCATGCTATGCCTCTTCCCTATCCATAGGTACTCTCTGGCTGTGCCCTTTTGTTCATTATACAAGTGATAATGGGACCGTCGCACCTTAATGTCAAAACAAAGATATTTCTGATACACAGGATCCTCTTAAAGAGGCAAGTGTAGAGCATACGTATCTCTGGTTATAAGAGTATGATACACATTCAAAGATTTTCAGAGAGAAGGAGAAGAGTTTAGAAAGCCATAGAAGAGAACTTCAGAGAATATTATTGAAAGAAAACTGAGTCTGAACACAACTGAAGAGAGCAACTCCTTATATAGGCGAGGAGGCTCTTAACATTACAGGCAACCGGTTAGAAACTGGCTACCGACACTCTTAAAACAACATAAAGAAAAGCAAAATAAAGACAGATACATTATTACATTATTGACTGTCAAACTTTTTAACTTTTATCATGGAGAGGTAGACAGATTAAGGGTGTCAAAGTCAGAGTCATCAGAGTCGATTCCAAAAAAGTCCTTTGGCCACTGTCGGTGTACAGGAGATGGTGGGTCAGTACTCTGAATGGCATCTCGTGACTCTGTGTCCATTGGATCCTGGGAATCTTGCCACATGGGATGGGTCCAGTCAATGGGCTCGTTAGTGAGAGACCGGATGGGACCAAGTGATGTACAATTCACATGGGGAGGCACCGGGCAGTAATAGCTGTTGATTTCACAGAGGTACTCAGCTAGTTGCTTTCTCAAGGGTCCCATGGCATTTTTGTCAATAATTGACCCTTCGTAAGTCCTCCACTCATATTCAGTATTCTGGGTCCAGAGGAGTCCATCGGGCCTTCTAGAGAAAGGCCTGTGAAAAATGAACAAGGTTCTGATGTTGGGCTGAGTAGCAATGGGCCTGTCTTCTATTCCATGGGTGTCTATGATGCGTTTCAGGCTATAGCGCCATGCTGAAATGGGCTTGAACCATTCTAGAAACCTGGACAGGAGAGTCCTGTTAGTATTGTTCATAACATGCGATACAGGCTGTGGAGCGGGAATTCCAGTCCTGTGGAATAGAGTGTAACCATGCACCAGAGGAGCCATAGTTCTTCTAGGATGAGTTCTCTGCCAGGTTGGATACTGAAACAGGTGAGGAAAGGGTTGTCAGGGATAAAGACAATCGAGGAGGGGAGTAATCCCCTTAGGGTGTTTCTTGCACTCAGGTAGTGAAACAGATGATCTCTTGCGAACTTAGCCATATTTGTGATAGGCTGGTTGGGTGAGCATCCAGGAGGAAAACTGTCTGGAGTAGGAACTAGGAAATTGTGCATTGGAGAAGGAGCATGTGGAGAGGAAGAGGATGATGCCATAAGGATTAAAGGAAGTGTGGAGAAAGACTGAATCAGATGGAGGTTTTGGGCCTGGATAGGAGGTCAGGAACCAAGTTGTGTTTTCCTTTGATATGCTGAACTGAGAATTTATACTTGGCGAACCAGTCCTTAAGCCTCAGTAATTGTGGTTCAGGAAGAGACTTGTTTTTGAAGTCTAGAACCTTTGGGAAGGATGAGCTGTCCATAACCACAGTGAAGTGGTGGCCAATCAGATGAAATTCGAATCTCTTTATCCCATTTTTGACAGCTAATATCTCTTTATAGACTGAATGATAATGTTTCTGAGGTTCTGGGAACTCTCCACTAGCATGTCCGCATATATGCTTTTCTCCTTGAATTTCTTCGATGAGGACTGCACCCCAGTGGGTGTCACTAGCATCAGTCTGAAGGATGCGGTGTCCAATGCTGGGAATTTTTAGTGGTGGCGGGTTTAAAGCCACTTCTTTTAATTTTTTGACTGCACATGTCTGTTCTTCCCTCCATGGTGGGGAATCCTTTTTAAGCATCTTTGACAGCTGGCAAGTGTGGGCGGCCACATGCGGGATAAACTTCGATGTAATTGATAATACCAAGGAATCGTTGTATTTGTTTTATCACAAGTCCTTATCAGAAACTTCAGAATTCTTACGCAATGTGAGGTCCCGGTTGGTATTTTCCATCCTTGAATCTCATTCCAAGGAAGTCGATATCAGTTTGGGCCAGTGAGCTCTTCTTTTCTGATAGCATAATTCCATAGGAATCCACCAATTGTTGGAATGTGGAGAGGAGTGCCCTATGGGTTGTAACATCTTTGGAGAAGAGAAGGATATCGTCTATATAAATAAGAGCACTATGCAGTATGGGCTCGAATATCCTTGTCATGGCCTTTTGGAAAATCGATGGGGCCGTCTTAAGGCCGAATGGAAGGACTCCCATTTGTATTGGGCCGTAGGAATGCAGAAGGCAGTCTTGGGCCTATCAGAGGGATTAATACCCAATTGCCAAAAACCGGCTTTAAGGTCAAACTTGGAGAAAATATGGGCTTCGTGTAGTTGAGTGAACAAGGCTTCAGGCTTTGGTAATGAGAACTTGTCATCTTGGAGGAAATGATTCAGAGGCTTGTAATCTATGACAAGCCTTTTCTTCCCTCTTAGTTGTTCCGATCTTTTTTCAACATAAAAGGCCTGGCAGGCCCATTGGGAGGAAGTGGGTTCTATGAGGCCTTGTTGGAGAAGCTGTCTGCACTCTTCTTGGGCTAAAGCCAAGTCTGTAGGATTCATTCCCGGGTGTGAGGCCTTTGTCGGATTGATATCTTCATTGAGTTTGAATGGAAGACTGACAAAGAATTCCGGGTTTTTCCATAGGGGATGGTGATGGTAAAAATGTGCATGGGAGTCAGCACAGGACCTTAAAAGGAGCTCCTTGTGCTCTTGGAATTCAGCTGAGGCATCAGCCAGAGAATATAACCTTGGGACAGAAGTAAATGGCTGAAAATTTCTCTTTTATTTCAATCCTGTGGGGAGGATCTTCAAATGCTTCGCCTGTTGATACAAGTCAAAGCCTATCAGCAAATCCTTGTCAGGAAGATCCGACCCGATGACCTTAGTCCAAAGGATACAAGTGGGGAAGAACTGGATTCCAATTGGGTGCTTAGTGATAAGGCTAGTTTTGAAAACATTTCCATCTGCAGCCTTAAAGTATTCTTCATGAGGGACCCAGTATTCTGAGGGTAAGATGGCTGGGTTCATCATACTCTTATGAGCCCCGATGTCCAGGAAGCCAATGACACTAATGGGCCGTTCATACTTACTGGGAAGAATATGAATCGGGACTAAAGGAATTGGAATAGTGTCTGGGCCATAAGTGGATTGGGAAGATTGGATATGTTGGGCCAGGTAAGACGGGTAATGGGCTTCAGTATCCGAACTGGATTCTTCTGAAGTGATTGAGTAATCTTCTTCTGTTCCAGTGTCCATTCCAAGGGCAAAGACTGTATCTTCATCGGGCTCATTCTGTTCAGAGAACAAGGATTCGACATCATCATGCTCCAGGGAGATGTGAGAAGCCTGTTGTATGTGTTGTAATAGCTTAACTGCCTTATTGGGGTTCTTAGGGCAGTTCTTGGCATAGTGGCCTCGTTTGCCACAGATATAGCATCTGTCAGACTTCTTTGTACCCGTCCTTTTCTTTCGGAAGTATCTTACTGACCTTCTTCCTTTCTTTTGCTTGAAAGGGGATTTGAATTCAGAGGGATGCTTCTTGTAATGTGCTTTCTTCTTTGGTTTGCATTCACAGTTCTTTTCCTTGCATTTAATGGCAAGGTGAGACTTCTGGCATACATTCTTCAAAGCTTTGCTGTTATCAATGATATCTTTGAACAACTTCTGTTGTTCACACATTTTGTCAAGACAGGCCAGAGTCATTTGATGAATTTCCCCTATAGTGATAGCATTCATTGCTCTTCCGTAGCAAAGAATACTTCTGTGGAGTTCTGGTTGTAATGCTTCTGGCAATGAGGCAATGTAGGTATGCCTGAGGTTGACATCATTATATCCATTAAGCAGATAATAGCGTTGAGTTATGCGCTGGTAGTGTCTCTCAATGTCTGATCTTTTTAAAGAACAGCAGCGCATATCAAAGAACTCTTGTCTTAACTGCTTGCTGTATAAAGATGCATCTCCAAGAAACTCAGCAAAGAGAGCGTTGATTGCTTGTAAGGGAGTCAGGTGGCAAAATTGGGCTTTCTGATATTCTCCAATGGAGGAAAACCAGTCTTGCAATGTGCCAACAGTTCGAGAGATGAATTCTCTGAGTATAGTGTGGGAGTCAGCACCTTCCCGGAGCATTTGAACATCAAGCCAAGCTTTAAATTCTGCAAGGCGATCTCTCCACCTCGATGGGGGAACAAAAAGGAATAAAAATTTCGACAATAGTCAAAGTATATCCATTGCATTACGGTTCAGAATTTTTCGGCCCAGAAAAAAAAAAAGCTCAACATTTGACCCGTGCAAAATTGCAAATTTCACGAAAAACTGGCCGAAAGTGCGCCTGCAGTTCGCTTACTTCACTCGTGGATCCAAAGTCTTATATTGGGCCTCGATCCATCTGGTTTTCAAAATTAATAGAATCGGCCACATCAAACCCAAAGAAATCATCAACTGAGAGGCCCCTTATTTATTTATCTTGTATGAATTCGTTTTAAACATGGCAAGTGACCCAAAAACTAGCCCTGGGCAATACGATAAATCCAATCTACTGTTGGAGAAATCCCTGGTGGTCAAAGTTCCATGACGTCTGGACTGTGGAGAAATCCGAGTGGAAAATGGCTTGTCGCTGGACTCAGAACCAGCCAGTCTCTTCTTTTCTCTCACGACGAGTTATGCTCGCTGGTCAAATCCGGTAATCCTTTTACTACCATTAGTACTGATATTGTCTCCTTCACCTATTTTAAGAGCAACATTGAACTTAAAAAGGGAGGAGACAATTAGAATGCAAACTCAAAACCCACCATTGATGGAGGATTTCTGAAAATCCCAGATAGACTTGGTTGGGTCTATAATTACGATTCATATACACAATTGAGGAGAGCCTATAATCTTTAGCGGATTACAAAGGTCACAATTGTAGCCTCATTGATGGAAGACGAGTCTTCCTCCCCCAATATTCCTACTGATATAGTATAGCTACTAGATTGTGTTCTAAAAATGAAAGCTGGTTGTTTTGGAGAGGGAAGAGCTGTTTGACTACTCAACATCAGTACAACTCTGCCATAGTTGGTCTGTCCATAGCCTTTTCTTGAACACATAAGAACCCAATTGTGCATCTCAAGACTTCATGGGGTGAATATGACCCTTCTAGTGATGAATCAACTATCTCCAACACTCTATCTTCTTTCCATAACTTCCACACCTGTAGAATTCAAAGCATTAGCATACGAGGATGAACTATCCAACATATGTATCTAAAACTAAAAGTTTATATCACTTGCATGTCCTATCAAGCTCAAGGAAGAATCCTCTTGGTAAAACCAATTGCTCTTCGTGCCACTCATAGTCTCTAGTAATATCACCCCATAACTAGATATATCAGATTTTATTGAAAATTTTCCAAACACTGGTGACATATACTCCCTGCATTGAGAAAGTTGTTGAATTAGACTGAACAAGTGAGTATTCATGACATTCATAGTGATCAGCTACCGTATCATCATATACTTACTATATTCCAATAATTCTATTTGTCTTTTTTTTAA
The DNA here is from genome assembly GCF_030052815.1 of Hevea brasiliensis. Taxonomy (NCBI): domain Eukaryota; kingdom Viridiplantae; phylum Streptophyta; class Magnoliopsida; order Malpighiales; family Euphorbiaceae; genus Hevea; species Hevea brasiliensis. Next base: position 2,314,987 of record NC_079503.1, on the reverse strand, counting down.
TTTGGTCGGCTTTGAATATTCTAGTTATACCAAAATCTGAAATTTTTTGGTTCGTTTCTTCGTCAAATAATATATTGCTACATTTTAGATCTTTATGAATAATTCTCAACCTTAAGTCTGGGTGAAAATATAAAATGTAAGGGGCAGTCCCCATTATAATATTGAAGCGTCTTGTCCAATCCAATAATGATTTTCTTGTTCCATCTACGACAAAATTTTAGATATTCTTCTTTTGAGTTAACGTGTCAAATTATGCAGTCTATGGTTGTACATCTCAACCATATTTGTTCTGAAACAGTAAAAAATGGACAGCCAGTTTACCTCAAAGCAACAGATGAGCAAAAATGCTTACCAAAAAGAAATGAATCCAAGCTTTTGTTTGGCAAATATTCATAAATTAGCATTTGCTCTGCTCCCTTAATGCAGCATCCTAGAAGTTTCGCTAAATTTCTATGTTGAAGCTTTGCAATCAACATAACTTCATTTTTAACTTCTTCTATTCCTTGCCCTGAGTTTTTGGATAGTCATTTTACAGCAACCTCCTGTCCACTTGATAGCTGACCCTGAAATCATGTCAACAAGAGTCAATTTTCGGTGAACAATCATGTCCATTAGTTTGTTCATGCAGTTGAAGAATCTCACAATCACACGGTATAGCAAACAACATATGGCCCTATAAAGCTAATAAGCGTTAAAATATTGCATAGAGACTTCACCTTATAAACTGAACCAAAGCCACCCTGGCCAAGTTTGTTAGCAGAAGAGAAGTTGTTAGTGGCAGCAACCCTGGTGCTGACATTGAAGCATGCTACGTCAGGAGGATGATTATTCTGACCAAGCTCACTTGCTACCAAAGTATTTTTATGGTAGGGTGAACAAGAGATAGGATCAGAGAGTTTTCTTTCCCATTTGTTCTTCATCACTGTCCTTGAAAAAATTAAATACTAATGATTAATCTACTTGTTGATGGATTCTAGGGCTGTGTAAATAGCAATAAAGTTTCAGACAAATCTTTTAGGTAGTGTTTAGGAAGATAGTCCTTTGTGTTCCTTAGATCATATAGAGAACAGTAAGCGACTTCCCATTGCAGATGAGGTTTTTTTTTTTTTTTTTTTTAAATCTTCTAAGCAGAATAAATCAACATGGAAAAGCACAATGTGACAGGTAAGTTTGTTTCTTACCGGTTTTCTTCCTCCTCCTAATCCACAAATGGGCAAAAAACAGAATTGTGAGCCATGCTATAACAACAGACAGTATTAGAATGTCTAGCCCCTTTCTAAGAAAAAAGTTTGACTTTGTGGCATATGCAGTTGCATCAGTGGAAAAAAGAATACAATATTACTCTAAAGCGAAAAATGATGCCTTTCCTTTGGATTTGAATCAAGACGTAAAAGCTAAGAATATAACAGAACCGGTACACAGAATTTGTTCAGAACGGGCCATTAGTCTTGTTTATGAAGATTAGTATTGCATTTCAAAATTTGTTGAAATACCTAATTGCATCAACACGAACATACAGATTATAATTTTTATCCTTATGATCTGTTCCCTTGGGGATTTGGGTTCATACCCAGGTAAACAAGAACACTCATATACATCAGGATTGCTAGGACTGTACTTACTATAAGAACCACACCATGCATCTAAATCACATCTGTATTTAGTTATAGACTAGAACACCTTCCATTAGCTATCACTCTTGTGCCACCTTAGCCACTTGTTGAATCCTGAATCATCCACAATTACTTTTAGGATAATAGGAGCATCTTTGAGATGGTAGGAAAAGTAGATCTCCTCTTGATTGAATTCGTAACTGTAGTTGTATATATCTGAGAATATCTTTGGCCACTGGGAGGCTCGCCATTGAGGTCTTGAGCCCTTGCATAGAAAGATTTGCGGTATGCCCTTCATATTAATCGAGTAGTCTCCAGTTCCTGGGTCGTCTTCTGATCTCCATGAGGTTGGGATTCACTCTTGAACTCTCCTCCGATTCAGCCCAAGTCTCATTCCAGGTAGTTGGGTATCAGTAGGATGATCAAAGCTTTGCGATCTTTTATTTCTGCCATGGAGCAAAACCAAATTTCCTGAATCCAAGAGTTGAGCCACACAAGAATCAGTTGCTTCCCCTGAAACATTTGCAGACCAGAGCAGAACTTGTTGGTCAGGATCATTATAAAGAACAAGGTTCCCATATGGGTTGCTTGAGAGAATTCCTGATGAGGCAGTGATAAGATTGTCCCTGTTTGCCACCCACACAACAGATTGTTTAGAAACCTGATGGAACTAAATTCCAAGATGCTTATGCTGTGTATGATGAGAAGATTCAAAAGTTTTTTATTTGCCTACCATGTGTTTGTGATAATTGCCTGGAAATTTCATCTTTATAGATATCTTTGACAAAACCCAAAGCGAACCGTCGTTACCTGGTTAGATTAAATTTTTAACGCTGAACTTTGAGAGAATTGAGAAAACCTACCATTAATTGTAAAATTGAGCTGCTGCCAGAAGGAAATTGGGAACCGTGTTCGCATACTTACGACAACATACATCAGTAAAGTAAAAGAAACCTCAGAACAGTGCTATTTCTTATCCCCGTCCCATAATATATGCCAGAAGCAGAGAAACATATTTACTGTTCTCTCCTAAAATGAGAGAGAGCTGCCTTTATATATTTTCCACCAAGCATGAAAAATGAATAGGCACCTTGACATGAAGAAAAAAATAACTGGAAATAAATATGAATGGATCACTATTAAACACATATATCCACGCAATTTTATGTGCATTCGACAGTATCGCCACATTACACGAACAAGCAAAAATTTACCAATGAAACCACAAATATTTGGTTACAACTCACAATCCACTTAAAGAGAATAGCTATCAATCAAAATAGAGGGCCCAATTATCCGCCGATAATGTATTAGCCAATTTACAGCAATCCATCCATGACCGAGTTAATAACAATAATGGACTGCAATTTTTTACTCCTTGGACGACTTGTTGATTAGAGACTTGTGAATGTGAGGGATCACACCACCTCCAGCTATGGTTCCTTTGATGAGGGTGTCAAGTTCTTCATCACCACGAATTGCTAGTTGCAAATGCCTCGGTGTTATACGTTTCACCTTCAGATCCTTGCTTGCATTACCAGCCAGCTCCAACACTTCTGCTGTGAGGTACTCTAAGATAGCAGCAGAGTATACGGCTGCTGTTGCACCAACTCTTCCATGTGCAGTTACCCTAGATTTCAGAAGACGATGGATACGGCCAACAGGAAACTGCAAGAATAGATGCAGAGTAAAGTTTAAAAAAAGGCTGTATTCATGAGGAATTTGAAGGCTAAAGTTAAGAGTTTGGATTCAGAGCTATGGAATATAGGCATTGGGATTAAGAAAACCAAAAGCAATCACAGGAAGCTTGAAATTGCTTCTAAAAAAGAAATGCAAACAGAACAGAATAAATAACATGCAAACAAATTGCAATACAAAGTGAGAGATTCCTGTACTGGAGACTCTCTAAAGAGAAACATCCAATTCTATGTAGTTAAAACTCCATGAAAGAATGCACACAAAATGCAAAGGGACCCTCACCACTGTGGATAATGTCATTGATCTATCGAATAGCATCTTAAAACAATAGCCTTGAACTGAGATATATCGTTCCAGCCATTTTATGGGATCTACTGTGTTGACATCATTATTTAGGAAATTCAAAGGCGCTAGAACTTTTATCCCATCCCAATAAAAGCTCTCATAACAATTCGCCAAGCCAAAAAAGAAAGAAAATCGAGAATTAAATTTCCCGCTTCACATCATTTAGATCTCCAAACTACAACTTCCCAGAAAAATTAACGCAAATGGTTCATCAAATTTTAATAGAAAATCAGCACCCAGTATTCATGTCTCAATAAATTAGAAATCTTTGACTACAGAACTTCAATCCAATTCAGTAATCACATTAGATATCCTAGAAGTAACAAACACCCCATGAAAACTACAACTAATATTAACAAGCAAGAGCCCGTCCTAAGGAGCAAGGCAAAACCCAAAAGCCCAGCAAGGCAATTACATCAACATCAAAAAATCGAAGGGAATTGAGAAGATATAAGGGAACCTGCAGACCAGCGCGAGAGGAGCGAGAAGTGGGTTTCTTCTTATCTTTATCTTTTGGGGCTGGGGTTTTTCCCGTTATCAATCCCTTGGCTCCTTTCCCTGACATCTCCTTCTCTCCTTTTCCTTAACAAGAGCGCGAGATCAAGCTAAGCTCTTACCGGTTCCTTCCTCCCTTCCGAGATCTTTTAGTTTTCGTGATACGATAAGACAGAGAGAGACTAGAATACGTCAAGCCAACTGAAGAACGTAAATTTATAAACAAGAAAAGGGAGTAAAATACCATCCATATCTTCCATAATTACAACTTTGCCATTGCTTCTTTGTCGTTATACAAAGCATAACCTTTCTATTTGAATTATGGGTAATAAAGGAAATATATGCCTTGTATTTGGGCCCAGGGCCCATCTCTCTCCCGCCATTAATGACGTGTCACTAGGGTCGGTTACTGAATCCCAAAGAAACCCACTGCGATAACTTTTTGAGAATGCACGTCTGTTCCTTCGGTTCTCTCATCGACGTTCTTTCTTCTTCTTGAAGCTGAAGGGAAAGTCAAGAGCTGCTAAGCTTAATTGTATACCAGAGGATTGGGAGGGCTACGTGACTAGCCATTTCCTCATTTTTGTTCCCATTTCTGGTTCAATTTTTACCATTTATCTTCCACTAGCATATTTTCTATTGAGTTGAAATTTTTTGGCTGAGATTTGCTTTCTCTGGTTTGTCTAGTTTAACGGCTCTTATATCTCTCTGTTTTGTTCGTAGACCTTTTGAATGCTCCGCTCTACAATGCAGGATTCATTGGCGATTTCTCATTTATAGGTTTGGATTTGCTTTTCGCATTCCTGGATTTGTTAAGGTCTTCGAAAGGAAAGGAGCCTGCAAGTGAGATTTAGATAGCGGTTGAGGATGGGGTGGTTTTGGATTTGCCTTGGGTAGAGAGAAAATGGGAAGTGAGACACGGAAGATCAGAGAAGAGCGAAAGATACAATGGTCAATTTGTATATAATATTTGTAAATAATTGTAATATTTAAATAATAATTATTAAGATATAATAATTAATTTATAAATAATAAAAAATTTGTAAATATCTTAAAATAATTTATTCATAATTTAAGTAATTATACTCTAAAATTTTAATTCATGTGAGATTTACATTTTCAATTGTAAAATTTTAATATTCTTAATTTAATAAATTCTACATGTATATTCGTAGCTACACTAGAGTATTTATATTCTTAATTAATAAAAAATTGTTAGTATCATAATTTTAATTAAAATAATATTTACTGATTAATTGGATATACACATCCAAGTAAAACTTAACATATTAGCCCACTAAAGAAAATATAAAAAGAGAAATAAATTAGGGCAATATTTTGAAGTATTAAACACCATAAATTAGAGAAAAAAAGGGAAAAAAATGAAAAATAGTGAAAAAAGAGCTTGTTATAAATTTGGAGTGCCTTATCCAAATCCTAATACTGATTGCTAAAGGAAATTCATTTGATAAATCTAAAATGACATATAAAATTAAATGATTTTATTAAAGTAAAATTAGAGATGGTTGATTCTAGTAATAACTATGGATGAAGTATTGAAGTTACAATAATTCTAAAAAAAAAATAATAAGATTATGTATTAAATTAACACTCCTTGAACAAACAAGGGCCCAAGCCAAGTCCATAACAATAACAGCCCAATGTTCAGCATTCTTTTTTTTTTTTTAGGATACCACCATCTCTCTGAATTATGCTTCCTTTGTCTGATCGTCTCCCCTCCAGAATTTAGTGATTGTTTTTGCCGTTTTGGATGCTTATCATCTATATCTGTCATATATTCTTTAATTTTTCTTATGTCTTATCAGCAAATTGTTTAAATTATGTACCTTAATGATTTTTTATGGTTTCCGCATTTTTGTTTTCTTTCACATTGAGCCCTTCAATTGTTGAAGTTTTCTCATGCTAATGAGCTCCCTAATCATCTCTTTTGAATCACACTGAATTTTGGGTAGCTGGGTCTCTGTGTTTCCTGATGGGTACTGCTGCTACTCAGTACCCATATGGAATCACTGCACATTCCTGTGGAAAATTTGGTCACAAGTTGGACAATTCAAGCTCCAAGTTTCCTTATAAAGTGGGATTTTCAAGAATTAACTTGTACCAAAGATCTGCTTCCATCACCAATTCCAAGGTATGTAAAAAAGTTTTCTACTTCATTTATTTTTTTAAATTATATGCACCAATATGGTCTATCTTCTTGCAGAAAAAAATGCAAGGGGAAGTAAAGAAACTCTATGTTTGTCGACTTTTGTAGGTCTTCTACTTTTTTTAGTTGATAATCTTCTATTAATGCCACAGTAAAGGCTTCAAATTTCATTTCACCTTAGTTTTATGAGCAAGAAATGCAATTAAAGACGGATATGATAATCCTTAGTCCTCCAATCATTTGTATTATGAACGGATTTTTCCTTTACTTTTTGAGTTTCTGTAATGTTTATGCTTGTGACTTGTGAGCTTATGCTCTTGTGAATTACTGCCTCATACCCCCATATGGAGGATATAATTCAGAATTGGTCCAATGCCTGATGTGTGCATGTACGTATTTAGTTTTAGCTGCGGCTTTCGGCGTCTTACTGCACTCTGCAACTAAGGCACTGAAGTTTCGATTATTTGCAATGGGGAAAGTCAAACGTTGATTAATTCAACATTTTCCTTATGGGGTAACCTTAAAAACTACTGATAATCGTTCAAATAAAGTTTTGACGTTCTTGTATTCAAGTAAACTATTCATTAGTCAGTAGAGAATTTTGAATTCTTACCTTTAATTTAGTCATGGACTAGTTTATTGGAAATATTCAGGATGATGTTGCAAATAAATGTATTGGGATACTTGAGAGAAAATATCCAGATTATTTAGATTGTAGAAACTGACAATGCCTGAATGAAGTAGTAGTGCTATTTGCTGTTTTAATGGGCAGGTGCTTTTGATTTTTTTTTCCCCTTTTTTTTCTGGTAGGGATTTGTTGGTCGAATATATTCTGTGCCTGATCTTGATGATATCTTCTGGGAGAAAGTCCCTACACCCATACTTGATGTGGTTGAAAACCCTATCCACTTAAAGAATTTGACCCATAAGGTTAGTAATTAATTCATGAACTTTATGTATTTTTCCTTGACATGTTTTACAGTCTTAAGTTATCAAGTTCTGTAATTACTACAGATCTGTTTGTGCAGGAACTGAAACAATTGGCTGATGAAATACGAGCAGAATTGTCTTCTATAATGTCAAGGACTCAAAAATCTATCAAGGCCAGTTTAGCAGTTGTGGAACTGACAGTTGCCATTCATTATGTTTTTCATGCACCAGTGGACAAGATACTATGGGATGTTGGGGAACAGGTAATCAGCAGCCATAGCATTCTCAATGCAGGATTACTTTGTGCCCGTTTGGCATTGTGGTTCACGGGCCAATTAAAAAAAATGGTTTAGAAAATGCTATTTTAATATTTTAGTGTGCTTATAACTAAAAATTATCAATTTTTAATACTCTTTAACTAATATATTTAAGAAAATGTTTTTATCAATAACAATTCCAACATCAATGCCAAACAGACCTGTAGTCCGCAAGAAGAGACTATTAAATCACGGTGTAACTTGTTTCTTTGTTTATCTATTTATTTTCTCTCTTTCTTTCTTTTTCTTTTTTTTTTTTTGGGAGGGGGGGGGAGGGAGGAGGGAAGAGGGAGGTGCTGTTGGTGGTAGTGAGACTGGATCAGTAAATGTTACTTCTAAGCAAAGTGAAATACCCAGCAATTGGAGTTTCATATTTGAACCTAATTACTTATTAAGATCGTATCTGATATATCATTACATCAATTTTCTATCCATTGTTTGGCAGACATATGCACATAAAATTCTCACAGGAAGACGGTCCCTTATCCATACACTGAGACAAAAGAATGGTCTCTCTGGTTTTACATCTCGGTCTGAGAGCGAATATGATCCATTTGGGGCTGGGCATGGATACAATAGTATTTCTGCTGGGCTTGGTAATATTTCCTTATGTCGTCTCCTTATGCTTATTTGAGTTTTAATATTCTATTTTGCACTTTCCTGATGGCATATTCCCTGCCTAGAAGTCCTTGCAACTCAAGTCATAGATCCAAAAATAAAATATTTTTGTTTGGTGCTTACTGTTATGGAATTATTAGTGATTTGTATATCTGTATTAGGAACTGAGGGACAGCAGATGAAATGAGTTGTAGTTTGGTTGGTTGATTTTCATAAATTCACCATCCAGTTGTTATTGGCTAATTGGCCAAAATTAATTTTCCATTTGGCTGATTAGTTAGAGATGTTCCAGAAATCTAGCTAGCAAGTATCAATAGTAGAATTCTAGTTGTATTGGATATCTTTGCAGAAATAATACTGAGATATTCTTTCCTGAATCTATATCTCTTCTTTCTCTCTCTCTCTCTCTCTCTCTCTCTCTCTCTCTATGTCAATTCCCAAAACTCTTCTGACCTTCCTTCTCCTTGTCCTTCTTTCCCTGCTTTCCTTCATCCTCCATTCGTTTCTCCCCATTTTCCCTGCTGCCCAATGCTAGAGGTAGGCCTATGATTTCAGGTCCTAACAGTCTGCTGTGCTGTTAACATATCAAATAAATTTCTTAAGTTACTTAAATCAAAAAATTCTTATTTAGGTGCTTCTTTTTATGATTACAGTCAAGCTTGGAAAGTAAAATCTAAAGTGCCTTCTTATCAGGGATGGCAGTTGCACGTGATATGAAAGGGAAACGGGAGCGTGTTGTTACAGTCATCAGCAATGGGACAACTATGGCTGGTCAGGTCTATGAAGCGATGAGCAATGCAGGCTATCTGGACTCAAATATGATAGTTATCTTAAATGATAGCCATCACTCTTTGCATCCAAAGATTGAAGAGCGCCCCAAGACTTCCATCAATGCATTATCTAGTACCCTAAGCAAGCTCCAGTCAAATAAATCATTCCGGAAGCTTAGAGAAGTTGCAAAGGTATTTTGACAGTTTTCTTTATACCTACTTGACTAAACTTTAAAGGAACAATAACCGACTATGTTTCTATGAGGTAGTGGAGAAGTGTTGAAAGTGAACAATGCAATTTTGTTGATATCATTAATTTCTATGAAAATTGATGGAAAAATTAAATTTTGTGATTTGTGCTGCTGTAATGCATACTTAAAATTTTTATATCATCTTAAGAGTGAATTCTGAGTGTTTTTTATTTGTCTCTGCCCCCTCCCCCCTCCTCCTTTTGTCAAGGGTGTTACCAAAAGAATCGGTAGGAGTATGCATGAATTAGCAGCCAAAGTTGATGAGTATGCACGTGGTATGATGGGTCCTCTAGGATCAACCCTTTTTGAAGAACTTGGTTTGTATTACATAGGCCCTGTTGATGGACACAACATTGAAGACCTGGTTTGTGTTCTACAAGAAGTGGCATCTCTGAATTCTATGGGTCCTGTCTTGGTACATGTAATAACAGAAGAAAATCGAGAACTAGAAGATAAGCGAAAGAGTGGGGCATTGGGGAACCTGCAGGAAGGTATTTCGCTTCTAATGCTTGAACTCACTTGTGTTTGTTTCAGAGATTATTAACTTACGCATGTGTGCATGTTTAATATATCATTGCTATAGGGATATTCAAGTCCATCACCAAGGCCCAAGGATCCACTATTTTATTGTAGAAGTCAACTCATTTGGTTATTTGATTCTGCTGTGATACCATGGCCTAAACCTTGGGTGTTGTGACCAGTGCTTGGACTTAGCTTAATAACTTGTTTCATCTTCAACATATATCCATCAGTCTAAACATGCACTCTCATATATGAGAAGCATATCACTGGGAGAACATTTTCAACCTGTAGCAACTCCAAAACATATCACCTATTTCACAACCATGACCCAACATGCAATAGATAGTGCTTGAAGCCATTTTCCTCGTCTTATAAATTTTCTCTCTCTCATCTCTTTTACAGGTTCATTTACATCTAATTCTTCTCTCTGTAATATTCATACTCGGACATATAGTGATTGCTTCGTTGAGACTTTGGTCATGGAGGCAGAGAAGGACAAAGAAATTGTGATTGTTCATGCAGGAATGGAAATGGAAATGGCTTTTCAAGTAATTCAGGAAAGATTTCCTGACAGGTTTTTTGAAGTGGGAATGGCTGAGCAGCATGCAGTTACATTTTCGGCTGGTTTATCATGTGGGGGGTTGAAGCCATTTTGCATAATTCCTTCTGCCTTTCTACAGAGAGCATATGACCAGGTTCTCTCTCTCTCTGTGTGCAAGCTTATCTGCATGTATGGTAGTAACATCAATTATCCTACTAGCAAATATACTTGTTGACATCAGTTGTGGAATAACTATCTTAAATTTTCTACAATTTTTTTCCTTTGTGGCTTCTACAGGTGATCCATGATGTAGATCAGCAGAGAATTCCAGTTCGCTTTGTCATTACAAGTGCAGGATTGGTAGGGTCTGATGGTCCAATGCAGTGTGGGGCATTTGATATAACATTCATGTCATGCTTACCAAACATGATTGTTATGGCACCATCTGATGAGGATGAGCTTGTGGACATGGTGGCTACTGCTGTTCACATTGATGATCGTCCAGTCTGCTTCCGTTATCCAAGGGGTGCCATTATTGGAACAGACCATTATATGCGCAGTGGAATTCCAATTGAGGTAATCGTTTTATCATCTTATTTATTCACACTTTCTTTCTGCTGATATTAACTATGCAGAAATGCTTAGTTTTGTTGCTTAGGAGAAGTGTATCACCTGTTGCCAGTGTAAATTTTTGAATGCTTGAAATCATTATTCATTCTTGTTCTTATTAATCTTTTTGCTTTCTCATTTCCTTTTCGCACATGCAAGTATGCTACTCAACACGCTCATTTTGTTAAGTCATGTGTTATTCTGCATAACAAATATCTTGTCATGCAGAAATGTGTATGCAGCACATCTTCCTCAAAAGGTATTTGTTATAACAAGCGCACAAATCTAAGGCGCACACACACAAATCGCACAATCATACAGTATTGAAAAGAGAAGAAGAATAACACAGGATTTAACGTGGTTCAACAGTAAGGTCTATGTCTACGGGCAAGACAAGAGAAAAAAAAGTTTCACCTAGATGAAAAGAGCAAAATACAATCAATCAGAATTCTCAAACCCTAGCCCCAGTATGTTTCCCTAATATTTTACAACTCTCCCACGAAGGGTAGAATATTACAATATTTATACTGGTCCATACCGCATGGCAACTTTTTATCCCAATCGGATCGCAGCGCAAAAACTTTCGGGTCGGGTCACAATTCAGGTCCATAAAAAAATATATCCAAAATTCAAGCCACAAAAATAACAGTATTCATATAATCTTCCTTGGCATTTTTTATTGTATTCATATAATCTTCCTTGGCATTGTTTATTATATGCTCTCACATGATAAACCAGCAGAAAATGTAACTGCATGCTTTGAATCCTTTTATTTGAATTATGAAACCCTTTTAGTTGAAAAGCTGCTCTTTATTTTTCCTCCTTCATTTGAATTATGAAACCCTTTTTGTTTTTGCAATTGCTGATCTCTTTCTTTTCTCTCTTTCTTTTTCTAATGAATTCATGATGCATATTTGAAATTCTGAGTTCAAGCATTGCCCTTGTAACTTTCATTTGACTGCTGTTTTCTGTTGAGCAGGTTGGAAAAGGGAAAGTTATTATAGAGGGCAAAGATGTTGCTTTGCTGGGGTATGGCGCAACGGTTCAGAACTGCCTAAAAGCCCGGCACCTTCTCTCAAAGCTGGGCATTGAGGTAACTGTTGCTGATGCAAGATTCTGCAAGCCACTCGACATAAAGCTTCTCAGACAACTATGTGAAGACCATACATTTCTTGTCACAGTTGAGGAAGGCTCTGTTGGAGGATTTGGATCCCATGTTGCACAGTTCATGGCACTTGATGGACAGCTTGACGGTAGAGTTAAGGTAATATTTTTACTCCCACATAATCCTGATGCCTACTTAACTAGTGATGATAGCTATTGTTTACAGTCAGTTTATTGTATCTTAACTCTGATCTTTATTCCAAATCAATTTCTCTAGTGGCGACCTATTGTTTTACCAGACAGCTATGTCGAACATGCATTGCCAAAGGAACAGCGTACTCTGGCAGGGCTGACTGGACACCACATTGCTGCAACTGTACTAAGATTACTTGGCCGCACCCGTGAAGCTCTCCTTTTAATGTCTTAGAAATCTATATTTTCCCTGCTATAAGGCTTAATGATTGAAGCTGCCTCAGAGAACAAAGCCAAAAGATAGATGGAAGCTTAAGATGTTGCTGAGCCTACAGTTCTACACTGATTTTTGTACCCTCTATATAATTCCTAGTAATTAGTTTATATGTGAGGCACTGACAACATTGGTGATATGCATTTTCTCCCGTTCATTAATTCTTCCTTTCACTATCATTAACAATATTAGGCAATTTCTTGCCATTTATCAATAAGATTTTGATGATGAACGTAAATTTAGAATCCTGTCCATTTGTTTAAGGAATATCAGCCTGTCGTAGCATCAAAACGACTAGAATCAATCCCTATTCTGATGTACAAGGGATTTTGTAGCTCATCTTGCAACAACAAAAATGCGAAAAAAATTAATTGTTGACCTCGTGTTGCTCAAAATGAGCATTGATTTTGATGATAATAAAACTCAAATAGAATCTATCTAACTCAATTTTAAGTGATGTGTAGATTCTTTCTCTTATTCATGAAGAATCTTTGAGGTTGCATCTAAGGAGGAAGAACACTCAAAGGCATCTCAAGATGAATCAAAGTTGAGAAAGAACAAGATTATGAAAGCTAAAACTCAAAGTAAATGTATGAAAGTCATAGAGTTATGAATTGAGTCTTAGGACTTGTGTAAAAAGAATAGATGAAAGTTTAGTTAATTGGAACTCAAAATTAATTTTTCTTTTAATTGCTTTATAAAATTTTCTCTTATCATGACCTTGGATATTGCTATTGGAATATATATTTTTCTTAAGGTCTAAATTAGATTTTTAAAGATTACAATTTGAAATAGTCATCTAGTAAATTAGTTTGCTAACTTTTATGCTAAAATATTAGTTTGCTAATATGTTTGCTAAAATTATAATTTGCTAACTAGTTTATTACTGTTGCCAAAAATTTCATTAGTTTGTTAAATGATCAGAGTTGCTCTACTTCGTAGAAAAAGACAAAATAACGGCTATTTTACCTAGAACAGAGTGTATAACATTCCAAAAAGGTTTCAAACAGTTTAAAATGATCTGGGACTATAAATACACTTTCTTTACTTCATTTTACACTTGATGAAAGCTTACAATTGCACTTCAATCTTGATTTTTCATTTATTGCTTTCATTCAAGAGCTTTAAAGTGTTTGAGTTACCATTGGCAAATCAACTCATCTCTTCTTTATAGTTTGATTTGTATTGAGTGAGAGTGAGTGTTAAAACATTAAATTGCATTCAAGGGAGGTTGTATAAGCACATATTGAAGCTTGAGAGTGTAAGTGCTTGAGATAGCACTTGTCAAGGGTTCAAGCTACCTTGATAAAATCTTGGTGTTGAAAAAGTTATAAAGGGCTTTTGGTCTCTTGCCTTTAAAAGAGCAAATAGTAGAGAGAAGACTCAAAGAGGGTTCTTTGAGAGAATGGATGTAGGCTAGTTAAGCCGAACCACTATAAAAATCATTGTGCTTGATTTCTCCAACCTTAATCTCTTTACTTTTGTGTAATTTAAATTTTATGCATGTTACGTTAAAAATTGCTATAAATATTGATTGAGGCTCAAATTACAATTTAGGGACACATTCTTGAAACACATATCACTTTCACTATATATATAGGAGCACCAAGTTGAACAAAGCCACAATTTTTCATTAGGCTACAAACAAGACCGAAAAATTAGTTAAGTCTAATTCAACCCCCTCTTGGACTATTTTGGGACAACAAATTGATATCAGAGCTTGTCTCTCTTGCTTAAGGTGTCACAACCTTGGAGTGATCCCCAATGGCTGGTTCATCTAGCAATACTGCCGGTATACCCGCACCACCAGCTGAAGGCTACTCAATTTCTAAACCACCACTCTTCAATGGCACTAATTACTCTTTTTGGAAAGTTATAATGAGAAATTTCATACAATCTGTAGATATTGATGCATGGAGAATTATTAAAAATTATTCATATGTTCCTTAAAAGAATGGTCAAGGAAATATTAAAGTTTCTAAAAATGAAGATGAATATGATGACAATAATTGGAAAAAAATTTATGTAAATGCTAAAGCTATTAATATTTTGCATTGCTCACTTGACCTTAATGAATACAATCGTATTTCCGGATGTCAAACTGCTAAGGAAATTTGGGATAAGCTTGAGGTCACTTATGAAGGAATGGATGTCGTCAAGGAATCCAAAGCAAACCTCCTTATCCGAGATTATGAGCTATTTGAAATGAAGCTAGGAGAATCAATTGCGAATATGAGTACAAGGTTTACCAATCTTGTCAATCTTCTCAAAGCATTTGGTAAAAGATTTGAGGAAGCTGAACTTGTAAAGAAAATTCTTAGATCACTTCCAAAATCTTGGGAAGCAAAGACTACAGTTATCCAGGATACCAAGGATTTTAAAACATTCACCTATGATGAACTCATTAGATCTCTCATTGCACATGAGATGGTATACAAGAAAGATAAAGTTGAAAATGAGCAAAAGAAGAAGAAAAGCATTGCTCTCAAGTCAAATAAGGATGAAGATAAGAAGAAAGGAGTTGTACTTAAAGTTGACTCATGTGACAACTCAAGTGCTTCAAGTGATGATGATGATGAAATGGCTATGCTTGCAAGGAAATTCAAAAGAGCTTTCAAGAAGGGAGGAAGTAAATACAAGAAATTCTTGAAAAAGTATACTCCCAAGGATAAACGTTTCAAGGATTCAAAAGAAAAAATTATATGTTATGAGTGTCACAAACCAAGACATATCAAGCCCAAATGTCCATTGCTCAAAAAGAAGAAAGGAAAAGAAGACAGGAGCAAGAAAGCTATGAAAGTAGTATGGAGCAATAGTGAAGAATCTTCAAATGATGAATCAAGTGACAAGGAGACTGCTCATCTTTGTATGATGGCATTTGAAGAGAAAGTCGAAAGTTCACAAAAGGAAGAAGAAAGTGATAATAAGGTAAACTCTCTTGAACCTCCTAATGTAGAGGAACTTGAACTTGCATTTGCTAAAGTATATGATGAGTATAGAAACTATAAGAGAAAGTGCACTAAAATGAATTTAGAAATTGAATCATTGAGATCACAAAATATTGCCATGTCCAATGTGTATAAAGAAAATGAATTTTAGAAAGGACAAATTGCTTTATTTAAAGAGCTAGATTTGGAGTTGAAAAACTCAAAAGAAACTTGTGAAAAGCTCATTAAAAAAAATAAGGTTCTTGAAGCTAAAATAGAATCTTTGACAAATAATTTGACAAAATTTACAAAAGGACAATAAACTCTAGATGTACTTCTTGGAAACCAAAGAATTTCAAATGAAAAATATGGAATTGGTTTTGATGGTTTCATGAACTATGGTAAATATAAGAATCATTTCATTAAAGCATCTACATCCTCCTTGCCTAATGTCACATGTTATTATTGCAATAAAAGATGTCATATGATTAGTTCTTGTACACTTAGGAAGGTCTCCTTAAGGTAAATAAGGTATGGTTGCCAAAGGGAACCTCGAGTCTCCTTAAGGTAAAGAAGGTATGGCTGCCAAAGGGAACCTTACCTAAAGTCACTAAACCCCAAGGACCCAAAGTTGCTTGGGTACCTAAAGCTGAATGATTAAATTTCAGGTTTGTTTCAAAGGGATGAAGGAAAGTGAAAAATGGTATATAGATAGTGGTTGTTCAGAGCACATGACCGATGAAAAGGACAAGTTTTCAAAAATCACAATGGTAGATGGAGGACATGTGAAATTTGGAGATAAAGGAAAAGGAAAAATAATTTGAAATGGCACAATTAGAACCAAACCTTGCATTGAAGATGTGTCACTTGTTGAAGGTTTGAAATACAACTTGCTAAGTATAAGCCAACTTTGTGATAAAGGTTTTGAGGTAAAGTTCACTTCTTCTCATTGTACAATTAATAACTTAGTTAATAACACATTGTTCATTGCCAATAGATCTAATAATGTTTACTTGCTTGACATGAATAACTTTGAAACTAATCATGGTACATGTCTAATATCTTTTGATAATTTTAGTTATTTATGGCATAGAAGATTAGGACATGCAAGCATGCACACACTCTCAAAATTGTCCAAGAAAAAACTTGTTAAAGGTCTTTCAAAGATTAACTATGAAAATGAATTTCAATGTAGGGCACGTGCACTAGGAAAGCATACAAGAGCATCTTTTAAATCTAAAAATATTGTTTCTACCATTAGGCCATTAGAATTGCTTCATCTTGATTTGTTTGGACCCGTGTCTCCTGCTAGTCTTGGTGGGAAGACATATGCTTTAGTTATTGTTGATGACTATTCAAGATATACATGGACATTCTTCCTTGCTCATAAAGATGAAACTTTTGAGAAATTCACCTCTTTTAGTAAAATGGTTCAAAATGAAAAAGGTTTTTGCATCACATCTATAAGGAGTGATCATGGAACTGAATTTGAAAATCATTTATTTGAGAAATATTATGATAAACATGGAATCAACCATAATTTTTCAGCTCCTAGAACACCACAACAAAAGGGGTTTGTAGAAAGGAAAAATAGGACTTTGCAAGAAATGACTAGAACCATGTTAAATGAAAATAATTTGCCAAAATGTTTTTGGGCTGAAACTATTAATACTTCTTGCTATGTGTTGAATAGAATTTTGATTAGACCAATTTTGAAAAAGAGTCCCTATGAGCTTTGGAAAGGAAAAAAACCAAATATTTCATATTTCAGAGCATTTGGATGTAAGTCCTATATCTTAAATAACAAGAATGATAACTTGAAGAAATTTGATGCTAAATTCGATGAAGGAATCTCTCTTGGGTATTCAACAAAGAATAAAGCATATAGGGTGTTTAATAGAAGAACATTAGTTATTGAGGAAACTATTCATATTTTGTTTGATGAGACTAACCCTTTTATTAGAAGAAAAGATGTTTTTTATGACAATAATGAGCAGGTGTTTGGAAAAGAAAATGTAAAATCAAGTCAAGAAATGGAACAAATTGATGACAAAGATGAAGAAACTCAAGGAGATACCACAATAGATGTCCATAGTGCCAATAATGATCAAATCAATGAAGAAATGACAAATTTGGAAGAATTACAAGTGAATGAATCCCAACATGAAGATTTACCTAAAAAATGGAGATTCAATAAAAATTATCCCCAAGAAGACATCATTGATGATCCATCTCAAAGGATGATGACTAGAGCACAATTGAGAAAATATTTTAGTAATGTTGTCTTTGTTTCACAAATTAAACCTAAATGTTTTGAAGAAGCTCAAAATGATGAAAGTTGGATTCTTGCCATACAAGAAGAATTCAATCAATTTGAGAGAAACAAATTTTGGAATTTAGTGCCTAAACCTAAAAATCATTCAATTATTGATACTAAATGGGTTTTTAGAAATAAAATGGATGAAAAAGGCAATGTTGTTAAAAACAAAGCTATAACAGTGGCTCAAGGCTACAACCAAGAGGAAGGTATTGATTTTGATGAAACCTTTGCTCCAGTTACTAGAATTGAAGCTATTAGAATGTTATGTGCCTTTGCATGCTACAAGGATTTTATGCTTTATCAAATGGATGTTAAGAATGCATTTTTAAATGGTTATATTGATGAGGAAGTGTATGTTGCACAACCTCTGGGCTTTGAAAATCATGAGCATCCAAATTATGTTTATAAACTTACTAAAGCTTTATATGGTTTAAAACAAGCTCCTAGAGCATGGTATGAAAGGCTTAGTATATTCCTTTTACAAAATGATTTCCAAAGAGGCAAAGTGGACACAACACTTTTTGTTAAAAAATATCATAATGATATGCTTATTGTGCAAATATATATTGATGATTTAATTTTTTGTGTTACTAAAGAATCTCTTTGTAAGAAATTTTCTAAGATTATGCAGAATGAATTTGAGATGAGCATGATGGGGAAGCTCACATTCTTCCTTAGACTTCAAATTAAGCAAATAAAAGATGGCATCTTCATAAATCAATCAAAGTACATCAAGGATATGTTGAAGAAATTTAAAATGGAAGATTTGAAGAGCATGAACACTCCTATGAGTTCAACAATTAAAATGGACAATGATGAAAAAGGTAAAGAAGTAGATACAAAGCTTTATAGAGGTACGATTGGCTCTCTCTTGTATCTTATTGCATCTAGACCTGACATACATTTTAGTGTTTGCTTGTATGCAAAATTTCAATCATGTCCAAAAGAATCCCATCTAAGTGCAGTTAAAAGAATCTTCAAATACCTCATTGGCACACACTCAATTGATTTATGGTATCCAAGATGTGAATCATTTGATCTTGTTGATTATAGTGATTCAGATTTTGCTGAAAGTAGATTGGATAGAAAAAGTACTTCAGGTACTTGTCAATTTCTTGGTTTTGCACTAGTTTCTTGGCACAGTAAGAAACAAACTTCAGTGGCTCTGTCTGGTGAAATTTGAATATATAGTCTTGATAGTTGTGTTGCTCAAATTTAATGGATGAAACAACAATTGGAAGATTTTGGTTTAAAATATAATCTTGTTCCAATTAGTTATGATAACACAAGTGCCATAAACTTGATCAAAAATCCAGTCCAACATTCAAGAACAAAACATATTGAGATCAGACATCATTTTATTAGAGATCATATTCAAAATGGAGATATCAAAATTGAATTTGTTGCTTCTGAAAATTAACTTGCAGATATTTTTACAAAACCACTCAATGAGGAAACCTTTTGCAAAATTAGAAGGGAAATTGGCATGAGTGAACCACTTGTTTGAAATTCAATTCATATAGATTCAATATATTTGCATATTATCTAATGTGTGAGTAATTTACTGTGACATTAATTTGCTAAGAAAACCCTATATAACAGTAGCTAACTTATTTTTGTGCTCGTGAAAATTAGTTTACTAAGTTGTATACTACTGTTGCATACTTAAAATTAGTTTGCTATATCGTGTACTGTTTAAATTTTAAGCCAAAAAGTGTCTGTGCTTTGAACTTTCTGCACGCCAATCAATGTACTTACTCATTTACATTTTTTTTGCTATATATATATATATATATATATATATATATATATATATATATATATATATATATATATATATATACATTAAAATAAAAATAAAATTCAAATAAAGTACACTAGAAGAGGGAAAGCGAGGGACTCAAGAAAATCAATTTTTCATCCACTGCTACACGAAACCTCAGCCCTTCAATTTTTTTTTTTTCACCATACCCAACTCCTCTCTCACCTTCTTATTGATTCTTGGTACTAATCTTACCCATTTTTATCAAATTTTTCTTCATTATACCGACCCATCTACTTCGAGAACCTCTCTCACTCTCTAATTCCTCACTCATTTCTCATTGCGTCAGAACCCATCTTTCCCGATACCTCACTGCTTCAAATTCGTCATTCATGGCTCACACCAAAAGAAAAACCCCAGCCGCAACCTTGCCTTCCTCTTCTTCATCTGAAGAACTCCCTGTTGCTGCCTTAAAGAAGAAATTGAAAGAAAAGAGGAAAAAACCAGTAACTGAGTCCAAAGTGTATCCTCTGACCCATCTGAGAAAGTCGAACCTGCGGTGACGGCACCAGAAAAGAAAAAGGGAAGGAAAGTGCATGGGATTGACATTTAACGTGAAAAGGGTGCTTCAAAATCATCAAGCTCTCTTGTTGACAAAGCACTTCTAGACTGTAAGTTCATAAAATGGGACAATTTTGATCAGGTTGATTTTCAATTTAAGGAACTCTTTGAATTTCAAGAATGGTTGACTGTGTGTGAATGCACTGATGTTTATTATCCTAGAATAGTCCAAGAATTTTATAGAAGTTTAGAAATTGTCGATGAAGAAGACAGATTTAAGGTTTCTTTAAATGACAAAGTGTATGATGTTTCTATTGAGTTTATTGCCCATGCCTTAAAATTGCTGAATGATGGAAATAGAATTTCTGCTCATAGAGATGTTGCTAGAGTTCCAGGTTTTAATTTGACTAAATTTGAAAGTGAAGTTTTTCCTGTTAACACTGTCACTAGTGAAAAATCCACTAGCACTAAAGCCCTTCAGCACATTAAGATTATTCACAGTATGTCAATTATATCTTTTGACCTACATCTGGCAGCTATGGATATTTGAGTTATTTGGATATGTGCATCATGTGGCATATTATTAATAAAGTGAGAATGAATTTGGCCTATCTGATTTTCAAGAATATGTGTAAAGCTTATGGAATTGGTAAATTACCCTATGCACACCTCTTAACTGCCTTATTTAGAGAATTGGATATAAATGTCTCTAAGGAGAGTTCTAGGGCAGATTTAATTGTGCTCAAAGAAATTTATTCTGATACTGATGGCAAAAAGAAATGTTTTGAAAAAGGTGGATCTTCTAAAGCCAAAGTTGATTTTGATTTCAAAAATGAGATTGTAAGTGAGCTTCAAGGACTTAGAACATTTATTAATGAGAAATTCAGTACATCAAATCAGTCTATTGAACTTCTGAGGAAATTTGTGGATATTGTTGATTATAAAGTAAGTCATTTACTTACTCAAAATGAGGAGTTAAAGAAACAGATTGCAGATATTAAGCAGGCACAGAGAATTGATTTTGCAACCAGAGTTGAGACTGATGTACATGCCGATGATCCTTCTACTCATGATGGTAGTGCATTTGATCATTGTAATGTTGAGTGTGGAGGCACTGGACTTGGTGAGTCTACTGTTGCTGTAGAGCATGAAAGTGAACAGGTTGTAGAACCTGCACTTGAACTTGTTGTTGAGCATGTTAGTGAACAGGTTGTAGAACCTGTAGTTGAGCCTACTGTTGAACTTGAGAGTGAACAAATTGTAGAACCTGTAGTTGAGTCTACACAGAAGAAGGAAGACTCCTTAAAGGATCAGCAGGAGAGTGGTCCACCTAAATCTTCTGCAGCTGAAGCTTCTCAGGCTAAGAAGAGCAAGAAAAGAGTTAAGTCTACAGTGTCTAATCCATATTAGACTCTGGCTGCTGCTCTTCAAAGCCCATCTGATGAGGATGAATTATAGGAGCATGATTCTATGGCTGACCAAGTTTCTCAGCCACCTACTGCCAAACCCTCCAAGAAGAAGATAGTGCCTTCCAAAGCTATTCGAAGGAGCAAAAGACTTAATGTTTAGAAAATGATCTACTTTTTTAGTTTACTAATATGTTTACTACTGTTGTTGAATGGTTTTTCTGTTTGCTACTGTTTACCTTACTGTTTTTCAGATTGTGCTTACTTGATTCTTTTTGGATTAATATCTCCTGTTTCCTTTTTGAATGATGACAAAAAGGGGGAGAATGGATGTGTGCTTTGTGTGCTTTTGTTTTGGAGAATGGATGTGTATTTATATTTTGAAATATTTTGAAAATGGATGTATGCTTATGTTCTAAAAGTATGTATGCAAACTATTGTGACTTATGTGTGCAAACTATTAAGTTTAACATTTTGCATATTAAAATTGTGGATATCTCATGAATATTTCTTGTAGCATAAATTCAAGGGGAGCTTTGTATAGCTATTAATACTTTTACTTTTTAAACTTGTGCGCATACATTTAGGGAGAGTAATTTTTGCATACTAACATGCTTGGTTATACATAAACTTACGCAAACTTTTATTTATTCTTGATTGATGATTCAATTGAGTTTTGTCATCATCAAAAAGGGGGAGATTGTTGACCCCGTGTAGCTCAAAATGAGCATTGATTTTGATGATAATAAAACTCAAATAGAATCTATCTAACTCAATTTTAAGTGATGTGTAGATTCTTTCTCTTATTCATGAAGAATCTTTGAGGTTGCATCTAAGGAGAAAGAACACTCAAAGCCATCTCAAGATGAATCAAAGTTGAGAAAGAACAAGATTATGAAAGCTAAAACTCAAAGTAAATGTATGAAAGTCATAGAGTTATGAATTGAGTCTTAGGACTTGTGTAAAAAGAATAGATGAAAGTTTAGTCAATTGGAGCTCAAAATTAATTTTTCTTTCAATTACTTTATAAAATTTTCTCTCATCATGACCTTTAGATTTTGCTATTGGAATATATTTTTTTCTTAAGGTTTAAGTTAGATTTTTAAATATTACAATTTAAAATAGGTATCTGGTAAATTAGTTTACTAACTTGTTTGCTAAAATATTAGTTTGCTAATATGTTTACTAAAATTATAGTTTGCTAACTAGTTTACTACTATCGCCAAAAATTTTATTAGTTTGCTAAATGATCAGAGTTACTCTACTTCGTAGAAAAAGACAAAATAACGACTATTTTGCCTAGAACAGAGTGTATAAAATTCCAAAAAGGTTTCAAACAGTTTAAAATGATCTGGGACTATAAATACACTTTCTTTACTTCATTTTACACTTGATGAAAGCTTACAATTGCACTCCAATCTTGATTTTTCATTTATTACTTTCATTCAAGAGCTTTAAAGTATTTGAGCTACAATTGACAAATCAACTCATCTCTTCTTTATAGTTTGATTTATATTGAGTGAGAGTGAGTGTTAAAACATTAAATTGCATTCAAGGGAGGTTGTACAAGCACCTATTGAAGCTTGAGAATGTGAGTGTTTGAGATAGCACTTGTCAATGGTTCAAGCTACCTTGGTAAAAGCTTGGTGTTGAAAAAGTTGTAAAGAGCTTTTGGTTTCTTGCCTTTAAAAGAGCAAATAGTGGAAAGAAGACTCAAATATGGTTCTTTGAGAGAGTGGATGTAGGCTAGTTAAGCCGAACCACTATAAAAATCATTGTGTTTGATTTCTCCAACCTTAATCTCTTTACTTTTGTGTAATTTAAATTCTATGCATGTTATGTTAAAAATTGCTATAAATATTGATTGAGGATCAAATTGCAATTTAGGGACACATTCTTGAAACGTATATCACTTTCACTATATATATATATAGGAGCACCTAGTTGAACAAAGTTATAATTTTTCACTAGGCTACAAATAAGGACCGAAAAATTGGTTAAGTCTAATTCACCCCCTCTTTGACTATTTTGGGACAACATTAATGTTAAAAATTTTAATTTATTATTATTATTATTATTTAATTTTGTTATATTTTTGGATAAAATTTTAGTATTGTATTGTCCAATCATTTTGATGTCGCATGGTAATAAATATGACAGGAATAAAAATTAAATTGAAACTTGTTTATGGTCTTCTTATTTGATGGTGTCTGAAGGAAATGACAAACGCTACAATGTGGAGAAATGTAAAATTTTCCAACTCATGATGTCCTAAAACAATGCATGTGGAAATTAATACAAATAGATGGAATTCTGCTTTTTCCTTGCATGTGCTTTAGAATTTGATTATCATTTTCACACTATCATTTGCTTCTCATTTCTCTAATTTTAATTTATAATTACATGATTTTTGGATTTACTCTTATATTTTAGCAATTGATTGTTGGCTGGGGGAGGATGATATTCAAAATTTATATTTAATTGATTTTTATATTTTAAAAACAAATAATTATTAGACTAAATTTAAAAAAAAAATTAATTTACTTATTTTTTTAAAAATTATAATATTTAAATATATAAATACATAAAAATAAATTACTTTTTAATAAAAATAATAATATATTATTATACAAAATGAATTATGGAAATTAGACGCAGAATAGTTTTCTCGTCACTACCCACACAATATCAATAATTGTCATCTCTCAAGGGTCTATTTTGTCTTTTGCAAATTTGTACGGTCACGATTAGCTCAACCTCATCAAATTCGATGGCTGGTCTCGTATGCTATCACACACCCTATAATTCCGGAATTCCATGACCCGACATTAATTCCTCATATTTTTTTAATTATAGCGACGCGTAACGACGACGCAGGTCCAGGAGGAACTCGCCGATCGATGTATCCAACCACATGTCACCACGTAAGGGAATGTTGAAATTCCGTATGATCCGCAGTTTATTCGATTGGGCCTCCACAAAACCCGCCTAGTGCTACTTTGAATGGTCGCCAAAACCCTCCTGCTCTCGTCTCGGCTTGGCTTGGCTACGCGCATCTCTCTCTCATTTTTCAGGGGAGAGAAACACAGAGAGTGAAAACTAAATTAAGTCATTGATCACTCTAGTTCACCGGACTACTCAGACATCTCCGGCCACCCTCCCATTCCTCCTCTGCCGCCGGGAGTTTCTCGCATTTTTCTTCATTTCTTCAGCCACGTACTTGCAGGTCAGATTGATGTTCCTTCAAAACATTATCATATAGTGTGCTTATATAATTGCTTTGAATTTTTTTTTCTTGGATTGTTTCAATCTCAGTGCGATTTGGCTGTATTTGTTTGATCATTATCAGTTAGATGCTCTACATGCATGGAGAGAATACGCGCTTCTTTTCTTGTTCATTGTTCTGTTTGGTTGCTGAGAAAATTACGATGTTGAAAACGAATATCCTAAACATAAACATAGAAATTCCATCGTTTAGGAAAAAAAAAATAAACGGCAGGAATTTACAAGCTGACGAGGTTTCTCAGCTTGTTATAGAGGAAGAAGTTAAGGAACCTAACACACAATTTCTTGGCAACAGGAATGGAGAGCTTGAGGTCTCCATTCAAGGGAATAATCAACGACGTGAGAGGAAGAACTGCGTGCTATAAGGAAGATTGGATAAGTGCACTTCGCTCAGGCATCAGGTATATCACTGTATTTCTTATATGTCTTTGCAAGGTCCCCACTCATTTGATATTTTATTCATTTTTTTATATATATATGTCAGGATATTGGCTCCAACTACTTATATCTTCTTTGC
This sequence comes from Hevea brasiliensis, assembly GCF_030052815.1. NCBI lineage: Eukaryota > Viridiplantae > Streptophyta > Magnoliopsida > Malpighiales > Euphorbiaceae > Hevea > Hevea brasiliensis. Next base: position 2,289,763 of record NC_079503.1, on the reverse strand, counting down.
TTCTGCCCTTCCTGTTATTGCCTTTGGAGAGCAACTGAGTAGAGATACAGGTACTTTATTTTAGAATTTGGATTTATTAAAGAGATGAAAGTTACTGTAATGCAATCGTCTGAAGTCATAGCCTGAAGACCATGCTTGTCTATTATCAGATGGAAGTCTGAGTACGGTGGAAACCTTGGTTTCTACTGCTATTTGCGGAATAATCCACTCAATTATTGGAGGCCAGCCATTGTTGATATTAGGAGTAGCTGAACCCACTGTTATCATGTATACATATTTATTCAAGTTCAGCAAAGGGCGGGCTGAATTGGGCCAGAAATTGTACTTGGCCTGGGCTGGTTGGTAAGGGAATTTCCCTCTCTTTCTCCTTAGCATATTTGAGATTATTGTTTTTGGACCGTTGACTTACGTATTATTTTACATTCTCTGCAGGGTTTGTGTTTGGACTGCACTTATGCTTTTTCTGCTTGCAATTTTTAATGCCGGCAACATCACCGCTAAATTTACAAGAATTGCAGAGGAGCTTTTCGGCATGTTGATTACAGTTCTTTTCTTTCAAGAGGCTATCAAGGTACTGGTTGTTCAGCATGATTTTGGCGTACTTTTTTCATCGTGGACTAGTTGCATCCAGTTGAATACTATGATTCACTGTCTTTACTTTTGAAACACAGGGACTTGTTACTGAATTTAATATTCCCAAACATGAGAATTCCCAGTTAGAAAAATATCAATTCCATTGGCTGTATACAAATGGATTGCTTGCAATCATTTTCTCATTTGGTTTACTCGTCACTGCCCTTAAAAGTAGAAAGGCAAGGTCATGGCGATACGGCGCAGGTAAAAGAACTGAGTTTGAGTATATCGATGCCTTAATAATAGAAATGATTACTTTGAGATTTCTTTATCTTTTATTAAATTTTTACAGGGTGGCTCCGAAGTTTTATCGCAGACTATGGGGTTCCCCTAATGGTCGTGTTGTGGACTCTGATGTCTTACAGTGTACCCAACAGAGTTCCTTCTGGAGTTCCCAGGAGGCTAAATTGTCCACTTCTTTGGGATTCTATATCAGTTTACCATTGGACTGTAATCAAGGTAAGGTTATATGATAAACTCTTTTATGCATAGAAATTTCTTTATTGAGGATTTCATGTCTCTTTTTATGTTTGTGTTGACGGAGTTTTAGCTTCCTTGTTCATGACTTATGTTGGTTAATTTTTAGCACAATCATCTGTCCTACTCGTACTCCTGGTTAATCTTTCTCTATATGTGATTAAGCGTGTTAAAATCATGTTATTTATCTTATCTAGATTTAAAAATCAAATTGCAGGATATGGGGAAGGTTCCAGTGGTTTACATCTTTGCTGCCGTTATACCAGCCATTATGATAGCTGGTCTGTACTTTTTCGACCACAGTGTAGCTTCAAAGATGGCACAACAAAAGGAGTTCAATCTCAAGAATCCGTCAGCTTACCATTATGATGTATTGTTGCTCGGATTCATGGTAGCTGACCAGTTCTTTTGCTCTCATCTATAGCTTATCAAGATTTTATACTTACATTTTGCTTGTTTTTCATGCCTTTAGACTTTAATTTGCGGGTTGCTTGGGCTCCCTCCTTCAAATGGTGTTCTTCCCCAATCACCCATGCACACTAAGAACCTTGCAGTTCTTAAGAGGCAGGTGTGTGTGGTGAAAGTTTTTTAAGAATTCTCTCTTAAAAAAAAGGAATCAGTTTAATACTCTTTTCAATTATTAAATGGTACAAGCATGATTTGCAGTTGATTCGAAAGAAGATGGTACAAAGCGCCAAGGAATGCATTGAGCGGAAAGCAAGCAACTCAGAAATTTATGGAAGGATGCAAGCCGTGTTTATAGAAATGGATACAGCTCCACCTGTAAGTGCCTTAAGTTTGTAAAACTTCCTCATAAATATATGCTAGCATGTTATTCTCAACATGGATTTTCCGCAGACTGCTTCAGTAGATAAAGAGTTGGAGGACTTGAAAGAGGCTGTAATGAAATCTGATGATGGAGGGGATGCAAAAGAAAAATTCGATCCTGATAAACACATTGATGCTTACTTGCCTGAAAGAGTTAATGAGCAGAGAATGAGTAACCTATTACAATCACTGCTAGTTGGATTATCAACATGTGCTTTGCCTATAATTAAGAAAATACCTACATCAGTTCTCTGGGGTTACTTTGCTTACATGGCCATTGATAGTCTCCCAGGGAATCAGTTTTGGGGAAGGATTTTACTACTCTTCGTTCCCCCAAATCGACGTTACAAGTAAGTAGTCACACCTTAAAATTATAGAAAAGTTTTTAGCGAAAGTAGCACTTAACAATCTAGTTATAATACGGTTAATCATACATTGTCTAGGGATTAAAAGGTTTGCAAATCTAATTTTATTCTTTTTGTAAAATTGTGTTGTGCAGAGTTTTGGAAGGTGATCATGCTTCATTCGTGGAGTCGGTGCCATTCAAGCACATTGCTATATTTACGCTATTCCAATTTGTATACCTTTTGATTTGTTTTGGTGTGACATGGATACCCATAGGCGGAGTGTTGTTCCCACTACCATTCTTCTTTCTCATTGGCATAAGGCACTTTATCTTTCCTAGGCTGTTCAATCCTCATTATCTTCAAGAACTGGATGCAGCTGAGTATGAAGAAATTGCTGGTCCTCCAAAAGGAAGTCGTAGTCTTATGTTCAGGGTACTGTCTTTTATCCCAATCATAGACACAATAAATAATATGAGCTTCAGGAAATACCCCTTTCTGCTATTGTGAAATAGATCAAAAATAAGATTTAAGAAGTAAATTTTCTTGTTGTAGCTTAGTTTGAAACATTAACTGTTGTAGTGTCGAATTTCATTCCATCTAGATGCTTTTCTAATATTTATGCACATCATAACATGGTGCAGGAGAGAGAACCGCACGATATGAGGAATGAACCAAGTGAGGAAGATGATTTCTATGATGCTGAGATACTGGACGAAATGACAACCCACAGAGGCGAGCTGAAGTTTAGAACTTTAAGCTTGAAGGAAGACAAATTATATCAGGCAATAGATAATCTCCCATTTTAAGTTGTATTTTGAAAAAAGAAAAAGGTAATGACAGAATATGGCTTGCTTGACAGGTCCATCCACAGGATGATGCTGGAAGAAGACAATGAGGCAATAACAACTAGGATATGGAAGGAGCTCATGGCTATCATAACCCTCTGCATGACCAGAGGGGGGGTTAAAAAACAAGACCCTAGCTACAAGGAAATGCTGAAGCATATATGTGTGTGACCACATAATTTAATGCAATATTGAAGGGCAATTATGGAAGAGAGCTGGGAAAATAAGGACAAAAAAGCGAGCAACCATTAATGTTTTACGAGACAAGGGAGACATAGGAAGAGCTTTTAAATTTTCAATCTTTTTCAAGTTTTGTAAGTAGGTAAAGAACATTAGATGAACAACAGCTTACCGTAATAGCCATTTATTCCAATCCTTTGCTCAAAATTTTCTCCATGTGAGAAGAAAGAATCAGGTGGGGATGAGGAAGAGGACATGAGAAATAAAGAAGAATAACAAGAATCAGATAAGGGAAAAAAAAAAAAAGTCAACTTAGATTGTTATATGAAATCGTTTTCATTTTATAGCTTCTTCTGGTATACTTGAGTTCTAAGAATTTCTTATTTTTAGTTTTATATGCAAGCTAGCCCCTTTGTAATATGCTTTCATCTTCGATTCAGAAGCACACGGCTACCTATTCAAAATTCCTTGACCATTTTGAGACAAAATTACATCCTGTCTCCAACTTCTTTTCCTCTTTCTTTTTAATCACATTTTTTAATTTAAATAATTAAATTTGCAAAAAAAATTCATTAATTGATTAAATTGCAACGAAAAATAATCTTATATACATTTTAATGAAAATGTGAATATAATGTACCCAAAGATTAGGACAAGATATAAGGAAATCCAAATAATAAGTCGATAGATAAGCTCTATAGTATTAGAGACTTTTCATGATTAAAAAGTTTTAATCAAAGTTAAATAAATAAAATAAAATAATAAAGAGATAAAATTTGTTTGTTAAAAAAAATATAATATTTCATTATATAATCTATTGATTATTACTTGGTTCTTAATAAGTTTAGCTGAAGAAAAAAAAAATCTTAATTATTATAATACATTGCCATTTTCTACGTAGACTAAAAAATTACAAATCTTATGTAGAATCAAAAATTTTATAAAAATTTAATTTAATTAGTTTTTTTAATTAATTTTCATGTTTAAATATGAGATAATTTAATTCTTTTTAATTTAAAAAAATAAATTAATTTTCATATTTAAAAATGAGATACTTTATTTTTTTAATTAAAAAAAATCAATTTTAAAAAAGTAAAAATTAAGTATTTTATTAAATTTTTTTTATAAATATTTTATTTCAAACGAAAGAAAATAAAATAAGTAACATGAATTGCAAACGATGATCCAAACCAGTTCTCCAAATCACTATGTCATATGTCCAAGTTCAATTGGAGCCCACAGCCTTCACATCCGCATCTCATATTTTTTCAGGTAATTATCACATCGTAATCATTTAATTTTATAAATTTTTTATTAAAATTATTAAATTTTAATATCTTTTATAAAAATTATTAAATTTCAATTTAATTTTATAAAAATCACTTTAATTAAAAATTTTCATAATAATTTATTAATTATTTTATAAATAAAATTACCTAATTATTGATTACTAATGAGGAAGAAACAAAAAAAAAGGGAGAGATTTGACAATGAGAAAGATAACGGGATATATTTTATTCATCTTTTTTTTTTTAAGAAACTAATAAAATAATGTAATACATTTGTAAAATAATTAACAAGTCAATAAATTAATCTGAAAACTTTTAATTTTCAATTACGGTAACTTTTATGAAATTAAATTGAAATTCAATGATTTTAATGAAAAAAATTAAAGTTTAGTAATTTTTATGAAAAAAATTAAAATTTAATGATTTTTATTAAAACACTCATAAAATTAAGTGATCGTGTTTAATATTTACCTTGTTTTTTTCCCTAGGAATTCTGAATTTTCATACAAATTTACAGATAATCAAATTGTATCTCAGTCTTCTGAGTATTTTCTATACCTTTTTATCAATTTTATATAATGATGTAGAATCTCAAAAGATCAGTTCAGTGATAAATGAGCTCGTTTTGATTTTTTTTTTATCACGAAAATACGCACATTAATTTAATAAAATTGCAAGCATATCTCTTCCTTGGACCTCTATGCAAAGGTATTAATATTCCATAAAAAAAAAAAATGTAACAAAACCCGAGATAAATTATGAAAACGAAAAGAGTGAAAAGAGCATAACGATAAGGATTAATGTTCTCATATTCAACAAAGTAATCATGTGGCAAAACTTAATCACAATCTCCAACTCTTTCGCCTGTATAGCATCTTTTACATTCTGGTGCCTACATTGCTAACAAGGACGAGATGATCGCCATCTCTGATGAGCTCCAAATCCTCAATTTCGGCCCCTTCTTTGCTTAGAATTTTGGTGGGGAAGAATCCAAATTTTTTGGCACCAATATCGAGTAGTTCTTGAAGTGACTTTGGCAACAGAATAAGCTTTCCGTCAACTTCACCTTTTTCTGGGCAACTAATAGTCACTCTAGCTGGATAGCTCATAGTCGGAAAACCAGCACCAGCAGCCCCTCCTGGAGACGCAATTATTTCATGCTCACCTGCCCAGATTGAAATTATAAACTTTTTTTCAAATAACATTATGAAATATTTTAATGCTAACTCCACCCTGAGGTATTCAAGATCAAGGACCTGAATCTTTCTAGAAGCTTGACCTTATAGCTCACTTTCTTCAGGCCACGAACAATCCTTGACTAATTTAATTATTTGATATTATTTATGCAATTTCCATAAAAAAAGGCTTTCAATGATTATAAAATCATTCCAATAACTTATCAATTGACTATAGTCTATATATCCTTGAATAATTCTCTCCCCTTTTACATTCTGTTCTTTTGATTTCTCCAACAGACAGTGCATGATTCCCATGTTCTAAAACTGAGTCATACCAATTATATGATATTCTATAAAATTAATGAATATATTAGAAAGAGGGGTGCAATCTCACCAGTATTAGCAGCTGACATGATCCCAAAAAGTGAATTGTGGAAAGTGTTAACACTTCTTCTCTGACTATTATCTGCCAATATCACTCCAGGGGCTGGTGAACCAACATCCTGGTTTGAAGGTCGAGGCATTGCAGGTTCCCTACTATATTTTGCAATAGGCTTCCCAATATGCGGCTTCCCCTGCTGCTGCTGCGGCAGCACTGTGGAAACCAGTTTTTTTTCCCTTTCTTGCCTTGTTCGGACCAAAGCTTGAATTTCTTCGCGACCCTGATGATTTGTCAAACCCCTTGCTGTCCATCCATGAACATCTGGCATATCGACATCAGCTCCTTGATCTAAAAGGAACTTAACTATTTCTGTGTTTCCTTCAGATATTGCTTTATGAAGTGCTATAGTTCCACTGCTTGTGGGCAGTGTCACATCTCCTCCATAATTAACAATTTCCTTGAGCAAATCCAAGTTATTTTGCTCAGTGGCTGCCAATGCGAATTGACCCACATCTCCAGAAGATATGGTTGCACCATTGTCTACAAGAAGTTTAACAACGGATTCATGCTTCCCCAGTAATGCTTCCCAAAGGGGAACATTGCCTTCTGAATCTGCATGAGCAGTAGCAGATAACTGTTAGCTCATTTTTTACTCTGAACATAAGCAACATTCACATTTTACAGAACTGATGTACAACTGCACCAAATTTTTAAACATAGAAATATCATAATGCAGCATAACATGAATAACTTGAGTTAGCCATCAAAATGCCCTTGTAGCAAGGATAACAGCAAAGGTGACAATGACATAAATCAACAGAGTAGAAGACCTATTCCATTATACACAAATTTAGAAAGATTATGGCTGAAAAAAGTAGTATACAAAGCATTCATGTTATCATTTCAGATGGCATCCTGAAATAGGGGAATCAACATTATGAATGTAAAGAGAAGACCATACAACATATTAACATTGGCATCAAAGATTCAGGAACTAGGCTTAAAAGATGGCCAAATAGAGGTCAGTTAATACCTAAACTCCTTCTCCATAAGTTGTCTGCATTTAGGTTAGAATCAAACAATGATACATTTGCATTGCAGAAACAAAAGGAGGACAACAAAGCTGGGAAGACTTTCCTCAGGAACTTATTGAATATTTGAATTATGCATACATAATTTCACACAGTTCAGATAAATCTGGATGAGCTTTGTACTTTAAGGTTATTTAAACTCCTTCTCCATAAGTTGTCTGCATTTAGGTTAGAATCAAACAATGATACATTTGTATTGCAGAAACAAAAGGAGGACAACAAAGCTGGGAAGACTTTCCTCAGGAACTTATTGAATATTTGAATTATGCATACATAATTTCACACAGTTCAGATAAATCTGGATGAGCTTTGTACTATAAGGTTATTTACTCACAGAATTGCATTCAAGGAGAACTGGACATTCAGGGTGCTTGAGCAAATGCACATATACGAGAGAGAGAGAGAGAGAGAGAGAGAGAGAGAGAGAGAGGGAATAAAGTAATCAAATTCTTATTCCAGGAAATCTTAAATGTATGCAAAAAATAACTGAATGTTTCAGAAAATGAAGTAATTATAATTTTTCACACGGCTTACTGGGGGTCATCTATATTGGCTTATTGGATAAAAATACCTTTCTTGTTAGGATCAGCTCCATACTCTAGAAGGAGGACTACACAATGCTCACTCCCATTTGAAGCTGCAATGTGCTGTTGTGTAGAAGATCAAAGTAAGTTCCAAATCTATACATCAAAGAGATTCTTTTAACACAATATCATTTATGTGCAATATTTACATGTACGCATAGAAAAATTGTTTGCTCACCAATGCAGTCCGCCCATTGTCATCCAACTCATTTGGATCTGAACCCCGTTTAAGCAACTGATGCAACAATAGATCATCACCTCTCATTGCCGCGAAGCACAAAGTAAGAGGCAGGTCCATTCTCCCATGAGCCAACATATGCTCTGTTTCTGCCAAAATTCCTTCCATCATTGGATCGTTCAACTGTTTCAAATGCTACATCAACCAACAAACCATAGAGTAAGGCTAAGAAAACATATCCTTCTCTCATAACAAATAGTTTATTCTCTTCAAAGAATATTATTAGAATAGTTGTAATTGTCAACTAATGTGACAATGAACAAGGCATTGTAATGTCATGATTCAAATTCGTGTTAAAGCTGCAGAAGCACTGGAATGGAGTATAATCCAGCTTATTTCAGCACAAAGCCTAAAAAACAGTATGGAATCACTCACCTTCATGCTGAATAACATTAATTCTTACAAACAAAGTTATTTTCCATCGCAAACAATTTATTATGAAGTGTTTTCTCTAAAATTTTTCTATAATATATATATATATATATATATATATATATATATATATATATATATATATATATATATATATATATATATATTCCTCTTTGTTTTTAAATACATATAAAGGAGCAAAAAGATGTGCACACTCAAGAGGAAGCCTTAAACTAAGCATGAACAACTCCTACCAAAACTGAAAAATGAAACAAATGTGAATTGAAAGCAATTGCAAAAATCATGCAAAATGCTTCTCTTGCAACTCTATATAGCAACTAAAGCATTGTCTTCCTATTCTTTAATTATGCAAGAAGTCTGTTGATTGCAGCTACATAATCAATCACCACAAATAAGTTAAAAGTTGCAGATACTCTACATGCTAGAAGCTTTTATAATGATAGAAGCTTATGCATAACATCAGCATTTGAAAGACTTTTTAAAAATAAAAAAAAGAGGCAAAAAAATAATGAGAAACAACAGAACATTAATTCAATAATGAAAACAATGGTAATGATGATTATCATAGTAATAATACTTGAAAATTTTTGCTGACCTGAAGAAGATTGTTCATAATTATCGTCCCATCTCCAACACTTGACTGTACAATATTTAAAAATGCAGTACGGTTCAGACGCAACAGCTGACTTAATCGTTTGGTCCGAACTGTGAACATTTGTGGCCTGTAACAAAGCAAACCAATCTCACCAACAACATCTCCTGCCTTTGCCTCTCCAACAGCCTGATATCTTACATGGGAAACATCATATTACTTATAGCAAGAAATATTCCACAGTTCCACTACTACTTGCCAATATGACTGACACAAATGGAGAAGAAAATATCAAAGGCATTTAAATAAATAAACTTGCCTGCTCTGTTGGCCCCTTTGGCACAATAAGATCCTGTATTGTAGGACAAGTTCATAAGCAACTATAAAATTAAAAATCTATTTCCAAATATAAATAGGCATCCAAAGAGGAAAATATGCTGTGTCATTTAAACTGGATAACGTGATAGCAACTTTCTTTTATCTTTTGGGTAGGTGGGGGAACGTATCCATCTTCTTCATCTCTATCTTTCAAGTTTCTAGGTTTTTTTAGTTCAACTTATATCAGATGTTTTGGGCACCTAAAATATAGTGGCCCTGGGGCTTCCTGTTTGTTTGTATCAAAAGGATCAATGAGTTGGGATTTCCATATTGGGCTCAGTCATTTTCAAGCATAGGATCATAGATGATGAAAAAGGATGTCAAGAATGATTTGAAGTTCCTGTAGAGAACAGCCATGCAGCACCGATAAGCTTTGCAGAGAACGAGGCTTTCTTTGGAACCTGTAGGTTCATTTAAGACCCTGCAGGTCCACTGTCTTTCCTATTCAATGATCAGCCCTTTGTTGATCCTAGAGAGGAACCCTAAATTCAAATTCATCTATACTGACCTTAGAGAGGAACAAATTAACTCGTTCCATTCTCACATCTAAAATTCTCAACCTAACCACAGGATAGAAGAAGAACGAAACCGAAGTGAGGTAGTTATGTACTTACCACTGAACCAGTGACCAATATGTACATGTCTGTCGGTGCTTCATTCTGTAAAATCACATCTTCTCTGGGAGGAAAGTACTCAGGCTTCATCTCCGCGACCTTCAATATTCAGCAGTTTCAAGACAGATAAATTAAAATGTCAAACAAACAAATAAAATTGGTTAGCATTTGAAGTGCATATTTCCCCTATTTAAATAAGGATTTTCCTTCTCAAAGCCAATTATAGGGCACAAAATAAATTTTGCAGCATAAGGATAGAGATTTGGATTTAAATAATTTTCCTCATGAATATAAACGTAGAAAACACAATTCCAAGAGAACTTGATTTAAGTTGAAGAAAATGAAAAATTGTTAATTTCTGTATATCTATATTTCTATGCCAGGAACAAGCCTTAACAGTTCTTCCCAAAACCATTAAAGAAGATGAAGAAGGTGTTGGAGTTACCAGTTGGAAAAGTAAGTCATTTGATACCCCTTTAAACAAGTACACCTCATTTACAAAGTTATAGAAGAGATAGTTTGCAATGCTTGATCGAATGGCCTTTGGAAGGGAATCAATTGTCTCTTGCTGATGCAGACCCTCTGAATCAGTTCTGTACTTCAAACTCAAATGAGCAAGCATCTGATCTTGCAGACGAACAGGTAGCCGGTTCCTCTGTGCAAAACTTGATGCAGCTTGGATAGCATCTCTCTGAAATACCATAAACACCAGCTCAGGATAAGGAAAAAAAAAAGGTATAAAAGAAAATCAAGTCACAAAAATCAAATGATAAAAAAAAAATGCACGACTGAAGTAAAAATTTGAGAAACAATGAGTATTATGTTCCACTAGTTCCAAAGCAACTTGACACCAATTGAAAGTTCAATATAGAAAGGAACAATACAAAGATTATTAATTGGGCTAATCAAATTTATTTTGTTTGCAATGACAGCATCATCAAAAGAGCTTTGCAGTGAAGCAGAACTATCCACATGCTAGTATGCATTGTTGTGTTTCTTTTCAAATAAAAGGTGGCTTCCATCAAAACTGGGAATGGTATTTTTCACTGGATACCATTACTATCTGATTTGAGATATTCTCGAGGTAATCCAGAATTTCTTTTATTAATCTAGCTTTAACTACTACTACTTGAATTTGAAATCTTCTTTAACTACTACTACTTGAATTTGAAATCTTACATTCGAATGCAAAAAGAATTAGTGTCAAAATTTCTAGCAACTATTATTCGGATATTCAGTTCCACCCCTATTCAGGAAGAAAATGGTTCTCACAAATACCGTTTAAGCAATATACAACAATTACTACGGGATTCAAAAATTGTGCAAAACAAACGATCATTTTACTCACAAATTGCCTTGTTCGACTAGTTGCATGAACAACCAAGTTGGTCATATTTCCAATTAAATATGATGTGAGTCCAAGATCAAACATCATGTAGCACATTACAAATATCATCTCTCTTTCATTTACTGCATGCAGATCACCATAGCCAGTGGTAGTAAGCGTGGTTATGGACCAGTAAAGTGATGTCACATAACGGGCCCACAAGCTTTCCTTCTCAAAGTGTATCCATACGGACCCAATCCATGTCTTTTCTGGGTCATAATAAGATAAAGCAAGACGATAGTAAAAGCAACCAGCAATGTTAATTACAAGGAGGGTAACCTACAAGAACATTAAATTCCTTGTAAGACATAATTATTCTGAAAGACCTAACAAATTTCATATAAATAACCAAAAATATCTGACAAATATACTTACACATATGAGCTTCAAGCACCGTACCCAAAAGTAGCTAAAGTTCCTATGTTTTTCCAATCTGATAAGACAAAGAAATGAGGACAATGAGAACAGTTACAGTGCCAGAAAAAGTGCTTGACAAGCGAGGGGAGAGAAGGGATAAAAATTGCATAGAAAAGAACCAATCCAAGCCAAGCACATCGGAGCAGGAAGACAGGTGGAGAGAAAAATAAAATAAAATGAATGCAATATTCACTGTATAAGGAAATTCTCATTTTACCTTGCAAAAAAACGACTGACTCTCCTGAGACGCCAAAGACGAAGCATACTAAAGTATCCATAAGACTGAAGTCTATCAGGCAATATCGACCTAACAAGTTCCGAAGGAATAGTGGAGACAACATCAAAGACCAGCCAGGTCTTTGCGTACCTGAAAGCAATCTTCTTTGGCTCGTCAACGAGAAGATAAGTAACTCTATCGAGGTATGCCACAAAGAAGGTCAAAACAATGTCGACGGCAAAAAAGGCATTAACAACATTATCAATTACAGCAAGTGGACCAGTCGGCCTCTCAAGGAATCCGAATTCAAAAGGAGACGCCCATGCGGTGTAGAAAACTAGAAACACCAGGAAAGTGTCCCATATTCTGCCAAAAAAATCTGGACTCAGATAATGGTAAAAAGGGTAAATTCTTGCTTAGTCGAGCTAAGACAAAACATATACATATATGGGAACATATAAACTCGATTTATTATGGATACAAGATGTAGAATCCACCACATATTTACATGTATATTTGCATATTAGATAATGATGAATCAGGTCTAGATAACTAAGTGTTTTCATTAGTAACACCATATGTTTGTGTTTGAGTAGTGATAGACCAGGTCTTCGATAAGTCTTTCCAGTAAATTCATCTGCCTGATTGCTCAGAATCTTATAGTAAATAAATCCAATTGAAAGATTGTACAACAGAATTTCCCAAAAAATATATATACCAACCAAACCATTTAAAAGACATGTATGAATCGAAGTTTCAACCAGCTTGAACATTGGCATCTCTTTAATGAACATTAGCGTGTAAATTTGAGAGTGATAAGGAAAATAAAGAAGAAAAAGAAACCTGTAACGGGGATCGAAGGGAGAGATAATGAAGCGACGGAGCTGGAGGCGGCGATTAGAAACAGCGCTCTTACCGAGAGAAGGAAGAATTTCACCGGTAAGGCTAAAATAGCTTCTATCATCTGTTGAGAATTTCTCAATCTCATCGTCTTCGTGACATCCCATTCCTCTTCCTCCTTCTTCTATGAGTCCTTGTCCACAAGAAAACAACCCCATTGATCTCTTCTTCATCGACATTGCTACTTTTATCAGGGATTTGCTTCACTTTCTCATTCTCCTAAGTATTTCAGTGTGTGTTTTTCTCTGTTTTTGCTCTGCGCGCCTCTGCTGCAGTTGCGCTCGTTAACTTACGCGACTGGCATCGAGCTGCTTTGGGCCATGTGGCGCCTGTATAGAAGCTAAAGCAGTCAAAAATGTCTTTCAAAGTCATTTGACTTTCATGTGTCATTTTAATAGGTTAAATTAAAATAATTTAAAAAATAATAAAAATAATTTATTAACAAACTTATTTCAAATTTTAAAAATTAAACGGTATTTTAATATATTAAATATTTAAAAAAAAAAAATCTGCTAACAAATAGATAATTTTTAACAAATTTTTTTCAAATTTTAAAAATTAAAAATTATATATCTTTGTATAATCTCGTTGTTAATTTAAAAAATAATAAAACTAATTAATTATTAATACAAAATATTTAAAATAATTAATTTTTTTGGATAATAACTAAGTTTGAATTCAATTTATTTATTTATTTTTAATACAAAGTAAAAAGATATAAAGGGAGTGATTTGTAACAAAGCCATGGGCTAGAACTATCATTAATTTTATTGATTTATATAATATTTAAGTAGTGACGGAGTTAAAAAATTTATTTAGGGATTTATTTTATATAATTATGTGAAAATAAATTTATATATTTCTTTTTATGAAAATTAAAATCACAATCTTTCTACAAAATTAATAAAATTTTTTATTTTTTATATTGATAAATTTGTTATTAGCTTAAAAAATTTTGAGTATACCTCAACTTTGATATTAGGAAAAAAATTAAGAAATTATGAAGAATTTTGTATAAAACTAAATATTCATATTTTTAAATTTTTTACTAACTCATTAAATTTTATTATTAAAGAAAATTTACCAAACTCAATAGAATGTTATAATGATTAAATAAGAGAAATAGAAAGAATATACTAAAACTGATTTTTCATTATTAATTTATCAAAAAATCTAAGTATTAAATTGAAATTTATAACTTTGTTATTCTATAATATATTTTGTATTATAACAGCTTTAAAAATTCAGGATGTTATAAATTTTCATTGATTTTTAGTATAAATTTTTTTAAAAAAATTTTTAGCTAAAACTTTAAGCATATCGTTTACCTAAAGAGAAATTTGTTAAATTTTCTTTTATTGGATAAATTATTAAATTTATTCAAAATTAGTGAAATTCACACTTAAATACTCAATTTTTAAGAATTGAAATAAATTATTTTTATTTAAAATATATATATATATATATATATATATAACTTTTTTTAAATAAAATAACATTTTACCTCTTATCTTTGATTTTCTTAGAAATTAAAAATTAATTTTTACCTAAAAATTCAAGGACTAAAATGTTATTTAAAGTAAATTTATAAAGATTAATTATATAACATTTTAATTGTGTAAGTAGATTGTTATAAAATTAAAAAAAAAATTGAGTACTACATTTCTTAAAATATATATATATATATATATATATATATAAATATTAATTTTATTAAAAGTAAAGGGACTTAAATTAATTTAACTTTTATTTTTTATTCAAATGACTATTATATTCTTAATTTTTTTCAAAATCTCACAGGGCTTAATTATATTTGATGTAGTTTTCACCAACATAATTTTATTACATTTGAGTGTGGAGCGACCAATTGTCAAGTGCTCTAACCACCCAATTTTTATTACACTTTTTTTTTCCTTTTTAAATCATTAATTTTAATTAGCTTTCATATATGTGTTTACCATTAATTAGCATTGGTATAGTTTTAAAAAATAATTTTATTAAAAAATATAAAATATTTGGAATATAAAAGTATAAAATATTTAAAATTTTATTTTAAAAATAAAATTAATTTTATTAAATAAGACCCAATTAAGTTTAAATTTTTATTTTAATTTATCTTTATTTAATTATAATTTAATTTGCTTAACTTAATAATTATTTTAATAATATCTATTTTAAACTAAAATAATTAATCGAATTAAATTTTTGAATTAATACTCTTTATTGGATGATTTTAATTTGATTCAATCAAATTTTTTTTATTAAAATCAAATCAAACTAATTAAATTGATTTTAAAAAAATTCAAAACTAATCGGTTAAAGTTCAATTTATTTAGGTTCAATAAAAAATAAATATAAGATCTCTTAATTATTATGCAACACAATGGTTGATGATTAGTTATTATAATTTCTCAACTAAATAAGGGATAGCCCATGTGGCACATAGGAAGAGTCACCGCGTGGCATCTCTTCATTGGTTATTTCTTCTTCTTTAAAATAAATCGAATCGAAATTAACTATTTGAACCGACTGATTCTGATCTAATTCAAATGGCTTACCACTGATTTCAGATCAGTTCAAGGCCCGAAATTAATCCAATCCAGTTCACGGATCAAACCAACCCGTGGCGAACGTTGTCTTCTCTGCCACAGTTCTTACCGGCAAGACTCTTTCTGGCTTGTTTGCTTCACATTGAAATTGGACAATAGATACAAAGACATGTATTCATGTTTTGATCAAGTAAGATTCCAATCTTCGTCCTTAGTCTTCAATTATGGAATCAAACCACAGCAAACAGTTTCTTCTCCAAACACATCCCATTCAGGAGAAGATTCGAAATGTCTCATGTGGGTCAAGTTAAAGGCAAGGTTCATTGGTATGTCGAATATGAAAACAAAAGGCACAAACATGAAAGGCCAGCCATTGTCGTCCGTCGTCGCTTCCACCATTCTTTAATCAAAACCATATCTCTTTTAGAAAGTGCTGAAATTTACCATTTTTCCACGTGATCCAATGTAATTCTACCCATTGTTTCTTTCTCAAAGTTAGTCTAAGATCCTGTAAATCTTTAATGGGCCAGCAAGATTTCGTAAAGTGATCTTCAAAATCAAATCAATTACTGCTAGTGATAGCGCTCAGAAGCCTGATCAAAGACTAAAGATGCTTATGTCTCAGACATGAGCGGAAAGTGAATAGTGGGTTGCCACTCACCTTCAATGCATGGCGTGATAATTTGATGACAATTATTGAAGCTAAAATTATGTTGTCGATCGATTCTATTCATACTATTTGATTAATTATATGTGTAACGATGACAAAAAGGGCTCACAACCTTACTAATTGAAATAACCTGTTGGTAAGAATGCTTTTCTTCTGCTGGGATGGGCCTTTGGGAAAAACAGGCAGCATAATGCATAAGCATGCAGGAATATAATGAGCATGTTGAACCAAATCACTTGCAAAGAAAAAAATAAAACATATAAATAGGCCAAGAGTATTTGCCAACTAAGGAGGCTCAGGGCTATGCTTAGGCTTATTAAAAAGCCTTAGGTTGGCTTTTCAACCTTACATTAATATTTAGGGCCCAAGGCCAGTAGTTCCAGATTAGTTGTATAGGCCCAAGATTAGCATATTACGACGCCGTTTCCTCACACCCCAACCCTTTGAAAATGTCTTTTCGCTGTGCCCAAAAATTCTCCCAAGGCACCAGACGATTGTTCCAGAAAATAGACACAGCCAGAAGGTGAAAGCTTCAAAGTTGCGCATAGAGGAGAAGAGATCAAAGTGCGAAAATGTCGTCGTTTTTGCAATCATTTATTGATCCAAGGAAGAACTGGTTCGCTAAACAGCACATGAAAGCTCTTTCCAAACGCCTTCGCAAATATGGTTAGCATTTTCGAAACCCTAAATTTCTTCCTGATTCCAATACATGCAACCGCATATGTGAACGTAGATTTTATGTTAATTATTTGAATTAATAGGCCTTAGATACGACGATCTTTACGATCCCTACTACGAACTGGACATCAAGGAGGCGCTTAATCGGCTCCCTAGAGAGATTGTGGATGCTCGTAACCAGCGCCTCAAGCGCGCCATGGACCTCTCCATGAAGCACGAGTACCTTCCCGAGGACCTACAGGTGTTCATTATTTTGCTGTTTAAATCTCTATTATGGGTTAGGGATTTGATTGATTCTATGTATGCATTGTTACATATCTCAAGTATGTGTTGGTGGTCAAGCTTTATATTTGGGAAAATATTAACATTGAAATGCTTAGATTGTGAAATCCTTGAACTTTGCGGCATTAAAATGATAAAATCTACATAACACGCATTGTGAATAATCGACCAAAGACTTAGGATTAGAGGCTTGGAGTTGCTTTTAATTGTATGATTAAGCATCGGTATGAGCTTATTATTTAAATAACTCTTGTATTTGGTAAAGGCGTGATCACAATACGGAGTATCGACTGTCCACTGTTGTTGGCTAGTTGTATTTTGTATGTGCATCTATTTTAAAATATGTTATTTAACTATACATGGAGATCTCACAAGCTTCAATTTTGTTTTCTTTGCACTTTTGCAGGCCATGCAAACCCCTTTCAGGAGCTACCTTCAAGATATGCTGGCACTTGTAAGTCGTTTTGAAGTATTTATCTACTTTGCCTTCTTAGTTATTTGCCTTTATCTTCAAATAGTTTTTCTGTTAATAGCTTTAATATACGAATCTTGCCTGTTTTTCATGTGAATTGTTATAAATGCTTTGAATTTTCGATATAGCTAGCAAAACTTATAATTTATAAATAGTATGTAAAGAATGCTGTTATGTATTTTGTGGTTGTTGCATGGTGATATGATGAGTGAAGTTAGGACATGTTTGATATAGATTGTAATAGAGCATAATGGAATTTGATGGAATGAGTTTCTTATCCAATATTTTACCTCACTTTCATTACATTCTATTGCATTTCAATATGATCTACGAAAATACTTTTGACCAACCTTTTGTTTGTGTCCATTTACTGATTTAAGCTCTGTTTGTTTCATGAAAGATGACCTGTCTATGGAAAATGTTGTCTAATGAAATATTGTCAGAGAAAATAACTTGTTTTCCTTTTTGTGGTCACAATGTTGAAAAACAAAGTAAAATTATTTTCTATTGTTTTAAGTACCCTGAAAAAAGTTAATCTTCTTTCAATTTATAATACTATAAAAATGTTTGGACTAAAATAGCAATTTTTTTACTATTTATTATTGCATATGAGAAAAAAAAAAACATGAAAATGATAAATTTGGGTGGCCATCATTGACCACAGCAACCGCCACCAACTGGTGGTGGCTTTCAGTGGTCAAGGATGATTGGTGGTGACCGGAAAACTAATGGATATATGTTTAATTGTTTATGTGATGCATTAATAAGTTATTTCACATTTTAATAAGTTTGTTAAAGTTCGTGAGATAAAAAGGAAGTCATTTTCGACTTAGTTTTCCCTTTAACTAAGAAAATATCTTTTGTTGATTAATTTTTCTGAGTGCCTTGAACGTCAGAAAATATAGAAAGTGTTTTCTAGGAAAATATTTTCAATCAAACAAACAGAGCCTTTAAGTGGATTTGGTGTTGTGATTCACAGTTTCACACTGCTAGTTATTTCGTATAATATTGCTGAGCAGTTTGCTTATATCTTTTATATTTTGTACTAGTTAGTAAATTCTATCTAATGGCCTTGGACCAATCTATAATGCCTGTTGCATATATCTATTGAAGCCTTCGTAATTGCAGCTTTGTTATGTGACAAAGCTAATAGTCTTGTGTCTCATCATACACGGAAGGTGTCAACTGTGGCAACTCCCAAAAATTTAATCATAGCTAATATAATAACAATGAAGTATGCTATCAATGTTCTGTATTATTTCCCTACACGATCCATTTCAAGATGAATGTTGTTTAAATGAGTATGCTTGGCATCAATTTTTTTTTTTTATTAAGCATTCTGCATTATTAGAAAAAAAAGAAGGGGTAGACCTAAATTGACTTGGAGGAGAGTAGTACAACCTGACCTAGAAGCATTATACATTTCTGAGGATTTAACCCAAAATCATTTAGAGTGGAAAAAGAGAATTCATATAGCCGACTCCAATAAATATTTGGGACAAAAGCTTAGTTGAGTTGAGTAGAAGCATTCTGCATCATTAATGGATAATGATCAAATCTAGAATGTTTTTGGTACTTGTCTAAATGAATGAACTGGGCTGAGTAATGGCTCTGTTTCTCATCTAGCCATTTGCTAGGATTACTTCTTCCTTTCTTAAGTGATAAATTCATTAGAAGAATTGCTCAAAAGGTGATGTTTCCAAGTACACGAGGCATTGTTACAGTTGTTTGTAAGAAATGCACTGTAACTTTTAGAAATTGAATAAGCTTAGCTGCAGAAAAAAAATGCATATGTGTTTTCTTTTAGTTTACTTTGTTTGGGGAAGAGAAGTTGCTGAGGTTTGGTGGGATTGGCTTGAAGATGTGTATTTATGAAGATTCAATTCAATCCAATGGTAAAATTACCTGCAAGTTTGAAACTTGGAAAATGTTTTGTTTGTTATGTTTTGCAGGTGAAGAAGGAAAGAGCTGAACGTGAGGCTTTGGGAGCTTTGCCGCTCTATCAGCGCACCATTCCTTGAGAGCTTCATAGCATTCCTTTGTAGCTTTTGCTTATGGGAGTTAATTTCTTGTTGAAAGTTTACTTTTATGTGGTATATTGTTTTACCGTAGCTGGAGGGTGATGGATTATGCATCTGCTTTATAAATTTGTTATTCCAATCATTTGTCCCAGAGGTTGAATTGTGTTAGTACATGGTTATCTTGTACTGGCAGTTATCTAAATAATCAAGCAGAACCAAATTTGAAATTTCAATTCATGCTTGACAACATTAGTAACAGTTTGTCAGTATTGCTAGACTTTTCCAAGAAGATCATTCTCTTTCTTTTGATAATGTATGAGCATGCAGCTTTGCCTGAAAAGGCGGCCATGATTGCATCTGTGCGGGGCATAGGTTCTTTTGTGCATTAGGAGTCATGCTCAGAGAGAGAACAGTGGATAGCAATTTACAGAATTGTTAATGATATGTAGTTGCAGTGTTGCTTTCGGTTTAGGCTGTAAAATGAATAAGAATCTGTTGTATGGGCGCCTACATGGGCATACGGCTCCTATGGTGTGTGGGATTCTGCTGGAAACCCGTGTCAGCTTGTACAAGGCTGGAGGGCCATAGTCGTTCATGGGCATGGCAGATGGTTGATACATGCTTTTGCCTTCTATCCAGAGTTTGCTAGACCTTTTTACCCCCACATGCATAGACAATTGCCCTTCAGCTATTTCTTCATATTTCATAAAATACAGGTGCATTTACTGCCTGCGGAAGTCTGAGAATGAAAATTCACCAATGATTGAGGATATAATTTCCGTGTTCGTATGAAGGCCTAGTGCTTCAGACCAACACACTGAACTCCGATGTGATAAATTTTACCCTCCAATTCCTATCGCTCATGTTGTATTGTTGGTGAAATATTTCTACTTTTAGTCGGTCAACAAAAGGGCAAGTGTGCATCTCAATAGAAATTTTTGGCTCCACGGCATAATTAGTATAAAATATTTCAGATATATTAAAAAAGAGTATACTTTCATATTCATAAAAAATTTATTTTTTAAAATATGAAAGGCGTTATATATAATTATCAAAGTATTGAATTATCCTTTGATTGCAGACCACATCAGAAGAACTGGTAGCCAAATTCATGTCCGCAAACTTCCCTTTCATTGTTCACACAGCATGTCTCCATGAGTCAATACGTTCATGTTCATTTGCTTTCTTGAACCTACCGTGACGGTGACCATTTGCATGGGTGTCTTAACAATCCACTTGTTGTAATTGGGAGCAATTCACGGAAATGAATGGTTGTCAATAAAAAGTTGTACACTGGTGCTGCTGGCCTGCTTTACCCATCTTCCCAGTAATTGGTCCAAGCAATTTTCTACTGCATGATCATCAGGATTCAAGAGTTGTTCTGAAGCCAGTGCCAGCCATATCTTCAATTTAAAAAAAAAAAAAAAAATCTGAAAATTGAAAGGGACCATTTCAAAACATGTCAGCCTAGTTGGACAAGAAGTTGCCAAGTGGAAAACAAGGTTGTCCTGTGGATCTATCTTTAAATGGACATTTCATGTGGGAACTTGAGCCCATACATAAATGAGAAGACTCACTTTGCAATAATATACCATCGTCCTTCTCACAAATTCACAATGCATGTCAATGGCGAAATTCTAAAATTAAACAAGAATAACATGTCACACATAGTGTTAGAATTCACAGACTTAAAAGTGTGAATTAACAAACAGATAGACTTTACTTTAAAAATTTAATTAAAATTAAGAAAATATTTAATTTAACTTATAAATAAGTAAATCTATTTATAAATAAAAAATTATAAGTAAATTAATATTTAATTTAATTTATATATTAAAAAAAATATTAAAAATAAGTAAATAATAAAAAATTATAAATAAATTACTCTCCTTACTTATAACTAATTTATTTATTTTAAACTACTGTTTGACTAATATAAATAATTATATTATTCTAATAATTTTTAAAATATCAATATTTTCTTCATTTTAATAATCAGAATATTCAATTACATATTCTTTAGAAATAATAAAAATGAAGGTTCATAGGGTATGAAATATAACTATAAAATAGTTGTTAGGATGTCCATGTTAAAATCATTAGAATATAGTAGGATTAGGGTTAGGGATGTTTTTGTGGTCCATCTAGCTGTCTCTCTCTCTCTCTCTCTCGCTAACAATAGAGGAAGAAATTTTCTCTCGGCTTGTTTTTAGTTTTTAAGGCTTGTCGACCTTCGTTTCTACCAATCCCGCAGCTTTACCACTCTATTTGGATAGGGGGGGCTTTTATCCCCCGTCTCAATACAATACGCTACCAGGGATTCTGACTTTTCTATTCCTTTTCTTGTTCGATAGATGGATGTTCAATTTATAATAGGGTAGATTATTATTTTGTATTTATATTTTAATAAAATTAATAATTTAATTTTTATATTTTAAAAAATATATTATTTAATTTTTATTTTTTTATTAAATATTTCGTTCAATTGTCAATTTTTTTATTAGTAAATTATATTATTATTTAATTTTTTTTATTTTAATAAAATTAATTATTTAGTCTCTAATTTAGAACAACACATCAATTAATCATTATAATTTAACTTCATTAACTATTTAGTCCTATAATTATATTTTATTTCTAAATTAGTTTAATTCTCTCTTTCTTATTTCCTTTTTATTTTTCCTTATTCCTCTCTCTTCATATTTTTCTCATCTACTGTAACACCCCAAATTTTATTATTTATGAGTATTTTTGATATTTCAATTTTATTTAAATTTTAGAAATTTTTTTGAGATTTTTCGGATTTTAAAAATCGGGTTCGATTTTCCGAAAATAAAAACTTTGATGATTTTTAAAAATTAATTTAAAGACCACGTGGCAAAACTAAAAATATATTTGGAGTCTACGTATTTTTCTGAGTTTTACGGAATATTTTCGGAATTTTTGGACCTCGTTTTCGGTCCCGAGGCAGAGTAAAAATTCAAAATTTTGTATTTCGAATCGAACCGGCCGAATCGAACCGGACCGGATCGGACCGGTCGAATCGAACCGGCTCCCTTTCCTTTTTCTTCTCCCGCGCGCGTCGTCCCTCTCTTTTCTCTTTCTTTTCTCTCTCCTCCTCGCGCTGCGTCGCTCCATTTCTCGGCCAACCGCCGATCCGGCCACCAATTGGACCAGGTCTTGTGTCTAAAATCATCTACTCGGCGAGAGCTTTCCATAGACACCAAGAACGCCGAAATCCATCGAGCGGTTTGTCCGATTTTTGCTCGGGAAGATTTTAGCCCATTTCGACTTTTGGGCTAGATTTCTCGAAAACCGTGAATCCCACGAGGAAACCGAGGCCACCAGCACGCTCCATTCGTCGAGAGCTTCGCAACGACATAAATTTCAAATTTTTCCGACACCGTTTTTTGGTGGGTCCCACGGAACTTCGCAGTGTAATTTCGAGCATTAAATGAGCTTAGAAAATTCTGAAAAATTTCGTGCTAACCCCGTGTTATGGGCCGTGTAGGTATCCTCGATTCGCGGAAATTCTGATTGACCAAGATGCAAATTTCGCCGCATGGACCGTGACGGAAAAGTCTCCGAATTGGGCCGAGGTTTTGGCTAGCCCCATTGTCGACGCCCGAGCGTCCTCAAGTCGGAATCGGCAAAGGTAAACCCGAACCTAGTTTTTACGTAATTTTCTAGTGCTTAAATAGGATTAAAAATCCATAAAATATTCGTGGTAGCTTAGAAAATTACGATTCTTTTGCAATAGCTTAGTAATATTGCTAAGGACCATGAGGCAAAGTTTTATAATTTTTAGAGCTTGTTTGGGCGCTTTTTGCAAAAATGATCAATAATAAGGACTAAATTGAAATTTTGCGTATTGTGATGGATGATCGATTTGATGGGCCTGGAGGGGCTGTGTGATATGATTGAACTGTTGATATATGGATTGTGAGTATAGAAGTGTGTTTTGAACCCTTTTGCAGTTGGGTAGGTCCTAGGTATAGGGAGACTACTTAGGATTTTCTGCACAACTTAGGACGTAATTGGTCTTTTCTTTGTTTGTATTGAGTCGATTGTATTAAATAAATGTAATATGATTATCAGTGAGCAGATGACCTTCTTCCTCCGCCACCGCCACAAGTAATTTGTCGTCAAGTCTGTGAGTAGAATATTAATTTTAATTATAATTTCGATATTATTATATGTTCAAAGATGCCCATGCATCACTTATATGCATATATTTATGTAGTTAAATTCTAGGCACGATATATGTTGCATTCATAATCGTTGATGTGCCATGGATGTTGTTGTGGTAATTTGGAGCAGCAGCGTGCGTTGGAGTGCGTGTGATATGGTGTGGACTATGGATAGGGCGGCGATCACGCTTGAGTAATTGGGACCCGATCCTTCGAGGGGTAGTCACGCTTGAGTAATTCTGGGACCCTCGATTTGGTTATTAAGTGGAAGTCCGAGCTTGAGTAATTGGGCCGCACCAGTTGGATTTAAGAGAGTCAGATAGGGGATCACTCCCATATGTTATGATTGATACTACAGGTGTGTGAGTGCTCCAAATTACCTTTTGATGTTATGATGTGAAAATGTTGTGTATGTTGCATTTCACTCTACAAAGTTGCATTAGTTTGAGATAGTTATAGAGATTATAGTTAAGATTGATATTTTACTCGAGTCGAACGCTCACTCCTGTTCAAAAATTTTTACAGCCACGGGAGGATATTTTGTTCAGGTTAACTCCGCCTTTTTACCTCGCAGGTTGTTTATCAATATTGTGTAATTTTAATTACTCCTAGAATTTCCGCATGTGTTAGCAGTAATTATTTGAATTTGGTCTGTAATATTATTATCATGTTGGACCTGTAAACTTAATATTTTAAGTCATGTTTGATGGATTGGATGAGGGAGCTGAGCTCCCATTTATTATTATGTTGATGAGTATGTGGAGGGTGAGCTGAGCTCCCCAATTGACTATATATTGTGTTTACAGGTCGGGTGAGTCGAAAACTCCCCATTGGAAAATCCATTTTATGGCCGGACTCTGTCCGTTTGTTTTCTTGATATTGGGCCCAAATGGGCCTTAGAGTTGGGTTAATGAATAGTTAAGGCTTACTACGGGCCTCGGGGGCTTTAGGCTGGCCCAGGTCCTAGTGCCGGTCCGGCCCATAGGTTGGGTCGTGACAAATGTGGTATCAGAGCTTAGGCTCCAGATTCCTAGGGAAAAGTTGTCTAAGTGTTGGGAAGAGTCTACTAGGAGTCACATGCGGAAAATTAGGGTCCATATTCGTCTTGCATTGTCATCTTTGCTTCTAGTTTCTGCTCCATATGTTATGTATGAATATGAGTCTATAGAGCTGTGCAATGTGCAGTTTTGAATTTTGTGGGCTAATGCTGCTGAATTTCAGGAAAATGCGTAGAAGCAGGAGAGCTGCCACTGCACTGTAACTGGATGTGCCCGACGAGGTGTCAAGACAGATGAGGCGCTGCCAGGAGGCGGGTAGGAGGCCTAGAGCTGCTCAAGTAGAAGAGCAGCTACCCACAGTTCAGGAACAGTCTTTCATGGCACAGGGTCCCATGGACCCCATGGCAGCTACTCTAGCTGGTCTGCAGAGAACCATCGACATGATGGCACCGCACCAAGAGGGGAACCTTACAAACAGATCATAAATTTTAAGAAGTTGGTGCCTGGTACCTATGATGTGTCAGACGATGCATATCGGTTTTTGGATTCTCGCATGTGCAGAATGTAATTACGATTGATCGATAGAAGATTGATAGAATGTATGCAAGACGTCATGGGGCCCATGCCTAGGCAATGGATGAATGACTACGTGTTACCGGATGGAGGGTTTGACATGGGCTCGGTTTGTGGAACTTTTATCAATCGGTTTGTGCGTAAAGCTTCAGAGATCGAAGCGGTGGGCCTTTGAGGCCTTAAGACAGAATGGCGTGTCCAGAGATGAATATGCTACTGCATTTCGAATTGAGCAGATATGCCCCGACAGCAGTATCTACAGAGACTATGAAGGTGAAAAGGTTCCTAAAGGGGCTTGACAGGAGGTATGCGAACTGGCCATGATGTCGGATCGATCTTTTGATGTGGTGGTTGATCGAGCTGCATGATTGAGATTAGCTATGCTGTGGATGACAGCGGAAGAGCAAAGAAAAACAGAGCAGAGGGTTCCTCAGGTGTCCCTTCCATGGGTACTCCGGACAGTGGTGGCCAGAGTAATTACAGAGGAAAGGGTAGGAGCAAGAGAAGTGGTTTTAGACACAGACCACGAGGATTGCACTGTGGTACGGATCCAAAGAAGGGTAACAGCTCAGGTACAGCAGCCTGGTGCAGTTCAGATCCTCCTTGGCACCTTGTGCACAGTGTGGAAGAGGACATTCGGGACCTTGTTTGATGGGATCAGGAGTATGCTTCAGGTGTGGCCAACCGGGTCACTTTGCTAGAGAATGCCCCATGTTCAGCGAGCCACAGATGGGGTCACAGGGTTCTGTTGCGAATGTTCCTCGACAGTTGTATCCGGGTGCTTCCAACATGGCAGGCAGTCAGTTCAGTGGCCAACAGGGCCGAGGACAAGGGGGACGTGGATTTGGAGGCAGATCAGGAGGTAGAAGTCGATCGTGGTTACGCCACTCGGTAGGGGTCAAGCTCGGGTTTTCACCCTGACCCACCAGGATGCTCAAGCTTCAAATGCGCCAGGCGTATTCTTCCGTCCATTTCTTATGAGGCTCGTGTTTTGATAGATCCGGGTGCTACGCACTCATTTGTCTCCCCTGTGTTTGCCATGAGGTTGGGTAGAAACCCTACAACCTTAGAATGCCCTTTGTCAGTAGCTACCCCACTTAGTGACAACATAGATGTAGACATGGTATTTCCGGGTAGCCCAGTGGTAGTGGATGGAAAGATCCTCCCAGCAGACTTGGTTCCTCTACCAGTAATGGATTTCGATGTAATCCTGGGGATGGACTGGTTGGCAACTCATTATGCCACCTTAGACTGCAGGAACAAAAAGGTGTATTTCCACATACCTGGTGTGGAAGAGTTTAGCTTTGATGGTGACAGGAGCGTGGCTCCATATAATTTGGTGTCAGCAATTAGTGCCAGAAAAATGTTGAGGCGTGGATGCCAAGGGTATTTGGCATTGGTGAGAGATACATCTGTAGAAGGTGTCAGCATGGAAAATGTTCCTGTTGTCAGAGAATTTATAGATGTCTGTCACACCCTACCCCTCTGTAAGGCATAACATGATCCCGTAGTATACCTAATGAATTACCAACTCTGTCTACTGATAACCCATTAAATACACTACAAGGGATTTTCAAAACTTTTCTTACTTCTTTTACAGTGGTGAGCACTATTTACAGTGTTAAAAACCTTTTGAATCAAGTGATAAAGCTGACACATTTGACTTAATTGGAGTTTCAAAAATTTTGGCAGAGTGCTATACGTATTTTGGATAAAACAATTCTTGTAAAACTCAGAAAAACACTTCAATATGTATTTGCAAATCTCAACTCCAATATATTTCTCAACACAACATATTTCTCAATTCAAATCCATAGTGATTTTTCAAAGACTGAGATACAAGAAATATAATACAAAACTATTTAAGTAAATGAAATCTCAGATTTACATTCACGATAATTTACATTTAATTACATACCAAAATATTTTACAAGAGTTTCTATACAACTGCTCAAATAATTTACATACACATTATTACATGCATACATCAAAACCTATGTACATGGGTATACCTATGATATACCCGAGTGATCTGAATATATCTTCAAAGAAATTTACTTATCGCTCTATGCTCTTCTTACTCGATAAAGATGCAAAGCTATCGCTGAGTGGTGAACTCAGTGGTGCACAACTATAATTTAAAACATAGTACAATATACATTGACAAATTTTACAATAAATAATTTGAGAATTTGAATACTGATCAAATTCCAAAACTCAAAATATTCATTGCCAATAATGTAAATCATTTGTATAAATGACTTGGAGAACAAAATTCAATTTATCAAATCATGACTATCCATTTAAGTAATTCCAACAAAACCAATTATACATAAACCATAATTGAAATCACCATTCCTTACCATTCAAAAGCCATTCTGTATCTCAAAAATCATACTGTATCTCAAAAATCATACTGTATCTCAAAAATAAATCTTTATCTCAAAAATCAATCTTTATCTCAAAAATCAATCTTTATCTCAAAAATCAATCTTTATCTCACTAATATGCAAGACTAATCCGAAAGGGCCATATTCGATGTGATTCTAACTCCCTATGGTCGGGGAGGTCGAATCTGATTCTAACTCCCTATGGTCGGGGAGGTCGAATCATCGTGCATGATACCATCACAATAATGAATCTTCCGCAAGGGCCATAACGATAAAATAAACTTAGATCTAACCTCAAATCAGAGGAAAATCTAAGCCTGTGCACGTACCATGGTAATCAAAACACAACTAACTCCATTGTCTTCTCAACAAATGAGAGAGACGGGTAATAACCTAGTCAAGCATCTATAGTGAGATATAAAACAATATCACAATCCTTTTAGCGAGCATAAATCACAATATAATTCGATTCAAAGTCAATTCCAATATCCAATAATTTTTATGCTCATCACAATTCAAATAATAAAGTTTTCATTTTTTTTTCATGAATATTACCATCACAATTCAAAACATATTCTATCACAATTTTCCAAAACATAATTTACTTAATCCATAACAATGCTTAATACTTATGGAAATACCATTTCACAAAGCCAAATTCATACATACAATAACAATTTTCAATAATCATGGAATTAAATCCAATGCTTGTTAAACATAATTCATAAGAAAAATATATCATTTAATCATATGAAATATTCAAAACAAAATCGATTAAAAACTAGTTGTGCACAAACCTCGATGTTGTCTCACGATCCGGACTCGGTGTTTCCTTCCCTTTTCTTTGAGTCCTTGTTAATCGAGAAACACAATTTGAAGTGTTTCAGTACTAAATTAAACTGTCTCTCTCGAGGGTGTTTGGTACATAATGCCCTGCACTCAATTAGTCACGTAATCACCTAATATACCGACCCTCGTTGCGTTTTAGGTAAATTAGGTTTTAGTGTCGTTAATATGTCACATTTGATAGGGTTTTAGGTTTGGTATGTTTTACCAAGGTCATTTCCTTGCTTAGTGCATTTTAATGCAAATTCTTTGGATCAGGGACCTTTGGTTTGACCTAACGGACGATCTAGTTCCCTCGGTTTTCGGGTCTCGGTCGAAACTACAAACTTGTAGATCTAGGTCTTATTGCACGCGGTGCAAAATTTCAGGTCAATCCGAGTTAAGTAGACCAAGTTATGGTCATTACACTATTGCTGGTCAAGTGGTACCATTTTAGGTCAATTTTAGGTCAAATTGGTCAATTCTGGTTCGGCCAGTTTGTGGACACGAACTTGTGCAAGTTGTTTGACTTGCTTATGGTCATTTCTGGGCTTTGGTGTCTTCATAAGACTTGTAGGTATGGGTCTTAACTATTCTTGGTTAAAATTTCAGGTCAATTGGACCTGGTTTGAGTGAGTTATGGCCTAAACACTCACTGCTGCCCAATTGGTCATTTTTCAGGTCCTAATTGCACCTAATCCGAATTGGTCATTTTTTTAGGTCACCTTGCAAGCAGAATTTTGGCATGGTTTCTCAATGAAAGTTGGCACATTTTGTGCCTAGTTTCACCTCAAATTGGTCTCATACCAATTGAGGTTACACATTCAAGGTTATAGGCTAAAATATACACTGCCCTCAATATGCATTTCACACCCCAACTTCAAACACACACTTACCTTTGCCATTTGTTTACTTACCTACCAAACTGTTTTGGCACATTACCAAAAACATTTTCTACATTACATTAACATTATTTTGGGCAGATTCCAATCACCCTCAACACACCAATTATCATTCACAATTATAATTTCTAAGTACCATTACAAACACACCTAAACATTACAAACTTTACATACCCTTTACAATGTTAATTTACATACATATCATCAATCCTTCTAGGTCAATATTCTGCCCACACTTCCTTCAATATATACCATTACCCAAGTGTCCACAAGCTGCCACAAACCATTCTTCAACATCACATTGCCGTACCAATATACAATTTCCCATCCAAGTGCATAAATCACCATATAACATGAAGTAAATCACTAGGTTACTAAATCACCATGATCAACATTATTTCTCATCAATTATATGCATATTAAATCATCAAAAACGTGACCCCATGGCTGTCCAAATTGAAAACAACAATAACCCTTCAAACTCAAAATTTTCCTCCACCAAACTAACACCCATAACATAAACATAAACTTTAACAAAGAACTTCTCAAAAATGCAAACTTACCTTTAATTGTAAATTGCTAAACCTTCACCAAACTTCTCAAAATTGGTATCAATATCTTCCTTGTGGTGTGTAGACCATTTTCCATGAAAGAACCTAAGTGAATGGAGTTGAAATGGAGAGAGGAAATCAAGCTCAAAGAAAACGTAAATGGAGGTTTTCAAGGGTTCTTCAATTCGGCCATTTGAGAGGATTTGAGGAAGATGGGATTTCAGATGGTTAGTGGACCTACATCAGCCATATTTCATGTTAAATTAATCCTATAGTGGTCCACTAAGAAGAATTAAATCATATATTAAGTTAACTTTCCCATAATCCACATTTAACCCATGATTTCCACTATTTATTTTAGGTACCACCAAATTAATTTTTCATTTCATTTTCTAAGTGTAATACTATTTATTTTTAGTGGACATTTAGGTCAAAAGACAATTTGGGATGTCGAATGACCATAATGCCCCTGTTCGGGTTACGTTCCCGATTTTTCGGTAACACCGGGTTTTATCCGTTTTTCGATTTTTCACTTTTTTTTGTACTAATTATTTAATTTTTCTTTGATATTTCTAATGGTATTTGTACTTTAATTGATGTCTCTATAAGTCTTAAAAATATTTTCTAGGGTTCCCCGCAGTCCAGGGCTAGTCAACGGTGCACGCCGTGACTTCCCGGTGCGGTCACCCATCGCTAGGGTTCCCGGCTCGCTTAACTTGATCACATTTCTTTGCTATTATTTTTCCTTTGTTTTTCTTGTATTTTCTTTTCTTGTATTTCATTATTTTATGTCTCCTCCCTCGTGTCAAAGTGTAGTTCTAGGCATCCTAGCTGTCCGGACAGACAGTCACCGAGCAATGAACGCACTCTAGGAACTTTGGGGCGTTACAATTCTCCCCCTTAAATAAATTTCGTCTCGAAATTTTACAGCATTAGTCTCTGAACAGTGTGGGTCTGTCTCCTCATATCATCTTCACGTTCGCAAGTAGCTTCTTTGCATGAATGATGGTTCCACAGCACTTTAACCAGGGGTATCTGTTTGTTCCTCAGCTGCTTCACCTCATAAGCCAGAATTCTTATGGGTTCTTCCTCATATGAGAGGTTTGGATTTACTTCAATCTCTTCAACTAACAGTACATGAGATGGGTCTGATCTGTACCTCCTTAACATGGACACATGGAAGACACTGTGTATCCTTGCTAGCTCTGGAGGTAATGCCAACCGGTATGCCAAAGGACCCACTCTTTCCAAAACCTCATATGATCAGGTAAACGAGGACTCGGTTTCCCCTTTTTGCCAAATCTCACATTCCTCTTCCAAGGAAAAACTTTGAGGAATACTTTATCACCCACTGCATATCCAATATCTCTTCTCTTCAGATCAACATAAGACTTACGATGCAGCGTAGCCTTGAGTCTATCTCTGATCAATTTGATCTTTTCCTATGTCTGCTGAACAATTTCTGGCCCAATCACCTTTCTTTCACCTACTTCATCCCAACATAAGGGAGTTCTGCACTTTCTGCCATACAAAGCTTCATATGGAGGTATCCCAATGCTTGATTGGTAGCTGTTGTTATAAGCAAACTCAATCAAAGGCAAGTGTGTATCCCAACTACCTTCAAATTCAATCACACAAGCACGTAGTATATCCTCCAATATCTGAATTACCCTTCGGTGGCCATCCGTCATGGGTGGAATCTTTGTCTTTGAAGTTCAATCTAGTTCCTAGGGCTCTCTGAAGACTACCCCAGAATCTAGAAGTGAACCTAGGATCTCTGTCAGATACAATCGATACTGGCACTCCATGCAATTTTACAATTTCATATATGTACAATCTGGCCAATCTTTCCAGGCTATAGTCCATCCGAACTGGCAAAAAGTGAGCAGACTTGGTTAGTCTGATAACTATGACCTATACTGCATCATGACTATTCTGTGTCCTCGGAAATCTCATCACAAAATCCATAGTTATCCGTTCTCTTACTATGTTTCATAGGGTGCCACTTGTATGCTAGCTTGACACTTATTGATGTATACAAATTCTATTAGTGGGATGTATCTGTCCCATCTCCCCTCGGATTCAAGGACAGAAGTTCTCAGTATATTCTCGAGGGTTTATTCCATTTTACAGGTTATTATTATCATTTCGTTTCATTATTTATAGAAACTCAATGAGTTTCAAAATTTACCTGAATCACTTGTTTCGACTGTCCATCCGTCTGAGGATGATAAGTCGTACTGATATCTCTAAGCTTATAGCAATTACTGTGGTACAGGTAATTCACATTAATATAACTGAGTCACTGACTCTAGCTACCTTACAAGTGTAGTCGTTTGATAGGCTAGTTCTGAAGTCTTAAATTTCTGACTAAAATTTTCACATTTATTTCCCGTAATAGTACTTTATTCGGGCGCAACTGTGTCGATTATAGATTACTTACAAATATTCTTAATTTATTGTACCACGAGGAAGTACGTAGCTTTACACAATAATCCCGTGTCGGTACTGTAATCTGCAGCTTACAATACAAACATTGAGAACATTATATAGTCACTACGTTATAACCTCATAGGCTAGGTTTTCTAACATCTTATCTTTCTCGAATCCAATAATATCCTAAACCGATTCTTATTACAATATCCCTTGACAATTACTAACAGTAACATCTTTGTCCTCATCTAGAGCAATTCTATTACTGTAACTTACTTTTACGTCCTCTTGCCTTACATTAAGTAGGCTCACCAATTAGCTTTATAATTTATGGTATGTTAGAAAATACTTTTAGCTAACAATTCTTCCAAAATTAATGTCAATCATACTTGTTATTGTAGTTTTGATCCTAAAAGACTAGTCACTAACGCATCAAAATTTATTCCCCTGTAAAGGAATAACAACAGAACATATAGTTCTGACATTAACACACAACTAAGTAGTGCTGGGATCAAATAATAATTAATTGTTTCTTTCAAAAATTAAGAACTTACCAGCAGCTACATCTGAAGTTTCTGCTCTTTCTCCTTGGAGCATAGTGGACGCTCTGACTGGTGCGCTACTATATTCGGGTTGATTCACTGTGTTATAGTGGTGAGGAGTACTAACTCTATTTCTATCTTGACTCTGACTGACGGTCTGTGAACTCCGGAGAGCAGATCGAGGTGGTTTAGTACAATTTTTAGCAAAGTGTCCAAGTTTTCCACAATTGTAGCAGGCTCCAGAGGCCTTATAGCATATCCCACCATGATATCTTCCACAAGTTTCACATTGGCGGGGAGGGTAGGAACTTCTAGTTGTTCGACGACTAGACCTTGGTGGTCTCTGCCTTGATGATCCACCTCTGTTATATCCCTGAGCTCGGGGCTCCTCAATTTCTTTTCTCTTTCTCAAATTACTGCTTGAGCTCTGACCCATAGGTTTCTCCCTCTTCTCTATTTCATGTTGCCCTTGTGGGTGTTGGGTCTGTACTTGGGCTTGGGCTGACAGATTATCAGCCATTTGTTGAAAGAAAGTGGCTATTTGCTGGGCCATTTGTGCAGTAATTTGTACTGATAAAACTGGTACAGTCGGGCCTTCGACACTTTGTGGAGTTGGGGCCTCAACTTGTACTTCTGCCATCACAGACTGTTCTATTGTCTTATTCTTCTCTTCCATTCTTTCACAGAATTTTCTATTCCTGTACAACCAACATAAGGAGATTCCTCTCCATTAGTTCATATTTATGATGTAAATGTACTATATGTATCAAACATTTGAGCGATTGTAATTCTGACAAAAGATTTCAAATTCACAATTCGAAATTCACTTTAAAACCATTGCTCTGATACCACTAAAATATGTCACACCCTACCCCTCTGTAAGGCATAACATGATCCCGTAGTATACCTAATGAATTACCAACTCTGTCTACTGATAACCCATTAAATACACTACAAGGGATTTTCAAAACTTTTCTTACTTCTTTTACAGTGGTGAGCACTATTTACAGGTGTTAAAAACCTTTTTGAACTGAAGTGATAAAACTGACACATTTGACTTAATTGGAGTTTCTGTAAAAATTTTGGCAGAGTGCCATCTGTATTTTGGATAAAACAATTCTTCAGAAAACCTGTAAAAAACACTTCAATATGTATTTGCAAATCTCAACTCCAATATATTTCTCAACACAACATATTTCTCAATTCAAATCCATAGTGATTTTTCAAAGACTGAGATACAAGAAATATAATACAAAACTATTTAAGTAAATGAAATCTCAGATTTACATTCACGATAATTTACATTTAATTACATACCAAAATATTTTACAAGAGTTTCTATACAACTGCTCAAATAATTTACATACACATTATTACATGCATACATCAAAACCTATGTACATGGGTATACCTATGATATACCTGGAGCTGATCTGAATATATCTTCAAAGAAATTTACTTACTGCTCTATGCTCTTCTTACCTGCGACAGCATGCAAAGCTATCGCTGA
This sequence comes from Hevea brasiliensis, assembly GCF_030052815.1. Lineage (NCBI taxonomy): Eukaryota > Viridiplantae > Streptophyta > Magnoliopsida > Malpighiales > Euphorbiaceae > Hevea > Hevea brasiliensis. Next base: position 2,255,207 of record NC_079503.1, on the reverse strand, counting down.
GTGGTGAACTCAGTGGTGCACAACTATAATTTAAAACATAGTACAATATACATTGACAAATTTTACAGTAAATAATTTGAGAATCTGAATACTGATCAAATTCCAAAACTCAAAATATTCATTGCCAATAATGTAAATCATTTGTATAAATGACTTGGAGAACAAAATTCAATTTATCAAATCATGACTATCCATTTAAGTAATTCCAACAAAACCAATTATACATAAACCATAATTGAAATCACCATTCCTTACCATTCAAAAGCCATTCTGTATCTCAAAAATCATACTGTATCTCAAAAATCATACTGTATCTCAAAAATAAATCTTTATCTCAAAAATCAATCTTTATCTCAAAAATCAATCTTTATCTCAAAAATCAATCTTTATCTCACTAATATGCAAGACTAATCCGAAAGGGCCATATTCGATGTGATTCTAACTCCCTATGGTCGGGGAGGTCGAATCTGATTCTAACTCCCTATGGTCGGGGAGGTCGAATCATCGTGCACAGTACCATCACAATAATGAATCTTCCGCAAGGGCCATAACGATAAAATAAACTTAGATCTAACCTCAAATCAGAGGAAAATCTAAGCCTGTGCACGTACCATGGTAATCAAAACACAACTAACTCCATTGTCTTCTCAACAAATGAGAGAGACGGGTAATAACCTAGTCAAGCATCTATAGTGAGATATAAAACAATATCACAATCCTTTTAGCGAGCATAAATCACAATATAATTCGATTCAAAGTCAATTCCAATATCCAATAATTTTTATGCTCATCACAATTCAAATAATAAAGTTTTCATTTTTTTTCATGAATATTACCATCACAATTCAAAACATATTCTATCACAATTTTCCAAAACATAATTTACTTAATCCATAACAATGCTTAATACTTATGGAAATACCATTTCACAAAGCCAAATTCATACATACAATAACAATTTTCAATAATCATGGAATTAAATCCAATGCTTGTTAAACATAATTCATAAGAAAAATATATCATTTAATCATATGAAATATTCAAAACAAAATCGATTAAAAACTAGTTGTGCACAAACCTCGATGTTGTCTCCACGATGCGGACTCGGTGTTTCCTTCCCTTTTCTTTGAGTCCTTGTTAGCTGAGAAACACAATTTGAAGTGTTTCAGTACTAAATTAAACTGTCTCTATCGATGGTGTTTGGTAAATAATGCACTGAACTCAATTATTCACTTAATCACCTAATATACCGACCCTCGTTGCGTTTTAGGTAAATTAGGTTTTAGTGTCGTTAATATGTCACATTTGATAGGGTTTTAGGTTTGGTATGTTTTACCAAAGTCATTTCCTTGCTTAGTGCATTTTAATGCAAATTGCTGGATTACGGGACACTGGTTTGACCTAACCGGACGATCTAGTTACCTCGGTTTTCGGGTCTCGGTCGAAACTACAAACTTGTAGATCTAGGTCTTATTGCACGCGGTGCAAAATTTCAGGTCAATCCGAGTTAAGTAGACCAAGTTATGGTCATTACAATATTGCTGGTCAAGTGGTACCATTTTAGGTCAATTTTAGGTCAAATTGGTCAATTCTGGTTCGGCCAGTTTTTGGACCCGAACTTGTGCAAGTTGTTTGACTTGCTTATGGTCATTTCTGGGCTTTGGTGTCTTCATAAGACTTGTAGGTATGGGTCTTAACTATTCTTGGTTAAAATTTCAGGTCAATTGGACCTGGTTTGAGTGAGTTATGGCCTAAACACTCACTGCTGCCCAATTGGTCATTTTTCAGGTCCTAATTGCACCTAATCCGAATTGGTCATTTTTTTAGGTCACCTTGCAAGCAGAATTTTGGCATGGTTTCTCAATGAAAGTTGGCACATTTTGTGCCTAGTTTCACCTCAAATTGGTCTCATACCAATTGAGGTTACACATTCAAGGTTATAGGCTAAAATATACACTGCCCTCAATATGCATTTCACACCCCAACTTCAAACACACACTTACCTTTGCCATTTGTTTACTTACCTACCAAACTGTTTTGGCACATTACAAAACATTTTCTACATTACATTAACATTATTTTGGGCAGATTCCAATCACCCTCAACACACCAATTATCATTCACAATTATAATTTCTAAGTACCATTACAAACACACCTAAACATTACAAACTTTACATACCCTTTACAATGTTAATTTACATACATATCATCAATCCTTCTAGGTCAATATTCTGCTCACACTTCCTTCAATATATACCATTACCCAAGTGTCCACAAGCTGCCACAAACCATTCTTCAACATCACATTGCCGTACCAATATACAATTTCCCATCCAAGTGCATAAATCACCATATAACATGAAGTAAATCACTAGGTTACTAAATCACCATGATCAACATTATTTCTCATCAATTATATGCATATTAAATCATCAAAAACGTGACCCCATGGCTGTCCAAATTGAAAACAACAATAACCCTTCAAACTCAAAATTTTCCTCCACCAAACTAACACCCATAACATAAACATAAACTTTAACAAAGAACTTCTCAAAAATGCAAACTTACCTTTAATTGTAAATTGCTAAACCTTCACCAAACTTCTCAAAATTGGTATCAATATCTTCCTTGTGGTGTGTAGACCATTTTCCATGAAAGAACCCAAGTGAATGAAGTTGAAATGGAGAGAGGAAATCAAGCTCAAAGAAAACGTAAATGGAGGTTTTCAAGGGTTCTTCAATTCGGCCATTTGAGAGGATTTGAGGAAGATGGGATTTCAGATGGTTAGTGGACCTACATCAGCCATATTTCATGTTAAATTAATCCTATAGTGGTCCACTAAGAAGAATTAAATCATATATTAAGTTAACTTTCCCATAATCCACATTTAACCCATGATTTCCACTATTTATTTTAGGTACCACCAAATTAATTTTTCATTTCATTTTCTAAGTGTAATACTATTTATTTTTAGTGGACATTTAGGTCAAAAGACAATTTGGGATGTCGAATGACCATAATGCCCCTGTTCGGGTTACGTTCCCAATTTTTCGGTAACACCGGGTTTTATCTGTTTTTCGATTTCTCACTTTTTTTTGTACTAATTATTTAATTTTTCTTTGATATTTCTAATGGTATTTGTACTTTAATTGATGTCTCTATAAGTCTTAAAAATATTTTCTAGGGTTCCCATGATCAGGCTAGTCAACGGTGCACGCCGTGACTTCCCGGTGCGGTCACCCATCGCTAGGGTTCCCGGCTCGCTTAACTTGATCACATTTCTTTGCTATTATTTTTCCTTTGTTTTTCTTGTATTTTCTTTTCTTGTATTTCATTATTTTATGTCTCCTCCCTCGTGTCAAAGTGTAGTTCTAGGCATCCTAGCTGTCCGACAAAGACTGGTCACCAGGCAATGCAGCACTCTAGAACTTTGGGGCGTTACAATGTCTTCCCAGAGGAGCTTCCAGGGTTGCCACCAGGAAGGGAAATAGAGTTTTGCATTGATGTTGTGCCGGGTACAAACCCCATATCGATGCCACCTTACAGGATGGCACCAGCAGAATTGAAAGAGCTGAAGGAGCAACTACAGGAGCTTTTGGACAAGGGTTTCATACGTCCGAGCACTTCACCCTGGGGTGCTCCTGTTTTATTTGTGAAAAAGAAGGATGGGTCATTGAGGTTGTGTATCGACTACAGACAGCTGAACAAGGTGACTGTGAAGAACAAGTATCCACTTCCTCGGATCGATGATTTGTTTGATCAGCTCCAAGGAGCTAGATTCTTTTCCAAGATAGACCTGCGGTCAGGCTACCATCAATTGAGAATCAGGAATGAGGACGTGTCCAAAACGGCTTTCAGGACAAGATATGGTCATTATGAGTTCTTGGTGATGTCTTTTGGACTCACTAATGCACCAGCAGCCTTCATGGACTTGATGAACAGGGTGTTTAAGCCATTTTTGGACCGTTTTGTCATCGTATTCATAGATGACATTCTGGTATACTCTCGGACCGAGGAAGAACATGTGTGGCACTTGAGGATGGTGTTGCAGATTTTGAGGGAGCACCAGCTATACGCCAAATTTTTGAAATGTGAATTTTGGCTAGAAAGCATCTCATTCTTGGGACACGTGGTTTCAAGTGACGGTATTCAAGTGGATCCCAAGAAAATTGAAGTCAGAATCGATTGGCTTAGGCCTACAACAGTCACTGAGGTGCGAAGTTTTCTGGGTTTAGCTGGTTACTACAGGCGTTTTGTACAAGATTTCTCCAGAATAGCGGCTCCCCTAACTAAGTTGACCAGGAAGAATGTTCCATTCATTTGGACAGATGACTGTGAGGTGAGTTTCCAGAAGCTCAAGGAGTGTCTAACCACTGCCCCTGTGTTGACACTACCTGTGAGTGGTGAAGGATACGCCGTGTACTGTGACGCCTCCAGAGTTGGCCTAGGGTGTGTTTTGATGCAAAATGGAAAGGTAGTGGCTTATGCTTCAAGGCAGCTGAAGAGGCATGAGCAGAACTACCCCACCCATGATTTGGAAATGGCGGCTGTAGTCTTTGCACTAAAAATCTGGAGACACTACCTGTATGGTGAAGTGTGCGAGATATACACCGACCACAAGAGTTTGAAGTACATCTTCCAACAGAGGGACTTAAACTTGAGACAGAGGAGATGGATGGAGCTTCTGAAAGACTATGATTGCACCATCCAGTACCACCCTGGGAAGGCCAATGTTGTGGCAGATGCCTTGAGCAGAAAATCTTCTGGCAGTTTGGCGCACATTTCAGCAGAGAAAAGACCATTGATTCAGGAAGTACATGAGTTGATGGATCAAGGTCTAATCCTAGATCTTTCAGATGAGGGGGTATTGTTGGCTCACTTTTCAGTGAGGCCAGACTTGAGGGACAGAGTTAGAGTTTCCCAGCACAGAGACCAACAATTGATGAAGATCATAGAAAGAGTACAACAAGGTGAAGGTGGTGAGTTTGGATTTGCCAATGATGGCGCCCTAGTGCAAGGTTCTAGGATATGTGTGCCCGATGTGGACAACCTCAGGAATGAAATCATGCAAGAGGCACACTATACACTGTACAGTATCCACCCAGGTTCCACCAAGATGTACCATGATGTGAAAGATAGCTACTGGTGGAATGGCATGAAGAGAGACATAGCAGACTTTGTGTCCAAGTGCTTGACTTGTCAGAAGGTGAAGTTTGAACACCAGAGACCGTCAGGGAAGCTGCAAGAGCTCCCTATCCCAGAATGGAAGTGGGAAATGATTACTATGGATTTTGTGGTGGGTTGCCTCTTACCACGCGAGGATATGACTCGATATGGGTAATTATAGACCGCTTGACCAAATCAGCTCACTTCTTACTCAGAAGACTACATACTACGTGGCACAAGATGCGGCTCTACATTCGAGAAATAGTCGATTGCATGGAGTTCCGCTTCCATAATATCCGACGAGGGCCCGATTCACTTCTCGATTTTGGAGAAAGTTGCAGGAGGCACTTGGCACCGCTGATTGAACGATCTGACCTTCCACCCTCGAGATGCATGCGGATCAGAAAGGACGATCAAACATCGGAAGACATGCTTCGCATGAGTGTCTTGGATTTTGGAGGTCGATGGGATGAGCGACTAGCTCGGTGGAGTTTGCTTACAACAACGATTATCACTCCAAAGATAGGGTTGGCACCCTATAAGGCATTATATGGAAGAAAGTGTAGGTCTCCTCTGTATTGGACAGAAATGGGGGAAGCGAAAGTGCATGATGTAGACCTAGTACAGTACACTTCAGAGATGGTTCCCTTAATCGAGGAGCGATGACTTTCAGATGGCGAGAAGAGTTATGCGGACCCAGACGGAGGATGTGGAGTTTGCGATGGCGACTATGTATTCCTGAAGGTATCTCCAATGAAGGGAGTCATGAGATTCGGAAAGAAGGGCAAGTTGGCACCTCGGTATATCGGACCTTTTGAGGTTACTGATAGAGTTGGAGCAGTTGCCTACCGGTTAGAGCTACCACCCAACCTTTCTCACGTTCATCCCGTGTTTCACATCTCCATGCTCAGGAAATACATTCCCGATCCTTCTCATGTACTGCAGCCGGATGTGATAGAGCTAAAAGAAAATTTGACATTTGAGGAGCAGCCTGTAGCCATAGTGGACTACCAAGTGAGACAGCTGAGATCCAAACAGATCCCTATGGTTAAGGTTTTGTGGAGGAGTCAGTCAGTGGAAGAGTGCACCTGGGAGTCAGAGCGGGACATGCGTAGCAAGTACCCTTACTTGTTCAATGCATAATCATGTGTTTTATTCTGCCTTGTGTAAAAATTCGAGTACGAATTTTACGTAAGGGGACGAATGTAACACCCCAAATTTTATTATTTATGAGTATTTTTGATATTTTAATTTTATTTAAATTTTAGGAATTTTTTTGAGATTTTTCGAATTTTAAAAATCGGGTTCGATTTTCCGAAAATAAAAACTTTGATGATTTTTAAAAATTAATTTAAAGACCACGTGGCAAAACTAAAAATATATTTGGAGTCTACGTATTTTTCTGAGTTTTACGGAATTTTTTCTGAATTTTTGGACCTCGTTTTCGGTCCAGTGATAAAAATTCAAAATTTTGTATTCGAATCGAACCGCCGAATCGAATCCGGACCAGATCGGACCGGTCGAATCGAACCGGCTCCTTTCCTTTTTCTTCTCCCGCGCGTCGTCCCTCTCTTTTCTCTTTCTTTTCTCTCTCCTCCCCTCCCTGCTGTCGCTCCAGTTTCTCCGCCAAATCCGGCCGATCCGGCCACCGATTGGACCGGGTCTTGTGTCTAAAATCATCTACTCGGTGAGAGCTTTCCATAGACACCAAGAACGCCGAAATCCATCGAGCGGTTTGTCCGATTTTTGCTCGGGAAGATTTTAGCCCATTTCGACTTTTGGGCTAGATTTCTCGAAAACCGTGAATCCCACGAGGAAACCGAGGCCACCAAAGACGCTCCATTCGCCGAGAGCTTCGCAACGACATAAATTTCGAATTTTTCGACACCGCTTTTTCGGAGGTCCCACGAACTTCGCAGTGTAATTTCGAGCATTAAATGAGCTTAGAAAATTCAAAAATTTCGTGCTAACCCCGTGTTATGGGCTTCGTAGGTATCCTCGATTCGCGGAAATTCGACGATTGATCGGTGCGCAAATTTCGAGATGCACGTTACCGGAAAAGTCTCTGAATTGGGCCGAGGTTTTGGCTAGCCCCCCATTGTCAGACGCCCCGAGCGCGTCCCCGAAGTCGGAATCGGCAAAGGTAAACCCGAACCTAGTTTTTACGTAATTTTCTAGTGCTTAAATAGGATTAAAAATCCATAAAATATTTGTGGTAGCTTAGAAAATTACGATTCTTTTTGCAATAGCTTAGTAATATTGCTAAGGACCGCGGGGCAAAGTTTTATAATTTTTAGAGCTTGTTTGGGCAGTTTTTGCAAAAATGATCAATAATAAGGACTAAATTAAAATTTTGCGTATTGTGATGGATGACTGATTTGATGGGCCCAGGAGGGGCTGTGTGATATGATTGAACTGTTGATATATGGATTGTGAGTATAGAAGTGTGTTTTGAACCCTTTTGCAGGTTGGGTAGGTCCTAAGTATAGGGGAGACTCTGCCGGATTTTCGGCACAACTTAGGACGTAATTGGTCTTTTTCTTTGTTTGTATTGAGTCAGATTGTATTAAATAAATGTAATATGATTGTCGTGAGGGATGACCTTCTTCCTCCGCCCAGCCGCCACAGTAATTTGTCGTCAAGTCTGTGAGTAGAATATTAATTTTAATTATAATTTCGATATTATTATATGTTCAGCATGCCCATGCATCACTTATATGCATATATTTATGTAGTTAAATTCTAGGCACGATATATGTTGCATTCATAACTGTTGATGTGCCATGGATGTTGTTGTGGTAATTTGGAGCAGTGTGCGTGCGTTGGCGTGCGTGTGATATGGTGTGGACTATGGATAGGGCCAGGCGATCCACGGCTTGAGTAAGTCGCTGGGAGCCGATTCTTCGATGGGTAGTCACGGATTGAGTTTTTCGCTGTGACACTAGATTTGTTTATTAAGTGGAAGTCCGAGCTTGAGTAATTCGGTGGCACCAGGTTGGATTTAAGAGAGTCAGATAGGGATCACCCCATATGTTATGATTGATACTACAGGGTGTGTGAGTGCTCCAAATTACCTTTTTGATGTTATGATGTGAAAATATTGTGTATGTTGCATTTCACTCTACAGGTTGCATTAGTTTCAGATAGTTATAGAGATTATAGTTAAGATTGATATTTTACTCTCTGAGTCGAACGCTCACTCCTGTTCAAAAATTTTTACAGGCCACAGGAGGATATTTTGTTCTGGGTTAACCTGCCTTTTTACCTCGCAGGTTGTTTATCAATATTGTGTAATTTTAATTACTCCTAGAATTTCCGCATGTGTTAGCAGTAATTATTTGAATTTGGTCTGTAATATTATTATCATGTTGGACCTGTAAACTTAATATTTTAAGTCATGTTTGATGGATTGGATGAGGGAGCTGAGCTCCCATTTATTATTATGTTGATGAGTATGTGGAGGGTGAGCTGAGCTCCCCAATTGACTATATATTGTGTTTACAGGTCGGGTGAGTCGAAAACTCCCCGTTGGAAAGTCCATTTTATGGCCGGACTCTGTCCGTTTGTTTTCTTGATATTGGGCCCAAATGGGCCTTAGAGTTGGGTTAATGAATAGTTAAGGCTTACTACGGGCCTCGGGGGCTTTAGGCTGGCCCAGGTCCTAGTGCCGGTCCGGCCCATAGGTTGGGTCGTGACATCTACACCCAAACCCTTCTTCCCTTCATTCTCTCTTTATTTTCATATATTAATAAAAATAATACAAACTGTTTAAACAAAAAAGTTAATCAGTTTCTTTAAATTAAATATATAAATAATTAAAAAATATATTTTTCAGTAAAAAATATAAAAATAATATCCAAGAAATTAAAAATTAAAAAAACATAAATTCAAATTTAATATCCACATAATGTAGTAAAATTTTTATTTTTATTTAATAATATATTTTTCAAAATATATGTATTAACTAATTAATTTCATTAAAATAGAGCGATTATATTATAACATTTTTTAAAATATAAAAATTAATTAATTAATTTTTTTTAAAGTAAATGATTAAATAATTTAATAAATATAAAGACTAAATAATATATTTAATAAAATACAGTAATTAAATAATTAATGTTATTAAAATATAAAAATTAAATAATAATTTTTTCTTTATAATAAAAGACATATTACATTCTACCCTAAAATATAAGAATTCCAAAAAAAAAAAATTCATATAATTGATTCATCAAATGGAGAATACAGTGAATGAAAGCCCTTTTTTAGGTTCCAAGTTGTGGTCGGCGGGGGTCGCATTCTTATCAGGAGACTGCCTCCATTAAAGGAAGCCACGCGGACAGTTTTGTAACCCTCCGATTCATTTTGTAAGTCTTAAAAGGAAAAAAAAAAAAAGTTTATGGATATTATTATTATTATTATTGAAAAAAATATTTTTTTTAATAAATAATTTTTGCTAAAATCCTATTAAAATAGTACTGTGGTGGTTGAGGAGGCGGTGGAGGGGGTGGGGGGTGTGTGTTGTGTTAAAAGATAGAAAGAGGGACGGTGCTTGTGTAAGCCCATGTGGGATGTGGGTTCTTACTTCTACCCTTACTCTTGATAGATTGGTGGAAGTTCCAATGCTTGTCTCGTCAGGAGAATGCAACTAAATTTTCAGACTCTCTCTTTTGGGCCCATTCCATTTACTCAATTTTCATCACATACCCATTTCTTTTCTTTCCTTTCCTTTCACTTTATATATATATGTATATATATATATATATATATAAATTATGTATTTTATTTGGTTATTTTCTAGGATCCCTTACCCGCAGACAAGAAATATAAAGGCTGAAAGGGGGCGAATCAGTGAATTCTGAAGAAATCAGGGAGTGAAAATTGTGAAACGTCCAAAAAGACAAAGGAGGGCGAGCTGAGATCAGCCACATGCGTGGTTCCTTCCTTCCACCTCTTAAGGCCCCAGTTGAGTTCACCACTCCCTCGCTTCAATCTCTGGATTAGCTAACCCATGGATTTTCAGTGTTCCCTTCTGGGTCCCCCAACTTCTCCATTTCTTCACCTTACTTTCCTCGTCATCTCTTTTTTTTTTTTTTTTTTAAATTAAAATTTGCTACTTAATTAAGAATTTAAATGGCTTTACCAACTGTTGAATCTGATTGAAGGTATGAAACAACGCAGGCGTTTGACTCCAAAACTCGATATTAATATGAGTTGACGTTGGCTTTACCAACGATGATATTAATTAATCTCAAGAATTTTTCAAACTTTTTTTCTAGTTTATTTAGTTTTAATTATGATAAAATCGAGCCAAATCAACTCGGGAGGTTCAGAATTTAAACATGTAATCTTGTTGCAGCAGAGTCTCCAAAGGTATAAGAACAGATATTGTACATTGAATAATTGTGATAAACAAGAAAGCATAAGCTTATCTCATATGATAATAATTGAAATACCGATTATAACCTGCGACAGCAGCAGACAAAAGTGAAAAGTCCAGCAAATGAAGTGAAAGTAAATGAAGTGAAAGTATCGTGGCCATTCCATGCAAGCTCCTGGAACAGCTTAAGGGAGAGCGAAACCAAAGGGCTATTTCGTCATTAACTGGCATGCCTAGTGAAGGTAGCGCCTTTAATGCCAATTTCGTAATTTCTTTGAAATGCAAGGTCTCTCTCCCATGAAGGCATGCATATAAGGCTTAGCTGATCTCCCAGCTTTCCATTATATGCATATTCCACATACCTTCTCTTCTTCCATTCTCTTGTACTTGCAATTGCAACAGACTAAAAGAATGAGAGGGGCTATCTTGCTGTCGGTGCTACTGATTGCCACCTGCCAATTTTCCTTATCCATCAGGGACGGTTAGCTTTTAAACCTGGAACATGCTTATATGCTTATGCTTCTGTTTCTCTGCCCATACATGTATAGTTATAGGAACATAACACTTGCACACCTGTTCCTGAGAAAACCCAGATCAAGAAATGCCTGTTGGCACCAGAAAACTTACTAATGAATTCAATTTAATTGGCGTCCATTCCATTTTTGGCTAACATAAATGGAGGTGGCAACTTGTTTTGATGCTGTATTTAAGATTAGATGGCCCAAATGACCTTTTTTTAATGGTGTTGATCCTTTCTTTGATGGAGAGGTCAACTTTTTATCCATCTTCTTGGCCTTAACTAGTTGACAGATATCTGCAGAGTTTTCTGCCAGGTTTAAAGGCTTTTCACCCATCTTTTTTAGCGGTCATATTCATATGTGAAAGACATAAATTTTGCAAAAAAAATAATAATAAAAATGAGAAGGGGCCGAAGGGCATTGGCAGATATTATATAGATCATCATGTAGATTTGCTATGCTCCTGATTGGTTTAATTTGATTTCATATATCTAAATCCTCTGACGAGAACTGGGTTTCTAGCCCATCTCCATCTTCTGTACGAGCACATTGGACCACTTCACTGCTGGCCCTTTGCAGTTGCAGGTCGAGCCAGCAAAGATGCACATGATATTTAAAACTTTGGCTTTAGAAAGAAAGGATAGCATCGAAGTTATTACTTGCCGGCTTACTATAAATAGCTCAGAATTTTCAATACTACGGCCAAAACTGGCATATGGAACCATGTCAGGGGAGAAAACAATGTTCTGTTATATACAGAGTTACAGCCGGATGAAGTCATTTTCCCTTTCTGCTTTTGGCCTCTTCTTTTAATTGGCTTGTTACTTTTATTGCAGGATTAGTTAAAAACGGCAACTTCGAGCTCGGCCCCAAGCCATCGGACCTGAATGGCACACAGGTGAAAAATCCCAACGCCATACCAGATTGGCAGATTTCTGGGTTTGTAGAGTACATAAAATCAGGGCAAAAGCAAGGGGACATGTTGCTAGTGGTGCCAGAGGGAGCCTATGCAGTTAGGCTTGGGAACGAGGCATCAATTAAGCAGAGACTAAGAGTTATAAAGGGCATGTACTATTCAATCACGTTTAGTGCTGCTAGAACTTGTGCACAGGAAGAGAAATTGAACGTGTCTGTGTCTCCTGATTGGGGTGTTCTGCCAATGCAAACTATGTACAGTAGCAATGGATGGGACTCCTATGCCTGGGCCTTTCAAGCTGAGTACCCTGAGGTGGATCTTGTCATACATAATCCTGGAGTGGAAGAAGATCCTGCTTGCGGTCCTCTCATTGATTCAGTGGCCATTAGAGCTCTGTTTCCTCCCAGACCAACTAATAGTAAGTTCACAAAAACTAGAGGTAGATACCCTGTTTTTGTAAATTGTTAGTCCTTGGAGAGGTGGCTAAAATTGCAGGCAAGCACTACGCACCGATCAATTTTTTATTTTTCCGGTCTTTGTCAAGGGAAACATAAAAGCAAGTGGCAAAAGTAGATCATTAAAGGGGGCAATAAAGGAGAAATAGGAAAAAGTTTATCTGTTTCATTTAATAATTAGAAATTTCTTGTATATGTTGAACAGAGAACATATTGAAAAATGGAGGTTTTGAAGAAGGTCCATACGTGTTTCCCAACACATCCTGGGGTGTCTTAATCCCACCAAACATTGAAGATGATCACTCTCCCCTTCCAGGGTGGATGGTGGAATCCCTGAAAGCAGTAAAGTACATAGACTCAGACCATTTCTCTGTCCCACAAGGAAGACGAGCCATAGAACTTGTAGCTGGAAAAGAAAGTGCCATTGCCCAAGTAGCCAGAACCACCATTGGCAAAACTTACACCCTCTCTTTCGCAGTTGGCGATGCCAGCAACTCCTGCGAAGGGTCCATGGTGGTAGAAGCTTTCGCCGGTAAAGAAACTCTCAAAGTTCCTTACGAATCAAAGGGCAAAGGTGGATTCAAGCGTGCAGTGCTTAAATTTGTTGCTGTTTCAAACAGAACTCGGCTTATGTTCTATAGCACATTTTACGCCATGAGGAGTGATGACTTCTCTTCCCTTTGTGGACCTGTTCTTGACGATGTGAAGCTGTTAAGCGTTCATAATCCACGACGAATGATGTGAATGGGATCGATGAATGACGAGAGCCACAATTCGCAGCTATACTAAGAATATATTTTTGTTATATAAAGAGATGCGAGCAATGGGTACGGTTTTCTGTGTGAGCCTAATAATTTATATAAATCCAAAAATAAGAATATATCAATTTTAGGATAGCTATTATATATATAATAAGAATATATATTGTGATTTCATGAAGTGTTAATGTATTTTAAAGGATTAAATAAGGATAAATTTTACTTTAATTTTTCTTCAATTCATGGAAATCCATGTATGCTAAATTATCCTTATTTAATTCCAGTTGTTTATGATTGAATAAATTCATGTCTTGCAGTTCCATATATATTAATAATTAAACTGCACTGAATTTTAATTTAATAATATTGAAATTATTTTAAAATTTCAAAGCCTTAAATTTAAATATCAATTAAAAGTTTAGGTATTCCTAAGAGCTAATTCATTGAAATTTTACATTGAATATGAATAATATGTGCGTAACGCTTAAATAAAATAAAAAATCTTAGTAAAATTATCATAATTTTATCAAGATGTCGAATCCTATCCTTGAATATTGAGGGGATTTTGGGTGTCAATTAAAATTAATTATAAAAAAAATCTCAATTAAAATTAATTATAAAAAAAAATAAATTGCCACCAGAAGAGTCTTTCTAGGTCCACGATCAGTTAGGTCCATTTAGGGGAACCTGAGCCCAGCCCATAAAACAAACCCATAAAGCCGGTACGAAACCCGAAACATTGATCTTTAGTTTACTAACTGGCCCAGCCTTTCAAATCCGAAACCATAAACCAAAACTCAAATCAAAACGTTGAACCGACTCGAGCCGCACATGAGGGTGATCACTTTGACTCAGTAACATCGGACGGTGCTGACAGTCGCGTCACCTTTAAGCCAAATGCTAAGTTTGAAAAACACGGAGAATTGTATACCCTGCAGCGCAACACAAACACAAACCAATCGGTGCCGCCAAATCACTCCACTCAAAATCCAGATCAGCCGAATTGCGTGCACCACATCACAGGCGATTCATTTTCAAAACAGATTAGGGTCTTCTTGAACCTCCTTTTTATAAACCCCCGTTACAAGTTTCGGTCCCTTTCTCTCTATCTCGCCTCGTTCCTTGAGCAACGTCGCGCAAAAGTTTCAAAACTCCATTAACAAGCTCAGGGAAAAATGGTAAATTCTACTTTTGCTTTCGATCTTTCTGCGATTCATTGTTCTCGTCTCGATCTTGACATGTACTGCAATTTTCAGATTTGATCTAGTTTTGCTCATTTTTGTTTCCTTCGATCTAGTACTATGTGGATTTTTGACGAGAGATCGTTTTCTTTATCAAATAGGTTTTTTTTTTTTTTTTCTCTCTATGTTAGTTTTAATGGAACTGAGATTTTCTTTTTTTGCTCTTTAGTTTTTGTTATAAATAATGATATTGATTTCTTTTTCTGGGTCTTTAGGCTCTACCAAATCAGCAGACTGTTGATTATCCAAGCTTCAAGCTTGTAATTGTTGGCGATGGTGGTACAGGTATATTCTTGTTTATTTGTTTTGACGAGTTACTGAGCTCCCAGCTAGGTTAATCTAGTGATGCTTGGTTTTTGCTTTTTGTTTTCACATTTGGGCTATCGACATTATTTGACTTTGAGTATGATTTCTTTATTAATTTTAGCTTATATGCCTTTTGATTGCGCCATGCAGGGAAAACTACCTTTGTGAAAAGGCATCTTACAGGCGAGTTTGAGAAGAAATATGAGCGTAAGAACTACCTTCATCATTTCAGTTCAATCTCGTACTTTTGCCTTTTTTTTTTTCTTTTTAAAAATGTTAATGCTGTAGTGCTCATCCACTTGAAAGTGGAGGTTGGGATGAAAAATTGTTGGCATTTTCTGTCATGCGTGCGAAATTAATTCTCTCTTTTTAAACGCAGCAACCATTGGCGTGGAAGTTCATCCCTTGGACTTCTTCACCAACTGTGGAAAAATCCGATTCTACTGCTGGGACACAGCTGGACAAGAGAAGTTTGGTGGGCTAAGAGATGGATATTAGTGAGTTATTAGTTCCTTCTCCTCATTGCTCATTGCTCATTGCTTGAATAGTTTAACTTGGATAATAACTATTTAATGTTTTGAGGTATATAATGTTTGTTAGCTTAATTTTGTATAAATTACTGTAAGGCCTTCCTGCTTTGCAATCTGTTAATTTTTACTCTGTATTATATCTCTAGAATCAACTTTTAAATTTTTAATAGAACTTTGGAATGAATGTTTCTGTCCCAACCATGCATTACAAAAGTTTTGAGAAAATATCCACTTCCAGGATGTTTCATTTTTTTTGTTTTTTTTTGGTTTGTTAAAGCTTGTTTGTACAGTGCATGTCAAGGTTCCTAAAGGGTTTTATATGGTCACCTTTTCTTCTTTTCTGTTTTGGTAACTTTTAAAGAGGTTTCTTGTAGATTTCATTTCTTGAAATTTGTTTTAGAATGGCCTCTCATGTTTAGGCATTCCTGGGCTTGTTTGTTTAATTTTTCTTCTTGTTTCTTTATAATCTTGTTTTTTCAGTTTCTTCAATTGATTTACCATGAATGTGATTGTGCAGCATCCATGGTCAATGTGCTATCATAATGTTTGATGTTACTGCTCGGTTGACTTATAAGAATGTGCCCACATGGCATCGGGATCTTTGCAGGTATGTCTTGTTTATGGTATGCAGTTATTACATTTATTTTACTTTTGGCAGGGTATATTGACATTGTTCCGTGTTCCCATATTTTCAGGGTTTGTGAAAATATCCCTATTGTTCTTTGTGGAAACAAAGTTGATGTGAAAAACAGGCAGGTGAAGGCAAAGCAGGTTACCTTCCACAGGAAAAAGAATTTACAATACTATGAGATTTCGGCAAAGAGCAATTATAATTTTGAGAAGCCTTTTCTGTATCTTGCAAGAAAACTTGCTGGGTAAGGGCCAATATTGTCCAGTTGAAAAGCCTTGATCATGTTAATTTCTGTGTTACTCTTAAGGCTAATAATGTTGAAATTGTTTTGCTGCAGGGATCCTAATTTGCATTTTGTTGAATCTCCAGCCCTGGCACCTCCAGAAGTGCAAATTGACCTGGCAGCACAGCAACAGTAAGTATTGTGTTATTCAACATTATCTCAATCAAATTTCGTTACTTCAAAGCATACAGAGTTAGTGATATTCATACAATTGAAAATTTAGATTTTAGTGAAAATTCTGTGCTTTTTGTATGGTGAGAAGATTCAGCTGTCTTTAGTACTACCTCTTCTACTGAACTTATTATTATTATTATTATTATTATTATTATTATTTTGTGCATAACATTATCTTGCTGTCTGATTTTGACAGGCATGAGGCTGAGCTTGCTGCTGCTGCTAGTCAACCTCTACCAGATGACGATGATGACACATTTGAGTAAGGAGTGCTGGCGAGGTGATATTTGAAGGAAGAAGTTTTAATGTATGGTCATGAGGATGTAGTTTTATGTCCAACATGAGGAATATGGACTTCCATTATTTCTGGGTTACATTATTACCCGTTTGTCCCAAGTTTAGCATTTGATCATTTTGTGCGGGGGTTTTGCTATGTTTATTC
Source organism: Hevea brasiliensis (assembly GCF_030052815.1). NCBI lineage: Eukaryota > Viridiplantae > Streptophyta > Magnoliopsida > Malpighiales > Euphorbiaceae > Hevea > Hevea brasiliensis. The sequence goes on along the minus strand of NC_079503.1, from coordinate 2,238,402 downwards.
TTTCTCATCGCACCGAAAGTTTTAAGTTGATTCGTAAACACTGTAGGATGATATAGTGTTGCCTTATATATTTATCTTGATCTTGCATTGACTGTGCTTAATTTCGTAGCATTACTTTTCTTAGTGCGAATGTTTCATTTTGTAGGAATTGCTGCCAATGATGCGAGGCTTTTATATTTAAAAACAAGCGACGGGAAAAAAAAAAAAGGAGGGGGTTGTGGGGGAGTGTGGGGGAGAGGGGGGATAAATGGTGTGGTTTTTAATTTTGGATTGACCTAATTGTTTGCATCTAATTCTGATTTCTTTAGTTCCAATTGATCAGCACATGAGATTATGTTCATTAACTGATCCAATATGTTAATTGGAAAATTGGAAGTACATTCATCAAGTTTTAGCAATTGTATTAACTTTCGTTTAAGAAATTTTATAAGATTTCTTTGCCTTTTTAGCACAAATTAATTCAATTTTCAATTCACGAAAACATGTTAATTAAGCATTGAAATAAAAATCCAGTCTAAGCTCAAATGATATCACGAACGCTCCACACTGTTATTGGATTGGGGAAAAAAATCACGTCAACATCGCCCACCCAGACAAAATGGTGCTTCAGGTTGAATTGTGTTGGAAAATGAAGGCTAATGCTCCGATATTATGATAGAGGGGAGTAAAAGATATTTTTCGTCGATGATAAATGAAAATGTTTTACCAAAATCAACAAAAGATAGATTAAAAATAAGAAAAAACATAAATTTCATTAATAGAAAAAAAAAATGCAAATACATAACAATTTTTTTTTTTTTTTTCCTTCATTCTCTCTCAACTCTCCACACACACTGACTCTCCCTGGCAAAGGGAAGCCTTCTCCAATTCAACATGCATAAATTCCTACAAATCTTGCTCAAACTATGGAGATCCATTACTTTTCAACTAAAAATACTACATCAAAATATTTTCTCACCTCATATTCACCAAAAACTCGTCAACTCCAACAAATTTTTCTGAAGGGGGCAGGGTTCTTGCTAAACAGTATTCATCCTTTGGTTGGGAACACTGATAGGTAGGTCTGAATGGCGGTAAGAACAAGAGCAAGACTTGCACCGAGAAAGGCCAAAAGCGCCCAAGGGCTAGAGAAATGAGTATGCAGCCATTCGGCTATCCATCTTTTTCCAATGTTCTTGTAATGCGATTGTATTTGGTCCTTAACATCCTCAAAAGCATCTCGGTGGAGCACCAGATGCTTGGATATCTCGTTGAAGAGATCTGCCACCTCTTGGTCGCATCCAAGAAAATTCACAAGTATGCCATTTGATCGCAGCTCCTTCACATCTTCGGGCTGGTCGACCAGTGAATCCATGAAACATATATATGAAGTGATCTTTGCAACAATGGATGTGTCGGTGCTCATCTCGTAGGCAACCAAGTTTAAGAGCAAGGACTTGGTCAAGTCACCTATGTGAATTGGAGGAAGTCTAAGGACTCCATAGAGGGATGTTGATATGAACTTGACATCCATGAAACTAGCAGTCTTGCTTGGCTCGAAGTGGATTCCCACGCTCTTAAGTTCGTTGGCGGAGCGATATGAGAACCAGTTGTCTACTCTTCTGTTTTTGTTTTTCCTGCGAGGGAAAGCGGAGCTGCTTTTTTTACTGAATTGAGTATAAAAAAGCTCAAGAAGGTGGAGAGGCTGAGGATCCTGATTATTTTCTTCCTCTGGCTCCATTTTTTGTGCTTGGGGCCAGAGTTTGCTAACAGTCTTCATTATATTTTCCTTGATCGAAGCTTGTTTGGTGGGAAAACAGCGAATTTCCTCTATGAAATCGTGGATGCTTTTCATCCCTTCTTCGAAACTCGAGCTCATCAATGAGTTAAGCACTGAAAAAGGAAGTTGGTTCTCCAATAAGAACAAGTCCCGCATCACAAAAGCTTCAACATGAGGTTTCATCTCTTTAATTCTATCTTCAGGACAGAAGATGAATTGGAGAACGAAGCTGCCATCAAGAAACATCATTTGGGTGAATGCCTCATCGTTCAATCCTTCAATTGAGCTCTCACAGTAGCATATCTTTGCATCAGTGGCCACTTGAGCCACCTTGTTGTACAACGCTTTAACGGGTTCTTTACTGCGTTCAAAAAAATGGCGGGCCATTGTAATCTTGAGCCTCTCCATCTCCTGGAGCTCTGGTTTGCCATGGTGATAGGGACCAATGGATACCACCATAGGATCGTAGCAATCAGAGTTGGGTTTGATCCCACGAAGCATCTGTGGAACTCGCTGAAACTTGGGCTGCTGCACTTTGCTGTTTCCATTTTCTCCCCCTTGGCTCATAATGGAATTTAACCACTCATCATTAGCACCTAAAGAAGGTGAACTTGCACCATTCTCTATTAAAATGTTTACTGTTTCAGCCATCGGTGGTGTTCATTATGGATCTAATAATCAAACAACTATGGTATATATGAAGTTTCAAATTGAGATAGCTTGTAGATCGGATTAAGGATGTAAACTTAGTTGGCAATGGAGATTAGATGTTTTGTATTGCTTAGTACTTTCCGCAAAGAATACATTCCATTTTCGTTCCAAGAAGGAACACATTTTCCCCCTGTGATTTTCACATGTTTCAGGTTGAGGAAGCCATTTACATTGTCGGAGAACATAATTAAAATATTTTGTTTTGAAAAAATGCTTACCCCTGTTTGAGATTTGACCTATTGAAATTAATTAAATTGTAACAACTAAACACGTGTACAAGTATTACTGAGTGTATTCGATGCGCAAATTATATTTATGAAATACGTGCAAGATTACCATTAAAACCATCATACTTGCCAACCTTTGATATTTATCAAGGTTGTAAAGTTATTAAAGTAGTATTATTGATATTTATCAGGTTGATCACCCATTACAGAATGTCTCAGTTCAAACTGCCAGGCTAAAAGAGAGCAGATATTGATTCTAAGATAAGCTACAAGGATGTTTCCTGGAAGATGAGAAACATTTCAAGAACCGACAAGCAAACTCGATACAACAATCACATGGCACCAAGCAAACTGCAACCAAGCATAAGACAAATTCTGCATAATCCATTAGTCTTTCTGAAAGTGTCCATTCAACCTTCAGTACAGGACTAAAGATCACTTTTGCTGTTGATCTCCACATAATACCTTCAGATCATTTACTGTTCTACATACTCATAGAATACATTAAAAGCCAGCTAAGGTGAAGCAAAATTGAAAAGGATAATTAAAATGGAGAAAGGAAGTATTGAGCAGAATAAAACCATGATTGCTATCAGTCGATATCATCAGCAATATAGGCGTACAAGAATTTGGAATCTTATATGAGTTTACTAGGATTATGCTCATGCGGGACAATCTCTAGAGATTAGTTGGATTTGAAGGCCTGTTAGGGGAATTCTGGAACCTCATGATGAAAATTATTTCAAGGAGATGAAAACATTCATCAGATCATCCCTTCCAAATTAGTAGCATGGCTACTGGCTAGATGGCGAACAACTTCCATTGCCATGGGTCTCACTCAACTGCCAACAGCAAACCTGCAGCATGAATGTTAGTCATACTATTAGGTACTAACTCAGATATGCAGTAAATGAAATTATAATAGTAGATGAACTTGCATTTTAAAAAGATAGAAACCATAAATCATATATATAGCTCATCTTAAAGTTTGAAATGAGCTTCCATATCAGAATTTAATGGCTGCTATTCAAAGTTTTGCTTAACACTTCTCCAAATATTTTCTGCAAGGTTCCATCATGGCAGAACTGAGCTATGGAATTAGAGAAAGATATCAATGATATCAGCAACAGAACATTCATTTATTATGCCACATGAATGGTGATGATCCCCACCATCATAAATGACCTTTGGAAGCAGTGAATGCATGCCTCCAACTCTGGCCCTGGAAAATGCAGGGGATTCATTAATGCCACCCTCAAAATCAAAATTTCTATAGAGATAATATCATCTATTTTTAAAAATAAATAGAGTAAAATATTAATAATGATAAAATTTAAAAATAAAATAATAATTTATTTAAAAAAAAAAAATGACCCGCTGATTAGACCGCGGCCCAATTGTGAACACGGTTCAATGTCCGATCCGATTTTAAAAAAATAACCGGTCAGTTTTCGTTCTCGTGCTCGGTGATGATTGAAAAAGCCAAAATTCCTGCACAGATTCCAACTATACCCACGCAATTTCCTCCCAATACATGCCAAAATGCATTAAACCACGTACCATCACAAAATAGAATCTTTCATATAAATCAATCTCGTGATGATATCCTATGATTATGACCTTAGATTTCAATAATATATTTCTCCTCCGGCTCCCAGCATCCTTTGCATAGACCGAATTGACTGATTAAATTAATGGATTAATTTATAATTAAATTAAATAAAAAATAATTTAATTAATTTAATTGATTTATTTATTTAATAAATTTTTATTTTAATATCGATATAAAAAATTAAATTTAAAATTTCATAAAAATATTATTAAAATTAAAATTAATTGTGTCAATTTAATATTTATGTATATTTATTTTAATATATTTATTTTTTAATATATATTTAATATTTTATAAATATTTAAAAAAATTATATATTTATAAAAATTTTTATGTATTATATTTCTTGAATATTTTTATATAAATTTAAAAATATTATTAAATTTATTAATTATAACTTAATAAATAATAAACTTTTATTTTAAATAATTAAAATTTAATTAATTTTATTTATTTATTTATATTAATAAGTATTAATTTTTAATTAATTTATATATTTTTAATTAATTTTTAAAAACTCACTACCACTAATTCATTCATCCAATAATAACACTCATCTTTTGACTTCTTATCTTTGCATCAAAAGTTATCTCACACTAATTTTAATTACATTTCATTTAATACTTTTAACTCCATAAAAATATAACTGTACTTTTAACTCTAAAAATATAATTATTAAACCCTTGACTTTATAAAAATGTAACGAGCACAGAGTGAGAGTATCAAAAGTCACAAGTATAAGTTGGTGATTAAAAAGATGCCTTCAGCCAAGCATTATAGCAAGGGAAAGCAAAACCCATAGTAAAGGGGGAAAAATGAATCAATATTTTAAAAAGAAATCATAATAGGAATATATTCACAATAAAATGATCATCGTTAATTCTTAGCATAACTTAAAATATTAACTATAACATTTTCTTTCTTTCTTTTTCACCTTTTGTTGAACAAGCAAGATGATACAAATGCTTTGTTCTACTCAATTGAGTGTTGTTTGAAAGGAAGGAAGAACCAACATTCCCCCTCCACTGGTTTTACCTTGCCAATTTCAGCTACATTACTTTGCACATTTCAGCTACGAAGGCCTGAATATGTGACAAAATTGGATTGCAAGGCACAAGAGGCAACATAAAAACCACTAGAATGATTTTTTTTTTTTTTTTAAATTATGCTAAGAATTCTAGCAATTGTATCTGCAAAATTGATACAACAAATAGCGGTCTGCTTAGTCTCTAATTACCCAGAATCCTAGTCCAAATATATTGGACGCGAATGACATCAGTGTCCAATCCTCTCCCACAGACAATGCTTCTCCTCTACATAACGGTTGATGACGGGTAAGGGCTAAATTGCAACAATATGAAAGTCACCCCTTTAAATTGGTGATCCCACTGCTGACCAAAAATACTGGGGGAAACCACCTAATAGCCCCCAAGGAAATTTAAAATGGAATATAACATAGATATGTAAACATCTGTAGAATGGTGATTTTAGAATCAAAAGTCACAAAGGTTGGGTGAATAGGTAGCGGAGTAAGGGAGCAACCACTGCTATACTTAAACTGTTTCCCAGCAACGCATAACTACAAGAAGCAAATGACATCGTCAGATATAAAAGATGCTTCTATGATTAGTATGCAGAGTGTTAAATGATTCAGAAAATCAGCCACGGAATTAATATTCACAACAATCATACTGTCACACAGGTAAGGCAGTGCCATTCCGTTGGCCTATTTTAATTTAAATTCAGGAAAAGGGGAGAAAAAAAATGATAATAAAACACAACACAAAATCGTAGCCAAAATTTGAGTAGTAGTTTTATCTTTTTCTGGAAACAACAGAAAATTAAAATACCACGAGCCTTCACAAGTTGCCAAGAAACATATACATGCCCTGCTAGCATATCCTTGGTTTTTAATCCAATGCTTCAACCTCTACTTGATATACATGTCATATAAACATAAAGAGATTCTAGATTGCTTTTATATCAAATCAATTTCAATAATCTTTCTTTTTTTTTTTTTTCATTTTGTTGGGAAAGGCTTTCATTTTTATCTACTCAGAGTATATTGTTGTCCTGATTTACCATATATGTGTCCAATAAAGATGAAGCTCAATCTGCGTGGCCTGCTTAGACTTAGTTAGCAAGTTATAAACTGGTTGATTACTAGTGACTACTAATAATGGTAACTGCCAACCTTATTTTCCTGATATAACTATATTGATACTGAGAAAATAATAACATACCGTTGTCTAAGGCTTATGTGCTGTGGAAAATGAAAATCCTCAGGGAAAGAATGCAAATTAGCAACCTAGTCATTAGAAAAATATACATAAATAGAATTTGTCAACATGAAAAAAATATCTAAAATAAAAAATTGTCAGCAAAATCTTCATACCTCCCTAGGGGTAAAATATCTTAGGCCTTGGTCCTTCAATGAAGATGTTTTCCCCTTATCCTTTGGCTGCATGATCATTTTGTAAATATCATGTTGAGAAAAAGGGCATTGATTGATGGCATTTAAGTTTAACAAAAAAATTAGGATACAGGAGATGGACATCCCATATTAAACCCAAATGTGTAGATATCGACCTAAATGCAGACCATCAAATTTAAAACTTTTGGACCTATAACATAACATATCAAAACCAATTTGGCTGGATGCATATGAGTGGGGGCAATAACATGATAAATGAATTTGATTGTTATTACCAGACCAATTTGGAAGGGTGAACATGATAGCAACAAAAACATTCTAAAAGATCGATAGATGATGAAAGATATCATATGTGGGCACAGAATGAACAAGGCAGGATCTCATTGCAGTGTCAATCCAATGTGTTGACTGGAGTGCTTGAGATAATAAAAAGAAATTGAGCATCTGCTTCTTTGATAAATATATAGACCACTGATTAACCACCCCTTTTCTTAGCCAATAAAAGTACTAACAACCCATTCCAAGCCCATAAAAATTAGAACGTTTGAAATGAGAACATACCTGGACAGTTGCTAACAGGGATCCAGTCCCTTTCACATATCTATAATAACTCTTTGTGAAACAACAGCATCGTTTTGAATCCGAATAGACAATATCTGAACTCTATCAGGAACTTTTCAGAGGAAGAGGATGATTCCATAAAAATGAGTGAGTTTGAAATGTTAATACTATTGAAAAGAAGCAAAAATAAAGGATACCCATTGCACTTCCCCATCTATCTATCAAGCATGATGGGACAAAATATTGTTCCATTGCAATAAGATTTTCATCAGCAATGTTCTCCAGATCTCCAGAAACATTGGGAATTGCCACAAAATCAGTTTCTGCATTTACTTGGTCACTAGAGTTCTTAAATTCAAGAAAATTCTCCACTGGCTCACATGATTGGAGCAACTTATCCCAGTTCTCTGGTGCTTGATCAAATCCATCTATGACTGTGTTTACATTTTGCCCAAGTAATGGGCCTAAAGAATAAAGAAGCTGATTATCGAAGACTTTGTGCTGAAAAGATAAAGGTTTTCTTTTTGCCTGTACAGTAAGTAAATAAGAGAAGGAACTATAAATTAATACTGGGCATTTACGTAGCAATCAAGTTTGACATGGTCCAACTTTATTCATTTCTTACTAGAGTAATCAATTTTGGGGCAAACAGCAACTGAGTCTATTCTTTGGAGGGTAGTCAAAATGTGATTCAGCATTACAAATTAGATTTCTCAAGTTTTCACCACCTGCTTGGAAATATTATTCTAAAACAATGCATTTTAAATTTTCTTTTTCTCCAAAACAGGGAGAAATAATTTGTTGATAAGAAAGCTGTAGTTATACAGCTTTTACATATGATATGGATTAAGTGGATCCTTTTTTTCTTCCACTAGTCAGCATTCGTGTGTAGAGATACCTACTAGTTTGGAATGTTGAAACCAAATATGAATACATAAAAAATATTTTACATCATGCAAATAGTTTGGGATATTAAAGCAAAATTGGTTTCAAACAAAACTAAATTGCAAAGAAGGATCTAACTGACTCCAACTAGTTTGGGATTAAGGCTTATTTGTTGTTGCTGTTGTTGCAATTAGTTTCTTATCCCAAATTTTATGTATATTCTAAACACCAAAAAGTCTAAGTTCTTGAGCTAAATTTTCCAATGCCTTTCAAAAACTCTATTGTACATGCAATAATGCTTTTGAACTTTAGCAGTGTAATTTTATAATGTTAAAAGGTGGAAATAAAGCGTAATGATATTTGGAGGAAGAATTGATAGAAGTGAGTGAGAGAGAGAGAGAGAGCGAGAGAGAGAGAGATGTTACCAAGCAAAAATAACGTGGCCTGGAGTAAGGCACACCAAACTGTAACGGACTCAAAATAAACTCCTGTGTAACAAAATCTGAGTTTGCTAAAATCTCTACCATTTTTGTGTGTGTATCAGAGGTCTGCGATGCAAATACAAAAGACATAAAGGACAAGCAAAAACTTCTTGATCCTTGAATCATCTGTTTAACTAAATTAAAACATACCTCAAATCCAACAACATTTTCCACGAGCAACATATTTGGTGGTTGTTTAGTGTGTGGTATAAGTTCAAGAATCTTGAGAAAAGAAGAAGCCCGAGCATCACCAGAGTGCTTTTGAAGACCTAATCACAAGATTTGCAGCAAAGCTGTCACCAAAACCAAAATACAATCTATGAAACAAGAAAAAGATGATCATGCAATATTGACCTTGACGAGTATAGGGTTGACAAGGAGGCGAAAGAAGCCATGCATGTGCTCCATAACTGTCGAGATCAGCAGCAGTCAGACTCTGAATATTACCCTATGATGCTCCAAATATATGAGATACAATTAAACTATGAAATTTATAAATTCTACTCCAAAATAATGACCGGATATTTGAAACTAAAAATAACTTAATGCAAAGTAATCTCCAACTTTCATAGAACTCAAACCTACACAGCGAATGTTTGAAAAGAAATTAAATTTACTAGAGCTTCCTACCACCTCAAAACTTTTGCTCTGAAGAAACAAGAAAGCCACTAGCTACCAAAGCAGCAACAAAACAAAAAAAAAATCCGAAAGAAACTCAATCCCAATTCCAACAAGCACGATGGCAAAGCTGCCAAAAATACAAATAATCCTAATGCCAAACGGGCACTAAGTCTCGCTAACCACTTCTAATAATAACCAAAACAAGAGAAAGAAAATTGTTTCAGAAGCAAGTAAGCCATTGATGAATTAAAGGAAGTAAAAGTTAAAAAAAATAATAAAAACAAAGACAAACCTGATAAGGACGGTGACCAAAACTGTACTCATAAACATCATTGGCAATGTTATTTATGTCAAAAGCTTCCACTACTTCAGCCTTCACATTGCTCTTCATTAGCGAGTATCTCTAATAAAGCAATTAGATTAAAAATACTCAGTTGATCTATGCATACATCGATACCTGTCTCTATCTATGTGTAAAGCGAGGAAGAGAGAAAGAGAGAGGGAAATTAGTGAAATTACCATGCCGCCAATACCACTGTAGAATTCAAGGACTCGCCATGGCTCATCTTCGTGTTTGATGAAACCCCCTTCCATTGATCTTTTCTCTGCCTCGCGCCACAGAATGAGGATGTTGAAATTTCTGGACAGCACGGCAGTGGGCACTCTGCAGTTGGCCTAGCTAATGGGTATTTACCATTTGGGCAGAAGGTGCACTATCTTGGACGCACCGTTTTGTACTGCTTCATGCTTGAGAAATAGCCATTGTGCCGGAGGATGGTAATTGTGCCCGAATAGGTCCGACCCAACTCAAACCCATCAATTTTTTCGATATCGTCCCAATCAATCATGTATTAAAGTATTAAAATGATCTCATAAAATTAAGGGTGAGAATTATTTGAATTGAACCAAATAAATCAAGCTGAACTACTTTAATTTGATAATTCAATTCGGTTTGATTTTGTATTTTAAGAATTTCGATTATTTTAGTTTGATTCGATTTTTAAAAAAATCGATTGAACCAAACTAAACCTAATTGCCTTATTGATTTTTAATTTGATTTATTTTTATAAGAAATTTATGAATTATATGTAATTTTATATATATAAATTATTTAATTTCATTGATTAATGATTATTATGTTCAAATCAAAATCAAAATCAGATTAAACAATTTGAAAATTAGGTCTAAATTAAAAAAATCCATCAAACTCAAAAATTAATCGATTCAAACTGAACCGAAATAGAGTGATTTAATTCGATTCGGTTTTCATTCATTTCGGTTAAATCGATATCTAAAATATGATAATTCGATTAATTTGGTTGTGATGATTTGATTCAGTTTAGTTCGATTTGAATCGAATGTTCAGTCATACATAAAATTAAGTCATTTAACTTATTAATACATTTAAAAACTTGATATGTGTTACATTTTATAATCCACATTAAGCATTTGATAAATCATATTCACTTGGTATAAATATTAATTACTTTAAAATTCAATTTATTCTCTTTACTTTTAAAATTTAAATCCTCATTTTTTTATTCATTTTATTTTTTTTAAGTTGTAATATTTTTATTTTTGTTTTTTTATTCTTTTCTTTTTTTTCCTTTGATTATTATACATAAACTAATTTAAAATATAATAAAAATTATTTATAAAATTTTAAAATTCAAAATTAAATAATATTTATATGAATTACTATTAAATAATTTATTTATTGATATTATAAAATAAATTATTTTTTATTTCTCTTAAATATTTAATATATGACCTATTAAAATTTTTTACTCTTTTACCTGCTTATATCGATAATTTAATTGCTATATATATTTTTTTAATTATTTATTGTGATTTATTTTTTAATTATTTATTGTGTTTTATTTTTTAAATCCATTATATTTATATTTATAATAATAATTTGTTTTTTTTGTGTTCATAATTATATAAAAAAATAAACATTCTTATAAAATATACAGAGTTTGAAAATCAAATGAGTAGAGTAAAGAGATATAAATATATAACTTTTCAATGATTTATATAAAAGATAAACATTATTTTAAAAAAATACAAAATATTGTATAAGCTTATCAATTCTATCACATTTGTAATTTACATGATTTAATAATTTATTAAATAATATTCAATTAACATAAATATTAATTATTTTAAAATTTAATTTGTCCTCTTTAATTTTTAAATTTAAATCTTCATTTTCCTTTTTATTTTTATCTATACACCTTTTTCAAAGTTATAACATTTTTTTTCGTTATTTTCATCTTTGATTGGTGTGCATAAATTAATTTAAAATACAACACAAATCATTTATTAAAATTTAAACTTTAAAATTAAATGGTATATATATCAATTACTATTAAATAATTTATTTATTAATACTAAAAAATAAAATTATTTCACATTTCTCTTAAATGTTAATTATATGACTTATTTAATCTCTCACTTTTGTACATATATATATATAATTTAATTGTTTTATATTTTTTAAATTTATATAAATATTTTTTAATTATTTAGTACATTTTATTTTTCAAATTGATTATGTTTATGTTTATAATAGTAAACTATTTTTCAATTTTTTTTATTGTGTGCATAATTTTAGACTATATTTGAAAAAAAAATCATTCATATAAATGATTGAGAGTTTAAAAATCAAATGACTAGAAGAAATAAATATAGCATTAACAGTATAATTTTTCAATAATTTATATAACAATAAATAGATATTGTTTTTAAAAAATACAAAATATTATATAAGAAAATTAAACAACGAATATTTATAACTGCTGATAAGTATAAAAAATTCAATTTAAAAAAAACAATTTAAAAAAAAACTTAAGAGTTAAAAAAAATGTAAATCATAAATTAAGAAATATTTGAAATAATAATTATTATTATTATTATTATTGTTATTATTATTATTTCTTGCATATTACAATAACATTTAAGATTTTTTTAGCATATTTATTATTATAGTTATTATGACCAAACTATTTCTAATAATATATAGTATTTTTTAAATGTAATTATAATCTAAAAATATTATATTGTTATATTTTTTATGAAAGAATATTTAAAGGAAAATAAATGATAATTATTTTAAAAATAATAATTTAATTTAATTTCAATAGAATATAATTATTCAAAATTTTAATTACATTTAATAAAATTAACTAAGATTATATTTGATATAACATAATTAAAATTATAATATAATTTTAATTATATTAATATTTGATTACGTTATTTAATAATAAAAAAATTAATATAATATAATAATAATTATATAATAAAATTAATATTTAAATAACATAATAATTATTATATAAAAAAATAAATATAATTATAATTATATTTTAATTTTATTTATTTATTATTAACAATTTCACCACCATTACTACCCGATCACTGTTATTATCATATTTTTTTTATCACCGCTATTATCACTTTGCCACGGTCACCTTTACCACTACTTTGCTAGAGATGACAAAATCTTCCGACCCTGTGGGGATCTGTCCTACCTTGTCTTGATTGGGGCGGTTTTTCGAACATTTGACTGAGTTTCGGATCGAGTTTCAATGTACCACAAAAAATATATTATCAAGGACGGTGCGGGTTGATATTTAAACACCCTGCCCCAAAACTCATCCCGAACTCACCCCATATATATATATTAAATTAATAGTTATAAGTTATTATTTACATATTATTATATTTTTAATAAATCATTAATTTTAATTTTGATTATATTTTTAATACTTTTAACATTTATTTTTAAATAACTTCAATTAAATAAATTATAATTAAAGACTAATTAATTTAAAATATATATATATTAAATAAATTAATAGTAAAAATATAAAAAAAAATAAAAATATATTAATTCATAAATTATAATTACTTAAAATAAATTAAAAGAAAAAGTGCTTAGTGGGGTAGGGTGAGACGAAGACAGGGATTCTAGTTTTTCAAAGAGACTGAATAAGTAACAATTTTATTATCTTTGCAAGGTATGGGGTGGAGTAGGAGATACATTTATTAGCAACGGTGTAACACACTAAAATTTTAAATTTTATTATTTTATGAGCATTTTTGGTACTTTAATTTTATTTAAATTTTAAGATTATTTTTGAGATTTTTTGAATTTTAAAAATCGGGTTCGATTTTTCGAAAATATAAACTTTGACGATTTTTAAAAATTAATTTAATGACCACGTGGTAAAACTAAAAATATATTTGAAATCTATGAATTTTTCTGAGTTTTCTGGAATTTTTTCGAAATTTTTGGACCTCATTTTCGATCCCGATGTAGAGTAAAAATTCAAAAATTTTGTATCCTGAATCGAACCGACCGAATCGAACCAAACCGAATCGGACCGATCGAATCAGACCGATCTTTTCTTTTTCTTCTTCCCTTCCTCGTGCGCGTCCGACCTCCTCCCCTTCTCTCTCTCTTTTCTCTCTCCTCCCTCCTCCCCTTGCCGCGCCGCCACCTCCCCTGCCTCCCCACCTCACCGGCGCGCCGCCTCAGCCCTCCCCCACAGCCGGCAGCCGCCTGGAAAGCCGGAAAACGGCTCCAGAAGAGATGCGCAGCGTGCGCGCGACCGTTCACCTTCCCGGCTAAAATCCGGCCTATCCGGCCACCAATCGAACCGGGTCTTGTGTCTAAACTCATCTACTCGTCGAGAGCTTTCCCTAGATACCAAGAACACCGAAATCCATCGAGCGGTTTGTCCAATTTTTGTCTGGAAAGTTTTAGCCCATTTTTACTTTCGGGCTAGATTTCTCGCAAACCGTGAATCCCACGAGAAAACCGAGAGTACCAGAGCACTCCACTCGTCGAGAGCTTCGCGGCGACATAAATTTCGAATTTTTTCGACACCGTTTTTTAGTGAGTCCCACGGAACTTCGCAGTGTTTTTTCGAGCATTAAATGAGCTTAGAAAATTCTGAAAAATTTATGTACTAACCCCCGTGTCATGGGCTTCGTGTAGGTATCTTCAATTTACGGAAATTCGACAGTTGTCCGGGTCTGTGAATTTCCGGCCAGACAGACCCGTTACCGGAAAAGTCTCCAAATTGGATCGAGGTTTTGGCTACCCCCCATTGTCAGACGTCTCGAGCACGTTCCCGAAGTCGGAATCGGCAAAGGTAAACCCGAACCTTGCTTTTTTGTAATTTTCTAGTGCTTAAATAGGATTAAAAATGCATAAAATATTCGTGGTAACTCAGAAAATTATGATTCTTTTTGCAATAGCCTAGTAATATTGCTAAGGACCGCGGGGCAAAGTTTTAGAATTTTTAGAGCTTGTTTGGGTAGTTTTTGCAAAAACGATCAATTATAAGGACTAAATTGAAATTTTACATATTGTGATGGATGACTGATTTGATGGGCCCAGGAGGGGCTGTGTGATGTGATTGAGTTGTGGATATATGGATTGTGAATATAGAAGTGTGTTTTGAGCCATTTTGCAGGTTGGGTAGGTCCTAGGTATAGGGGAGACTCTGCCGGATTTTCGACACGACTTAGGACGTATTTAGTCTTTTCTTTATTTGTATTGAGTCAATTATATTAAATAATTGTAATGTAATTGTCTGGTGAGTCGGGACAGCCTTCTTTCTCCGCCCAGCCGCCACAGTGACCGTTGTCAAGTCTGTGAGTAAAATATTAATTTTAATTGTAATTTCACTATTATTATATGTTCAAGCATGCACATTCATTACTTATATGCATATATTTATGTAGTTAAACTCTAGGCACGATTTATGTTGCATTCATAACTGTGAAAGTGCCATGTATGTTGCTGTGGTAATTTGGAGCAGTGTGCGTGCGTTGGCGTGCGTGTGATGTGGTGTGGACTATGGATAGGACGGGTAGTCACGGCTTGAGATCTTCGCTGGGACCCGATCCTTCGGGGGGTAGTCACGGCTTGAGTTCTTCGCTAGGACCCCCGATTTGGTTTATTAAGCGAAAGTTCGGCTTGAGTTCTTCACTGGCACCATGTTGGATTTAAGAGAGCTGTATAGGGGATCAGCTCCCATATATTATGATTGATATCACTGGGTGTGTGAGTGCTCCAAATTACCTTTATGATGTTATGATGTGAAAATGTTGTTGATGTTGCATTTCACTCTACAGGGTACATTAGTTTTAGATAGTTATAGAGATTATGGTTAAAATTGATATTTTACTCTCTGAGTCAAACGCTCACTCCTGTTCAATATTTTTTTCAGGCCACAGGAGGATATTTTTGAGATTAACCTGCTTTCTTCCTCGCAGGTCAATTATTAACGTTTGTATAAACTTGTTAAATCTTAGAATTTCCGCATGTGTTAGAAATGTTTATTTGATATGGGTCTGTAAACTAAATTATTATTTTGGACCTGTAAACTTAATATTCTATGTATGTTTGATGGATTGGATGAGGGAGCTGAGCTCCCATTTATTTTTATGCTGATGAGTATGTGGAGGGTGAGCTGAGCTCCCCAATTGAGTATTTATTGTGTTTACAGGTCGGGTGGGTCAAAAACTCCCCGTTGAAAGGTCCATTTTATGGTCGGACTCTGTCCGGTTGATTTCTTGAAATTGGGCCCAAATGGGCCTTAGAGTTGGGTTAAGTGAATAGTTAGGCTTACTACGGGCCTCGGGGGCTTTAGGCTGGCCCAGGTCCTAGTGCCGGTCCGGCCCATAGGTTGGGTCGTGACAAACGGGGACGGGACAGCCTCTGATCTACTCTCCATTCAAACCTCACTTATTACTATCAATACCACCTAATTGTCATTATTGTCACCATCGTCACTGTTTAGCCACTACAATCATTTAATTTTTAATAACAGCAATCACCATCATTTATTATTAACATTATCTCCTATATTTATTATAGAGATTTAATTTAATATACTTTTAATTTTTGATTCAATTCAATTAATAAGCTTTAATTTATGCTTAAATTAACCTAATTAATTAATATGTATCATTTTTTAATATTTAATTATTTTTTAATATTAAAATATTATTTTTATATTATATAATTATTTAAAAAATAAAATACTATTTTTATTATCTAATATTATTAATTAAACTGAAAATATTAAAAAAATCTTTATATTTTTATATAATTAATTAAAATTAAAATTTTTACTATAATTAATTTTAATGAAAAAATATGATTTTTGTATTTCAAGCTTTTAATTTAAAATTAAAAAATTATAAATTAAATAAAATTAAAAATATAAAAAATTATTTTTTCCATATTATTAATATAATTAAATTTATTAATATTAATATAATTAATAATATGAAAAAATAATGTTTATATTTTTAGTTTTATTTAATTATAATTTTTTAATTTTAAATTAAAAGCATGAAATACAAAAATCATTTTTTTTATTTAAATAATTAAAATTAATTATAATAATAATTCTTAATTTTAATTAATTATATGAAAATATAAAGATATATTTTTTATATTTTCAGTTTAATTAATAATATTAAATAATAAAAATAATATTTTTATTAATATTTTAATATTAAAAAATAATTAAATATTATAAAATAATACATATTAATTAATTAAATAAATTTAAACATAAATTAAAATTCATAAATTAAATTAAAAATTAAAAATAAACTAAATTAAATCTCTTCGATAAATATAGGGCAAAATGATCCTTATTTCATTCTTATTATCAGGGAACGAGGTGAGTGACCAAATTCGGATCCGATTTGTAAAGAGTAATCTATGATTCGTCCCGAAACATTGAACTTCAATGGAGGTTGCGACATTTGAGCTGAACATCGCAGTTCAATGGCCAACTGAGAATGGGATTGGGCCCTTCGTAGATTTCGCTTTGCAATATGATTCGGTATAAACTGTGAGGAGGGATGATGAAATCATTATATTTGAGAATTTAAAGTCTAATTAATAATTTAATATTTAATTTTTTTAAGTTAAATTTAAGATTTGATAATTTTAAAAATAATTTTAATAACACGGGTTAAAATTTATTGTTACATAGAAATACATTTTTATTATAATATATATTCAAAAATTTAATAATTAGATGTAAATATTTAAATTTTATTTGAAATATAATATTTAAAATTTATAAATATTATTATAATAATATATATTTATAGTTAATTAATTATGTAACACCCCTAATTTTTAAATTTATTAATTTTGGATAAATATTGATATTTTATTTTATTTGAATTTTAGGAAATTATTTGAAATTTTTCGGATTTTAGAAATCGGGTTTGATTTTCCAAAAATATAAATTTTGATGATTTTTAAAAATTAATTTAAAAACCACGTGGTAAAACTAAAAATATATTTGAACTCTACACATTTTTCTGAGTTTTTTGGGTCCCAAGGCAGAGTAAAAATTCAAAATTTTGTATTCTTAATCGAACCGGCCAAATCAAACCGGACCGAATCGGACCGGCTTCTTCCTTTTTCTTCCTCCCCGCGCGCGTTTCGACCCCTCTCTCTTTCTCTCCTGTTTTCTCTCTCCTCCCTCCTCTCCTTGCCACGCCGCCGCCTCCCCAGCTACCCCAGCCTGCCGGCGCGCCTCCCCAGCCACCTCCCCTCGCCGGCCGCCGCTTGGAACTCCGGCAAAAGTCGCACGAAGTTACGCGACGCGCAAGCGCGCCGCTTTGTCTTCCCGGCTGATCCGACCACCATTCAGACCGGGTCTTGTATCTAAATCCATCTACTCATCGAGAGCTTTCCATAGACACCAAGAACACCGAAATCCATCAAGCGGTTTGTCCAATTTTTGCCCTGGAAGTTTTAGCCCATTTTGACTTATTGGCTAGATTTCTCGCAAACCGTGAACCCCACGAGAAAACCGAGAGTACCAGAGCGCTCCACTCATCAAGAGCTTCGCGGCAATATAAATTTTGAAATTTTTCGATACCGTTTTTCGGTGAGTCCCACGGAACTTTACAGTGTTTTTTCGAGTATTTAATGAGCTTAGAAAATTTCGTAAAATTTATGTACTAACCCCCGTGTTGTGGGCTTCGTGTAGGTATCTTCAATTCGCGGAAATTCGACAGTTGTCCGGGTCTATGAATTTTCGGCCAGACAGACCGGCTACCGAAAAAAGTCTCCGAATTGGATCGAGGTTTTGGCTACCCCACCATTGTCAGATGTCCCGAGTGCGTCCCCGAAGTTGGAATCGGTATAGGTAAACCCGAACTTTATTTTTTCTTAATTTTTTAGTGCTTAAATGGGGTTAAAAATCAGTAAAATATTCGTGGTAGCTCAGAAAATTATGATTTTTTTTGCAATAGCCTAGTAATATTGCTAAAGACCGCGGGGCAAAGTTTTAGAATTTTTAGAGCTTATTAGGGCAGTTTTTACAAAAATAATCAATTATAAGAACTAAATTGTAAATTTACATATTGTGATTGATGACTATTTGGATGGGCCCAAGAGGGGCTGTGTGATGTGATTGAGTTGTGAGTGTATGATTTGTGAATATAGAAGTGCGTTTTGAGCCCTTTTTGCATGTTAAGTAGGTCCTAGGTATAGAGGAGACTCTGCCGGATTTTCAGCACGACTTATGACGTATTTGATCTTTTCTTAAGTTTATATTGAGTCAAATTTATTAAACGATTGTAATAAAATTGTCAGGTGAGCCGGGACAGCCTTCTACCTCCGCCCAGCCGCCACAGTGACTGCTGTCAAGTCTGTGAGTAAAATATTAATTTTAATTATAATTTCGATATTATTATATGTTCAAGTATACCCATGCATCACTTATACATATATATATCTATGTAGTTAAACT
This sequence comes from Hevea brasiliensis, assembly GCF_030052815.1. Classification (NCBI taxonomy): domain Eukaryota; kingdom Viridiplantae; phylum Streptophyta; class Magnoliopsida; order Malpighiales; family Euphorbiaceae; genus Hevea; species Hevea brasiliensis. The sequence continues at coordinate 2,219,298 of NC_079503.1, read as the reverse complement.
CTAGGCACGTTTTATGTTGCATTCATAACTGTTAAAGTGCCATGGATGTTGTTGTGGTAATTTGGAGCAGTGTGCGTGCGTTGGCGTGCGTGTGATGTGGTGTAGACTATGGATAGGACGGGTAGACACGGCTTGAGATCTTCGCTGGGACCCTGTCCTTCGGGGTAGACACGGCTTGAGTTATTCGCTGGGACCCCGATTTGGTTATTAAGTGGAAGTCCGAGCTGAGTTCTTCGCTGGCACAGGTTGGATTTAAGAGAGCTGTATAGGGGATCAGCTCCCATATATTATGATTGATATTACTGAGTGTATGAGTGCTCCAAATTACCTTTTTGATGCTATGATGTGAAATTTTTGCTGATGTTGCATTTCACTCTACAGGGTGCATTAGCTTTAGATAGTTATAGAGATTATGGTTAAAGTTGATATTTTACTCTCTGAGTCGAACGCTCACTCCTGTTCAATATTTTTCTATGCCACAGGAGGATATTTTTTAGTTTAACCTGCTTTTCTCCCTCGCAGGTCATCTATTCATGTTTGTGTAATTCTATAAACTTCTAGAATTTCCGCATGTGTTAGAAATATTTAATTGATTTGGGTCTGTAGTATAAATTATTATTTTGGACCTGTAAAATTATTATCACATGCATGTTTGATGGACTGGATGAGGGAGCTAAGCTCCCATTTATTTTTATGTTGATATAAGTATGTGGAGGGTGAGCTGAGCTCTCCAATTGATTATTTATTTTGTTTACAGGTCGGGTGAGTCAAAAACTCCCCGTTGGAAGGTTCATTTTATGGCCGGACTCTGTCCGGTTGATTTCTTGAAATTGGGCCCAAATGGGCCTTAGAGTTGAGTTAAGGAATAGTTAGGCTTACTACGGGCCTCGGGGGCTTTAGGCTGGCCCAGGTCCTAGTGCCGGTCCGGCCCATAGGTTGGGTTGTGACAATTGTGGTATCAGAGCTTAGGCTCCAGATTCTCAGGGAATGTTTATCTAAAGTGTTGGGAAGAGTCTACTAGGAGTCACATGCGGAAAAATAGGGTCCACATTCGTCTTGCATTGTCATCTTTGCTTCTAGTTTCTGCTTTATATATTGTGTGTAAATATGAGTCATAGAGCTGTGTAACGTACAGTTTTGAATTTTGTGAGCTAATGCTGCTGAATCTCAGGAAAAATGCGTAGAAGCAGGAGAGCTGCCACTGCACCAGAACCAGATGTGCCTGACGAGGTGTCAGCACAAGATGAGGCGCCTGCCCCGAGGAGGCGAGGTAGGAGGCCTAGAGCTGCTCAAGTAGAAGAGCGGCTGCCACCAGTTCAGGATTAGTCTTTTATGGCACAGGGTCCCATGGACCCCATGACAGCTACTCTAGCTGGGTTGCAGAGAACAATCGATATGATGGCGCAGTATATGGTCCACCCTCCACAGCAGCAGCAGTCCACCGCACCAAGAGGGAAACCTTACAAACAGATAATCAATTTCAAGAAGTTGGTGCCTGGTACTTATGATGTGTCAGACGATGCATATCGGTTTTTGGATTCTTGCAGACAGGCAGGAACAGAGTTACAGTTGACTGATAGAAGACTTATAGAGTGTATGCAGTATATCATGGGGCCTATCCCAAGACAATGGATGAATGACTACATATTACCTCGGATGGAGGGTTTGTCGTGGACTCAGTTTGTGGAATTGTTCATCAACCGGTTTGTACCAGAAAGTTTCAGAGATAAAAAACAGTGGGCCTTTAAGGCCTTAAGACAGAATGGCAGGTCTGTAGATGAGTATGCTATAGAATTTCTGGAATTGAGCAGGTATGCCCCTACAACAGTAGCTACAGAAACTATGAAGGTGAAGAGGTTCCTAAAGGGGCTGGACAGGAGGTATGCAAACCTGGCCATGATGTCTGATCAGTCTTTTGATGTGGTAGTTGATCGAGCCAGACAGATTGAGATTAGCTATGCTGTGGATGACAGTGGAAGGGCAAAGAAAAATAGAGCAGAGGGTTCTTCAGGTGTTTCCCACATGGGTACTACAGATAGTGGTGGCCAAACTAATTACAGAGGAAGAAACAGGAATAAGAGAAGCGGTTTTAGACACAAATCCCAAGGATTCAGACCAGGGTACGGATCCAGTAGTGGTCACAGTTCGGGGTACAACAGTTCTAGGTCTGGTTCAGGATCCTCCTTAGCACCTTGTGCATAGTGTGGAAGAGGACATTCAGGACCTTGTATGATGGGTTCAGGAGTATGCTTCAGGTGTGGCCAACCAGGTCACTTTGCTAGGGAATGCCTCGTGTTCAGCGAGCCACAGATGGGGTCATAAGGTTCTGTTGCAAATGTTCCTCGTCAGTTGTATCCTGGTGCTTCCAGCATGGCAGGCAGTCAGTACAGTGGCCAACAGGGCCGAGGACAAGGGGGACGTGGATTTGGAGGCAGATAAGGAGGTAGAAGTCAGTATCAGGGTTCCGCTACTCAGGGTAGGGGTCAAGCTCGGGTTTTCACCCTGACCCACCAGGATGCTCAGGCTTCCAATGCAGTTGTGGCAGGTATTCTTCTGGTCTGTTCCTATGAGGCTCGTGTTTTAATAGATCTGGGTGCTACGCACTCATTTGTCTCTCCTGTTTTGCCATGAGATTGGGTAGAAACCCTACCACTTTAGAATACCCTTTGTCTGTAAGTACCTCGCTTAGTGACAACATAGATGTAGATATGATTTTTCCGGGTAGCCAGTAGTAGTGGATGGAAAGATCCTCCCAGCACACTTGGTTCCTCTACCAGTGATAGATTTCGATGTAATTCTGGGAATGGATTGGTTGGCAACTCATTATGCCACTTTAGACTGCATGAACAAAAAGGTATATTTCCACATACCTGGTGTGGAAGAGTTTAGCTTTGACGGTGACAGGAGCGTGGCTCCATATAATTTGGTGTCAGCAATTAGTGCTAGAAAAATGTTGAGGCGTGGATGTCAAGGGTATTTGGCATTGGTGAGAGATACATCTGTAGGAGGTGTCAACACGAAAAATGTTTCTGTTGTTAGAGAATTCATGGATGTCTTCCCTGAGGAGCTTCCAGGGTTGCCACCAGGAAGGGAAATAGAGTTTTGCGTTGATGTTGTGCCAGGTATGAACCCCATATCAATGCCGCCTTACAGGATGGCACCAGCAGAATTGAAAGAGTTAAAGGAGCAACTACAGGAGCTTTTGGACAAGGGTTTCATACATCCGAGCACTTCACCCTGGGGTGCTCCTGTTCTATTTGTGAGAAAGAAGGATGGGTCATTGAGGTTGTGTATTGACTATAGACAGCTGAACAAGGTGACTGTGAAGAACAAGTATCCACTTCCTCGGATCGATGATCTGTTTGATCAGCTCCAAGGAGCTAGATTCTTTTCCAAGATAGACTTGCGATCAGGCTACCATCAGTTGAGAATCAGGAATGAGGATGTGTCCAAAATAGCATTCAGGACAAGATATGGTCATTATGAGTTTTTAGTGATGTCTTTTGGACTCACTAATGCACCAGCAGCCTTTATGGACTTGATGAATAGGGTGTTCAAGCCGGTTTTGGACCGTTTTGTCATCGTATTCATAGATGACATTTTGGTATACTCTCGGACTGAGGAAGAACACGTGTGGCACTTGAGGATGGTGTTGCAGACTTTGAGGGAGCACCAGCTGCATGCCAAATTTTCAAAATGTGAATTTTGGCTAGAAAGCATCTCATTCTTGGGACACGTGGTTTCTAGTGAAGGTATTCAAGTGGATCCCAAGAAAACTGAAGCTACAACTGATTGTCTTAGATCTACAACAGTCACTGAGGTGCGAAATTTTCTGGGTCTAGCTGGCTACTATAGGCATTTTGTGCAAGATTTTTCCAGGAGAGTGGCTCCCCTAATTAAATTGACTCGAAAGAATGTTCCATTCATTTGGACAGATGACTGTGAAGAGAGTTTCCAGAAGCTTAAGGAGTGTTTAATCACTGCCCCTATGTTGACACTACTTATGAGTGGTGAAGGATACACTGTGTATTGTGACGCCTCCAGAGTTGGCTTAGGGTGTGTTTTGATGCAGAATGGAAAGGTAGTGGCTTATGCTTCAAGGCAGCTGAAGAGGCGTGAGCAGAACTACCCCACCCATGATTTAGAAATGGCGGCTATAATCTTTGCACTAAAAATTTGGAGACACTACCTGTATGGTGAAGCGTGTGAGATATACACCGACCACAAGAGTTTGAAGTACATCTTCCAACAGAGGGATTTAAACTTGAGACAGAGGAGATGGATGGAGATTCTAAAGGACTATGATTGCACCATCCAGTACCACCCTAGGAAGGCCAATGTAGTAGCAGATGCTTTGAGCAGAAAATCTTCTGGCAGTTTGGCTCATATTTCAGTAGAGAAAAGACCGTTGATTCAGAAAGTACATGAGTTGATGGATCAAGGTTTAATCCTAGATCTTTCAGATGAGGGGGTATTGTTGGCTCATTTTTTAGTGAGGCCAAACTTGCGAGATAGGGTTAGAGTTTCCCAACACAGAGACCAACAATTGATGAAGATCATAGAAAGAGTACAGCAAGGTGAAGGTGGTGAGTTTGGATTTGCCAATGATGGCGCCCTAGTGCAAGGTTCTAGGATATGTGTGCCCGATGTGGACAATCTCAGAAATGAAATCATGCGAGAGGCACACTATACACTATACAATGTCCACCCATGCTCCACCAAGATGTACCATGATGTGAAAGATAGCTATTGGTGGAATGGCATGAAGAGAGACATAGCAGATTTTGTGTCCAAGTGCTTGACTTGTCAGAAGGTGAAGTTTGAACACCAGAGGCTGTCAGGGAAGCTACAAGAGCTCCCTATCCCAGAATGGAAGTGGGAAATAATTACTATGGATTTTATGACTGAGTTGCCTCATACCACACGAGGATATGATTCGATATGGGTAATTGTAGACCGCCTAACCAAATCAGCTCACTTCTTGCCTGTGAAGATTACATATTATGTTACACAGTACGCCCGACTCTATATTCGAGAAATCGTCAGATTGCATGGAGTTCCGGCTTCCATAATATCTGACAGAGGGCCCCAGTTCACTTCTCGGTTTTGGAGAAAATTGCAGGAGGCACTTGGCACACAATTGAACTTTAGTATTGCTTTCCACCCTTAGATAGACGGACAGTCCGAAAGGACAATCCAAACACTGGAAGACATGCTTCGCATGAGTGTTTTGGATTTTGGAGGTCAATGGGATGATCAGCTAGTTTTGGTGGAGTTTGCCTACAACAATAGTTACCATTCCAGCATAGGGATGGCACCCTATGAGGCACTATATGGAAGAAAGTGTAGGTCTTCTCTGTGTTGGACGGAAATGGGAGAAGCGAAGGTGCATGATGTAGACCTAGTACAGTACACTTCAGAGATAGTTCCTTTAATCAGGGAACGATTAAAAACAGCTTTCAGTAGGCAGAAGAGTTATGCAGACCCCAGACGGAGGGATGTGGAGTTTGCAGTAGGCGACTACGTATTCCTGAAGGTTTCTCCGATGAAGGGAGTTATGAGATTTGGAAAGAAGGGCAAGTTGGCACCTCGGTATACTGAACCTTTTAAGGTTACTGATATAGTTGGAGCAGTTGCCTACCGGTTGGAGCTACCACCCAACCTTTCTCATGTTCATCCTGTGTTTCACATCTCCATGCTCAGGAAATACATTCCTGATCCTTCTCATGTACTACAGCCGGATGCAATAGAGCTAAAAGAAAACTTGACGTTTGAGGAGCAACCTGTAGCCATAGTGGACTACCAAGTGAGACAGCTAATATCAAAATAGATCCCTATGGTTAAGGTTTTGTGGAGGAGCCAGTCAGTGGAAGAATGTACCTGGGAGTCAGAACGGGACATGCATAGCAAATACCCTTATCTGTTCAATGTGTTATCCTGTACCTTATTCTGCCTTGTGTAAAATTCGAGGACGAATTTTCTGTAAGGGGGGAAGATTGTAACACCCCTAATTTTTAAATTTATTATTTTTGGATAAATATTGATATTTTATTTTATTTGAATTTTAAGAAATTATTTGAAATTTTTCGAATTTTAGAAATCATGTTCGATTTTTCGAAAATATAAACTTTGATGATTTTTAAAAATTAATTTAAAGACCACGTGGCAAAACTAAAAATATATTTGGAGTCTATGCATTTTTTTGAGTTTTTTGAAATTTTTTTAGAATTTTTGAACCTCGTTTTCTGTCCAAAGGCAGAGTAAAAATTTAAAATTTTGTATTCTGAATCGAACCGGACCGGTTGAATCGGACCGGCTTCTTCCTTTTTCTTCCTCCCTGCGCGCGTCCCGATCCCTCTCTCTTTCTCTCCCGTTTTCTCTCTCCTCCCTCCTACCCTTGCCGAGCCGCCACCCCAGCCCCCCGGCGTGCCTCCCCAGCCGCCTCCCCTCTCCGGCAGCCGCCTCCCCTCTCCGGCCGCCGCCTGGAACGCCGGCAAAAGTCGCACGAAGCGATGCGATGCGCAAGCGCGCCGCTTCGTCTTCCCGGCTGATCCGACCACCAATCGGACCGAGTCTTGTGTCTAAATCCATTTACTCGTCGAGAGCTTTCCATAGACACCAAGAACACCGAAATCTATCGATCGGTTTGTCCAATTTTTACCCGGAAAGTTTTAGCCCATTTTGACTTTTGGGCTAGATTTCTCGCAAACCGTGAATCCCACGAGAAAACCGAGAGTACCAGAGCGCTCCACTCATCGAGAGCTTCGCGGCAATATAAATTTCGAAATTTTCCGACACCGTTTTTCGGTGGGTCCCATGAAACTTCGTAGTATTTTTTCGAGTATTTAATGAGCTTAGAAAATTTCCTAAAATTTATGTACTAACCCCCGTGTTGTGGGCTTCGTGTAGGTATCCTCAATTCGCGGAAATTCGACAGTTGTCCGGGTCTATGAATTTTCGGCCAGATAGACTGGCTACCAAAAAAGTCTTCGAATTGGATCGAAGTTTTGGCTACCTCACCATTGTCAGACGTCCCGAGCGCGTCCCCAAGTCGGAATTGGCATAGGTAAACCCGAACTTTACTTTTTCGTAATTTTCTAGTGCTTAAATGGAATAAAAAATCCGTAAAATATTCGTGGTAGCTCAGAAAATTATGATTCTTTTTGCAATAGCCTAGTAATATTGCTAAGGACCGCGGGGCAAAGTTTTAGAATTTTTAGAGCTTATTTGGGTAGTTTTTGCAAAAATGATCAATTATAAGGATTAAACTGTAAATTTACATATTGTGATTGATGATTGTTTTGATGGGCCCAGGAGGGGCTGTGTGATGTGATTGAGTTGTGAGTGTATGATTTGTGAATATAGAAGTGCGTTTTGAGCCATTTTTGCAGGTTGGGTAGGTCCTAGGTATAGGGGAGACTCTGCCGGATTTTCGGCACGACTTAGGACGTATTTGGTCTTTTTTTAAGTTTGTATTGAGTCAAATTTATTAAATGATTGTAATAAAATTGTCAGGTGAGCCGGGACAGCCTTCTACCTCCGCCCAGCTGCCACAGTGACTGCTGTAAAGTTTGTGAGTAAAATATTAATTTTAATTGTAATTTTGATATTATATGTTCAAGCATACCCATGCATCACTTATACATATATATATCTATGTAGTTAAACTCTAGGCACATTTTATGTTGCATTCACAACTGTTAAAGTGCCATGGATGTTGTTGTGGTAATTTGGAGCAGTGTGCGTTGGCGTGCGTGTGATGTGGTGTGGACTATGGATAGGACCGGTAGACACGGCTTGAGATCTTCGCTGGAATCCGGTCCTTCGGAGTAGACACGGCTTGAGTTCTTCGCTGGGACCCCGGTTTGGTTATTAAGTGGAAGTCCGAGCTGAGTTCTTCGCTGGCACAAGTTGGATTTAAGAGAGCTGTATAGGGGATCAGCTTTCATATATTATGATTGATATTACTGGGTGTATGAGTGCTCCAAATTACCTTTTTGATGCTATGATGTGAAATTTTTGCTGATGTTGTATTTCACTCTATAGGTGCATTAGCTTTAGATAGTTATAGAGATTATGGTTAAAATTGATATTTTACTCTCTGAGTCGAATGCTCACTCCTGTTCAATATTTTTCCAGGCCACAGGAGGATATTTTTGAGGTTAACCTGCTTTTCTCCCTCGCAGGTCGTCTATTCATGTTTGTGTAATTCTATAAACTTCTAGAATTTCCGCATGTGTTAAAAATATTTAATTGATTTGGGTCTGTAGTATAAATTGTTATTTTGGACCTGTAAAATTATTATCACATGCATGTTTGATGGACTGGATGAGGGAGCTGAGCTCCCATTTATTTTTATGTTGATATGAGTATGTGGAGGGTGAGCTGAGCTCCCCAATTGATTATTTATTTTGGTTACAGGTCGGGTGAGTCAAAAACTCCCCGTTGGAAGGTTCATTTTATGGTCGGACTCTGTCCGGTTGATTTCTTGAAATTGGGCCTAAATGGGCCTTAGAGTTAAGTTAAGGAATAGTTAGGCTTACTACGGGCCTCGGGGGCTTTAGGCTGTCCCAGGTCCTAGTGCCGGTCCCGCCCATAGGTTGGGTCGTGACAAATTATTTATATAAATATATTCAAATAATGAGTGTTCGATATATAAAATTTAAAATCAAATTTGAATTCATGAGAACTATTATTATTAAATTTAAATTTATTAAAAATTTGGTTATATATTATTAAAATTTAATCAAATTAAATTTCTAAAAATACACGTTGTAATAAGTTTTTGGATCTAAAAGGGAACTCGTTTGGTTGTTATCGCAAAGCACCAGATTCTTTTCGGCACAAGAAGTAATTAGTGCAAAGGGAGAGGCAACACTACATGCACACCACACAGAAGTAACAAAAAAATTACTATATTATCGTTATTGGAAAATGAAAGAAGGAATCTTAGGAATATTGTGATTGGAAAATGAAAGAAGGAATCTTAGGAATCATCATTCGCATTGGTTGGATTACTCGCCAAGAGTTGAAAAGGAAAATGGTGAAGCTAACAGATGTGAACTAAGAACACATGAAACCACATATGACAACGAAGATTAATTAAAAAGTAAATTAAATGATAAAAATGATACCAACACGGTGACAGCTTATCGTCATAATCGATTCAAAACTATTATACTCCTAGATATAACCCACCAATACCAGAACATGTATCATGTACGCACTTGCTTTGCCTTCTAACTTAATTCTTCAATTAAAGTGAAAAATGGAAAAACTCCTGGTACCAGCTCGAGCCCCAGCCCCTTTAAGTCTTCCTTCTGGTCTGGCTTTTGATGAAGCTACCCCCTCATGGATGAGCAAAGCAGATAATGCTTGGCAACTAACAGCAGCAACTCTTGTTGGTCTACAAAGCATTCCAGGGCTTGTTATTCTATATGGTGGAGGGGTGAAGAAGAAATGGGCTATCAACTCTGCTTTCATGGCGTTTTATGCCTTCGCTTGTGTGCTTTTCTGTTGGGTTTCTTGGGGCTACAGGATGTCTTTTGGCGAAGAGCTTGTACCCTTCTGGGGGAAGGCCAATGTTGCCCTTGACCAACAATTCCTCCTTGACCAAGCATTCCTTGGCAAGTTCCCCAATGCAACCATGGTGTTTTTCCAGTCTGTTTTTGCAGCGATTACTTTAATTTTGATTGCTGGTGCCTTGCTGGGGCGGATGAATTTTTACGCCTGGATGATGTTTGTGCCGCTTTGGTTAACATTTTCATACTCTTTTGTAGCATTTAGCATATGGTGTCCTAAAGGTTTTCTCTTCAAAAATGGGCTAATAGATTATTCTGGTGGCTTTGTAATTCATTTGTCAGCTGGAGTTGCAGGTTTCACAGCAGCCTACTGGGTAACTACTTCTCCCACCCTTGCTTGCCAATTGACGTGCATTAAATCTTTACATTAACAAAGAACTGCTTCTAATAATGAGAGTTGTCTCAATTGAAAAAAAAAAAAAAAACAAAGAATAGCTTCTCATGGACATTATTCGGATGTTTGGAATATATATCAGCCACTTCTTTAGCTATTGATCCATTGCACGTATTGTCAATTTCTATTTGCTAATTTTGCTGCACTTTAGGTTGGTCCTCGCCTAGCCAAGGACAGGGAGAGATGCCCTCCAAACAACATCATTCTTATGTTAGCTGGGGCAGGACTGCTCTGGATGGGGTGGACAGGATTTAATGGAGGAGACCCTTATGCAGCAAGCGTTGATGCTTCCCTAGCCGTCTTGAACACCCATTTGTGTACTGCCACTAGCTTGCTTACTTGGCTCGCACTGGACATCTTATATTTTGGCAAAGCTTCTGTTATTGGTGCTATTCAAGGCATGATCACTGGTTTAGTCTGCATCACTCCTGCAGCTGGTAAGCCCATTATCATAAGACACGCACTTCTTGGTTTTAAAACTGAGTAATGATTTTGACCAGCTATTTGATTCAGGGGTTGTGCAAGGATGGGCAGCAATAATTATGGGGCTATGCTCAGGTTCAATTCCTTGGTTCACAATGATGGTTGTCCACAATAAGTCCAAGCTCCTTCAAAAGATTGACGACACAATGGCTATTTTACACACACATGCCATTGCAGGAAGCCTAGGTGGAATCCTCACGGGCCTCTTCGCAGAACCCCGGCTATGCTATTTGTTCTCTGGGTCATATGGCCAGTATGTTGGCCTATTTTACGGTTTTCAAATGCGACAAATCCATGCAGGGTTTAGACAAATAGGAATTCAGTTTCTGGGAATTTTGTATGTTATGACCATAAATGTTATTGTCACGAGCATAATATGTCTCTTGATCCAATTCGTGGTGCCTCTAAGAATGTCTGATCAGGATATGGAGATTGGCGATGAAGCTGTTCATGGGGAAGAAGCTTACGCTATATGGGGTGATGGACACAGGCAAGATAGCTCCTGGTATCCTAATTCAGGGAATCCTGAGACTGAATTGCCGGTGACAAAGAGGAAGGCAGCAGCTAGCGAAGTTGAGATGACATGAGATCCTTGCAAAATGTGTCTACTTAACAAGATGAAACGTTTGCCTAGCAAGCATAAATTGTACCCTGTCGTTCTTCGTATGCTTGCGTAAATCCTTTTTAATCTAATCATTTTTTCTGTACTTTTTTTGCTTGATTTCCTATGAAATAAGTCAATTATTATAGATTCGTTGAAGTGAAAACAACTATAATCAATTCTAAACTACTACTTGTTGCCATTGCTGTTTTCCATTGACATAGAGAATGTTTTGATGATGAAATTACGAGGATGTTGCTAAGGATGGTAATGGGTCGGGTTTTTGCGGGTACTCAATCCGACGGAATCTCAATAGGGATGGATTTGAATTTTATATAATCGGATTTAAAATGGGTTTTAGGCTTAAAAAATAATACTCGTAACGGGTTTGAGTTTTACATGTTGGATATCTGTTGCCCGAACCTGTTTATATAAATACTTAATTGAATATAAATATATATTTTTTATAATAATATTTATAAATTTTTATATATTTTATTTTATATAAAATGAAATTTAAATATTTATGAAGTTATTAAAATTTTAAAATATAAAATATTAATCAAAATAATTTTTATGCAAAATATTAATCAAAATATATAAAATTAAATGAGTTCGGTTTTTTGTTGGGGTTTGGAATTAATTCAGATAATTGAGAATAAATTTTAATTGAGTTTAGGACGAGTTTGGGTTTTAATAATATTAATCGGGTTCGGATTTGGATAGGGTGATTTTTGCGAATACCCAATCCGTTTTCATCCCTAGATGTTGCCTCTCTTTTCCTTTTCCCTTTCATTTCCCTTTTCTTTTTTTTTTTTTGTCCCTATATCATAATGAGATAAATTTTAAGAGTAATTTAGGAGTTATAGCAGAATCGTCTATAAATTTAAAAAATATAATATAAAACTCCTTAACTTTGAAATTACACAATTAAATATATAATCCAAAATAACAGTGACGTGAATAATTCTCTCTCCTCTATATGATAGTGATAAAACCAGTTATAATTTTTTTTATCACAGATTAATTATAAAAAGAATTTTAACTATATGAGATAATAAAATACTAAATGTATAATAACTGATTAGAGAGACTTTGGCATCAAAAAATAGCAGCAATTATCGAAATTATCACCATTTTTTATTATCTACGTTAACGTGTTACTTATAAATCGGTTATTAAGAGTCAAAAAGTTTTATATTATATTTTTATTTTTAGAGGATGACTATATTATAACACTTAAAGTTTAAGTGCGATTATTAAAATTTATCCTATCATAATGACTATGATACTTTTTTTTCATTTAATTTCGGAAGAAACTCAAACTTAAATTTCATAATTTTGCAGATAATTATAATATAATTAAATTAAATTTCATTACTAAATTAAAATTTAATTTCAAATTAATTGAAATTGCTATATAATTATTTTTTGCCGTTCAAAATAACTTTTGAAATTATTATTTGTGTTGTCATTGGAATCACATCCCTCTTATTCAGAATATTATACTAGAATTTTGTTAGACTCTATTACTGGAAATAATTAAAAATATTTCATTTTACTTATAATTTATATAAGAACAAATTTAAAATTTTCAAATTCAATTTCTTGGATTTTAAAATAGTGGATCATTAAATGAATTAAATTATTGTAAAACATCTCATTTTAAGCATTATTTTATTTTATTTTAAATAATTGACTTTTAAAATTTAAAGTCGATATAATTATATATTTTACTGATATTAACTTTATAATTTTTTTTTTTATAATTTAGACTGCATAATATAAATAAATTATAATATTTTTTTAATTTATTTAATTTTAATTAAGATTTGAATTTAAAATTTTATAACTTTGAATTGGTATGAGGTGAAAATATAAAATTTCCTTCAAATAACATGGGCCATTTGAGACACTACAGGGCCCAAGCCCACTCATAATTGGGTTAGGTGACTCGTCAGTCGTTCCAGGAGGCGCAAGGTGCAATTCAGACAAACCATAAGGGCAATCATGGAATTTAATCACATCAGCAGAAGCTAGAAACTCGAAGAAGCTTAGAGCTAGGTTTTCCTTCACCTTAACTCATTTTTTCCTCTCATATCGTATTATTATTATTATTATTATTATTATTATTATATTTTTTTTTGTGGCTCTGCGTCTCTTTCAGGTGAACCTAGGGTTTCTCTTTGCCTCTTTCTCATTTCTCATCCCTGCTATGTGTATCTTCTTCTTCATGATTTTCAATCATTCTTCTTATTCTCTTTTATGATCCAAACGTAATGAAACTTACTTCGTAAAATTGTGTGTAGGTTTTTCCCCCTACTTTTTTTTTTATGTCTTGAATTTGCGTTATATTTGCCCATTATGCTTTCAATACTCGATATGGTTGTCTGATTTTTGGGATTTATGCTCTAGGGTTTGTGGGAATCTAGCTAGGGTTTAAGGATTTTGGTTAATTTGGCTGGGATTTTGTTTTTTTGTTGATTTTTGTCAGTTTCGTTGTCTAGGGTGTTCGCATTACGTATCTGTTCACAGACGATGTGAGTGTATGGAAATGATTAAGGAAATGATGGTTTATTGATTTTGTGTAGCTTGATTTCTTGTAAGTTTTAGATCTATTATGATCTATACTAAAATAATTGTTTTGCATTGCTTGATGTAAGCTTAGTTCCATTTATTCTCTTTTCATTTTTGTTTCTGTTCCTGAGTTTTTACTCATGACTGCTTTGGTACTGACTCTCAATTGCTTTGCTCATTTTAACACACACACACACACACACACACACACACACACACACATATTAATTGCTTTAAATGGGAATCTATTATGCTTACAGCATCTTCAGACAGACAACTGCCGTTTATGAACTGGAGAATTTGAAGTAAATTTAGATTGTTATTTCTGGGCATTATTGTTAATTGTTTGAAGAGTTATATATTTCTTCTTTCTAGCTACAAACATAATTTGGTTTTCTTCATTCATAAATGCATTAGTTGCTCATTTGTTACCCTGGCTTGAGCTTTGATAGGGGGGAACGTAGAAGATGGCAAAAAAGAAGAATCCATTGGTTTTTATGGATGTGTCTGTTGATGGCGATCCTTTTGAAAGGATGGTTTTTGAGGTAAAATTATATTAATCAAGTAAATACGTGGATACCGTGTAATTTCATTGCATCGGTAGGTTATTTTTATTTACTTTGGCTTTCAAGTGTGCTTAAATTTTCGGCGGTCTTTAATTCTGCAGCTTTTCTATGATATTGCTCCCAAGACTGCAGAAAATTTCCATGCCCTTTGTACAGGTGATAAAGAAGAGCTAAATTAGCTTTATGATTAATTGGTCTTTTGTGTATGTAATTTTTACTGTTGATTGATAGTATGATGAATTTTTTGGGATGCAATGCCTTCTGTTCACACAAAATTTTCAACTACCTAAATTTTAGTGGTATTTTAATGATGGAGGTTGGTATTGATCATAGAGATAATAATACCAGTGGATTAGCAGTTTTCTGATTGTATCTCCACATCTTCAGGGGAGAAGGGAATTGGTCCTGAAAGTGGCAGGCCATTGCACTACAAGGGTTCCTTTTTCCATTGCATTATAAAGGGTTCCATGGCTCAGGTTTGTTTTTATACCTTATGTACATTTAAAGGTTTCTTATATAGGTTGGTTCTAAATTTACTTCTGTGCTTAGTTTTCTTGTTCATCGTGGCTTAGAAGTGGTCTGTCTTTTAGTCAGTTACCCTTGTTTATGCTGTAGGACACAGGGCTGATGGTCACGACTGCTTTTCTTGTGATGTAGTTTTAAGGTTGTACTTACTGAGTTGTCCATCCTCAAAATTTACTATGCTTATAGTGTCCAACCGAATTTTCATCAGACACATGTTTCTGGTTATCAGTGGACTAATAATTTTGTGCTTATCTTGCAGGGTGGCGATTTTGTTAAGCGGGATGGTATGTGTTCCATGACTGTTATTATGTGCATCAGTAATGCATTTGTTTTGGATGATTTCATTTTATACAGTCCCTATGTTGCATAGTGCCTTGTTTTTAGACTTTTTTTAAAAAAATTGGAATTAGTACTAATTTTATAGTTTTCGCAAAATTTGGAGCATTGCAAATATTTAAATATTGAAAGTTATGTGGTACCATTGGTCTTCTCATGGTAAGAACATGATCTAAATTCTAATACACGAGCAATGTATTATTAATTGACTGAAAGTTATATTTGCTTAAGATTCACTGTTTAAAATTTTGGATGATGTAATCTGTCATCTAAGAAGTATAAAAATTGTAGGTGATGAAACTGTCTTGATGTGTTCTTATTCCCTTTTCATAGTTTGAAATTATTTGCTTATTTTCCTTTTGCAGGGTCTGGTGGAGAGAGCATTTACGGGGGAAAGTTTCCAGGTGAGAATTCCCAAGCCTTCTTGTTTATTCAATCCCCTCCCCTTAAATTGTTGATGTTATGGTTATAGGTTTGGGTCCAAGGAAGTGGATGGAAACTGTTGCTTTTGCATTGTGATAACTTTTGCAATAAATACCCTTTTCATAATAGTTTTTATGGGAAATAGTTTACTTGTTGGCTTGATGCCTGTCAATATTGGTGTGTGTGAGTGAGCAAACCATTGGAATTGTACTTTTGATTCTTTTTTCGCGAGGCAAAAAATTTCTTCCCCCCCACCTCAATATAGTGACACGTGGTGATTGTCTCACTGTTTCAGATGAGACTCCAAGGCTTAAGCATGATGGTCCTGGTCTTCTGTCAATGTCAATTGCTGACCGTGACACACTAGGTTCTCAATTTATCATTACCTTTAAGGCTAATCATCTTCTTGATAGGTTGGTTCTCTATTCCTTGAATTTCAACACCTTTGGGAGATTCACATTAAAACTTTGTTTTGTATAAAGTGGTTTTTATTAATGATCAGATTCTTCAGTTATTTGATGTGTGATTTAATTTGTGATATTTGGGCGTTGTCTGTGTGGTATCATATGATAGGAAGTATGTAGCCTTTGGGAAGCTTGTACAAGGAGATGAAGTGCTGAAAAAAATTGAAAGTGTAGGCGATGAAGAAGGGAGACCATTGGTAACAGTGAAAATAATCAATTGTGGTGAATTTAAGGAGGGTAAGAATCCTGGAGGCATGTGTCTTTTACTTTCATTCAATTTCATTTGATATGCCAGTAAGTGCTACTGAATAATTTCCTTTCTCTTTATATTTGCATTTGAATTTATGTTTGTGGTGGTGGAATCTTCTTTTTGATTTGTACGTCAAACTGTCAATTATGTGCTTTTAGGTGCGGACAAGAAGAAAGTACATAAACTTAAAATGGGAAAGGATGCTTTGTCTGATTCTGATAGTCATGAAGCGCGAAAGAAAGGAAAGCACAAGAAATCATCAAGAGACAGAAAGAAGAAGAGGAGAAGATGCCACTCATCTGAGTCAGAGAGTTCATATGATTCTGATATGGGATCATCCGAGTCTGATAGTGATTCTGACTCTTATATGTCCTCATCTGATATTAGTTCCTCAAGTGATGAAAGGCGTAAGAAGAGAAAGAGATCTTCTAAAAGAGACAAGTATAGACGTGGAAAAAGAAGAGAGAAACGGCGTGAAAAAAGGCAAAAGAAACGTGACAAGAGATCCAGACGTAGATCAAGAAGGTATTTATCACAACTTGTATTAATTTTATTTTATACACAGTTTTTCTTCGGTTCAATTTTATTTTACATGAGTTTTCTCTTCAGTTCAGTTGTCCATGCTACAATATTGAAGAAAAAAGAAATTGGTCTTTGATAAATTGCTAATAGATTATTCTGGATAGACTGAATCATTGTCTTTCATAGATAATTTGGTAGAAATGTCTGCCTGGATATTTGTCCGTGCTTTGAGGTACTATTTTTATAGGATAACTAGATAACTATACTCTGTGTGGTATGGAGCTTCTTTATTTCTATAAAGTACTTCATTATCTCTCTTCCAGTGTTTAGAATTGATACTTTTGTGGGCACAAATGCTTGTATCCTTTTCCAGTAAGAAAATAAATATTATTGATGAAAAGGGTTGTGGAATAAAGCTTGGAGGAGGTTTCTGCCTAAACTAAACAATATATAAAGGCACTAACAATTATAGTGCTTGCCTTCAATCATGCTAAATATGACATTGCCTCAAAAACTCTTTGAATTATAAGTGTACATTGTACAAAAAAGCCAGGAAAATTGCCTGCTTCTTAAAAAGACATCTTATTACCACAAAGAAAGGGGGATTCTTAAGGACTTTGTATGCCCAAAAAAATGTGTCTGTACCATCACATAATCCATATGGATTTTTTTTTTTTCGTTTTCTCTAGGAAGGTATTATTGGTAACTGGTATCTGCATTTTGATTGAAAGGATTTGTGTCAAATTGCAACTGCAATCATTTTCCTGCAAATCCATTTCCCTTCTCACATTGTAATTATACATATGCACCTGTCTATCTTAGTTCAAAATGGTTAGGTAATGTCTATGGGAAGTACTTTCCATTAGATGCTTGAACTGTTACTGTTATGTTTTAGTTTTGGAGCCTGTTAGCCTTAATTTTTTACCCAATAGCTTTACACTCCGTTTTGTGATTTGACAGTGATGTCTTTTTTGCATGGCATTATTAATTTTCTTAATCTAAATCTTAGGGCATCAGATAGCCTTACTGATGATGAGAGTGAGAGTAAAAGTGGAGGCAGCTCTGATGATGATGATCTTGAAGTCCAGGCGAAAGATCGAAGACGTAAAGATGCTTCGATGAAAAATGGTATTACTCAGACTCATCTTATCTGTAATTTTTTTAATCATTTTACTTGTATCGTTTTCTGTCTCTAAACAGGGTTGGAGCATTTCAATAGTTTGTTCTACTTGTTATCTGATGACACTGCACATTCTCCTTGTTAACTTTATTCTTTACTGGTGGTGTTTGTATCTTGCACTGTTGGTCATCATTTCATTGGAGATTGTTGTGCTATGAGTATCATATTAGACTAATCTTAATCATTTGTTTTATTCAATGTTCAGCAGGGGATCAGTTGCCGGTGGTTCTGGAGGAAGATGCTTCCTTGCCTCATAAAATGAGGGAAGAACAAGATATACTCAAAAAGGAAGAGGGTGGATCCCCTAAGGAAAATGGAGGGCGGCGGAGCAATGGCATTGAGGCAGATGCTACATCTGACAGAAGTGAAGATGGATTACCTGATGTTGTAGACGATCATCCGGGCAAATCTAGGTCTACTTTCCATTCTTCTCACACCTCAGTTATTCTTTATGCTTACCGATTCATCCAGATCCGGTATTTTATTAAAAGTTGATGAGCAGGAGCCGAAGCATGAGTCCCAAGAGGACCATGAGTAAGAGTATGAGTATTAGACCCAGAAGGAGTCTGAGCAAGAGTCCAAGTGTTAGTCCAAAGAGAAGCATGAGCAGGAGTCCACCACATATCTCACGGAGGAGTTTCAGCAGAAGTCCTGCTAGAAGTGGTAGCAGCAGAAGTCCTGCTAGAAGCATCAGCAGAAGTCCAGCTAGAAGTTTCAGCAGAAGTCCAGTGAGGGGCAAAAAGGCTAGAAGCGTTAGCAAGAGCCCTGTGAGATCTCATTATCGAAGAAGCACAGGCAGGAGCCCTGTTCGATCTCCTCCTCGAAGAAGCAAGAGCAGGAGCACACCTAGAGCATCATCACGAAAATCAATTAGCAGAAGTCCTGTTAGGTCTTCTCGAAGAGGATTTAGCAGAAGCCCGGTTAGGTCTTATCGGCGAAGCACTAGCAGAAGCCCAGTTAGATCATCTCGTAGAAGCATTAGCAGAAGCTCTGGTAGGGTTCCTTCAAAGAGAAGTGTTAGTAGAAGTCCATTTAGGGCTCCAAGTAGGAACAATCGTCGTAGCTATTCAAGAAGCCCTAGGCCCATACGTAGGGCAAGATCTCCTCCTGTTCGAAGAAGTTTGTCAAGAAGTGTTTCCCCTGATGGGTCTCCCAAACGCATTAGAAGAGGGCGTGGTTTTAGTCAACGGTACTCTTATGCTAGGCGATACAGAACCCCTTCTGTAGATCGCTCTTCTGTTAGATCATACCGATATAGCAGAAGCGACCGTGACAGGTGACTATTGAGCCTTTTTTTGTCAATTCTTTTATCCCTTTTTTAGTCTACAATTCTTACCTCTTTGTGTCTATTGCTAGTATGATGGTAACATGTTTAACCATGCAGTGCATTTTTCTACTCGTTATTTTGTCAATGTCAGCCACCTTTGCTAACAAACTGTTTATGATTCTTTCTAGATATTCAAGTTACAGGAGATATTCACCTAGGCGGTATCGAAGCCCACCAAGAGGAAGAACTCCTCCTAGGTTGGTGGTCTGCACTTGTTCATTTGAATCTACATGGTGACCCTAGAAATGCTTTATTGGCATGGGTGGCTTTGGGAATTTCTTCTCTCTTTTTTTTTTTTTTTTCTTTTATTGAATTCTTGAGTGCTTTAACTGAGTAGGATTTTTATTTTTGCATCATGCCAACTTAATATCTTCCCTTAATACTCTTAGCAGATATAGAGGCAGGAGAAGAACAAGGAGCCCATCTGTATCACGAAGCCCTCGCTACCGTAGCCGTCGCTACAGTCCTAGTCATAGCCCAGTTTGTAGTCGTTCCCCTGTTGATGCACCTAGGTCTTGTGCCTCTCCACGGGCTGAAAGGTCTCCTTCTCGTAGTCGGAGCCTGTCAGTATCACAGTCATCATTGGACTCCCAGTCTCCTAAACGAGCAAGCAGAGACGGATCAAGGTCATCATCAGGAAGTCCTAGTGGGAGGAGGGGCCTGGTGTCCTACGAAGATGGTTCACCTGATTCTTGTCAAAGGTGAACAAGGATGTAATGAAGATGACGTTTTGGTCAGGACAAGCGTAGACTTCTAATGTATATTCACAAGCTTGATTGTTCTGATGGACAAGGGCCCTCGGTGTATTGCCTTCTGGACATAAATTGCTGTTTTGATCGTTTTTCCTAGAGGCTATGTAGTTGTTTCTGAGTATGCTTTTGGGTAATCTTTGGTTTGTTACCAGGATTTTTTTAGTAATAAATATTGCATGACTCGACGATAGGATTATGTTTGAAATTTTAGTCACAGCACTGTCAGCTTGTAGTACCCTCCACCTTTTGAAACTCACAATGCCCCAGCCCACTGGAGTTTCGTATTTGTCCACGATAATAGATTAATTTAATAGTACGGCAAATGGTATTATATGGTTTGAATTTTGAGATTATCGGAGTAATCGTTGACAGCAAGAACTGAAACTTAAGAAATGGAGGTTTTTCCAATGCTACTGAACATTGAAAACTTCGATCCTCCCAGCTCTGCATCATTATTTATAGCTTGATTACATTAGTCGGAACAATGTTTAATACGTGTCATCAGTTATCTGCCTCCTGAAATTGCGGCCACCTAATCATGCCTGTAGCTCGGCTTCGAGAAGCCATTCTTGAATATCTTTCTGATGCACGATCCGACTCTGTTGAGGTTCAGCAGAAAGCTCTGTATAACTTGGCTTCCATGACTAAGGTGAGTCTCCAAAACCGGAGCTTGCTTGCACAGACAGAAGGTGCCATATCAAATTTTATCATGCTCACCAAATCTTCCTCTCCGATCATCGAAACACTCGCATTGGCCATCCTCTTCAATCTCTCGCTAAATCTTGATCTGAAGCAGTCTCTTGCAGATATGAATACCATTCTTCGCCTAAATTCAATAATCATCTCTCCAAGATCCCCAGAATCAAGCCGATTAGCTTGCTCTTTAGTCTGCAGCTTGGCAATGCTGGACAAGAATAAGGCTAAATTTGGGGTGGCAGGTACCATCCAGATTCTTGTGGATGCTATTTCAGGACCCCGTGGTCCTGCTTCCCATCATCTCCTCAGTTCATTAGCTGAGCTTGTGCAGTTCCATGGGAATTGCACATTAGCTGTACGTTCAGGAGCAGTCCCAGTACTCATGGGCATAATAGAGAGCCCTGATGGTGAGGATTTAGCAGGAAGTTCACTGGCTATTCTAGTACTTCTTGTTAGGTTCGAGGAAGGATTGAATGCCATAATTGGAAGAGAGCGAATAGTGAGTTGCATGGTTGAAGTTTTAAAACGAAGATGTATGTTGAGCAAGGAAGGTGCAGGTGAAATTCTTCTTCGTATATTTGATGAAAGTGAAGGGTGCGTGAGAGATGCTCTAAGGCTGCCAGAGTTATCGACAGTGCTAGCTGATCTCTCTGTGAGAGGATCATCGAAGGCTAGAGAGAAGGCTGCTCAGCTAATGAAGAAGATGACAGAGGCTAGCTCGGATCCTGGTATTGATGGAAATTCAATGTTTCTCCAGTGGTACTAGAGTCTAGAGATGATACTAGGACAACCCATGCGATTTTTTTTTTATCAGATGATTAAGAGCAAATTATAATTAATAATTACTCTAATAATTAATGTCCTAAAAAAATTTTAATTATTAAGTAATAACTCAAGATTTCAATATCCCTATTGCAAGTGTCTCCTCAAATTAGATGGTTATATATTTTTCAATTTGACTTTAATTTATTTGAGTTTGAAATTTCATAGTTTGACAATATTATTAAGTTAAAACTTATTGATAAGGCTGTAAATAAATTAAACTGCTCATGATTCAATTTAATAAAAATTTAATTTAACTTGATTCATTTTCTTCATGAACTAAGTCCAAATTCATTAATACTCAATTTATTAAAGCTAATGAGTCAGTTCATTTAATCAAATTTAACTCATTTATGTTAATTATTATATTTTATAATATTAAAATATATTAATTTTGTTTATAATTATTTTATAAAAAGCAAGTTTTTTTCACACCATAAATAAAATTAAGATTTTTTTTTTAAACAAAAAATTAAGATGTTAAATTATATGTATTTTAATATATTATATCACATACATTTTAATCCTTAATTATAAATGTACATTCTAATTAGTGATTATACATATGCGTGTGCAATTGATTTTATTATAACTAATTAAATTATTTAAAAGTAGATTGGATAAGGTATTAGGTGTGTGTAGATTATATAAAGTTAAATATTACAATACTATGTTTGAAAATCAAAATTTTAAATAAAATATTTGAATTTGATTTTAATATAAATTGTTAATTAAATGTGAATTTCAAATAACACCATTTTATTAATAAAGAACTTTTTTTGGAATGAATTTCGAATGACTTTATTTTATAAATCATTTCAAATTCACACTCTCTATATATATATTAATGATTATAATTAATCAAAGAAAAATTTATAATTTTATCAAATTCAAATCCCACATTTTAAATTTTCCATTCAATCGCAAGATGAGTAATTTTTTCAAAATTAAACATGTCATACATATATAAAATACAAATATACTTTTATTATATTATATTTACATGTATTAAAATAACAAAAAATTAACTTATCCTTATATTATAATTTATATACAATTAAATATTTTACTTTTTATTTGAAAAACTAAAAGAATAGGTTTAACATAAATATAAAGTTCTAAGCATACAACTTATGACAAAGGCAAAAATGAAAATTTGATTTAGTCCCATCTTATATATGTTTATTCCAAAAAGGCAACACAATACAAAAGATTTTGCAACAATGAGACTCTTTCTATTAGTGTGGGGTGTGGGAAGAGTTGAAATTTTCAAAAGCTCTTAATTCTCTACCCCAAATTATTATTCATAATTATAAATGGAGTATTTCTTCCTTCCCACTTAAACTATGAGTCATTTTATATTATACATCATTACCTATTGTGGAAATGCCAACTTCTAAAGGAATAATTTTTAATTGATTGAAACATATTTATGGGAAAATTGTATTAAGGGAAAAAAATATTTTTCTCTTCAAGTTAATTAATTAATTAATTAATTGATGTATATAAACTAATTTTTTCTATTTATATAATTACTATTTTAGCGTAGTGATAAATAATTAGACTATATTTGTCACACATTATCCCTCTGTAAGGCATAACTTGATCTCTTAGTATACATAATGAATTATCGAACTTCATCTACCGATAACTCATTAGATACACTACAAGGGATTTTAAAATAATTTTCTTACTTTGTGAAGGTGGTGAGCATTTCTAGCAGGTATTAAAAATGTTTAATTGAAGTTTAAAAGTTAGGTAAATTTTTGTCCATTTTTATTTTTTCATAAATTTTAGAAAAATTTTGACAAAGTACGGGCTGTATTTAAGAAAACAAAAAATTTTGATATGTAGAAAACACTTTCAAAAATTTCACTTTATCAAAATCAACCATCAATACAACTCAATTCAGCACAAATTTACTCCATATCCACAATTCAATGCAAATTTCCACAATTCATAATTCTCAACTCAAATATTTTTAAAAATAATATTGAATAATATCATTTACATTTCATTAAAGAAAAATTGATTTATGTTCATCAGTCTAAATTTACATTAGAAAATTTAAAATAGGATTTTTACAAGTTTTGTATAACTGCCCAAGACCAATTTACAAAATGTACATACAGTCACATATATCAAAATAAATATGTATAATAAGGGTATAATGTAATACCTGACAAAATCCAAAAGTATAGCATTGTAATCCACAGCAGCTCACTCGGCTGCTTTACTAGTTTCTTTACCTGCGATAGCAATAAAAAGCCATCGCTGAGTACAATGACTCAGTGGTGTACAACATACTAAAAATACTAATTTATGCATAAGTTAAATCACACTTATCCAAATATAATACTGAAAATGGTATACAGATATAAACACAATTTAAAATTTTAGTCAAATAATTTTTCACTTCAAAAGTCACAAAACAAATTTTATAAAAATACACAATCATATCATGCCATTAATATATTGTTTATCTCAATAGCCAGGAGATTATGAGGAATACCAATGCTAACTAGCTCAAATTTATGGGTACCCATTCAAATTTCTTCCTCTACTGTCACACACCTCAACACTTCAGCCAGAGAGAGAATACAAAACTAATTCCTCCGACTAGTCAAGCAAGTGAGGCATTCAGATATGTGGTCATGACACTGTGGTTTCAAAACTATCTTAACAATTTTCTAAACATTATTTTGCAATTCAAACACACACAATCTATTTTTCCAACACTTTAGATCAAAAGCATATTATTCCTTTCAATAATAATTTCAATTCAATTAAGTCATAATTTAATATTACAATTCATTCAAAACAATTTACAGAAGAAAATTTATAGAAATTTCTATGTTGTGCACAAACCTCATACGAGTCGCCTCTTGGCCTTGACTCGATGTTTTCTTCCCTTTTTCAGTAGCCTTTTCAACTGAATACATAATTTACAGTGTTTCAGTATCATAACTTATAATAATTCCAATAAATAAATTCATGTCTACTTAATTTTAATATTAATATACTTAAAATCATGTTCTTAAAAATTTACATTTTGGAGTTACTATTCATGGCACTATTCAAGTCAAAATGTTGACTTTCGCATATTTAATAGGCATGTGAATTCCAATTACACCCATATACCATATTTTAGGTGCCTAATTTGTTGGTTTTGGTTGCCCCTTCAATTTTTAGGTCTTCTAATGACAATTTCAAAATTTTAGTTTTTGTGCCCTGTTCCATTGGTCTAGTTACTGTGAGAATTTGGCTAAGTGTCGTTCACCAAAGTTGTTCCTTATTATCTTATCTTTAATTCCCTTTCTGAATCACTCCATTTTGAGTTTTGTAGGCCAAGATATGGCCATTTGAATAAGGCTGGCCGGATTGGTGTTACCCATAATTTTTGGGCACTTAATTGGTTCTGGCAGTTTTGGACCACTAATTTTGAGTGACAATTTAACTTGATTATGGGCAGAATTTGGGTTAGTTTTCTTCATAAAAGTTGTAGTGCTATGTTATACCTTTCCAATGACATAAAAATTAGGTCGTTTAGACCTATCTAGCCCAAGTTATGGCCAAATAAACAAACACTGTTTATTTAGTCATTTTAGTACAATGGCAGTGCATAATATCCGGGTTTGACCTAATTATTCACTATCTAAATGTCATTTTCTAAGCATAGTTTCTGAATGAAAAATGTGTCATTATGTGTCTACTTTCATTCCCAATTGGCCTCATACCAATTGAATTTGTAAAATTTCAGTTTTGGTCCCTCAAAGGGACCTAGGTCAAACTACCAAATTGTGACCCCTAACCAATCCGAATTGCTTTTTAATTCTACCAATTCCAACACATCACAAATGGTCCCAATTGACCATTTCTAACCTCAATTAAGGTCATTTGTATCAATTGACCATTTCCTCTAATTTTTTCCCTAAATTTCAAGGTTCAAGAACCCTAATTTATTAATTTTATTCACTTAATGGAATTAAAGTGCATTGCCAATATCTACAAACTTAATTACACTTCTACATCACTTAAACTTCATCAAACTCAAACAATTTCAGTCCCCCTATAAGCCGGCCGAATTCCACATGTAACCCACACACTTGACTTGTTTCATTTCTTTCATCAATTCTAGGTTTATTTCACATACATAAACATAAAGTTAATGAGGAATTGAAGAGTTAGAACACTAACCTTGACTTTGGATTTCAATCTTCTAATTCTCTCCACTTTCTTTCAAATTTTCTTTATCAATCTTCTTTACAAGTAGAAATAGCAAGGTTTATGGGGGATTTTTAGGGAATTTAGGGTTGACTTGTGGAATTAAAAGCTTGGATCAAGATTTAATGGAGGATGGAAATGGAGGTGGGGGTGGAGTGGTGGTTCGGTCGAATGGTTTAGGGAAGAAAGGTGTTTCTTTCATTTTTCAATTTTCTTTATTTTTATGCCTTTTTATGCCTTCTTTGACTTAGTCAAATTTTGTTTGATTAAAATGGCTTTTGTTGCATCATGCATGAGGTAATGTGATGATTCAATAATTCACTTTTTTCTTTTCTTTTCTATTTCCTACATTTTTCCATTATTCTTTAATTTAATTCTCTATTCTAAAATTTTCATTTCTCCGATTTTATTAGACAGTTAGGTCAGGAGTCACCTCTAAGGATGAATTGATCAATTTGTCCTTCGCTGGTTTGATCCGATTTGTAAATAATCTGGTATTTCTTGTGGAGTCATGATCTAATTATTTGACCTACTTATCAACTCTTTTATGTGATTTTCTCTTTTCCACTAGGTTCGCAATAGTCCTTAGGACCGCGGCGTTACATTTTTCAATTCAAAATTAGGGTTAGGACTGACCTCGCAGTCACTTCCCAATATGGTCACCCATCACTGTGACCCTCGGCTCATTTAACCTTTTATGCTCTGTTTTTCTTATTTATACTTAACTATCTGGCAATCACTATTTATTTTCATTTAGGGTTTTTCTAAGTATCTTAAATGTGGTTCTAATCCTCTTAATTATCTGGACCGACACCGGTCACCGGAACAGTGAAATATACTAGGCTATGCATATAGGGGTGTTACAATTCTCTCCCCTTTAAAATAAATTTCGTCCTGAAATTTTACCTGGTATCAGTCTTTGAATAACTGTGGGTGTTGTTTCCTCATGTCCTCTTCTTGTTCCCAAGTAGCTTCTTGGCCCGAATGATGGTTCCATAACACTTTAACCAATAATATCTGCTTGTTCCGTAGCTGCTTCACCTCATATGCCAGAATCTCTATGGGTTCTTCCTCATATGTGAGGTTTGGATTCACCTCAATCTCTTCTACTAGTAGTACATGAGATGGCTCTGATCTATACCTCCTCAACATGGACACATGGAAGACGTTATGTATCTTCTCTAACTCTGGAGGTAATGCCAAACGATATGTAAGAGGACCCACTCTGTCTAGAACCTCATATAGTCCAATGAAACGAGGACTCGGTTTCCCCTTTCTGTCAAATTTCATAATTTTCTTCCAAGGGAAAATCTTAAGGAATATTTTATCATCCACTGCATATTTAATATCCCTTCTCTTCAAATCAATATAGGACTTCTGACAGTCTGATGCAGCCTTGAGTCGATCTCTAATCAGCCTGATCTTCTCCTCTGTTTGCTGAACAATTTCTGGCCCAATTATCTTTCTTTCCCCTATTACATCCCAACACATATGAGTCCTGCATTTTTTGCCATACAAAGCTTCATATGGAGGCATCCCAATACTTAATTGATAGCTATTGTTATAAGCGAACTCAATCAAAGGCAAGTGTGTATCCCAGCTGCCCTCAAACTTAATCACATAAGTCCGTAGCATATCCTCCAATATCTGAAGTACCCTCTCAGACTAGCTATCTGTCTATGGGTGGAATGTCGTGCTGAAGTTTAATCTAGTTCCTAGGGCTCTCTGAAGACTACCCCAGAATTTAGAAGTGAACCTAGGATCTTTGTCGGATACAATCGATACTGGCACTCCGTGAAGTCTCACAATCTCATCTATGTATAATTTGGCCAATCTCTCTAAACTATGTCCATCCGGACTGGCAGAAAATAAGCAGACTTGGTCAATCTATTCACTATGACCCATACTGCATCATGGCTCTTCTGTGTCCTCGGAAGTCCTATCACAAAATCCATAGTTATCCGTTCCCATTTCTACTCAGGTACTGGTAATGGATGTAACAAACCAGTTGGTACTTGATGTTCTACCTTTACTTGCTGACAAGTTAGGCATTAAGAGACAAAATCAGCTACATCCCTTTTCATACCCAAATACCAGTAATGCTCTTTCAGCCCTCTGTATATTTTAGTGCCACCAGGGTGCATAGCAAAAGGAGACTCACGTGCTTCCTTCATAATAATCTATCTCAAGTCAACGTCATTAGGAATGCACATTCTGCCCTGGTGTAATAGTAGACCATCATCTCTCACAGAGAATTCGGTTTTCTTGCCCTGCCGGACTTCTTCCAGTAGTTTTTGATATGTTTCATCATTCTGAGTAGCCATTCTGATATGATCAATCAACACTGGCTCTACATGCCATGCAACTACTGTCTGCCCCTCATCATTAATCTCTAAGTTGGCATGTAATGCTCTCAACTCATGTACCATGGACAAAGGAGAAACTCTTAGACTTGCCATAGTCTTACAACTTAAGGCGTCAGCCACTATATTAGCTTTCCCTAGCTGATAGTCTATCAGATAATCATAGTCTTTAATCAGTTCTAACCATCTCCTCTGTCTTAAATTCAACTCTTTCTGGGTGCCCAGATACTTCAAACTCTTATGATCTGTGTAGATGTAATACTTCTCCCCATACAAATAGTATCTCCAGATCTTAAGAGCAAATACAATAGTTGCAAGCTCTAAGTCATGTGTCAGATAATTCCTCTCATGCGGTTTCAGCTGGCGTGATGCATATGCAATAATATTCTGATCTTGTATCAGTACACAACCTAACTCATTGTGAGAAGCATCACTATAAACTGTGTATTCTTTACCCGGGGTAGGTAAAGTTAGGACTGGAGCTTCAGTCAAACATCTCTTCAGTTCATCAAAACTTTGCTGGCATTTATCCGTCCACTGAAATTTCACATCTTTTCGTAGCAGCTTCGTCAGTGGAGAAGCCAACATAGAGAATCCTTTCACAAACCGACGGTAATATCCAGCTAACCCAGAAAACTGCGAATTTCTGTGACATTCCTGGGTGGCTTCCAATTAAGGATAGCTTCTATCTTGCTGGGATCTACCTTAATGCCTTCTGCTGATGCTATGTGCCCTAGGAAGGATATTTCCTTGAGCCAAAATTCACACTTCTATAATTTTGCATATAGTTGTTTCTCCCTTAAAGTTTGTAGTACAATTCATAGATGTCTATCATGCTTCTCTGCACTCCTCAAATACACCAATATATCATCAATGAATACCACCACAAACTGATCAAGGTATGGTCTGAAGATAGTGTTCATCAAATCCATAAAACCAACTGGAGCATTAGTTAACCCGAATGGCATAACCAGAAACTCATAATGGCCATATCGAGTTCTAAAAGCAGTTTTTGGGATACTCTGCTCTTGCACTTTCAGCTGATAATAACCCGATCTCAGGTCAATTTTAGAGAACACAGTTGCACAATTCAACTGATCAAACAGGTCATCAATGCAGGGCAATTGATATCTATTCTTTAGTGTCACCTTATTTAACTGCCGTTAGTCACTACATAAGTGGAGGGTGCCATCTTTCTTCTTAACAAACAACACTGGCACTTCCTAAGGCGACACACTAGGGCGAATAAACTTTCCCTTATCAAGCAACTCTTGCAACTGTATCTTCAACTCTTTCAATTTTGCTGGTGCCATTCTGCAGGGTGTTATGGAAATTGGGTCCACACCAGGCATTACATTAATCTCAAACTGCACCTCTCTTTCCGGAGGTAATCCTGACAACTCATTAGGGAACACATCCGGAAAGTCACATACTGTAGAGAAGTCACATACTGTAGGGATGTCCCTCAAAGGGACCTAGGTCAAACTGCCAGATTGGGACCCCTAGCCAATTCGAATTGCTTTTCAATTCTACCAATTTCAACACATCACAAATGATCCCAATTGACCATTTCTAACCTCAATTAAGGTCATTTGTATCAATTGACCATTTCCTCCAATTTTTTCCTCAAATTTCAAGGTTCAAGAACCCTAATTTATTAATTTCATTCACTTAATGGAATTAAATTGCATTGCCAATATCTACACGCTTAATTACACTTCTACATCACTTAAACTTCATCAAACTCAAATAATTTCAGTCCCCCTATAAGCTGGCCAAATTCCACATGTAACCCACACACTTGACTTGTTTCATTTCTTTCATCAATTCTAGGTTTATTTCACATGCATAAGCATAAAGTTAAAGAGGAATTGAAGAGTTAGAACACTAACCTTGACTTTGGATTTCAATCTTCCAATTCTTTCCACTTTCTTTCAAATTTTCTTTATCAATCTTCTTTACAAGTAGAAATAGCAAGGTTTATAGGGAATTTTTGGAGAATTTAGGGTTGACTTGTGGAATTAAAAGCTTGGATCAAGCTTTAATAGAGGATGGAAATGGAGGTGGGGGTGGAGTGCTGGTTCGGTCGAATGGTTTAAGGAAGA
This sequence comes from Hevea brasiliensis, assembly GCF_030052815.1. NCBI lineage: Eukaryota > Viridiplantae > Streptophyta > Magnoliopsida > Malpighiales > Euphorbiaceae > Hevea > Hevea brasiliensis. The sequence goes on along the minus strand of NC_079503.1, from coordinate 2,189,107 downwards.
AAGGTGTTTCTTTCATTTTTCAATTTTCTTTATTTTTATGCCTTCTTTGACTTAATCAAATTTTGTTTAATTAAAATGGCTTTTATTGCATCATGCATGAGGTAATGTGATGATGCAATAATTTATTTTTTTCTTTTCTTTTTTTCTTTAATTTAATTCTCTATTCTAAAATTTTCATTTTTCTGATTTTATTGGACAGTTTGGTCAGGAGTCATCTTTAAGGGTGAATTGACCAATTTGCCCTTCGCTGATTTGATCCGGTTTGCAAATAATCCGGTAATTCTTCCGAAGTCCTGATCTAATTATTTGACCTACTTATCAACTCTTTTCTGTGATTTCTCTTTTCCACTAGGTTTGCAATAGTCCTTAGGATCGCGGCGTCACATTTTTTGGTTCAAAATTAGGGTTAGGACTAACATCGCAGTCACTTCTCGGTAAGGCCACCTATTGCTGTGACCCTCGGCTCATTTGACCTTTTATGCTCTGTTTTTCTTATTTATACTTAACTATCTGGCAATCACTATTTATTTTCATTCAGGATTTTTCTAAGTGTCTTAAATGTGATTTTAATTCTCTTAATTGTCCGAACCGACACCGTTCACCGGAACAGTGAAATATACCAGACTATGCATATAAGGGTGTTACAATATTTAAGAGTGAACTTAATTTTATCCATTGGTTATTGAGGTTACTATTTCTTAATTTCAATTTATATTATAAAAATATTCAAACTTTAGATTAATATCATAAATTCTAAAACTTTAGATTAATATCATAAATTCTAAAACTTTTGATCTTTTCTTTAGTTTTCTTGCAAGATAAAACAATAAGCATGATTATATTATCAACATAGACAATAATTGAACCCTTGGATCACACTTTAATAATATAAATTGACTTGTAGCTATTAAATCACTACTTTTCATTTACTTAAACAAAAATTTTAAAAAATAAACTACTTATAAAAAATATAAAAAAAAAAATAGTATAAGTTAATATGAGCAATCACTTTTTACCTGTTTCATAAATTTAACAAAACATGAGTGATAAGCTACAAATCTCTTCATGAAGGCATTAATGCTTTCTGATCTTCCTGTTGGAGTCATTCCTCCAAGAAAATAATGACGAAGATATCCTAGCACCTAAAAATGTCTTATAGCATGTAAACCTTGAATATGCTTGTTTGCGTTCAGGTTATACTTCATAATTACAAGTGGCCATTAATGCTCAAATTCTTCAAAAGTGTCTAATTTGTACATTTTGTAAAAATTAGAACACCAATTTGAGTACTGATGACGAAGAACTGAAGTAAACTAAGAATTTAGAAGTGATGTGCCATATACAAAAAGCATGCTTTGTAGTTGGCATTTCACTTGCTATAGCTTCAGTCATCCATGGATCTTGATCTGTCAAAATCGTTAAAGGAACCTTTTTCATCAATGATACAAAGGTCTGCAAATAAGATTGTATTAATAACTGATTATGTAAGCATAAAATAGTCAAAGTTGTGAAGCTTGTAAACATTTTTTTTACCTTCATTAGCCATGAAAATGTGCTTGTAGTCTCATTTCGAATTAGTGCACAACCAAATAATATGTTCCTTCCATGATTGTCCATGCCCACAAACATACCAAATGGCATTCCATATGAGTTTACCTTATAAGTTGTATCAAACACAACTGCATCTCCAAATTTTTGATACCAATCAAAACAATGTGTTGGAGACCAGAATATGTGCTCTAACTTTTCCTCTTCATAAACTTTGAAGGCATACTGAAAGTTGGGATTCTCATCTTTAATAGCTTTGCAAAATTGCAATAGCATCATTCTCTTTTCTACATACTCTATTGATTAGATTACATATATCCTTTGCAAGAAAGGGAAGATGACAATGTTTAATACCACTCTCAAGTTCCATCACACGTATAATTTGTCTGACAGAAAGATCTCTCTCTTTGTACAAAAGAATGCGCTCTTCATCCTCTTCACATAAAGTACGATTTATTGTACGGAAGCGAACTTCTTCTAGAGACAATAACTTATGATTGTGAAATTCTTCAAATTTCACTACCTACCACTCTTCTGGAAAAATGTCAAATGATTTTTTCAACACAATTCACATATGAGCTTTGCATTCGCACTTAATAGATGCTCTATTTCTTTGATCTTTGGTTAAATCAATTATTTTTTCTTGTGGCTTTTCCGCACAACTACAAACAAAATCACGCCACTTTTTTTCTCCATTTGCAAGTACAAATATGCTCTTTCTACATGAAAAACTATGCTTTCTTGCATAATTTTTATAAAAAAATAAAAACCTCTTCCTCACTTAAAAAGCACTGACCTATAAATGGTTTGAACATATCCTCCATAATGTCTTGGTCATTACTCTCATTCACCACGTCAATTCCAAGAATCACATTTAAATCAAAATCTTTCTTAAAAAAAAAATCAAGAACTTATTATAAAAATCGAAGAATAAGAGTTAAGATACATAAATCTATAATCTATAAAAGCTAAGTATAATTGCTTGGATGGTACAATTAAAATTGTGTAAGTCTATTTAGAAAAGAATAAAATAGTACAGATGATACAAATCCCATAAAGGATTTCTCAAATTTTAGTTTCTGATATAGTAAAAAAAGTAAACATAACACTGGTAAGTTTTGGTTTATTTTGCTTATTTTCTTATAAGTTTAAGAAGCTAAAAAAATTAGTAATGATAAAACAAAAAATTATGTACCTTTAGGATGAAATTCTTCTACTGGTTGCATGGTTAAGGGAAACTATTATTTGCTTTAGAAAGAAACTCTGCTGCTAAGTAGATAATCTACCTCTAAGTATATTATGGTAAGTGAATGTAATTTAAAAAAAAAAAAGAGATTAATGATGGGATGAAAAGTCATTAAAAATTAGAAGGAAATTAGAATAATTTTATTTTTCTAATAAAGTTAAATTCGAGGGAAGTTAAAATATTTTAAAGTTAACTAGTGTGATTACGATAAGGTTAACATTAATAATATATTGTGAAAATTGTAATTCTCCATATTAGTGGGGTTCATTAACTATAACTTAATTATGTAATTTTACACCCATTAGAAAAACCGATAAAAAAAACCCCTTAAGAGTTGAAAGAGTGAAATTAAACCCCATGGGTGTGTTTGAGCGGTTGGGGCTCATCCTCCCTTAAGCAACGTCCCGGGTTCGATCCGGGCGTTGTGTATGGAGCGCTTTAAAACCTGGGGCCAGCCATCCTGCCCTTCGAGGCACCCACAAGCTGACGCAGGGGATTAGGCTGAGCAAAATGTGTAAAGGCCTGGGATAGAGAATGCACAAAAAAAAAAAAAAAAGTGAAATTAAGCCATCGGTGTGAGTGCAATCACCAAATACAATCCTGAAATTCCGGACGTGTTTGGAGGGCATTTTGGTCATACAAATGTTGGTAGCAAGAAACAAGGGGCTTGGGGTTGGACTCGCACTGTAGAGTGCAGTCTTGTGTGTTCTTGGGGTTTCTGAGGAAATATGAACGAACAAAAGAAAAGGTAAGAGAGAGAAGACGAAAGTGAAAAAGCCCAAATGCTTTTTGGGTGTTGATTTGCTGCAATAAAAGCTTAAAGCTTTAAAGCTTAAACCCCACTCCTCCATATTGTTTTTACTTTATACTTTCATCAGATCTTTTTCATATTTCTATACTGAATGTAAGTTGATGCTTGCTCCTACTTTCTTCCTTGCTCTTCATTTGTGTAGTGTTTAACCTTTCGACTTCCGGATTTCAATCAACCATTTAAAAAATGCATGGAAAAGATGGGTTCTTCTTCTCATCTGGCTATGAATTTTTCTTTTCTTGGGAGGGACATAATGGGAGAGAAGCTGCTTTTTCTAATTTTTTTTTTTTTCAAAATTTGTGGTTGTATTCTTGGGTTGTTATAATTGTTAATTGAATTGCTTTACATGCCTACTGTCCACGAGGAATAAATTCTCTTTCTCTCTTTGCATTGCGGCCTAAACACTTTGTTTACTGTTTAGCTCATTTTTTCTGAATTAATGTGCTTTAATCTGTCTGGATTCTATGCTCATAAAAGATTGCTGCTTTTTTATATATTTTTTTGTACTTCCTTTTTCCAATCTCTGCTTTTCCGAGGTGCCTTTCATTTTCTGATGGTTTCTTTGGAACGTTTAAGGCAGTATATAGCTGGTGCAAGCAAGAGGTTTTGATGTAGACTGATGGGTCATATTCCATTTTCACCCTTCTATTTGGTTATAAATAGGGATGCTCAATTTTGATTTCTTCATCGCAGGAACTCGGCTTAAACCGTTCATCAATAATCAAGTAGTCTGCGAAGTCTGAATAATTTGGTTGTGTATAATGAGCAACACAACCACTAGTGGTTCTGGTTAGTCGTCATTGCCATTCCAGTCTTGTGTTCACCGATGTCTATGAGGTATATGTATCCATTACTAATTTTTGAAGCCTTTGATTGTGACATTTTAGGTAGTAGAAGTACTATGAAGACATTTGAGTTTGGAAGGACCCATGTGGTCAGGCCTAAAGGACAACACCAGGCTACCATAGTTTGGCTGCACGGTCTTGGTGACAAGGGCTCAAGGTATTGATGTTAGCTTTATTTTTCTTGCATCGTTTTTTTTTTTTTCTTTTTTTGCTTTGTGAATTCTTTTCTGCCTGGTTTCCATTTGAAGCTTGGCAAAGAGTCATGTATTTTAAGCTGGTTTGTTAAAGCACAGTGGTAGATGATTATAGCGCCTTCTGTTATTTATGGTTTTTGTGGATGTAAATGAGTTGAAAATGATCGAAATTGAGAATTTGTGATATTAACATTCTTCTGTTTTAATCTACTTGTTCCTATTTTGCAAGAAGCATTTGCTGAAATTCTACATTTTGCAAGATTTTTTTTTAAATCTTGAGTATCTGCCTTAATTAAGGATGATAGACTTGTTTAGACTAAAGAAAAGGAGTATACAAAGTCAATGTCTTGTCCTCTTCTGGTGGAGAAATTTGTGTTAAATTAACTTCTTGAACTATGTTTTTTTTTCTAGAAGATTCTTATCATGTTGATTGGATGGAAGAGAGCAACATACTATGAGTGGTATAAAATGTGATTACTTGTCATTTTCTCTCATCCTCTTTATTGATCTGAGCTATTTTGTAGCAGCCTGGAATCCAAATCTGGAGATGCCAAGGTGTAGAATAGGGGACCACTCTTTCACTAGCTTGATTGGCCTTTCAATTTGCAGAGAAAGTTATATTATTTCCAAGTGATATAATATTTAAGCTTAAGTATTTAATTTTCTGTTTCTTGGAATACAGTTAAGGCAAACTAAGATGGCACATTTAGGATTTTATATTTTATTATCTGTGACATTGCTGCTAAGAACTGGTGCTTAACTTTGAGTGTGGTCCCCAGAGTTAGAAGGAATTTCTGAAGTTATAACATAGTTTCTTGAAATGTTTTGAACCCTTTACCGACTGATTTGTTGTTTAAGCGGTTTCAAGGGTAAATTTTATAGTGACTGATATATTTCCCCATTTTTGCTTTGTGATGCAGCTGGTCCCAGCTCCTGGAAACCCTTCCTCTTCCAAATGTAAGGGTGATTGTTAATAAAAATGCTAAGTAGTTTCTACATGTTTGTGCACAAAACATGCATTGGTTAATAGTCACCTCACAATGTATTCTCCTAGTCTTGTTGCCCTAGTCGTAGGAGGATATGTTGCCACTTAATGGAGAGATGACCTGCTCTGATGGCTTTTATTGCAGATTAAATGGATTTGCCCAACTGCTCCAACAAGACCAGTAGCAATATTTGGTGGATTTCCATGCACTGCTTGTAAGAACTCATTGGTGGATCTGTCTTCTGGTTAAAATCATAACTGTAATAAAATTTTAGATGGCCGCAACCTTTAATACTTATCTTGCCAGTTGCTATAGCCTAACGTCACAACCAGCTAATTTTTTCTTCATATCTAGTTAAAAAGAACTTAATACTCTAATTGTATACCTTTATCTATTGTGCTTGTAGTGAAATAGTCTAAACAGCTTGTGTAATTTATTTCAGGGTTTGATGTGGGAGATATTTCAGAAGATGGTCCTGATGACTTGGAGGGCCTGGATGCTTCAGCTGCACATGTTGCCAATCTTTTGTCAACAGAACCTGCTGATAGTAAGTGGCTTAGAATTTTTAAGCCTCTTGATGTAGGCTTACATAACACATGTGGTATACATAAAGTAGTTTTACCATATCAAAGGTACTACATGCTAATCCTGCATAATGTGTCAATTCAAGAGTTTTGCCTAGGGGGTAAATGGCAAGGTTTTCAAAACTGGCCCAGCTTTTGAACTGGTAAGGTGAAGGGTCATTAGCCAAAACTAGAGTGTTTCGAATATCCTATCAATTGGAGTTCAAAATACTCTAGTTTGAGTATGAAGAATAAAACTTAAAGTTTGAGTCAAATTTCAAGCTTTGAGATTTCTAATCAAGTTGAGTTTAAGTAGTACTCTATTTTGACTCAACTTGACTGCATTATACCCCCATTTTGCTAATTACATTGCAATATTTTCCATTTCTACTCTTTGATTTGTGTTTCTATTTGTTGAAAAATAAGAGTGGCGCAGGTAGCCTTTTTTCCTTCCATTTATCAATTCTTATTTTCGTTGTACTACATCAATAAGTTATTTTCTTTGATAGACTTTTCAGGTTTGCAACTCTAATTATCTGGGTCTCCTAACTGATGGGAATACTTTTATGGGTTTCCTATTTCTTTTGGATTGTATCATACAATTGATTGATGAGTGATTTGGCATTTTGTGCTTCTTATTTAAATCAAATGAGCACAATCAATTTCTTTGGTAAACTGTTGCATGAGGTTGCTTCAAGATTTCAGTGAATGATTTTGCTTTCCTATGCCCTTCTATGATTATGTTGACATCTTCATCTGACAGCATTTTCATGACAGAATAATATTTATGACACAACTTTCCTTAATGATTATGGTCTTGTTTGCCTTGAACTTTGCTGGCATTAGAAAAAGCAGTATGATGCTGTAAACACCACAAAATTGATTGATACTTCTGAAATTTTGCTTCTCAAGAATTTTGAAATTTGCTAATAGCATGAGAATATGGAAGGATGGCATATGCCATGCCTGTGAAGAATGTGTTCTTTACTTGCTTAGATATATTGTTGTCTGATTAATGTCTTTCTTTTCAACTTGTATTTTATCACAAATCTCTATATCAAGGGTGCTGCTCATTACCATGTTGATGCTCAGTACACTTTTTTGTTCTATGGTAACTCATATACCACAATTTTCCAGTCAAACTTGGTGTTGGTGGCTTCAGCATGGGTGCTGCGACTGCCCTCTACTCAGCCACATGCCGTGTTATAGGACAATATGGAAACGGAAATTTGTATCCTGTCAACCTAAATGCAGTTGTTGGTCTAAGTGGCTGGCTTCCATGCGCAAGGTATGGATTTTGAGTTCAAGATGTGAATAAGCACATTTATGCACAGATTAAATATATGGATAATGGATGTGCTTGTATTCTTTGTGGTTAAGCAATTTATTCAGAAAACTGCCATTTTCTTGCAGGACTTTGAGGAGCCGCATGGAAGGATCACATGAAGCTGCAAGGCATGCAGCATCCTTGCCTGTTCTGGTCTGTCACGGTTTAGGTATTAACATTCATTTTCTCAATTTTATTGATACTTCCTTTCTCTCGTATTTATGCCCTTCACTTTCTGACTTCAGTCAAAAAAAGGGAAAAAGAACAGCACTTTTTATTAAATGTTAATTGCGGAGCTTTTTGTTTTACATGCTTGATTGATATAAACTAAAAAATAAAAATTTTTTCTAATTGCACTTCTGATGATCTAATAATAACCATTATGCATCTTAGGTGCTTCATGTCAATCTCAGGCTCCGTTTGTTTCACATAAAATAACTTGTATATGTAAAATGTCTTCTAGGAAAATATTTCATGGGAAAATGTTTTCCATGAAAATATTTTCCATTGTTTGGTTGTACGTTAAATTAATAGTATATGTTTATGTTGCATGTACAAGTGTTTTTGCATTTTAAAAATGGCTTAGTTTTCTATTTGACTAAGAAAATATTTTCTATTCACTCATTTTCTTGAGTGCTCCAAATGCTAGAAAATGCGAAAAATATTTTCCACGAAAATATCGCAAAACAAACGGAGCCTCAGTTAGGCTATTGCATTGAAACCTCATTTTCTGTCTAAGCATCCTTTATCTCTTAAAAAAATGAAAATAAGTCTTTGTTAAGCACACAAAAAAGTGATTCTCAAAGGGACATAGAAAAACACTCTTATGCATACATTATTGATGGATACCATCCATGACAGATCTTTGTTGGATTGTTATGTGCAATTAAACAACTGTGTTCTCATTAATACTTCTGCAGCTCAATCATTCAAATACCAAAATTTTCTTTATAATCTCAGTTAACAGTTCAAGTGTTGCTGAGATTTGTCCTTTTTTGAAATGTCAAACAAGGGTTTTAAGTGGACATCACATAAATGGTAAGTGGAGTTGCAAAAAAATTGGTTGGGTATCTTAGCAACTATATTGTAATTCAATGCAAGAATATCTTATAAAAAGTTGTAAAATTGTTTGCTGGGGCTAGTGATATGATATGCACAAACTGTTTTTAACAATGAAGAAAACTGTAACGTTACATGAAGCAAAAATGATATTCTGTTGTTCAATCCTTGATAATTGATAAAAAATGAAGTGTGATCAAATATTGAGGTATGCCTCAACCTCCAATGAAAGATCTGACTGTCATAGTATAGGAAGAAGTGAAATTTCTCCTGTTATCTTACTTTCTGGCTGCAGGTGATGATGTGGTTGCATACAAGCACGGAGAGAAATCAGCACAGACCTTAAATTCAGCTGGATTTCGAAATCTTACATTTAAAGCATACAATGGGTATATATGTCTCTCCTACTTGCCATATATGGATCCTAATTTATACATATTTTGCTGTTTGGCCCTGAAAACTCACAAATGCTAAAACTTGAATGCAGGCTGGGTCACTACACAGTCCCTGAAGAGACAGATGAAGTCTGTAATTGGCTAACCGCAAGGTTGAGGCTGGAGGGTTCATATTCATAAAGGTAAAAAAGTTGGTGAGAAACATGAAGATGCCAAAGTAACAAACTAGGGTTAGACAAGGCACTCATGAGTAGATGCTTGGTATGGGGGGTTATAGGGTATAATGCGGCGTTCAATTTATTATTGTTCCTCGCTGTTATCAGTCTTCCTAAATAAACTGATTTTGTAATTTTCCCTTTTGTTTTCATTTTATTCCCTTTGGTTTGTCTTTTAGTACGAGTTACTTGTGGTTGGATATTGGGCAACTCTCCTTGCAATTTTCGCTATGGGAATAGGAGGATAGTGAAGAAGGGTAAGCTTGGATCAAATTCTGTGGTTCCTTGATTAAGGAAATTTTATGAATTACTATTAGTCAAGAATAGTTATTTGTAAGGATGATGCCTGACGTCGGATGCATTACCTGATGCATAATAAAATGTGGATATGGGCTTGCTTCATCTCTCTCATTCTTTCCTAGCAGTGATGTCATTACCATATTACGAATTCGCTTTCAATTTTCAATATGGTCTCAGTGGAGTTCCAAAAATCTAAGGGTTCAACAATTGGGTTATGGTTCGCAGGAGTTCGTATGAATATATTCATGGGCGGATGCGAGTGATGCTACCAAAGTTAGCTTGGTTAGCTAACCCACTACAATAATAATACTGAAGGCAGTTTTGATTTTGGGCTTGCTGCACTGTGTGGGCTGAAGGGCTTGTTCCAACTAAAACTCATGTTAAAGTAAGGGAAGGGAGATGAAGCCGTCTCGAGCTTTTTAATAATAATAATAATAATAATAAATAAACCATCTCAAGTTTTTTACCATAACTCTGAGAAGCGAGTAATCCTACCCTTGCGGCCTTGCTCAATGCCCATACCAGGTTGAGTTGTCAATGCAGAAGAGCCCCGGAATGACACCTAGACGTCTAAACAGTTCATGCGAGTCTGAGACTCATCATTCCCATCCAAGTCTATTATTGTTTCCCTTATCCATCTTGTGGATGGAAAAATTAACATTTTAATGAACAATGCCATGAGAAAGCTACACCATTCATACATATAGGCCAAGCGAACAACTCTGCGGTACCATTTTTACCAAGCTCTATGATAAACTATACAACCAATACTTGAGAGATTAATCTCTTCCATTGTCAAATGATTTTGCATTCTCAAAAAGTAATCCAAATGATTTAAATGTTAAGCAAATAAGCAAATGAATCACCGGTAATACTCATTCAAAAAGCATTAAGAGAAGTAACGGTGTTATTTTCACCTGGTAAAGCAAAACTTTAGTACTTCTGTCCAACTGTAAGGAACGGAATCCAATTGAAGGAACATCCAACTAAACAACAAGTGATGATAACAATTGAAGATGAAAAAAAAAAAAAAAAAAAAAAAAAAAAAAAAAAACTGCAGATGATGATACTTAGCAAAATTTCTAAGCAATTATTCTTCAAACCCGTGGCCATTCAGGTACCCACCTGCCTCGATAATAGGCTGTGACAATTACGAAAACTCTTGTAGGCAAGGAATTCCAAAGAGGTCCATATCCACACCTGGCACAATTTGAACCCTCAAATCACAACTGAATTTTGATGATTCCCTAGACCGCGTATGCCCAACACCACCGCAAACTATAGTAGCATGTCCAAGTCAGAAATTGCTTATCAAAATCAATAGTTCAGAATTAATATATTTATAGATCACAAGAAACACGACCAGGGCTCACCTCAAGCGTGTCTGTTTGTTGCTACTGTTTTTCATTTTTGCCGCCTTTAGAATCAATGCAAGGGGTGAGAGGTGGGAAGGATGGCACAGCTTTCAATATGAACTTGCGACCACTTTTCAAGCCTCCTGAAGAACTTGACCGGAGGTCCTGGATATGTTTGTGAGGAGGAGAAACTCGTTTTTTATTTGGTGAACTTGCCTTCACAGATGTAACGGGAGTGGAAGCTTCCTTCAATATTTCAGGTGTGTCATCTTCCTGAATATCATAAAGCCCACTATCAGTGCCATGCTCTTGATTTTTGCTCTCACCTAATCGAGTCATTGGTGTAATTGGTGAACTACGCCAGCGAAGGGAACGACCAGATGAGAAACACCCACTTCCGGGGCACAATTGGAGTCCTGAACCACCTGCCCAATCTCTGGCTTTAGACGAAGCTGAAGAAGCCCCAGTCATTGAGGGATTTTGCAATGGAGTAAGATCACATATATTCTCAAGCGCATTGTGTCTTGGTGAGATTTGGTTCATCATGTCGGCAACATTATAATCCATCCCTTGACCACAGGTATCTATGTCCAGAATCTCTTCACTCGTTTCTGGAATCATGTTATTGTTGTGTGAATTTCTCGGAGACCTTGTGGATTTTGCATATGATGGCAAGATGGAAAAGTCCGACTGAGGTGATGGTACATATCTACTAGAATTGAATCGGGATTTTTGTGCATCCTTTCCGTGGCTGCAAGACAGCAAAAACAAACAAAAAGCAGAAGGAGCAATAAGCAACTAACAAAAATTTATGTAAAAGATTCAGTATCTTTAGAACGAAGAATTGATGTCGAAAGAAATCTTACTCTGAGTGCTGGAATGATGGCGTTGAGGGTGTAAGGTTGCGGAGATCATATAACTCAGCGTGTAACAAATCTTTATTAGTTGCCATCATTTCCAGCTTATCATGAATTCTACCATCCAATCTTTCCTCGCCGACTATGTTGCTTGCTATTTCTCCAGTCCTGCCATATTCTGATAAAAGGAAACAGCAAAAACCACTCCAATAGTCATTATTCACTTGTATGATAGTAATTCATTTCCAAATTCCAACTCTTGTATTTCGCGCATGCAAACAATGTCTATGAATTATACTCCAAATCCCTCACCAAAGTACCAAATCAATAATATTCCGGACGTTCCATATTATATCCATTTTCTAAATGCATCCAAGTACAATACACCATCTCCTAAAGTGCACCAGAAATCGACAAAAAGTTGTGAAACTTTAAATTCTATTTTGTTAGCTTAATAAGAATCTACAGAGGCAGAATAGAATATTCTTCTTTCATTCATCAAACAACACTATTTTCCCAAATTTATTCTATTTTATGATCAACGATGGAACTGAACAAAAATTTTTAGAGTGATGGCTCACCCTCTTTCCTGCCGTAGACATTTTTGCACCCCTCACATCGGCATTCACTAGAGCATCCAACGTTTGCCTTTTAAACATTGATCAGAAGAAAAAGTCCAGTTAGGAAATATTGAAAAACAGATATCATGACAAAAATAATAGCATCACAGCATAATTCTGATTAACATAATACTACACCTGATAGCATTCACAATATTTTTTCAAACACATAGACCTTTTGCAATTGCAGCCTCTCTTGTGCCTTGCTAAAGATGGCATCAACTGGTTTCCATCTTCCTGTGAAATTTAAATTTTATTACTAAGTCTCCAAATGAGATGATTAGCAAGAAACAGGACACAGGGTTGAGAACACCACTGACTGCTGCAAACCCAGTAACATGTGGGACAATCTTGGGAGCAAAAGCAAGTGGGTTACGTGATTCAATTTGTTGTCGTGTTTCAAGAACCGTGTCTTCATAGTCAGGTCTGTTGAAGCAGCCTTGGCAAGCACAGGGTTCAGCGCAATAGATTCCGGCAGCAAAACAATCACAGTATCTGGGAAGGAAAAAAGTAGAGGTTGTAGTGATTGGTAAACGGGTTGATAACAAGAATATGTGAATCAAGCTCCTACAAAGGAGAACTTGAATGCACTCACAGTTTCAGACATTTAGTCCTCTTACAGTTGCAACGTTTGCAACCTTCACCATCAAGGCTTGATGATTTCTTCCTAAAAATACCAGAAACATATCACCAGTTCTTAAATATAAATAGAAAAAAAAAAGGGAAATTAAAAAGCATAAGAGATAGCAAGTGAACTCACCTTTTCTTTTTGGTTGGGCTCTCTTGGCCAACCTCCTCAAAATTGTCTTCATGCTCTGGGTTAAACTTTCTTTTATTTGATGGAGTTAATTGATGCCCAAGCGACTGCAACATATTTAAAGGTTCTGCATTGTGAAATGACTCAGCTGTGGTATCACTTGCAGCAAGTGAAGCCTTGGTTTCAAGCATCCTGTCTTTAGGAGTGATTGGAACCTTCTCAACTAAATTTGATAGTTTTAAGCAATTACTGGATTTTATGCTTGCAGCTGCAGTGTGACCCACTGGTAAAGTGTTGACAATGCTATTTAGATGCAAGCCAATGCCTGATGGCTTGGACACAACTATGGGAGACTTTTCATTACAGCGAAGAGGAAACATGGAAGTCGCTGGTCGGGACAGGTTAACCATTTCCTTCTTGTTAGATGAGTCAGTTAAATCCACAAGAGATGAATTCAGGCTCTCCAATTCTGTAGCAGAACCAGGTGATCCTGAACCAGTTACATAGTTCGTTAGATTTGGAGAGCAGGTGCTGTTGACAATAGTTTTCCATTGAGCTTCTTCAAATTGAAGGCAGCGCCTACTCAAGCCACGTTGGAGTTGACTGGCCTGCAATTATTTTCACAATTATTCTATTGCAAACAGCAAATCCTAGCATGATTTCATAATCATTTTTAAAATAAAAAAAAAGCCCACTTCTTTTTTTTTTCCTCTCCACTGAATGAAGGAACACATACTAAACATGCATTGAATAAAATAAAAAAATAAAAATAAAAAATTACTGAAGCCCGTGAAAGCAAACACATGGTAAGCCTAGACTATATCATATAAGGTGATCAAGTAGATATACAAAACCCATCATATGCTTGCAATCTGAAGAAGGCAAATATGGAAAAGCTAAAGATCTTAGTATTCTGCTTCTTTCTATCTGTTAAATTCGAAGAGAATACTTGACAAATTACGTATTAATTCATTTTAATCTAAACTTATACAAGTGATTGAGTTATTTTACATATCAAAATGACCAGTTAATTTAACGTTATAATCCCACCACTTACATATTACCCTTTTAGTTAATATTCTTTCAATGTGGGATTCACAATAGTCTCACTCAAGTGCAACCAGATAGTTGTCATTTGACAATTAGTTAGTATTTTAACCTAATAAGAATCCAATTATACAACCTTATGAGCGATTGAAATTTATAACTCAATCCGAGCTCTGATACCAATTGATATTAAATTGTTGAGCACCACAAGTCACTATAATCCAACCATGTGAGGAATAGATAACCTAGATAGAAATCACCCTTAAAAATCAGCTTATAAGAGGAGGGTGCTTAGAGACTTATAAACCTCTCACTAAAATTATTTCTTAGCAATATGGGATCATAAAAGTACCCCAGGCTTGGAGAACCAACATCCTCATTGGTCACGGCTAAGTTGGTTATGATCACGTTGACCACGGCTAGTGCCTTACACATTGTACTACCTATCCTTACTCAATGGGCATAGGCCACCATTCTGTGAGCCACCGCTTCATGGGCCAACACTTTCAATGTCGAATCTCGCAAGATGGGGCTAATTTCGATACCATGTAGAGAAAATAGATTGAGCTTAATTCCAACCCAAAAGTTAGTTTTAAGCCATGCATTTGTAAGAATGAACTAATACTTAATTTGCCCAACACTCTCTTAAAAATTTAACACTTTCTATAGACTACTCAACTCAATTAAGCATTTATCTCAAAAATTTGGGGTCGGCTATATGAATTCACTTTCCCCACTCTAAACGATTTTGGGTTAAATCCTCAAAAACACTTTCTATAGACTATAAAAATAAAAATAAAAAACAGAAACAATCACATCAATCACCTTAATAAGCCTTTTATAAGTTAGCCAAATCCATCCATTTGAAAAGGCATGAGAAATGACTAATGGATTTTCATGTTAAGAATTAAAACAAATCATATATGGCGGTTTATAAAAATGAATTGAAATAAAATTGACAACATAACAGTTTCCACCTCTTGTTCAAGCTGTACCATGTTGTGCATGGCTCCCTGTAAGGAAGCTGCCACATTGTCATCGTAGTCTTCATGTGCCTGAACAACCTGCAGACATTTGGCAGGAATTAAACTTAACTCCTTCATTCTGCAGCTTAACAAAGACCAATAGTATAACATGTGCATTTAGGATTTACACATCTTTAATGTGCTTTAGCTAATTAGAGCAAAGAAAACCTAGGTACCTGAGTCTCTAAAACATCACATTGATTTTTCTCAGAAGCATGGTCAGACTGGACATTTGGGCATTTAATAGATGACTTTTTGTTACCACTTTGATCCTCTTCAACTTGTACTGGCTTGATTTCAAATCTGGACTGCCCTTGAACATCCTCTTCAGCTTGCTTAGACAAGGCCTGTGACTTGTCTACTTCTGCCCTCAAGTGATTTTTGCCATCAGATTTTAATATACCTTTGTTTGAGTCAGTTAAACTGCTTACTGATGATTGAAGCACATCATTAGATTGTTTAGCATTTGGGTTTACCAAATTAGCAGAGCTTGCACAGTCCACATCCACAGGATCGTATAGGTATTCATCAACACACCCTGAGGAACTGCCAGGTTGGTCCCGTGCAGAATTTTCACCATCATTGTTCTGACGGACGTCAGCGATCAACTTGCTGGAATAGTTATCTGATTCCCCTATATCATTTGAAAGACCAGCAAAGTTCTTTCTTCCATCATCATTCTCAGGTATTTCTGCACTGGGTATCTGTGTGAATTGCGACCTGAGAAGGATAATAAATCCTCATATAAGCAGAGTTCAAGCCACAATTAATGTACTTGAAAGGTAAAACAACAATCTAAACATCTCAAACCTCTGAAAGAAACTTGTTTCACGGTGTGGTATAGTACGTGGCGACGTGAATACTAGAGGAGGAGAACTGACTCCTAAGAATCCTTGAGGCACATGTGCAGTTTTCACAGGCTTTATTGGAGATAGATTGCTTATGTAATTTGAAAAAGGAGATTCCTGAAATCAAAGGAAAAGAGATGAACACAATATTCACCATTGTTTAAAGTGTAAATGAAAAGCTCTATTGTTTAGGATCTATGTTTGCGATGCAGATAAAGGATCCTAATTACCTACTCACAAAATCTCTATGATAGGATGCTAATTTTAATAAGCAAAAGGCCTTCATGTGCACTTTCTTTTCATTTGCTTTTAGGTAGCTCCAAACACATCATGGAGTTATGCAGGGCCTAGAACTGCTACAAACTTTAAAAAAAAAATGCAGTTGTTGATAAATAAGAGCACATTTGCAGATTCACCTATTTGAAGACATCCCTCCAAAACTGATGCACATGTGAATGACCCACAAAATGCCATTCAGATACCACCCCACTATCAAAGTTGGACACACATCAGACAGCATTATACGAAATCTAGGATTGCACCATATCCAATTCAGATTCCATCGCACCAACAAAGGTGGACAAACATCACACGCCCTCAGACTCCAGCAAACTTTAACTCCGATCACCTATTTGGTCAAGAAAGGCAAGTTTGCTTATATGTAAAACGACCACCAAAATCCTCTTAACCTACTTGAAATCTCAACCTTACCAACATAAATGCAGCACCAAACCCTAACCGCATTAAGAAATAAAAGAAAAATTTCCACAAATAACCCTAATTCCAAGTTGAGAAAAGCTTAAACCCATCAAACAAGTTGACAAAAATTACGAGGAGATCTAAAAACAAACCATAAACGAAAAATCATCCATTAAACAATGAAAATACAATGAAGAATTCAAGTTCAAGCATAAACAATAAAAAAGAGAACATAAATTGAAATAAAATAATAGTTGAAAATGCAATTACTTGGACAGGAGGGGAATCGGACAAGGAAGCGGCGGTGACAGCGGCAGTGGTGGTGGTATTAGCAGGTTGAGGTGAATCCATGGAGTAAAACCCTAATTATTTTAACCCTATAGACCACTCTCTGCATCTTTCTCTTTCTCTCTCCGTGTGCAGTGAGGCTTTGAGAGTGATTGTTGAAAAAATGTAACTAGAAATTTAGCCTTTTTAGTAAATTTTTATTTTGTGGATTTTCTTTTCAGGAAAGATAAAAAAAAGAGACGTAGCCTAAGAAGGCGGGGTTTTAAAAAAGTGAAATCCGAGCGGGAACATTTCTTCTCTCTATGGGCCCATACTGTTACAAATGGGCCTATTAAGCCCGAGTTGAGCCCAAGTCTGTTAAGCTGGGCAGGACTCTGCAGCATTAACCATGTCATTCTCTATGGGCTGTAGGCTCTGCTTTCTTTCGTGGCTTATAGAAAAATTAACCAACTCTACTCAGCCCAACAGCCCAAGAAAGCAACACAAGCCCAACTTTATTCTAGCTTCACAACTCAAGCAATTTTTTTTTTATTTTTATAATAAATTTTCAATAATATATTTTAGTTCAATTATTTTATTTAATAATAATTAAAATAATGTTTTTTTTTTTAAATTGTCTTTCAATAGTAAAATAAAAAGATATTGGAGGACTAAAAAGTAAAAAGAAAGAGAAAGGTGACTCCTTTTGTTGTTGTGGTGATGTCAATATTAACCTGTCTAGCAGCTCACGTGCATGCAACTCAAACAACGTACATTATATCAATTTCCTGCTTTAATTATCTTTATTTTATATCTATAAAAATAATATATATTTTCTTTATAAATTTCAATTGAGATTTTAAATTAAAATTTCAATATTTGATAGTGTATTTATATTTTGCTTATTAACCATAATTTATCATTTTTTGTAATTATATTATATAATCCCCTTACCCTTAATGTGTTTTATATATCCAATAAATTAATATTTTTGTTAATAAAATTTAATTCAGTAATATTAGAAATTTTCTTTTCAGATTTCAAGTTTGAGTTTAATCAGAATTAATTAATTACAAAAAGAAATTCTTTTTATTATATTCTGTATTCCTTTATTTAAAAAATTTTTAAAAATTTTTCAAATGTAGTGGAAATTTAAGAAGGATAAAAGATTATCGAATTAATCTAAGGTTGAATCAATAAATGTGTGTGTACAATCTCCATTTTTGAACTTGTTGTGGAAAAATTGATTATTCTTTTTTATGATAAATAAAAATAGACATTATTAATTTTATATCTAAAATTGTTAAGAGTCTAGAGAATACAAGGAAAAACCAAGTCCATTCAATTTAAGTCATTTTGGGCAGTTCTAAACTAAACAACTGAATATATAAATGGATGGTTTTCAATATTCTCCAGTTATGAGAATTAAAAATAATAATAATGTCATCAAAATTATTACATTTTTGTGAGAAAAATATAAATTTAATTACTTAAAATATCCAAATTTTAATCATGAAAAATAAGAAGAAACGTGTAAATGGATACGTAAACATATTACTTGAGAAAAATTATATAATGAAATTAATGTATGTACAACGGTTTTCTTATAATGAGTTTTACATGAATTTCATAAAAATTAATAGTTATAATGAGATTGTTGTATGCACATAATTTTATCAAATAAAAAGTTTTTTGCTTAAAAGAAGGTATATTTAAATAGTTTAGTAGAAGTTGGCATCTTGTAATTGGAGAGAATAAAAAGAGAAAGTAGAAAGAATGTATACGTTGGAGGGTAATGGGTTTGGTGATGGTCATGCATGGAAGCATTTCCCGAAGAGAGAATCGAATCAGTCCCCTTTCTTTTTGCTTTTTCACAGTTTGCTACAGCCTTCTTTACCATTCCCCAAGAAAATGGTGGGTGATATCTCATTTTTTTCCTTTCAATTTCATTAACTAATTAATTAATTAATCTCCTTTCCTTCTACATTTTCTTTTTTTATATATAAAAATAGATAAATTAACTCTACACTTTGTAAAAATATTTCTATGAAAATATCAGAGGTAAGATTTAAACCTAAGAGTTATTAAATCTCTTTCATCACCTGAGTTAATCTCTTGGAGCATGTTATTTTTCTCTTTGAGTGAAAGAGAGAGAGAATGAACGTTTAAAAACAAAATTATAGAATAGGATGAAAGAATATAAGAGGAAGAAAAAAAAAAAAGAGAAAATGAGAGTGAAAAAGCCATCACAGTGAAGAAGAAAGAAAAGGAAAAGATGGTCAAAATTTGAACCTCGAAGACTTCTCTTCCATCATCAACTTCGACTATCTTTATCGAAACTCTATATATCATTTTCCTTCTTTTAATTTTTGAACCTTATATTCCCTTAATTACCTCTTCATTATTCTACTTCAAAACACAAGAGAAGAGAGAAAATAACCTTCCCTTCTCTCTCTCTCTCTCGGTTTTTCTTTCCTTCAAGTTAGAGACAAACTTTTACTTTAGTTTCCTTCCTTCCCATACGTTCCTCTAAATTACCAAAACTGACATGCACGAGTGACCTAATAAAATATATTATCCACCACCTTACATAAAATTATTCATATATGAATTGTTTTTACTAATTTTGATAAAGATGGAAGCAACAGGAATCATGCACATGAAAATTTCCATACCCAATATGATAAATGGTCCGTAGCCGGGGAAGATTTATTAATTTGCATAGAATTATTAACATGGAGATGAAAATTTAAAAAAAAAAAAAATTTTGTCTGAAAAACCTATTGACTTGTCCCAAGAATTAAGTCCAAAGTACGAATAAAAGGAATATTCAAAAATGAAAAGTAAGCAACATTTTTTTCTTAAATAGAGACTGCTAAGAGGTCATGGCATGGGTTCGCAAAGTATAAAAATTAAAGGAGAGACATGACCCCCCACTGTTGTGCTATGAGACAAGAATAAATGTAAGGTGTAGGGCACATCTTCTCTCTTATGTTCTTTAGATATATGGGATTTCGAATATTCAATTTGTCTGCTAACAACCAGTGAATTTTTTTTCCTAGCTCCTTATCCAGTCATAACTCCAAAATCACTTATTACACTCACTCATGGTCTGATTTGAGATTAGGTTAACTCAATACATGAACCTTTCCAACAATCTTCTGCATTTTCCGGTTAGAAAGTTTCACTTCCGATGAGCACCCTTAACATAGATCATTGTCCTTGGCTAGCTACTTGCGTGGACTGTAATTCAATTTACTATGACAGCAGAATTAGAGAGGGCCCTAAATGCATGCCATAGTCAAAAGGTTTCCCTTTGGCTCATTTTATAGAGGAGAAAAAAAGATATTGATGAGTTGTTTATGTTGTGCTTAGAGGTTGCAATTCATACTTTACGTGGGACACTTGGCATGCACTCTTCGCTTACGACTTCCTCCTTCCTTCATTTGCTTTAATCTATCATTTTTTTTTTTTAATTTTGAAATTTGTTGTAAAATTAAAATATTATATATATAATAAAATTCATACATATATTTTTTATTATAAAACACATGCACACATTTGGTAAATGAACCGTTGATTATGATTATGATACGCAATTATGATTATTATATATGAAGGTAATGACAATATTATTTATGAGGAGAAATTAGTAAGGGCAGTTGTGGAAGTTGAAAGCGAAATTCGTAGGTGACGTGCTCATGCACTCTCGCCACCCTCCAGAAGCCCTAAAAAGAGGCGGTAGCTAGAGCTTTATCAATTATTGAACTTCTTTTGTCTTTGGAATCTGATTTTCAAAATTTCTTTACTTCTTTTTCTAATTGTAGTCACTTGCGATCCCATTGTTCAAGGAGACCCAAAGTGAAGAATGTGAAAAAGAAAGCCTAAACGGCTAAAACCTCTCTGCTGGCTACCTCAATCTTCACCCCATTATCGAGGTCTATCCAAGTATTTAAACCACCTTACCCCAAAACCTAAATCACAAGGAAACAATCTCTTCTTCTTCAACTTAGTACGTACGTACTGATCCTCCTTTCTTTCATCTCTGTGATTTTGCTTGCTAGTTAACTCAAGGTAAGTGCTTAGCTCTAGCTGGAGGGTAATGTTGGTTCAGAGTTTTTTTATAAGTTTTATATGCAACTTAACTAATATATAGTTATTGGGTTTCTCTTACCTTACAAGGAAATTCAGAGGAGCAAAGATGAGCAGACCAGGGGACTGGAATTGCAGGTCATGCCAGCACCTCAACTTCCAAAGGAGAGACTCATGTCAGCGTTGCGGAGAGCCAAGGCCTGGGGAGAGAGGTGACTATTATGGAAGTTTTGGAGGGAGGGGTGGCTCATCTTTTGGATTTACGGGGCCTGATGTTAGGCCTGGTGACTGGTATTGCACGTTTGGCAACTGTGGAGCTCATAACTTCGCTAGCCGTTCCAGCTGCTTCAAGTGTGGTGCGTCCAAGGACGACACTTCTGGTGGATTTGACGGTGATATGTCGCGGATGAGAGGTTTTGGGTTTGGAGGCGGCAGCACTAGTCGTTCAGGATGGAAATCTGGAGACTGGATTTGCACTAGGTTATTTAATTAATTTCTCTTCTCACTCTATACATTCTCTTCTTTCATCTATAATACGTACAGTGTCCATGCACATAACTGTATACCTATTTTTTTTCATAGAAAATGGTAATTTATTTCTGTGCACTAATTAATTTCTCACTTAAACTCAAGTTACTGTTAATTAATGAGTGTTATATGTTCATATATTTTAATTTGACAGGTCTGGCTGCAACGAGCACAACTTTGCTAGCAGGACTGAATGCTACAGATGCAATGCACCGAGGGATTTATCTGCTAGCAAGTCTTCATATTAAAATCATCGATTAATTTCCATTTCCGTTTCTGGGTATGAAATTACTTTGTTCTCTGCAAATCATATATGCTACCTATATGTACCTTCTAATCATGAGACATTAAACTGGGTTTTCTGCAGGCACTGCAGTACTATACAACTCCAAGAAGAAAAATCAAGAAAATTAAGACAGTTATGTTGCTACTACGTACATCCCAGATCGAGCTTTTATTTTTGCCTACCTCTATTTTGGTTCTTTATTTTGGATATTTTCTCTATCTTTATTCTGCTGAGGAGAGGTTTAGAAAGATCATGTATGGTTGATCAGAGAGAGACCTGCATGGATCATTTAGCATTTTGTGAGCCTTCTTAAATATATAATTAAGTAATATCGAAATGTAGTCCTGCGGTATCAATCTCTCTTGTATGGATGATGATCAGTTTGTGTTTGAGACAGTATCTAATGATATATCTTTTGGTTATTCAGTTCAAGGTGTGCCTTGCTAATTACTAAAACTATACCTCTCTCCTTGTTAATAGATATATAATATATTTAATTACCATCTCTCTCTCTCTCTCTTTCCATATCATCAATACACAATGTTCTATATAAGGTTTCAAGGCAGCTTTGTCCACAAGTGGTCCAAGGAATAATTGACTTAAAATTGTAAATAATTAATATAATGTTCTTTTCTGCAAAGCAATTAAAGGCAAAGCAGTTGCAGATGGACCACTGTGGGATCTTTTTATTAATGTAAATTGATATAGATATTAGATTCAAATAACGCGAAATCAATATATAATAATTTTATTCTAACTAATAATATGAAGTCTCATATAAATCGTATTATAATTAATAACTTTAATAAATTTATTATATATATATATATATATATATATATATATATATATATATATATATATATATATATATATATATATGTTGATTTCACTGCAAATAACCAAATTTTCTATAAAAACCAACCCTCCCAAATTACCTCCCTTAATCTCTTACTCTTCATATAATAGAGAGTCTCATTCTCCCTCTCAAAATCTCTCTCTACTTTAGTAATTTATTTTAACCCAAAAAGTATTTATTGCTAGTGGATGTGTAAAAAGAGATTCCCTCATCATGCATTCATATAGAATAAATATTTGCCATATATATATATATATATATATATATATATATATATATAGCATGATCTCCATGAGCACTCTAAAGTCTAAACTTAGAAGTAAACTAGATAATTACAAGGAAGAAACCATCTTATTACTATCTATGAATTAGATTGTATGCATTTGCCCATTCTATTTGCTTTTCTTTGTGATTATATGTCAAAGATAATGTTAATAATATAGAGTTTTAATAACTATTTTGTTGAGTATTTTTTACAAATTCAACTTGAAAAGGTTCATTTTTACAAAGTGAAATGGAGAGAAAAAGAAAAAAGAAAAAAAAACCTTTGAGCTTACTAAATTTGTAAAAATTTTATGTAGTTATTGTATCTTAAGCATTATGCTTGCCTACTATAGTTATGATATATCAAAATCCTAAGCTTGTCTTGCAAAATGTAATATTCATTCATACACTGATTCTGAAGGTATCATGTGTTGCCTGCAGGAGGGATCACATTTAACTGAGATAGAAATGTTGAATTTTTTTTTTAATTATTATAAGCAATAAGATAATTTTATTAATAAAATGAGCTGTAAAAAAATTTAGCATGAGTCATTCAGCTAAACCTCAATTAACAAGCTTTTCTTTGGAACCCTGCTTAGGGTAGAGCATGGTAAGTGAAAAAATCTAGATTGGAGCATGCTAGATGCAAAGGTGTGATACTAATACATATGAATAATAAATATGTTATTAATTAGGATATAAAATGACATTGATGAGGGATCATTTTGCTTTTTTACTTTTTAGTATAATTGATTTTGATTGAAATTTAAATTTGAAATTCTATAATTTTAGAGACAATTTCAGTACTATTTATTGGCATTGAGTTAGATAATTCAATAGGCTAACCTTCTGCCTAAATTCTTTTAGCTTATAGTGCTTCATCTGTTATACTATAAAAGATTAGATTCGCGTCTCTGTTAACAATTTAAACTTTTAACATGATGATAAACGTCGATTCTATATAATTAAATTAAAACTCATGAATTATATATTATATTTTTAAATGATTCATATATATTTTACTAGTGGTAGGAAGAAAAAAACAAGACAATAAAAAGTAGATTGAGATATTTAGTTTTGGTCCAAAGGGGATCATTCTGCTATTACAGATATTTTTTTGTTGCTTAATTTAATTAACGGATGGGGTTAACTTTTATATAATCTAATGAACTTCCAACCCAGAAGATCTAAGGGGGAATATATATATATATATATATATATATTAAAAAAAGGGGGAAATTCACATAGGATTCCAAAGCTTTTACAAACACCTTTCATGGGTTCCCTCATTGACCTCTCGGGTATATATGTTTAACACGAAAATTAATTAGTTTTATTTGGTCAAAAAGTAACCACACATTCATTAGTGTCTGCTACTACACTCCATTATATAGCTTTTAGCAAGATTCTTTGTTTCACTTTAAGCATAGCTTTATGTTACTTCATATGCTTTGTTGATGTTAGTGAAGTCAAGTACTACTACTACTGCTATTACTTCCTATCTAATCATCTCACCTGGCTCTCATTTTGTTTTCCTCCTGTTTTTAGAGGTTTTTGTGCCAATTTTCACTGCATTCCATCATTATTCTCGTCCTTATCACAATCATATATTATTATTATTAGGCTGCTCCACTAATCTTGTATTAGTTGATTATCTCTCAATTAGTCAATAACACATATTGTTGAATGTTGATCTTTTGGGACCAACATCTTTATCAAATTGAAAGATGAGTACATTTGTTTGAGATAAGAAAATTATACTAAATATAGAGAGTTAAGGATTTTGATAATTCTTTATATTTAAGTTAATTTTTAAAGTTAAATTGTGTCTCATCTATTTTCTCCATATGCTATCGAAGTCTACCTTTAGCTCAATATTGAGCCACTCACAAATATTTATATTTATGAACTTTACACTTCAAATATTCATATAAAGACATGAGGAGTATTATTTCATATCTATTTGGAATAAGAAAATTACGCTAATTATAAAAATTTGAACAATCCCTTAAACTATTTTTTAAGATTGAATCAGGTAAAGTTCATTTTTTTTGTAAAGTTTAAGAATAGGTATTAAATTTTTTTCATCGATGAGGTGATTCTAATAGTAAAATTAGGATTTTAGAGAGATTTTAGTTAATTATAATTTAATTTATAATTTTTGAGATAAAAAGTTAATTGAGTTGAATATAATTTAATTTAGGTGAGTAATTTCAGATTTTAAGATATAACAATGTCATAATAAGTTGGAAATTAATTGATTAATCAAGGACAATGAATTAGGAAGATTCTTTGAAAATTGTTCCAATACAAATGAATGCATTAATTTCAATATAACAGGAGAAAAGACATTTGATGGGGGGTGTTGCTGATAAAAGAAGAACAAGAACATCTTTAATCATGGTTTTTAAATGGAAGTTGGGCCCCAAAAAACTATCAAAAACAAAAGAATTTGAGTGGATTAAGTACAAGATTGCTGAATTTTAATAAACACTGTGATAGTCAATGGTATCAAAAACAAGGGAGCTTTTTATCCAATTGAAGCTAAGAAAAAAAATTACTTAATCTTTTTGAAAAGTTTTTTCCTTTTTCCAACTTTATAAACCAAGCATGCTCTAACCTATTAAACTTTCTTTTTTCCTACTTTTTCTTTCTTTATCAAGTATCAACCATACACGTTCTTGCTCTTTTTACACACCTTCACACATACTTTGCCAATTAGATTAATTACTACCAAAATCTTTACATGTATGTTCCTAATTTATGCTTTAATTATTGGACATAGTAATAAGTCGGGTATTTTTTTATTATTTAATTCGATCTGAATTTTATTGAAATAGATTCATATAGTAAAGAATCAGATTTAGAATAAAGCTATAACTAGTTATTTTATCTGCATATTATGTACATTATTTATTTTTTATTTTAATAATATAATTTGATATGTGTTTTTCTATATTTCATATTTTCATAATCGTATTATAAAATGTTAATAATAAAGTTCTTAATTAATTATATTTTATTTAAACTGTTAATAAATAAATTGATCAATGTATTATTTTTTAATTACTGTTAACATACACCAATAAAAGAATAAACAAGTAGAGAAAAAAAAAACAATCATGTGACAATATTTGAAATATCATTATTAAAATTCTTATATTTAAAATATAATAAAAAATATTTTTAAAAATAAAATGCTTAAATTTTATAAATAATTTTTTGGGGAGTAATATATATATATATATATATATATATATATATATATATATATATATATATAATTTTTTTAAAAATAATTTACTCCCCTTCTAATTTAATAAAAAAATAATTTAAAAAGTTAATTTGTAGAAAAATTACGATGAGCAGAAATTTAAAATTTTTAAATTTATGAAATGATGTAATAAAAATAATTTTAAATAACTATTAATATTGTTATATGAGATGATATTTTAGTAGTTAAAATTTAAAAATGTTTAGATAAAGTTTAATATTTAATATCATAAGTTATTTTTTTATATAATAAATAAAGATAAGAAAATATTACTATATGCATTTTAATATATATTTAAATTTTAAAAAATAATTCACTTTTTTATTTAATAAAAAATTTAATTAAAAATATTTAATTTTTAGAAACATTTTAATGAACATAAATTTAAAATTTTTATTTTTTTTTTAAAATATAGTAAAAATAATTTTAAATAATTATTAATATTTTTATATGAGATAAAATTTGAATAATTAAAATTTAAAAATATTTAGGTGAAAGTTAATCGCTATAATTATTAGTGTCATGAGAAGGGCCACTACGTGCGCCTATTTTAAAATTGTTGAAAGTCCTAATAAAGGCCCAAATTCGATGGTTTCTTGCAAGATATCCAGCCCAGATCGATATTTCCCAATCGATTGCTTCCATACCAGTGTAGCTCCAGCACTTCACGTGCCCACAATACTGTAGTCAGGTCGGGTATTTTGCCTTGAATCTTCCTTTTCATGCTTGATTTTGAGTTCTTTCTATATTTATGCTGTTTTATATGAGTTATCAATCACATATGCTCCTATTATTGACATGGTTAATTGTGCTGCTTGTGCGGGATTGTCCGTTGACTAAATGTTTGATATAATGCCGCAATGAAGTTTGTTGATGCAATAGTTGCATTTTGATTTCTGTATTTGTAATGTAGAGAATTTGGTTAGCTAATAATGATCTGTATGCATGTACGGAAGTTTCTCCATTTTGCAAAGTGTTTTACATCCAAGAGAAATTGTACTGTCCACTTGCATTTGATGTTGTATCACTGCTCAAGAGAATCCCAGGATGAAGTTTTGCCTTTTGAGTGGTATAAGAAAGCTTTCCCAACTATAACAAAATTGACCCACCAGTTAAAAAATGTCGATTTAATTGATGGAAAGTTGGTGAATATCAATGATGATTCAATCGTTATTGATGATCGTATTGCGGACAAGATGCATACATTGAAGTCACTTGTAAGTATGTTTATTGGTTCGCCTTGGGTTCAGCAAAATCTAAAGGAAAATGTAGAGGCCATTTCAGCTAATACAAAATTCAAGCCAGTTGTTTCTTTTAGCAAGCTACGTGAAAGAGAGCCCATGATTGTGAATTCCCTAACCAAAATAAGCAATTTCCTTAGTGTATCTGCTCAACAAAGGAAGTTGGTGCGTTCTGCAATATGCCCACAGGTGACACAGCACCGGATATGGACAGGTGCCCTTGAGGAGATCCTCAATGGATTGAAGTCAGAGATGGACTCTTTGTATTATGAATATTCAGGCAAAGGGAGTAACATGGGGCAGCAGATAATTTCTAGCTGTTTAAAGTTCCTAGCTCATACTGGCATCTCAGATCATGAGTGCACTTATGGATGCAGCTTGGATCCCATAACAGTGTCAATTCTCAAAGTTCTGGTACATGGGAAGAAGTTCTTGAGATGTTCAATGATCTCATTAGGTGTTTGGAAAGCGAGAAGGGATTACTTTATCATGTGGCAAAGCTTGAGGTGATGAAAGAAGGGTTTTCTCAGATCAAGGATGTTTTGGTTGACAAGGCTATTGGATACAAGGAGGCTCGGCATCAGAAAAGCCTGGTGCAGAAGAAGCTCTCCAAGACACTGGGTTACTCTTCACGCTGTTTGTTCACGCTTTTATTGTATTACCTCTATGGACATGTTAGAGACATTGAAGTTGATTTATGTGGAGGAATTTATGGTGGTGAAGGTGGCGCTAGGTTTTGCTTGTGCATGGGGAGGATTTTGACTTCTGTTGAGGAGAAGATGGTTAAGAGCGGGGTGAAGCAGTTGGACAGGGCTCTTGGGCTATTCAAGTTTATATGGGAAACAGCAGGGATGCAAGGGGTTTTGGAACTGCAAGGTCATCTGTAGTGTGTTGGGGCCAAGGATAGGATACTTACGCATAGAGGAACCTTGTTCTTTGTACATGGTATCTTTGACAAAAAATGAAATCAAAAGACCAACTCAGTTGTAATTTTTCATATTTCACAACGAAATTTGATCCAATTACTGCCTGGAAGACACTTTTGCTATTCTATCTATTACTTTGGTTTATAAAATTCTTTCATAGAGACCAATCGTTATACTTTCCAGAACACTTAATACTTTAGTTGCTGCTTAGAACGAAAGGCCTACTTATTGGATATGGAAATTCCCGTCTCTTTATAGATTCCAAATATATATATATATATATATATATATATCATGTCGCCAGCTGCAATTCAAAGTACTTCACTTGAATAAAAATTTGATGCTCCTGTCTTTATTGATCAAGTTTATTATATTTGTTCTCTGCAGTTTTCATCTAATTATTCAGATGTGGACTGTAACGCTGATTTGATTATTTGGTGAACACCACAGTATCTCTCTACTTACTGAGCAGCTTTTCCTGATTGTTGCTGGGTAGATTCTACATTACTACAACTGTATGGGAGAGTAAAATAAGGAAGCATTATAAGGTTAAGCTTGCAACAGAAGAAATGGAACAATCATAGGATAACTTTGGTGGGAAACATTGATATAAAAAAAATGACAGTTACACAATTTGAAAGTCCAATATGAAAGCAACTGAAATAATACACTACCAAGCCTGTATCACAGAACAAACAGCCTGTATGAAAGTGAGCAGAAGAAGAATAACTGCTGCAATGACAGAAATGACTGCCCATGGATTGTTGAAGTAATTGTGTTTCAATGTTGCCTGCCACTTATGCCAACGGACCTTGCAGTAGTCATTCAAATCTTCGCAGAGAAGTAAATAATAGAACACATTAGAATCAAACAAAATTTCCTTGGCAAGGTTGTTGAAAAGCATTGATGCTTCCAGGTTGTTAGCCAGCATGTTTTTCATAATCCCACATTTGACAAGTAATTCTACATCATGAGGAGTGTTTATAAGGATGTCCATGAGGACAATATAATCACTTATATATGAAATCTTGCAATGGCATTGCTCGAATGCTATAAGATTCCTGAAAAATGCTTCTGTCATCTCACTCACCCTTACATATGGTATTTCCAGGACACCATCAGTAAATTGTATGTCCAGTAAGTGTTTGTTTGATGCTACCTTAAATTTAACTCCAGCTTCATGAAGCTCAGTTAAGCTTTTTGCCCCTTTGAACTTTAGTCTCCTCTGCTTTGGTGGTTGCGTTTGTTTGAATGGCTGGTGACAAAGTATTAGGAAATCAACGAAATGCCTTACTTCATTGCTATTCATGGTATTGAAGTGATGATCTAGTTGCCCAAAGGATTTGAAATAAGCACCAGTTAACTGAAGAATGGAAGGCCACTCAGGTGAACCAGGAGATGCTCTGCTCTTGGCAAAGTCCAAGACATCACTAAGAATGAAGTATGGAAGCTGATTTTCAATCAACAGCATGTCGCGATGTATATCGAACACGAGACCTGATCTATCATAGACACATTCTATTGGAGATGTTAAGTGAGGAAAAACTCTACCCAACAAAATATCAATAGTGAAGGCCGCATCAACAGTGATGATTTGCACAAATTCATTACTGGTAAGTTCAATAGTCTCAGCATAACAGTTTCTTGCTCTTTCCTCCCTTTCTTTTATAAAATTTACCAGATCATCCAACTTTACCTTTGTCTGCTGCAGAAAATTCTGTAAATGCCTCCATTTGTGCTCTTCCATGGCACCTAAGCCAGCCCTGCCATGGTGAAAAGGACCAATCGACACTAGTCGAGGTGTGTATGCATTCTCATTTACATCTCGGAGTCTCTTGGGAACTCTATAAATACATCTCTCTGAGGATACAGGAGCCAAACTTTCCAACCTGCTCTTCATAGAGGTTACCAACAGACTGGCTTGAAGATCTTCTATATCAATTGCGGTATCATTGCTTGTTTCTCCTTGAATTGCCATCCAATTGTCGATGTGATTTGAGTTTGGCTAATAACATGAAATGGAAAAATGATACTAGAAGGAATTAAAAGAGATGGCAATGTAAAACCTGTTATCCTGGTAGTCTAGACTTGAAGGTATGAAGTCAACGGTATTCTCTCTATTTCCTCCCCTAATTGCAAGTGGATGCTTATGTAATATTCTATTCACATATTCATTTTGAAAAGTCATTGGATGTAAGCCGTAACACCCCAAATTTTTAAATTTATTATTTTGTACGTAATATTAATATTTTATTTTATTTAAATTTTAGGAAATTATGTAAAATTTTTTGGATTTTCGAAATCGGGTTTGATTTCCCGAAAATATAACACTTTGATGATTTTTAAAAATTAATTTAAAGACCACGTGGCAAAACTAAAAATATATTTGGAGTCTACGAATTTTTCTGAGTTTTCTAGAATTTTTTCGAAATTTTTGGGCCTCGTTTTTTATCCCAAAGCAGAGTAAAAATTCAATTTCAGGTACCATGAATCAAACCGGCCAAATCGAACCGGACCGGCCGAATCGGGCCAGCTCCTACTTCTTCTTCTTTTTCCTTCCCGCGCGCGTTTTCCTCTCTTCCTCTCCCTCCCGTTTTCTCTCTCCTCCCTCACCCCCAAGCAGGGCCGCCGCCTCCCCAGCCTCCCCACCTCTCCGGCGCGCCGCCCCGGTGCCTCCCCACGGCCGGCCGTCGTCCCAGGTGGCCGGAAAACGCGCGCAAACGCCTCCCCTGTGCGCGCACGACGCTTTACCTTCCCGGCCTAAATCCGGTCGATCCGGCCACCGATTGGGCCGAGTCTTGTGTCAAACACCATCTATACCTCGAGAGCTTTCCATAGACACCAAGAACACCAAAATCCGTAGAGCGGTTTGGCTAATTTTTGTCCGGGAAGTTTTAGCTCATTTTGACTTTTGGGCTAGATTTCTCGCAAACCGTGAACCCCACGAGAAAACCGAGAGTACCAGAGCGCTCCACTCGTCGAGAGTTTCGCGGCAATATAAATTTCAAAATTTTTCGACACCGTTTTTCGGTGGGTCCCATGGAACTTCGTAGTGTTTTTCCGAGCATTAAATGAGCTTAGAAAATTTCGTAAAAATTATATACTAACCCCCGTGTTGTGGGTTTCGTGTAGGTACCTTTAATTCGCGGAAATTCGACAGTTGTCCGGATCTGTGAATTTTCGACCAGACAGACTGGCTATCAAAAAAGTCTCCGAATTGGATCGAGATTTTGGCTACCCCACCATTGTCAGACGTCCCGAGAGCGTCCTCGGAGTCGGAATCGGCATAGGTAAACCCGAACCTTGCTTTTTCGTAATTTTCTAGTGCTTAAATGGTATTAAAAATCCATAAAATATTTGTGGTAGCTCAGAAAATTATGATTCTTTTTGCAATAGCCTGGTAATATTGCCAAGGACCCCGGGGCAAAGTTTTAAAATTTTTAGAGTTTATTTGAGTAGTTTTTGCAAAAGGGTCAATTATAAGGACTAAACTATAATTTTACATATTGTAATTGATGATTGTTTGGATGGGCCCAGGAGGGGCTGTGTGATATGATTGAGTTATGATTGAGTTGTGGGTGTATGGTTGGTGGATATAGAAGTGTGTTTTAAACCCATTTGTAGGTTGGGTAGGTTCTAGGTATAGGGGAGACTCTGCTGGATTTTCGGCACGACTTAGGACGTATTAACCTGCTTTGCTCCCTCGCAGGTCGTTTATTAATGTTTGTATAAACCTATTAACTCTTAGAATTTTCGTATGTGTTAGAAATATTTATTTGAATTGGGTCTGTAATATAAATTGTCATTTTGGACCTGTAAACTTATTATTTTATGTATGTTGATGGACTGGATGAGGGAGCTGAGCTCCCATTTATTTATATGTTGTATGAGTATCTGGAGGGTGAGCTGAGCTTTCCAATTGATTATATATTGTGTTTACAGGTCGGATGAGTCAAAAACTCTCCGTTGAAAGGTCCATTTTATGGTCGGACTCTGTCCGGTTGAATCCTTGAAATTGAGCCCAAATGGGCTTTAGATTTGGGTTGAGGAATAGTTAGGTTTACTACGGGCCTCGGGGGCTTTAGGCTGGCCTAGGTCCTAGTGCCGGTCCAGCCCATAGGTTGGGTCGTGACAAATGTGGTATCAGAGCTTAGGCTCCAGATTCATAGGGAAAATTTGTCTAAAGTGTTGAAAAGAGTCTAATAGGAGTCACATGCGGAAAATAGGGTCCACATTCGTCTTGCATTGTCATCTTTGCTTTTAGTTTCTGCTTCATAATTGTGTGTAAATATGAGTCTATAGAGTTGTGTAATATGCCATTTTGAAATTTTGTGGCTAATGCTGTTGAATTTCTGGAAAATGCGTAGAAGCAGGAGAGCTGCCACTGCACCAGAACCAGATGTGCCTGACGAGGTGTCGGCACAGGATGAGGCGCCTGCCCCGAGGAGGCGGGGTAGGAGGCCTAGAGCTGCTCAAGTAGAAGAGCAGCTACCACCAGTTCAGGATCAGTCTTTTATGGCACAGGGTCCCATGGACCCAATGGCAGCTACTCTAGCTGGTTTGCAGAGAACCATCAATATGATGGCACAGTATATGGTCCACCCTCTCCAACAGCAGCAGTCTACCGCACCAAGAGGGGAACCTTACAAACAGATAATTAATTTCAAGAAATTGGTGCCTGGTACTTATGATGTGTCAGACGATGTCTATCGATTTTTGGATTCCTACAAACAGGCAGGGATGGAGTTACAGTTGACTGATAGAAGGCTCATAGAGTGTGTGCAGCATGTCATGGGGCCTATGCCTAGATAATAGATGAATGACTACATATTACCTTGGATGGAAGGTTTGTCATGGACCCAGTTTGTGGAACTGTTTATCAACAGGTTTGTGCCAGAAAATTTCAGAGACCAAAAGTAGTGGGCCTTTGAGACCTTAAGGCAGAATGGCAGGTCTGTAGATGAATATACTACAGAATTTCTGGAATTGAGCAGATATGCCCCTAAAGCAGTGGCTACAGAAAGTATGAAGGTAAAAAGGTTCCTAAAGGGACTGGACAAGAGGTATGCAAACCTGGCCATGATGTCTGATCAGTCTTTTGATGTGGTAGTTGATCGAGCCCGACAGATTGAGATTAGCTATACTAGAGATGACAGTAGAAGGGCAACGAAAAAGAGAGCAGAGGGTTCTTCAGGTGTTCCCCACATGGGTACTACGGATAGCGGAGGCCAAAGTAATTACAAAGGAAGAAGTAGGAATAAGAAGAGTGGTTTTAGACACAAGTCACGAGGATTGGACGAGTGCGGATCCAGCGGTGATCACGATTCGAGTACATGATTGGTGCAGTTTAGGATCCTCCCTTGTACCTTGCGCACAGTGTGGAAGGGGATATTCAGGACCTTGTATGATGGGTTCAGGAGTATGTTTCAGGTGTGGCCAACAAGGTCACTTTGTTAGGGAATGCCCTGTGTTCAGCGAGCCACAGATGGGGTCACAGGGTTCTGTTGCAAATGTTCCTCGTCAGTTGTATCCTGGTGCTTCCAGCATGGCAGGCAGTCAGTTCAGTGGCCAATAGGGCCGATGACAAGGAGGACGTGGATTTGGAGGCAGATCAGGGGGTAGAAGTCAGTATCAGGGTTCTGCAACGCAGGGTAGGGGTCAAGCTCGGGTTTTCACCCTGACCCACCAGGATGCTCAGGCTTCCAATACAGTTGTGGCAAGTATTCTTCTAGTCTGTTCCTATGAGGCTCGTGTTTTGATAGATCCGGGTGCTACGCACTCATTTGTCTCCCCAGTGTTTGCCATGAGATTGGGTAGGAACCTTACAACTTTAGAATGTCCTTTGTCTGTAGCTACCCTGCTTAGTGATAACATAGATGTAGATATGATTTTTCCGGGTAGCCCAATAATAGTAGATGGAAAGATTCTCCCAGCAGACTTGGTTCCTCTACCAGTAATGGATTTTAATGTGATCTTGGGAATGGATTGGTTGGCAACTCATATGCCACTTTGGACTGCAGAAACAAAAAGGTGTATTTTCACATACCTGGTGTGGAAGAGTTTAGCTTTGATGGTGATAGGAGCGTGGCTCCATATAATTTGGTGTCAGCAATTAGTGCTAGAAAAATGTTGAGGCGTGAATGTCAAGGGTATTTGGCATTGGTGAGAGATACATCTGTAGAAGGTGTCAACATGGAAAATGTTCCTGTTGTCAGAGAATTCATGAATGTCTTCCCTGAGAAGCTTCCAGGATTGTCACCAGGAAGGGAAATAGAGTTCTGCATTGATGTTGTGCCGGGTACAAACCCCATATCAATGCCGCCTTACAGGATGGCACCAACAGAATTGAAAGAGTTAAAGGAGCAACTACAGGAGCTTTTGGACAAGGGTTTCATACGTCCGAGCACTTCACCCTAGGGTGCTCCTGTTATATTTGTGAGAAAGAAAGATGGGTCCTTGAAGTTGTGTATTGACTATAGACAGCTGAACAAGGTGACTGTGAATAACAAGTATCCACTTCCTCGGATCGATGGTCTGTTTGATCAGCTCCAAAGGGCTAGATTCTTTTCCAAGATAGACCTGCAATCAGGCTACCATTAGTTGAAAATCAGGAATGAGGATGTGTCCAAAACAGCATTCAGGACAAGATATGGTCATTATGAGTTCTTGGTGATGTCTTTTGGACTCACTAATGCACCAGTAGCCTTCATGGACTTAATGAACATGGTGTTTAGGCCATTCCTGGATCGTTTTGTCATCGTATTCATAGATGACATTTTGGTATACTCTCGGACAGAGGAAGAACATGTGTGGCACTTGAGGATGGTGTTGCAGACTTTAAGGGAGCACCAGCTATATGTCAAATTTTCAAAATGTGAATTTTGGCTAGAAAGCATCTCATTCTTGGGACACGTGGTTTCTAGTGAAGGCATTCAAGTAGATCCCAAGAAAATTGAAGCTGTAACTGATTGGCTTAGGCCTACAACAATCACTGAGGTGCGAAGTTTTCTGGGTCTAGCTGGCTACTATAGGTGTTTTGTGCAAGATTTTTCCAGGATAGCGGCTCCCCTAACTAAGTTAACTCGGAAGAATGTACCATTCATTTGGACAGATGACTATGAGAAGAGTTTCCAGAAGCTTAAGTAGTGTTTAACCATTGCCCCGGTGTTGACACTATCGATGAGTGGTGAAGGATATACCGTGTACTGTAACGCCTCCAGAGTTGGCTTAGGGTGTGTTTTGATGCAGAATGGAAAAGTAGTGGCTTATGCTTCAAGGCAGCTGAAGAGGCATGAACAGAATTACCCCACAATGATTTGAAAATGGCGGCTGTAGTCTTTGCACTAAAAATCTGGAGACACTACCTATAGTATTTGTGCGAGATATACACCGACCACAAGAGTTTGAAGTACATCTTCCAACAGAGGGATTTAAACTTGAGACAGAGGAGATGGATGGAGCTTCTGAAGGACTATGATTGTATCATCCAGTATCACCTTGGGAAGGCCAATGTAGTAGCAGATGCTTTGAGCAGAAAATCTTCTGGCAGCTTAGCGCACATATCAGCGGAGAAGAGACCGTTGATTCAGGAAGTACATGAATTGATGGATTAAGGTCTAATCCTAGATCTTTCAGATGAGGGGGTATTGTTGGCCCATTTTTCAGTGAGGCCAGACTTACGAGACAGAGTTAGAGTTTCTCAGCACAGAGACCAACAATTGATGAAGATCATAGAAAGAGTACAACAGGGTGAAGATGGTGAGTTTGGATTTACCAATGATGGTGCCCTTGTACAAGGTTCTAGGATATGTGTGCCCGATGTGGACAATCTCAAAAATGAAATCATGCCAAAGGCACACTATACACGATACAATGTCCACCTAGGCTCCACCAAGATGTACCATGATGTGAAAGATAGTTATTGGTGGAATGGCATGAAGAGAGACATAGCAGACTTCGTGTCCAAGTGCTTGACTTGTCAGAAGGTGAAGTTTGAACACCATAGGCCATCAGGGAAGCTGCAAGAGCTCCCTATCCCAGAATGGAAGTGGGAGATGATTACTACTGATTTTGTGACTGGGTTGCCTCGTACCACACAAGGATATGATTCGATATGGGTAATTGTAGACCACCTAACTAAATCAGCTCATTTCATGCCTGTGAAGACCACATATTCTGTTGCATAGTACGCCCGACTTTATATTCGAGAAATAATCAGATTGCATGGAGTTTCCGCTTCCATAATATCTGACAGAGGGCCCCAGTTCACTTCTCGGTTTTGAAGGAAGTTGCAGGAGGCACTTGGCACATAGTTGAACTTTAGTACTGCTTTCCACCCTCAGATAGACGAACAGTCCGAAAGGACAATCCAAACACTGTAAGACATGCTTCGCATGAGTGTTTTGGATTTTGGAGGTCAATGGGATGATCAGCTACCTTTGGTGGAGTTTGCCAACAACAACAGTTATCATTCCAGCACAGGGATGACACCCTATGAGGCACTATATGGAAGAAAGTGTAGGTCTCCTCTGTGTTGGACGGAGATGGGAGAAGCAAAGGTACATGATGTAGACCTAGTGCAGTACACTTCAGAGATGGTTCCTTTAATCAGGGAACGATTGAAAACAGCTTTCAGTAGGCAGAAGAGTTATGCAGATCCTAGACGGAGGGATTTAGAGTTTACAGTAGGCGATGATGTATTCCTGAAGATTTCTCCGATGAAGGGAGTAATGAGATTTAGAAAGAAGGGCAAGTTGGCACCTCGGTATATTGGACCTTTTGAGGTTACTGATAGAGTTAAACCAGTTGCCTACCGGTTGGAGCTACCACCCAACCTTTCTCACGTTCATCCTATATTCCACATCTCCATGCTCAGGAAATACATTCCTGATCCTTCTCATGTGCTACAGCCGGATGTAATAGAGCTGAAAGAAAACCTGATATTTGAGGAGCAACCTGTAGCCATAGTGGACTACCAAGTGAGGCAGTTAAGATCAAAACAGATCCCTATGGTTAAGTTTTTGTGGGGGAGCCAGTCAGTGGAAGAGTGCACCTGGGAGTCAGAGCGGGACATGCGTAGCAAGTACCCTTATCTATTCAATGTGTAATTCTATACTTTATTCTGCCTTGTGTAAAATTCGAGGACGAATTTTCTGTAAGGGGGAAAGAATGTAACACCCTAAATTTTTAAATTTATTATTTTGTAAGCAATATTAATATTTTATTTTATTTAAATTTTAGGAAATTATTTGAAATTTTTCAGATTTTTGAAATCGGATTTGATTTCCCAAAAATATAAAACTTTGATGATTTTTAAAAATTAATTTAAAGACCACGTGACAAAACTAAAAATATATTTGGAGTCTACGAATTTTTTTGAGTTTTCTAAAATTTTTTCGAAATTTTTGGGTCTCATTTTTGGTCCCAAGACAGTAAAAATTCAATTTCGGGTACCCTAAATCAAACCAGCCGAATCGAATTGGACCGAATCGGACCGGCCGAATCGGGCCAGCTCCTACTTCTTCTTCTTTTTCCTTCCCGCGCGCGTTTTCCTCTCTTCCTTTCCCTCCCGTTTTCTCTCTCCTCCCTCACCCCCAAACCGCGCCGCCGCCTCCCCACCTCTCCGGCGCGCCTCCTCGGTGCCTCCCCACGGCCGACCGTCGTCCCAGGTGGCCGGAAAACGCACTCGAACGCCACCCCTGTGCGCGCGCGACGCTTCACCTTTCCGGCCGAAATTTGGTCGATCCGACTACCGATTGGGCCGGGTCTTGTGTCAAACACCTTCTACACCTCGAGAGTTTTCTATAGACCCCAAAAACACCAAAATCCGTCGAGTGGTTTATCCAGGAAGTTTTAGCCCATTTTGACTTTTGGGTTATATTTCTCGCAAACCGTGAACCCCACGAGAAAACCGAGAGCACCAGAGCGCTCTACTCGTCGAGAGTTTCGCGGCAATATAAATTTCAAAATTTTTCGACACCGTTTTTCGGTGGGTCCCACGAAACTTCGTAGTGTTTTTCCGAGCATTAAATGAGCTTAGAAAATTTCGTAAAAATTATATACTAACCCCCGTGTTGTGGGCTTCGTGTAGGTACCTTCAATTCACGAAAATTCGACAATTATCCAGGTCTATGAATTTTCGGCCAGACAGACCGACTACCGAAAAAGTCTCCGAATTGGATCGAGATTTTGGCTACCCCACCATTGTCAGATGTCCCGAGCACGTCCCCGGAGTTGGAATCGGCATAGGTAAATCCGAACCTTGCTTTTTCGTAATTTTCTAGTGCTTAAATGGGATTAAAAATCCATAAAATATTTGTGGTAGCTCAGAAAATTATGATTCTTTTTGCAATAGCCTGGTAATATTACCAAGGACCTAGGGGCAAAGTTTTAGAATTTTTAGAGTTTATTTGGGTAGTTTTTGCAAAAAGGGTCAATTATAAGGACTAAACTGTAATTTTACATATTGTGATTGATGACTGTTTGGATGGGCCCAGGAGGGGCTGTGTGATATGATTGAGTTGTGGGTGTATGGTTGGTGGATATAGAAGTGTGTTTTAAACCCATTTGCAGGTTGGGTAGGTTCTAGGTATAGGGGAGACTCTGCCGGATTTTCGGCACGACTTAGGACGTATTTGGTCTTTTCTTAGTTTGTATCGAGTCAATTGTATTAAATAATTGTAATAAAATTGTCAGGTGAGCCGGGACAGCCTTCTTCCTCCGCTCAGCCGCCACAGTGACTGCTGTCAAGTATGTGAGTAAAATATTAATTTTAATTGTAATTTCGATATTATTATATGTTCAAACATGCCCATGCATCACTTATATGTAAATATCTATGTAGTTAAACTCTAGGCACATTTTATGTTGCATTCATAACTGTCACGACCCAACCTATGGGCCGGACCGGCACTAGGACCTGGGCCAGCCTAAAGCCCCCGAGGCCCGTAGTAAGCCTTAACTATTCATTAACCCAACTCTAAGGCCCATTGGGCCCAAATTCAAGAAAACAAACGGACAGAGTCCGGCCATAAAATGGACTTTCCAACGGGGAGTTTTCGACTCACCCGACCTGTAAACACAATAAACCATCCATTGGGGAGCTCAGCTCACCCTCCACATACTCATCAACATAATAATAAATGGGAGCTCAGCTCCCTCATCCAATCCATCAAACAGACTTAAAATATTAAGTTTACAGGTCCAACATGAATATAATATTACAGACCAATTTCAAATAATTACTGCTAACACATGCAGAAATTCTAGGAGTAATTAAAATTACACAATATTGATAAACAACTCATGAGGTAAAAAGGAGTTAACCTGAACAAAATATCCTCCTGTGGCTGTAAAAATTTTTGAACAGAGTGAGCGTTCGACTCAGAGTAAAATATCAATCTTAACTATAATCTCTATAACTATCTGAAACTAATGCAACCTGTAGAGTGAAATGCAACATACACAACATTTTCACATCATAACATCAAAAAGGTAATTTGGAGCACTCACACACCCTGTAGTATCAATCATAACATATGGGAGCTGATCCCCTATACAGCTCTCTTAAATCCAACCTGGTGCCAGCGAATTACTCAAGCTCGGACTTCCACTTAATAACCAAATCGAGGGTCCCAGCGAATTACTCAAGCCGTGACTACCCCGTCCTATCCATAGTCCACACCACATCACACGCACGCCAACGCACGCACACTGCTCCAAATTACCACAACAACATCCATGGTACATCAACAGTTATGAATGCAACATAAATCGTGCCTAGAGTTTAACTACATAAATATATGCATATAAGTGATGCATGGGCATGCTGAACATATAATAATATCGAAATTATAATTAAAATTAATATTTTACTCACAAACTTGACGACAAATTACTGTGGCGGCTGGGCGGAGGAAGAAGGCTGTCCCGGCTCACCTGACAATTACATTACATCTATTTAATAAATTTGACTCAATACAAACAAAGAAAAAGATCAAGTACGTCCTAAGTCGTGCCGAAAATACTGCAGAGTATCCCCTATACCTAGGACATAACCAAGCTGCAAAATGGTTCATAACACACTTCTATACTCACAATACATATATCAACAGTTCAATCATATCACACACCCCTCTCCGGGCCCATCAAATCAGTCATCCATCACAATACGCAAAATTTCAATTTAGTCCTTATAATTGATCATTTTTGCAAAAACTGCTCAAATAAGCTCTAAAAATTATAAAACTCTGCCCCGCGGTCCTTAGAAATATTACTAAGCTATTGCAAAAAGAATCGTAATTTTCTAAGCTACCACGAATATTTTATGGATTTTTAATCCTATTTAAGCACTAGAAAATTACGAAAAAGCAAGGTTCGGGTTTACCTTTGCCGATTCCGACTTCGGGAACGTGCTCGGGATGCCTAACAATGGTGGGGTAGCCAAAATTCTCGATCCAATTCGGAGACTTTTCCGGTAGCTGGTCTGTCTGGCCGGAAATTCACAGATCCGGACAACTGTCGAATTTCCGCGAATTGAGGATACCTACACGAAGCCCAATAATAATATATAAAAATCAGGGGTGTTACATTCTTCCCTCCTTACAGAAAATTCGTCCTCGAATTTTACACAAGGCAGAATAAAGTATATGATTACACATTGAACAGATAAGGGTACTTGCTACGCATGTCCCGTTCTGACTCCCAGGTGCACTCTTCCACTGACTGGCTCCTCTACAAAACCTTAACCATAGGGATCTGTTTTGATCTTAGCTGTCTCACTTGGTAGTCCACTATGGCTCTGACAAGTTACTCCTCAAATGTCAAGTTCTCTTTAGCTCTATTACATCCGGTTGTAGTACATGAGAAGGATCTGAATGTATTTCCGAGCATGGAGATGTGAAACACGGGATGAACGTGAGAAAGGTTGGGTGGTAGCTCCAACCGGTAGGCAACTGCTCCAACTCTATCAGTAACCTCAAAAGGTCCAATATACCGAGGTGCCAACTTGCCCTTCTTTCCAAATCTCATGGCTCCCTTCATTGGAGAAACCTTTAGGAATACATAGTCGCCCACTGCAAACTCCACATCCCTCCGTCTGGGGTCTGCATAACTCTTACGCCATCGAAAGTTTGTTTTCAATCGTTCCCTGATTAAAGGAACTATCTCTGAAGTGTACTGCACTAGGTCTACATCATGCACCTTCGCTTCTCCCATTTCTGTCCAACACAGAGGAGACCTACACTTTCTTCCATATAATGCCTCATAGGGTGCCAACCCTATGCTGGAGTGATAACTGTTGTTGTAGGCAAACTCCACCAGAGCTAGCTGCTCATCCCACTGACCTCCAAAATCCAAGACACTCATGCGAAGCATGTCTTCCAGTGTTTGGATCGTCCTTTCGGACTGTCCGTCTGTCTGAGGGTGGAAAGCCGTACTAAAGTTCAACTGTGTGCCAAGTG
The DNA here is from genome assembly GCF_030052815.1 of Hevea brasiliensis. Taxonomy (NCBI): domain Eukaryota; kingdom Viridiplantae; phylum Streptophyta; class Magnoliopsida; order Malpighiales; family Euphorbiaceae; genus Hevea; species Hevea brasiliensis. The sequence continues at coordinate 2,147,213 of NC_079503.1, read as the reverse complement.
CCTCCTGCAACTTTCTCCAAAACCGAGAAGTGAACTGGGGCCCTCTGTCAGATATTATGGAAGCCGGAACTCCATGCAATCTGACTATTTCTCGAATGTAGAGCCGCATCTTGTGCCACAGAGTATGTAGTCTTTACAGGTAAGAAGTGAGCTGATTTGGTCAAGCGGTCTACAATTACCCATATCGAATCATATCCTCGCGTGATACGAGGCAACCCAGTCACAAAATCCATGGTGATCATTTCCCACTTCCATTCTGGGATAGGGAGCTCTTGCAGCTTCCCTGACGGTCTCTAGTGTTCAAACTTCACCTTCTGACAAGTCAAGCACTTGGACACAAAGTCTGCTATGTCTCTCTTCATGCCATTCCACCAATAGCTATCCTTCACATCATGGTACATCTTGGTGGAACCTGGGTGGACACTGTACAGTGTGTAGTGTGCCTCTCGCATGATTTCATTCCTGAGGTTGTCCACATCGGGCACACATATCCTAGAACCTTGCACTAGGGCACCATCATTGGCAAATCCAAACTCACCACCTTCATCTTGCTGTACTCTTTCTATGATCTTCATTAATTGTTTGTCTCTGTGTTGGAAAACTCTAACTCTATCTCGCAAGTCTGGCCTCACTGAAAAATGAGCCAACAAGACCCCCTCATCTGAAAGATCTAGGATTAAACCTTGATCCATCAACTCATGTACTTCTGAATCAACGCCTCTTCTTCTCACTGAAATGTGCGCCAAACCGCGGAAGATTTTCTCGCTTAAAGCATCTGCTACTACATTGGCCTTCCCAGGTGGTACCGGATGGTGCAATCATAGTCTTCCGTAAGCTCCATCCATCTCCTCTGTCTCAAGTTTAAATCCTCTGTTGGAAGATGTACTTCAAACTCTTATGGTCGGTGTATATCTCGCACACTTCACCATACAGTAGTGTCTCCATTTTTAGTGCAAAGACTACACCGCCATTTCCAAATCATGGGTGGGATAGTTCGCTCATGCCTCTTCGTGCCTTGAAGCATAAGCCACTACTTTTCCATTCCGCATCAAAACACACCCTAGGCCAACTCGGAGGCGTCACAAGACACGGTGTATCCTTCACCGCTCATAGGTAGTGTTAACACAGGCGGTGGTTAGACACTCCTTATCCTCATCATTATAACCGACTCTATCGAGCTCTCTTCTGTCCTTTGCATCTTATCCACTTCCCTTTTCCTATTTTTGGTATTGTTGGTATCATTTTAACTTTCTTGTACTTATTCCTTAATTTTAGTCCTATCTCATCCTTACACCTTTTCCTTCAAAGATGTCTATCCCATCATCAACTTTAACTTTCTTTTTATTTCTTAGTCTTATCTTGAATACTAGTTTCATTACTTCAAGAATTCTAACCCTATGATTTACTCCTACCAAAGACATTCTTCACCTTATGTAACACTTATAATTACCCATAGAAATTTTTTTTTTCTTGTATCCCCTTTTTCCAACTTAACTATCGAACATTATCATTCCCTACCAGCCTTAGTAGGAAATTGCTTATCTGGATGAATATGAGCCCCATAAACTATAAGTTCCATCCGAACTAACACTTTGTAGGAAATATGTGTCATGCCTTAATTCCAAACAAGATACTTCACGTGTTCATTCTCCTTAATATAATCATATATACCGCCCATAGCTTTCTAAACTTCAACCTCAAATTACCCATCAGAACAATTTCATCTATTGAAACTTATCCATAAATAGTACTTCATCTAGCTCATAGTTTAAAACAGTCGCAAGCCTTAGTAGCTAACTCAATTTAACTCCTGTCATTACTCTGATCGTCCTTTCATACTTAACACTAGGTATGCACTTACTGTCATTCTCATATCAGGAAATTGTATATGAATTGGTGCCTATCAAAATCTCAAATAACTAGGTCTCCTTGCCTCGCTCCTTATATAACGCCTGAATCAAAAACACGAGCTAAACTTGAAAAGAAAGAAAATATCCTCTATATTCAACTACGCCCGATTGTCCATATAATAACGTTTAACCTATGTTTCTTAGTCGCTCTTCAAATTTCCTCATCTCCTAGCACAATTGTGCTCTACCTATAAGGTATCATCTGCATGAACCCTTTATCGTACCATCGTCCTTCCTGACATAATATTTTATAATTTATTAACTTTACTTATACTCGACCTATGATTCATATCTATCATCGTTTATATTGTGCCCTTAACCTTTGTTGAATCCTGAAAGATTTCTCTCGCTAATAGATTCTTTTAACACTAATTCCACCCTTATCTATGGTCATTAATTTGATCCTTAAACTTTCTAGTGATTTATTACCATCCATACTTGTTACTTTTTATTCTACCCCTACTGTTGCTCTGTTGTTATTGCTTCACTGCAAAGTGATTCTGTTGATCACACTAAAAATGTTTGCCTGACATTCATAACAAACCTCTAACTACCTTCTCACTATCTCAAAAGTCTAACCTAAAACCTATGTGTCATTATCTATCATTCTTTTCCTCTCATCATACCTATTTGATCCCTTAGACTGACTTTTATTCAACTTACTGCTTACTAACTTCTCTTTCTCTACCTATTTAGGTAGTCCGCAATACCATCGCACACCTTCTAACATTTACTCATTATTATTGTATTCCATACCTCCATCACTTTTCTCACTAATATGGTCCCATTTTGAGTTCTCCATCCTTGTCATTCACCTTGCCAATAATAACAATTAGCTTACCCTATATCTTAACTTTGTTCCTTTTATTATGCGCCCTTCAGATTGTCCTTTCATTTATTTCTTTTGTCTTACCCAAAATAGAACTTAACTATTCTATCCCTGGTTCCATTCTTCTTCCTAACATGACAGCTGTACCTGCTAACTATATCTTTCAGAGTCTCTACCGCGTTATCACATATCTGTGCTACTCAGATTTGGTCCTTTGACCACTCTAGCTAGTACTTCCACTGGCATTTAGATTATATTGCATTTGCAATCAATTGTCCAAACCTTCATCCTGCACTTTCTCTATCCATTGGCCTTTTATAACTTATCTTCGCTAATTTATTTCTCTTAACACTGTTATAATTAGATTATACTATTGTTTTGAACAATATAAAGTTAGAAGGGAACTCAGGAAATTACAGTCATACTTTTATTGTATGATTTCTATTCTTATCCTTTAGCTTACATAATACCCTTACTACCTCGAGAACTGATTCTGCAAAGAATTTTATTTATTTGTAAATGTTATTATCATTATTATTATTTTCCATGTTTACTCAATTAGCCAAAACTTAAGGTTCCGGGCATCCAAACCCGTCATCCAATTCAAAGGATTTACATCCATTGTGATCTGATTATATATGATTCCTATAATGAAACTTGTATCCTCTGCAGGATACCCGAGCCAACTATTCTCTACCACACTCTACAGTCCTATCTGGGGCACTATTTTGTTGGTCACCATTATTAGTAATAACTTTCGATCCCTTCTGAAAAGATAGGACTATACCCTAACTTGCTGCAACAAAGGTACTACATTTACCACCTTGCCCAAAACCATGTCAAATTAATGTCTCCTTTATCATATCATAGCTCTGTAAATCATCAATTCATAGTTTCGACCTTCTCTAAGTAATAGGGTTGTACTTTATTTCATACTGATACACACAAGGTATACTATTCTCACTAAGTTCTAACCAAATGTTTGTCATACTGCAAAAACCATCCAAAATTCCATACTGAATACTAGATAATCTCACTCTATAGGTGTCACCTTTACTTTGCAACTAGTACGAAGCCTCTAGTCTGATGGCAACTCTTACTGTAACTCTAGCTCATGCTAGGGCAACTGAGTCACTGACTCTAATTATCACCCAACTGTGACCTTTCAATATTCTAACTCTAAACTCTTAACCAGGAGTTCCCAACTTCTCTGCAGATATAGAACTCTGTTATGGTATTACTATACCAAAACAGAGACTGCCTGCAAACATCCTCATCATAAGCACTACAAGAAGTACGCAGCTCTACACAATAATCTCATGTCGGTACTATAATCTGCAGCTTACAGAGCAGACATCGAGAACATTGTATAGTTACTACGATACGTCCTGACAGACTAGGTCTCCTAATTTCTTATCTCTCTTGAATCTTCTATTATCATAAACTTATTCTGTCTGGGTCATCCACTGATGACTGCCAGCAATGGTATCCTCATCCTTATCTAGGGCAACTGTACTTTCAAGACTCACTTTTATGTACTCGTGCCTTGCACGAAATGGGCACACCATTTAAACCCATACTGACAAAAACATAGCATTTCTTGGAGTACGTATCCTCATGATAGACCTCAACCTGTCTGCTAACTCTATTTCACATTTCTATGTACTCCACGAAAATCAAGACACTAACTGAGGCACTTTTATATTTCCCGAGGTATAACGCAGAATCTAGAAACAAAGAATTACAGGAAAAGACGAAACAGAATCCTATACTCCGCATGTGACTCCTAGTAGACTCTTCCCAACACTTTAGATGAACATTCCCTAAGAATCTGGAGCCTAAGCTCTGATACCACATTTGTCACGACCCAACCTATGGGCCGGACCGGCACTAGGACCTGGGCCAGCCTAAAGCCCCCGAGGCCCGTAGTAAGCCTTAACTATTCATTAACCCAACTCTAAGGCCCATTGGGCCCAAATTCAAGAAAACAAACGGACAGAGTCCGGCCATAAAATGGACTTTCCAACGGGGAGTTTTCGACTCACCCGACCTGTAAACACAATAAACCATCCATTGGGGAGCTCAGCTCACCCTCCACATACTCATCAACATAATAATAAATGGGAGCTCGGCCTCATCCAATCCATCAAAGACTTAAAATATTAAGTTTACAGTCCAACATGAATATAATATTACGGACCAATTTCAAATAATTATCGCTAACACATGCGAAAATTCTAGGAGTAATTAAAATTACACAATATTGATAAACAACTGCGAGGTAAAAAGGCAGTTAACCTGAACAAAATATCCTCCCGTGGCTGTAAAAATTTTTGAACAGAGTGAGCGTCGACTCGAGAGAGTAAAATATCAATCTTAACTATAATCTCTATAACTATCTAAACTAATGCAACTGTAGAGTGAAATGCAACATACACAACATTTTCACATCATAACATCAAAAAGGTAATTTGGAGCACTCACACACCTGTAGTATCAATCATAACATATGGAGCCGATCCCTATACTGACTCTCTTAAATCCAACTCGTGCCTGAATTACTCAAGCTCGGACTTCCACTTAATAACCAAATCGAGGGTCCCAGAATTACTCAAGCCGTGACTACCCTCGAAGGAACGGTCCCAAATAATTACTCAAGCCGTGACTACCCGTCCTATCCATAGTCCACACCACATCACACGACGCCAACGCACGCACACCGCTCCAAATTACCACAACAACATCCATGGTACATCATGCTATGAATGCAACATAAATCGTGCCTAGAGTTTAACTACATAAATATATGCATATAAGTGATGCATGGGCATCTTGAACATATAATAATATCGAAATTATAATTAAAATTAATATTTTACTCACAAACTTGACGATAAATTTACGTTTGTGGCGGAGGAAGAAGGTCGTCTGCTCAATCGACAATTACATTACATCTATTTAATAAATTTGACTCAATACAAACAAAGAAAAAGATCAAGCACGTCCTAAGTCGTGTAGAAAATCCCAGAGTCTCCCTATACCTAGGACCTACCCAACTCGCAAAATGGCTCAAAACACACTTCTATACTCACAATCCATATATCCACAGTTCAATCATATCACACAGCCCTCCGGGCCCATCAAATCGATCATCCATCACCATACGCAAAATTTCAATTTAGTCCTTATAATTGATCATTTTTGAAAAAACTGCTCAAATAAGATCTAAAAATTATAAAACTCGCTTGTGGTCCTTAGAAATATTACTAAGCTATTGCAAAAGAATCGTAATTTTCTAAGCTACCACGAATATTTTATGGATTTTTAATCCTATTTAAGCACTAGAAAATTACGAAAAAGCAAGGTTGGGTTTACCTTTGCGATTCCGACTTCGGGAACGTGCTAGGGATGCCTAACTATGGTGGGGTAGCCAAAATTCTCGATCCAATTCGGATACTTTTCAGTTATCTGGTATTTCTGTCCGGAAATTCACAGATCCGGACAACTGTCGAATTTCCGCGAATTGAGGATACCTACACGAAGCCCAATAATAATATATAAAAATCAGGGGTGTTACATTCTTCCCTCCTTACAGAAAATTCGTCCTCGAATTTTACACAAGGCAGAATAAAGTATATGATTACACATTGAACAGATAAGGGTACTTGCTACGCATGTCCCGTTCTGACTCCCAGGTGCACTCTTCCACTGACTGGCTCCTCTACAAAACCTTAACCATAGGGATCTGTTTTGATCTTAGCTGTCTCACTTGGTAGTCCACTATGGCTACAGGTTACTCCTCAAATGTCAAGTTCTCTTTTAGCTCTATTACATCTGGTTGTAGTACATGAGAAGGATCTGGAATGTATTTCCTGAGCATGGAGATGTGAAACACGGGATGAACGTGAGAAAGGTTGGGTGGTAGCTCCAACCGGTAGGCAACTGCTCCAACTCTATCAGTAACCTCAAAAGGTCCAATATACCGAGGTGCCAACTTGCCCTTCTTTCCAAATCTCATGGCTCCCTTCATTGGAGAAACCTTTAGGAATACATAGTCGCCCACTGCAAACTCCACATCCCTCCGTCTGGGGTCTGCATAACTCTTCTGCCTACTGAAAGCTGTTTTCAATCGTTCCCTGATTAAAGGAACTATCTCTGAAGTGTACTGCACTAGGTCTACATCATGCACCTTCGCTTCTCCCATTTCTGTCCAACACAGAGGAGACCTACACTTTCTTCCATATAATGCCTCATAGGGTGCCAACCCTATGCTGGAGTGATAACTGTTGTTGTAGGCAAACTCCACCAGAGCTAGCTGCTCATCCCACTGACCTCCAAAATCCAAGACACTCATGCGAAGCATGTCTTCCAGTGTTTGGATCGTCCTTTCGTTGTCCGTCATGCGAGGGTGGAAAGCCGTACTGAAGTTCAACTGTGTGCCAAGTGCCTCCTGCAACTTTCTCCAAAACCGAGAAGTGAACTGGGGCCCTCTGTCAGATATTATGGAAGCCGGAACTCCATGCAATCTGACTATTTCTCGAATGTAGAGCCGGGCATACTGTGCCACAGAGTATGTAGTCTTTACAGGTAAGAAGTGAGCTGATTTGGTCAAGCGGTCTACAATTACCCATATCGAATCATATCCTCGCGTGATACGAGGCAACCCAGTCACAAAATCCATGGTGATCATTTCCCACTTCCATTCTGGGATAGGGAGCTCTTGCAGCTTCCCTGACGGTCTCTGGTGTTCAAACTTCACCTTCTGACAAGTCAAGCACTTGGACACAAAGTCTGCTATGTCTCTCTTCATGCCATTCCACCAATAGCTATCCTTCACATCATGGTACATCTTGGTGGAACCTGGGTGGACACTGTACAGTGTGTAGTGTGCCTCTCGCATGATTTCATTCCTGAGGTTGTCCACATCGGGCACACATATCCTAGAACCTTGCACTAGGGCACCATCATTGGCAAATCCAAACTCACCACCTTCATCTTGCTGTACTCTTTCTATGATCTTCATTAATTGTTTGTCTCTGTGTTGGAAAACTCTAACTCTATCTCGCAAGTCTGGCCTCACTGAAAAATGAGCCAACAAGACCCCCTCATCTGAAAGATCTAGGATTAAACCTTGATCCATCAACTCATGTACTTCCTGAATCAACAGTCTCTTCTCTGCTGAAATGTGCGCCAAATCGCTGTAAGATTTTTTGCTTAAAGCATCTGCTACTACATTGGCCTTCCCAGGTGGTGGTGCTTGGATGGTGCAATCATAGTCTTCGTAAGCTCCATCCATCTCCTCTGTCTCAAGTTTAAATCCCTCTGTTGGAAGATGTACTTCAAACTCTTATGGTCGGTGTATATCTCGCACACTTCACCATACAGGTAGTGTCTCCAGATTTTTAGTGCAAAGACTACAGCCGCCATTTCCAAATCATGGGTGGGATAGTTCTGCTCATGCCTCTTCAGCTGCCTTGAAGCATAAGCCACTACTTTTCCATTCCGCATCAAAACACACCCTAGGCCAACTCGAGAGGCATCCCCGTACACGGTGTATCCGTCACCGCTCATAGGTAGTGTGAACACAGGCGGTGGTTAGACACTCCTTATCCTCATCATTATAACCGACTCTATCGAGCTCTCTTCTGTCCTTTGCATCTTATCCACTTCCCTTTTCCTATTTTTGGTATTGTTGGTATCATTTTAACTTTCTTTGTACTTATTCCTTAATTTTAGTCCTATCTCATCCTTACACCTTTTCCTTCAAAGATGTCTATCCCATCATCAACTTTAACTTTCTTTTTATTTCTTAGTCTTATCTTGAATACTAGTTTCATTACTTCAAGAATTCTAACCCTATGATTTACTCCTACCAAAGACATTCTTCACCTTATGTAACACTTATAATTACCCATAGAAATTTTTTTTTTCTTGTATCCCCTTTTTCCAACTTAACTATCAGAACATTATCATTCCCTACCACCTTAGTAGGAAATTGCTTATCTGGATGAATATGAGCCCCATAAACTATAAGTTCCATCCGAACTAACACTGTAGGAAATATGTGTCATGCCTTAATTCCAAACAAGATACTTCACGTGTTCATTCTCCTTAATATAATCATATATCGCCCATAGCTTTCTAAACTTCAACCTCAAATTACCCATCAGCAACAATTTCATCTATTGAAACTCATCCATAAATAGTACTTCATCTAGCTCATAGTTTAAAGCGATGCAAGCCTTAGTAGCTAACTCAATTTAACTCCTGTCATTACTCGATCGTCCTTTCATACTTAACACTAGGTATGCACTTCTTGTCATTCTCATATCAGAAATTGTATATGAATTGGTGCCTATCAAAATCTCAAATAACTAGGTCTCCTTGCCTCAGTCTGCTCCTTATATAACGCTCTGGAATCAAAAACACGAGCTAAACTTGAAAAGAAAGAAAAATATCCTCTATATTCAACTACGCCCGATTGTCCATATAATAACGTTTAACCTATGTTTCTTAGTCTCTCTTCAAATTTCATCATCTCCTAGTACAATTGTGCTCTACCTATAAGGTATCATCTGCATGAACCCTTTACTGTACCATCGTCCTTCCTGACATAATATTTTATAATTTATTAACTTTACTTATACTCGACCTATGATTCATATCTATCATCGTTTATATTGTGCCCTTAACCTTTGTTGAATCCTGAAAGATTTCTCTCGCTAATAGATTCTTTTAACACTAATTCCACCCTTATCTATGGTCATTAATTTGATCCTTAAACTTTCTAGTGATTTATTACCATCCATACTTGTTACTTTTTATTCTACCCCTACTGTTGCTCTGTTGTTATTGCTTCACTGCAAAGTGATTCATTGATCACACTAAAAATGTTTGCACGACATTCATAACAAACCTCTAACTACCTTCTCACTATCTCAAAAGTCTAACCTAAAACCTATGTGTCATTATCTATCATTCTTTTCCTCTCATCATACCTATTTGATCCCTTAGATGACTTTTATTCAACTTACTGCTTACTAACTTCTCTTTCTCTACCTATTTAGGTAGTCCGCAATACCATCGCACACCTTCTAACATTTACTCATTATTATTGTATTCCATACCTCCATCACTTTTCTCACTAATATGGTCCCATTTTGAGTTCTCCATCCTTGTCATTCACCTTGCCAATAATAACAATTAGCTTACCCTATATCTTAACTTTGTTCCTTTTATTATGCGCCCTTCAGATTGTCCTTTCATTTATTTCTTTTGTCTTAGCCAAAATCGAACTTAACTATTCTATCCTGGTTCCATTCTTCTTCCTAACATGACAATTTGCACTGCTAACTATATCTTTCAGAGTCTCTACCGCGTTATCACATATCTGTGCTACTCAGATTTGGTCCTTTGACCACTCTAGCTAGTACTTCCACTGGCATTTAGATTATATTGCATTTGCAATCAATTGTCCAAACCTTCATCCTGCACTTTCTCTATCCATTGGCCTTTTATAACTTATCTTCGCTAATTTATTTCTCTTAACACTGTTATAATTAGATTATACTATTGTTTTGAACAATATAAAGTTAGAAGGGAACTCAGGAAATTACAGTCATACTTTTATTGTATGATTTCTATTCTTATCCTTTAGCTTACATAATACCCTTACTACCTCGAGAACTGATTCTGCAGCAATTTTATTTATTTGTAAATGTTATTATCATTATTATTATTTTCCATGTTTACTCAATTAGCCAAAACTTAAGGTTCCGGGCATCCAAACCCGTCATCCAATTCAAAGGATTTACATCCATTGTGATCTGATTATATATGATTCCTATAATGAAACTTGTATCCTCTGCAGGATACCCGAGCCAACTATTCTCTACCACACTCTACAGTCCTATCTGGGGCACTATTTTGTTGGTCACCATTATTAGTAATAACTTTCGATCCCTTCTGAAAAGATAGGACTATACCCTAACTTGCTGCAACAAAGGTACTACATTTACCACCTTGCCCAAAACCATGTCAAATTAATGTCTCCTTTATCATATCATAGCTCTGTAAATCATCAATTCATAGTTTCGACCTTCTCTAAGTAATAGGGTTGTACTTTATTTCATACTGATACACACAAGGTATACTATTCTCACTAAGTTCTAACCAAATGTTTGTCATACTGCAAAAACCATCCAAAATTCCATACTGAATACTAGATAATCTCACTCTATAGGTGTCACCTTTACTTTGCAACTAGTACGAAGCCTCTAGTCTGATGGCAACTCTTACTGTAACTCTAGCTCATGCTAGGGCAACTGAGTCACTGACTCTAATTATCACCCAACTGTGACCTTTCAATATTCTAACTCTAAACTCTTAACCAGGAGTTCCCAACTTCTCTGCAGACATAGAACTCTGTTATGGTATTACTATACCAAAACAGAGACTGCCTGCAAACATCCTCATCATAAGCACTACAAGAAGTACGCAGCTCTACACAATAATCTCATGTCGGTACTATAATCTGCAGCTTACAGAGCAGACATCGAGAACATTGTATAGTTACTACAATACGTCCTGACAGACTAGGTCTCCTAATTTCTTATCTCTCTTGAATCTTCTATTATCATAAACTTATTCTGTCTGGGTCATCCACTGATGACTGCCAGCAATGGTATCCTCATCCTTATCTAGGTCAACTGTACTTTCAAGACTCACTTTTATGTACTCGTGCCTTGCACGAAATGGGCACACCATTTAAACCCATACTGACAAAAACATAGCATTTCTTGGAGTACGTATCCTCATGATAGACCTCAACACATGCTAACTCTATTTCACATTTCTATGTACTCCACGAAAATCAAGACACTAACTGAGGCACTTTTATATTTCCCGAGGTATAACGCAGAATCTAGAAACAAAGAATTACAGGAAAAGACGAAACAGAATCCTATACTCCGCATGTGACTCCTAGTAGACTCTTCCCAACACTTTAGATGAACATTCCCTAAGAATCTGGAGCCTAAGCTCTGATACCACATTTGTCACGACCCAACCTATGGGCTGGACCGGCACTAGGACCTGAGCCAGCCTAAAGCCCCCGAGGCCCGTAGTAAGCCTTAACTATTCATTAACCCAACTCTAAGGCCCATTGGGCCCAAATTCAAGAAAACAAACGGACAGAGTCCGGCCATAAAATGTACTTTCCAACGGGGAGTTTTCGACTCACCCGACCTGTAAACACAATAAACCATCCATTGGGGAGCTCAGCTCACCCTCCACATACTCATCAACATAATAATAAATGGGAGCTCAGCTCCCTCATCCAATCCATCAAACAGACTTAAAATATTAAGTTTACAGGTCCAACATGAATATAATATTACAGACCAATTTCAAATAATTACTGCTAACACATGCGAAAATTCTAGGAGTAATTAAAATTACACAATATTGATAAACAACCTGCGAGGTAAAAAGGCAGGTTAACCCAGAACAAAATATCCTCCTGTGGCCTGTAAAAATTTTTGAACAGGAGTGAGCGTTCGACTCAGAGAGTAAAATATCAATCTTAACTATAATATCTATAACTATCTGAAACTAATGCAACCTGTTGAGTGAAATGAAACATACACAACATTTTCACATCATAACATCAAAAAGGTAATTTGGAGCACTCACACACCCTGTAGTATCAATCATAACATATGGGGTGATCCCTATCTGACTCTCTTAAATCCAACTTTGGTGCCCGAATTACTCAAGCTCGGACTTCCACTTAATAACCAAATCGAGGGTCCCAGCGAATTACTCAAGCCGTGACTACCCCTCGAAGGAACGGGTCCCAGCGAATTACTCAAGCCGTGACTACCCCGTCCTATCCATAGTCCACACCACATCACACGCACGCCAACGCATGCACACTGCTCCAAATTACCACAACAACATCCATGGTACATCAACAGTTATGAATGCAACATAAATCGTGCCTAGAGTTTAACTACATAAATATATGCATATAAGTGATGCATGGGCATGCTGAACATATAATAATATCGAAATTATAATTAAAATTAATATTTTACTCACAAACTTGACGACAAATTACTGTGGCGGAAGAAAGGTCATCGGCTCAACTGACAATTACATTACATCTATTTAATAAATTTGACTCAATACAAACAAAGAAAAAGATCAAGTACGTCCTAAGTCGTGCCGAAAATCCGGCAGAGTCTCCCCTATACCTAGGACCTACCCAACCTGCAAAATGGCTCAAAACACACTTCTATACTCACAATCCATATATCCACAGTTCAATCATATCACACAGCCCCTCCTGGGCCCATCAAATCAGTCATCCATCACAATACGCAAAATTTCAATTTAGTCCTTATAATTGATCATTTTTGCAAAAACTGCTCAAATAAGCTCTAAAAATTATAAAACTACGCTTGCGGTCCTTAGAAATATTACTAAGCTATTGCAAAAAGAATCGTAATTTTCTAAGCTACCACGAATATTTTATGGATTTTTAATCCTATTTAAGCACTAGAAAATTACGAAAAAGCAAGGTTCGGGTTTACCTTTGCCGATTCCGACTTCGGGAACGTGCTCGGGATGCCTAACAATGGTGGGGTAGCCCAAATTCTCGATCCAATTCGGAGACTTTTCCGGTAGCTGGTCTGTCTGGCCGGAAATTCACAGATCCGGACAACTGTCGAATTTCCGCGAATTGAGGATACCTACACGAAGCCCAATAATAATATATAAAAATCAGGGGTGTTACAATAACTGTTAAAGTGCCATGGATATTGTTGTGGTGATTTGAAGCAGTGTGCGTGAGTTGGCGTGCGTGTGGTGTGGTGTTGGCTATGGACAGGACGGGTAGCCACGGCTTGAGATCTTCGCTGGGACCCGGTCCTTCGGGGTAGACACGGCTTGAGTTCTTCGCTGGGACCCCTATTTGGTTTATTAAGCGAAAGTCCGGCTTGAGTTCTTCGCTAGCACAGGTTGGATTAAAGAGAACTGTATAGGGGATCAGCTCCCATATATTTATGATTTGACATTACTGGGTGTGTGAGTGCTCCAAATTTCCTTTTTGCTCTTATGATGTGAAAATATTGTTAATGTTGCATTTCACTCTACATGGTGTATTAGCTTTAGATAGTTATAGAGATTATGGTTAAAATTGATATTTTACTCTCTGAGTCGAACACTCACTCCTGTTCAATATTTTTTCAGGCCACAGGAGGATATTTTTGAGGTTAACCTGTTTTTCTCCCTCGCAGGTCGTTTATTAATGTTTGTATAAACCTATTAACTCTTAGAATTTCTGCATGTGTTAGAAATATTTATTTGAATTGGGTCTGTAATATAAATTATCATTTTGGACCTGTAAACTTATTATTTTATGCATGTTGATAGACTGGATAAGGGAGCTGAGCTCCCATTTATTTATATGTTGTATGAGTATGTGGAGGGTGAACTGAGCTTTCCAATTGATTATATATTGTGTTTACAGGTCGGGTGAGTCAAAAACTCTCCGTTGAAAGGTCCATTTTATGGCTGGACTTTGTCCGGTTGGATCCTTGAAATTGGGCCCAAATGGGCTTTAGATTTGGATTGAGGAATAATTAGGCTTACTACGGGCCTCGGGGGCTTTAGGCTGGCCCAGGTCCTAGTGCCGGTCCGGCTCATAGGTTGGGTCGTGACATAAGCTACAATAAATTCTTACAAAATTCTGAATCTCAACCTAACCCCAAACATCTTCTAATGAATGGATTGTTTCGAAAGAATATACTCATTAATCACAAAATAATTGAAACACAACGTTGAAGTGGTTTGATGATTTGCCTACTCTACATGGGCATTTCTCCAAGTAAGCTTCCAAGAAGTTTCTATAAGTTTTACGTGTTCTTAGTTATTAAGGATATGTTTGACATTTTCTTCAGTAAGTTTTCGATGAATAGTTTTTCTCAAATTCATTGTCGATTTCCTCGAAGTCCCATATGTTTTTGGAGAAATCATAAGTAAGCCTAATGATGGATGGTCCCTGATCCTTGAATAGTCTTTGATCATTTCCAAAAGGCAAGGTAATGTTGTCTGGGTCATAATTATTAAGGTTCTTAAGAAATAAGAAGGGAAGCTGAATTTCGAGTAACCACAGGTCAAGCCTTACATACTACTAAATTCTATGGCATCCGGATAACAATCATGCAAACTTCTTTTCCTTTCTTTTATAAGTGTAAAGCAATCCAAGAGGTTTACCATAGACCTCTGCAGAAAATCTTCTCACTTCCATGGCTTTTAAAATTTGAACAAAATATACCCTTTGCTCTAACGAGCAATACTTAGCACAGATCAGCAACATTGTTGAATCGACATGGATATCTTCAGCAGGATCTGTATTTATTGGCTTTCTTAGGATCCCTTCCTTTCCTTGACAGGGCCCCAGATAACCAAAAGTGTCCCAAACATGCTCATCCTCCCAGGTTTTAATACGCCCACAAGTGCTCCAGCCATAGCTTCCGGCAAGAACCTGGAACAAGGACCATCAAGATAGATGTGAATTGCTGACTGACGAAATCAAAACAGGAAACTGGCAAGGGCCAACATAGCTCGGAGGCACATAAGAGCCCATTAAGGTCATGCTAAAATAAGTTCGATAAACTAAGCAAGGATCAAAATAGAACAGAATTTCCTTTAATCCCAAACACACAGGGAAAAAATAAAAGACAAGCACAAATTTCCCCTCGGAACAGTCATGTTCCTAATAAGACTGAATAGCTCCAGGGTAGAGAAGAACTTTCACTGCAGAAACAGGAAAGATCTCACTTACAACCAAGTGGGAAGATGTGAAATGAGTTGGTGTTGAACACATGCAAGACCTGCATTGAACCCTGTAGAAGGATGAGTAAAAATAGTTAATTTGAAGACTTTGGGTTCAAAACTTCCTTCACCATTGCATATCTTGAAATCAAACAGCCATAGATAAATAAAGATGTTGATGGTTTAATTCCATTACAGCTATTCTAAAAAGCAAAAAGAATGCATATGGAGGACATATTAGAAGATGTCTACAAAGAAAAGCAAACATGTGGAATGAAACGCTACAATTCAAATATCAAGATTAATAATAACTAGGCTTACAACTCAATCTGATTTAGGGTTCCACACTATGCTTCAGAAACTCATTTTAGTCCATTGATGTTCATGATTAATGGTTAATCATTAATCCCCATAGGATAATTAATTATTAACGCTTGTTAAGAACTTAGCCCCTTTTCGGAGGACCACTTGAGATAAAAGGGTGCGTTTCATGGGAGGAGATGAAGACTGGAGATATTTCCTGTTGAGTATTGAGCAATTCTTCGTGGGACCTCCCAGGCTGTCCAGTCTTGTTCAGCCACATCATCCTCTTGCTACCTCTATCCTTGCTTTCTCTCGCCCTCGACATCAAAACTCTGCTCTCGCTTCTTCTTCATCAAAGGAAATTAGGGATTGGAATTAAATTAACCTAATTTGGAGTCTACTGCTTCGCTACTGATAATGACACTTGCTATTGCTAAAGTAGCGGAACCATGAAAATTATTAGATTAGAATATTGAATTCAAGAATTTTTCTTTTAGGGTCTCATGCATCATGCAAGATTCATTATGTACTTAATTGATTTCAATGTTCAATTACATATTAAAATATTGAATTCAAAAATTTTTCTTTTAGGGTCTCATGCATCATGCAAGATTCATTATGTACCTAATTGATTTCAATATTCAATTGCATATTAAAACACTTTTAATATGTATTAGGATCTATATTTGCCATTTAAAATTTTAGAATTAATAAATTAATTCATTAGAACCCTAGATTGATACAAGAATATGTGCACTAACCTTTTAATGCACTGTAGATGTAATTGGTACTTTCGTGAAGCACCTAGGATCCCAAATGTTGTCCCTCTAGCTTGTTCACACCAAGATCACCAATGGCAGCCCTTTGAACAGCTTCTCAAGCCTTGCCAACTAATTAGAAATTAGGGATTTGGCTTTAGAGTGGTTGTAGATGTATATAGGACACTAGAAACAATTTCTAGTAATTTTAATTCAAGAGAATTTGAGCAATTCTCTTTGAATTGATGAGAAAAGGTGAAGAGGAGAGGAGAGCATAAGGGTGGCGGCACCTTGAAGAAAATAAGAAAAGAGTGGCTGATTTTTTTATTTTCTCATAACATCACATTATATAATTAGGTCATCACTTAAAACCCTTGCCACATGTCATCACTTGATTGTACTTAATTTTAATTGACCTAATCACATTAAGCCAAGTGTCAAAGCTAGACTTAATATTGACTTTGATCATCTTGCATGATAGGAAGACAAATGACAAGCTTATATGGTGCCATGTGTCACCATCTCATGGTGCCACATGTCACCCTGTGAAATAACCAAATTATCCTTGTGTTGTAATTTTGAGTTCTCAACCCAAAATAATTATTTCACCTCTTCTAATCAATTTATATCAAATATAAATTAATTAATTAATTTCTCATAATTAAATTCATATTTAAACACTTTAAATATAAATTTAACTTATGCTATACATCCAATAACCTATATTTGGTTTCAAGCTATGCTAGGGACTTTGCAATCTAATTGCAAACCAAACCTATTTAATTAATCAATTAAACTCTTTAATTAATTAATTAATTAAATCACATTTAATTTGGTGATTACTTGTGTATGTGTGTGACTCACTATGCTCATCACTAATTGGCAATGAGATATAACATCAACTCTTAATATCATCAGAACTTTTTCTTACCATAAATGATTTCTCTAAATCATTTTAGGCACCTCATAGACCATGGTTAACACCTAGCATAGCATGCCATGGCCACCCAATCAGTAATAAGGAATACCTTAAATAAACCTATAATCATATGTTACCATGCACTAGAATCTCTCTGTTACAAAATCTCAATTCCAGCTGGAGTCATGGTTTATGTCAAACCCCATTTGCTATGAATATTATGTTCTCTTTTAATTCTAATTCTTGATTAAAAAGATTTTCTAGTCAAACTATTTTCTTATTAAATCTGTCTGTCCTGGCTAGGAATTTGAAACATCAAAAACAATTAAATGAACATAGGATTTTATTCCTATTTACTTAGGGTAACAGATTCCATCTTGATTAATACCTACCTCCATATATAACTAGTAGGAGCCAACACATGCCCATACACCCATACACAGTACAAGTATGAAAGCAGTATCAAACTCAAACCACCTATATACAAGATAACTGTGTTGTCTCAGGTCAAAAGATTATATGCACTGATATGATTTATGACAATGCATTGACAATAGTAAACTCCACGTGCTTGTCATAAGTGTCACTAGTTCGGCCTACTTATCATGCATAAGTGTCTATCATGTTTGTTATATGGCATGAGACTCACAATTTCATCTTATTTACATCTCATATAAATAACTTGGGAACAAACATGATTATTATCTTTCTGGATAAGTCATGTTCTGTGTGAAGTATCCTCGATTGTAAACCAATTTATGATACTTTGTGCTAGAAATACTGTCACTCATATTCTTAACAACTTAAGAATAAAATTTCTAACAAAATATCAATGGACTTTTTCTATTACACATAAATATATTATGTAAACGGAAAAGTGAAATTGCCTTTTATTAATAAAATATGTACTAGATACATACTAAATGATATGCTGTAGGGCATACTACTAATAATATATTATGTAAACGGAAAAGTGAAATTGCCTTTTATTAATAAAATATGTACTAGATACATACTAAATGATGTGCTGTAGGGCATACTACTAATAATCTCCCACTAGCACTAGAGCCATTCATTACAGTATCTCAGACCCATCTTCTCAAGATGTCGGTCTAACTGAGCTTGTGACATAGCCTTAGTGAATGAATCAGCTAGATTTTCAGCTGATGCTATTTTCTGCATGGCTACATCACCTTGCCCAACTATCTCTCTGATAATGTGGTAGTGTCTTTCTATATGTTTAGATTTCTGGTGAGACTGGGCTTCCTTATATCCAAACAACCTCTTTTGCAGCATCTGATGCAGCAATATACTCGGCCTCTGTAGTGGAATCAGCAGTCGTGAACTCTTCCAACTAACTGCACCTCCATTACAAATGAACACATACCCAGAGGTAGACTTTCTACCATCGATATCTGATTGGAAATTAGAATCAGTATAACCATCCAATTGCAAGTCACCACCTCCATAAATCAAGAATAAATCCTTAGTTCTTCTCAAGTACTTAAGGATATTCTTGACAGCTATCCAGTGTTCCAAACCTGGATTGGATTGAAACCTGCTAGTCAAACTAACAGCATGTGCGATATCCGGTCTAGTACACATCATTGCATACATCAAACTTTCAATAGCAGAAGCATATGAAATCCTGGCCATTTTATCTCTTTCTTCAGGTGTCTTTGGAGACATCTCTTTAGAAATGTGGATACCATGTTTCACTGGTAATAATCATCTCTTGGAATTAAGCATGTTAAACCTCTTTAACACATTTTCCAAGTATAGACTTTGGAATAAACCAATTATTCTTTTCGCTCTATCTCTATAGATGCAAATCCCAAGAATTTAGGTTGCCTCCCCTAGGTCTTTCATGGAGAATGTATTTGACAACCATACCTTGACAGTTGTCAACATATCTATGTCATTACCTATCAACAGAATATCATCCACATATAAGACAAGGAAAGTGATAGCACTATTACTAACTTTCTTATATACACATGGCTTATCCTCATTTTTGATAAAACCAAATGACTTAATGTCTTCATTAAACCAGATATTTTAACTTCTCGAAGCTTGTTTCAACCCATAAATAGATCGCTTTAGCTTGCATACCCTAGAACCATATTGGGATTCAAAGCCCCTAGGTTGTTCCATGAAAATATTTTCTTCAATGTATCCATTGAAGAAAGCTATTTTGACATCCATATGCCATATTTCATAATCATAGTATGCAGCTATTGCTAATAGAATCCCAATTGATTTAGGCATGGCAACAGGCGAGAAAGTCTTCTCATAGTCAATTCCTTGCCTTTGGCGAAACCCTTTCGTTACTAGCCTTGCTTTATAGGTCTCTACCTTTCCATCAGAATCAATTTTCTTCTTGAAAACCCATTTGTTCCCTATAGGTACAATACCTTCAGGTAGGTCAACAAAATCCCAAACTTGATTCTTATACATGGAATCAATCTCGGATTTCATAGCATCAATCCATTTTGAAGAGTCTATATCTGATATAGCTTTTTCATAGGTAAGTGGATCATCTCCATGATCTACTTCTTCATGAGTAAACAACTATTGTTCTTCTTCATAAAGAAAACTATATCTCACTGATGGGTGAGATATCTTGGTTGATCTGCGAGGAATTACAATAGATGTTTCATCAACAGGTGTAGGTTGACTAAATGGATCTATATCCATCTGATCTGTTGGTTGGTCAGAATTCTCCAATTCTAACTCTATTTACCTTCCTTTGCCTCCTTCTTGAATAAACTGTTGTTCAAGAAATGTGGCATCTCTACTTAATACAACCTTTTGTGATGTAGGCAAATAAAATAATATTCAAAACTCTCTTTTGGATATCCAACAAATCGACCTTTTTCTGATATAATTTCCAATGTATTAGTGTTTAGCTTTTTTATATAAGCTGGACAACCCAAAATCTTAACATGCTTAAGACTTGGTTTTCTTCTATGCCATATCTCATAAGGTGTGGAAGATACTGATTTTGATGGAATTCTATTTAGAATATGCAAAGCTGATTCTAATGCAAATCCCCAAAAGGAGATTGACATATCAGTATAGCTTATCATACTACGTACCATATCTAATAGGGTACGATTTCTCATTTCAGATACATCATTCAACTGTGGCGTTCCTGGAGGAGTCAGTTGGGAAACAATGCCATGTTCTTTCAAGTATTCATCAAATTCAGTACTTAAGTATTCACCTCCACGATCTGATCGAAGAGTTTTAATTACTTTTTCCTGTTTGATTTTCTATTTCAGAATTAAATTCTTTGAACTTTTTAAAGGATTCATGTTTGTATTTCATTAAATACAAATACCCAAACTTTGATTTATCATCAGTAAAGGTAATGAAGTAATGAAAACTACCTCTAGCCATTTCTTTAAATGGACTACATACATCACTATGTATTAGCTCCAAAATATTTTTAGCTCTTAGTCCTTATCCAACAAAGGGTGATCTAGTCATTTTGCCCTGAAGGTAGGATTCACAAGTTGGAGTAGGTTCAGAACCCAATGAGGATAAAATTGTCATTTTCTTCAGTTTTGCAATCCTTTTTTTTGCAACGTGACCTAATTTTAAGTGCCAAATATATTTTGAACTTGAGTTGATTTTTATCATGGCATTGCATTCTTTTAGATTGCTGTACTCTGGGCAGTTCCTTTTCTGGTGCCCATTCTTCTGGCAATGGAAACACTTTCCTTTGCCTTCATCAGCTTTGGTCTTCCCTTTCTGTTTAGCTATCTTCTTGGAAGGACCAGGAATTTGAGGTTTCTTTTTCTTATTGCCCTTATTTTTGTTGGACTTTTCAACAGAAGAAGATGCAATCAAAGCTATCTCTTTTCTTTTATTACCCAACATATTCTTTTGGGCAATAACCAGCATGTTAAGTAGACCAGCCAAGGTGTATTTCTGCTTAGTCATATGGAAAATTATCACAAAATTCCCAAATGACTCACGAAGGGACTGAAAGATCAAATTCATCTGCAGTTGGAAATCCATGTTAAAGTCAAGATGTTCCAGCTGCTCAATAAGCCGAATAATCTTGTGAACATGACCCCCAACATTTTGTCCCTCATACTTCCTCATGCGAAATAGCTGCCTAAATATCTCATACCTGGCATTCCTGCTATATTCACCATATAACTCTTGTAGGTGAAGGATGATCTTACTTGCATATTGCATGTTCTCATGTTACTTCTGTAACTCATTACTCATAGAAGCAAGCATGTAACACTTGGCTCTCATATCATACTCATTCCACTTGTCCAAAGTTTCATGTTCCTCTTGAGTGGCCTCTAGAGGTAAGGGACCAGGAACCTGTGAGTCTAGAACATATCCTATGTGTTCAAGGTTTAGAACAAGTTTCAAATTTCTTAGCCAATCAGAAAGATTAGGTCCTATCAATCTATTGTGATCAAGCATGCTCGCAAGGATATTAGATGATGGTGGTTGTGGTGTGCTCATTATTATCAGAAAATTAACTGCAGGAAATAACCAGATTAATTAGTAAATGCATCATGTATTTAACCAAAATGATTATGGTTTTTTAATCAAATTAGTCCTCCCACTAACTTAGCGAATCTTACACTTCCAAAGTAGAAAACGAAAATCCTAGTTGGATGGATTTCTAGTGGGTGATTGAATTCTTATAGTCTTATTGATCGTCCTCAGGCACATCCATTATTGGAATTACAATAAACTGTAAGTGAGCAACTCCTTGCCCATCACATCTCATGTGAGGTTCAATCATTTACCTAGCCCCTAATACTCAAAATCTCAGGCACATCCATTATTGACTTATCTTGTATTAGTTAAGTTGATCCCATTGAGCCAGTAAACATGCAAATAATTTTAATGTCCTCAGACACATCCATTATTGATCACCAAACCATTTATATATTTACAACATCTCATGCTTAACAATTATTCTTAAGAAAATCTCTTAAATTAATTGCATCATATGCAAGTATTTAAAATTTCTTAAAACAATTGCCTCAATTGAGGGCACATGATATAATTACCTTTAATTATACAATTTCCAACTTAATCATTTGTTTTGAAGATTTTGTGGATGGCCTAATTACTATTATGGTCTCACTTTGTACATTATCCAATTAGTATGCATATATCATATACTTGCATACATTCTCATACATCTCATGCATTCATTTATTAATATATAAATATGGTTTGATCATTGACTTTCTAAGGGATTCAATTCTGAGCCACCAAGAATTGAATCAGGGTATTTATAAGTGCATTTCATTTATTCTGTCACACCTTACCCCTCTGTAAGGCATCACATGATCCCGTAGAATACCTAATGAACTACCGCACTTCACCTACTGATAACTCATTAAGTACCCTACAAGGGATTTTAAAACAATTTTCCTATTTTTGATAAGTGATGAGCATTTCTAATAAGTGTTTAAAACATTTAGTTGAAATTAAAACTAATTAATATTTTTGGCCATTTTAGTTTTCCGCAAATTTTATAAAAATTTTGACAGAGTTTCCTCTGTATTTTGAGAAAACCGTTCTTCGAATACCTGTAAAAAGCACTTCTAAAAGTTTTTCTCAACCACTACTTCAGTTTCACAATCAAACTCAATCAATTTCTCAAGATTCACAAGTTCAATAATTCTCAAAATACTGTCAATCAATATCATTCATATTTCATTAAAAACAAAACAATTTGTACACAACCTTACAAATTTATATCAAAAGAAACACAAACTAAACTTTATTACAAACTTCATACAAATTTGTGTACAAGCTGCTCAAGACCCATTTTTACATGTCCATACATTTATGTGCAATATATACATCAAAAGAAGTATTTACAGTTAGGGTATAAATTATACCCGAAGGCTTCAAGCTGATGACTTCACACACCTCAAAGACTCATCTGCTCCTCTAGTTCTCAGATTCTGCGATAGCAATAAAGCTATCATTGAGTACTAGGACTGATGGTGCACAATATACTAAAATAATCTTTATGTAAAACTTAAAGCACATTCATTCAAAAATTTGGCTAAACATGAAAATTAAATACAATCATGCATTGTGAGATTTTACATGTAAACCAAGTTCATTTCAAAGTATCAAAACACATTTCATAAAACCCACATTTAGATCACGCCATTCGAAACAAATAGAATCTCAATAGCCAGAGGCTAAAGAGAAATCACATGAATCTCAATAGCCGAGGCTAAAGAGAAATCATATCACAAGGCTAGCTAGCTCAAATATATGGATATCCATTCACATCCTCTTCTCTCGGCACACCTCAACACTTCTCCAGAGAAGGAATCAAAATTCGAAACTAATTACCCCCACTAGTCGTGCTAGTGAGGTGTTCAAATATATGGTCATGACACTGTGGTTTCAAAACTTATCTTAACAATTTGCTAAACATTGTCATTTCAAATATACACAATAACTTTCACAATTTAAATCAAACATCATAAAAATGCTATAATCCAATATTTCACATTATTCAAAACATTATGCAAAAGATGATTATAAAAGTATATGTTGTGCACAAACCTCAAACGAAGTCGCTGTTGGCCTTGACTCGACTCCTCGGTTCTGTCCCAGATTCTTTCCACTGAAACACGAAATTTTCCAATGTTTCAGTATTAAAACTTAAAATAAATCCAAAATAATCTTAACTTCACATTTACCTAGCTCTAACGTGTTAAATTCGACGTTCTCGAAATTTTGTGTTTCGGGTTACTATTCATCGCACTATTCAAGTCAAATTATTGACTTTCTAAGGCTTAATGGGTATGGGAACTCCAACTTCACCCACATACCACATTTTGGTCACCAAACTTGTTGGTTTTGGTCATTTGTTTAAAGCTTAGGTCATTTTGGCAAAATTACCAATTTTCGGTTTTGGTTCTCCGGTTGTACTGTTCCATTGGTCGATCTACTGTTGGAATTTGACAAAACTTCCTTCATAGAAAATGTTCCTTATTGTCTTAAGTGTATTCTCATTTTCGGATCACCCCAATCGGAGTTTTGTAGCTCAAGTTATGGCCAAAATAAATTTACTGTTCACATGTACTGTTCATACTGAGATTTTAGTGCTGGCAGATTTTTGGTCCAACTTTGGTTAATAATTTGACCAAGTTAAGTTCATAATTTGGTCTCACTTTCTTCATATGAAATGTTGTACTATGTCTTAGGTTTCCATCGGTTCAAGAATCGCCTAAATCCGAGTTTTCTAGAGAGAGTTATAGCCATCCAAACATTGCTGCTCAATGAAAATTCTGCAGAATCTCAGTACAGTAATTTAATTTTTCTCAATGATTTTGAAAGGGTTAATGGCCTAATTTGGGTTGGTGTTCTTCATAAAAGTTTTAGGTCTATATCATATCTAATAGCTGGTAAAATTTTAGGTCAATTTGACCTACCTAGCTCGAGTTATGACCAAATGAACAGTTACTGTTCATTTGGTCAGTTTAGTGCAGTGGCAGCCTGCAATCAATCCACTTTGGTCAATTGTTTCACCAAGTTTTGGTCAGTTTTTGGCCATGGTTCCTTAATGAAAATTGTGCTCTTTTATGTCTATTTTCATCTCCAATTGGTGGCATATCAATTGGACTTGTAAAATTTGAGTTTTGGTCCTTCAAAGTGGGTTTGGTCATGCTGCCAGCAGCATGACCATTGACCTACGAATTTGATTTTTATTCCAACAATTCCCACACAACTTATTTGGTCATAATTGACCATTATTTCACTTCACAATAAGTCCAACATGCCATTTATGCATTTTTCCCAAAATTTGGTTCACAACCCTAGCATTTAAAACCCTAACTCATCAATTTCACTACTTTGTTGCAATTAATCACACTTAATGGTTTTAATACTAATCATTCAACCAAGAAAGGTTTCTAAACTCATTCAAATGTATCATATCCATGCAAATCATATTCCTCTCAAGCTGCCCAAAATTTCAGTTTAATTCTTCCCCCACATTTGTTTCATTTAAATCAAGTTCTAAGCTCACTTTCAACCATCACATGTGCATTTGAATGGATAAATGAAGAGTTTAGCATACTAACCTTAGGTGAACCTTAAATCTTCACTTTTTGTTCTTCTTCTTCTTGCTTTCTTATGCTTCTTCTATACTCTTCAAGATGCAATAATGAAATTCATGTGGAGAATTTTAGGGAAAGCATGTTTAATTTAGGGTTTCAAAAGCTTGGTTAAACTTATCCATGGTGGAAGATGAAATAAGTGAGAGGGAAGAGTGAGTCACGTTTTTCCTTTTGAAGATGATGAATTTAATTTTTTTTTTCTTTTGTTTCTTTTATTTATTTTGCTATGGAAGACCATAAATATCAAATTTAATAAATATTTAATAAATTTGTTTATGACATCATTAGTAATGTCATCAACTTTGACTTTTCCAACCTCTTTCCTTTTCTTTTTTTTTTTTCTATTTATTTCTCTATTAGTTCTTTAATTTTATTCTCGATTCTGAAATTTTCTTTTCTCCGATTTTATTTGACAGTTAGGTCAGGAGTCAGCTCTCGGGGTCAATTGACCAAATTGCCCCTCGCTGGTTCATCCCGGTTTGCAAATAATCCAATATTTCTTCCGGCTCCCTGACCTAATTATTTGACTGGCTTAACAGTTCTTTTTCGTGGTTTTCTCTTTTCCACTGTGTTCATAAGGGTCCTAAGGACCGCAGCGTCACTTTACGGTTCGAATTTGAGTTTAGAATGACTTCGCAGTCATTCAGGAGGTCACTCATCATTGTGACTCTACTGCTTAACCTCTTATGTTCTGTTTTTTCTTATTTATAGTTAACTAATTAAACATTACTAATTATTTGTGTTTATGGCTTCTCAAATTGTCTTAAGTGTGGCCCTAATCCCATTAATTGTCCGGACCGACACCGGTCACCGGAACAGTGAAATATACCAGGCTATACAACGGGGGTGTTACAATTCTCCCCCCCTTAAATAAATTTCGTCTCGAAATTTTTACCTGGTATCAATCTCTGAACAGCTGTGGGTGTTGTCTCCTCATGTCCTCCTCTCGTTCCCAAGTAGCTTCTTGGCCCGAATGATGGTTCCACAGCACTTTTACCAACGGTATCCGCTTATTCCGTAGCTGCTTCACCTCATAAGCCAGAATCTTTATGGGTTCTTCTTCATATGTGAGGTCTGGATTCACTTCTATTTCTTTTACTGGTAGTACATGAGATGGGTCTGATCGGTACCTCCTCAACATGGACACATGGAAGACATTATGTATCTTCTCCAACTCTGGAGGTAGTGCCAACCGATATGCCAAAGGACCCACTCTTTCTAGAACCTCATATGGCCCGATAAAACGAGGACTCGCTTCCTTTCTCGAATCTCATAATTCTCTTCCAAGGAGAAACTTTGAGGAAAACTTTCTCACCCACTGCATACTCAATATCCCTTCTCTTCAGATCAATGTAGGACTTCTGACGGTCTGATGCAGTCTTAAGTCGATCTCGAATCACCCTGATTTTCTCTTCAGTTTGTTGAACAATTTCGGGTCCAATCACTTTTCTTTCACCCACGTCATTCCAACACAACGGGGTTCTACATTTCCTGCCATACAAAGCTTCATATGGAGGCATCCCAATGCTTGATTGGTAGCTGTTGTTATAAGCAAACTCAATCAAAGGCAAGTGTGTATCCCAACTACCCTCAAACTCAATCACACAAGCTCGTAGCATGTCCTCCAAAATTTGAATTACCCTCTCAGACTGGCCATCTGTCTGTGGGTGGAATGCAGTACTAAAGTTCAATCTAGTTCCTAGGGCTCTCTGAAGACTACCCCAGAATCTAGAAGTGAACCTAGGATCTCTGTCTGACACAATAGATACTGGCACTCCATGCAGTCTCACAATCTCATCGATGTATAACTTGGCCAATCTTTCTAAACTGTAATCCATCCATTGGCGAAAATGGGCAGATTTAGTCAATCTGTCAACAATGACCCAAACTGCATCATGACTCTTCTGTGTCCTCGGAAGTCCCATCACAAAATCCATCGTTATTCTCTCCCATTTCCACTGCATCGGTAGTGGATGTAACAACCAGTGGTACTTGATGCTCTGCCTTTACTTGCTGACAAGTTAGGCATTTGGATACAAATTCTGCCACATCCCTTTTCATACCCATCCACCAGTAATGCTCCTTTAGCCCTCTATACATTTTTGTTCCACCAGGGTGCATGGCAAAAGGAGACTCATGTGCTTCCTTCAAAATGATCGCCTCAAATCAACATCATTAGGAACACACATTACGCCTGGTGTAGCGATGAGACCATCATCTCGATTGAGAATTACGGTTTCTTGCCTGCTTGGACTTCTTCCATCGACACGATACTTCGATCATTACGAGCGACCATTCTAGTCGATCAACCAACACGGCTGTACATGCCATGCAATTGCTTTGTTGCCCATCATCATTAATCTCTAAGCGGCATGTAATGATCTCAACTCATGTACTAAAGACAAAGGAGTAACTTGTAGATTTGCCATAGTCTTACGACTTAAGGCGTCAGCCACCACATTAGCTTTCCCTGGCTGATAGTCTATCAGACAATCGTAGTCTTTTATCAACTCTAACCATCTCCTCTGTCTCAAATTTAGCTCTTTTTGGGTGCCCAAATACTTCAAACTCTTATGATCTGTGTAGATGTAACACTTTTCCCCATATAAATAATGTCTCCAGATCTTAAGAGCAAACACAATGGCTGCAAGCTCCAAATCATGTGTTGGATAATTCCTCTCATGCGGTTTCAGCTGGCGTGATGCATAGGCAATGACATTTCGATCTTGCATCAACACACAACCTAACCCGTTGTGAGAAGCATCACTGTAAACTGTATATTCTTTACCCGGTGTGGGTAAAGTTAGGACTAGAGCTTGAGTCAAACATCTCTTCAATTCATCAAAACTCTGCTGGCATTTATCCATCCTTTGAAATTTTACATCTTTTCTAAGCGGCTTGGTCAATGGAGATGCCAACATGGAGAATCCCTTCACAAATCTACGGTAGTATCGGCTAAACCAGAAAACTACGAATTTACGTGACATTTAGGTGGCCTCCAATTAAGGCGACTTCAATCTTACTTGGATCTACCTTGATGCCCTCTTACGATACTACATGCCCCAAGAAAGATATCTCCTTCACCAAAATTCACATTTCGACAATTTGGCATATAGTCATTTCTCCCTCAAAATCTGCAGTACAATCATGGATGTCTATCATGCTCTTACGCATTCCTCGAATAGACCAATATATCATCAATGAATACCACAACAACCTGGTCGAGGTATGGTGCGAAGATAGTGTTCATCAGATCCATAAGCGTAGGAGCATTAGTTAACCGAATGGCATAACCAAAAACTCATAATGGCCATAGCGGGTTCTAAAGCGATTTAGAAATACTCTGCTCTTATACCTTCAGCTGATAATAACCTGATCTCAGGTCAATTTTGGAGAACACAGCTGCACCCCTCAACTGATCAAACAAGTCATCAATGCGGGGTAATGGATATCTATTCTTTATTGTCACCTTATTCAACTGTCGATAATCAATACACAAGCGGAGAGTGCCAACATAATTCTTTAAAAAAAACACTGTAGATACCAAATGTGACAAACTAGGGAGGATAAATCCATTGTCAAGAAATTCTTGCAACTGCACTTTCAATTCTTTCAATTCTGCAGGTGCCATTCTATATGGCGTTATGGAGATTGGGTCCACACCAGGCATAACATTAATCTCAAATTGCACTTCTCTTTCTGGAGGTAATCCTGGTAGTTCATCAGGAAATACATCCGGAAAGTCACATCTGATAGGGATGTCCTTGATCTTTGGACTCCACACTTGGGTGTCTATCACATGTGCCAAATATGCTTCACACCCCTTTCTAATCATTCTTCTGGCTAGTGCAGCCGAAATGATGTTTGATGGCAGTAAATGCCTCTCCCCGTGTATTACCACATCACCGTATAAAGGGAGACCAAAAGTGACTGTCTTCAGTCTACAGTCAATCAAAGCGTGATGCCTGGCTAACCAATCCATGCCCAAGATAATATCATACTCTCTGAAGGGCATTTCAATCAAGTCTGACAGGAAAACATGTCCTTGGATCACCAAAGGACAATCTCTATAAATTCTGTTGACCCGGACTTCTTGTCCTAACGGACTAGTTACTAGCACTTCAAAATCCATTTGCACACATGGAACAGCAAGTGAACTGACTATGCTAGCACTAACATATGAATGGGTTGAATCCGGATCAAACAATACAAATACTTCTTGATCAGAGATAGAGAATGTACCAGCTACCACATCAGAAGTCTCAGCCTCTTCTCGCTGTCTCATCGTGTAGACTCTGGTAGCGCACTTCCTTGTGCGGTGACCAAGCGTGCCACTGTTGCAAGCAGTGCCTCTACCTCTGCCTCTTCCTCTGCCAACAGACTGTGAACCTCTAGGAGCAGGACTCTGAATAGATGCCTCGGCAGTAGTAGGAGCTGGACCATATCTCGGAGCACTAGTACAATCTTTAGCCATATGGCCTTTGCCTCCTGATTAAAACAGGCTCCAGTGGCCCAATAGCATTCCCCCCCATGAATCTTGCCACAAGTCTCACAGGGGCGGGCAGAATGTGAACCCCTGCTTGACTGCTGACTAGACCTAGGGGGTCTCTGACCAGAAAATCTGCCTCTGCCAAATCTGCCACCTCGACCCCTGCTGGGTCCACTAAACTTCTTTTTCTTTCCGGAGGTAGCACCAGAACTCTGCTCAACTGATTTTTCCCCCTTGTCTTTTTCTAATTTCTCGACTTTTTCCTTCACTGGGTTTGCTTCTGCTTCAACTCTCTCCAATTCAAGTGCTTGAGACATAAGCTCTGAGAAGTTGCTGTGTCGAAATCCTACAACTTGCATCCGTATGCTGGGCTTCAAACCCGTTTCAAATCTCTTGCACCTTGCCTTACTGGTAGTAAGGAGACTCTCCGCATAGTGACTCAGGCGGGAGAACTCCCTCTCATACTCCGCCACTGATCGATTTCCTTGTTTTAAGCTCAAAAATTCTTGCAGTTTCTGATCAACATATGCATCTGGGATGTATTTCTGTCTAAACTCTCTGATGAAGTCATCCCAGGTCAGCACTGGTGGTTCTGCCAAGCTGTGGGGGATGGTCTTCCACCAATCATATGCATCCCCTTGCAGTAGCGACACAGAATATTCAAACTTCAACTCATCTGGGCAGTGCAATTTCTTAAACACTCTGTCCATTCTTTCAAGCCATTGCTCTGCCTCTAAAGGGTCCACAGTACCCTTAAATTCTGCAGCCCCATACTTCAATAATTTATCATATTGTCTGGCTGGAGGCAGTGGTTGTGCCACAGGTGGTTGGGGTGGAGCTTGAGCAGACATACCTGACCATTTGTTGAAACATCGCGACCATCTGCTGTCTGCGGCTGTCGAGAAAGCTGCGGCATTTGTGGGGCTGGTGCTGCTGACCCACTAACATTATGCAAAGCTGGGGCTTCCCCTTGTGCCTCAGCTTCAGCAATTCGCTCAATGAGCGATCCTTCTTCCATTTCAATCTGAAGTTAGGGTATCTCCTGAACAAGTAACACATGGAGATTTCCCTCCATTAGTTCATATTCATGATGTAATGCACTGTATGTAACAATTATGGACATTGAGCAGTTGTACTTAACAAGAAAGACACAAATTTATATGTTAAAACATACTTCAAAAATTTGCTCTGATACCACTAAAACTTGTCACACCTTACCCCTCTGTAAGGCATCACATGATCCCGTAGAATACATAATGAACTACCGCACTTCACCTACCGATAACTCATTAAGTACCCTACAAGGGATTTTAAAACAATTTTCCTATTTTTGATAAGTGGTGAGCATTTCTAATAAGTGTTTAAAACATTTAGTTGAAATTAAAACTAATTAATATTTTTGGCCATTTTAGTTTTCCGCAAATTTTATAAAAATTTTGTGAGTTTCCTCTGCATTTTGAAAACCGTTCTTGAATACTGTAAAAGCACTTCTAAAAGTTTTCTCAACCACTACTTGATTTCACAATCAAACTCAATCAATTTCTCAAGATTCACAAGTTCAATAATTCTCAAAATCATCAATCAATATCATTCATATTTCATTAAAAACAAAACAATTTGTACACAACCTTACAAATTTATATCAAAAGAAACACAAACTAAACTTTATTACAAACTTCATACAAATTTGTGTACAAGCTGCTCAAGACCCATTTTTACATGTCCATACATTTATGTGCAATATATACATCAAAAGACGTATTCTGATTAGGGTATAAATTATACAGAAGGCTTCAAGTGATGACTTCACACACCTCGTGACTCGATCTGCTGCTCCTCTAGTCTCTGTATCTGCGATAGCAATAAAAGCTATCGCTGAGTACTAGGACTCAGTGGTGCACAATATACTAAAATAATCTTTATGTAAAACTTAAAGCACATTCATTCAAAAATTTGGCTAAACATGAAAATTAAATACAATCATGCATTGTGAGATTTTACATGTAAACCAAGTTCATTTCAAAGTATCAAAACACATTTCATAAAACCCACAGTTAGATCACGCCATTCGAAACAAATAGAATCTCAATAGCCAGAGGCTAAAGAGAAATCACATGAATCTCAATAGCCAGAGGCTAAAGAGAAATCATATCACAAGGCTAGCTAGCTCAAATATATGGATATCCATTCACATCCTCTTCTACTGGCACACCTCAACACTTCTCCAGAGAAGGAATCAAAATTCGAAACTAATTACCCCCACTAGTCGTGCTAGTGAGGTGTTCAAATATATGGTCATGACACTGTGGTTTCAAAACTTATCTTAACAATTTGCTAAACATTGTCATTTCAAATATACACAATAACTTTCACAATTTAAATCAAACATCATAAAAATGCTATAATCCAATATTTCACATTATTCAAAACATTATGCAAAAGATGATTATAAAAGTATATGTTGTGCACAAACCTCAAGCAGTCGCTTTGTTGGCCTTGACTCGACTCCTCGGGTTCTGTCCCGGTATTCTTTTCCACTGAAACACGAAATTTTCCAATGTTTCAGTACTAAAACTTAAAATAAATCCAAAATAATCTTAACTTCACATTTACCTAGCTCTAACGTGTTAAATTCGACGTTCTCGAAATTTTGTGTTTCGGGTTACTATTCACTGCACTATTCAAGTCAAATTATTGACTTTCTAAGGCTTAATGGGTATGGGAACTCCAACTTCACCCACATACCACATTTTGGTCACCAAACTTGTTGGTTTTGGTCATTTGTTTAAAGCTTAGGTCATTTTGGCAAAATTACCAATTTTCGGTTTTGGTTCTCCGAAGTTGTACTGTTCCATTGGTCGATCTACTGTTGGAATTTGACAAAACTTCCTTCATAGAAAATGTTCCTTATTGTCTTAAGTGTATTCTCATTTTCGGATCACCCCAATCGGAGTTTTGTAGCTCAAGTTATGGCCAAAATAAATTTACTGTTCACATGTACTGTTCATACTGAGATTTTAGTGCTGGCAGATTTTTAGTCCAACTTTGGTTAATAATTTGACCAAGTTAAGTTCATAATTTGGTCTCACTTTCTTCATATGAAATGTTGTACTATGTCTTAGGTTTCCATCGGTTCAAGAATCGCCTAAATCCGAGTTTTCTAGAGAGAGTTATAGCCATCCAAACATTGCTGCTCAATGAAAATTCTGCAGAATCTCAGTACAGTAATTTAATTTTTCTCAATGATTTTGAAAGGGTTAATGGCCTAATTTGGGTTGGTGTTCTTCATAAAAGTTTTAGGTCTATATCATATCTAATTGCTGGTAAAATTTCAAGTCAATTTGACCTACCTAGCTCGAGTTATGACCAAATGAACAGTTACTGTTCATTTGGTCAGTTAATCTGATGGCAGCCTGCAATCAATCCACTTTGGTCAATTGTTTCACCAAGTTTTGGTCAGTTTTTGGCCATGGTTCCTTAATGAAAATTGTGCTCTTTTATGTCTATTTTCATCTCCAATTGGTGGCATATCAATTGGACTTGTAAAATTTGAGTTTTGGTCCTTCAAAGTGGGTTTGGTCATGCTGCCAGCATCATGACCATTGACCTACGAATTTGATTTTTATTCCAACAATTCCCACACAACTTATTTGGTCATAATTGACCATTATTTCACTTCACAATAAGTCCAACATGCCATTTATGCATTTTTCCCAAAATTTGGTTCACAACCCTAGCATTTAAAACCCTAACTCATCAATTTCACTACTTTGTTGCAATTAATCACACTTAATGGTTTTAATACTAATCATTCAACCAAGAAAGGTTTCTAAACTCATTCAAATGTATCATATCCATGCAAATCATATTCCTCTCAAGCTGCCCAAAATTTCAGTTTAATTCTTCCCCCACATTTGTTTCATTTAAATCAAGTTCTAAGCTCACTTTCAACCATCACATGTGCATTTGAATGGATAAATGAAGAGTTTAGCATACTAACCTTAGGTGAACCTTAAATCTTCACTTTTTGTTCTTCTTCTTCTTGCTTTCTTATGCTTCTTCTATACTCTTCAAGATGCAATAATGAAATTCATGTGGAGAATTTTAGGGAAAGCATGTTTAATTTAGGGTTTCAAAAGCTTGGTTAAACTTATCCATGGTGGAAGATGAAATAAGTGAGAGGGAAGAGTGAGTCACGTTTTTCCTTTTGAAGATGATGAATTTAATTTTTTTTTTCTTTTGTTTCTTTTATTTATTTTGCTATGGAAGACCATAAATATCAAATTTAATAAATATTTAATAAATTTGTTTATGACATCATTAGTGATGTCATCAACTTTGACTTTTCCAACCTCTTTCCTTTTCTTTTTTTTTTTCTATTTATTTCTCTATTAGTTCTTTAATTTTATTCTCGATTCCGAAATTTTCTTTTCTCCGATTTTATTTGTGATTAGGTCAGAGTCACTCGGGGTCAATTGACCAAATTGCCCCTCGTAGGTTCATCCCGGTTTGCAAATAATCCAATATTTCTTAGGCTCACGACCTAATTATTTGACTGCTTAACAGTTCTTTTTCGTGGTTTTCTCTTTTCCACTTTGTGTTCATAAGGGTCCTAAGGACATAGCGTCACTTTTACGGTTGAAATTTGAGTTTAGAATGACTTGTGATCATTCCCGAGGAGGTCACTCATCGCTGTGACTCTCGGCTCGTTTAACCTCTTATGTTCTGTTTTTCTTATTTATAGTTAACTAATTAAACATTACTAATTATTTGTGTTTATGGCTTCTCAAATTGTCTTAAGTGTGGCCCTAATCCCATTAATTGTCCGGACCGACACCGGTCACCGGAACAGTGAAATATACCAGGCTATACAACGGGGGTGTTACATATTCATTTTACAAGAGTTGCTGAAGGAGTACATAATCAACACTTGATCTTGAATTCCTCCCACTGGTCCCGCCAATGCTCTTGACCTCCTTGATCTTCTTGCAATCCATTACATTGTAATCCTTGGCATACCAAGGCGAATTTAGAAGAACATGGACTTTAAAGTCCTCAAATAAATGAAATTACAACCCAAAAATATTACAACCTTTACAATACATGCCACCAAAATAAATTAATTAATTTACAACCCAAAGAAAAATAAAAGAAATAAATCTAATCACATTGGTCTTTTATTGTCCATGATCATCCATTATGCATATTACCATTTAACAATTAAATAAAATATACATACTAAAATTAAATTGAATATCTCATATTCAACTAAAAAATTCAGATTTGAATCTCATTTAACCAAATTTAAAAATTCAGATTTGAATCTCATTCAACTAAATTTAAAAATTCATATTTGAATCAAAATTTAATTGTGTGATTAAAACTCCTAATTAAACATTTTAATTAGTCATAGGATGTGTCTTAGATCATACAACAATTGCACATTCAAAACCCAAACACCATGCGCATGCTTAGACTCATCAAATATGGCCAAACCATGCTCACCATCATGGTGATAACCAAGCCGCCACCTTTGTTGGTCTAACCAGCAATGAAATAATCATCTTATGATCAAATTACACAATTAAATCATATATTAAACAATCTAAATGACAAATATAGTAGCTCTGATACCAATTAAAGGAGCGGAAGTATGAAAATTATTATATTAGAATATTGAATTTAAAAATTTTTCTTCTAGGGTTTCATGCATCATGCAAGATTCATTATGTACTTAATTGATTTCAATGTTCAATTGCATATTAAAACACTTTTAATATGTATTATGATCTATATTTTCCATTTAAGATTTTAGAATTGATAAATTAATTCATTAGAACCCTAGATTAATATAAGCATATGTGCACTAACCTTTTGATGCACTGTAGATGTAATTGGTATATTTGTGAAGCACCTAGGAGCCCAAATGTTGTCCCTCTAGCTTGTCCACACCAAGATAACCAATGGCAACCCTTTGAATATCTTCTCAAGCCTTGCCAACCAATTAGAAATTAGGGATTTGCCTTTAGAGAGGTTGTAGATGTATATAGGATACTAGAAACAATTTATAGTAATTTTAATTCAAGAGAATTTGGGTAATTCTCTTTGAATTGATGAGAAAAGATGAAGAGAAGAGGAGAGTATAAGGGTGGCGGTACCTTGAAGAAAACAAGAAGAGAGTGGCTAATTTTTTTATTTTTTCATAACATCACATTATATAATTAGGTTATTACTTAAAACCCTTGCCACATGTAATCACTTGATTGCATCTTAATTTTAATTGAGCTAATCACATTAAGCCAAGTGTCAAAGCTAGACTTAATCTTGGCTTTAATCATCTTGCATGATAGGAAGATAAATGGTAAGCTTATATGATGCAATGTGTCACCATCTCGTGGTGCCACATGTCACCCTGTGAAATGATCAAATTACCTTTATGTTGTAATTTTGAGTTTTCAATCCAAAATAATTATTTATCCTATTCTAATCAATTTATATCAAATATAAATTAATTAATTAATCTCTATTAATTAATTTCTCATAATTAAATTCATATTTAAACACTTTAAAAATAAATTTAACTTATACTATAAATCCAATAATCTATATTTGGTTTCAAGCCATGCTAGTGATTTTGCAATCTAATTGCAAACCAAATCTATTTAATTAATCAATTAAACTCTTTAATTAATTAATTAAATTACATTTAATTTGGTGATTACTTGTGTATGTGTGTGACTCACTAGATTCATCACTAATTGGCAATGAGATATGACATCAACTCTTAATATCATCAGAACTTTTTCTTACCATAAATGATTTCTCTAAATCATTTTAGGCACCTCATAGACCATGGTTAACACCTAGCATAGCATGCCATGGCCACCCAATCAGTAATAAGGAATACCTTAAATGAACCTATAATCATATGTTATTATGCACTATAATCTCTCTGTTGCAAAATCTCAATTCCAGCTGGAGTCATGGTTTATGTCAAACCCCATTTGTTATGAATATTATGTTCTCTTTTAATTCTAATTATTGATTAAAAAGATTTTCTCATCAGAAACTCTTTTCTGATTAAATCTGTCTGTCCTGGCCAGGGACTTGAACCATCAAGAACAATTAAATGAACATAAGATTTTATCCCTATTTACTTAGGGTAACATATTCCATCTTGATCAACACCTGCCTCCATATATAACTAGTATGAGCCAACACATGTCTATATACCCATACACAGTACAAGTATGAAAGCAGTATCAAACTCAAACCACCTATATACAAGATAATTGTGTTATCTCAGGTTTAAAGATTATATGCACTGATATGATTTATGACAATGCATTAATAAGAGTAAACTCCATGTGCTCATCATAAGTGTCATTGGTTTGGCCTATTTATCATGCATAAGTGCCTATCATGTTTGTTATATGGCATAAGACTCATCATTTCATCTTATTTACATCTCATATAAATAACTTGGGAACAAATATGATTATAATCTTTCTGGATAAGTCATGTCCTGTGTGAAGTATCCTCGATTGTGAATCAATTTATGATACTTTGTGTTATAAATACTGTCACTCATATTCTTAATAACTTAATAATATAATTTCTAACAAAATATCAATAAACATTTTTTATTACACATAAAAACATTATGTAAATGGAAAAGTGAAATTATCTTTTATTAATAAAATATGTACTAGATACATATTAAATGATATGCTCTAGGGTACACTACTAACAATTGCTTACAAAGTTTCAATCTTTTGATCTTGATTATGTAAGTCTTGAAGTTTGTTCAAGAATTTGCATAATCTTCAGTTCATCAGAGGTGAATGAAATTGCTGAATTTTGAGTAGCTGTATTGAAATAAAAATTCCCCCTTTCTCGTTCCTTGTAGAAAAGTTCGTATCTTGAGGATGTAAAGCAGGAGGAAGATGATATGGAGGAAGATGCCTTTGAGGCACTCTTCACCATGCTGGAATAAGACCTTTACAAATGGTGAATCATTCATTGACGATGATGATGATATAAGTGAAGCAGACTTTGATAAACTTCAAGGTGCATTGGAGAAGGCGTTACGAGTTACTGATGATGACGACGTTGAAATACTTAGCTCAGCTGTTGATGATTTTGAAGATGGTAATGCTGATAAAGAAGAAGAGGAGGAAAGACCTGTAAAGCTTAAGAATTGGCAGCTATGAAGGCTGGCTTATGCTTTGAAAAACGGACGCCGCAAAACTAGTGTATCTTACTCCACATTTGTAGGTTTAAATAGCAATTTGAGCTCCAGAACTTGGAAATGCAGTGGCGAGGGTGAATATTTAACTGAATTAAGTTCCATCGGCTAAATGTTCTGGCTTCTAAATTGAAGTTTCTCTTATTTTCTTCAGATCAAAAGCCTTGCTGCTGAACTTTGTCTTGATAGGGCAGTTGTTCTTGAGTTGCTCCGTGACACTCTCCAAATCTTGTTATGCTGAGTGCTGCTTTACCTGATGAACCGGCACCAACACCATCATTGCCAGAAAGTAAAAGAATCGAAATCATTCCTGCAGAATCAATGCCTGAGGAGGAAGTAAAATCTAAGAGTGAGAAAGAAGTTCCAGTTCATGTTAAGAAGCTCAGAAGAGACTGAAAAAAGTCCACATGGAAACCCTTGAAAGAGTATAA
This sequence comes from Hevea brasiliensis, assembly GCF_030052815.1. Classification (NCBI taxonomy): domain Eukaryota; kingdom Viridiplantae; phylum Streptophyta; class Magnoliopsida; order Malpighiales; family Euphorbiaceae; genus Hevea; species Hevea brasiliensis. The sequence goes on along the minus strand of NC_079503.1, from coordinate 2,108,351 downwards.
AAAAAAAAAAAACAGAGAATTACTGTTGGTAAAAATTTGTATAGCATTCAAACTTAAATGATTCGTTTTGATTTCTGGATGCAAACATGAGCAAAGCTTGTCACTAAATATGTTGTATTAGTATTAGAAGTTTGGTCACTCATGTTGTCCTTGCTTATGCAAATAATGCAAAATGCAACGAGTGACGAATTTGCCTCGCAAAAGATTTCTTTTTTTTATCGATTCTCATTAAGTCACTGCTGCATAGTTTAAGTCAAATTTTATCTGTTTTAACTTGCTAGTTGTTTGCCAAAAACATATTTTTATATTAAATTTGACATATTTTAATCATAAAAATTAAAAAAAAAATCAAACGCTTTTTCAATCTACTTTTTTCAATGGTATTTAAAAAAGATTCTTTTCAAAAACCAGATTTCTGTCTCAAAGCTAAAAATTCAAGTATCAACCATACACGTTCTTGCTCTTTTTACACACCTTCACACAAACTTTGCCAATTAGATTAATTAATTACTACCAAAATCTTTACATGTATGTTCCTAATTTATGCTTTAATTATTGGACATAGTAACAAGTCGGGTATTTTTTGTTATTTAATTCGATCTAAATTTTTTGAAATAGATTCATATAGTAAATAATCAGATTTAAAACAAAGCTAACTAGTTATTTTATCTGCATATTATGTAAATTATTTATTTTTTATTTTAATAATATAATTTAATATATGTTTTTCTATATTTCATATTTTCATAATCGTATTATAAAATGTTAATAATAAAGTTATTAATTAATTATATTTTATTTAAACTGCTAATAAATAAATTGATCAATATATTAATTTTTTATTACTGTTAACATACACCAATAAAAGAATAAAAAGTAGAGAAAAAAAAACACATATATCATGTGACAATATTTGAAATATCATTATTAAAATTCTTATATTTAAAATATAATAAAAAATATTTTTAAAAATAAAATGCTTAAATTTTATAAATAATATATATATATATATAATTTTTTTTAAAAATAATTGACTCCTCTTCTAATTTAATTAAAAAATAATTAAAAAAGTTAATTTGTAGAAAAATTACGATGAGCAGAAATTTAAAATTTTTAAATTTATGAAATGATGTAATAAAAATAATTTTAAATAACTATTAATATTGTTATATGAGATGATATTTTAGTAGTTAAAATTTAAAAATGTTTAGATAAAGTTTAATATTTAATATCATAAGTTATTTTTTTATATAATAAAATAAAGATTAGAAAAGATTACTATATGCATTTTAATATATATTTAAATTTTAAAAAATAATTCACTTTTTTATTTAATAAAAAATTTAATTTCATGAAACATTTTAATGAACATAAATTTAAAATTTTTATTTTTTTTAAAAAATATAGTAAAAATATTTTTAAATAATTATTAATATTTTTATATGAGATAAAATTTGAATAATTAAAATTTAAAAATATTTAGATGAAAGTTAATCGCTATAATTGTTACTGTCATGAGAAGGGCTGCGTGCGCCTACTCTCATATCTTAAAATTGTTGAAAGTCCTAACAAAGGCCCAAAGTCGATGGTTTCTTACAAGATATCCAGCCCAGATCGATATTTCCGAATCGATTGCTTCCATACCAGGTAGCTCTAGCACTTCACGTGCCCACAATACTGTAGTCAGGTCGGGTATTTTGCCTTGAATCTTCCTTTTCATGCTTGATTTTGAGTTCTTTCTATATTTATGCTGTTTTATGTGAGTCATCAATCACATATGCTCCTATTATTGACATGGTTAATTGTGCTGCTTGTGCGGGATTGTCCGTTGACTAAATGTTTGATATAATGCCGCAATGAAGTTTGTTGATGCAATAGTTGCATGTTGATTTCTGTATTTGTAACGTAGAGAATTTGGTTAGCTAATAATGATCTGTATGCATGTACGGAAGTTTCTCCATTCTGCAAAGTGTTTTACATCGAAGAGAAATTGTACTGTCCACTTGCATTTGATGTTGTATCACTGCTCAAGAGAATCCCAGGATGAAGTTTTGCCTTTTGAGTGGTATAAGAAGGCTTTCCCAACTATAACAAAATTGACCCACCAGTTAAAAAATGTCGATTTAATTGATGGAAAGTTGGTGAATATCAATGATGATTCAATCGTTATTGATGATCGTATTGCGGACAAGATGCATACATTGAAGTCACTTGTAAGTGTGTTTATTGGTTCGCCTTGGGTTCAGCAAAATCTAAAGGAAAATGTAGAGGCCATTTCAGCTAATACAAAATTCAAGCCAGTTGTTTCTTTTAGCAAGCTACGTGAAAGAGAGCCCATGATTGTGAATTCCCTAACCAAAATAAGCAATTTCCTTAGTGTATCTGCTCAACAAAGGAAGTTGGTGCGTTCTGCAATATGCCCACAGGTGACACAGCACCGGATTTGGACAGGTGCTCTTGAGGAGATCCTCAATGGATTGAAGTCAGAGATGGACTCTTTGTGTTATGAATATTCAGGCAAAGGGAGTAACATGGGGCAGCAGATAATTTCTAGCTGTTTAAAGTTCCTAGCTCATACTGGCATCTCAAATCATGAGTGCACTTCATGGATGCAGCTTGGATCCCATAAAAGTGTCAATCCTCAAAGTTCTGGTACATGGGAAGAAGTTCTTGAGATGTTCAATGATCTCATTAGGTGTTTGGAAAGCGAGAAGGGATTACTTTATCATGTGGCAAAGCTTGAGGTGATGAAAGAAGGGTTGTCTCAGATCAAGGATGTTTTGGTTGACAAGGGTATTGGATACAAGGAGGCTCGGCATCAGGAAAGCCTGGTGCAGAAGAAGCTCTCCAAAACACTGGGTCACTCTTCACGCTGTTTGTTCACGCTTTTATTGTATTACCTCTATGGACATGTTAGAGACATTGAAGTTGATTTATGTGGAGGAATTTATGGTGGTGAAGGTGGCGCTAGGTTTTGCTTGTGCATGGGGAGGATTTTGACTTCAGATGAGGAGAAGATGGTTAAGAGCGGGGTGAAGCAGTTGGACAGGGCTCTTGGGCTATTCAAGTTTATATGGGAAACAGCAGGGATGCAAGGGTTTTTGGAACTGCAAGGTCATCTGTGGTGTGTTGGGGCCAAGGATAGGACACTTACGCATAGAGGAACCTTGTTCTTTGTACATGGTATCTTTGACAAAAAATGAAATCAAAAAACCAACTCAGTTGTAATTTTTCATATTTCACAACGAAATTTGATCCGATTACTGCCTGGAAGACACTTTTGCTATTCTATCTATTACTTTGGTTTATAAAATTCTTTCATAGAGACCAATCTTTATACTTTCCAGAACACTTAATACTTTAGTTGCTGCTTAGAACGAAAGGCCTACTTATTGGATATGGAAATTCCCGTCTCCTTCTAGATTCCAAATATATATATCATGTGGCCAGCTGCAATTCAAAGTACATCACTTGAATAAAAATTTGATGCTCCTGTCTTTATTGATCAAGTTTATTATATTTGTTCTTTGCAGTTTTCATCTAATTATTCAGATGTGGACTGTAACGCTGATTTGATTATTTGGTGAACACCACAGTATCTCTCTACTTACTGAGCAGCTTTTCCTGATTGTTGCTGGGTAGATTCTACATTACTACAACTGTATGGGAGAGTAAACTAAGGAAGCATTATAAGGTTAAGCTTGCAACAGAAGAAATGGAACAATCATAGGATAACTTTGGTGGGAAACATTGATATAAAAAAAATGACAGTTACACAATTTGAAAATCCAATATGAAAGCAACTGAAATAATACACTACCAAGTCTGTATCACAGAACAAACAGCCGTATGAAAGTGAGCAGAAGAAGAATAACTGCTGCAATGACAGAAATGACTGCCCATGGATTGTTGAAGTAATTGTGTTTCAATGTTGCCTGCCACTTATGCCAACGTACCTTGCAGTAGTCATTCAAATCTTCGCAGAGAAGTGAATAATAGAACACATTAGAATCAAACAAAATTTCCTTGGCAAGGTTGTTGAAAAGCATTGATGCTTCCAGGTTGTTAGCCAGCATGTTTTTCATAATCCCACATTTGACAAGTAATTCTACATCATGAGGAGTGTTTATAAGGATGTCCATGAGGACAATATAGTCACTTACATATGAAATCTTGCAATGGCATTGCTCGAATGCTATAAGATTCCTGAAAAATGCTTCTGTCATCTCACTCACCCTTACATATGGTATTTCCAGGACACCATCAGTAAATTGTATGTCCAGTAAGTGTTTGTTTGATGCTACCTTAAATTTAACTCCAGCTTCATGAAGCTCAGTTAAGCTTTTTGCCCCTTTGAACTTTAGTCTCCTCTGCTTTGGTGGTTGCGTTTGTTTGAATGGCTGGTGACAAAGTATTAGGAAATCAACGAAATGCCTTACTTCATTGCTATTCATGGTATTGAAGTGATGATCTAGTTGCCCAAAGGATTTGAAATAAGCACCAGTTAACTGAAGAATGGAAGGCCACTCAGGTGAACCAGAAGCTGCTCTGCTCTTGGCAAAGTCCAAGACATCACTAAGAATGAAGTATGGAAGCTGATTTTCAATCAACAGCATGTCGCGATATATATCGAACACGAGACCTGTTCTATCATAGACACATTCTATTGCAGATGTTAAGTGAGGAAAAACTCTACCCAACAAAATATCAATAGTGAAGGCCGCATCAACAGTGATGATTTGCACAAATTCATTACTGGTAAGTTCAATAGTCTCAGCATAACAGTTTCTTGCTCTTTCCTCCCTTTCTTTTATAAAATTTACCAGATCATCCAACTTTACCTTTGTCTGCCGCAGAAAATTCTGTAAATGCCTCCATTTGTGCTCTTCCATGGCACCTAAGCCAGCCCTGCCATGGTGAAAAGGACCAATCGAAACTAGTCGAGGTGTGTATGCATTCTCATTTACATCTCGGAGTCTCTTGGGAACTCTATAAATACATCTCTCTGAGGATACAGGAGCCAAACTTTCCAACCTGCTCTTCATAGAGGTTACCAACAGACTGGCTTGAAGATCTTCTATAACAATTGAGGTATCATTGCTTGTTTCTCCTTGAATTGCCATCCAATTGTCGATGTGATTTGAGTTTGGCTAATAACATGAAATGGAAAAATGATACTAGAAGGAATTAAAAGAGATGGCAATGTAAAACCTGTTATCTTGGCAGTCTAGACTTGAAGGTATGAAGTCAATGGTATTCTCTCTATTTCCTTCCCTAATTGCAAGTGGATGCTTATGTAATATTCTATTCACATATTCATTTTGAAAAGTCATTGGACGTAAGCTACAATAAATTCATACAAAATTCTGAATCTCAACCTAACCCCAAACATCTTCTAATGAATGGATTGTTTTGTGATGTCCCAAAATATGTCCAAGAGGGGGGGTGAATTGGACTTTAAAAACAATTTTTTGTTCTTGCTCAAAACCTTTGAAAATTGCAGCTAGGTTCAACTCAATTAACTAATGTGAAATATGAACAATACAGCTCTATTGACAAGTTGATTCAAAGTTAAGCTATATGCAATCAGTATACTGATCTAACAAATTATATAATCATTCAGCAGAGATATCAGTAATCTGAATACATTTTTAACACAAAGAACGAGCGATATACGGATATTCTAGCGTGACAAATCAAATAACAAGCAGATTATATCAGATGTCAGCAGATTTAGCAGTAAACTAATTTTCTCAATTTGCAGCAAGGTTATCAGCAAACAATATCAACTTTCATATCAGCAGAAGCATATCAATCATAAAGTTAAAATGCATAAATGTAAAGAGCAAGGGTTGAGAAAATGAACACTGAAATTTTTATAGTGGTTCGGCTCAACTAGCCTACATCTACTCTCTCAAAGATCCCACTTTGAGTCTTCACTTCACTATTCTTCTCTTTTAAAGGCAAGAGACAAAAGCCCTTTACAAATCTTCTCACCAAAACTTTTACAAGTAGCTTCACACTTCTACCGAGTGTTATCCCAAACACTTTTCACAACCAAGCTTCACTAAGTGCTTGAATGACCTCTCATAAATGATAATAATGTGTTTAAAACTCACTCTCACTCAATACAACAGAATCTATAAAGAAGAGTTGAGTAGATAAGCCAATGATGAGCATTAAAACACTTTGAGCACTTTGAATGAAAGCTTTTATGATTTTGAACAGTGAAGTGTGAAAACTCATATACATTTATTATTTATTATTATTTTATTTTAATTAGCTAACAATAATTTAATATATTTATAAAAAAAATATATATATTTTATTGGATGGTCTGCTTATTTATTTTTAGATATATATATTATTTTTGAAATTAAATATATATCTGCAATCTGAACAACCCAGTTCAATAATAACTCTTATCCCATTCTACACCTAATAGAACTCTTGAAATATATATATATACCCTAATCATCTTTTCTGCTAAACTTTGCTCTCAAAACCTGGTTGTCACCTCTATCAAATACTCTCAACAGAGAATCCCTAAATTTTTACTTCTCCATTCATCACATTCGATTCTATTTTCAAGGTAGAAATTCTCATTCTTTATTTAATAATGGGTGAATTTGATTTTATTTTCTTTCCTCGATTTGTTACAACTACTCTAGAAATTTATTTCTTCTCTTTGACTATTGGTACTGAATTGGGTTGATCATAATTACTGTGAAACGATAACTTTGATTTTAGATTATATATATTAAAATTATTTTATATATATATAAAAACATTTGAATCCCTGTCGACATTTGAATCACTGTCGACGTCCTTGTATCTGTTCCGTCCAAGGTTTATATATATATATATATATATATATATATATATATATATATATATATATATATATATATATTAAAATTATTTTATTTTATTATTATTTAATATTTTTCTTTTATATTTTGGGTATGTAGGAGATTCAAATATTCATTCTGTCAGCTGAAATTGTCTCTCTTATATTGAATCTAGCTATTATTTTGGAGGTTCCAGGTGAGTGGTAATTATAGTACATGGCACCGTTTTTGTCCCTTTTAAAATTTCTTAGCATTAAGTTTGTTATTAAATGAAATTTTAAATCAATATTTTAACAATGATTTTATATGTGATTTTCTATAGTTTTATTTTATTATTAAATTTTATTTCGATTTTGATTAAATAATTGATTTTGCCAACTATCTCTGCATTAGACCCATTAGGATTCCGGGAACAGGCCTTTAATGTATTTATATTGATTGATATTTGACTATAAAATTTACCGATGTGTTACTGAATTGATCTGAGATTGATTTGATTTTATTGAATTGATTTGAGATTGATTTAATTTTACTGAATTGATTTGAGATTGATTTGATTTTATTGACTCTCTGAAACTATTGAAATACACTATTGGAATTGCACTATCAGTTATTCTGAAATTTTTTATTGATTTTGATTGATTTGTACAAATTGATTTTCTATTTTGAATTGGTACCTGTGCCCAGTATCTGTTTCTGTTATCTGGCCCCGCCGTGTGGACTATCACGGTATTAGGTTGCATTGTCGAGTCATGCATCATTGCAGTTTTTGGTTTGCATTAGTATCATATGCATTGATATCTGTGAAGGAGGAGGAAGGTATCTGATATCTGGTAGCGCGCTTACCATCTGGCCTTTGGTGATGTGGGGTATCATCACCCTGGTGCACTGTACCCTAAAATTTTTATTGAATGAATTTTCTTTTATATATATGTTTTATGAAGTTATTTTATTAATGATTTTGACAGCATGAGCATGATTTTATTGAATAGAAAATTTATTGTGAAATTAATCAAGCGTCTGCCTGTTCCTATTCCGTTGTGTGCTATAATTATCATTGATTGAGCATCTAGCTCAAACCACGTTTTCTCATGCATTCTGCATCAGTAGAATTCTGCAGCTGATCCAAATATTCAGTCCATTCTCTGGAGAGGGACAACTTTGATTTGTTTTCATGGTATGCCCGAATTCATGTTTTCTCGGGCTAATAATTAGTTTAGTTTATTGAACAGTTTAAGTTTTTATTGAAATCTGTAGAGACTTCGCAGTTTACCTATGAGATATTTATGATGTTTATTCAGCATTTTGTTTATTTGAATTTTGTCTATTTTTAGGATTAGTAAGTAACAATATATTTATTCAAGATATTCTGATAAGGCTTGCATGATTTAAGAATACTTAAATTATGCATGATCACGGATTCGTAATTTTGGGTCGTGACAAAACTGGTATCAGAGCTCGGTTAAGGTCTAGTAAACTTGCGGAGCATAGGATCCTTAACGTCTTTTCAGTTTATCATTGCTTCAGATATCTACGGCCTTTGTACTTTTTCACCTGTCTTAATTTGGCTCACATTTTCAAATTTAATACTTGTTTATTAAAATGAATAAGTGCCTGAGTCTGTTAAACGTAAGAGGAGAGCTTGGGTCAAGGGTCTTAATGGTGCAAACCTTGATCCAACAAGGGAGGTACCCCCTAAAACTATTAATCAGACATCTGAACAGATGCCTATGGCTAAGACTGGGGCACAACCATTCTTTTGTTTCTCCATACTTTTCCATGATATTTAGTACACCACCTACTTTGTAAGAGTATCCTTCATCTGTATCAACACCTATGAGGAACGCAATAGACACTAATATGGTGTATAGGGGATGTATAGTTCACATTGGAGATAGGGAATTAGTTGCAGATCTTGTTTCTTTGGATACGTTTGAGTTTGATGTGATTTTAGGCATGGATTGGTTTGCCACTTATCACGTTTCATTGGATTATCATAATAAAGTTGTACTCTTTAAATTCCTAGGGAGGCAGAATTTCAATTTCAGGGAGATCGCAGTATAGCCTCTAGTAATCTTATGTCTGTAGTGAGTGCTAGACGATTATTGCGAAAGAGGTGTAAAGGGTATCTAGCTTATGTTAGAGATGTTCAGGTAGAAGGTGTGTGACACCCCTTACCCGACTACAGTGTAGCCGAGCAAGTTATGCCACTCAGTGTGCCGGAGCACTCTATTTTATCTTAATTCATTTTTATCATAGTTTTTGAAAATAATTTGTGAAATATAATTCATTTATTGAAATTGTAATTTATTTGAGGTTCCGAAAATTTTATAGAAAATCCGGCGGAGTACCGGCTAAAAATGGAGAAATCAGTTCTTCGGAACCTGTGAAAAACACTTCCTGTCACGACCCAACCTATGGGCCGGACCGGCACTAGGACCTGGGCCAGCCTAAAGCCCCCGAGGCCCGTAGTAAGCCTTAACTGTTCATTTACCCAATTCTAAGGCCCATTGGGCCCAAATTCAAGAAACCAAACGGACAGAGTCCGGCCATAAAATGGACTTTCCAACGGGGAGTTTTTGACTCACCCGACCTGTAAACACAATAAATACTCAATTGGGGAGCTCAGCTCACCCTCCACATACTCATCAACATAAAATAAATGGGAGCTCAGCTCCCTCATCCAATCCATCAACATGCATAACATATTTAAGTTTACAGGTCCAACATGATAAAAATATTACAGACCAAATTCAAATAAATACTGCTAACACATGCGGAAATTCTAGGAGTAATTAAAATTACACAAACATGGATAAACAACCTGCGAAGGATAAAAGCAGGTTAACCCAGAATAAAATATCCTCCTGTGGCCTGTAAAAATTTTTGAACAGGAGTGAGCGTTCGACTCAGAGAGTAAAATATCAATCTTAACTATAATCTCTATAACTATCTGAAACTAATGCAACCTGTAGAGTGAAATGCAACATTAACATCATATTCACATCATAGCATCAAAAAGGTAATTTGGAGCACTCACGCACCTCGTAGCATCAATCATAATATATTGGGAGCCGATCCTGCAGACTCTCTTAAATCCAACTCGGTGCGTGAAGAACTCAAGCCGGACTGTCGCTTAATAAACCAAATCGAGGGTCCCAGCGAAGAACTCAAGCCGTGACTACCCCTCGAAGGAACGGGTCCCAGCGAAGAACTCAAGCCGTGACTACCCCGTCCTATCCATAGTCCACACCACATCACACGCACGCCAACGCACGCACACTGCTCCAAATTACCACAACAACACTCATGGCACATTAACATTTATGAATGATACATAAATCGTGCCTAGAGTTTATCTACATAAATATATTCATATAAGTGATGCATGGGCATCTTGAACATATAATAATATCGAAATTATAATTAAAATTAATATTTTACTCACGGACTTGACGACAAATTACGTGGCGGTGGCGGAGGAAGAAGGCATCGGCTCACCCGACAATTACATTACATCTAATTAATACAATCGACTCAATACAAACAAAGAAAAAGACCAATTACGCCCTAAGTCGTGCGAAAATCCGGTGAGTCTCCTATACCTAGGACCTACCCAACCTGCAAAAGGGCTAAAAACGCACTTCTATATTCACAATCCATATATCAACAGTTCAATCATATCACACAGCCCCTCCTGGGCCCATCAAATCAATTATCCATCACAATACGCAAAATTTCAATTTAGTCCTTATTATTGATCATTTTTGCAAAAACTGCCCAAACAAGCTCTAAAAATTATAAAACTTTGCCTCGGTCCTTAGCAATATTACTAAGCTATTGCAAAAAGAATCGTAATTTTCTAAGCTACCACGAATATTTTACGGATTTTTAATCCTATTTAAGCACTAGAAAATTACGAAAAAACAAGGTTCGGGTTTACCTTTGCCGATTCCGACCTCGGGGACGCGCTCGGGACGTCTGACAATGGGGGGGTAGGCAAAATCTCGGCCCAATTCGGAGACTTTTCACGTAGCAGTCCATGCGATCCAAATTTGCGAACTTGGTCAATCGCCGAATTTCCGCGAATTGAGAATACCTACACGAAGCCCATAACACGGGGGTTAGTACATAAATTTTTCAGAATTTTCTAAGCTCATTTAACGCCGGAAAAACATCGCGAAGTTAGTGGGACCCACCGAAAAACGTTGTCGGAAAATTTTGAAATTAATATCCCGCGAAGCTCTCGTCGAGTGGAGCGTGCTGGTAGCCTCGGTTTTCTCGTGGGATTCACGGTTTTCGAGAAATCTAGCCCAAAAGTCGAAATGGGCTAAAATCTTCCCGAGCTAAAATCGGACAATCCGCTCGATGGATTTCGGCGTTCTTGGTGTCTATGGAAAGCTCTCGCCGAGTAGATGGTTTTGGACACAAGACCCGGTCCAATCGGTGACCGGATCGGCCGGATTTGGCCGAGGAAGCTGAAGCGGCGCGGAGAGGAGAATCGCGCGTTCCGGCCGTTCGGCGCCGGCTGGCCGACGGGCAGGGAGGCGGCCCGTGAGGAGGACGCAGGGGAGGCGGTGGCGGCAGGGGAGGGGAGGAGAGAGAAAAGAGAGAGAGAAGGGGAGGGCGTCGCGCGCGGGAGGAAGAGGAAGAAAAAGAGAAGAGACCGGTCCGATCCGGTCCGGTTCGATTCGGCCGGTTCGATTCGAAATACAAAATTTTGAATTTTTACTCTGCCTCGGGACCGAAAACGAGGTCCAAAAATTCCGAAAAAAATTTCCGAAAACTCAGAAAAATACGTAGACTCCAAATATATTTTTAGTTTTGCCACGTGGTCTTTAAATTAATTTTTAAAAATCATCAAAGTTTATATTTTCGGAAAATCGAACCCGATTTTTAAAATCCGAAAAATCTCAAAAAAAATTCCTAAAATTTAAATAAAATTTAAATATCAAAAATACCCATAATTAATAAAATTTTGGGGTGTTACACTTCCTATGATCATATTCAATCAATCCCAACTCCAATTATCAACAAATTCTCAGAATAATTTCATCAATTTCATTTATTTCCCAATCATTCATCTCATGGTACTCATATACAATTCACATTTTGTATCACATCAAGTTACAGCAATTTCTTAACGATTCCTCTATTTGTCATTTCACATCATCATTAGACTCAAATCATAAATAAATTCTCACATGTGATTTATAATCACAAGTTACAAGTACTTACATTAATACAAAATTATATTACATTTGTTCAAATACATATGATAAAATAAGAGTTTAATTACCAAATTTACAAAAATCTCAAAATACAAAATGGGACCTAGTGTCCTACCAATGCACTGTAGTCTGTGAGGTGACACGGACGCTATGCAGAACTGCGAATGGCCTTACCCAATCTGTGGTCTACCGGGCCCTCTGTCCAAATCTTCAGTACCTACGCGTTGCAAAAGCGACGCGCTAAGCATAAAGCTTAGTGGTGCCAATAATACAAGAAAATATAATATGCAAATAAAAATAATAATTTCCTTGCTATTGTGTTCATAAGAATTGACTAATTACTAACTTATTGTTTAGTCGAGGGCTAATCATGTTTTATGATATTAACTTCTTCATGCATTTTGTTAATTATTTTCTTCATGATCTTGAGTTTCTTTGTATTTTATCATAATCATTCCTGATATTTAATTTTTGTATTTTCTTTAACAATCAGTTCAATTACAATTATACGTTTCCATGCCCAAGTAACCTATACTGAACGACTGGACTGGATAACGGGTCGTTGGCATTGGACACCGCGGTGTCTCGGGCCGTCATACCATGGGACGCAGAACGTCAACCATGTATGCAGTCAGTATGGCTAAAAAACCATGATATCACATAATCGGGCATAAAAGCCATGAATACTGGCATAAAAGCCATGAATACGGGCATAAAGCCATGAATACAGGCATAAAACCTTTCGCAGTACTGCTAAAACAATACCCTATTGGCATGCCAAACTATCCAAACCAATCTTGTTAGGTATACTAGGGCATTTGATACTTTAAAATTCTTCAATCTTTGAATTTTAACTTTTGGTGTCACTATTCATTTCATTGGCCAACAAGAAAGTTGACTTTTGCATAGAAAGTAGGTACATTGACTTTGGCACTTCAAACATACCACATTTTCCATTTAAAACTTGTTGGAAGTGATCACCATTACCATTTCTAGGCTTAAACCAAGGGAAACAAAATTTTCAGTTTTTGAAGCTTAACTTTACTGTTCCATTAAGCTAATCTGATGGGAATTTGAGGAAATGGTAAACATGAAAGTTGTTCCTTATTTTGTCTAGTTGAATTTCTTTTTTTTTAATCACTCCATTTGGAGTTTTGTAGCTCAAGTTATGGCCAAAATAAGTTTACTGTTCACGTGTACTGTTCATGCTGAAATTTTGGGTTTTGGCAGATTTTGGTCCAACTTTGGTCAGTAATTTGACCAAGTTAAGTTCATAATTTGGTCTAACTTTCTTCATATGAAATGTTCTACCATGCCTTAGGTTTCCATCGGTTCAAGAATCGCCTAAATCCGAGTTTTCTAGAGGGAGTTATAGTCATCCAAACATTACTGCTCAAATGAAAATCTGCAGAGTTGTAGGTTTGATAACTTAAATTTGCTCAATAATTTGAATGGGTTAATGGCATAATTTGGGATGATGTTCTTCATGAAAGTTGTTTGTCTATATCATATCTTGTTACTGTAAAAATTTCAGGTCAATTTGACCATTCTACAGTGAGTTATGGCCAAATGAACAGTTACTGTTCATTTGGTCATTATGCAGGGGCTGTTTGCAGGGTATCCGGATTGGGGCCAACTTTTGGTCCTCTTGCTTTGGTCTTTTGGGCATGGTTTCTTCAGAAAAAATGTGCTATTATAAGCCTAGTTTCATATCCAATTGGCCAAACACCAATTGGACCAACACAGCCAAGGATATGGCAGTCCAAGTGGACTGCAATTCTAGCCACCCTGCTGCACTCACAAGGCAGCCTACCATTTCAGTTTGTAACACTCTAATGCACCTCAAATTATAGTCAACATACCTCAAATGGTCACTAATTGACCATTAGAATGTTCTTTAACCATTTCATAAGCCAAATCAAAATTTTCACTTCCAAACCCTAGCCCAAGTTCAAGTTTCACCCATATTACCTTAGTTTAACTCACTAATTCATTATCACATGCATATATTCTTTAATCATGATCTTTAGTCCACTTAAAGTCCATCAAAACAATCACTCTCATCCCTTCCTTAGGGCTGCCGAAATTGATGGTGTCACACCCCGGCTTAGTGGGCCCCAGCTCAAGCCCCTCTATGGGTGGCCATCTTGCCGGCGTACCCCTCTAGAGGCCGGCGATGCAACTCAAATCGGTACTGTCCGCTTTGGTGGAGTTCAATCCCTTCGCCCTGCAGAGCTAGGATTCGAACCCATATCACCTCACGGGTTTGCTTCGCCTCTTACCAATTGAGCTGCATGGTAAGAGGCAAAGCAAACCCGTGAGGTGATATGGGTTCGAATCCTAGCTCTGCAGGGCGAAGGGATTGAACTCCACCAAAGCGGACAGTACCGATTTGAGTTGCATCGTCAGGGGCACGCAGAAGAAGGCCCCACCCAGAGGGGCTTGAGCTGGGGCCCACTAAGCCTGGGTGTGACAGATGGCATACATACATATAGTTTTTATTCATTTTAGTTACAAATCCTTACTTATTTCAAGTCTTTAACATAGAAATAAAGAGCTTTAGGTGTATATGTGCACTAACCTTGAATGGGGCAGAATTTCCAGCCACCCAAACTCCTTTCTTTCTTCCTCTTTTGGCTGCCTAGAGGTTGCTCAAGTTGCTAGGTTAATTTTTTGTGAAGCTAGGTTATAATTTTGTTGGGTAGAAATGGGTGAATCAAGCTTTGAAAAGCTTGAATATACTTAGCTATGGAAGAGAGGTCACGTATTGGAGGAAGAAGAAGAAGAAGAAGAAGAAGAAGAGCAGAATTTTTAGGTCCATTTGTCTCTTTTAAGTATTTAAGAAAGCTTATTAGCTTGTGATTGGTTGGTAATTTATAAATGACATCATCACATGTCATAATTTGCTTTTTATTTCATTTTTCTTTTCTTTTCATCACTACTCATTTTCAATTTAATTTCTAGTAATGTTTATTCATATTTTATGTCATATTAATTATTTACTCAACTGGACAAGTCGGCCAAAAATTACCTCTGAAGGCGAAATGACCAAAATGCCCTCCGTTTGGCTTAACGGGTCAAAATTGTCTGTACTGATTGAAATATTTTTCTAGGTATTTTCTTGGCATTCTAATGCCATAGGAACCTCAATGACCCTTCTCTGGAGTCCCAATAATTATTTTATAATTTTTCCCCCGGGTCTAGGGCTCCTCGTTGCGAGAACCGCAACTTCCCTCTGAGTTACCCCTCGCTTGGGCACCGGCTCATTTAACTTGGTTCTATTTTATTTCTAAAATTTTTACTAAATTTTTCTTGTTAATATTTGAGTTAATTATGGTTCCTGACTTTAGTTTAAATATTTTTCCGGACGTTCTAGTCCGATCGACACCGATCACGGAGCGATAGATGCGGAGTTGCTACGGGGAGGGTGTTACAACTCTTCCCCTCTAATTCAAATTTTGTCCTCGAAATTTACCTGATTTAAGTAATCGGGGAGTTGCTACCTCCTTGCTTCTTCACTTTCTTGTATCGCCTCATCAGTGTCTGGGTTTGGCTCTTCCTGAGCTTCCATAGCATATACTTGTGGTGCCACCCTGACTTCGGGCTTTTCAACTGTCTCAGAAACAATCTTCTGTGAAATGTCAGCCGTTTCTGCTCTACCCGATCCTTTACCCCTTTGAACCATAGGAGAAGGTCCATCAACTTGTACCGGAGCTATTGAACCACTCCTCTGAGGGCAATCTCTTATGAAATGATCCGTAGCCCCACACTTGAAACACTCTCCAGTTAACAGTCGACACTCCCCTCTGTGTCTTCTACCACAATGCATACATTCAGGCATTAGGGTTGATCCCCTTGTCATTGTGCCCGGGAAACTAGCTATAGATATTCCCATCTGGCCTCTGTGGCCCTGTGTCTGATCTTGTGAGCTAGGACCCTTAAACTTCTTACTATCAGTTGGTATATTTGACTGTCCTGGTCCAAATTCCCTCTTACGCTACCTATCTTTCCTATTTTGTTCATTTATTCTCACTTTCTCCACTTTTAATGCAGCTTCCACTAACTTGGTGAAGTTTGTGATCCCCAAGGCAGTGATCAGGATCTTTATGTTGTCATTTAGTCCCTCTTCAAATCTCTTGCACCTTTTAGTTTCATTAGGGACTATCCCCCTTCCATAGCGGCTCAATCTTACGAATTCCTTCTCATATTCGGCCACTGACAGCTGCCTCTGCCTCAGGTTAATGAATTCCCTTCTTCTCTCTTCTAGGTATACAGTACCCACATATTTCTTCTTGAATTCAGAGAGGAAGAAATCCCAAGTTACAGCTTCTGGCTGCACTTCACTAGACACCGTGTCCCACCACTCATAAGCATCATCTTGCAACAAAGATATGGCAGCTTCCAGGTTTTGCTCTGGAGTGCAGTGGAGTTGTTTTAGTACTCTGCCTGCATTCAACCAATTCTACCGCAGCAGTCGACTTCTCTCTTGCCATAGAAGTCCTGACTCCAAACTTTCTTAGCCTTTCCAGTGTGATTTACTGTGTGGGTGGTGGTGGTGGTGGTCTTGGCATTACCCGCCATTTGTCTAAAGAAATCGGCCATTTGTTTGAAACATGGCTGTGGAGGTGAGCGAGGCTCGCTTGAGTGGCGGAGCGATTCTCTCACGCCCCGGTCTCACCGCTGCAGGTGGAGCATGACTCTCCACTTCCTCCTCAACGGCTCTCTGAGATGAAGGGTCCATATCCTATTCAAAATAAGAAAGATAAACAGATCTGCGTTAGTGTCACCTCGACTCTTACAAATGCAATGCATGGTATGGACTCAATCTAGGCCCAGAAACGCCTAAACCGTGCTCTGATACCACTAAATGTGACACCCCTTACCCGACTACAGTGTAGCCGAGCAAGTCATGCCACTCAGTGTGCCGGAGCACTCTATTTTATCTTAATTCATTTTTATCATAGTTTTTGAAAATAATTTGTGAAATATAATTCATTTATTGAAATTGTAATTTATTTGAGGTTCCGAAAATTTTATAGAAAATCCGGCGGAGTACCGGCTAAAAATGGAGAAAACAGTTCTTCGGAACCTGTGAAAAACACTTCCTATGATCATATTCAATCAATCCCAACTCCAATTATCAACAAAGTCTCAGAATAATTTCATCAATTTCATTTATTTCCCAATCATTCATCTCATGGTACTCATATACAATTCACATTTTGTATCACATCAAGTTACAGCAATTTCTTAACGATTCCTCTATTTGTCATTTCACATCATCATTAGACTCAAATCATAAATAAATTCTCACATGTGATTTATAATCACAAGTTACAAGTACTTACATTAATACAAAATTATATTACATTTGTTCAAATACATATGATAAAATAAGAGTTTAATTACCAAATTTACAAAAATCTCAAAATACAAAATGGGACCTAGTGTCCTACCAATGCACTGTAGTCTGTGAGGTGACACGGACGCTATGCAGAACTGTGAATGGCCTTACCCAATCTGTGGTCTATCGGGCCCTCTGTCCAAATCTTCAGTACCTACGCGTTGCAAAAGCGACACGCTAAGCATAAAGCTTAGTGGTGCCAATAATACAAGAAAATATAATATGCAAATAAAAATAATAATTTCCTTGCTATTGTGTTCATAAGAATTGACTAATTACTAACTTATTGTTTAGTCGAGGGCTAATCATGTTTTATGATATTAACTTCTTCATGCATTTTGTTAATTATTTTCTTCATGATCTTGAGTTTCTTTGTATTCTATCATAATCATTCATGATATTTAATTTTTGTATTTTCTTTAACAATCAGTTCAATTACAGTTATACGTTTCCATGCCCAAGTAACCTATACTGAACGACTGGACTGGATAACGGGTCGTTGGCACTGGACACCGCGGTGTCTCGGGCCGTCATACCATGGGACGCAGAACGTCAACCATGTATGCGATCGAGATGGCTAAAAAGCCATGATATCACATAATCGGGCATAAAAGCCATGAATACTGGCATAAAAGCCATGAATACGGGCATAAAACCATGAATACAGGCATAAAGCCTTTCGCAGTACTGCTAAAACAATACCCTATTGGCATGCCAAACTATCCAAACCAATCTTGTTAGGTATACTAGGGCATTTGATACTTTAAAATTCTTCAATCTTTGAATTTTAACTTTTGGTGTCACTATTCATTTCATTGGTCAACAAGAAAGTTGACTTTTGCATAGAAAGTAGGTACATTGACTTTGGCACTTCAAACATACCACATTTTCCATTTAAAACTTGTTGGAAGTGATCACCATTACCATTTCTAGGCTTAAACCAAGGGAAACAAAATTTTCAGTTTTTGAAGCTTAACTTTACTGTTCCATTAAGCACTGTTACAGTGGGAATTTGAGGAAATGGTAAACATGAAAGTTGTTCCTTATTTTGTCTAGTTGAATTTCTTTTTTGAATCACTCCATTTGGAGTTTTGTAGCTCAAGTTATGGCCAAAATAAGTTTCTTGTTCACGTGTCTTGTTCATGCTGAAATTTTGGGTTTTGTGATTTTGGTCCAACTTTGGTCAGTAATTTGACCAAGTTAAGTTCATAATTTGGTCTAACTTTCTTCATATGAAATGTTCTACCATGCCTTAGGTTTCCATCGGTTCAAGAATCGCCTAAATCCGAGTTTTCTAGAGGGAGTTATAGTCATCCAAACATTACTGCTCAAATGAAAATCTGCAGAGTTACAGGTTTGATAACTTAACTTTGCTCAATAATTTGAATGGGTTAATGGCATAATTTGGGATGATGTTCTTCATGAAAGTTGTTTGTCTATATCATATCTTGTTACTGTAAAAATTTCAGGTCAATTTGACCATTCTACAGTGAGTTATGGCCAAATGAACAGTTACTGTTCATTTGGTCATTATGCAGGGGCTGTTTGCAGGGTATCCGGATTGGGGTCAACTTTTGGTCCTCTTGCTTTGGTCTTTTGGGCATGGTTTCTTCAGCAAAAATGTGCCATTATAAGCCTAGTTTCATGTCCAATTGGCCAAACACCAATTGGACCAACACAGCCAAGGATATGGCAGTCCAAGTGGACTGCAATTCTAGCCACCCTGCTGCACTCACAAGGCAGCCTACCATTTCAGTTTGTAACACTCTAATGCACCTCAAATTATGGTCAAATACCTCAACTGGTCACTAATTGACCATTAGAATGTTCTTTAACCATTTCATAAGCCAAATCAAATTTTTCACTTCCAAACCCTAGCCCAAGTTCAAGTTTCACCCATATTACCTTAGTTTAACTCACTAATTCATTATCACATGCATATATTCTTTAATCATGATCTTTAGTCCACTTAAAGTCCATCAAAACAATCACTCTCATCACTTCCTTAGGGCTGCCGAAATTGATGGCATACATACACATAGTTTTTATTCATTTTAGTTACAAATCCTTACTTATTTCAAGTCTTTAACATAGAAATAAAGAGCTTTAGGTGTATATGTGCACTAACCTTGAATGGGGCAGAATTTCCAGCCACCCAAACTCCTTTCTTTCTTCCTCTTTTGGCTGCCTAGAGGTTGCTCAAGTTGCTAGGTTAATTTTTTGTGAAGCTAGGTTATAATTTTGTTGGGTAGAAATGGGTGAATCAAGCTTTGAAAAGCTTGAATATACTTAGCTATGGAAGAGAGGTCACGTATTGGAGGAAGAAGAAGAAGAAGAAGAAAAGCAGAATTTTTAGGTCCATTTGTCTCTTTTAAGTATTTAAGAAAGCTTATTAGCTTGTGATTGGTTGGTAATTTATAAATGACATCATCACATGTCATAATTTGCTTTTTATTTCATTTTTCTTTTCTTTTCATCACTACTCATTTTCAATTTAATTTCTAGTAATGTTTATTCATATTTTATGTCATATTAATTATTTACTCAACTGGACAAGTCTGCCAAAAATCACCTCTGAAGGCGAAATGACCAAAATGCCCTCCGTTTGGCTTAACGGGTCAAAATTGTCTGTACCGATTGAAATATTTTTCTAGGTATTTTCTTGGCATTCTAATGCCATAGGAACCTCAATGACCCTTCTCTGGAGTCCCAATAATTATTTTATAATTTTTCTCCCGGGTCTAGGGCTCCTCGTTGCGAGAACCGCAACTTCCCTCTGAGTTACCCCTCGCTTGGGCACCGGCTCATTTAACTTGGTTCTATTTTATTTCTAAAATTTTTACTAAATTTTTCTTGTTAATATTTGAGTTAATTATGGTTCCTGACTTTAGTTTAAATATTTTTCCGGACGTTCTAGCTGTCCGGACCGACACCGGTCACCGGAAGAGTAGACTGTACGGAGTTGCTACGGGGAGGGTGTTACAAGGTGCAGGTTTGGAGAATGTTACAGTGGTTAAGGAGTTTCCTAATGTGTTTCCAGAAGATTTATCAGGTTTACCCCCGGAGCGAGAGGTAGAGTTTGGTATAGACTAAGTTCCTGGAACTGAGCCCATATCTATGCCACCTTATCATATGGCACCCATAAAACTTAAGGAGTTGAAGGAGCAGCTACAGGATCTACTAGATAACGAGTTTATTCGCCCTAGTGTTTCTCCATGGGGTGCTCCTATGTTATTTGTACGGAATAAGGATGGGTTTTTGAGAATGTGCATTGATTATAAGCAATTGAATAAGGTAACTGTGCGTAATAAGTATCCTCTTTCACGCATAGATTACCTGTTTGACTAACTTCAAGGTGCAAAATATTTTTCCAAGATTGATCTTCGATCTGGGTATCATCAATTGAGGGTCAAGAAAGAAGACATACTCAAGACGGCCTTTAGGACTAGGTATGGACACTATGAATTTCTTGTAATGTCTTTTGGTCTTACCAATGCTCCGGCCGCTTTTATGGATCTCATGAATTGAGTTTTCAAGCCTTTCTTAGATCAATTTGTTATAGTGTTCATAGATGACATTCTAATGTACTCAAAAAGTAAGGAGGAGCATGAGCAGCATTTGAGAATTGTCCTTCAGACCTTACGAGAACATAAGCTATATGCCAAGTTCTCAAAATGTGAGTTCTGGTTAGACAGTGTGGCTTTCCTAGGCCATACAATATCGAAGGATGGGGTGTGCGTTGATAAGAAGAAAGTTGAGGCAGTGCTTCATTGGCCTAGACCCACAACTGTGTCAGAGATTTGTAGTTTCTTGGGTTTAGCAGGGTATTATAGACAGTTTGTTCAAGACTTCTCTCGTATTACAGCACCTTTAACTAAGTTGACACAGAAGAATGTGAAATTTCAGTGGTCTGAGGCTTGTGAAAAAGTTTTCAAGAGCTTAAGACTCGTTTAACTACAGCACTAGTGTTAGCCCTTCCATCCGGATCAGGGGGTTATGTTGTGATGCTTCTAGGATTGGTTTAGGATGTGTTTTGATGCAACATGGACGGGTTATTGCATATGCTTCTCGTCAGTTGAAAAGGCACGAGCAGAATTATCCAACTCATGATTTGAAAATGGCTGCAGTAATTTTTGCTTTGAAAATCTGGAGGCACTATCTTTATGGTGAGACTTGTGAAATCTTCACTGACCACAAAAGTCTCAAATACATCTTTGACCAACGTGATCTTAATCTTAGGCAAAGAAGATGGATAGAATTGCTGAAGGATTATGATTGCACCATACAATATCACCCTAGAAAGGCTAATGTGGTGGCTAATGCTCTAAGCAGGAAGTCTTCTGGTAGTTTAGCCCATATATCTACCAAGATGAGGCCTTTGATTGGTGAATTACATGAGTTGCTAGATCAGGGAGTTGAGTTTAAAATCATAGCTGGATCACTCTTAGCACATTTTCGAGTTAGACCTATCTTGATTGATCGAATTAAGGCTGCTCAAAAGAGGGATTCTCAGCTGTGTGAGATTATAGATAATATTCATCAAGGCCAAGCTCAAGGATTCATGTTGAATGATGATGGAGTTCTTCGTTATGGCACTAGACTTTGTGTCCCCAATGTTGATGAGTTGAGAAGAGAAATCATGGAGGAGGCACACCATTCTGCTTACACAGTACACCCAGGTTCAACTAAGATGTACCGTGATTTAAGGGAGCATTATTGGTGGGGTGGCATGAAGAGGGATGTTGCAGACTTTGTTGCTAAATGTTTGACTTGTCAGCAGGTTAAGGCAGAACATCAGAGACCATCTGGGTTACTTCAGCCATTGCCTATTCCCGAGTGGAAGTGGGAGCATATTGCCATGGACTTTGTTGTGGGTTTACCTAGTACACGAGGTGGTTACAATGCAATCTGGGTGATAGTGGACAGATTGACAAAATCTGCTCATTTTCTTCCTGTGAAGACTACATATGACTTTGCTAAACTTGCGATTGTATATAAACAAGATTGTTAGTCTTCATGGAGTTCCAGTTTCCATTGTCTCTGATCGTGGTACTCAGTTTACTTCTCGATTTTGGAAGAAATTCCAAGAAGCTTTAGGAACACGAGTAGACTTTAGTACTGCTTTTCACCCTCAGACGGATGGACAGTCAGAAAGGACCATACAGACATTAGAGGACATGCTTCGTGCATGCGTTATGGATTTTAGTGGCTGTTGGGATCATTATTTGCCTTTAGTGGAGTTTGCTTATAATAACAGTTATCAGGCAAGTATAGAGATGGCTCCATATGAGGCATTATATGGTCGAAAGTGTAGGTCACTGGTTTGTTGGGATGAAGTTGGAGAAAAAAAGGCTTACTAGACCAGAGTTGATACAATTAACTTCAGAGAAGGTTCGACTAATTCGTGATCGACTTTTGACTGCTCAAAGTCGACAAAGAAGTTATGCTGACCCTAAGCGTAAAGATGTGGAATTTATGATTGGTGATCATGTATTTCTGAGAGTTTCCCCTATGAAAGGAATCATGAGGTTTGGGAAGAAAGGGAAGCTTAGCCCTCATTTTGTTGGTCCATTTGAAATTTTGGAGAGAATTGGAGCAGTTGCTTACCGTTTAGCCCTTCCACCTGGTTTTGCACATGTACATCCAGTTTTCCATATTTCTATGCTTAGGAAGTATGTACCAGATCCATCTCATGTTTTACAACCTCAAACCATGCAATTTAGGGATGATATGTCATATGAGGAGCCAGTAAAGATTTTAGATCGACAAATTAGGGAACTCCGATCTAAGGAAGTGGCTTTGATCAAAGTCTTGTGGCATAATCACTCAAGTAGTGAGGCCACATGGGAGGCAGAATATGAAATGCAAGCCAAATATCTTCACTTATTTGATTCTTCAGGTTAGAATTTTGTCTATTCAAATTCGGGGACCGAATTTTTTTTAAGGGGGGAAGTATGTGAAAACTCATATACATTTATTATTTATTATTATTTTATTTTAATTAGCTAACAATAATTTAATATATTTATAAAAAAATATATATATTTTATTGAATGGTCTGCTTATTTATTTTTAGATATATATATTATTTTTGAAATTAAATATATATCTGCAATCTGAACAACCCAGTTCAATAATAACTCTTATCCCATTCTACACCTAATAGAACTCTTGAAATATATATATATATACCCTAATCATCTCTTCTGCTAAACTTTGCTCTCAAAACCTGGTTGTCACCTCTATCAAATACTCTCAACAGAGAATACCTAAATTTTTACTTCTCCATTCATCACATTCGATTCTATTTTCAAGGTAAAAATTCTCATTCCTTATTTAATAATGGGTGAATTTGATTTTATTTTCTTTCCTCGATTTGTTACAACTACTCTAGAAATTTATTTCTTCTCTTTGACTATTGGTACTGAATTGGGTTGATCATAATTACTGTGAAATGATAACTTTGATTTTAGATTATATATATTAAAATTATTTTATATATATATAAAAACATTTGAATCCCTGTCGACATTTGAATCACTGTCGACGTCCTTGTATCTGTTCCGTCCAAGGTTTATATATATATATATATATATATATATATATATATATTAAAATTATTTTATTTTATTATTATTTAATATTTTTCTTTTATATTTTGGGTATGTAGGAGATTCAAATATTCATTCTGTCAGCTGAAATTGTCTCTCTTTTATTGAATCTAGCTATTATTTTGGAGGTTCCAGGTGAGTGGTAATTATAGTACATGGCACCGTTTTTGTCCCTTTTAAAATTTCTTGGCATTAAGTTTGTTATTAAATGAAATTTTAAATCAATATTTTAACAATGATTTTATATGTGATTTTCTATAGTTTTATTTTATTATTAAATTTTATTTCGATTTTGATTAAATAATTGATTTTGCCAACTATCTCTGCATTAGACCCATTAGGATTCCGGGAACAGGCCTTTAATGTATTTATATTGATTGATATTTAACTATAAAATTTACCGATGTGTTACTGAATTGATCTGAGATTGATTTGATTTTATTGAATTGATTTGAGATTGATTTGATTTTACTGAATTGATTTGAGATTGATTTGATTTTATTGACTCTCTGAAACTATTGAAATACACTATTGGAATTGCACTATCAGTTATTCTAAAATTTTTTATTGATTTTGATTGATTTGTACAAATTGATTTTCTATTTTGAATTGGTACCTGTGCCCAGTATCTGTTTCTGTTATCTGGCCCCGCCGTGTGGACTATCACGGTATTAGGTTGCATTGTCGAGTCATGCATCATTGCAGTTTTTGGTTTGCATTAGTATCATATGCATTGATATCTGTGAAGGAGGAGGAAGGTATCTGATATATGATAGCGCGCTTACCATCTGGCCTTTGGTGATGTGGGGTATCATCACCCTGGTGCACTGTACCCTAAAATTTTTATTGAATGAATTTTCTTTTATATATATGTTTTATGAAGTTATTTTATTAATGATTTTGACAGCATGAGCATGATTTTATTGAATAGAAAATTTATTGTGAAATTAATCAAGCGTCTGCCTGTTCCTATTCCGTTGTGTGCTATAATTATCATTCACTGAGCATCTAGCTCAAACCACGTTTTCTCATATCATTATCTGTTTTGGATCGGTAGAATTGCGGTGATCCAAATATTCAGTCCATTCTCTGGAGAGGGACAACTTTGATTTGTTTTCATGGTATGCCCGAATTCATGTTTTCTCGGGCTAATAATTAGTTTAGTTTATTGAACAGTTTAAGTTTTTATTGAAATCTGTAGAGACTCCGCAGTTTACCTATGAGATATTTATGATGTTTATTCAGCATTTTGTTTATTTGAATTTTGTCTATTTTTAGGATTAGTAAGTAACAATATATTTATTCAAGATATTCTGATAAGGCTTGCATGATTTAAGAATACTTAAATTATGCGCCGGTCACGGTTCAGAATTTTGGGTCGTGACATGAAGAGTCTTTCATTAAGTGCAAAATGGCCAAAGGTGGGTGTATTTATAGCTTTGGAACGTTTTTTACCAGTGGAGAACTCATTTGAACGTTACAGATATGAATTTCAAGAAAATAGCCGTTATTTTGTAGTTTTCTGTGATGTTGTGCAGAGTTGAGACAGTTAGCATACTTGAGAAAATAGCAAACCAGTTAGCATACTAAAATAAGTAGCAAACCAGTTAGCATACCAGGAAAACTTTTCTGTATAACTTTCAAAGCTATAAAACTTCACACCAAATCATAGTCAAATACTTTTTAGGCCAATAATGATATTTAAAAGAAATATCTTTTGAGGGATTAAAAATAAGCATCATTGACTTCTACTCCTCAATTCTTTTCATAAGCAATCCTAAAAATAAAACTTAATTTCTATACTATATGTACCTTCAATTCTGATTTTCAATGCAGCCTTAGAAGGTAACATTTTTTTCTTTTATCTCCTTTGATTCGTCCTGTGTTATCCTTAGAATGTCATCATTTCTTCAAAAGCACGAATCCATCATGAAATCCTTGTGAATTTTTCTTTGAGATGCACAACACTTAAAACAATATTAGTTTGATTCTAGTTGAGTTTTGGTATCATCAAAATCTATGCTCATTTGAACTTGTGGGGTCAACATTTCGAAAGAATATACTCATCAATCACAAAATAATTGAAACACAACGTTGAAGTGGTTTGACGATTTGCCTACTCTACGTAGGCATTGCTCCAAGTAAGCTTCCAAGAAGTTTCTATAAGTTTTACGTGTTTTTAGTTATTAAGGATATGTTTGACATTTTCTTCAGTAAGTTTTCGATGAATAGTTTTTCTCAAATTCATTGTCGATTTCCTCGAAGTCCCATCTGTTTTTGGAGAAATCATAAGTAAGCCTAATGATGGATGGTCCCTGATCCTTGAATAGTCTTTGATCATTTCCAAAAGGCAAGGTAATGTTGTCTGGGTCATAATTATAAAGGTTCTTAAGAATTAAGAAGGGAAGCTGAATTTCGAGTAACCACAGGTCAAGCCTTACATACTACTAAATTCTATGGGATCCGGATAACAATCATGCAAACTTCTTTTCCTTTCTTTTATAAGTGTAAAGCAATCCAAGAGGTTTACCATAGACCTCTGCAGAAAATCTTCTCACTTCCATGGCTTTTAAAATTTGAACAAAATATACCCTTTGCTCTAACGAGCAATACTTGACACAGATCAGCAACATTGTTGAATGGACATAGATATCTTCAGCAGGATCTATATTTATTGGCTTTCCTAGGATCCCTTCCTTTCCTTGATAGGGCCCCAGATAACCAAAAGTGTCCCAAACATGCTCATCCTCCCAGGTTTTAATACGCCCACAAGTGCTCCAGCCATAGCTTCCGGCAAGAACCTGGAACAAGGACCATCAAGATAGATGTGAATTGCTGACTGACGAAATCAAAACAGGAAGCTGGCAAGGGCCAACATAGCTCGGAGGCACATAAGAGCCCATTAAGGTCATGCTAAAATAAGTTCGATAAACTAAGCAAGGATCAAAATAGAACGGAATTTCCTTTAGTCCCAAACACACAGGGAAAAAATAAAAGAAAAGCACAAATTTCCCCTCGGAACAGTCATGTTCCTGATAAGACTGAATAGCTCCAGGGTAGAGAAGAACTTTCACCGCAGAAACAGGAAAGATCTCACTTGCAACCAAGTGGGAAGATGTGAAATGAGTTGGTGTTGAACACATGCCAGACCTGCATTGAACCCTGTAGAAGGATGAGTAAAAATAGTTAATTTTAAGACTTTGGGTTCAAAACTTCCTTCACCATTGCATATCTTGAAATCAAACAGCCATAGATAAATAAAGATGTTGATGGTTTAATTCCATTACAGCTATTCTGAAAAAGCAAAAAGAATGCATATGGAGGACACATTAGAAGATGTCTACAAAGAAAAGCAAACATGTGGAATGAAACGCTACAATTCAAATATCAAGATTAATAATAACTAGGCTTACAACTCAATCTAATTTAGGGTTCCACCCTATGCTTCAGAAACTCATTTTAGTCCATTGATGTTCATGATTAATGGTTAATAACCCATAGGATAATTAATTATTAACGCTTGTTAAGAACTGTGCCCCTTTTCGGAGGACCACTTGAGATCAAAAGGGTGCGTTTCGAGGGAGGAGATGAAGAATGTAGATATTTCCTTCTTAGTACCGTAGAGGGAGAACGAGCAAAAATGTCATTTGCTTTTTCTTTTTCGTCTTAGAAGGCTTTCACTGCCCTAAAGAGTTGGCCATCTTCATACACTGAGCAATTCTTCGTGGGACCTCCCAGGCTGTCCAGTCTCGTTCTGCCACGTCATCCTCTTGCTACCTCTATCCTTGCTTTCGCTCGCCCTTGACACCAAAACTCTGCTCTCGCTTCTTCTTCATCAAAGGAAATTAGGGATTGGAATTAAATTAACCTAATTTGGAGTCTACTGCTTCGCTACTGACAATAACACTTGCTATTCCTTACAAAGTTCCAATTTTGGTCTTGATTATGTAAGTCTTGAAGTTTGTTCAAGAATTTGCATAATCTTCAGTTCATCAGAGGTGAATGAAATTGCTGCTGTATTGAAATAAAAATTTCCCCTTTCTCGTTCCTTGTAGAAAAGTTCGTCTCTTGAGGATGTAAAGCAGGAGGAAGATGATATGGTTGAAGATGCCTTTGAGGCACTCTTCACCATGCTGGAAGAAGACCTTTACGAATGGTGAATCATTCATTGATGATGATGATGATATAAGTGGAGCAGACTTTGATAAACTTTAAGGTGCATTGGAGAACGCGTTATGAGTTACTGATGATGACGACGTTGAAATACTTAGCTCAGCTGTTGATGGTTTTGAAGATGGCAATGCTGATAAAGAAGAAGAGGAGGAAAGACCTGTAAAACTTAAGAATTGGCAGCTATGAAGGCTGGCTCGTGCTTTGAAAATGGACGACGCAAAACTAGTGTATCTTACTCCACATTTGTAGGTTTAAATAGCAATTTGAGCTCGAGAACTTGGAAATGCAGTGACGAGGGTGAATATTTAACTGAATTAAGTTCCATCGGCTCTATGTTCTGGCTTCTAAAATGAAGTTTCTCTTATTTTCTTCAGATCAAAAGCCTTGCTGCTTAACTTTGTCTTGATAGGGCAGTTGTTCTTGAGTTGCTCCGTGACACTCTCCAAATCTTGTTATGCTGAGTGCTGCTCTACCTGATGAACCGGCACCAACACCATCATTGCCAGAAAGTAAAAGAATCGAAATCATTCCTGCAGAATCAATGCCTGAGGATGATGTAAAATCTAAGAGTGAGAAAGAAGTTCCAGTTCATGTTATGAGGCTTAGAAGAGACTGAAGAAAGTCCACATGGAAACCCCTGAAAGAGTATAAAAAAAAAAACAGAGAATTACTATTGGTAAAAATTTGTATAGCATTCAAACTTAAATGATTCGTTTTGATTTCTGGATGTAAACATGAGCAAAGCTTGTCACTGAATATGCTGTATTAGTATTAGAAGTTTGGTCACTCATGTTGTCCTTGCTTATGCAAATAATGCAAAATGCAACGAGTGACGAATTTGCCTCGCAAAAGATTTCTTTTTTATCGATTCTCATTAAGTCACTGCTGCATAGTTTAAGTCAAATTTTATCAGTTTTAACTTGCTAGTTGTTTGCCAAAAACATATTTTTATATTAAATTTGATATATTTTAGTCATAAAAATTTTAAAAAAAAATCAAACCCTTTTTCAATCTACTTTTTTCAATGGTATTTAAAAAAGATTCCTTTTCAGAAACCAGATTTCTGTCTCAAAGCTAAAAATTCACGTAGACATTGGCATGGGATGTTTTTCATGATAACAAACGTGGAAGAACGTCAAGTTCGCTATAGTTCCATAAATGGGAGAAGTTCTGGCCTAGATAGAGCCTGTAAGACTTTGTCACATTTTTCTGGCATAGATAGAACCTGTAAGACTTTGTCACATTCCAAGTATAAACTAGCTTAACTAACTTTAGTTTTGCATATAAAAATCCATACTTAGCTAGAGTATATTATCATTCATTTAAAGTAGTAAACACGTGTTTTTGACCGTTAATAGTCCCCTATGCACAGGAAACGTTGTAAGGTAGTATTTCAATCAGAACAAGTCAGCTAATAGCTTCAAAAATTCACAAAACAATATCTGCAAGATATAAATATTTATAGTGTACTAATTGTTTGAATTTTCGGTCTACATAGATGAAGGAAAGTGGTATGAAAACTGCTTGGTCTGGCCGTCTGGGTATCTCTCTTTCCTATAAACTGCCATTGGCATGAATACATTTACAAGAAAAGGTTAAACAGGAGGCTCCCTTCCCTTCTTAATATTCTATCCCATGACCTATTTCCTTGATTCTTCCCCTATTTTCGGCCTTCCCATCCTATATTATGCCTAGAAGAACGGCCATTCATGTAACACAATTTTGCAAGCGACACACATTAAGGAGATTAACAGAAAGATTCCAGGGGCATGGCAACTTTGCAAAGGGCTAAAGTTTTTAGGAGGCAAGGTTCATCAGGACCAGTATGGGATGAGAAGTTCTTGTTGGTAGAAGACAAGGTAGAGTACAGGGAGCTAAGGCCATGCCAAAGCGCCTCAAACATTGTAAGTATGGATTGTAGCGGCTCAAGTGCAGCAGCACCAACTTCTTGCCCTCGCAGCCTCTCAACTCCAGCCATGAAACAAACTTTTTCTAAAGGTTCTGAAAAGGGTTTTGGCATCCCAAAATCCAAATCAGGAAAAAAAAAACTGGTTTTAACCATACTTCCCAGTAACAAGTAATTTTCCCGAGTCATCATCACTCATCAGCTTTCTGAAATGGCATTCTCTCCTTGCTTCTTTCATTAATTTATTGCTATTCTTATATATACATATATATAATGGTTGTATCA
Organism: Hevea brasiliensis; assembly: GCF_030052815.1. Classification (NCBI taxonomy): domain Eukaryota; kingdom Viridiplantae; phylum Streptophyta; class Magnoliopsida; order Malpighiales; family Euphorbiaceae; genus Hevea; species Hevea brasiliensis. Next base: position 2,077,890 of record NC_079503.1, on the reverse strand, counting down.
ACTGTCAAGCAATGACTACAAATGGAACCAATTATACATAGTAGCCATCATTTTCAAGACTGCTATTACTCAATTCTATTTTAACGAACTCATACACAATTGTCTTGGGTGGAAGCTACACTATTTTCTGTGCAAGTAAATGAAAAAAAGACATAAGTTTGTGACAAATTCTCACATCAAAAGAAGATACGTCAGACAAGGAACTGGACGAGATGGGAAATGGAGTCCCATCTATAAATTCATGGAGAGATGGTAGATATATTAATTTCTATGGCACAAGAAAAAACAGAGCATTTCAAGGTTAAAACTTGTTTATATTACTGTGGGTTTGGAGAATTTAGAAATATTTAGGTTGAGCTAAGCATAGTAGAGTCCAATTCAATTCCCACAAAGAGCTAAGGCCACACCACCAAACGTGGTGACCTAGTGATAGATCTTTGGTTTTAGCAGAACTTCATCTTCAAGTCTTTAAATGATTCCATTTCAACTATTAGCTAGCTTTTCTCCTTCTTCTCAGAAGAAATAAGAGGAATATATATATATATATATATATAAATTGAAAAATTTTAACTGTTTAATTTAATTAAAATTGAAAATCAAAACTAAATTAATGGGATCTTTTCATTCAAATTTCAGTGTCCTAAATCTTGAACTGAAATTGCGAATTCTATCCTGATGGCCACCCCTAATTAGAACCATTAATTCCATAAAAATACATTTGTCCACTCATCTCTATTTGACAGGAATTTTCTAGAGATAAATTATGAGTTTTTCAAGTAACATGCACATTTAAGGGCAATCACTAAATCGGTTTCTTTTAAGGTTTAGGATAACAATAATTGAATAGAGGAGTCCTCTTATTTTTACTTCAAATTTTAATTTTGATTTAGTTCAATTTTATTAAATCCAATTGTTGAATTTCTTATTATTCTTTTTAAATATGGTTTTGACTGGAACTGGACCTGCTAATTTTGATTTTAATATAATTTAAAATTAATTTTGATTAATTCTACTTTAATCAATTTTGATATGACTTTTTTTTTTGCCTGCAATTTTTTTCTATTATTTCTCTTAACATGAAATCAGAATTTCATTAAAATGGAAGGAAGGTTAAGGTCTAAACCCAAACCAAAAAAAAAAAAAAATCCAAAACCCATCAGCTTAGCCCATAACAAAGTAAATGGAACTAGAGAGGAAATCTCCAGAACATGCTGAAGAAGACAAACCAAATTTCTTTACCATAGCTTTGCTACGCAACACCATCAGTAAATTGAAAGATCACCCATAGGCAAACTTATATAACCACAGATCATACTATACAATACAATCAAATATCAGCCAAACACCAAATAAAGAATATCAACATGGAAATACCCATAAACAGTAAGAGTATTCCAATAGTCAAATTATTATCTCCTATGCTTTCCTTAACGAGCCACCCTTTTAGGACAATAAATCCAGTGTTAAAAGAGAACGTTGGGTTGGACGACACAGGAACCTGTCACCAATAATTTTTTTAATTCTCATCAGATGTCATCTCTAAATATGAAAAGTCACTGATTCTCTAATTTTGTCATGGCAATCCCTACACAGATTTGCTCCTTATCACTCTAACCATGAAGAATCTTATATTTGTAAAAAATAATGAAAAAAAAAAAACTATTTACTCTTAACCAAATTGTAGAAAGAGTAAATCACAATTTAGGTGAAAAAAATTAATGTCTTCCCCTGCCCTTAAAGGCAAGGGAAGCCTATCATATGTTCTTTCTTTTTTTTTTCCTACTATTTGATATGCTTTCCTTGTAAATTGTATTTTTTTTAATATATCAAAAAAAATTATTTATTAATATAAAATGTTATTTAAATACAATTTTCCCAAATCGAATAAATACATTTTTCTCTAAATACGAGGATACAAAGTTAGAAAGGACAGCCAGCACATAACGTGGTCTCAGCTCATTGTATTTATCTTCCAACTTCAATCCCGTCCGTCCGATCAGTATCTGATCTAACGGGACACATTCCTCCACGCTTCTACTTCATTGTCTTTTGATTCACTCAATTCGTCATGGCTCGTATATCTCCACGATTACACTCTCTTCCCCGTACGATCCAAATGTAATCCGACGGGTGAAAATCTCCCTGCACTGCACACTTCTCTGTGCCGTTCTCCCACTTGATAATGATATCCCGCTCTTTTTCTCTGTCCAAAGGCCACAAAAATTTCTTCCATTTTTCTTCCCCTGTAAAGAAGAAATGCAAGAACAAGCGACTAGTTCAATCGCAGCCAATTCTCTGCCGTCCAGCAGTGAGAGATCTTCGAGTTCTGCTCTTCAACTTGAAGTCAAAGAAGGTACGATCTCTCTTTGGTTCTGCTTTTATGGAAAGTTCTCATATGATTTTGCCCTTAGTAATCTGTTTTTCGAATTTTCACTCTGGGCTTTGTATTAATCTAAGATTTTGTATACTCTTCGTGATCTCATTTTCATCAAATAGTATGTGGTAATTTATCCATCTGGGTTTTGGAGATTTATGAGTTCTCTTTACTTCTTTCCTTTTGCATTGCTTTCTATACGAAAATTGCTTATAAAACATGTGATTCCAGGAATGGAGAGCGACGAGGAAATTAGAAGAGTGCCGGAATTCGGCGGTGAACCGGCTGGAACTTCAGCCTCAGGTCGAGACGGCGGTTCAGTTGCGGGTGCAGATCGAGCACAGGCTCCAGGGGAGGGTCAGAGTCAGAGAAAGAGAGGAAAGAGCCCAGCTGACAAAGAAAACAAGCGGTTAAAGAGGTAAGGCGTGTTAATATTACCGTTTTGCCCCTACCAATCTAGCTATTCCTACGTGGGGTAGCCAATGCATTTAGGTGTAATGCACTAATCTTAGCGAGGCAAAAAATGAAAATTAGGTTGCTGAGAAACAGAGTTTCAGCCCAACAAGCAAGGGAGAGGAAGAAAGCATACTTGAATGAGTTGGAAACCAGAGTCAAAGACTTGGAAAAGAAGAACTCTGAGCTTGAAGAGAGGCTTTCCACGTTGCAGAATGAAAATCAGATGCTTAGACATGTATGTCATAATCCCATCCATACGTATCACATGCTTATCAATTTCACAACTTACCTCCCAGCTATCATTATTATAAATTAAGTGAATAATAATTAATAAACTTGTACTTTTGGCACATACCCTTTGCAAATTAGGAAAGGGGAAGGGGTAATAAATAATAAATGGATAATGGAAGGCCATGGCCTTTTCATTGATGGGTCTGTGGGTGAGCCCACATCCGTAAGTTTGTACCTGTTTGGTAGCAGGAGCATCTCTTTTTGAGAGAGGCCTCTTCTTGATTTAGTAATTGGGCTCCTATTTCAAATTCCACTATGGAGAAAAAATCAATCTTTTCTTTTCTTAATAGACCTGTTTTCTGGACCCCATCACATTGTTGCATTTTGGGTCCGCTGTTCACTGCCTGACACACTGAAACTTTAGGATAAATTGAAATTTAAGAGGTTATAATAGAATAATTTTTGAATTTAAAAATATAATATAAAATTTTTTAAAATTTTACATAATAAAATTATTCTAATTCTCTTTATGCAACGCAGAATAATAATGATATAAATAATTATCTTTTCTATATGATAGTAGTAAAATTAACTATGATTTTTTTTCACAGATTAACTATGATTTTTTTTCACAGATTAACTATAAAAAAATTTTAAGTTTTATAAATTAATAAAGTATTAGATATATAATAGCATATTAAAGAGACTCTGTCTTAAAAAAAAAAACAATGGCAATTGTCCTGTTATTATTGTTATTTTGGATTGTCCACATTAATTTTACTTATAAATTAGTTATTGAAAGTCAATAAAATTTTATTTTGTAAAATTTTAAAATTTAAAAAATTTTATGTTATATTTTAAGTTCAATTATAATTTTATTATAACTTTTAAAATTCATGGATGGCTATTGAAATTTATGCTGAAACTTTATGGTACAAAGTTTGGAAGCAGGTGGGAGCAAGCGGTGATTTGAACCGAGCTGGAGTTGAACAGAGAGGACTCTTTAGTTCGGTTTCAAATTTCAATCCCCTGAGCCTTGAATCGGAATTGCTGAAATCGGTTCGGGGGCTACCCTTCCGTGGTTGGTTATAAAATTTGTGATATTTCAAATTTTTTGTTGCAGATATTGAAAAATACAACAGCAAGCAGGAGAGGAGGCAGCAGCAATGGTAATGCAGATGGTTCTTTGTGAGTGAGAAATTTACAAGTGATTATGGAATTATGTGGATTTCATGGCAATTTCATTCATTTTAAAATTGTACCATGGTTTTAATAAAGTTAAAAAGAGTTCTATATTGACGCAAGTTGTTGAGTTGTCTATCATCTGTGTGCTCTGCATCAAAGGAAATGAATAGCTCTGTGACTGTCACCAATAAACAAAGGCTAGAGTGACCCCAGAAGTTGCATCAATTGACAACGGGCTTCTATTGCCTTAGACGTTGTTTAAATATTGAAAAAAGATATTTAATTTTTATAATTTTGGTATATTAAATTTAATTTTTAATTAATATATTTTAAAAATTTTCTTAGCTATGAATATTAATGTAGGTTGTTAAAACTGAAGAATCAATTGGGTGGTTAGTGATAATAATCTTATACACGAAATGAATATGCTATTAAAAAATTATATTAGATAATAAATTTCACATTAATATAGACATATAAAATATTAGGGAATTGCAATCGTCCATCTGTGACTTAATAATTTTAATTTATATATATATAAGTAATATAATGCTTTAAATTTTTTTATAATTAAAATTTATTTATATATTATAAATATAAATATATATAATTAATATATATTAATATATTATAAACTATCTCATAATAATTATTATTCATCGTAATATTAATAAAATAATTATTAAATAATTTATAATTTATTTATAATAAAAAATATCATGTAATAATATTATAAAAAGGAATGTTAAAAATAATATAATATTTTAAATTTTTATTAATTGTTATAAATTTATTTTATTATTTTTTAAAAGTTTTTAATAAAAATTTTAAAATAAAAATAATTAAAATTTACTTATATGTATATATAATAAAAATATATATATATATAATATATTAATATCTTAAAAATTATTTTATAATATTTATTAAATAATTTATAATTTATATAATATCATGTGATAATATCATAAAAGAGGAAAGAGAATATAACGCAATAGACTCATAAAAACACCTTTTTGAGATATACATTTATATTTATTTTGATTTGATTTAATATGAAGCAAAAACGGAACTAAAAAATAATTAAAATTTGCTTTAAATTGGATTGAAATCGACGAACGGGTAGAGGGCAATAATGTAAATTAAAGGAAAACCAAACGCAAAAACCTCGCGAAAATTTGAGTCCACCGACAGCCACCGGAATATAGAACCGACAATTACCGGTAACTCATAGGTACAGACTGTAAACAGCGGAAAAAATATTCAACTGTTGTCCCTATCTAGACAAAAAATGATAAATTGGATATTTTATGATCTCGTAGTCACACGCCATTGAGCTCGCATAAGAGTACGGCGCGTTTGTTGCATGACTTCAGCTCTTAGTTAGCTCGAACTGCTGAGTGCTGAGATCCTTCCAAGCCTGCCTTTTCTCCTATTATTATTATTATTATTATTATTAGGGCTGTGCAAGGGCCGAGGCTGCAACGGGGAAGCCGGCTGAGCTGAGGTGAGAGATGAGAAACCGGTTGAGCCGGTAAATCCTAACAAACACAATAAAATAACATAAAAAGGAAGAGAATAAAAGGACGAGCATTGATAGCTAGAGTGATGATAGCTAGAAGCAGGCAGATGGCGTATTGAGTGGGCGAAGGCTCTGCGGACATCATTGCCCTTGGTTTTCCATAGCCAAGTAAGCGGATCACGGCCCTTACCTTTTCATAGCATTTCCATCAAGATCTGATCTGTTTCTGTCTTGAGAATCCTGGACAATCGTTACCATTATGGAAGCAAATGCGGGCATGGTGGCCGGTTCCTACCGGAGGAACGAGTTGGTCCGGATTCGCCACGATTCCGATAGTGGGGTTTGTGCACTTAGCTGACCTTTTGACTCTCCATTTTTATTTTCCTTTTTGATTTGTTTGACTCTAACTTTGCTTGTTTTTTGTGTGTGGATCTGAGTGTTAACTCTGCGAGGGTGACTTTTTAGCTCGAATTCTGGGTCATTTTCATGTACTTGGAAATTGGGTAGTGGGTCTTTGTTAGTTTTTTTGCAATTCAGCTCTGATAGTTAACTGATTTATTTTGATTTTTAATTACCGAGCATTTTATGTTTAGATATATTTGTTAACAGTGTAAAAGTGAGTTTTTAGTTGGATCTGTGATTATATATTGTTATTCATATTCCAGTTTGATATTCTTTTTAACAATCGTCTCTGAAATAGGTGTTCCTTTTATTTGGAATGTATTGTGGTCTTTTGATCCGAGAGTTGTGTGAGTGAGTTTTGAGTTCGTAGTTTTGGTCTTTATGCCTCATTTAGCCAGATTTTAAGATTTGGGTTGGAATTTTGTCTTCTGATTATCTTTTTGTTGTTTACCATGAAAGTTGAATGCTTCTTTCGTCAGTTGCGGAGATGTCAGTATCATAGTTCTGATTTTGATTGCTGGATCTTTTTCAGGAAATACCTTTATTTGGTAGACATTTTCGCATTTGTAAAACTGATGGGTCACGATGTGTTAACCTGAGACCATGATAGTTCACCTTACTCAGTTGTGTCAAGTACTAGGCATCTGAAATCTATTTCTATAAACTAAACGAAGTAGTTGTTGCTGAGTTACATTTCTCTTTCTCCCTCTTAGCTGGATTTGTTCATACTTACTGTATCTATAGTTCAGCTTGAGATATTATCTTCTTATTATATGAGGTTTTCCTTTCAAGACTAAGGGCATACATCTTTGAAAAGTGTGCAAGCTGGAGTAGGCTCCAACGGCAATGGAAGATGTTTGGTAGTTGATTTTGAACCAATAGAACAAAGGGGAATTAGGGGTGAGAAATAAGTTCTCAATGGGTAGAGAAACACATTCTCAATTTATGAATTCAAAGGGGAACTTCGTCCTATGTATAGAGTTTTTGTAGTTCTATTAACATCAGGATTAGAAACTCTAAATCCAATTTTAATTAGGAATCACAAATCACATAAAATTCTAAATAAAATGAAATATTTCTTTATAGGTAGTCCTAATTCCCTAGAATTTACTTTGGCACAGTTGACCGACAATAACACTAGAAGGCAAAGCTGAATCCAAAGCTGAATAGCACTGAGAACTCATGTTGTGCTTTTTGTCTTTTTGATCTTATGTGGCCTTAATTCCTTTTGATTATATTTCCCTTTGAAATACTAGTTTCCTAACTTGTCTCACTTTTATGCTTGGTTGTTTTGTTTTTAATGGGCTTCTGGATTCCAACATTGTAATACATTTGTTGTTTGAAGTTGGATAATTTTTCTATTTGTGCATATGGCAAGTACTGCTGAACATTTGCTTTCAGAATTCTAATTGTTGCATTGTTTGTGGACAAATGCAGCCAAAACCCCTCAAGAATTTGAATGGCCAAACCTGTCAGATCTGTGGTGATAATGTTGGACTGACTGCCAGTGGTGACACATTTGTTGCTTGCAACGAGTGTGCCTTCCCAGTTTGCCGTCCTTGTTACGAGTATGAGCGGAAAGATGGTACTCAGTCTTGTCCTCAATGCAAGACTAGGTACAAGAGGCACAAAGGTTAGGTTCTTTGTGATTGCTTTTAATATGCTGCTATGTGTTGTATTTTTGTTAAAATATCAGCAATTTCTTTGTCTGGATGTTTCAGGGAGTCCTCGGGTGGAGGGAGATGAGGATGAAGATGATGTTGATGATCTAGAGAATGAATTCAATTATACCCAAGGCAATAGCAAGACTATACGCCAATGGCAGGGTGAAGATGTAGAACTTTCGTCATCATCCAGGCATGAGTCACAACAGCCAATTCCCCTTCTCACGAATGGGCAGCCGGTAAGCTGATTGGTCCAATGACATGCATATTTTGTGCATAGTGATTTGGCTTTGCACTTGATGTTTCTAGATTCACATTTTCCATATGACCTTCTGGTGTTTGGTGAAATTAGATGACATTGTATCAGATTGAGTAGATTGTAAGTTAAGTGTTGGCTTTGTTACATGTCTTTTGATTTTTGTCAATCCCTCTTTGTCCTGCATGAGCTAAATGTGCAATGCACTTTGTCTGAGAGTCACTATTGTCTTGCATATATGATTCTGTAACCAGTTTTCTTACTTGCCCTTTAAACTGAATCTTGAATTGCCTATGATCTGATTTAATAAGTATATCTGTTTGTCACTTGCAAAGAAAATTTCCAGAGATGTTCTCCTGTTTGGTAGCTTGCTAGCATGCACTGAACAATTATTTTATTAGAGGCATGCTATGTTATGTGTGATATTTGGGTTTTACAATAATCTACTGACTGATATGCCTATTATCACCAGGTTTCTGGTGAAATTCCCTGTGCTACACCTGACACCCAATCTGTGCGAACTACATCTGGGCCTTTGGGCCCTCCTGAAAAGAATGTTAACTCATCTCCTTATATTGATCCAAGGCAGCCAGGTAATCAAGTTTACAGAATTTGTTTGCCTAATACTTCTCAGAATGTTTTCTTCATTACTATTGGGTTTTGGGCCATTGCAGTTCCTGTTAGAATTGTGGACCCGACTAAGGACTTGCATACTTATGGCCTCGGTAATGTTGACTGGAAGGAGAGGGTTGAGGGTTGGAAACTCAAACAGGAGAAAAATATGATGCAGATGACCAATAGATACACTGAAGGAAAGGGGGACATGGAAGGCACAGGTTCAAATGGGGAAGAACTCCAAATGTGAGCATCTTAGTGAAGATTTAATTTGGCTTCTTTAAAGTCAAAGTGATAGTTGACACATAGGAGCACACTTGAGCCATTTTATTTTATTGCAAATTTTAGCACCTTATCATTTTATGTTTTGGGAAGCATATTACTTGCTATGCCCAAATGTTTGAAGCATGGCTTAGCTTTCAGATGCTATTAAAAGGGGTTGAATAATTTTCTTCGCTAAGCATTTTGTGTTTGTATTCTTCATATATTTCACAGGGCTGATGATGCTCGACAACCTTTGAGTCGTGTCGTACCTATTCCTTCCTCTCACCTGACCCCGTATCGTGTCGTAATCATCCTCCGGCTTATTATTTTGGGCTTCTTCTTGCAATATCGTGTAACTCACCCAGTGAAAGATGCATACCCATTGTGGCTAACATCAGTTATTTGTGAGATTTGGTTTGCCTTGTCATGGCTTTTGGATCAGTTTCCAAAATGGTCTCCCATCAACCGCGAGACCTACCTTGACAGGCTTGCTTTGAGGTTTGTTAAATGCATCTTAATGATACTTTTTTAGTGAAATAAGAGTACGATTGGTGAAGGAGGAGTAACTGGTGTCATTGCTTTAATTGGATTTAATGTGTTGCAGATATGATCGTGAAGGGGAACCATCACAGTTAGCACCTGTTGATGTCTTTGTTAGTACAGTGGATCCCCTTAAAGAACCTCCTCTTGTTACAGCAAACACTGTTTTGTCCATACTTGCTGTTGATTACCCTGTCGACAAAGTATCTTGCTATGTTTCAGACGATGGTTCAGCAATGTTGACATTTGAAGCCCTTTCCGAAACTGCAGAGTTCGCAAGGAAATGGGTGCCCTTCTGCAAGAAGCACAATATTGAGCCTAGGGCACCTGAGTTTTATTTTGCACAAAAGATTGATTATTTGAAGGACAAGATAAAACCTTCTTTTGTTAAAGAGCGCCGAGCAATGAAGGTGAGTCATGAACATAGATACTTTAGGTTTTGGCTCGTCTTTGAATTTGTTTGGCTGAAGTGATTCTAGCATTTTCACATGTTTTCAACATTATTCATAAAAATGAAGATAATTGTGTGTTGCAGAGAGAATACGAGGAATTCAAGGTGCGGATCAACGCCCTTGTTGCCAAAGCACAGAAGATGCCCGAAGAAGGTTGGACAATGCAGGATGGCACTCCTTGGCCTGGAAATAATCCTAGGGATCATCCAGGAATGATTCAGGTATTATTATCCTTCCTATGTGTATTGGTGGTCGTGACTCCCTTTCTTCACATTCTTACAACAATAATTTACCTTTTCCCCAATGGGAAGAACAGGTGTTCTTAGGGCACAGTGGAGGCCTTGATACGGATGGAAATGAGCTACCTCGACTTGTGTATGTTTCTCGTGAGAAGAGGCCTGGCTTCCAACATCACAAGAAAGCTGGAGCAATGAATGCTTTGGTTTGTCATCTTAATGCCTCTTATCTGATCTCTCCTTGCAATTTGGTCTTTGATTATTGTCACAGATGATGGTGTTAGGGATGCTTATTTATATGTATGCTGACTAATGACTGTTCAGTAAAATTCCATTCTTCTTTAATTCAATAAGAGGACGCTGGTGCTTATGTGCACTGTGATTTAGTTATTGTTTGCCAGATGGGGTGGTCATGCGTGTACCAAAATATTGTTTCTACTAAACCTGATTTTTCTTCTGACCTGGTTTTTATTTGTGTTATTGTAGATTAGAGTTTCGGCTGTCTTGACAAACGGTGCCTATCTTTTGAATGTCGATTGTGATCACTACTTCAATAACAGCAAAGCTCTTAAAGAAGCAATGTGTTTCATGATGGATCCTGTCCTTGGCAAGAAAACATGCTATGTACAGTTCCCTCAGCGATTTGATGGCATTGACTTGCATGATCGATATGCCAATCGCAATATTGTGTTCTTTGATGTATGTGACAGTCCATCTAGTATCAATCAGGAGAATATTTGCCTCCTTTTTTTTTTTTTATAATTTTGTGAAGTTCTAATGGCTCCCATTTGTGTTGTCATTTTATTTTTTAGATCAACTTGAAAGGGCTAGATGGCATCCAGGGTCCGGTCTATGTGGGAACTGGTTGTTGTTTCAATAGGCAAGCTCTATATGGTTATGATCCAGTTTTGACCGAGGAAGATTTGGAGCCAAACATTATTGTCAAGAGTTGTTGTGGATCAAGAAAGAAAGGAAGAAGTGGTAATAAGAAGTATATTGACAAGAAGAGGGCAATGAAAAGAACTGAATCCACTGTTCCCATTTTCAATATGGAAGATATTGAGGAGGGCGTTGAAGGTTTGTTTTCCTCACATTTATTTTCTTTCAATTTTAAATAAATATAACCATAATCTCTATAAGGATTGAGTTTTAGTAATTGGACTTGTTCATGAACATGGTACATTTTACGAGTACATGACCTGTATATTTTACTGTTTTTCTAGTATCAACCATTATTTAAAAAGTTATTTTTTATTACATTAGGGCATTGCTTCTCCAACTTAAACCTTGTTTTGTATTTCCATGAATAAGTCAGTCAATTTGAGATTTATCATGATTTTGACTGAAATCAATGGTGATAGAAGACTTTGTGCTTATGTAGCATTTTCTATTAACTTCTTACTCTATCTCTTCAGGATATGATGATGAGAGGTCTCTTCTTATGTCTCAGAAGAGTCTAGAAAAGCGTTTTGGTCAGTCACCAGTTTTCATTGCAGCCACCTTCATGGAACAGGGAGGTATTCCACCATCAACCAATCCTGCAACTCTTTTAAAGGAAGCAATCCATGTTATCAGCTGTGGATATGAAGACAAGACTGAATGGGGCAAAGAGGCAAGTCTAACTTGGTGTTTCGCAGTACATCTTCAATAGCTGCTTATTCTCTCCAAACTCCTCTTCTTTGTGTGTGCACGCTCATGTTAGCTGATGCTTTTTTTTTTTTTGCTGCCAGATTGGATGGATCTATGGTTCTGTGACTGAAGATATTTTAACTGGGTTTAAGATGCATGCGCGGGGTTGGATATCTATATATTGTATGCCTCCACGCCCAGCATTCAAGGGGTCTGCTCCAATCAATCTTTCTGATCGATTGAACCAGGTTCTTCGATGGGCCTTGGGATCAATTGAGATTTTGCTGAGCAGGCATTGCCCCATATGGTATGGCTACAACGGAAGATTGAAGCTCCTGGAGAGGCTGGCATACATTAATACCATTGTGTACCCAATCACCTCTATCCCACTGATCGCTTATTGCATGCTTCCTGCCTTCTGTCTTCTAACTGGGAAGTTTATTATTCCTGAGGTGAGCAACAAATTCATTTTCTCCTTACCAACTGATCTTGGGAATGTACGTGGAGATATGTTGATCATGGAAACTTACGAATTTATTGCAATTTTATCCAGATAAGCAACTTTGCTAGTATGTGGTTCATTCTCCTCTTCATCTCCATTTTCGCTACTGGAATACTTGAGCTGAGGTGGAGTGGTGTCAGCATTGAAGACTGGTGGAGGAATGAGCAATTCTGGGTTATTGGTGGTACATCAGCCCATCTCTTTGCAGTGTTCCAGGGGCTTTTGAAAGTTCTTGCTGGGATTGATACCAACTTTACTGTCACTTCAAAAGCTTCGGACGATGATGGGGAGTTTGCAGAGCTCTATGTGTTCAAGTGGACGTCTCTTCTCATCCCACCAACGACAGTCCTTATTGTGAACTTGGTGGGTATTGTAGCTGGCGTTTCCTATGCCATAAATAGCGGCTACCAGTCCTGGGGTCCACTCTTTGGCAAGCTGTTCTTCGCAATATGGGTTATTGCTCATTTGTACCCATTCTTGAAGGGTTTAGTAGGTCGGCAAAATCGCACGCCAACCATTGTCATCGTCTGGTCCATACTTCTTGCTTCCATTTTCTCCTTGCTATGGGTTCGGATCGACCCCTTCACAACAGATTCTACAAAAGCTACTGCAAATGGTCAATGCGGCATCAATTGCTAAGTTTGTTTCGGAATCATTTTGTCCTTAGAAGGCCGCCCTGGTGTACATAAACAAGAAATGAAGGTACTGAAGTGGTGTAAACTAATTTATGTACTGCTCTATTCATGTGAAAGGGAATTAGTAGATGGTTGGGGAACGATTGGACCCATAAACCCTTACAATTCTCCCACAAGATAGTCCCCATGGAAGTGGGTGTCAAGGTGTTTGTGTCATCGTTGTGCAGTTTTGTTTGTCTTTCGGTGAAAGCGGATGGGAATTTATCTTAATAGTCTTGGTACTCGGGAAGAAAAGAAGAAAAATTGATGATATTCTTTGCAAGGGTTATGGGGCCATTTTGTTTATTTATTTTTACACCGCTTTGCCTCTTTCTTATTGTAACACTACAGCTTCCATATTTATTCAATTTTCTGAGGTGCTATGCTATAAACGCGTTTTGTGTTTTTTGGGTTCTTTAGTCGCAGTTGAGCTTTGAATATCTTTGTTTTGGCTCATTTAATTTTCAAAGTTTTTTTTTTATGATTATTATTATTATTATTTTATGAGCTCGATTTGTATTTCTTTCGTTTTATCAATTTCGTAAGTTTGGTTTATATCTAAATTATTTATTAAGTTCGATCACTCATTTATTAAACTTGTATTCGAGTTTAATTTATTTATTATTTAAAACTAACCATTTTTTAAATAAATTTAATATTGTGTTAATATAAAAAGTTAATTTTTTTCATTTGACATTTTACATTTTTATATAATAATAGTTTTTTTATGTAATATTAATTATATAAAAAATATATTTAATAAATCTGAATAAAAGTAATATTTGACTTAAAATTTATTTAATAATAAATTTAATAAAATAAAATAATTAAATTAATAATTATAATGATATTATTAATTAATTTATAATAAATATATATTTAAATTATACCATTTATAATTCTATTATCTTATAATTAATTATATATATAATAAAATAAATAAGTTGATATATAAATAAATTGATTTAAAATTTCATAAGCGAGTTGAATTATAAATTTATAAATGAATTAATTTATAAGATTAAATGAAACGAAGGCCCACCATCGCCATGTTGTTAATATAATTATTAATTGTGTATAGAATTAAATAATGTTAATTTTTTATATTAAAATAAATTTTTATTTTTATATTTTAAATATTTATAGTAAATTTTTTATGCTTCAATTTTTTTTCATTATAATAAAAAGTATGTATAAATCAATTTTAATTATTAAATTATTTTAATTGTATGATATTAATAATAATTATTTAGTGAGTCCAAAAAAAATTTAGTGAATGAGAGTTGAACTTGGATTTGGGCTCTTTAAACCAAAGCCCAAAACAAGTTGACAGGTTTAGGTTTAAAAATAGGAATTCAAAGTAAACGACGACGTTTCTCTAACAATCCTCGTTTAAAACCATAAAATCAGAAGGGTTTTTGAGCTGTTTATAAATTACAGCAGCCTCTTTAGATATTTCTCTCGCGTCGCGTGCAGCAGCTGCAGCTTCTAGAGACTCAGAGAAGGAGAGGGAGAGGGAGAGGGAGATTCTTTGTTTGGAAGGGGAGATTTAGGGTTTATTGGCACCTCTTTGTAGCTAATAGCTAAAGATTTATCACAATGGAGGGTATAACAGAGGGGGTGAACAACTTGAATATCACTGATTCAGCTTCAGCCAACAAGAAGAACCGTATTCAAGTCTCTAACACCAAAAAGCCCCTCTTTTTCTACGTTAATCTCGCCAAGGTACTCAAGATTTCCTCTTTCTTTCTTTACTTTACTATGCTTTACTTTACTATGCTTTACTTTAGCTATATTGTTCGTTTTGTCTTCTGCGAATTAGATAGGTGTTTGGACTTAATATGTTTGTTTTAGGGTAATTTTTTTTCCCTTTGTTTTCTCACGTAGCGCGGCCTGTACTGTACTAGAACCTATGAATCAAATTTGTTGCATTTTATCTTTAATTATTAGTTCGTTGACTTAATTAGGTTTTTTCTCCTTTCTTTTTTTTTTTTTTTAACTTTGTATTCATTGGATCAGTTAAGAAAATATAAGTGAAGTAAAAGAAGAAAATATAATTGAAGTAAAAGAAGTTTTGTATTTTATGAGACGATCAATGTTCATGTTGTTTACAGGTCTTTATTCAATAGAGGTTGCATTCCTATTTCCCAGCTAATGAAAAGGGAAAATGGAATGGGTTTTTAGTTATAAAGTCATTTTTACACATGTATACTTTCTTTTATTTTTTTACTTAGCTATTAAGGGGTGGTTGTCTTTTGCAGAGATACATGCAGCAACACAATGAAGTTGAACTCTCTGCTCTTGGGATGGGTATCTGGTTTCTCTATATGCTTTCTTATATATTGCCATATTCCTTATTAGTTTTTTCCTTTGTGATACTTTTAAAACCTGAAAAATGAAATGGAACTGCTGCAATATATGCTTATAATATGTTCCTAGTATGTGAACCATTGATGAAAACAGTACATTATTCTCAAGACTTCTTATTGTTAGAGTCCATATAGCATTGACTCATATATTGTATCTACAGCTATAGCAACAGTTGTAACCATTGCTGAGATCTTGAAGAATAATGGGTTGGCTATTGAGAAGAGTGAGACTTCTAGTCCTTGCCATTCCATTTTATTTTATTTCAAGCTGATTTTGAGAGCTCAGTAACTTACTATTGTTATGCGCATGAACAGGGATCACAACTTCCACTGTTGACATGAGGGAGGAGACAGGAGGGCGACCTGTGCCAAAAGCAAAGGTAAAGCCAAAACATAAATCCTGATTTGAGGTTGAAATACACTATTCAGCATCTAAATCTCAATAAGAAAAGTGTTAAACAACGGGTATATGATA
Organism: Hevea brasiliensis; assembly: GCF_030052815.1. NCBI lineage: Eukaryota > Viridiplantae > Streptophyta > Magnoliopsida > Malpighiales > Euphorbiaceae > Hevea > Hevea brasiliensis. The sequence continues at coordinate 2,062,044 of NC_079503.1, read as the reverse complement.
GGCATACTATTTCTAGGATGAAACAATAATAAGATACCATGAATGCATGGCATGCTTGGACTGTATTATTTCTGATGCATTATAATCCTAATTTCTAGTCAGCAGATTGAGCATATGCATGGATTGGGTATTAAAACTCAGAGATGTTGGATGTGAGCAATTTCCTTAGGTTCCAAGATGGGCACTTAAGAATTTATTAATTCTAGATGAATTGTTAAGCCTCTGCAGTTAGAGAATTTACATTGGTTGTCTTACAGGGCAATCTTTGTTTGTCTAATAAACCATGGAACCAATGGGTAATATGGATGCATGGCCTGCATGGCTTTTATTCTTTTGTGATGATGGGTATTTAGATGGATTAAGTACTAAAACCCAAAAAGAACTTAAAAGTGGGCAACTTCTCTAGTCACTAGATGTTTCCTTATGAGTTAAACTGTTAGGTCTCTAGAGTGGTGATTTTGCATGAGTTTGTCTTGTGCCACATATTTGTGTTCAACTAATCAATGTGCTGATTGTCTTGTTAATAGTGATCTTTTTGTTTTTCTTCTCCTGTATTTCTCCTTGAAGAGAAGGCTGACAATGTGAATTTGCTTCTTGTTAGATTGAAATATTGCTAGGGAAGACAGAAAAGTTTGATGAGTTGATGGCTGCTGCTACAGAGGAAGTGATAGATAATGAGGAGCAGAGCTGAGCTTTAAAAAACAAATTCAGCTGGTCTCTTAAGTTGATGCTGAGATTTGTGAACAGCATAAGTTCATTGTGAACGTCTGTAACAATCTGTTTTAGATTGGATTTTATCAAGTTTATTAGTTGTTATTATATTTATTGCAGGAGGTTTTGTAAAAACAGTGCTCTTTGCAATTCAAAATTCAAATTCGTTTCCAAGTTCAATTCAAGTGAATTTACCCATTTTTTGCCATTCTGTAACTGTCTCCACAGTTCATTTCCAATCCCTCTCCTTTGAGTTGAGGCACTTGTTTCTGTTGCCAAGAACATTGGTGGAGAATAATCCAACTAAGCGCTTGACCTCATGGTATCAGGGTAATTGGTTACCATGAAAAAGTTTAGTTGCCAATTGGTCAATGACATAGCATGATTTCATTTAGCAATGGAATCTTGGATATGCCATTGATTAATCTGGGAACTTTCTGTCCTTTCTTAAAGCATGCTCCCCAACTTTCAAATTAGAAAGTACTAAGTAGTGAGTTTTTGATGCACAAAAACAGAAATTAAGCAAACTCTAGCCTGAGATAGATAGCCCAAACTGCAATTTGATGTGTTACGCAAACGCTCTTCAAAATTTAATTTATCTGATCGATTCTTTTAACCAAAAGGAGCAGAAACAAAAACCATTGAATGTAGTTTCTAACCTTCTCAACAAGGAAGGTTATTGAGTGAGTACTAAAAAAAAAAGAAAAAAAAAAAAAAACCCTCAAAATGGAGAAAACTGCAAGATGAATTTAGCTCTAGTATCAATTGAAGGTATCTCATTTGTTTCAAAAGATATAATGGTTCTTCCGCTCTTCTATTGTTCTTCATCATCCTCTACCAGTATCCTCTTGCTTGCTTCATAACACATAAAAGCTATCCCAGCTGCAGGTACCAACTTCATGCAGCTGGGACCCAGACCTTTATATAAACCCTGGAACCCTTCCTGCTCAAGTATGCTTGCAAGTGCATGAAGTACATTCTTGTACACTTGTCTTCCACTGAGAGCTCCAACCTGCATATGCTTGCGTGCAACTTCAAGTGGGAAAGTTGCACTACTGGATATAGCTCCAGCTGCTGATCCAATTAATAGGGTTTCAATGTTGCCAATCTTCTCTTGCTTAAAAACTTTCCGATAGGCTTTCCGTAATGTGTCATAAGCAAAGTAATTTGTGGCAGCATATGGAATAACTCCAATGAGGCTAGGGGCAAGGCCTCTATAGAGTTCTGCAGGGCCCTCTTCTTGCAGTATTTTTAAGAATGCATCTAATATACCATTATAAACACCTCTCTGCAAATAAAGTAATGACTCCCACTTAAAGAGCAACACACATATTCATGATTTAAATTTCTAGGCCTAGGTTTTGTATATACCTGTATGGTTAATCGAGTCTTGACTAACTCAAGTGGATACGTGACCAAAGTTGAGCTGACTCCAGCACAGGCCCCAGCAACTAATGATGCAGGAATGGGAAGTTTAGGTTGCTCCCCCGGCTTGGGTGACAAGTTCTTATTAACGGTGTCATACGCAAACAGCTGTGATGAGAGCAAATAACATGTAGATAATAATAAGTATCTGAAACTAGATCATTGCTTTGAATACACAATATTAAGTCGCAGAGCTTATTCTTCTCATTCAAAAAAAATACTGCAAAACACACTGCCATTACCATTTAGCATATAGTCAGGGGTGTAAACAAGCCAATCTGAGTCCATTTTGAAAGTTCATTCAAGCTTCACTCGTTAAACTTTTATCGAGCTTGAGCTCAGTAAAAAGCTCAGATTTGAGACTCGAACTCAGTTGTTTAGATTTTATTGAGCTCGAGCTCAATTTGCATTTAGCTTGTTTATTGAGCTTGTGAATTCAAATATACTGTGCTAAATTAACGAGCTTGTAAAAAAGCTAATAAACATGGCAGTTTAATGAGCTAGTACACGAGCTTATTTAATGAGCTAACTCATAAGGCTGTTCAACAAGTCAGCTCATGAGCTTGTTCAACAAGCCTGCTCACTAGATTATAAATGAACTGGCTCGCAAGCCTCAATGAGTTGAGTATTAACTATAACTTCTCTCTAAGTGACCTGAAATACCAAAAAAAAGCGAAGTGGGTATTGAGATATATTGATGCCAGTCTAAGAATTTGAGACTAGTAGAAAACTCAAAAAAACTCAACAGACAACTGACTGAAACACATCTAGAAAAGCAAGAGAGTGAAGTGATTAGAATTGAATATATGGCGGACAGAAACAAGAAAGGAACTTATTTTGGAAAGAATGTGTTTTCATGACCATGCTGATGAATGATACTAAACAAGAAAAACTTTAACCCCATCTCAAGACACACATGCTTATATTCCACTAATTTGAAATGGAGAAATCTGAAGCTACATTTAGGAGAGGTCACAGCTCCTCAACTTAGTACATGCACTCTAAGTCTCTAACTGTTGCTTCTCTTGGTATTGAATGTTTAAACCTCTGTTCATGACAAACTCTCATGATTTACAAGTAATTTTCACTAAATAAATACCAGAATTACAAAACTTTTTTGCTGAGAATCAAATAATGAAGCCAGAAAGTACAATCACTAGAGAATGGACATTCATAGTGTGAACATTGAAAAAAGAAAAAAAGTAAACAAAAAGACAAAACTATAATGAAACAAAATGCTAATATTGATGAGAATAAATTTATAACAAGGTCAGAAACAAACAACCTATTCAGTTCCATCTATCAGCTATCCATGTGGACACTCGGCAAAACAAGTGAATCAATAACGAAATGCAAACAAACAGAGAAAAAAAAGAAGGATGGCATCAAAGAAAAAGAACCCACAAAATGGTTAAAGTAAGAATGCAACTTATCTCGAATCCTGGAGAGCAAAATTTCAAAGAATAAATTACAGAGTACACATGGTTGCAGAACGGATTGATAAGCATTATTACTAAGCAGCGAATAATAACAAGATCAATATCTACAAGCAATGATAAAAACCAACATCTCATAGCAAGCAAGCAATCAACACTGAAAAGCACCTCCATGATGTTGAAAAGTTAGAATTTTGAAAGAATTTATTACCTCTATGGCCTTGCTTGGTGCAACCCGAATCACATTAACCAAATTGCCTCTAAACAATCCTTTCCATCCATCAGTCTTCATTATATTATGGAACACCTCAGTGGTAGTATGCCCACTGCTCCCCACCATCAGATGAGTCCTTATGGTCTCCAGCGGAGCAACGGCAGTCCTTGAGACAGCCCCAGCTATTCCTCCACTAATTAACCGTCTTACCATAGGATTTTTAACCTTAAGCTTCAACTTAAGCCCACCCTTCTTCTTCTTAAGAGTCCCTTCCTCCTCTTGGAAACCTACAAATGAAAAATACTTTTCACACAAATCAGCGTACAGAGATTTTATGCTACTATTGTCACTGGAATTTGGGAAGCCCATCCCCATCTGATTAACGCTTGCAAAAAGGCCTCCACCATGAAAATATTGCCCATCTTGAAAACCCCATTGAGACCCCAAATCAGAGATTAAGAAAAATCCATCCTTTTTGTCATCAAATACCTGGATTGCTTGTTTACCCATTAATCTAAACCTTGCGATTGAACTTCTTCTTAGGCTTTAGTGTATACCTCAACCTATTTTCCTCATCCCCGAAGAAAGATTGGAGTGTCTGACAGGCAAATATTAGGCTTTGGGGAAATGGGTATCCGAAAAATCCATTTTTGAGGAAAAGAAAAAGAGTACAAAAGATTATTGAGAAAATGGAAGAAAGGGGGACGTGGTTGAAAAATCCAATAAGCAAAGACGATGAAACCAAGAGAGAAGAAATGGAATGAAAATTGAGAAACCCAGATAGCAAGAGAGAGAAGGGGGGGCAGGTGAATCTCACACTCACTCTCTCTCTCTCTCTCTCTCTCTTTCTCTCAGGGTTATCGCATCATATAATATTCCCAGTGTTTAAATACTCTCGGAGTTCAGTTGGCGAGTTGCTGGAGTTAGGTTTTGCATTCCATGTGGGAAGGGAATGTAACGGTGAAGGCCCTCCCTATTGAATTTGCATTTTATTTTGCCCATTTCGCCAATACTAATATTTATTATATTTCTTGAACCAACTTGAAATGGCTCAATGGGTTTTTTATTCTATGATTTAGGGTATCATTGAATTAATTTTTTATATTGAAATTACTTTTTACATAAATTGAAAGATTTCACACACATGTATATGAACTAGAACGAAAGGAGCATAATCATCCACCAAAGCAAGAGTTTTATACCAAAAATAGCACTGCTAAAATAAGAATGATCTAATTGTGAATAATGATGACTTGGACAAGAGGCAATGAACTAGATTTCATTAGAACTCTTCTATATCCATGATGCTTGAGTCATGTTAATGCTTCTCTGGTTGAAATAATTTTATATACATATAATATTTAAACCAGATTTCATTAGAACCATCATGCTTAAATCACGTCAATGCTTCTCTGGCTGAAATAATTTTATATCTGTTTAATATTTAAACCAGTCGCTCTAGCTAGCACGAGTCAACTAATTTACTGACTTACGAACAAAAACAAAACGAGCATATTCCATTGATGTTTTTTAGATAATTATTAGAGAATTTAATTAACTTTTTTTCTTTATTGTAAGTAATTTATTTCATAATTAAGATTTTTGTTAACTTTATTGTCTAGATTAATTAGATGCAAGTGGAAAAGAAATAAATAAATAAATAATGTTTCATGCAGCCCCTAGCCCAGCAACCAATTCAGAGTTGGAGAAATTTGACCACCATCACATATTTTAATTAGCATCTCCGTAAAAAATAGAATCAATTAATACCTTATCATAACAATATTGAAGGTACACAATTTTTCTACCATTTTATGATTAGTATTTACTCTATTTGTATTTACTTACTTGAATGTTGAAGCGGCCTAGCTCAGGCCACTAACCTTATTTTTTCTCTTGAGTTGCAAGCAATGTCCAATAAAGTTTTGACCTAAAGATCCCAGGCAATATCGATATATCATTTCAATATTTTTAGTTTTTCATTAATTGAAGAAAATAAAATAAAAAACTATCAAATGAGTGCATTTCCATAATAATAATAAAACCTTAAACAATTCTCAGCATAAAAGAAACTAATGTATGGTATACTTTACTTGCTGTGTTAAGCAATATAGAAAGGTAAGTGTGGGCAAACCCTTTAAACTGAAATTCCAACTGCTAAATCACCTGCCTTTCAAATATTCACTCTTCAAAGGTCTATTTTGTTCTATCCTCCCTTCTCAAATACTATACCATTAGAATTTTAATTTTACCAATAGCAATTTCCTTTTTCTTATTAATTTATTTAATTTTAATTGAAATTCAAAATCAAATTTTCATTATTAAAAAACTTATTTATAGTAATAAAATTTTTATTACATTAAAATTACAAAAAAAGTGAGTTTTTTATTTTAATTTTTGTAATCTTTAGATATATTGAATTTTAATTAAAGAAGTTGGGAGATGGGTCATTTTCATTAGGTAAAATGATTTTTTTTTCCTTGTTAATAAATTTAGCTTCGAATTGAATTGAACTTTGAAATTTTACAGTTCTGAAAATGCCTTGAATACCACTGAACTAAAGCATTGGTGACTTGAAAACAAAGTTGATATCGTTGCATGAGAAAGCATATCGTGGTCCTTGTATGATTTCTACCAAAAGAGAAGAAAGATGGGCTATTCATGGATCAATAGCTATGTTCCAGTTGGGATTACAGAACAACTCTTTGAGCTCATTGACTATAAGCACTTCACCCTTCTTCAGAAAAAGCACAAATGGGGAAGGCCCAAATTGAATTTTAAAAGAGCAGTTTCGGCCTCAAAGTGTCCAGCAACCATATCAGTCCAAATAATAAGCTAGAAGCTTAAATTTCAGCTAATTAAAATGGACCAAACACATCCCATGGACATGAAGTCCAAAAGAGAAGCATATCATTTCAACCGGAAGTTGGCTAAATTCAGACTCAGACTACTGTTCCATCCAATAAGGAAATGTGTTTGTGCAAAGAAAAGGCAGTTTTGCCTTATCTTCTTTCACAAATTAAATAAACATGTAATTTTACTTCCAGTGTTTCAGCAAATCTTTGGATTATCAGATTACATGTATAGCACTTACATTTTTTATGGGATGACAATTAGTCACATTGTACACGCAAATGTAAATTAGATTAGCATCAGTCGATTTGGTTTAATTTTTTAAATTAAAAAATTCAATAAATGAAAATTTATAATAAATTAAAGCAAATCAAATTGAATTAAAAAGATAAGAAAATCAAACTAACTCAATTTGTTTCGATTCAATTTTTGTGGTTTAAGGCTTAATTTTTAGCTTAAACTCATTTCAGGCTTAATTTTATATATTGTGTTTTTTTTTTTTAACTTTAATTTGAGAATTGATACTAACTAATTAAGAAAAAAAAACTATTTAGTTCGGTTAGATTTTATTAATTTTCATTGAATAGACTGAATTTTTTTAAATTAAAAAATTAATCAAATTTATTTATAAAAAAAATAAAATTTTAAATTAAATTGATTCAGCCGATTCTTTTCAATTTGAATTAAACTTTGCTTACCCCTAATATAAACAATTGTTAAACGAACAGTCTAAAATAATATTTTATAGAGAGAGATTTCTTTAATTTGTTCTAATCCCAACTATAAATATATGTATCCTAAAGAAATGTGTTATAACCAAAATAAGATAGATAGGTATACAAGATCCTGATCCCTTTCCTCTCTGTGTAATCATGGTGCATATGATCATAGCCACAGCAGTTGTATTATTTTGCTTACTAAGCAATGAAGCAAACCTTGTCCTTGGAGACATTGGTACTGCTACTTCTTATGATCCTCCTTATATACGTGAGTAAATTTATATAAATATTTTCTTTTTCTTCCCAAATATAAATGAATATTCGATGGAAAGTTAATTTGCTGAGTTTTCATAGAATAATTATGAATAACATGTGTGCAGCTACAAGGTGTAATGGTAACAGACAAGATCAGTTCCCTCCAGGAAACTTGTTCGTTGCTGTGAGCGAAGGGTTATGGGATAATGGAGCAGCCTGTGGAAGACGTTACAGGTTGAGATGCTTAAGTGGAAATAACAAGCCATGCAAAGATGGTATTGTTGATGTTAAGGTGGTGGATTATTGCCCTAAATCTCCATGCCCTTCTACCTTCCTCTTGTCTAATGATGCTTTTTCAGCTGTTTCTCGCTCTTCTACTGCCAAGATCAACGTTGAATATATCCAGTAAAACAACTTTTATTCTTTGAGTACTCTTATCAATTGCATTGATTCTTGATCTATACTAACTCATATTAAAACTGTTCTTGCAGGATTTAACTATATATACCCGATTAGAAATGGAGAAGATGTAGAAGCGAGGAGGGATGGAAATAAAGTGGTTGATTGATGTATTATTTATGTGTGAGTGTGATCTCAATAAATGTATAAAGATTAGCTTACGATTGCATATGAAAAGAAAGAAATTAAAAATCAAAAGATGCTCTTCCATTATCATTACCAAGTAAAGAATTCAATCACAATGAGGTTTATAAGTTATATATAACGAATTCGAATCTAAATGATCAATAAAGAAGAATCTAATCATAATATTTAATTCAGTTTGGAGTTGAAATTAGCATTAAAGAAATGAGAATTGTTAATATTTATATCTAATAAATGCGCATAGAATTTGCATATCTTCTGCCATGGAACCAACTAAACGAAATTGCAGAAAAAGTAAGAGTTAAAAAATGAAGTTAATGTTCTATTTTAAAAACACCACTTCTTGGCTTTTCCTTAAGAATCTAAAACTTAAAAAAAAAAAAAAAATAAAATCCGATGATTGGATCTTTCAGCAATGGTAATAATCAAGACTTTTCTTTTCTTTTTTTCTTGTATTGCCGAATGTAATCTCGATAAAATAAGTAAATTAATATACTATAAATTATATATATCAAAATTACACAGAATAGACATAACACATCTTTTAATAAAATTATGATAATTTTATCATGTCATGATAAACTATTATAATTTTATTAACTGACAGTACACTATGTATGCATACTCTCTATAAATAATGTGGAATTACAAAGGGTTAATTCTTATGCACCGTGATACCCGGAAGATAAGTGAACTTGTTATTTATTAATAAATATTAATTTTATTTTTCACTTTAATTGAGATTTATAGAGTGATTTGAAATTTATTAAAATCTATTATTTATTAATAATAAGCAAGAATATTAATTAATACCAAAATTTAATATATAAATTAAATCCAAATAAAAGTTTTTTGACAATATATAGTCGAAACTCAAAACAAAAGTATATATATATAAAAGTCGAATTTAATTTAAGTGTTATGATACTCAAATTGAGTAGTTTATAAGTTTTAATTGAATATTTTATTTTTATATAATTTTAAATATATTTCATATATTATATACTATATTTAAATAATAAATTATAATATTTATCATTTTATTTTAAATATATGAGGTAAAATTAGAAATTTGAGTTTCAATTAAACTTATTTTAATTTAAAATTAATAAAATTTTTATATAATAATAATAATAATAATAATAATAATAATAATAATAATAATAATAACAGACTTGAGTAGAATTTAAATATTTTGAACATCTAATTGAATAAATTTAAATAAGAAAAAGATACAAATTTAATTGAATCGAATTTTATTTTTAAAATTTTCATATATTAATTCAACTTAGCTCGAATTCTTAGTATATAATATAAAACTAAGAATACCATGAAGAGAAAATGTGAAATTGATTTGAGGAAAATTGAATTATAAATTTATCCTCAATTTTTAGTTCTCGTGTCTTTATATAAGTGGTCAATTTTGTCTTCTCATCTTTGGTTGCCTTTTTATAATTTTAGTGGAATTAAAGCGTAACTTTATTTTTTGTTAATTTTTTTTTTATACTTCTACAATAAGAGGGTGATTGTGTCTTTTCATATTAGGTGGAACTTTCTTGCCTTTGGTCGGTATTCAAAATGACGTTATATTGCTCTGGGGTTGGTTCTCCCCACTTTAGTTATTTAGAAAATAAGGGAGGCCAGCAAAACACATTCAATTGTTAATTTTTTTTTTTATATATATATTCAATGGAGGCTCAATAAACCGAATAATAATTGATAGGCTACATAATGAGAGGTAGTCATCTCCTTTCTCACCATAACGGTGAATTATCTTATAATAGGTAATTGAAAAGACTCAAACTTGATATCTCTCCACTTTCTACACCTTAAAAATGAAGGAAGACCAACTAAGCGACCCCCATGATTAGCTTAGGGTTAATTTTTAGTACACTATAACTGTAGTGGGATTATAATTATCATTGGATGTATATAATTTAAGTGTAAGTGCCGTAAACATTATTAATTTGAGAAAAACATACTTAAACTTCATCAATAATAGATTTAATACACAAATGTATAGATTATCATACACAATTTGTCTCTTAAATACATAATAGATTGGAATTTTCTTATTAATCCAAGCATGACACCGGGCACCCCCACACCCATTCTATACAGCCGCCCAACCTTTGGTTGTATGTGAAAAGCACTATGTCTACAGACTATATGGGTTGGCATAGCCACTGTAGCCAAATGATTTTAAGATTTATTTGTCATCTTATCACTTGGGTTAGTGCATGCCTTAGTGGCTTAGATTGGTATGTACTTATCTCAGAATAAAAAGCATGAAATACCCATTATGAAAATGGGATTGGTATGATCACATTTGATCTAATGATTAGTCACAATCATCTATACCCATTAATTTAATTTGCTCTCCATAATGCTTCATTAATTAATTACTTCCCATTAATCACCAACATCAACCACATAAGACATTGATTAAGTTAACTTAAGTACAGAATCAGCACATAGAATATATAGCACTACACAATTGGAGGGAAAATGAAAGTAAACCGGTGCTTAATTAAGAGAAAACTATTCAACTAATTAAATCAAAGTTGTTCACTGATGCCAGTCAGACTAATGTGAATTATGGATAATCCAATTGGTTTTCTTTTAAATTTAAGATACATTAGGTGGGGAGATTTTGAGTTCGAATCTTCCCATTTATCTATTTCAAGATTATTCATCTTTTTGGTGAGAAAGGGAGAGAGCTAATTTCATAATCATATTTGGCTCGTTGTATCTCTAATAAGAAAAAAAAAATCCACTAATAAATCAAGGGGTTAAATGAAATCAGATAACTAGGTCAAAGATACCACGCATGCTTCACAGTATCAACATATCATTTTCAAGCTCCATTAAAACACATTAACGGATACACTTATCGGTTCTAGAAAATCTTGAGCATTTTAATTAAGAAAATTACTTTTCAAGTGCAGAATATTTATACATATGGAACCCCAATCCATGCTCGTGTATGCTTTGATCCAGAACTAGTATAAATACATGACAGCAAATCCAGGTGATGCTCAAGAATAAAAGTGGTCCAAGCTCCAATCACCAAAATGAGGTCATTCACCACAGCCTTAACCTTCAGCCTCTTCCTGTTATTCTTGTGCTTTGAGTTTCCAGCAACTTTAGGAGACGTCGGGACGGCCAAGTCTTATGATCCTCCTTATCTGCGTATGTAGCTTCCATTGCATTCTTTATTCTATAGCTTGCTAATTACCAATCAGCTATAAGCTAATGATATTGATAGTCCTGGTCAGGAATTGGTTCGGCTTTTGAATCCAACTCTAGAATGACTTAGGTTGAATTCAAAAGCAGCCTAAGTCAACGGTTTAGTGAGCCGAATCAATCCTAAACCGGATTATAGGGGTTAGTTAAAGGCCCCTTCTTGAGGTTCTGAATTGAAATCGGATTGAAACGAAAGGTTTGAACCACAATTTCCTGCTTGGTTCAATATATATATTTTAACAAGTAGGAGGTGACTTTAGAGGGAGTTAGGGGTGTGTACTATTTAGTTATAATTGTATAATCAAAACAAATTGATAAAATTTAATTAGTTTAGTTAAAATCGGTTCAATTCAATTTTTAGTTAGTAATACTAAAAGATTTTTGCTATCGGCTTGATAGCCTTTAATTTGATAATCAAATTAATTGAAATAACTGAATTTGTTAATTATAATTTTATTAATATTTTTAATTATTCTTTTAATAATAATAAATTATAATTATCATTTTTATAAAGAAAAATATTATAAATATATCTTAATTAATTAATAACATAAATATATATTATATTTTTTTTTATTAATTCAGTCATAACTAATAACCAATTAAATATTTTTTTTATTCAAGTTAGGTTCAATTTTCTTATGATTTCGATTCAGTTTAATTACTATTTTTAAAATTAGTTAAAAATTCAAATAGTAAGAAATTTGGTTTGGTTCAGTTTGCTCACCCCTATAGGTACTGCATGAACAAAACCGTTTTTGAAACCACTGAAAACCAAAATCAAGATCAAAATTGAATCGAATCAAAACCATGTGGCCAACTAATCCAATTTCAATTCATCCATTGGTCCTAAACCTCTGATTCCAGCCCGAAACTGGTCCAGTTCAGACCGAACACTGGCCAAACAACATTGATATTAGAGTAAATTAAAAAAAAAAATCATTTATCAATTTTCACAAGTACTTTAGCATGCATTATATATGTTAAGCAAGTTTGCTAATACTTTCTACGATTAAATTTGCTTTATCATTATTATTATTATATAGCATATTGTAGGTTAAAATTGGCGTTACACAGCTCTTAGCCCGAGATATTACAAAGAAGAAAACCTAGTCCAATACAACACCCAAACTCAAACACAAGAAGGCCTAAAACCCATAAACAAAATCCTAGACAATTCGGGCAAACCTGACCAACAAAGCAGCACCAATAGCCGTGTGTTGCAGCGCCCCCGAAAGAGGGTATGAACCACAACAGGAAGCACATGGATGGGGTCCTCTGCCATATGCAAGGCCAAAGGGCCTGATTAGTCCACAAAGAGCTCACCCATCCAGTTGTCCGCCATCAAAAGTGCCAAAACTAGGCTAAGCAGACAGAAACGAAGAAGCTCCAAAGGCCAAGGTTGAATCGCAGAACCAAACAACCATCGTAGTCAACACATGTGTCTGCAGAAGATGAAGATGGCAGATTTCACAACATTACAGGTGGACATAATCCGGTTAAAAACCCCAGAGATAGCATCAACCCTAGAAATGCATAACCTCCTGCAACTGTTAGAAAACCAACATAAGCCAAACCTTCCAACTCAGACCTCTCAGCAAAACCACCCTCTCTTTTAGCTCATAATTCGAAAACCTATCCAACCACAACCAAAAAACCGTATTTACATCCTACCTGGTGGTGGGGAGATGATGACCCACAACAGCCCAAAAGGGAGTTCCTCCCGCCCGAAAGGGGCAAGGGAAGCCTCGTTGAAGGCCGAGGAACGGAGACCTTGAGCTCCTAGAAGAAAACCAAAAGTGGAGAGAATTCTCTCTCTAGACTATTTAGAGAGAAAGACTAACAATCAAAGTTAATAATGATTGAAATCTACTAAATAAATTAAATTACTTGTTATAAACAAGTAAAAGATTGAATCAAAATGTTCTTCGAGGACCAACTTTATTACTAATTATGAGCAGTTTTGCTTTCCCATCATTCATCATCCAGTACAAGATTACAAAGTAAACTCGTCTGATTCTCTTTCTTGTGTTATACTGTACTAATGAAGCAACGAAATGCAACGGTTACGACCAAGATCAGTTCCCCCAAGGCGGATATTTTCTTGCAGCCAGTGATGGCTTATGGGACAACGGAGCTGCTTGTGGTCGGAAATACCAGATGCGGTGCATCAGCGGCCCCAAAAGAGCATGTAAGGGTGGATCCATAGTTGTAGAGGTGGTGGATTTTTGTCGTGATAATCCATGCCCAGCCACACTGATGCTCTCCAACAAAGCCTTTGACGCTGTCTCAAGAATCCCCACTGCCAAAATCAATGTCGAGTACATACAGTAATCATCTTTAAACTATGCTACTCATCCAACAGATTTCAGAAACACACACACACACACACAAATATCTGACCCATAAATGACCATTATATTTTCTGTTCCCAGGATTTGATGGGATTTGCAGTAGCTCACTGAGAATAGTAAAGGATGAGGAGGTCACTGGCCAAATGGTTATAGCCTTGTATAGTTCAATGAAATAAAAGTACTCAGTGTATGAGATTTTTCTTTTTCCCGTACTATTCTGATGAATAAATTCAAATTCCTTAAGACCACGACTAATAGTTAGCTTTGAAATCTTGCTGGTTCTCTCTCACATTCCTTCATATAGTTCTAATAAAAATTATGAGTTAAGGTAACCTAAATTTACGAAGTACTTTTCCCCTCAAATTTCTTCATAAACAAAGTCTCCGATCCATAGAAACTGAATTCTGGTTCACACAGAAATGTTAAAGCTCATTATCAAAATAGCGAGTTTCCAAGATCAAAACTATACAAAAAGTACCAAGGCACAGTGAAAGGCTTCAATTTGAGTTACATTACCTTAATGTTACTAGATGTATCTTTACTCCTGAGTGTTTAGCAGGATAAAAGAAACAAAAGGGGAAAAAAATCAATGAACTGAATATAAGAGGCATAAATATCATATCAATCTAGCTGTAAGTACAATAATTTACCATTCATGGTGATGCTTGAGTTTGTAAAATGGTTTGATTATTTCCAAACCCTTGGAGTTGCATGCTTTTGGAAATAAGGATGAAGTAACTCCTTCCAGGTATAAAGGTGCACGCATAAAGCACGAAGCCTATGGAGACAGCTTGTTTTTTAATAACTTGAAACTATTTCTTTTCTACTTTAATGCATAACAGCAGGATATGTAGTGAATGATTCCTCACAATCCTAAATAAATAGACATCACAAATAATATTTATTCAAAATTTACATAGTAATATCCAAAATATGGTTGGAATACTGCTTACTTCTCGGTGGAAGGCAAACATCTCTTCTTGACCAGATAGCATGGAAACTATGCTGGTTGGTGCACCTCCAGAGCCCACAGTGCCTTCAGCTAAGATGTTTCTTCCACCTTCTGTCTCTGTTTCAAATTGGAAACTGGACACCAAAAAGTAGACATGCTCTTGTAATTATGAAAACATCTCTCAAGGAAAAAAAAGTATGATATTTCTGTTGATATGACCTTGTGATAAAGAGAGTAGCCCTCATTCAAAGAAATAATTAATGTTTTTATATTAGCTCTTACATACTGTCTATACTCCTTCACCCTCCTTGTTTGAAGGGTGATCAGTCTCCATAACTAAATTGGATCCATGACTCAGACTGTAAATCTAGTGTGGTTGATGAGAGAAACCATTAGCTTGCACTGACTAACTAAATCAGAGCCTTGCATGACAGACTGCAATATCATGGAACTCCTGGAGCCAGGGCAACGCCTGAATATTCAAGAAACATATATATATATATGTTGCATACTAATAACATATTCAATAATAACAATGTTCAGCACTGGGATACTGAGGTGTTTGGGCAGCCAGAAATAGAGGGAAAATGAGAAAGAAAGGAGAGAAAGAAGCAAGGAGCAGAGAAGAGGAGGGAGAGAGAACGAAATTCTTTGTCAATTGATTTGACGATGATTCTCCAAGTCTCATATGATTTTATACATGCTTTCCTAACATAATCTGTTACAAATCAACCATCTATCTAGGCTATTCTCCTCTGTTTTCCTTTATGCAGGCTACAGTGTCTCTCATATTTTATCCATCCTTAGTCATAACAAACAACCCCCCAGAAATTTTCATAAAATTATAAGAAAACCTTAAGCAAGAAGGAAAAACAAAATTGTGAGACTGCTGAAGGATATGGCAAATATGCTTAATTTGAAAAGCAAATATTGAAAGAAAGAACTAGCAGATTCAAATGCACAGGTAGAATATAAATTATCTTGTGTCATCATAACCTGTTGTAACATAACAATTAAGGCCAGCACAAACACAAAGAAAAACTATCCTTCCAAATCAAACAATGTACCCTCTTCAGTTCCTTGAAATGCGTCATCAATAGAAGTAGCTGTAGAACAAAACAGGCAGCAACGATGATTGTATGACTCATCTATGAGGGTGATAAATCTACGTGCCTGGAAAGCAAAAGACACAAATTTGTTATCTATTTGAAATAATGAATCTTAACTGACAATATGGTTTGATTAAGATTCCAAATCTGTTATACAGCAATAGATATTAAGGATCCAAAGCGAATGCTTACATTACATGCATGAGCTCATCTTCATAGTCATATGTAAAATGTTTTGTGTGCATATGAGCCAGCAGAAGTGAAAAGAGAAGGGAAACATTATGCCACATAGCTTCAATGCCAAAAGGGTTAACATAGCTCCAAGAGAACATACAGGTCTAACGCCTCTTCCCTTCCTTCCTCTACCTCTCTCTCTCTCTATCTCCCCTCTCCTTCCTTTCTGACTGGCCTCATACACAGTAAATTTGTTCAGGTAGCATTAAAAAGAAAGTGTTACCTTGCCACGGATTCGCATTCTCATTGTTGGAAAATCAGAGATGAAGAAGACAATTTGATAAATTTTTACAACTGCAATATAATCTGCCACTCCTCGCTGCATAATCAACAGTAAGATAATCACCACCCAAAAGGGGTTAAAGAACTTAATACGCCAAAAAGAGAGTCGATCATCCACCATCTAAAAATAAACAAAGCATATAATATTTCAAATAAAGTTTTGCACTTTTCAGCGCTGAGATAAGAATAGGACAAGGATTTTCCCAAGAACTAAGTCAACTTCTAAAGCCATGAGAACAAAGTGAAGAAATCTCTTTCCCATCAATGGAACTTTGCAAAATGCATCTCTCAGTCAAGTCTTTTGAAAAATATTTTTTACCTAGTCTGCCCATTTGTGAACTTTTATGATACATAATGCTTGCACATCTCTCTCATTCACAGGAAACTAATTTTGACAATATCATACTGAGATTCTTAGGTTCATTGTAGCCTGCGGTTATCCTTTCATCTTTTTCCTAATTCCTGGTGCTCCGTCTCTTTCAGCCATGTTACTGACATATTAGATTAGATTGCGAACATATATGGATTAGAAAATTCATATACCATCAAAACTTATCTATTAACAAGAAAATGAGAAAACAGAGTACAATGTAAACAAATATCTTTAACTAAATATGCATGACTAGATACATAATTAAAAAAACATTGTTCACATATTTGGGGAGAAAAGAATTTTTAAAAATTTCATAAAAAGAAAATATAATACCGGCTGACAACATAGATATTGGAAAATGAACTTTCCCACTCCATGGCAGCTTTTGAGAACCTTAACTTTCTAGTTCCAATTGGATACCAAACATATAATAGATTAATATGTTTGAAAAGTACCTCCCAAACATAACCGGAATGGTAACAGGAGTTGATTTCTCCTTCCAAGTGGTCTGTGACCTGACACCAAATTTTCTCAAATTCCTTCACAACACTGTTTTCCAATGGCCAAAAATAGTGAACCTGCATATTTGCAATTTTAGTTCCAACCAACTAGATGGAAACAAATGCACAAGAACAAGCAGATAACATTTATCGACTCTATCTAGCCGATTTAAATAGATTAGTAGATCTGCAAGAACTGATGGAACTACTCTAAGAACAAAAGGACACTGAAAAGACTTTCCAGGGAGCTGCAAGAGGAATACCCTTCATTTGATGAATTATGGGAGATAAATCATATCTGTCAGCCTTGGCTTCAGTACTAAGAGACTGGCATTTCCCTATACTCAGATCATGATTAGGAAATTTATAATAATATAATAAAATAAATCTGAGAAATGGCAACCTAGAATTGACGTATACAACCAAAAGAAACACGGTAAGTTTAATGACCATGAGAAACATCATGGGACTGCAACTTGCTCAGAATAGTTGAACAAGTGAAGATTTGAAAAGAAAATAATCTTCAAAATTAATAATATTTAGAATCAAACTGTGAAATTGGAAATTTTGAAAATAAATTGTGGGTATTTCAGTTGTTTCTATTGCGTAGAATGTCAAGATATTAAAACCACTAACAAATATAAAGATACTAAAATGAAGAAAATCTGGAAGGCAGATGAACTAACAAAGAATACATGAAAATGCAAGGAATCCAAGTATAACTCCATAGCACCTCACCTGGTCTTTAGATCTTTGAGCTATAAAACGTCGATAATGAATCTCACTTCCAATCAGAACTATCTCACAGTGGTCCTCCAATTTTGACACCAAGTTCAGCTGTGTATAATACAATACAATGCAGACAGATAAACACATCGATCTCAGGGGTTATAAAAAGGAGATCAAATGGGGAAGCAGTCAAGCAGCCAAATTTCGATTTAAATACACATACGTATGCAATCAGCTAATAAATAAAGAGTAAGAGGGGGGACCTGGAGGCGTTGGGGGGGAAAGACGGGAAGGATCATCGGAGGAAAAGCGAAGGACATTGATTTGAGATTTATTAGAGATTATTCTTCGTCGAACAAACCCGATAGATATAAGCGAAGGATTTGAGGATACTCTTCTCATTTTGTTCCAGATTTCTTCTTCTTCTTCTTCTTCTTTTCAATCTCACCAGTCGTAAGGTTTTCTGGCTTTCTGCAACTGTAACTGGCAAACTTTAGCAGCGGCAACGTTGTCTGATGCATTGTGGAGGTCAAAATAGGGTGACGTGGGCCTACAATAATGAGCCACATGGAGGAGTCTGAAGGGTTTTGGGACGAAATAGATGAGGTGGACGGGAATTTAAACGTTGGACGAAGGTGGATGGGCCTACAATAACGCTGCCGTTTTTCTGAAAGCATCTGACAGTTGAGGCAAATTATAGAATGAGTACACTCCAGCGTTTAGGGAGGTGTATTGATGGGATTGGTTTGCTCAGGCAAATGCAGACCGCCTCATTTCTGTCTGCCCGCACAGATTTAGGTGCTCTTAAATTAGGGAAGTGGGTAGAGTCTTGTATCGAGAAGGAAAGGGTTCAAAAGACATTTTGAGCTTTGTAATGCTCAGATTGACGTGTTTGCAAAGTGTGCTAATGTTGATGAAGCTATCAAATTGTTAGGAACATGGAAGGAAGAGAACCATTGTTTCGTGGACTACTGTGATTGTTGGCATGGCAATTTACTGGTACATATCCTGCGCGCAGAGTGCTCCAGTAAATATATAGTGAAGAGCATTTTCTGCGTGCAACTTAGGATAGCACTTAACGTTTGGAAGTCATGATTATGCTTCCTTTGAACTCAACTTTCTGTAGGAGAGTTCTTACATAGATTAGGTATGCTACAAACATATTTTTTTGATAGATTTGGCGCATTATCAATTTGTGCGCAATCCAAAGAACAATAACTCAGGATTGTATTAACTTAAGTACAGCTTAAGTAAATTCAATGAAGGATACAACTACTACCTGATTCTTCCTCTTATTTTCCTACAGAGGTTAGATTAGGCAGCAACAGCGATCAACACGCAGTGCACAATGAAATGTAATCTAACTCGATCGCTAATCATGTGCATCAGTTGAGGCACATTTTCCAAAGCCCATTTAACTATTTAAGCGCGCTTCGCTCCAAGCTGGTAACGCTGGCATGGTAATCTTGTACCAAAAGGGGCATTGTTGGTAACAACTAGCAAATTATTTGATCATTTTGTGTCCGCTCAGGGACATCAGATAAAATGATTGATCATTTTGTCTCTATATCAGGAACGGGATTCACGAACGACAGAACAATTGCTGAATACGAACAAAGAACCTCTTGTCTCTGGTATCATAGAAAAGAAGTATAGGGTAAAAAGAAAAACGCGTCTTCTTTTCTTCTTAGTAGAAAAACCTTGAAAAACTACCAACCCAAGGTGGTAGCTCTGGGTCGTCAAGTACTATTCTGTTGGTGTGTTGGCCTACTCCATTTTAAGCAAGAGTTAGTGAGCTCCATAAGGGAAAAGGCTGAAAAAGTTTCTAAAGCACATTCACAGTTGGGAGAATCAGTAATAAGCTTCAAAGACAAATGCGCGTTGCTGGTTGTAAACGTTACCAACGTGAACTCATTGCCGGGGAAAAGTGAATTTAGACATCACCAGAGTCACCTTGCACCGTCATGGAAAGTCCTTTAAGCCCGCTCTTTCTTTCCACTTGTCTTTTCATGTACGAAATCAAACGCCACGTTTCCTTACTTTTTCCCAAAAGGGAGAGAAAATAGTAAAAAGACTGTAATAAAATGTGCTGGGTCAATCATTGAAAAAAAAAACTCGTTCCTAGTCCTCTTGGAACGGACCAGGAGAAACAAAAATAAAAAAGACTGAAAATTGACATTGCAAGGGACCTTTCACCCCATTCAAGAATCAAGAGCACCAACTTTAGCATCTGCTTAATCAAAGCCTAGAACATACATGAACAATAACAAGAACATGAATAGCAGATCCCCTCTTCACGATACTTTTAAAATTGGTTAACTATTCATCTAGATAAAAATTCATTATCCGATACATGACCAATGGAACAACGGACGGCATACCAACTGAAAGGAGTCCTCCAAACATTCCTTATCAAAAAGCTTGAGGCTTTAGAGATAAATATATCAAATGAAAAATCCATTTTATCTTCTAAAGAGGATAAGTCGTACTCTGGTTGGATATTGGTCACTTTGCTATGAGTTAAAGCTGTGTTTCAATAAAATGTCACGACTATAAACTAGAAAGGCAAAATTGCAATCCTAATCTGGTAGAAATATATGGGATCATCCCAGTAAAGTGAGAATAAATGCCCATGCCATGCCAACCCAAAGTTGCAGGCAATAAAAACATGGTTATCAGCAAACAGAGCACAAATCTCTAGCCTTAACCACAATGTTGATTTCAGAAAATAAAGCGCATCATCAAGCATGTCAAAGAACTCACGATTCATCACGTAGTCTACGATAAAAACATTATTCCATATTGCAAATTTCTTCCACTTACAACTCACATTTTACTACAATGGCTTTATTCTGATTCAGAACACGGCTTATTTATTCCTCAAACATTTAACACATGAACTTCCAAAGTTTGCACAAGCAAAGCCATATCAAATTGAGAATATAGCAACACAAAGCCTGAGAGGAGAAAAATAACAATGTGAAAGATCTATACGAGTAATGAGAAAATATATGAATAAATAAGCACTAAAGCTCCATCAATAAAGATGTTCCTACACAAATATGGCGAATATAAAGCAAGAAAAAGCAAAGGGACATAAAAAAGGAAAAAGAAGGAAAAACAAAATAGAGGGCATCTGAGATAGGAATCTCAGATACCTAAAATAGTTAACATCCATAACTAGCATAACAAACATGAACCTAAAAACAACAGTACCGAACGAGCAAAAGAAAACTGAGACACCCTCCATTCCTTTTGCCCCCAATACCAAACCCTGGTACTACCTTGCCTCCATTTGCTCTTATTTCCAATACCCTCCATCAAATTTTATATCTAAAATTAACTTTTTAAATAAAAGATTAGTTTTGTGATTCACTTCTCTTCCCACTTCCTTCTCCTTCCCTGTCCTCCAACAACCTTCCGGTCTCCTCATCGGCTTGTTGAGCCTTCTTTTGAGCCTCCTTAGCCTTCAATGCCTGCAATTTGGCATGATTGTAATAGGCAACACCCAAAAACGCAAGCCCATATCCAAACAAGTTAATTGGGGTCACTGTATCCTTGATGACTGACCAAGAGAAAGCGATCAACAACCAATCCTTGACCACACCAGCCACATTCATTGTCAAAGCGGAAGTCTTCCCCACAAGTAAAAACACGGCAAGATTCAAGGCGAATGCACATAAAGAATTGGTCCCAAAGACGACAAAATCAAAATGAAAGCTCGAACTCTCCTTCAAAACAGGGTATTCCACGAAAATCCAAGGCACAAACAAGAAAACTAAACAGCAAGGCGCGACGTAATAAAGGGAAGTAATAGGGTTGAGTGTTATCCCCTTAGATGTAAGCAAGATTTGAATCAATACCAGTCTGGTGGCCTCAAAAGCAACAGCTCCCAGTTGGAGAAAAACCCCCCAGGAATCAAATCTTGCTTCCCCATAAGCTGCAATAGCGACGCCGAATGAGATCGACAACATGTTGACCATGGTATCGGTCTTGAAACCCTCTCTTTTAAACAAAACCCCGATCGAATAGACGGCGACCGGCATGAGCGCTTTGAGCATCTGAATAAAGGAAACAGACAAGTAGATGTAGGCAGAATTGGAAAGCCAAAGGCTGAGAGAATAAAGAGCGCCAATGGGTACGACGGAGGAGAGGTAGAGATCCCGAGACATGGTGACGGGTTCAACGAATTTGAAGACCTTGATGAGAAGGAAAGCGAGAGTGGCACAGAAGGACATATGGATCATGGTAAGGGAGATGGGAAAAGGCCAATTATACATCTTCTTGTCGAGGATGTACTTGTTGTAAACAATGACAGTGAAGGAGAGGAAGATCCAGATGCCAACATAGGTGTAGGAGAGAAGGATCTTCTTCAAGACACTGTCGCTGAGAGATCCACCCTTGCCCATTGTGGCTGATTGAGAGGCGAAGGGAAGGGAGGAGAGGTGGAGGCGGGGGATAGAGAGAACAGGGTTGAGATTTGAGGAAAGAAAGATAGGATCTTGTCTCTTGGGTGTGAGAAATAAGAAGAAGAAAGAGGAGGGTTTGGTGCGGAAGTGGAATAAAACAGAAAGACTGGTTAAATGTGGGGGAGGTGGCGTTGTTCGTGATGACTTGTCTCTGCCTTTGTAGCTTTGCTTCTCCGCTTATTTTTCAAGTTTTTGGATTTTTTTCATTTATATAAATATAATTTCGTGTCATTAATTATTTAGTTTAATTTAAATTAATGAAATTTAATTTAATCTAAAAATGTATTTATATAAAAATGTTAATTATATATTTAAGCAAACAATATAATTTATATTTAAATTATTTAATAATAATAAAATTTATTAATTAATGAAATCCAATTTGAATTTTGCAATTGTACTGATAGCATATGCAGGTATATTTGCATTTGATGATCTAATAAATAAATTCCCATTGCATAGGCTTTGTCTTTAGTTATGTAGTACTTGGTTTGGTTGGCTTTGTCCCAGTGGTAATACGAGTGTTTGTGTGGTGTCTCAAAATTTTAATAAAAAAATTATTAAAAAATAGTTTAAAATATTTTATTATCTTAATATTTTATAATTAAAATTTATTATATTTAATTTTAAATTTTTTTAATATTTCTAATGAATAATAGTATCAAATAGACAAATATTTGATTCAGTTATTGAATGTAACCGGTAATTAATATATATTTAAATAATTTAAAAAAATTATTTGACAATTCTTATTAAAAGACGGTTGATAGCTAATAAATATTTTTTTATCAGCTCTACTATGAGTTATTTATGAATTATAATATTTTTTTTCAATAAAAATACTCATAAATTTTTTTTTTCCCTTCAAAACAATAAGATTATAAGAATATTGAAAATCACATTTTTTAATAACTTTTAAGTAATGTATATATATATATATATATATTGATAATTTTTACAAATTTTTTATAACAACAAAAGATGAAATTATTTATTTAATATTATTAAAATTCATTTTTTCTATTTTTAATTTATCACTTTAATTTCACTTTTTTTTAACATTTATTTTTTTATTTACTTTTAAGTTATTAAATTATGTGTTTTTAAATTATTTTTATTTATATATTTTAATAATAAAAAAATAATATAATATAATAAATTAATAATTATATATTTATTTTAATAATAAAATAAATTATAAAATATATCATTATCAATATTTTACATATTAATAATAACAACTATACATATTTTACCAAAAGCACAACGTAAATAAGCTATGATGAATTATTAGTTATTAATTATTAATTATTAATTATCAGTTATTTTTAATGGCTAAATTAAATAGTCTCTAAAACTAAAGATGACCAAAATGGAAAAGAGGAAAGAAAAATCTTAAGTAATGCACAGAATTTTTTTTTTATCGAATTCAATTAAACATTATATTTTAAAATTATAAAAAATAAATTAAATTGAACTATATCAGAAATTAAAAGAAATTTAATTGAAAATTCTTTTATTTAACTTAGTTCATAAAATTTCCAAATTTGTAGAGAAATAATTTTCAAATTTTAATGAAAATTTTAATTATTGTAATCTCAAACAATTTCAAGAAAATCATACATGTAATTAATCACATATTCAAAAATACAATTATACCGCAAAATCAAAGATCCATAACTACAATCACTTAATCACACTTGCAATTATTCTTTCTTTGGAGAAAAGGGAAAGAATTTTGAGCGTTATTTGATCAGGAAAAATTTTTGCTTATTTCGGGTCTATCATTAATCCAAGACTTAAATATATGAGACATGTATTTAATAAATTAATTAAATCATACATCTTCTATTTTAAATTTATAATAGATCGAATTTAAATAAAAAAATCTTATTAATTATTTCACTACTCCTCCCTTTGCTTCCTTCTTCAGAAAACTAAATAATACATAAACATTCTTGTTAGTTTCAAAATTAAAATTGTTTCTCTCCATTCTAAAAAGAAGCAACTGCCGTGCTTCTTAATTCTCTGAAAACACACTTTTTTTTTAACTTATGATAATTAATTAAATTAAATTGAATTAAATTTTATGTTTTATTTTTTAATTTATTTGAATTTAATTAAAATTTAAACTCCAAACTTCATGATTTTAATAACAATTTTAATACTATTAAAATTCTTATGTTTGGAGAGGTCTAAGTAAGATGATGTGTTTCAATTATTCCTTTATTTTTCTTTAGTTGTTGCAAAGAAATTTTTTTAATTTTAATATAATCTTTAATTTTATAAAAATTTAATTTAATTAATTTTTTTTAATTTTAATGTTTTAGAATTAAAAAATTCAACTGTTTTTAATTTAAAAAAATATATTTAAAAAAATAAAAAAAATTATATAAAAATTTAATTAAATTTTTTTCTTCAACTGATTTATTCCAACAAACTTAAATATTTATAATAACTTATATGCAATTATTATAAATTTATTTTTTAATAATTTTATTTATTCTTGATCATTAAATTTAATATTTTAATTATATACAAATTTTAATTATTTATATATAAATTTTATATAAAAATTATTAGGGTATTTTTATATAAATTACACCCTAATAATTTTGATTTAAAAGAATATCATATCATAGAAAAAATAAGTGGAGTTTCATTGGATTAATTGCAATGTATGATTGTGAGTTGTGATATGATACATAAAATATAAAATAAATTTGTTTGGATAAGTAGTGCATAATATAATTAGTAAGCATTAATTATAGAGTGGAAGTTACATCAATGGATGGACAAAAGGGTTTAGTGAGCAAATTAAATATTAAATCCACCAAAAATACCTAATCAAATAAATGTAAGAACTTCCACTAATTTATGGAATTAGTCAATGGATGTAATTGTTAAGAGATGGACACTTCATGGATGCACACAACAATATTTGGACCATTTCTTTATCCATTTGCCAAACCCTAACTTCATGCCTTATTTTTTTGGTATGAAAATTTGACATTTAAAACAACTTGTTGTTCAATTAGTCAATGTAAAATTTCTCCATTTAATGTTTATTTAATACTACTATTTAAATTTTTATTAATAAATATACTTTTAATTTTTAATTAATAAAAATATATTTAAATATATTATAAATTTAAAACTCCATTTATTTCGTAAAAAATAAATTATATATAAAAATGTTTTTTCATGAAAAATATTTTTTAATATTTTTCATAAAAATATTTTCTAAGTCTTTTTTTTTTTGTTTTCTTTTCTTTGGAGTGTCAAACGTGAAAGAATGGCGT
Source organism: Hevea brasiliensis (assembly GCF_030052815.1). Lineage (NCBI taxonomy): Eukaryota > Viridiplantae > Streptophyta > Magnoliopsida > Malpighiales > Euphorbiaceae > Hevea > Hevea brasiliensis. Next base: position 2,036,278 of record NC_079503.1, on the reverse strand, counting down.
TGGCTTTTCATTGGGTGGTCGACTAGAGCTAGACTTCTATCACCATCGATGGCTGAATTAAATTCTAAGTCATTCTCAATTAATATTAATATAAAATATATCGGGTAAACTTGAATTCCATAATGAAAATATGAAATTTCAATATGAGTATTTATATGAATTAAGAGTTTTCAGTTTTGATAATTATTAGAGAATAAAAAAATATTATTTTCTTATTTACTTTTATTTTTTTACTATAATTAATTTTACTTGATATTTGAATTCGAAATTTTATAATTTTAAAAATAATTTCAGTACCACTAAATTAATGTTCATTGGTTTATTTATTTTTATTTAAAGAGAAATTAAAAAAAATAAAAATTACATTTATTGAGCTCTCTCTAATTTTTTTTAAAATAATTCAGAAATTTAAAAGTGAAAACAAAAAAAATGAGAGTAAAAAAAAATTATAGAAACTGAAATTATGAATATATTTTTGATACTATATAAATAACAAAAATGATATAATAAGATTATAATAATAAAAATAGATTTTATAATTTTTTCTTTTTATTTTTTGTTCAAAAAGTAATCAAACAATATATATATATATATATATATATATATATATATATATATATATATATATATATTAATTTAATCTGTTTTCATTCTCACTGCATAGTTAAATAACCAAACAAATGCAATAGAACATGAGAAATTTAAAGCATCTCTAAACCTTACCCACTGAAAAAGAAAATACTAAACCTTTTCAAATTGCATACATTTCTTAATTATTAATAAATGCATTCAAACATTTTCAATTTTTTTTTAAATTTGATAATTAATTAATAAATATTATAATCAAGTATACCATAATCTTCTTATAAAAAAAAATTATTCAGAGATAATCTGAGTAAGAAAAATAATAATCTTTCACATAATAACTGATTTTTTTCTCATATTGGATGATAAAATCTACAACACTATTTTTCAAAAACTTATTATTTTTGTGGCTCGTATAAGAGTTTTAAACCAGTGAACCTCATGAAAGAATAAGTTGTACGAACAGACAATATTGATAGAATATCATTGCTCGTATTTAAAGATCGAAAATTTTCAATAAAAAGAAATAAATAATCCAAATTGTGTTTTGAATGGCTAAAAAGCATATAAAAATATTAAAAAAAAAAAAAACCTGGAGACAAGACCCAATAATAAGGAATAAGACCCAATATTAAGAAGAAAAACTTAGATTGGTTCTTAATGGATACAAAAATGATAATTATTAAAAAAAAAATAATTTGAGAATAACCACAGGTAAAAAAACTCACCAATAGCTATTCAAAAAATAAATCTAATTAAAGAAAAATAAATTTCTAGAGAGAAAGTGAAGTCTCTCTCTAAAAATGCTCATAAATGAAAATTAAATTAAAATTTATAATTTTAAATAAAAATTATCAAATTCTGAATAAAAATCAGTCCAAACTAAACCAATGGCCACCATTAATTACCTTATCTGGAAAAGTGTGGCTTTGGCTCATAAGTCTTCCATTTTGTCTTTTTCTCTCTGCAATCGCTCTCCTCCACCTTGTCATATTTTGCCCATTTCTTTGAAGCATATTCGTGCCTTGATCCCATTTTACTATAATAAGATTGCATGTGCTGCCATAAAACAATCAGTTTATCTTTTACTTAATCTAAAATACAATTTTTTTCTAATTAAATAATACATTAAACAAAAGTGGTGGACTTAAGTTTGGATTTACATCATTATTTCATTATTTTTTTAAATAAATTTGCCTCACCAACTTGATTATTGGAGAGGAACCCGCTTGATTGTGAGATTTTAAATTTAGTTTCAAAGGCAAAGGAAAAAAAAAAAAAGTCACAAATGAAGATGGTCTTGGGCCTTGACTTTTGCTCCCTGGGTGAAGTGATTAGCCCAGCCACCAATTTGGAAACATGTTTAAGACCCATCAAGGATATCAAAAGTTCAGCTTAAACTTGATAACCCAATGGAATTCGTGATCAACTATACCAATCTCCATCAAACATTTTGGTAGCTCAGTGATGCTTTACAAGGGAAAATGACAAGAATAACAGTAGAACAAACAATATATGTGAATGATCTAAGGTTCTTTAAAACATAAAAGCAGCTTTGGAATCTTATTCCAATGATGATGTGCTTCAAGCATTCTGGTTTTGCAGGAATGATGCACTTTGGGTTCCGTGTATGCTCAAAATAATAAAAAGAGTATAAATGTCTCAATCAGGTTGATGAAATTTGCAGAATCAAACTGAAATTTGGAGGCTAGTTCAAAATAGTGGAATACTGGAACTATGTTTACTGTAATAACTTTTCAAGAAAATACAGAGAAAACTCTCTTTAAATGCTACCAATATTCCTAGTGGAACTGATATTCCTTTAGAACTTGATAAAAAAACAAGTAAATATTTATAGATTGGTTCCAGGAACTGCTGTTCTTATTAAACTTTGAGAATCTTTCCTTTGGCCTCTCATAGAAGAATGGAAACTGAATGTGCTGCAGACATTACTGACCTTATAACCGCAAAATCACAATTCACAAGTCAGCTGCATCTTCAAAAGTAATATAGACATTTAATGTTCACTTTAAAGCCAGATAAGTACCATCATTCATAAGATATGGGATGAAAGAAAAAATATAAGTGGAAAAATACCTGGAAGAGTGAATCTTTGTGGTAGCAATCAGGTTTGGATGAATGCATTTCTCCAGCTGGGTGAAAAAGGATCCTTCGTATCATTATATGCTGGCAGCATCTGGATCATATGGGATTTGTAAACCAAAATGAACTGTGTACCAATTAATTACATCTAAAACTAGCATCACCTTGAATAACTTCCAATACTGGATCAATGTCACTCAAATAATTTCCAATTGTTGGATCAGCTTCAAACTGAGAGCAAGTCCTATACATTGTATCTCCCTTTTGGCCCCGTATATGCATTTTCAAAACAACCACAAAACAATTTAAAGTCATAATTTGCAACGAATATAATGCAGTTTAGGGCTGTGTAGACCCTTATTTTGTGATGAGCATGTGCATTGAGGCCGTGGGAAACCCGATGATGAAAAATTGTATGACTGTAAGATATAATTGAAGGTATGGAACTGAATTATTAATTCCGTGGTATGATCTTGAAAAAAAAAAATATGCTTTTTGGGAAATTAATTTAATTTAAGTAAAATTTTATTTTGTTTAAATTTAAAATGGATAGTTCTTAGATGGAACTAATTGAGTTTAATTGGACGCCATGGGTCTAAGAAAGCCTAGTTAATAATTTTAAATAAGACATATTTAATTTATTTTTTAAAAATTAAAATAAGAAAATATCTTTTTCTCTATGCCTATCTTTCTATTGGTTGGAACACTTCACCCATATCCCAATCTCACCCAAATTCCTCGATTCCAGTTATTTAAGTTATCTGAATCTCATCACACTAGGACTTCAAACCCTACCACACCTCTTCCTCACTTTCTATTGGTGCCTTCCCCTTCCCCTCTCTTCCTATTGGTTGAAACACCTCATCCATATCTAAGTCTCACCCAAATACTCCAAACCCTATCACACCTCTCTCCCAAAACCCTATAAATACCCCACTAATAAAAAATAAAAAAAAGGAGGAAAAAAAGAAAAAAAGGAGGGAGAGGGAAGGAAAGAGGAAGAGAAAATTCAGAGCTATAGGAAACTTAGAGATATTCAAGACTCTTTGAGTTCTTCCTTATTTTTTTCTTTTCTTCGAGAAGATTTTCATACAAGATTTTTGGAATGTCAGTTTTTATTGTTTTCTTTTCAAGATCTATGCCACACAATATTTTAATTCTATGCTCTTTGTCTTCAATTTATTTTATATGTTCATATAGATCATGTAATCATGTTTATTTTGAGGGGATACACAACTCTGCATATGTTTAGTTTCTGTCTCTCATATTTTTATTATTTTTCTTTATTTTTTGAATCTGTAAAAAATTTGGAAAAATTATATTCATATTCTACACGAAATTCTATTAATTTTAGGCTCAAGAATCACTAAAAAAGCTTTAATATTTTGTAAGTTATGACTGTTAGAAATTAGGGTTCCTGTAAAATCTGATTTGCAGGATATCCGACTTGTGGAGCCCATATCTCCCTTGTTCCTTAATATTTTTGTATAAATCTACTGTCTAAAATTAACTTCAGAATCTTATGAATATTTTCCAATTGGTTTTGCATTCATATCTACTGTGATTAATGAGTTATGAATTTTACAAAAAAGTAGTACGATTCTGTCACTTAGAAAAGTTACGATTTATGTAGACCATTCGGCTAGGGTTTTGTTTGATTTATAAATTTTATGATCTTGTATGATATGTAGGCTGTCTTCTGTAATTTTTTTATGATTTTTAGGCAAGTCTAATTATTTTTAAAAAATCAGATTTCTTGCTACTATTAATCTGCCAGAATTTAGAAATTGTATATTTATGCATATTCTTGTATTTTCTTAGGTTTTAATTGATATTTGATCTATTTTTCTGTGTTCTTTTAATTCAAGAAGTGTTATGAAGTGTTTGAATCATGTTAGAAGACTTAGACCATTAGGTAGTTGTAACTAATTAGAAATCTTAACCCTTTAAGAGACTAGAGTTAGAATCCAATGTAAATTGTTATTAATATTTTCTTTATTTCTTTTATTTTCTTTAGTTTCTTTATTTTTTATTACAAACAAAATTGGTAAGTAGCCATAAGGTAAGTACCAAAGAGAGCATTTGCGTGGAGCTTGTATGGAGCTAAACGGGAGTAAGCCAGGGATATCATTACCATACTAGAAGATAAGACCCTTTTTTTAAGGGTAGCTTGCCCTAATGGCAACTGCATTTACCAATAGGTAAGTAGCTCTAGATTTTTCGAATAACCATTGGCATGAAATTGTAGTAATAATAGAACTTTTATTTGATAAATTAAAATTAACTTTGTTTTCAATTTAACTGACTTTTGCATGTAATTAATTTAAATAAATACTTTGTAAATTAAAATTAATCTTGTTTGTAAATTAAACTAACATTGGCATGTAAAATAAATTTAATTTAACACTTGGTGATTGTAAAATAAATTTGCATGATAGAAATCTTTATTAAGTTTTGATTGTTTGGGCCTTATGTGATATTAGAATAAATTACACATGTACATAATTAACTTAGTTCAATTATTCTTAGGGTAACTCGGTGAAAATTAATTAATTAGGTTAAATAGAAACGTAGGGCTATTTGAAATTGAATTTGTTTGTAAATTAAATTCTCAATAATAAATTAATTTTAGTCATCTGGTAAATATCATTTAAATAATTAGCAACCCTATAGATAGAAATTACTTGTGTATGAAAATTGTGTGTAAACTATAACCCTCTGTGAATTACTTGCGTGTGTAGGATTAGAATTGCATTTTTTAGGATAAAGTTTAATAAAGGAATAATAAATAAGATTTCTAGAAACATTACTAGAGGACTGGCACTCGAATCAACGAGATTAGACCAAGCGTGAAGGGTGCCTAACACCTTTCCCTTACGTACCCACTATCCCGAACCTAGACATTGGGCTATGGTAATGACGGTTGTGAAAACTACTTAAGAAGTAAGTTGCCATCCATGACCCTTGGAAGAAACACTGAATATGTCCTGGTTATTACCCGGGTGGCGACTCCTGTCTATCTATGCCTTCGTGGCATAAATCCTTAGTATCGTGGTAGTGTTATGGGAAGACGGTATGAAGTGCATGTCCAGGAAATGCTGTCTAAGGAAGTGGTAGTTAAATGAGACCATTGTGACTCCACCATCTTTTCTGGGCATTACCTAGTATATTTTATATAATTATAATGGATGATATTTCACATCACGCACCCCCCTCCTACAGGCTGTTCCACCACAGGAGCCAAATTTCAAGGAAATGCTCTCCCATGAATCGCCAGGTTGGACCAAGAAGTCCATGAGCCAAGTGAAGTAACCGTGGGCAGCTGAACAGGTGCAACTTATGATAATCAAGAAATCATCGACAGTCCTATTAACTATATTAGCATTCAAATGGAATAAAGAAGCAGTTTCTTGGAGGCTGCTAATGGGGTTGTGAATATAATAGAGTGAATCAGGACATGATTGGATTACAGACGCATTGCATGGCATTGGAGAGACATGAAAACTATGGTCAAAAGAAGAAAAGACACACCAAACTGGAAAACCCAACACCACCAAAAGATTGTTAGTTTTAACAGCTGGAGAACACATCCCCACTCGAGTCAAAGTTGCTTCATTAGATTGACATCAAGTTCTCTAATTTCTAGTCTAAAACTTAGGATTAAATTCTCTTTCTAATCTCAGAATGCAAGAATCAAAGCATAAAAGAACAAGAATTTCGTTAGAGAGAGAGAGAGAGAGAGGTGTGTTACCTGGTGGGTGATTGGATATTGATGTTGATGTTGAGACGGAAGAAAACAGACGCAAGAAAGAATTTTTAATTCCTGAAAAATTGGGTTTGATTCCTGAAGAAAAACAGCTTCAGGTTTTTAGGAGCGAAATGAGATTTTATTATTATTTCAACCGTTGTGATTCTCTATTTCAACAAGCGTTTGTAGTCCAACGGTTAGGATAATTGCCTTCCAAGCAATAGACCCGGGTTCGACTCCCGGCAAACGCAATTGTTTTTTAGCCTAGCCATTGAGCAATAAAATCTGATTATCTGAATGCAATCAGTGCTTTCTTTACTTGTTGCTCATCATAATTGCCTAGCGTTTTGTCAGCTCCTTCAAGCAATGCATTCTTTTCATGTAAGCTCCACGCATAGTACTCTAGTAAACTATTTTCTTCCAGCATACCCTTGGACGTCCTCCGTGAAACAACTTCAACACCATACGAAAGCTATAGACCTCAGATTAAGGGGTAGCTAGCCTACTTCTGGGGCCAAGTTGCCTGGAGTGCCAACAAGCATTGTTGTGACTGAGGAATCGTTGTGCAGCAATCTTGCAAGGCCAAAATCACCTAAATGGGAATTGTAATCAGAATCTAACATTACATTTCTGGGCTTAATGACGCGGAGAACAAGATGCTTTCCCTCATGGCATCAACCCTGGAGTTGAAATGTATTTTTGGTGCTCTCTTTCACATGGACATGGTTTTTGGTTTATCATTTTTCCCGACGCATTCTTGATCTCTAGCAGAGGTGTTGACTGGAAAGTCCATCTCAGGACCCGATGGCTATCAGGGTAAGGCCCTGAAGAGGCTGTGAAGCCCACATAAATGGAGTTTAGAACATTAGCGGACATACCAATAGAATGGTTGAGAAAACTCATTAGTTGGTTTCCTCAATATGCCACAGATACTTGGAGCTCCATTGACCCCGGCATTATAATCAATTTGAACCTTCATATCTCTTCCCATTTTAAGGTCAATAAATGTCTGTGCCGTTGAGACTCTTAGCTGTAACAGGGCTTGTTATACTTGTGCCTATGCCTATATATATATAGTTTAAATCAGGATCAAACTAGTTTGGGTAAGTGTCAAACTCCACCTCTATTTAACCCCCTACATTATGATTGTCCTTTTACTATTACTCTTACTGTTAAAGATTTCCAGTCAAAGTGGTAATGTGGCACATTTTAATTAGTACTTTATAATTTTGCCGTCAAATTATACAAATTATAATGGGATAAATAGATAATAATAATACTACAAATATTGAATAACATTGTACAGCATAAAATTTATAAGACTAGATCCTTAATTATAACCACACAAAGATATGTTTAATTGGGGGAAAAATTAATTTTGATTGAATACAATACACACCAAAGTATGCAATAAAGATAAATATACAAATATCACCACAAGAAAACATGACAATTGTTAGAAGAGGATAAAAATTATGTATTTAGGCTATTTTGTATTTATCCTGAACTAAATTCGTATTAGAGTCGTCTCTTAAAATTGTGAGATCTTGAGTAAGTGAAAAGAATACGAAGATATATATATATATATATATATATATATATATATATATATATATATATATATATATACAAAAATATAATCAACCATTACAGTAGAAAGAAAGCAATTTTATTATTAGAAAATATATCAAAGGGTACAAACCGAAATATACAAAAATAAGTAAAATGAAATTCTAGATCAATTAGGGTCTTAAATTTTATGTGATCTAATTAATCTCTACGCTCATACTTGCGAGCCCAAATGTGCTTACCATTGATCCGAAACTTGGCTATGCGTCTACCGTTGAGGATTCTATCAACAGCTGTGATGGAATCCAAGATCATTCTTGCAAACAACGGCTGCTCATTGGAAGGGACATTTTCTTGCATTTGAACGCTAACAACACAATCACCATGCAACCTTGTAAAAAGCTGTGTAACTTCATCTTTGGTCACAGGAAAACCCCTCGAGAAAGTAAGGAACATTGTCCTATCATCCTCAGAAACATTGTTGTTAGGATCCCAACCCCACAGCCCTCCTGTAGGAAAATCAAAATCCATAGACCTTGGCACTATACTAACACCTCCAAATAATGGGTGAGGAAAACCAGGAATGATAAGAGGTTGGTTAAGGATTGATGTTGTTGCTAAAACACGCTGCAAGATATCTGTAAAAATACGAGCACAAACAGTGGTGAGAAAATTCTTTATCCCACTTATTGCAGAGAATTTGTTATGGTGAAACATTTCTAAAGAAATGTTTTTTTCCATAATTCTAGCAGTAAGAGGGATACCGCCATTAAGCAACACAGGAAAGGTGTTGGATTCTAAACATTTCAGGCATAAAACAGCTTCATCAGCTAGTGCACTCACCAAAGCATCTGATAGGTCTACCATTTTCACTACCATGTTGGGGTAACCCTTCTCTTCCAGCCAAAGCCATGTTGCCATGACCAGTAGGGATTCAGCTGGGTCTCGCATCAAAGTTATTACCAATCGAGAAAATATCTCTCGATCGATGGCATGGTAGGTGTGAAGCTCCTCAAGAGTGATTGAAGCCATTGTTGTGGCAAAGGAGTTTGTTTGTGTGTGGAAAAAAAGGGAATGGAAAGTGAAGAAGAAATTCACATAAAGCTGCTGCATACATAGCTAGGCTTATGCAAAATTTTCATTTTTTTAAAATGTTCAAGGCACACAGATAACATTAGAAGTCTGGCCAGTTATGAACATAAGTTTATAGAAGGTGGCAGAAGCTTTATGCCACATTAGAACAAGTATCATAATTATGGGTTCAGAGAGTAAAGACTTTCTTATCAATCTTTCTTCACAGACCTGCAAAATGACAAGTAATACAATTGGTTTTGTTGTGGACTTGCCTTGTGTGGTCTCTCTTCCCATTAGTTTACTGACATAATCACTTCAAAGCTGGACATATATTCATTTGACCCTGGTTTCTTATAAGACTAATGATACCACATCCCTATTAATCCCTGCCCTTTTTGGCAGGATAAACTTGCTTTGATTAATCTTGCACGTCATTTTTTAATTTTCCTTCCTTTTATGTTTAGGTTTGGGTATTTCTATATATATATATATATAGGCTTTGAGGTAATTTAAGCTGAAGTTTCAATCAGTATCTTGGTAAGTCAGAAGTGGGCTTTGGATTCTGCTACTACTAGCCATTCAAAACTTAAATCTTGACCGTTAAAGTAACAAGTCAAGCTGTTTTGGCTTGATAGGAGAATAAGACTACTATATTTTAAAGGTAAGTACTATATATATAATAAAAAAAAAAATTGTTTGTTCATTGTCGGCATGGTATAATTCAGTGTTCATGACACCTTTGTAACAACATGAGAGTCTAAATTTCGAATCCCCATATTATATAAAAAAAAAAGTCTGTTAATTAACGATTATATGAAAGATATTCTGAGTTTATTAGAATTATAATTACTGTATGAAATTCAGTTATAATGATTTTAATTTTAAATTTGACTATAAAATGCAAAAAAAATGAAAAAGAAATTTCAAACAAAGTGCAGCAGCTACAGCTCTGGTGGATGTAACCTGAACCAAAAGAAACAAAGTAAAGATTCTTTAATTAAGAGCTGGTCATAAACCATAATTATAAAAGAAATAATTAACCATTTGTGGAAGATAATCTTGCTCGGGGTCCCACAAAAGTTGACATATGGTCCCATGCACAGCTATATATGAACGATTAGGATTGCCATGCAGTATTTTGACTTATTCTTTCGTGGAATAATATGCTTTACATGCATGCAAGACACGTTTTCTTCATCTGATATTCTTCTGGGTTAAACAGAATATCCCCTCAACGAACGGATAAATCTTGATTTATTACAATTTTTTTTAAATTTAAAATCGTATATATACCCGTTTTTTTTTTGCTTATATCAAAGCATCGCTAAGATTGTTCGTGATAATATTTTTATGAATATATGTGATGAAAAGGAAACCATAAATCTTCCAAAATAATTGCGGATTGAAGGAAAGTGTGCCTATAAAAGGAGCTTTCCAACCATATACTATAAGCTCAATTGAAGGTTGTGGAACTTGTCAAAGTTGTTGCATTAAATTGTTGAGGGAAATTGCGTCAACTTTGTAAATATAGACTTCAGACATGCTATATTTTGCGTATATGAGTGAGCTCATGTTTGTAGAGGTTCTTAATTAAGATGTTACCCTTAATCCTTTCTTTGGATTCTTAATAGTGTAAGGAAATAAAGAGAAATTGAATAGTGGACATAAAGAGAAAAGAAAAAAAAATTTAATTTTCTTTACATAGATTAGTAAAATAGGAGAGCTAAAGAAAAAAAGGAGAAATAATAATTATATCATATCTTCATTCTTTTACTTATATCTAATGGTATTTATAAGTAATTTTGATATAAATAACACTTTTATTCTCATAGTTCATTTCATTTCACTCCTATTTAAAAGGAAATGTTTTGGGTCAATTAAAAGGATTTGGAAATTGAAATTTCTCTCATACTCTCTTCCTTTCTCCCCTCTATTTAATGTTCAAAACAAAAAAAAGAATTGGAGAAATCAGATTTCTTTTCTTTTCTCCTCTCTTCACTTCTCTGGATCCAAATAAAACATTAATTAAAAGAGTAAAGTTCCATTAAATTAATTGGAATTCTATGATGATCAAAATAAGAGAAGAACGAGAGCATAAAGCTAACTTCTCTTTTTTTCTAGGGCAAAACTGTATTTTGCTAAATAAAAAAATACAGCATCACAAATGAAATCGAGAGGTATAAGACCCCATTCCTCAAGATCAGGCAAAGAGCAAGATGCTGTAGCTAGTAAATGCGTTGTACCATGTGTCTATAAAAAGAGATCAAGATTGAAATCTACTAAGACTCTTCTAAAACGTGTCGGCGGCTGTTGAATCACTTAAAAATTGACATAAGGAAGAATCTAGAGCCGAATAAAATTAAGACTTAAAAAGGTTGGATAAATTTCTTTCCTTGTTAAACATGAAAAGTTGGATTTTGGATTAATCTCAAACGTTGATTCCAGCCTTATCTTTATGAATAACTAGTGAATCTCAGTCATTTTTGGAGAGAGTTAGACATGGAAAGAGAACAGAAGAGAGAATCTAATATCAATGAGTCTTGGAGAGAGTTAGACGTGGAAAGAGAAGAGAAGAGAGAAAGTAATATAAATGAGTCTATGAGGCATACCAAAAGGCATTTTTGCTTATATGAAATTTTCTGATCCACAGAGTGCTTAAGACTATTAGTGTAGTTCAACTGTTGTGCTTGAGGTTGCCTCCAATAAAATGGCTAAAACCAATTTTGCTTAGCTCCCTCTTGCTACATATTCTCCTTCAATTATTTGTAATTGGTCGATGTGTCGATGTGGGACTCTAACCACTACAAGAAATGTTAGATTATGCGCAAAAAATTTTAATACGAAAAGTATAAAATTTGCTACTATACAATTATGACAATAATATATAAACATGCTGTTGCTATAAAATTTTAGCTGTAAGTATTTTATAATAAAATTGTTGTTGCTGTAAAAAAAAATAGTTATTAACAACAATAATTATTGCTATAAAAAATTTTCAATGATAACAACAATTATTGTTATTTTTTTTTTATATATCATTGGCAACACTTGTTTATGTTATTGCTATATATTAACTTTATTGACAAGGAAATTTAATATTACAAAATTTTTGCTAATTTTGATATTACTCTTCATTATGTTTTTGCGTAATTTCATGATGATATTGATTAACTAAATTTCCCTTCTAGGTTACCAAAATAGCCTCGTCATGAAGACTTGCCTTGGTTGATTGTTATTTTATTCAAGCTTTATGTTCATATTGAAATCGAGAGATAATGTGTGGGATTGCCTTCTTGCAATGATTTACCATGGGTTGAATGCATAAAAGAGATTTAGTGTATGAAATTCTATAGTTCTTAATGTGTTATCTTATGATTAAATTCATATTACAGATAGATCAACTGTAATAAGTTAAAAATTTTAATATTAATTATTCGAGAGAGTATTAAATAATTAAGGGAATTTCGATTGACAACATTGGTACTTGGTCTTGATAAATTAAATTAAAGAATTAAATTTGGATTGATATGGTCTCCTCATGCTGTACTTTCTCATATTCTTAGAGACTGATTCCTTGACAAAGCAAGGCTTGCTACGCAGAGAGGATTTTGTAGCTTTCCTTTGACTTGTTTCTTTGTTTTGTACATCTTTATTTTGGCTGGGAGGCTGCTGCTAAATAGGAGTATTTGGGCATTGCCTGCTAGCAAAGGTGTTGTCATCAAGAGTTCATCATCCTTCCAACTTCTGCCTTCATCTAATAATTCTTTGCTTATAAAAAAATAATAAAGAAAAGCAAGAAGTTATCTTTGAATTAAACTACCACTGCAATCACTATGGTAAATGAATGAATTCCCTGAAGTTGATTATACAATTCTACTCCTTTCATTTGTCCTAGAGAATATCCAATAATGAGCATGCAAAACAAGCAGTTACGCTACAACAAATGTTAAAATTAGTAATAAAAATTTTACAATACTTTTCATTCTACTGCTGTAAAAGTAACATGCAATGGTAACATGAACCATTATTATTAATGATTATATATAAAAAAATATATATGCTAACATTTATTGTTACCATTTATAAATTTTTTACGGTAATAATAATCATTGCTACTAATAATTTCTTTTTCTAGCAACCATAATTTTATTATAAAATACTTATTATCACAATTTTGTAGTAGCAACATACCAATAACTTTTTTTTGGTAGGAATCACCCGGTATCCGAAGTCAATTAGCCTGACTAATCCGAATTCATGTCGGGCAAGGCCACAAAGGAAGGCAAAGCGCTCCCTTCCAAGTTTTAAAGGTACTCCATATCTAGAGTTCGAACTCAAGACCACTAGTTAAGAGAGAAGATACTCTTGCTATCCCATCTCATCACTTGGAAGTAATATACCAGTAACAACTTTTTTTTTTAGCAATCATAATTTTGTTATAAAATACTTATTGTCACAATTTTATAGTAACAATATACAATAATTCATATATTGCCGTCATAAACTTATAACAAATTATAATTTTTGTTACTAAATCTAACATTTCTTGTAATTAGTTTTAAACTTGTTATAGTGGATTTTTTTTTTCTCTTATGTATTGTCTACATACATAAATTTTATAGTTGAATAACGTAAATTTTGTTTGCATTTTTTTATATTATAATTATGCGATTATACATATACTTTAAATCTATAAGCTTGTTATAACGACGCATCATTAATCAAACAACAAATATCTTCACCAAAACTCACTTATCAATATGTTTTTCATGACTAACTTGCAAAACTCAAGTTAGCAAGTTCTTTCCCTACTTGAATTTGAGAATAATGATGTTAAAAGTAATTGAATAGTTAATCGAAGACATAATTTTTATAAGTTTTTTTTATTATTTTTTATTTAACTTCGATTGATATTCAAATTCGAGAGATTTCATAATTTTAAATATGATTCCAGCAATAAGCTAAAGCAGATTGATAATTTAGATGTAATTATTTAGCCCTTGATAGTTTGAAGCCCTGATTTAGATCCACCAATCTTGTTCTTTTATATTGTAATTTCTCTAAATAGAACATTTACAGCAATTAAAATTTTTAATTATCATACATAATTTTTCATTCATTCAGTTTCAATTAAAGAGTTGAGGGTGGTATTTGCACGTCACTCATTTACAATTTATATATTGAGCAGTATATTAAACTGACAAAATTATGAAATATTTCAATTAGAATTTAGTCTAGAATTCATATTATATATGTTTTAATTTAATTTTCTACTTAATTTAGGATTCATTTTGTAATATTTCTGCATGCATGGTTTCCATATCATTAATTTAAGAAGAATTTGAGATATTTTAAGGCAGGCAAAAGCTTGAAATTAATTTTATTAAAAATTTTCATATTTCAATTTTACTAAATAGAATGTGGACCGGAAGAGGGTTTATATATAACTTTTCCAAATTAATAAAACGAGTTAGAGATTTCTTTTTAATTTTATTTTAATTAAAATTATTCAACTCAAATCTTAAATTATATTTGTAGAATCGAACGCTTTCCACTATATCAAAAGTTTAAGCTGTTAACAGAGGTGCAACTCTAACCTCCTTATAATGTAGGGGCCAAAGTGCCATGAACTGAAAGTATTTGAGTTGAATGTTGGCTTACTAAGTTATCTCTATAAAAGAATCTTTTCATCTCTTTCTCCACCCTATGCTCACAATTCATAAAATTTATATTTTTATTATGCAAAAAAACCCTTCTCACTTCAACCACTTATATGATATTACATGTTTGGATAAAAAATTACTTAAATTAAAGAAAATAATTTTTTTTAAATAAAAGAAAATAAATTTTAATCTTTACTAATATGGAAATTACAGATTCTGCTATTTTTTTATGTGTTCACTTCATTTTTGGATTAATTATATTTCCTTTATAATTTGTAAAATAAGATTCTTTAAAATTAGCTTAAATTATAATATTCTACTATTTACTATCCATCATTTATTAAAAAAAAATTATTCACTATAAAATTAAAAAAATTAAATATATAAAATTGAAAAATCTATATATTTCCTTTATAAGTGTATTGTTTTAATGTATCTTAACTTCTGTTTTGCTTATAACTTATGAATAAAAGAGGTGTATAGTTAAGTTGACCATATATCTGATAAGTATTAAGAAATATTACATTTTTCATACTCACACAAATCTTAAAGGATATCGATTAATAATTATTACATATTTAGTGATAATTATTTAATTCAAAGTTTTCAATAGTTGCCCATTAGGATGACAGGCAATGAAGCACAATTGCATACAAAAATGCATTAGGATATCTATCTTTTACCTGAATCGGAACACTGAGGGGTTGGAGTACCCCCAGCTGCATATAAAGCTTGCCATGCTTTTAGAAAAGCCTAAAATACAAGCAAAAAAGTCCTCTCAGTAATCAGTGGGAAATTAATACAGGATATATATCATAAGAACATGAACATTATGATGAGCTCATTTTCTGGTTAATTTAGCTAGAATTAAATATCTTGAAAAAGAAATCTATATGTTAATTACACTGGAATCATCGGTTTGGCCATCCCCAGTGGCATCCAAATCAACCACGTTAAGGGTAGATTGGTTGATTTTTCTTTATGAATCCTACCCTTAGCGTGGTTGATTTTGTACTAAATTAATATGGATGTAATTTCATTTATGAATTGTAGAGCCATTTTTCTTTTCTTTTTTTTTTTAAAAAAAATCATTAGAATTTCAAATAACATAGTAAAATCCAACTTTTCATTCAGATATTTGCACTTTAGTAGTTCCATAACATGCATGTCCAACTGTTAAACTTGATCCCATGAACTGCTGGTCCATGCACACACAACAACATTGATAATGTTGATAAACCTATGTCATATTATATTTTAAAAGAAAGTACCCTTAAAATAAAAATTTTTCATGTCTATCACATTTTTCTTGTTTCTAAATTAAAATTTTATAAGAATTTAATTAAATTAATTTTCTTTTATGATTCTTATGTTTGTAATAAAAGAATTTAATTCTTTTTATCTTAAAAAAAAATTATTTTATTATAATAAATAAAAATCAAACATAATTATGTGAGTATTCTTTTCTTACAAGTAATTTATTTCAAAAAAAGTCATTTACAATAAAAAAATAAAATTCTTTTAATCTTAAAAAAAAATCATTTTATTAAAAAAAATAAAAATTAAACATAATTAATTTTTTTTTCCTTACAACAAAGGAAGCTATTTAGAATGAAAGAATTAATTTTTTTAATTTAAAAAAAATCTTTTTAAAACAAATAATTATGTAATATTTCAATTGAATTCTTTTCTCTCCATTGATTTCTTTTAAAGAAATACATAACCTTACATTTGCGAAAATTTTATGAATAGATGTAGTGCATTATTTTGCACTACTTAGGCCATCACCGGTGGCACCACAATCCACCACATTAGAAAGCTTGAACATGCTTGCCTATCAATTCCATTTACATTCTCTCATACTCGTCAATTATTCTCTCCAATATTTGCTTTGTAGTAGAAATCTTACTTGCAAATTTTATTTACTTTTTCTTCTCCATCATTCCTTTGAAAAACAAGCCCTATCATCCATTAAAGATACAAACAGATGGCCCCGTAGAAATAAATACCCAAAAACACTAACTTATAGAATTAAAGTTCAAACCTCCCCATGGATAAAACACATTAAATAAGTTAAAATAACTGTTAAAAAGTCTTTATAATTAATATCTAACAGATGTTAAGCATTTTATGAGGGTTGCCAACGAAAGCACAATCAAGGAAAGCAGACAGGAGGCACCAGAGCAAGGCAAGTCTTAGCACTGCCCTCACATACGCTGCACATCACATTATCGTGTTTATTAAAGGCTTACATCACAAAACTCTCACAATTTACAATTTTAATCATCATAACTTTACACAGCGACGCTTACTACATAAATTAGCGACTTTTAGATGTCGGCACAGATCCCACAAGGCCACAAACCCCCTACCACAAGATCAAGAAACTACCATGCCCAATAGATCCTCAATATGACAAGTACACAAATTTGGCAGACTAATGATCATTCTGCCATAATGCCAAAGAAAAATTTCTTCAAACCCATTTTCTGGATTTGCTTGATAAGTTCTTCCATCATTAAATAAAACACACATAAATAGAAGCAAATAAAAAGGAAATCACAAAGCAGAATCAACAGTACCAAGTGATTAGACATTAAAAATATATATATTTCCAAATTCCGTTGACTAACGCACAACTCAGCTATTTGGCCACATAACCTGCAAATATGAATTAGTTATAAACGTAAATCAAGGCTAGCAGTTCATGAGAAACTCTAGTAAAGTCTACCCCCTATTCCCCATGTGCACGGCCTCAAGAGTTCTCATTCTACAATAACTCAAAACCACTGAAATCCATCGAGTAGAGAAATCTGCCTTCTATGGTCCAATATAAGTACTACACACAAGGTCGAAGAACATGATACAATCAAATCCTCTGCACCACAACACATTGTTTCGGCCTCAAACATTAAATTCATGTCGCAAAGTGAACCTCCTCTAAGAAGGCACTGCAAAACAATCCATTAGAACACCACATCAATGCCCAAAAAAAAAAAGAAAGAGAGAAAAGAAGCTGAAAAGATGAGCCCTTCCATCAAAGCATTCCGATGAAAGAAACACCCCTAGAAAAAGGAACAAAAAAATTTATCTCTCCTCATCGGAGAAAAAAAAGGTTGAAATACATGCACAAGTAAAAAATGAAGGCAGTTTGCAACACAGATACAATTAATCATAAGAAACCGTTCAGTTATCTGGAATGGTAGGTCAAGAATCAGATTATCCATATTGACAACCGGTATAAAGAGAAGGGATTGGTAAATCAGAAATGAAAATGCTGTATACGGGGGCAAGTAGGAGTGGCCACTGGGCAGGGCCAAAACAAGCAATTCCAGTTCAAGGTTCATAGGAACCAAGAAAGGACCACATTCCGGTCCTGGGTCTGGTCCAGTTTTGATCAAATCCAACTTTTTTTTTTTTCAAAAGGCGCATTTGGCCCACAATTGCATCAGACTGGTCGCCAGGTCTAGGAAGCAAGGAATCAAGAAAACCAATAATGGAAATGATGGCCTTTCTGTTCCCTTTATCCTAGTAACCAAACAGGGTAAGAGTCTCAAGTTAACACCGCCTCAAAACAAAGGCAAGGGTTTCTGCTATTGGTTTTTCACTAGCATAAAAATTTTAAGTTGTATGGAGGAATAGAAAAGTTGTGAACTTCTGAAGTTTAATACTTCAACTACTTATTGTGCCAGAAAGAAGGAAAGACTCTTGGTTAAAACGGATTTTCAAAATAACTTACTGTATGTAGACGTATCAATCTGCTCAGGAAGCTCCTTTATGTCCACCTCAAACCTCTCCTGAACCTGCAATCAACCAAAAATTGTTTAAAACTGAAACTAGGCAACTTGGTAATGCAAGTCAGGTCAAAGAACATAAGTTTGAGACCTGATTGAGAACATCAGAGTCTGAAGCAGATGATACAAATGTAATTGCGAGCCCTTTAGTGCCAAACCTACCAGCTCTACCAACCTGTCAACTCAATAAATTGAAGACAACAGTCAGATCATAGAGAAATGGAAAGAAAGAAAGCAATCGGACATACTAAAAAATCTTATTGAACTTACTCTATGTAGATAAGTGTCAGCAGAGTCTGGCATGTCATAGTTGATAACAATGTTTACACGTTCAATATCAATTCCCCGACCAACCAAATCTGTGGCCACGAGAATCCTTTTATGCCCCTCCTTGAATCCCTTGTAGCGTGTCAACCTACAAACATTGAAACATTCAGCATGATATATAATACTCAACTGCCTCTACTTAACAAAATAACTTTGTAAAAATTTCCACTTTTGGAAAAGATAAGAGTTATGGTCTATAACAAGACCGAGGAAAACAACAAAGATGCATTCTTAGTTAGTTTATAAAAAGCTTCCTATTAAAAACATAACCTCAAACAAAATACAACTATGGTAACTGCAATTAAAAGAAGTTCAGAAAAGCAAAGAGTATTTCAAGCAGATAGTAAACCAAAGTTTATAGACAAGCAAATCATTTGCCAATTAAATCCAATGAATGCAAAAAGAACAAATGAGGCAAATTAATAGCTTGGATAGGTCCAACCACAATAAAAACAAGTGCAAGCCCTCACTTAACAACAAATCCTCTAGTTATTACCTCTAAACCAATCACTTAATACAATAGGTAGGGGATTGCATATGAAAGAATCCAAATCAGTAAATCAAATTGGCAAATATAATCCAAACTAACTTAAATCCGCCCAACTCCAAGAAACAACAATAAACCAGCATAGCACTTCCACAAGCTGGAGAAGGGAACTGCATCTTAAAAAATTCAGAAATGAAAAGGGAAGGATAAATGAAACAAATCTTCATCAAAGCTAACCAGCAAGTAACGTAGCATATCTGACTCTGATAATGCAACTTGTAAAAGATAGGATTAACCAACACCAACTCAAAAAACTAACCATTAAGGAAACTATTTGATTTTAATGTCTTATGCTTGTTTATGAACATTTAGAAGTACCACATGAAATATGGCATTGCTTTTCATTGTCGTTCACATGGCCTAGACTTATAGCATTCACATCACATCCATGCGAAATAAATGGGTCATAAAAATGATGTGATTGTGACAAAATTTTCTTGCTTGTAATTGTAAAACTCAAGGAGCTACTAAAACAAGGAATACCCGAAACTACAGCTGAGCAACCAGTTGGTTTGGTTTGGAACTGAACCGATTTTGAAAAATCGAACTACTGAATTCTCCCAAAATTAAAACCAGCCAAACCAAATTGATAGAGGAACCAAATCACTTCGGTTCAGTTCATCAGTTTGCAGTGCACAAACAGGGCAAACAAAGCCTTTTCTTTGTCTACTCTCCCTAATCCACAACAAAGATTACAGACCCTCACCTTCCATCTTCCCCTTCCCTTTCTCTCCATCTCATCAAAGGAAAAAAAGAAAAAGCAATCTCAAACTCACACTCAACAAAGGCCAAATGCTCACAAATCATTCAACAATTACAAATAAATTAAAGATTAACCCAATTACAAAAAAGATCAGCCCTAATGAAAATTAAACCTAAGGGTTACTTACAAAGAAACTGAACCAAGGTCTGTGGGTGAGAGGCATGGAACTGAGATTTTCTTGTTGAGGAACAAAATCCTATATCGACAATTGAGTACACTTGAGAACCAAGGTTTGCAGCTGAGGAACAGAATGAGTACATGCAGCGGCCAGCAATGGTCCAGAGGGAGAAACAGAACCAAGGAGAAGAGAAGGGGAGGGAAGGCAAGATGAATAAAAAATAAGAAGAAGAAGAGAGGGAACTTAAGAACTTGATGGGAACAGGGAAGAAGAAGATACATTCTCTGGGCTAAAGGTTATGGTCAATGACTAACGGATGTTACAAGGGTTATTGGGCTGAGGACAAAATAGGCCTAAGGGATTAAAAAAAAAACAGTCCCAAGTACATTTAATCGGTCAGTTTTTGACTAAAATAACCAATCCAAAAACCAAAAATTATAAAAAGCATAAACCAAACCATATAAACCAAAAAACCGATCCAAATCAGTTCTTTTTTTCGGTTAAAACTGTTTATTGCTCACCCCTACCCAAAATATAGTAACAGGGATTTCAATTGCTGTTAACATTCCATTTGCACTACCATAACAAACATATAGATAAGACTGCATGCAATTTATAGCAATTAATTACCAGATTAGAGTTTACTAAAATGGAATTCTAGAAACAATACCATGAAGAAACAATCTAGACCAACGCAACCAGATATTGATGATATCATTTGAAACGATCATCATCCCCAATATAAATAGACCAC
The DNA here is from genome assembly GCF_030052815.1 of Hevea brasiliensis. Lineage (NCBI taxonomy): Eukaryota > Viridiplantae > Streptophyta > Magnoliopsida > Malpighiales > Euphorbiaceae > Hevea > Hevea brasiliensis. The sequence goes on along the minus strand of NC_079503.1, from coordinate 2,015,233 downwards.
GATAAAGAAGGTATAAGAAACAAGAAAACAAATGACCACATATAGCACTGCAGACAGCAGAATTTTAGTAACAAAAATCATAGTACTTCATAAAATCAGTTGAAGCAAATCTAAAACATACAAACCTTTCTTCTTGGGACATGCCAGAATGGATGCAAATTGAGGGAAAATTGCACTCCACAAGTAACTTGTTAAGCTCGGCTGCTCTGTTCACACTTTTGACAAAAATAACAACTTGATTGAAGTCCAGCGCATCAAGGAGATCATTCAGCTTCCGGTTTTTCTCCAGCTCAGTCAATTTGATGTAGTGCTGCCATTTCAAACATTAAGGTAAGTAGAGAAAACCAAATCATTATAGTTACAAAAGCACCAACATCTAAACATGCACCTGTACAAGACCATGAAGGGTCAACTTGGCTTCATCATCGACGTAAATTTCCATAGGCTGAAAGGAACAAATGTCACAGTAAATCATATTAGCAGCCTTCCTCAAGCTAATGCAATCCAGAAGGAAATGAATGATGGATTCACAGCCCTTGAATCAAGATTCTGGTCCATCTGAATCGTCTCCTTGCAGATACATTTGTTACGACAAAAAGTGCCACTGCCGCTTAACACCTCTCTTATCTTTATTACAGCCCCAAACCCAGAACTCCTTCCATTCTTCTCACTGTCACACTCCCCTTCTCTACCATACCCAATTACCCAACTCCAAACCCACAAAATACCCAAAGCCTAAAAATGAAAGACTTCAAAAAATAAAAGAAAAAGATGAAATATTCATCAACTCAAAATCTTGATGCCTTCACTTGGCGTTCAATTTCTTAATTTTTTCCTCACCAATCAAACTGCATTTTTATTCTTAAAATGGCAGGAGGATAAAACCACTTTTGACAGACAACTGGATCCTAACATCTACAGGACTCTTGCAGAAATCTGGCATTAATAAAAAGATAGACTTCTAAATTGAAGTAGAACTGGCCTTAGGACATTACATCTTGCATAAATTTCTTGCAAACTGGGCGGATTTCTTTGCTGAGTGTTGCAGAAAACATCATAACTTGCTTATCATGAGGAGTCATCTTGAAGATCTCCTGCACATCCCTCCTCATGTCTGCAGAACACATAACAATTATGATGAGAAATGTAGACATCTCAACAATACAAACAAGCCAACAGAACATTTAGGAGATTAGGAACACAGGCTGGAGCATTGCAATGAGAAAAGAAAAGAAGGGAGAGAAAACAATTACCAAGTGATTCAAGCATCTTGTCACATTCATCGAGAATAAAATGCCTCACATTCTTCAATGAAAGTTCCTTATCTCTCGCCAGTGCCAGTATTCTTCCAGGTGTCCCAACGACAACATGTGGGCATTCATTTTTCAATAAATCCTTGTGAGTTTTGATATGGACACCACCATAAAAGACAGCAACCTTGATATCAGGCAAGTACGTACTGAACCTCTCAAACTCATGACATATCTATCAAAAACGGCGGGAAATCAGGGGACAGATCATCCAATAAATTATATAAAATAGAGCAAAAACTAAAATAATGCATCAGCAAGAGAGTTTATAGAACTAGATGATACCTGGTAAGCCAATTCCCTAGTATGACACAAAACAAGGGCAATAACTTGGCCAGATGTAGGCTCAATTTGCTGGAGAGTAGACAGAACAAATACAGCAGTCTTCCCCATCCCAGATTTAGCTTGGCAGATAACATCCATGCCCAAGATGGCTTGAGGGATACACTCATGTTGAACTGATGAAGAACCAAACAAAATTGTATCCAAGGAACCCTTGGTAAGTAAAATAAAACCTCCCTGATCCTTTAATTGAAAGGTTTACCAAACCAGAATACAGCTCCAAAATCAAGAGTGTGATAGTGGTATATTACCTGGAAAGTAAAAGGACAATCCGATTCATGAGTACAGAAGGGGTTAAAAAATGAATGATTAGCTAACAGTAATAACCAAGAAATGATATCAAGCATGCATTTTCAAGCAAAATTATGTCCACAAGACCATCAAATCAAAATATTTTCATTGAGGCATGCAATCACAGGAATCCAGAATATTATAGGTCTCGAACATAACATGAAATAGCTCACAAGCTAAGCATGCCACCCAACCCAAATGCCATAGCCCATATGTGTTTCAGGAAAAAAAAATGTAAAACCATACAAGATATGACAGTATCCGTGCACAAAATGATGCACGTTTTTTCAACAATATAAAAAGAGAAAAGAGGGTCAATGGTTTGCCTTCAGAAGGATGCTCAAATCCCGAGTCCACAATGGCACGTAGAAGCTCTGGCTTCAGAAGAAAGTCTCTGAATCCGGAACTGTGTATTCCTACATAGCCCCTGCAAATAAAAGGTAGATATATCTTCAAGAACAAACTAAAAATCAGCTGAAACTCCCATAATTTAACTATCCATGTGTATAAATAAATGCATCATAACCACTTAAGAAGCATGTGGAAGCAAACAAAGTGAATATAACCACTTAAGAAATCAGCTACTCCATCTGAAAACCATGAATGTCTACTTTCATCTTCAAAAGCCAAATGAATCCAGCAGATTCATCCCCCACCATAGAAATGGTAAGGATTCAATTGTCATAGCCCATTTTCTTAATTTCCTAAGGTAGAGGTCCCCAGAATTTCAATATATATAAAGCAAACCCAACACAACAAGCGAATGAATATATATATATATATATATATATATATATATATATATATAGAAACCAAGATATTAGTTCCAAAAAGACCGCTTACTTCTTGGCGGATTCGCCATTGACTTTGGTAACAGAGTCAGGGACTTTCTCTTCTTCTTCCTCGTAATCGAGAAGCTCCTCCTCGTAAGCATCGTTGTCCCTTGTTTCACCCATGTTCTATAAACAAACAAACAGATCTCGAATTAGTGGTGCAGATATATAAACTGATCCAGGGTTACTATTGAATACAACAAGGATTGATTTAGATCTTTTGAAATAAATTAGGAACAAAAATCAATTGATGGGGGAAAACAATTAGAGTTTTGAAAACAAATTGATCAGGGTTTTATTAAAAAATTTAAAAAGGAAGGAGAAATTGGGATTGGAGGAATAAGTATACCTGCTAGGCTCTGAAAAAAAGGTGGATTTGGGTTTTAGGATTAGGGTTTGGAAAGTCTGCAAAGGAAAATGGTTAGCGAGCTAAAAGAAATTGGGAAAAGATTTTGAGTGTAAGGAGACCCCAGCAATGACCTCGACTAAAGATAGAGAAGAGGCTGCGCAGCTGAAAACAAATATATAATCCACCGATATTTCTACCGCGTTGCCCTAAATGCCCCTTCTCTTTGTTATGGGTACGGGCTTAAGGTTTAGTTGTACTCATGAGTGAAGCTTCTGAGGCCTACAACAATTGTGCAAAGCCCAGTTACAATCTAATCGTAATGAACTTCCATGGTTGCCATCCATTGCAATTTTGCAAAGCTAACCACTGAACAAAGTTGAATTGTTGTCGAGAATTCTGTCAATGGCTGTGGCTTCATGCTTGGGCCTGCTACCTCCATTTGGAGCCACGCAAGATTCAGGTATCTCTCTTTTAACTTCACAAACAGAAAGTTCATCAAGCACACTTTTTTTCTTTCCTTTTATGTTTACTGCTAAACAATCGTGGATTCTTGATGCTTAGGGATATATGGAACCAGTTCTGTCAAGCAGGAGATTCTTGGGATACATGACTTGCTCCACGCTCCTTCTACTGCTAGACGTTACTATGTGAAAACTAGAGTCAGATTTGACTCCCTTGTTGTGAGCCATGTCTATTTTTTTATGTTGATTGGTTACCGTATTTTTATTTCTAATTGTTCATGCTTGATAATAGGCTGCACCAAGAAATCAAAACCCAAAACCAAAAAGCGTTATCTGTGGTGACTGTGATGGAAATGGTAATTAAGCCAATAACTAGAGTTAAATTTTGCTGCTTGTTTGAAGATATTCTTCAATTTTCTTGATAATTCAAAGCATTCTGTTCTTGTTGTCCACCTCCCATGGCATTATTCTATGGCCGTTAACTTTTGTTTGTAATCCTGTTTCTTCTTATTCTTCTTGTTGGGTTGAATTAAAAGTTTGTTTGTTGATGCCTTCATGAGTAAAACCAATGTTAAATATTAATGAGAACTTCTGGCATATTCTTCTGTTACAATTGTGAAACAACGGATGAAAGATAGGTTTTTTCTTTTCTTTTGCTGTCAATTACCAGGTGTAGTTCTATGCTCACAGTGTAAAGGTAGAGGAGTGAACTCTGTTGATCTCTTTAATGGACAATTTAAAGCTGGCGACTCCTGTTGGCTTTGTGGGTAATGAGAACTTCTTTTATCCTCTTGTACTTGGTCAATGTTTTGCTGGTATGACACCCATAAATCATGTCTTCATTTATGGGTTATCTTGCAGAGGAAAGAAGGAAATGCTATGTGGGAATTGCAATGGAGCTGGCTTTATCGGTGGTTTTATGAGCACTGTTGATGAGTAGAAATGATTATTTGAAGTCTTGTCAAATTTCACTACATTTCTCATATGGTTACCAGATACCATCAATACTATAACTTCATTAGATTTCTGTGATATTCTTCCTGCACATAGTTTGTAGTTGGCAGCCATTTTAGATGCTAATGGATGTTCATAAACTTGCTTATCTGTTTTTGGAGCAAGCGAGTTGCCTCAGATTCAGGGTGAAACACATGGAACATGTGAGATTCTCTTTCAGCCTCCAATAGCTCCATCTCTTTCACCCCAAGCTTAGCCAAAAACTCTGCATACAATGCTCCCCTTTCATTCAAGAAGTCTAGGCCAGCCACATGAGCCACTGCTGCTGGAAACACAATCAATTCAGCTGCAGACAGATCTTGTATGTCAAAAATATAATTTTGATAGGACATGATTTCATGATAAAAAATATAATATAATATAATTTTATTGAGAAAGAATATGCTAATGCTATCATATGATTTTTTTTTTAATTTAACAGAAAATGACCTATTTTAAAGATGAACTTATTGACAACTATTTTAAATCAATTTTAACATATTTTGTTGTCAAATTATATAAAAAAAAAAAATTCAAAGTTATGTCTTCATTATTATTTTTAGCCAAAATTTATGCAAATTTCTTGCCTATGCTAGGAATTTTTATTTGTTACAATCGTTCTACGTATAACGATTTAATTATAATCATTGATTATGGTGCGATCTACGTGTAATCCACCACTTCACAATTAAATCATTGTACATGCATGGGTTTTATTGTAGGGTGTATAAACACACTACTAATAGAAAATCATCTACATGTATTTTTAAGTAGACTTATCATAATTTTAACCAAAATAATAATTTTTTATTGGTTGAGTATATTCACTCGAATGTAAATAAAAATTATTTAAAATTTATAATTTAATTCATTTGATCCCCAAATTTTCATATTCATTTCAATTTTAACAATAAATTCAATTAAAATAATTAAATTCATTACTTGACAAAAATAATTTAAATTTTTTGCTTTATTATTAATTTTACCTAATTATTTTAATTTTTATCAATTTATTCATTAATTTTAACAGACTTTATATTGATAAAAAAAAGTAATAGTTAAATAATATTTAATATTATTTTTTTATCTTTCTTATTTATACTTCTGATTGACATATTGCCATCTTATTTCAAAATTTAAAGCTTAAATAATATAACTGAAAAGTAATTAAAATCTCACCGTATAAAAATTAAAATGATATATTATTTCCAATATTGACATAATTTTATTTATATAAATATAAAAAAAAATAATATTAATATATCCGCACTAACATGCTAGTCAAGTAGCTTTGTAAGTGCTAAAATTCAAATTTTAATTTTTTGTCAATAGAAGCACAATACTTAATTACTCAACTCAACTAAGCTTTTATTCTAAAAAGTTAACAATTTCAAAAGAGATAAATAAAAAAGACTCAAACCATAGATTGCACTACTTTCTACATGTAAAATAACTAATCAGACTTCCTTTGATTGGCAAATTCAACATTAGCTTTAGCACAATACTAGCAGAGTTTTTTTTTTTTTTATGTGCTTCATTATGTTTTTTAGGCCTTTTTTTAGGTTAAAGGGATAATTTGAATGGTTGAAATCCATGGTTGGTGGCTGGTAGGACATCTAAAATACATAAAAAGAAAAAAAAAAACTTGTTAAATAGACGATAATAAAAATACAAGTACCATATCAACAACACCAACCACACACACCCAATCCCAAAAAAGAAAAGGGAGAAAAAGAAGCGGAAGAAGGTCAGAGTATCCTTCCAATATTTAAAAACTTGTACAAAAAAAGGGGGTAAGACTCTAAAAATAGAACTCTATTTGGCAGCTTGTTCTAAGATAGGAACTTTCTTCCAATCCTCTTCCAAGGCATTACTTTGCAAAGGGGGCAATGAAAACAAGTTCACAGTTGAGCTTCCACTCCGAACCTCCTTAAGGACACGCAATGCTGATAAAGTTAGCTTCATGAACATGTTCTCCATATTCTCAATCTCAGCAAGCTCTCTTGGTACTTCAAGTGGCATATCCTTGCTTTCTGATGAAGTTTCGGAGTCACAACCTCCTACGACAGTTGCATCAGGTGATATTGACGGTTCTTTTCTAGAGAAAAGACTATCAAGTATGGTCTCACACTCCTTCACAAGCTTGTTAAGCACATGAGTAGTGAAGAATGGCTGCTGCATAACCTTTTGGATGAAAGGCAAGCGAACCAAAGCACCACTTCGCTTGTCATATTTTTTTAATATCTTCACAAGTCCTGCGCAAAGAACATCAAGTTTAGAAACAAATTCAACTACAAACTCATGAATGAAAACATCTCCAAGTCGAGCAAATCAACAGCTTAAATCTTGAACTAATCCATTTGGTGAAAACTTCTTTTATTTTTTGCTTCTTCAATTGTGCAAAATTGTGCAATATTTAATCAGAACAGCTGCTTTGGTTTTAGCATTTTGTATTGGCAATAATAAGGTCATCATCAAAATATCACAATCATTCTGGCAATTAATTCTTAGGAATACGGGAAATATTTAGCATCACATTATCAAATCGCCTAAAAATTAGCTGTGAATAGGGGTACAATGATGTCAATATGTCATATTTGGTGCATTGTGGAAACTCCAGGAATTCCATGCATGGTAGAAGTGGAAAACTAAATATTTAAGCCACATTTTTTTTCAACTCACCTGTGTAGTTAAGAGCACTGTAATTCTCCAACAAAACCATCTCTCCATGGAAATTCACTATCTCCCTCCCCACTTCCATCCGTTCTTCATTTGAATCCTTGGCCTTTTTTACTCTATCTTGCAGCTCCTGCATTCCAAACCACAATCACAAAAAGAAATTTCAATTGAATATGTGTTCATGAATCCCAATTTCCATTCTCACCAAGAATGGCTGTACATCCAACAGCAGGATATTGCATACTACAGAAAATGAAGGAAAAAAAAAATCAACAAGAACCAATTTAAACCCATCCAGAGAAACACGGACGCCAACCACACAAATCAAGTGATGGGAAATACATCAGACTATGACAATGAAAATCTCCAAAAGCAAGCTTCACATAGATTGAGTTTTATGTATATGGAACAGTTTAGTAACAAAAAATGCAGAAGTCTAGCAGACATGTCTTCGCTGGAGAGAAGAATATCTGTTTCTTCAACTACTGTGTCAATCAATTGATGTATAGGCCATTTAGACCCAGATGAAATTGTGAAAGAATTAATTCCTTCCACCCTTATCAAATTGAGCCTAATATCAGCTACAACCATTAGCATCTCACAGATTTCCAATTATTTTGCAAATCTATAGAAGACAAGAAAAAAAAAAATTCCCTTTCCCCCTTTCAAATTGGAAACTTTTACACAATATTACAAACTCACTGGCCACATACAAATTTTGCCATCTTCTAATATAAAATTTTGTGCATTATTTTTCTACAAAACATACAAAATCCTCACATAATATCCAAAAAATTTAAATTTCTTATATTCTAACTTAACATATTCAAAACAACGAAAATCAATCAAAATTATAGAAATAAATAAAAAAAATCCAACAAAAATGAAGAAATAAATACCTTCCATTTGATAACAAAGTCCTCTTCTTTTTCAAAAATAAAGGAATTAAACTTCTCCATCTCGTCCTCCAACAGCCTAACGAAATCAATCACCTCCTTCGTCACCTCACCGCCACTCTCCTCCCTATCGGTCGGTGCCATAGCCTCTAATCTGGGCCGTTTATTCTGTGGCTTATCTCCATCCTTGGGATAAATCAGCTTGAGTTGTTTCTTCAAATCTTTATAGGATAAAAACTTGTCTCTCCATTCCGGTAAGGTGTCCTCTATCAATATGCTCAGGCTCTTCCAGAACTTCATATCTATACACCTGATCACCACCGGCGCATATCAACTCTTATATTATTCCGCCTACTGAATTTCTTCAACAAATAATAATAATAATAATACAATATCTTCTGCGAACGGCGATGTTAACGAGAGAAATGGCGATAGAATATTAAGAAAAGAGAAATACAAAGAAAATAGTGGAGAATATTCGTGGGATGGAATATATCTCTTTCGTCGGGTTAATCTCCCACTTTTTTGGACTATACGGCTAATGTTCTCGATTTAATATTATGGGACGAATCATTAGATAATAATTATTTTTTATTATATTATTAAGTAAAAATAATATTTAATATCATATTAATGTTCGTGCGAAGAAATAGAGTCAAAATGAGACAAACTATCTCATAGAGTTAAAAATAAAAATAATTTAATATTAAATTTAATAAATTTTAATTATTAAAATAATAAAATAATTTCTTTAAAATTATTTTTAACAAAATTAATTTTAAAAAAAATATTAAATAAGTATTTAGTTGGAGAGTAAAATTTACCTTTAATTTTTTTTTAAATTTATTTTTAATTACTCTTATTCTCTATTGTTATTTTCAAACATTGATATGTAAATTATTTCTCTTTTTATTTTTATTTATCCTCCTTACTCTTATTCGAATATAATGTTATGATTCGTTTCTCATTGAATTTTAAAGTAAAAAAAATATTTTTTAAAATAAATAATTATTAATAAATTGACTTTTCAAAGTATTATAATTTATTTACTGTTGGGTCAATCAACATTATAAGTATTAAAGGAAAAATATTAAAATACATTAGATTAATTTTAAAGCACTATCATAATATAAATAAAGTTTAATTGGGCATAGTGGTGGAGTTATTATCAATTAATTTGTTAATAATTAAAAGTAAAAAAATATCATTTATTTAATCTACCATGTTTAAGAATTTCATTCTAAAAAGAACATGGTTTGAAATTTTACATGTCCCACCAATTGAATTGATTAGAAAAAATAAAATAAAATAAAGCGGTTGATAAGACTTGATGATTAAAAATCCATAAAACAATCCTTGGATGCTTGAATTAATAATTAATATACCTTAAACTCTACAATTAAAATTAATTATTTGATTAATCTTAGACAGTTGGTTTGCAGAAAATAATTGTACATGAAAAATATTTTTTTTTTAAATATTTTCTAAAAAAATATTTTTGTTATTTGATTATAATGTTAATTAATTATCACGATCCAATTTATGAGCCGGACCGGCACTAGGACCTGAATCAGCCTAAAGCCTCCGAGGCCCGTATTAAACCTAACTATTCCTTAACTCAATCTTAAAGCCCATTTTAAGCCTAATTTCAATAATTCAACTAGACAGAGTACGGTCATAACATGAACCATACAACAGGGAGTTTTTGACTTACCCGACCTGTAAATACAATATATAACAAATTGGGGAGCTCAACTCACCCTCCACATACTCATTATGTCATAAAATCAAATGGGAGTTCAGCTCTCTCATCAAATCCAATCACACGCACATATACATGCATTTAATGTTCTTACAAATTCAACATAATATTATATTACAGTTCCAAATTAATTAAAATACTCCTAACACATGCAGAGTCTAGAATTTAGTAAAATTATACAAGTATAATAGATATTAATAGATTGCCTGCGAATGAGAGAGTCAGGTTAGAACTCAACAAGAAATCTCCTGTATCCTGGAAAAATAAGGTGAACAGGAGTAAGCGTTCGACTTAGATAGTAAAATACCGATTTTAACCATAATTTCTATAACTATCTAAAGCTAATGCATCATGAAGAGTGGAATGCAACATCATTATAATTTTCATACAAATCACATCATAACAGCAAAAAGGTAATTTGGAGCACTTACACACCCAATAATATTCAGACAGTACATATACAGGAGTTGATCCCCTATACAACTCTCTTAATCCAACCTCTGCCAGCAAGTGTCTCTTAAACCGGACTTTCCCTTAACAAATCAAATACGATGGCCAGCGAGATCATCTGGAGCCGTGCCTATCCCGACTTATCCAATCGGGTTCCAGCGAGTCAAGCTCCAGTTGCATCTACCCGTCCTGTCCATAACCCATATCACACACCACACGCACGTCAATACACGCACACTGCCCCAAATTACCATAAAACAATATCTATAACATATCATCCATTAAGAATGTAATATAAAACGCGCCTAGTATTTAACTACATAGATATATATTTATAAGTGATGCATGGGCATGCCTGAACATATAATAATATTGAAATTATAATTAAAATCAATATTTTACTCACATACTTGAACTGAGGTCACTGCGACGGCTGGGCAGAGGAGAAAGGCTATCCCGGCTTTCATGACAATTTCATTATAATTATTTAATATATTTGACTCAATACAAGTTTAGAAATGATCAAAGACACCCTAAATTGTGTCGAAAATCCGGCAGAATCTCCCTTATACTTAGGACCTACCCAATCTGCAAAAGGGCTCAAAATGCACTTCTATATCTACAAGTCACACATCCACAACTCAATCACATCACATGGCCCTCCTGGGTCCATGCAAACGGTCAACCACCATAATTTGAAAAATTACTATTTAGTCCCTATAACTAACCATTTTGCAAAAACTATCCAAATGAGCTCTAAAAATTCTAAAATCTTGCCCCGTGGTCCTTAGCAATATTATTAAGCTAATGCAAAAGAAATTGTAATTTTATAACCTACCATGAATATTTTATAGATTTTTAATCAAAATCAGGCACTAGATAATTAAGAAAAATGAGGTTTCAGGTTTACCTATGCCAATTACTACCCTTGAGACACGTCCGAAACGTCTGAAAATGGTAGGATAGCCTATAACCTCAACCTTATTCTGAAGCTTTCCCGGTAGCTTGCCTGCCCTCGCCTGAAATTGTAGACCCGAATAATTGTTGAATTCTTGCGAAACGAGCATACCTACGCGAAGCCCACAACACGAGAGTTAGTACATAATTTTTACGAAATTTATTAAGCTCATTTAATGCTCGAAAAAATACTGCGAATTTTCATGGGACTCATCAGAAAACGGTGTCGGAAAATTTTGAAATGGGTATTGCCGTGAAGCTTTCGTCGAGGGGAGCACTCCGGTGCTCTCGAATTTTTCGTGAGGTTCACGATTTGCGAGAAATCTAGCCCAAAAATTGAAATAGGCAAAAACTTTCCGGACAAAAATTGGACAAACCGCTCGATGGATTTTTGTATTCTTGGTGTTTATGGAAAGCTCTCGAGGTGTAAATGAGTTTTGGGACAAGACCCAATCCAATCGGTGGCCGGATCGGCCGGAATCGGCCCGGGAAATTGAAGAGTCACGCGTGCGTAGTGGAATTTTTGGAGCAGTTTTTCGGCGGCCTGGAGCATCGGCCTGTGGCGGGGATGGTCCTTGGAGGCGCCCCGGCGACCGAGGAAGGCTGGGGCGGTTGTGGGGCGGCAAAGGGAGGAGAGAGGAGAGAGAAAATGGAGATGGGAGAGAGAGTGTCGGGCGCGCGGGGGAAGGAGAAGAAGCAAAGAAAAGGGCCGGTCCGATTCGATTCAAGATATCGAAAATTAAATTTTTACTCTGCCCTAGGACCAAAAATGAGATTCAAAAATTTCGAAAAAATTTCAGAAAACTCAGAAAAATTCATAGAGTTTAAATATATTTTTAGTTTTGTCACGTGATCTTTAAATTAATTTTTAAAAATCATCTAAGTTTCACATTTTTGAAAAATCGAACCTGATTTCTAAAATTCAAATAATTTCAAATAATTTCATAAAATTTAAATAAAATAAAATATTAATATTTACCCATAAAATAATTAATTTAAAAATTAAGAGTGTTACACTAATGATATATATTTATATCATGTATATATAAATATTTTTATATTTTAATAAAATTATTAAAATTTAATAAATAAAAAATAACTTACTCTTTTAAAAAGAAATTATTTTATTCTCTTTAATTTAAAAAATATTTTTATTTAAAATATAAAAACCAATTTTCGTAAAATAAATGTAATCTTAGTTTATTAATAGAATTCCTAAATAGACAATATTTTGATGACCGCTTTATATTATTCCTCTTTGCTAATTAGTGGTTGTCTATTTGGTGATTTTCTTTATTTACAAGTGTAATGAGTAAAAGGATATTGAGTTTGAATTTTTTAATTTATTAATTATAAAATTTTATTATATTTAATATTTTTTTATATAAGTTACTAATTATTATTTAATATTTAAAATATGTTAAATAAAAAAATTCATCCACTATTATTCTCAATTAAATCATTATCTTATTTTTTACTCTTCAACCTTTAACGAAATAAATATGAAAATATATTAAATTAATAAATTTTAATTTAATAATATTAAAATTATCTTTAAAATAATAATATCTCAAATTTAAGCTAAAATCAAATCAATCAAAAGGAATATAAATACAGAGTGGATTTTTATTAAAAATTAACTTAAATATTTGTGGATTATATTCTTTATAAAATTAAAAGAATTTTACTGGATTTCTCTAATTTCTAGACACTTTTAAAAATATTTATTTATTTTTTTATTCACTTAATAAAAAATAAAATATTGGGGGCCCACATAACAAGGGCCCAAGTTGAAATACTTGATGGGCACGGCAAGATTTAATTGTAGGCCTTAAGGGGAAGCTGCTGATCACAGGCTCGGCGCAGATGGGTCTTCAACTGTGGGCTCCACGAATTGGACATCAACTCAATCGCAGCCGTTGATATGTCAAAACACAGCACACGGCAGAGAAAGCAAAAGGCCAAAAACGAGGGAGAGAGAGAGAGCGCTGCTGTGTGCCACTGAACTACTTCTCTAGTAAGGCGACCAAAAGCAACTTCTCTTAGAAGGGCACCCCAAAAAACCAGTATAAATATCATGCCCGTTTAATGGTTCAGTGCATCACGCAGTGGCGCATTACTCAGTCTCTCTCGACTCTAGCTTGATCAAACACAAAAAGAAAAGGTGAGTCCAGTTCTTCTTCTTTGATTGATATTTGTTTTTGCCATACATTGATTGGATTGTTTATGTATTCGATACCATGTTCAAAATTGGTGGTTGGGATTGTATGTTTGGCGATTGAGAAATGCAATTCAGCATTGTTTTCTGTTTTTTTGATCAATGCGTTTACACTATAGTCCATGCTCGTGGATTTTTTTTTTCTTTTTCTGTATTGTGAATTTGTGTCAAGTTTTCTCATTATTTGAGATTTGGGGATGTTGAATTCTTGTGCTTAGTTAGTGGGGTTATTTTATTGTTTTGTTTATCTGTTGGGTATTGTTTATCATAAATGATTAATGAGTATGGCATGCTTTCTCCACAAATCCTTTTGAAATGTTCATCGTAGTATCAATAAAGGTGATGTAGTGGGAGAGTTAGGGCAATTAGATCTCAACAATTAGAGTTAGAATAGGGTGATTGTGGTTGGAACAATAGAAAGTAATTAGGTTTAAAGAAAACCTGTAAATTAAAATTCTGAATTGAAAAGTACGATAGAATACAGAAATTAACTACCACTGTTCTATTTATACTAGTCAGGACAAATCCTAATCTTAGATGGAAAAGTATTCCGATTAATGAAGTAAAATACTTTAATAAATAGGAATCCTAACTAAAGGAAAACTAAATAGGAATCTGCATAATGAAGGAAAACTGAAAAAACAAAAAAGAAAAACTGAAATCCTAATTTAATTTGGATGCTCGAGCATCAAAAGGTGTCTTTCTATGTTACTTGGTTTCATAAAAAGTAAAATTACTTTGTTGCAAAAGAAGAAGATGATTTAACCTGATTATAAGAATGATATTTTTTCGTAAAGTGGTTAATTACAAACAATTTGTTCATGGAAAAGGTAAATTTTTTTATGTAAAAAGACACAATATTTTTTAAAATCCAATAGATAAATTACATGTTTCAAATTTTATTAAACATTATAAATATACAATTATATTTACCTACACTAATAGGATACCCACTAAATGTAGCAGGTTACTCATTAATTATAGAAAATACTAAAATAACTAAAATAGTACTAATATGTTAAATTTTTCTATAGAGTTTTATAATTTCAATTAAAATTATAGATTTTAAATGTGATATGTTATATCTTATTCGATTATTGTCTTTAACTAATATTTTATTTTATAGTATTACTAACATTATATTTTATGTGTTTCTTTTCTTTGTGAAGTTTTTTTTTTTTTAATTAAGTTATCAAAATTTTCATAATTAATTACATCACTTAAAAAAATATTTTTCAAAAATATTGTGAGGTGAGTTACAAAATTATATTAAATTATTTTCTACAACATTTTAAACTTTTCTATAAAATTTTATATTTTTAATTAAAATCATGTATTTTAAATGTTAAATATTAGACGACTACACCGTATTCATTAACTCAACTCAACTCAACTAAGCCTTTATTCCAAAGATTTGGAGTCGGCTATATGGATTCGCTTTCTCCACTCTAAACGATTTTAGGTTAAATCCTCAGAAATGTGTAATGCTTCTAGGTCATGTTGTACTACTCTCCTCCAAGTCAATTTAGGTCTACCCCTTTTTTCTTTCTATCCTCTAACCTAATGTGTTCTACTTGTCTAACTGGAGCCTCCGTATGTCTACGCTTCACATGACCAAACCATCTCAATCTCCCTTCTCTCAACTTATCTTCAATTGACACCACTCCTACCTTATCTTCAATGAACTTTTTTTTTTGTTAAGTTAATAAATTTTTTGTAATTAACTACTTTACAGGAAAAAAGAAAGTATCACTTTACAAAAATCTCGTGAGATGAATTGCAAAATTATGTTTAATCATCTTGTTTTTTTACAACAAAGTAATTTTAATCAAGTAACCATGAAGACACTTTCAATAAAACTCAGATAGTTTACGCATGTTTTTAAGCCATGGTGGTTTTGGGAAACAATTCTTGGCCAGCACAGTTTGGGGAAAAGAAGGGATGGGGTTTGATATCGTAATTCTAGCATCAATCGGGATACTTTTAACTTAGTTAATAAAAGAGAATTGAAACAGGTGTTATTACTGTTATTAAAATATATTTTGTGTCTGTTTATTTTTTCATTACTTATTAAAATATGCGCTGGGTTTAGGGTCAAATTGAAACACATCTTGTCATGCTTTTTTGTTGCACCATGGTTTCCTGTTGTAGGTACATTTAGAATGAGTATCTTGAATAGGTACCCAACGAGATTGGAGAGCTCTTATCAATTTCATTTTTAATTCTTGTTTTTTCCTTAGAAGTTATCCTTTTCCTCTGTTTTTGCTCACCCAATTTTCTCTTCTAACAGGAAGTTATTATCTTTTCAAATGAATTATTTCTATCTGCCTACTTGGTTCTTTATCAAGTTTCTATCCAAAGAGTTTGCTTTGGAAATATATTTTTGTCTATAATCTTTTGCTGTTGAGCTTGGCAGATCATCAGCATATTAATGGATATAGAAAAAAGTGAGAAGGATACAGTAGTAACTCAAGTCAGTTTTGGTGGATTTGACATTCACATCAAGGCGAAAGATCTTGTGGCATATTTGGAAAGTGAGATTGGACTTGTTTGGAGGTGTAGATTGAAGACATCTTGGACCCCCCCAGAGTCCTATCCAAATTTTGAGATAACTAACACTGCAGATGTCCAAAGAACAGAAGGGCATAAGAGGATAGAGCCCCATGCATTTGTGCATTTTGCCTCGCCTGAATCAGCTACTTGGGCTAAGAATGCTGCAGGGCGCTGTAAACTTTTCTTGAATGACAGGCCATTGAAAGTTAGTCTGGGTCCTGAAAATCCATATCACATGAATCAGAGGAGGAGAACAACAACTCCCTTTAAATTATCTGATGCGCGTATTGAGATTGGAACAGTTTGCCGTAATGAATTCTTGGTTGCTTGGAGAGGACCTTCTTCTGGGGTTGATTTTCTTGTGGATCCTTTTGATGGTACGTGCAAATTTTGTTTCACTAGGGATACTGCCTTCTCCTTGAAAGACACAACTGAGCATGCAGTAATTAGATGTGACTTTAAATTGGAGTTCCTAGTGAGAGATATCAATGAGGTGAAACAGTACACGGATTGGAGCACCTCATCGCTGGTGATCCTGTTACAGCTGGCTTCTGCACCTTGTGTCTGTTATAGAACTGCTGACGATGACATTGAAGTGTTAGTTCCCTTTGATTTGTTGGATGATGATGATCCTTGGATCCGAACTACTGATTTTACAGCTAGTGGGGCCATTGGTCGGTGTAATTCATATCGAGTTTCCATCCCCCCTCGCCATGGTGCAAAGTTGAATAGGGCCTTGAGGTATCTAGGAGAAAGAAGGGTGCAGCTGGAATTCCTCAAACTACCTCTTAAGATTTCAAATGAACCAGATTATGGGATGCCTATGTCAGATACTTTCTTTTGTATTCATCACAAGGAAGGGATTGCTTTTGACGTAATGTTCCTGGTGAATGCTGTCATGCATAAAGGAATATTCAATCAACATCAACTGTCTGACAGTTTCTTTGATTTACTGAGAAGCCAACCTCTGGATGTTAATCTGGTTGCATTGAAGCACATTTGTTCTTATAAGCGCCCTGTTTTTGATGCTTCTATCAGTCTCAAAACTGTCCAACGATGGTTGCTGAATAACCCCAAACTTTTCAACAGACCTAAACAGCTGGATGATATTGTAGAAATTAGGCGGTTGGCTATTACTCCTACCAAAGCATACTGCCTTCCACCTGAAGTAGAACTCTCCAATAGAGTTTTGAGAAAATATAAAGATATTGCTGATCGATTTCTAAGAGTTACCTTCATGGATGAAGGCTTGCAGACGATCAATGCAAACACCCTCACTTATTATGTTGCTCCTATAGTGAGAGACATCACTTCTAACTCTTTCTCTCAGAAGACAAGAGTCTTCAAAAGGGTGAAGGGTATTCTCACTGATGGATTTTACTTATGTGGTCGAAGGTACTCATTTTTGGCCTTCTCATCCAATCAATTGAGAGATCGTTCTGCATGGTTTTTTGCTGAAAATGGGGAAATTAGTGTTCAACAAATCAGAAACTGGATGGGTAGGTTCACCAATAGGAATATTGCAAAATGTGCTGCAAGGATGGGCCAGTGTTTCTCCTCTACATATGCAACAGTAGAAGTTCCATCAGGAGAGGCTGATCTTTCCCTTCCTGATATTGAGAGGAACGGTTATATATTCTCTGATGGTATTGGTATTATAACTCCAGATCTTGCCAAGGAAGTTGCAGAAAAGTTGAAACTAGATGCTAATCCACCATGCGCTTACCAGATTAGGTATGCAGGATGTAAAGGGGTTGTGGCTTGCTGGCCAGCACAGGGTGATGGGATCCGCCTATCTTTAAGGCCCAGTATGGACAAGTTCCACTCAAACCACACCACTTTGGAAATCTGCTCATGGACCAGGTTTCAGCCTGGTTTCTTGAATAGGCAGATTATTACGTTGCTTTCCGTTTTGAAAGTTCCAGATGAAATATTTTGGAAAATGCAGATTGCTATGGTCTCCAAACTAGATCAGATGCTCATGGATGCCGATGTAGCATTTGATGTTATCACTGCATCATGTGCTGAGCAAGGTAATACTGCAGCAATAATGTTGAGTGCAGGTTTCAAGCCCCAGAAGGAACCTCACTTACGAGGCATGCTAACTTGTATAAGAGCTGCACAGCTTTGGGGCCTCAGAGAAAAGGCTAGAATCTTTGTTCATTCAGGGAGATGGTTGATGGGCTGCTTGGATGAGCTAGGGGTGCTTGAACAAGGACAATGCTTTATACAAGTGTCGAACCCATCTTTGGAAAACTGTTTCTTGAAGCATGGCTCAAGGTTTAGTGAGGCTAAGAAAAATCTACGAGTAATCAAGGGTACTGTGGTGATAGCTAAGAATCCTTGTCTTCATCCTGGAGATATAAGGATCTTGGAAGCAGTTGATGCTCCTGGACTGCACCATTTACATGATTGCCTTGTCTTCCCACGGAAGGGTGACAGGCCTCACACAAATGAAGCTTCTGGAAGTGACCTTGATGGAGATCTATACTTTGTGACATGGGATGAAAACCTAATTCCACCAAGCAAGAAGAGCTGGACACCAATGCAATATGATGCTGCAGAAGCCAAGCTCCTACATCGCCCTGTCCGTTCTCAGGTAGTTATTTGCTCAATATGTGCTGTCTTTGAAGTTTATTGGACAATTTTGTTTTAGTGGTGATATAATGTGTACTGGTTAGTAATTTATACTTGCTATCTTTATTAACATCTGTTTTTCCTGTTATTATCCCCCATACAAGTATTGGGTGAACTGATGCCTGACTCTAATATACTGTGACTGTTGAAAAAACTCTTGGTAGGGAGGATGATACTAATGCTAATATTCTTGAAACAAACAGAATCTGTTATATTCATATATCTAGGACATTATTATAATTCGTTGGTGTAATATTATGTGATCTTCTGAGGAACCAGCTTTGTTGCACATTAGATGGCACCATGGTAAGTTTATTTATTTTTTTATTATTTGCTACTGCATGAAACATGTAAATTATGTATTAGCTAAATTTTGGAATCTAAAAAAAACATCATGAGGTTCCTCAAATGTCTCCACCCCAATAAGCCGTATTATTGTGTTGTTAACTGCAATATTTAGATACGAGAGCAAAGCAAGTTGATGGAATGAGATCATTTTGTTTAGTTGTGCCTAGAAAATGATGAAAGATAGATTACAGTGTCAACAATGAAGTGTACTTAGTGTAGTCTTACTCAAGATTCAGATCCAAGGGTCAGTTTATTATACCTTTAGTTGAGGAATACACCATTTAGAATTCCAATTTTGCCACAGAAAAAGATCTGACTATTTCTGTGTCTT
Organism: Hevea brasiliensis; assembly: GCF_030052815.1. Taxonomy (NCBI): domain Eukaryota; kingdom Viridiplantae; phylum Streptophyta; class Magnoliopsida; order Malpighiales; family Euphorbiaceae; genus Hevea; species Hevea brasiliensis. The sequence goes on along the minus strand of NC_079503.1, from coordinate 1,995,823 downwards.
ATGTGCAGGATATTATAGATTTTTTTGCAAAGCACATGGTAAACGAGAATTTGGGGGCAATTTGTAATGCTCATGTTGTTCATGCTGACTTGAGTGAACATGGGGCTTTGGATGAGAATTGCATAAAACTGGCAGAGTTAGCAGCCACAGCTGTTGACTTTCCTAAGACTGGGAAGCTTGTAACTATGCCACATTCTCTGAAACCAAAAATGTATCCAGATTTTATGGGGAAGGAGGATTATCAGTCCTACAAGTCGACCAAAATTTTGGGAAGACTTTATCGGCAGGTTAAAGATGCTTATGATGATAATGTTGAGTCTGCATCTTCAGAGCTCAACATTGTTCCTGGTGACATCCCTTATGATAGGGATTTGGAGGTTTTCGGATCATCTGATTACATTCTGGATGCCTGGGATCAAAAGTGCTCATATGATGGGCAGCTGAAAGGTCTTATGGGGCAGTATAAAGTGAGAAGAGAAGAAGAGGTGGTAACTGGTCATATTTGGTCCATGCCAAAGTACAACAGCAGGAAGAATGGAGAGTTGAAAGAGAGGCTTAAGCAATCTTACAGTGGTCTCAAGAAAGAATTTAGGCAGGTTTTTGAGAAGATGGATTTGGATTTTGAACAGCTCCCAGATGATGAGAAAAACTTGCTGTATGAGCGAAAGGCATCAGCATGGTACCAGGTTGCTTACCATCCCAGTTGGATAAATAAGTCACTGGAGTTGCAAGGGCCTGAAGCTGCTGACAATGCTGCAATGTTGAGCTTTGCTTGGATTGCAGCTGATTACCTTGCTCGGATTAAGATAAAATGCAGGGGAATTGAAGGTGTTGGCACTGCTAAGCCTGTCAACTCACTGATGAGGTACCTGGCTGATCGGATCTGACCAGCATCGGAAGCCTTGTCTTTTGTGGTTATGTCATGCTTATTGGCTGCAAGTCCACTCTGCCATTGTTGAGTCTTAGTCTTGTATTATAGTTGCAATATGGCTAATAGCCATTTTCATGCTTTTCTCTCTATCCCAAAAAAATAATAGTAATAAAATTTATTTTAATTACTAAGATCTGGTCAGTACTTTGGTTGCCTTGTTCTCTAGGCACATTGATGTTGAATAAAATTTTATGGTGGACCACATAGTGGTATTCAGGCGTCACAATTGAACTGTTTTAAGTTGGAACTTGGTTTTTAAATGTTCCTACAGTATATGATGCAGGTAACTATTTTTCTGGATATATATTCTGATAGCTGCCTGGTTGAGTTAGATTTTTGTCAAGAAACGAGAGGTCAGTTGGAGGTTTTTGGCATGTACAACCTCAATTGATATGAATTTTACCCCACTGAATTGTTCTTGGTTAAGAAGGATTTGGACACTAAACTCTTGGCCACTTGGGAAAATTACCTTCATATCTAGGAAGAAAATGAACTCGGATGAAGCTACATGCATATAGTTACAAATTCATAGTTTATAAACAGTACTGAGGAGGGCCTACCAGAGACATTTACAGAAGGGTTGATGTTTTAATCGAGAAGTACCCACCACTTGAACAATACTGAAAATTTTTACGTCAATTTTTAACAAACATGGAAAATGACACATAAAGACTAAAGATAGAAAAGCAATGGGGATGTGGCTGTTGATTCATCTCCGCTACAAGGTATGATAGAGATAATTTTATTTTTAATAAAAATTAAAAAGTGAAAATGATTTTTTAATTTAATTATTATTAATTTGTTACTATATTATAGGAAGATGTTCAGATAATGAAAGAAATGGGTTTGAATGCTTGCAGATTTTCAGTCTCATGGCCTCAAATATTGCCGAGTAAGATAGTTATTTAATCATTTTTCATATATACAATTTCCTCTAAATAAATGATTTCTTACTTATTTTGACTAACTCATTTTAATTTTCAGTTTTCATTGGCCATACCCTTTCAATCAACCAGCGGAATTCGAGGTGAGAGGTTAGTTAAACTTTTTTCAACTTGCTGTACTATTTATGGTCACTTCTGCATTTGTTGGCCATTTGGGAGAGGTGGAGCTGGCTGCTGTTTCTATTATTCAGAATGTAATTGAAGGCTTTATTTATGGGGCTGACGGTAAGTAATGGGTATTTGTTGATTTCTGGATTTTTTTTTTATTTTCTGTTCTATTTGGTGATCGCATATGGAATGGGTTTTTCATATTTGTTTGAAATGAAGTTTTCAAACTCTCTATAGGGCTCGGCTAACTCTATTTGCTTGATTTTGTTGTTCAGAGTGATTATTAGTTACTATTAGAAATGGTTGGTCAGTCCTTTGGTACAAGATCTATGTTCCTTGACTACAGGGATGAGGTTTGCTTCTTTGATCATGGATTTGGAGCCACCTACCGATTCTTACTCTCACTTTCCTTGCCAACCAACAGGACAGACTGATTATGTGATTTGCAGTACTGGAGCTGTGGGTGTTTGAACCAGTCTATATGTGTGTTAGTGATCTACTTAGTATGGCTACTGATATTACTTGGCTTGATTTTTAAGTGAATCCTGCCTCCAACATCCTATTGAGTTTCATTGCTTATCATTTACTAATGCTTTATTCACATTGTATCACAATAGTGAAATTCTGATGCTCAAACTTTAGAAGAACCCTGTACTTGAATATAGACATTTATTAGGAGCTCCCAGGATGGAACAAATTCTCTAGAGACACGTGTTCATGGCCTGGAAATGGCATTGGATGAAATTTCATATGACTTGGCATTATCAAGTGGAGGGATTCCCAATAACTGCCTGGTGCGGTCTTGAGTTCCAAGTCCTGGAGGAGAACAGAAGTTTGGTATTCTTCTTCAAGGTTCTATGAGCATGCAATCGCCGCATGCTGCACGAAACATTTACAGTAAAGATGCCAGCACTGAAATATTCAATGCAAATAGCCAAAGATTTCATCATCAAAACTGGAGTGGATTCACCTAGAAAAATGTCAAATAACGTAATCTAAGATGACAGACAAGTTAAAAAAGCCAGCGCACGTGAACTTATGCAGCAGGTAAATTAGATATCTAAAGTTTATGCTCTCTGTATTTGTATTTTCCTATTGTCAAAACTTTGCTTTGTATATTCTATCCTACCACCATTGAAAGCTCAGCAAACGTGTCCTACCTTGTTGATGACCAATCAACTCTGGTCATTTGTTGATAGACGAAGGTGAAGCATTCATTTATTGTCATCCAACCACTTAGAGTTGTGCCTCTCCGACTTTCCTTTTTCAAACTTATGTTTAATTATTTTGTTAGGACTTTTGGGGAATCTTCCATTTATCCATCCTACTCTATTTCAGACCACATACAACCATCCATGGCTGTCATCCCATGAACAATTTTTGTTTTGGGTATTATTTATGAATAATTTACTAAAAAAACATGTATATGGATGATGAATCTTCTACCCATGACCACAAACTTTTACAATTTTAACCCCATTTGATCAGCAATATACTTCAAATTGAGGGGCAAAAAATTTCAAAACATTCCTTTTTTTTAGAGTTTTGCCAAATTGTAGCTTAAAATTCTCCGTCTACTTTCTACATCATTTCATTTGTCCTGCCTTCACTTTTCCAAAATTAGCTATGATTTTTAAAAGGATTACATCTATATATCTTTATATCTGGAAAAGTAATAAGCAGAGTGTTTTGCATGATCAATTAGTTGGATTTCTCTTTCAAAAAATAGGAAAATCTATTTGGGTTATTGTCGCAATCTTTTTTATACTATATCTTTGTCTAATGTCGTCTCTAATTCAAGCTTTCAAGTGTTCAAAACTTCGTAGCAGTGAATATCACTACTATACAAGGCCTCCAGGCTGATGGCCACTTCTTGGAAAGTCTCATTTTCAGGATACTTTATTATCAAACACAAGGACAGATACCATCCATCACTCTCATCATCAACAACTCAAAACATCTATTACAACTAAAAACATATTTTATCACAAAGTTTCAACACAGATCACACCATGTCCGTACATGTAATTCCTGATGACACATCAAGAAAAAATATAACTAGTTATAAGTAACAATTCCTGAAGATATGTAAGGTAAATTGAGCAAGGATATATGTACATGCATAACTTGTAGAGAGACCTGGAGGAAGGCATTCATATGTCTTATCAGAAGGTACGTACCCCACCTGAAGATGAGGCTACATAGAGACTCACAGGTCAATTCCAATTAAGTAGTTCTTCTATCATTTGCATTGCAATTCTATCCTCTTCATCATCCATACTATTTCCTGGTTCCATCCCAACCGCTGGTGATGATGATGACAGTGACGATCCATCCTCCATCACTTGTGTTTTCTTGTTTCCAAGCTCTACCTTCATGACCCAATTTGATCTCGAATGAGACCCAGCTCCCTTTTGCCACACTCCAATGTGAGAGTTGTCGTTGTCAAGCCTTAAACAAGTGAGTGAAGCAGGAGAAGGGTCTTTGCAACACTTGCGAAGCTTGGTGTGGAGCAGCTCAGAGAGAGCCTGGGGAGGCAATGGAGACTGATCATTATTATTGCAGTGATGAGGATTACTTCCTGTCTCTTCCAGGTCACCTCTAGGGAAATTTGTCTTGGCATTTTGACCATTCATGAGTATAGCTGCTTGGTCGTAAGCTCTTGCTGCTGCCTCAGCTGTCTCAAATGTGCCTAGCCATATCCTCCTCTTCCTACACACACCCACCAAAAAAAAAGGAAAAAGACATGGCAATGCAAGATCAGAAACACCTTCCATAAAATCTAGCTAGAATGATGAATGTGTGCCTGCAGGGTAACTAGCAATTTTGTATTTATAACTAGCCTGGAGCCACATGAATATTTAATAAGTAAGACATGCAATATAGTGTAATAATGTGAGTGGGTGAGCTTACAGTAAAGGGTGGCGAATTTCAGAGACCCAGGAGCCCCACTGGCGTTGCCTGACGCCTCTGAATTTCTTTGATTGTACCATATCTTTTTATGGAGATGAGAGTGAGAAATTTGCAGAGAAAGAGAGAGATAGAGAGATTGATAATTAAATTGGAGAGATGATGATGACGATGATGAAGTTTTAAAGTGTTTTAATACAGAGGGCTTATTGAACATGAAAAGTGGACAGCTTACTAAATATATAAGAGAGATTATGTGAGCTTTGTCGGTGAATGGATAGAAAAGTCTAAAGTTGCAATAAAGATTTCACCTACACAGCACTATGCAAAAACCTTTGCCTTCTTAACAACTAAATAAATGATCTCTATTCCACCTTTATTATTATTATTATTATTTCTTCATTTTTCTTATTCATATAATTTCAATTTTTTAATTTAATTTTATTTTCACATTAAAACTCTATCCAAACTAACCTAATCTCTGTACCACAAATGTCAAAAATTACTTTGTAATTATTACATTATTATGATGTAACTTCAATTTTGGATATTACTCTGCAGTGTGACCTTAATGTAATTAACATCTTATAAAGCATGTAAAATTAGAGTTTTTTTTTTTTTTTAAGAGACAGACACACATGGTTCAGTGACGAAAATATATGCTTGTTAAAGTCATAATAATTTTAACATGGTTCTTATTTTCATATAAGCCACACACGCATCTGTCTATAATTGATATGAAATCTCAAAAGACCAATTAGAGCTTATTATATTTTACTATTTTTTCATCATAATAAATTTGTTTTTATATCTCGTGATTTAAATATGTATACTTGTTTTAACTTAAATATGTATTTTATGATTGATAAATTTTAATTTAATGATATTAAAATTATCTTAATTTTAAAAAATATTATAATATAAAAGATAAACATCCAAAACTTAATATTCATAAAAATCAACCAACCAGAAGGAAAAAAACTAAAAGAAAATAATTTTTTTAATTTTATACTTGAATCCAAATACTAATATATATATATATATATATATACGGAAGTTGTGACACCCACATGATTTCTTGAAATCTTTCTTCTCTTGTATATAATAATATATATAAAGCATTAATTTGCACTTGAAAAGCAAACGTCTGGTCCCCTCCTCAACTCCCCTCTTTTCTTCTCTTTCTTCTTCCAATTTTCATCTGAAATTAATTAAATAATAATTCCCCTCGTAAAAATTTTTCCAATGTACATGTGTCTCTTTTGATAACCCATTGATATTTCAATGCTTTCTTCTGGTAAAATTCATTACCATTGGTTAATATTTCTATGACTTTTGCCCTCAAGCATCATCGTGGGTTGCATGAAACTCCTCATATGGTTCGCTTATTCAAAGTCGGCAGGATTTTTAATTAACATTTGACATATCCTTAAACACAGCAAATTAGTGTTTAGCATATAAACGTATTTCATCTGTTTTCATTTAATTAAAGTGATTTACATGTACTTAGTCTGAAATTAATTCAGTGATTAAAAATGTATTATTCACCTGTTATATTTATATTTAAGCTTTCATTTCTCTAATTTAAAAAAAGTCAATTGACGTGCAATCGTACTCATACATGCAATTACGTACGAATATATGCAATTTTTCTTCTACAGTTGTAGTTGAGTTGGAGGTTGATTGACTAATTGAGAAAACAATTGCAGACAAAATTTAATGTAAATTATAGTTTGTGGAAGGGGACCAAGTCTTCTTTCCTCCCCATGTATGTAATTATTTATTGGTGTCGCTGAAACTTTTGGATTTACTTGGGGATGTCAACTTTCTGGTTAAGCATATTTATAAGGAGGCTTTTCTTTTTCTTTCTTTTTTTTTTAAAGAAAATAAGTGAAAATGTGGTTGTGGTGGTTCTTTGCTTTATAACAGAAAGAAATTACAATGTGGTGGTGGCGGCTGCGGCGGCGGTGGTGCTTAACTTCTGGTTCTTTCTAATTGCCGTGATATGTCAACTTTTGTTGACGGTTCATGTGGGTATGTGCTTGCTATGGCATTGGAGTTTAGGGCCATATTGTTATTTTGGACCTTATTTTGCTTTGAAATCTTTGGCAATATCCCACCTCACAAGCCCAACTGAATGGACCACTTCTTAAAATATATATATAAATATTTACCAAGGCCCAGTAAACTTGGAGCCTATTAATTTAGCAGTTCCAATCAATTGCTGGTAGTCAACAAAGAGTTGCACTGCAAAAATACCAGGCCCCCGGTTCCGGTCATGTTTTGGGTTAGAACTACTAGTTCGGTTCAGTTTCGATTTGAAGCCATTGAATCTGATCGATTTTGAATTTGACCCAAATTGATCCTGGTCCAATTCACATACCGTACCAAAACCCTACTCCAAATCATCAACATATCAAAAGCCTAAAACCTGAATGTATTTTCACTCAATATAGCACTTAAGCTATATGATCAAATAACTAATGATCCTTTCTTAACCCTACTTAATAATTTCATCAATATTTAATAAATATGAAAATAACTTATTTTTTTATAATTAGCTTCAATTAAAATTCATATTCGAAATCTCACATAGTGTCGCTTAATTAAAACTTATTAATTAAATCTGAGTTTTTTTAGTAAATATAATAATAAAACTATTCATGATAATAATAATTAAAGTACAAAAATAACTTTATTTTTAAATAAATAATTTGATAATGAGGAACATGAGAATTATGAATTATTGAATATGTCTTTCATGCCTTTTTGCAAGAATAGATAATTGATTCAAACCTTAATAATCAAGAAACTTGCAAATAGCTAACTCCATAATAAGAAAAAGATCCTTATATTGTACTTTCATGGCAGTGAATAATTACATAATTACTCGAATAATTCATCAAAAGTTATTAGAATTGATACTCAGGCATCACAAGAAACTTAATACAGTAATCCCATTTCATAATCTTGCATAGAATGCCTTGAGACAATGAACTAGTAGTGAGCAAAGGCGGAATTGATTCTAACTTGAATACTATTGAGAAATCAATCTCTTCCTTCATACTACAAGAACAAGAATGCATGAGATTCTCTTCTTTTCTCTCTCCATATCTATGAGAACAACCTGCCTAGAATCTCTTAACAGTGCCTCCAGATTTCTCTACAAGGATCTTTTTCACCTCCCAAGTATTGGATCTTTGATCTTTCTACTGTTTTCAACTCCATACTTATTTCTTCAAGTGGGTTGGTGCTATTTGCTGATCTTTTTTCTTGTTTTTCTTGGTTTGTTTTAGATAAATCTTTTTTTTTTTTTTCTTGCTTAAGTGGGTGATCTCAAAGGGTGAAAAGGATGCCTAGTTTGCTCCATGGGACCCTTTCTGTGACGATATTTGAGGTTGACAGGATACAAAATGGGTGTGGATTCAATTTCTTCAGCAAGGTAATTAGTATATACTTATTTTAAGCTTTAAAGATTGATGATTTAAGTATGATTTTGTAAACCAACATAGATTTCAAGGATGTGATAAAAACTATGCAACAAGATCAATTCAATTGTTGTTGCTAATCAAAATCAGAACTGAAACTCGAAATCTCAAGAGTCTTGAAAATGATTTCAGTTCAAGCGAAGATAAAACTTATTGGTGATAGGATTGCTGGATATGATGTGAAATAATTGAGGTGTTGCTTTACAAGAATTTATTATTCTCTATCATTTCCTCATTTAGGGGGAATCTGATAGTTAGGGAAAGCTGTTGTGGTTGTATAGAGATATCTGGTTGCTTCAAATAAGAATTGAATTGGCTTTTGTTGGATTTATGTTTAAAAAACAGATATGGGGTCAAATTTATTGGTCTAATCCTAAAATATTGATTTGATTTTCCACCTACAGTAGTAAAAGAAGTAGATCTAAAAGTTTCTCAGTACTTGCTGGATTTCTTGTGCTTTAATCTCTATGGGCTGATGGATAGGGTGTCCCTGGTTCATGTCTACTTTGTATGACTGAATGAATTTTTTGCTCCTAGATACAGTCCATTATGAAACTAAGACATGAGATATATGGTACAATATACCTATTAAATATATGTTGTGTCTTGGGTTTAGTGAACTGAATATGGATATGAATTTCAAATGATATATGTTTTTAAATTTATGATATTAAAATTCATATTGATTATTTTGTCCCTTGAGCCATATATTTCTTATGCCCTAATTACATCAAAAAGCCAAATCTTTACTCGAATTTTAGAATGCAAGGAAATTAACTGTAGAATTTCATATGAAGGTTCATCAACATATATTCTTTTTTTTTTCATTTGTTTTCTATTTAAGCTAAATTGTAAATGGATTTAATTCAATTGTGTTTTTGTTTTCTTAAAATCTGGAGGGTACTGGACAAAAAAGTTGTGGGAAAAAATTTCTATCCAAAGTCAAGAGAATGGTGCTTTGCAGGCGTGAGGTATTCATTTCTTCTCTGCACCATATAAAATCTGATATGTATAAGTTTTTCCCCATGTAATTAATATTCTTGGATTTAATGTTATGCAGATTGTTGGTTCTAGACTCTATGCAACAGTTGATCTGGACAAGGCAAGGGTTGGAAGAACTAGAATGATAGAAAATCAACCCTATAACCCTCAGTGGTACGAGTCCTTCAACATATATTGTGCCCATTTGATCTCACATGTTATTTTCACAGTAAAAGATGACCAAGTTGTTGGGGCAGAGCTGATTGGAAGAGCTTATATACCTGTTGAAGATGTCATCAAAGGGTACATTGTTGACAAATGGGTAGATATATTAGATGTATATCGCAACCCCATTGGCTCTAGGATCCATGTTAAGCTGCACTTCTTGAGTGCTGCCCATGACAGTAATTGGTCTCAGGGAATCAAGAATCCACGCTATGATGGAGTTCCTTACACATTCTTCAATCAACGACAGGGTTGCCGGGTTACTCTGTATCAGGATGCTCATGTCCCTAACAGTTTTATTCCTAGGATTCCAATAGAAGGAAAGACCTATGAAGCTCACAGATGCTGGGAAGACATCTTTGATGCCATCACTAATGCCAAGTACCTGATTTACATAACTGGGTGGTCTGTTTATACTGAGATAACTTTGGTTAGGGATCCTCATAGGCGAAAACCAGGAGGTGACCTAAAACTTGGGGATCTGCTCAAGAAGAAGGCTGATGAAGGTGTGAGAGTTCTTATGCTCGTTTGGGATGACAGAACCTCTGTTGAGGAACTGAAGAAGGATGGCCTAATGGCAACCCATGATCAAGAAACTGAAAACTACTTCAGGAACACGAACGTGCATTGCTTTCTATGCCCCCGCAATCCCGACGATGGAAGAAGCATAATTCAGGGATTTGAAATCTCTACCATGTTTACTCACCACCAGAAGACAGTGGTTGTCGACTGTGAAATGCCTGATAGCACATCACAGAAAAGGAGAATAGTGAGTTTTGTTGGAGGCATTGATCTTTGCGATGGGAGATACGATACACAAGACCATCCTCTATTCAAGACCTTGGACACAATCCATCATGATGATTTTCATCAACCCAACTTTCCTGGCTCCTCCATCAAGAAAGGAGGTCCAAGGGAGCCTTGGCATGATATTCATTGCAAGCTAGAAGGACCTGTCGCATGGGATGTCCTCTACAATTTCGAGCAAAGGTGGAAAAAGCAAGTTGGGGAAAGTTTCTTAATTCCACAACAGACCCTGGAAGAGTATACAACCCGCCCATTGCCGGTGTTGCAATCATCGGACACTGATACATGGAATGTCCAGTTGTTCCGTTCCATTGATGGTGGAGCTGTTGTTGGCTTCCCTACGAGACCTGAGGAAGTAGCTGTATCTGGCCTTGTCAGTGGGAAGGACAACATCATTGACAGAAGCATTCAAGATGCTTATATCAACGCCATTCGGCGGGCAAAGAATTTTATCTACATCGAAAATCAGTATTTCCTCGGAAGCTCATTTGGCTGGAAATCAAATGATATCAAGGTCAAGGATATCAATGCCTTGCATCTTATCCCAAAGGAGCTGTCGCTGAAGATAGCTAGTAAGATAGACGCAGGAGAAAGGTTTACTGTCTACATTGTGATCCCAATGTGGCCAGAAGGCATACCTGAGAGTGCTTCTGTTCAGGCAATACTAGATTGGCAAAGAAGAACAATGGAGATGATGTATTCTGATATTTCTGATGCCCTTAGAAGAAATGAACTTCAACATCATCCAAGGGATTACTTGTCGTTTTTCTGCCTTGGGAACAGGGAGACAAAGAAGATAGGAGAATATGCGCATCCAGAAACACCGGACCCCGATTCTAATTACAGCAGAGCTCAGCAGGCCCGTCGATTCATGATCTACGTTCATGCAAAGATGATGATTGGTGAGTGACTGTTTTACCTTTTCATTATGAATTCTGAATCAACAATTAATTCATCCTAGTTCCATCCTGAAATTTTGTTGGTTCTTCAGTTGATGATGAGTACATAATCATTGGATCCGCAAACATCAACCAGAGGTCAATGGATGGCGCAAGGGACTCTGAAATTGCAATGGGAGGGTTCCAACCACACCATTTGGCAACAACACAGCCAGCCAGGGGTCAGATAAATGGTTTAAGATTGGCACTCTGGTATGAACACCTTGGATTCATTGAGCGTTCCTTCCACCATCCTGAAAGCGTTGAGTGTGTCCAGACGGTGAATAAGATTGCTGATGAACTCTGGGAAATTTATGCAAGTGAAGCTTTTGACCAGGATCTCATAGGCCACCTCCTTCGCTATCCCATTGAAGTGACCAACGATGGAGCCGTTACAACTATGCCAGGAACCGAGTATTTCCCTGACACCAAGGCTCGCATCCTAGGCACCAAATCTGATTACCTTCCTCCGATCCTCACCACCTAGCTTTATCTCACTCTCTAATCAATATCACAAATGTAATTATGTATTAATTCCTGCATTATTGAATGGACTATCTCTCAGCATTATAAGTGGAATTTAATTACAATAACTTTATTAGTCAATTAAATGATCAATCATGAAAAATTATTCTTGGGACCAAGAGGAGACCATAGGTCCAATCACAGACAATAATTTCCCTTAATCATAGACATTCCAACGATCAGCATCTAATTGTGGGGCTCACAAGTTGCCGTAATCAGAACGGAGGGGCAGTTGTAAAGTACGAAAGCGGTGCACCAAAGATGGAATATTTCACTAACACAGACAAGCAATGACCTTACCTTCTGTTGTGGCCATGAGGCTTCTTTTGGCCAGCAATAGATAAATGAATATATAAAGAAACCGCAAAGACTATAATCATGATGCAAAGGGAAAGGAGATAGAGAAAGAAAGAAAGAGAGCCCCCTTTGGTTGGTTCAGTCACCAGAGCCAGAGGGTAGAAATATTGTTTCAGGAAGGAGAGAAGAACCCATAATTCTCCCTCTCCAATCATGCCATTTTTGAGGTCTCACCAAACCCTTTCTTTTTTAAACAGCAACAACAAAAGAAGGTTTTGATTTTTCTTGGAAAACAAACAGGACCTGTTTCTTGCTGGTTTTGTTGAACTTCATTTTTCTTTTCTTTTATCCTCGGCATCATTCGTTTTTACTAATTCACAGTGAAAGGTTATTTTTACCTAAAATAGTTGTTTTTTTTTAAAATAGATTTGATCGAATTTGTTGATTGCTGTGCAGGATTGTTTGGCCTCTCCTTCCTGGATTTAGGGTTTCGCAGCTAACATCTCTGTCGTGGCGCTTGTAATGCATCTTTGTAGACTGCTTCCTCCTTGGATCTGTCATATTATTGCATGCATGGGGTGAGCTTTTCGGTTCCTTTTACTATGTATGAAAGTACATTCTGTTTGATTCTGGAGAAAAAATTTTGATTTTTGACTTTTTCAACAGAAGATTGAACGCCTATAATTCTTTTACTGTTCTAGTTTGCTTGCGTAAGCTTTCTGGTTCTGGATCACTAAATCAGAAGGATTAATTGTGTAGGTTCAGTTTACTTTTTATTTGGTTTGGAATCTTTTCTGTTTGCTTAATCTGTAAGCTAGCTTGAGTGGAGTGAACAGAAAAGCATGCTCTGTCTTTTATTCTGTATTAGTCATTCTTTCCTTGAAGCAGTTGTCAATCTTGTACCCTATAGATAGGATTATTCTTTAGCACAAGTTTCTGTGGTTACTGTATTCTGGGTGTTGTTTCCCGAAAGAAACGGAGACATGATTTGAGAAGTAACCTGGCTGTTCATTTGTATTCTTTTCTGGTGCTTGTTTCCAGGCTCTTTTGTTTGTAACTATGGAATCATTTAAGAACAAATGCAAGGATATTTTCAGTGTGAGGAAATCTTTTTATCTGTTTCCTTCTTTTTGAGTCTGAATTTATATAGGACGGGAATTTTGTTTTTGTTTGAATATATACTTTGTTCAGCAATAGCAATGTAGTCGGGCTTGAACTGAACTTTGTTCCAGGTGTATGAATTTGTAGCAATTATTGTATCCAGATGGTATTTGTAGATTGTGTCCATTAAGCTGGACACATTTTCTTATGGCAGGCCCAAACTGCTGTGTTACAATTTAACTGGCTGTGTCTTCACAGACCTAGTAGATAATTATTTTTGTGAAAATTGGTGGAAAATTTTGCTCCTTTAGTGATGAATGTGATCGTATTAAGTTCTGTTTATTTTAGTGGATACAGGTGCGGTAATTTTTTTGGTGATTTTTTCTGGCTTTGATTGATAAAGGAGATGTATCATATCTCTTCTCCTTCTCTTTATTTTTCAGATTTTTTTTTTCTTTAATCACAATGATAATGGTGTGATTTTATGTTCTCTAAATATCTTGTTTATGTTTAAGAGTTTTCCATATAGTTATTTTATGCTTGGGCCAAATGATGAGATTCTGACTCATGGAATTTTTTTGCCACTTATCAACTTGCTGAAGAAGATGTAGAATTTAACTTCTCTACCTTGCCACTGTCTTCTGTTGTGGTTGACTGACTGTTATTTATCAAATGGCACTTTTATGTTTTTTGAGGGAGGGATTTATTGTTCGCCATAAGTTGACACATCTGCAAGCTTGAGATCCCCCATCCCTTTTTGGTGAAGGGACCCACCAAGGGGTGGAGTCTTTTGGGAACTGTTTGTATACCTGAATGCTTAATTTTATTCTCTTGCATATTTTTTCTCTTTTCGAGCATCATCATTTTTTATTCAAGCTGCTAAACCTGAAGTGGGATTCAGTTTGTTAACGTTTGGTGCTAATCACGTCTACGGTGAAACCTGATTTGTAACAGAGCAGAGGTTGTTTTGGATGCTGTGCTAAACCTCCTACAATTCTTGCGGTTGATCACTCATCAAAGGGTCTGAGAATTCAAGACCAAACAGCAAAGCGAGACAGCATTTCAGACGACTTTTGGAGCACCAGTGCAGGTGAAATGGACTGTAGTGGACTACAATCCCAAAGAAGTATTTCATCAATCAGCACCTTGAATCAGCCCTTTGATCCCTATACTAATGCTGGCAGCACAAGCAATCCTTCTGAATTTGTAAATCATGGCAAGTTTTTATCTATTAGCTTCTTCAATATGTCCATGTTGTTCCTCAATTTCAACACACATTAGCTTATCTCTTTTAAGATATTGCTTCCCTCTACTTCCTTGTTAGAGTCGCATAGTTAGTTGTTCTCTGTGAGTGTTCTGGAAATCTACTACTTGATTGTTTGCAATTTTAATAATTATGCATTTTTTTTTTCTCTTTTTTCCCCTTGCTTTGCTGATGCATCTATGAAATTACTTCTAACAATGTAAGCTTCTTGGATGCAGGCCTTCTTCTTTGGATGCAAACAAGGCAGCAATGGCTTGCAAATAAGAGGTCTCCAAGCGGGAAACAAGTTCGAGAACCAGCAATAAGGTGAAATATCCCTTTCCCCTTTTTGAAGCTAAAATTCCTGTGAAGATTTTAGTTGCCAACATGGCATGTATGCATTTTAGAACATAAAATGTTCTCTTATGTCTCCTTGCAATTCTGCTTCCTTTGGTTTTCTTGATCCACACATCATGTTGTGAACAAGTGACAGTTAATTTTAATTGATTCTGTTGATCTTCCACCACCTCCCTCTTTCCTCCTCCTCGACACATCGTACTGTTTTGTCAAAACTCAAACCACTGCTCCCTACTTGAACACGACTCAAACCACAACGGACTTTTTTGTACTTTTCCCTAGATCAAATGCTACCCACTAAAAAACCTTTTTGCAGACAAAACGTCTTTGCAGAAGCTGCTACCATTTCAGCTTAGTGGGATTTTGTTATTTGCAATTTGGCTGTGTCATTCACAGATTTTTATCAACAATTTTGTGAATTTGCAGTTGGAATGCCACTTACGATAGTTTGCTTGGGATAAACAAGCCTTTCCCCCGACCTGTCCCTCTT
The DNA here is from genome assembly GCF_030052815.1 of Hevea brasiliensis. NCBI lineage: Eukaryota > Viridiplantae > Streptophyta > Magnoliopsida > Malpighiales > Euphorbiaceae > Hevea > Hevea brasiliensis. The sequence continues at coordinate 1,980,478 of NC_079503.1, read as the reverse complement.
GGTGTAAGTCAACTTTTTTTCCTTTTGCAAGTATTCTTCTGATTTGCAAGCTACTCTCCTCCTCTTCTGATATCTTCTGGGATGTTAATGGCAGGAAATGGTGGATTTTCTTGTTGACGTTTGGGAACAAGAGGGTTTGTATGACTAAATAAGCTGGAAATTTTACAAGTGCTTTCTCCTTCCTTGAATATCGCCTAAAGGTTGCACCTAGCAGGCTTAGTTCCATTAGCTAATGGCATACCTCAAACTTAGCAGGTGTTAGGTTCTAGTCTCCTAATTCCTCTGTATGATTATTATAGCAGCCTTTTTTTTTTTTTTTTTTTTTTCCTTTTAGGCCTTTTGGGTGGAACAAAAATGTGTAGCTTGTTTTTATGTTATTGATTTTTAGTTTTTCTTAATCAAATAAAATTTTAAATTCAATTTCAGTTGAAATTACATAAATAATATGATAATAGCAATCTAGAATGTAAAAACAAAATACTCAGAAGTCAAATTGCCTCCATCATGGATTGGACCTTCTTAGCCCATGTGATTAAAAGGCTAAACCATGTGGTTTTCATGCTTATGGATGCCTAATTTGCCTATGAAAAGTGAAGATTCATCATAATTTATTTTCATCATTGACTTTCACCATCCAAAATTATTAAAATGAAATAGTGTGAAAGCTTGTTTCTTTTCAATGGTCTGCGGTGCTCAACCTAAAGGCAACTATTCAAATTCTAAACATTGAATTGGAAAGGAACGTTGTATTGAGGTAGAACTCCTTCATACATCCAACTAGTTCGGCCGCAGTTAATTTCGCTTTGATTTCAGATTGAAATTGACAATTTTGGTTAATGGAATTAAATGCTTTAAATTGAATTGTATGTAATCAACTCTGGATTCAATCATTTTAAGTCAATTTAACTATTCACAATGATATTGAGATAAATTTCTGTTATCACGATAATAAATAAGATTATAAATAATCATAGGGTAATGCATATAATTAAATATTTGTATATAAAAAAATAAATTAATAATGAAAAAAATAGAAGAAAAAGATGAGATCATATTTGCATAATGAACTCCAACTAATTTATAATTAACACTTAAATAATTATTAAATTAATCGTTAAATGTAAAATAGTGATATTATCTTATCAATTCTAGTCAAAACGACATATGAGAGTACATTTTTATGAACTATTCTTTCAAGCTCTAAAACAGTATAAATAAAAAGAGGTCAAAACATAAAATGTTATTTTAAAAGTTGTTAGGGAAATGGCCTAAATTAAAATCATTTAATTCTATTTAAATGGAAATATATATATATAGTTTGATTTAAATGCGTAAATGATTAACTGATTTGGATATCTAATTTAATCAGGTAGGTCTTAATTTGTGAACCAAACTTTGGCCAAGTTGCAACATAGAAAGTGGGTGTGGGATAATGAAATGTTAGGTGATAAGATGGGAGGAGAGCAGCCAGCAAGCAAGCATGGACTCCATTTATCCTATTATCCACCAACATTACAACACAATTAAATCTTGTTTATGATGGAATTGGAATTTCAATTTCTATGCATATGGCTTGGTGGGATCACATCACATCTCACATCACACCACTCACCTCTCTGAACGCCATAACCCTCTCTGCTCCTATGCTTCATTTGGGTTCTTGGAAGAAATTGCCAGGAAATTCACCACAAGTGTATTAGTTAGCTTATCCACCTGTTTGAAACTAATGTAATTTTTTTAATTTTAATTTTAAATATTCTTTAACTAACATATTTAAAAACTTATTTTTTCTTAAAAATAACTCTAATAATAATGTTAAACAAATTTTAAATTTATTTTTTTGAAATTAAAAAAAATGTCATTTAATTGAGAAATTTAAAAATAAAATAATATTTTTACTCCTTTTATATTTTTACTAGTATTTTCTTTTTTTTTTCTCTTAGATTATAGAAAAATAAAATAATATCTCAATTTTTTTTTAATATTGATGGGTTTTGTTGGGCTAGTCTAACTAATTAAGATATTGCTGGCTAAATCTTTTAAAAAAAAAAAAAGGCACTAATTAGGAAGTAAACAAAAAGTCCATAGACCATGAGCTCATGTTGGGTAGGATTTAGGCAAATGCCTAGCAAGTTGCAAAGAAAGATCATGTGGGAGAAGAGGAGAAGAATAATCTAAAATATTAAGGAAAAAAAAAATATTTTTGCCTCTAAATTTTTTTGTCATTTTAAATTTTTTAGTTTTTAGCTTAATTTATCTATTGATTTAAGTTCAAATTAATTCAATTTTATAAGAATAATTAATCCATACAAATATTCAAAAAATAATTTATGTACTAGGCTAATTTGAGCTTATCCACAATATCAAAGAGGGTTGTAATAATGAGACAACCACAAAAAGAATAATTTAAGTAGGAAATTTAGGAGTGTGTCTAATACAAGTTGATTAAGATAATAAAGGAGTGGTGATTAAATAATGAGGCAAGGGGAAGAACCTTTAACTTGAACCAATGTAGAAAGTGCATGGAGGAAGATGAAACTTACCGTCTATAGTATAGTCGAATAAGATATGTCACACAGTGTATAAAAATATTATTTTTTATTTCAATCATTTTTTATACTTAATTTTTCTTACACTTATTTGAATTATTTATGACTTTTCATTCTAGTGTAAATATTTTTTTTAAACGTTCTACCTGTTGAGATTGACACCGATCACCGAAATAGTAGAATATGCGAAATTGTTACAGTGAGGGTGTTACAAAGTGAGTGTGTCAGAATGTGGTCAAATTGGAGTAGATATTCATGCACTTCAAAATTTGATGAGTTGGTGACATCAAATTTTATGAAATTCTTTTATATTATGTATGTAATTGTATGAGGTGGGAGAGGAGATTTTTATATTATCACCTCATGGATATCATGGGTCTTTTCTATAATTATTATAAAAACTATATATTATAAAGTTGATGCTTTAAGGAAAGAAAACACCTAGCTAGTGCATTGGTCAAAAGCCTTCTCCCTCCAAATGTATGATACCTTATGACTATTCAACCTCAATAACCTTTTTTTTTTTAATTATTAGGTATTTTTTAATGCTAATCTTTTAAAATTTATTATTATCCCTCTTAATAATATCTGATCAAATCTAAAATTTTTATTAAAAGTGCAATGAACATTATCATTACATTTAATTATTTTTTATGAATCTTAATAACTTTTTTTTTTGTTGTGATAGAATTTAATTTCAATAATCATAAAAAAAACTATGTATTTAAAATAAATATTAAAATAATATAAATTATTTAACTTTTATTGTATAAAACAATTGATGAAGTAAAAAAAGAAAAATCACTTAGCATAATTGATGATTAATTATTTTAATAATAGAAATAATTTGTTTCATGTGATTTCATATTAAAATACATAAAATGAGGCAATATGATTAATGGACTAGTGTGTTAATTAATGGAATCTCACATTGCAAAAAATGAAAGGCCAGCTAGGTATATCTTATAACTTTTTTGGATGTATCCATAACCCATTAATTAGATGCACATTGGTGACAACCATAAAATACTTTTAATATGCAAAATTAGAAAAGGAAATTATCTAAATTATTGAATTTTATAATCCTAATTTATAAGCTCCATTATTCATACACGAGGTAGTGTGATTTTCACTGGGAATCACATTTTTTCCGCATTTAATTGAATTTATTTTTAAGCTCACGTCATGCTGGGTCCAAGTATATCCAAGTAGGGCTGAGCAGAATTCGGTTCAAATTGAAAAATCGAATCGAACCGAGTTAATTCGGTTCAATCAGTTAGATTTTAAAATTAAATTGGTTCGGTTCGGTTCGATTTTATATTATAAAAATTTCGATTATTTCTGTTCGGTTCGGTTTTGAAGATAAAAAAATCGATTAAACCGAACCGAACCGAATAGTAATTTATATAGTTAAATCAAACTAAATCAAATCGAATCGATTTTTGAATTGATTTATTTTTATGAAAATTTTATGAATTATATTTAATTATATATATATTAATTGTTTAATTTCATTGATTAATGGTTATTAGGTTCAAACCAAAGTTAAAATTAGACCAAATAACATGAAAATTAAGTCTAAATTAAAACACTAATAAAAAATCAAATTGATCGGTTTAAACCAAATCGAACCGAAATAGAATGGTTCGATTCGATTTGATTTTTCACCCATTTCGATTCGGTTCGGTTTCTAAAATTTACGGTTTGATTTTTATAATTTAATTTGATTCGGTTCGGTTTAAACCGAATGCTCACCCTTGTATCCAAGCTAATGATAAGTTTTGCAGAGCGATCTCCTCGTGATGTACTGTAATTGAACTACCAATGATCCTGCGGGCAATTATTTCATGGCTTGAACTCAATCGATCTCAACCAAGGTCGGTCAAATTACAACCTAGCCAGTTTGCCATGTTTGGGTTGAGTCACCATTAAGTTCAACCCGAACACAATCGAATTTTGAATTGAATTATATTAATTTAATAAAATTAATTATTTATTTTTAATTTTTAATTTTTTATTAATATTATTTAAATGTAATAAAAAAATAAATTATTTTTTTAATATTAAATATTAATCTTAAAAAAAAAAAAAGATGTAACATATAGAGTAATATTACACTTTCATTTAAAATTTTTTTTTTTATTAACATCCAACTAAATGCTATTACCTATTATGTCATTAATTATTTTTTAACTCTTAACAAAGCCAATGATCTTTGCTTTCAACGCTACATCATTGTGAATGCAACTGATGAAGGTGAGATTAGCGAGTTGATAAAATAAATTAATAATAATTATCAGATGATTAATAAGATGTGCCCCACTAAGGAAACTATAGAGGCAGCAGCCAGCCCCTCTCTGTTGTCATCTCACACGGATTCAAACTTACTTAAATTCCACTTTCCTTGTCATTAGACCTTAGACTAATATAATTTTTTTTTATATATAACAAAAATTATGTTGATTGGACCTTCCAATTTAAAAGTTACCCAATAATTTAGGATTCAATTTCAATGTTTATTTATTTCTGCATTATAATTATCTTGCTATTATAATTGAAAATAAAGTACAAAGTAGCCATAGTTGTCGTATAATCAAGTCATAAGAAGAGAGGAAGGAGACGAAGCAGCATATGAGAGAATAAAAAGAAGGGTATTTTATAATTTAATTTTTAAAATTATTTTTCTAAAATATAATTTACTTAACTAATATCTTAAAAAATGTGTGAATATATCAAATATTAAATATATCATTTAAAATTGTATTTTCACTTTTTTGAATCAAATAATTATAAAAATTAATTAAAATAATTATTTTTAATGTAAATAGAAGTATTATTTAACATAAAATCTATTGAATATTAATTAAAATAATAAAAAATTTATTTTTATTATTAATTTTACTAATAATTTTTAAATTAAGTAATTATATTAACGTGTTTTTTAATTTAAAATAAAAAATATAAATTAACGTTTAAAAATGATATTATTAATTTATTCCAGATAATTAAGTTCCGTACTCCTTGTTCCACAAGGTCAATGGGTTCAATGAATCATGGCGTCTTAATAAATTTGATAAACCCTAGAATGACACAGAGAAAATAACCACAAGAAACAAACAACCCGAAACATAACCTCGCATCCAAACAGACCCCAAAAGCAAAGATGAAAACCGAAACCACGATCTGGTTTCTGGTATCTGGTGTTCAATTTGATGGGTGGGAGAATATAGCAAAGAAACCCCACTTCTTTATGCAGATACATTGCATGTGGGCTATCATTGCGTGTATTGTCATGTACCCAAACAACATTCCACTTGCAATAAAGGCTCTGACTTGCTCAACCCAGCCCTTTCATTCATTTCTCTGTCTTCTTTCTCTTCTCTCTTTCTCTCCATCTCTTTTTGCCCTATCTGATAGGGTTTCCATCTCCTTGTATCTCCGATCTTTTTCATGCAATCGCGTCTTGAATCTCTATACGGTGGTTTGTTAGCGTTTATTGTTGTTGGGTTTCTCTTTTTTTCTCTCTTTGGAGGGTTTCTCGGTGCTAGACGGTGCGGATTTGACCTCCCGGGGTTTTTTGAGCTGTACCCATGTCTAAGCTCTTTGGTTTCGCTGGTAAGCTTTTTAATTTTTCGCATGTATCGTATTTTTGTTCCCTTTTAGCTGAATATATCTACTTCTCCAGCTCGTTTGTTGATTGTGTGGTAGATCAGATATTTGGGTTTAATTTTTGAGATCACCTTAGCTGTTGACTGCATGGTTTGTCTGCCTTTTTGGATTTGGGGACATGGGTCGTGTTTTTGATGTGAGAATTTATGGGTTATTGGATTGGATCTCATACACGCGGTTTTTTAGGATTATTTTCATGATAGATCAGACACTGCAACTTAAAGTTTTGCTTGAATACGGTAGCTATTGTGATCATGTTTATAAAAATTAAACAGACGTGTGTTCTTAGGGTAGTAGTATTAGGTTGTTTTAGACTTGATAAGGGTTCTTAAATGGTTTGTTGATATGATCCTGTTTCCTGCTATGATTTTTGGATTTGATGATCAGATTTAGATGCGGTCAGTCTACTACTTCTCTGAAGTAAGCTAAAGTTGCAGGACTATCATTTTAGGCATGCCTGAATCAAAAGAAAAAAAAAGTGTTAATTATATAATCAGTTTAAATGTGTAAAAGCTAGAATTTTGAGGTCGTATTTTAGATGATTAATCTTTTTTGGTTTGGTTATAATTTAGATAATTAATCTTGATGGTATGTCATGGTATTTGTATTTTTCTTAGTGGTAGATCCTGACCGGAAGGGTAGATCTGCGTCACCAATAACTTATTCTAAACCTTAACTTGCCTTACCAGGAATCATAGCTGTCCAATACTTCGACTTGGGTTCAAAACATAAGAATTTTGTCATCCAGTTGTATAAGATTGGCAGTCATCAAGTAAAGATCAACAACAGCTTGCTGACTAAATTTGTTTGTTGTGACTTTCCTGTTTAGAACTTAGAAGCATATGAATCTTCTTAGTTTCTCTTGGTTTAATGCATGCAAAGATTTTGTCGTGTAATTGTAGAAGGTATTGTTGTAGTTGTGGATTGTTAGAAAAATGATTGAAGCCATTTTATCAAATTTAGCTTATTTGTGGATTGGGTTTCTTGAATTAATGGAAGATGTTGACTTTGGTTTCTCAGGAGATGATGATTTTTGCCCTGGGCGGTCAATATACCCAAACCCCAAGGAGCCTAGCCTCTTTTTGTCCCTTGGTCATCATGTGGATGTGTATTTTACTTCCAGCAAGAGAACTCGCATCAGTGCTCCATTTGTTTTTGGTGGAGAGAGGTTTGAGCAGAAAAGGCAAGCATCTATTGAAGTTCTGCCAGATGAATGTCTTTTTGAAATCTTTAGACGTCTGCCTGGAGGAGAGGAAAGGAGTGCCTGTGCTTGTGTTTCAAAGCGCTGGCTTTCTCTTCTGAGTAATATGTCCAGGGATGAACTCTGTGACAAGAAAACTACCCAATTGTTGAATGAATCAGTTGAAAAGAATGGTGAGGTTAAGTCTCGGGCTGAAAATCAAGAAATTGAGGGTGGTGGATGCCTTTCCAGGTGCTTGGAGGGGAAGAAGGCCACTGATATTAGACTGTCAGCTATTGCTGTTGGAACTGCTAGTCGAGGAGGTTTGGGAAAGCTTTCAATCTGTGGAAACAATTCTTACCATGGGGTGACAAGTGCAGGTCTGAGGGCAATTGCACGTGGCTGCCCTTCGCTTAAGGCTCTTACCTTATGGAAATTGCCTTTGGTTGGTGATGAAGGTCTGTACGAGATTGCTAATGGCTGTCACATGCTGGAGAAGCTTGATCTTTGTGGGTGCCCTGCAATTTCTGACAAGGGTTTGCTTGCAATTGCCAGGAACTGTCCAAATTTGACTGATCTAACAATAGAAGCTTGTTCAGGCATTGGGAATGAGGGTCTGCAAGCTGTTGGCCGATATTGCACCAATCTAAAATCCATCTCAATCGAGAACTGCCCAGTTGTTGGGGATCAAGGAATTTCAGGTCTGGTATCTTCAGCAACATATGGTTTGTCAAAGATGAAGCTCCAGGCTTTGAATGTCACTGATGTGTCTCTGGCTGTTATTGGGCACTATGGCAAGGCAGTTACTGATCTTGTTCTTACCAACCTCCCAAATGTGAGTGAGAAGGGCTTTTGGGTCATGGGTAATGGCCATGGCTTACAGAAGCTGAAGTCCTTTACAGTTACATCTTGCCGAGGACTGACGGATACTGGGCTGGAAGCTATGGGGAAGGGTTGCCCAAATTTAAAGCAGTTCTGCCTCCGCAAGTGTGCATTCCTAACTGACAATGGACTGGTATTGTTTGTGAGAGCTGCGAAGTCGCTGGAGAGCCTGCAGTTGGAGGAGTGCCACAGGATTACCCAGCTTGGTTGTTTTGGTTCCCTTTTGAACTGTGGTGCACAATTGAAGGCTCTTGCTATGGTGAACTGCTTGGGAATTAGAGACTTGAATCTGAAATTACCTCAGTTTTCTCCTTGCAAATCCCTACGTTCATTGTGCGTCCGTAACTGCCCAGGTTTTGGCGATGGAAGCTTGGCTCTTATGGGAAAGTTCTGTCCTCAGTTGCAGTATGTGGAATTGAGTGGACTCAAGGGTGTAACTGATGCTGGGTTTACTCCATTGCTTGAGAATTATGATGCAGGTTTGGTGAAGGTTAATCTTAGTGGTTGTGTGAATGTGTCTGACAAAGTGGTGTCAGCGTTGACTGAGCAGCATGGTTGGACTCTTGAAGTTCTGAATCTTGATGGATGTGTGAAAATTACTGATGCAAGTTTGGCTGCAATTGCGGAGAACTGCTTGTTGCTCAGTGAACTTTATGTCTCAAGGTGTGCAATCTCAGATTCTGGGCTTATGGTGATGGCTTGTTCAAACCAGCTCAATCTGCAGATCTTTTCAGTGTCGGGTTGCTCTATGATATCAGACCAGAGCTTAACTGCCCTTGTGAAAATGGGTCAGACTCTGCTAGGATTGAATCTCCAGCACTGTAACGCCATCAGCACCAGCACTGTTGATCTGCTTGTAGAGCGGCTGTGGAGGTGTGATATCCTTTCCTAGGCATTGAATGATGTGGAGAGAATCCCTTTGCGGAATTAGTATGGCAAACATAATGCACAGGGTTCAAAGTATGCAGCCTCAGATTCTAGTCAGCTTTTATGAGTAGCTTCAGCAGCTTGTGTAGTTTTTGGGTCCATCAGCCATGGGTCTTTTCTTCTTCTGGTACTCGGTTCCCTTTTCCTGGGAGCGTGGCCATTGATACTCTTTTTTTTGCAGGCTTCTGTTCATCAGAATCCTGTTAGAAATATTTTAGCTCCGAGAATATCGGATGCAAATTTCATGATGGCCATAATTCCCTGAGAATACAGTCAACTGGGTTCTGATTTTTAGGTTTTAATTGTTTCCTGTTTCATGGTTTTGACACTTGGTGTTTTAGCCTGGCCTTGTATATGGGTTACACCTGCTTACTCGGCTAATGCTTTTCTATGACCTACCAGTGTCGAGTCTGTCCATCGTGAGTCTTCTTTTTTTTTTTTTGTAGTCATGTTTAAAACGTGATGGTTGGGTCTGTTTTCCCCGAAGGGTGGGATATGATAGAATCAATTGTTCTGGTTGCTGTTGGCAGTTCGAGAGATGGTGCCGTGTAGTCGTGGGCTTTGGCCGTGGCAGCAGGTTATAGGGTCTGCCGTGACAACCTATCTCCTTCAAGGGGGGCGGGGTTGTTTTTTAATCCAAGCCCATGTTTTACCGGTTTCATTTCTTCAAGAACTGTATTTTGCCACTGCTTGTGTAATGAAAAATATTTCCACCCTTTGTGTTGTATTGAATCTTATCTTATGAATGATGATAAATAAAAAGTTAATGCAGTCATTTGTATTTGGTGGTGTTTTTGTTCTTTTAATCCAAGCCTTTGTTTTACAGGTTCATTTCTGCAGAAACTGTATTTTGCCACTGCTTGCATAATGAAAAATATTTCCACTGTGTGTTGTATGCTTCTTATATATTGAATGAAAAATGAAGATTACGTGCAGCATTTATAATTGGTATTTGGCTGGTTGATATTTTTCTTGGAGCCTGTATGCTTGATGTTTTTATTTGCGCACACTGGGTATGTTGTGGGTTGAATGTTGAAGTTGAGAACCCAAAAATTAAATGCTAGTTGAGGCCGAGCAATACTTGTTGTGTCGGGAATTCTATCGTTTAGAGCAGGTGCACTGGGTAGGTCTGTCTCTATGCTGCGGGCTTGAGAGCGACCAAGGACTGGTGATTGCCTCAGCGGAGTTTGGAAAGTTGCGGAAAGTAGTCATATTCAGCCGATAATCTTGACAAGATTTGAAACATCTGGCCCTTGCAATTAATCTTTGATTAGATATGATCCTGTACTCGTTTAATCATGCAAAGAGTGGAATTAATATTTGATCGGACATAAACCATTGCTTGTTGACGCACCAATCATTTATTCAATGGAGGTAGGTAGGAGATGTACTAGGACATAATTGAAGGAAGCTGCTGAGAAAATCTGTAGCGGTTAGAAATGGATGGGGAATCCAATAAAAGTGAACATATGAATCCTTTTTAAGTTGAATCTTGATTCACATTTAATTACTAGTTATCTGACTGGGAATATCATATTTCATATGGTTTAGCAAATTTCCAAGTCCCTCCCCCACCCACCCCCCCCAAAAAAAAAAAAAGACAGCATTATCACGAACAATATTACATGTCTGTGAACCCCATGTGCCCTTGGAACCTTGAAAATTCAACCATGGATTCGGCAAATCATTTCACATGGGAAGGAAGAGCTTTTAAAAAAAAAAAAAACCAAAGAAGAAGCAGCTTTTAGCCCAATCCCATTCAATTGAGCATGTTTGTGGTTTTTATCATTTCTTGGAGGATTAAAGCCCGTTTGATAGTGAGGCAACCGGGGAATAAAGAAAGTTCAATGCTTCCTCTCTCAAGTATTTTGGTGTTTTGAGTTTTTTCTGCAAGATGTTGCCAAACAAGGTCTTCGTTCTGGTAATAGTCCCTATTTTTCTAGCAAATTCCCTGTTACAGCGACAGTTGGTGGGATAAGAGGTGCATGCCCAAGGCCCATGAAGGGTTTTAATTGGCTCCAAACTTCATACAGAAGGCCAATTTCGGTCTTCTCCTCACAATCATAAACTGAAATCAAACTGAAATCATCGGTTTAACCTAGTAATTTAATTCAACTTAAATCAATCTTAAAAAAAAAAAAAATACAATATGGTCGATGGAGGATGGTGTCACCTGAGCCAACTCGAATTGAATCACTCAAAATTGAATTTAGTCTGAAACCGAGATTGTTATTGAATTAGACCAAACTCTCTTGAATTATCTTAAACTGAAACTGTAGAGTCGATCCAATTCCGATTCATTCTCTTTCTCAACTATAAACTGCTGGTTTCAGTTGGAATTCGGCCTGGGCCGAATCGGCTGTAAGGTCTAGTTAGTAGTGTCCAAACACTGTAAGACTTAACCTTGAACAACAACCTGAAAGAAACAAGGTAGTTATATTGATTTTGAAAATTCAATGTTGGACTATTGAAATAGGTAGAATAGGCAAAAGTTGGTTGAAATTTTAATTTCATGGCTGCCTTCGAAGTTGATGTGCATTTGACCTCAAGTTTTCTTTCTCTGAAAACGGATGAAAATGTAATCGAAACTAAAATATGGTTTATGTGAATCGTCCAAAGACTTGGGCGACTGGAACCCATGAACAGAGCAGGAAATAAAAGAACTTGCGATACAAGAGCTTGCTTAAAATCAAAGATAATTCAATACGAAATAAGTTTATAATCCTAATAGCTAATTAAGAATTATTATTTATTTTAAAATTTCATTTTATGGTAAATGCAAGAAGAAAGAACACAAGGATTCCCATGATATACAACAGAACAAACCAGCCTTCATCATCAAACAGACAGCACTTTCTAATCTCCAGCTATCTAGCAGCAGACTCCTCTAAAATTTTTCCAAAAATATATATATATTTTTTTTTCAATAAGCAAACGGATAAAGTATGCTTAACAACATAAATAAGGTAATTTTAGAAAATGGTAACATACAATGCTGCAAGCAGAATAAAGAATCCTATTGAGAAGATCAGCAGCCATGCAAGCAGGCACACAAAACAACCAATGCTGCTGACTACTGACAAACATGACATCACAATCCATAGCTTCATTGTGCGATGATTCAAGTCTTGACCACTTATTTACGGACACGGATTTTCAAGGCCTTTGTAGAGCTTCTGATTCCAGTGCTGCTCTGATCAACTCTCGGATGCTATTGGTTCTTGCACTAAAGTAGGCTGAGCTTGCTCTCCAACAACTAGCTCCTCATCTTTTTGGATGGGAGATGCATTTTCATTCATTGGATTAGACAAGGTGGCATTTTCCTCATTTGTTACTTTAGATGATGCAGTTTTTTCATCATTTGTTGCATTCGATAAACTGCTCTTCTGAGAAGGCAGTTTCGGGAGGGACTTCCGCTGTGGCTTCTTTGAATGAACAGGAGAAGGTCCTTTGGCAGAGTTGTTCTGCGACATTCCCTCATCTAAACTTAGCCGACCTGGTTGAATACTCTGCCCATGGTTTCCTTCAGGACCTACAGGAGATGAACTCTTCCTTCGACCTAACTTGGGAGATTTGGGTCTTGTTGGGGGTATCTGCATCAAAGGAAAGTAAAAGAAACTAAGGTCAACATAATTTTAATGGGATGATAGTCCCACCAGCTAGTCTTCTACAATCAAAGAACAACTCAACTCAACTCAACTAAGCCTTAATCCCAAAGATTTGGGGTCGGCTATATGGTTTCGCTTTCTCCGCTCTAAACGATTTTGGGTTAAATCCTCAGAAATGTGTAATGCTTCTAGGTCATGTTGATTCTACAATCAAAGAACATTTTAACTAAAACGTTATTGCTACCACATAAGAGACGGGATTAGAATTGTAACCCCTCGGAGCTAAGTCCTAAACACATAGCTATATCTCTTGCAAGATTAATTAATTAGGTTGAATTGCCCATATATTAGTCCAAGAATCTTGGTACTCTCAGGAGGTTTACCCTGATAATTTTCCCAAATGATAATTTTCATCAAATTTCACAAGCTAAAATGAAGGAATTAGACATAGATGAAGTGGTAAGATCAAGAAAAGAGAAAGGGAGGGGAGGGGGCCAAGAAAAAGCAAAACAAACAGATGTAATTCCAATTGGGCACATACATTCATTCAGGATTTTCACCAACTATAGAAACGGAATGCTATGTTCAGAATTTTCACTTACTAGCACAAAATATTTAGATAAACTAGGATTCTACACACAACAGAAAATATATGTAGTCCAAGTCCGTTACACCAAATTTCAAAACCTTAAGACACAGTTGAAGGTCCCATTGAATTGCCTCAGCTAGAACAACATAGGCCCCTTAGAGTAAATTCACTAACATTTAAAAATGCATGACATACTTGCCTTTTTTAGCTCCACCTTAGGCGGTGGAGGCTCCTGATAGAAGCTAGGCATTGGCGTTGCTTTAAAGTTCAAACTTTTCCTGAACAACTTGATCTCCGCTTCTTGGGTTTCCTGCAAGAGGATTTTGCCATGATAGAAACAAAATTCACAAAAATCACAGTCCACTGAAATCATAAATAATTCTAATATTCTATACCTTGGATTTTGCTTGCAAGGTATTCTTTTCCACTTCCTTGGCATGAATCTTTTCCTCAAGTTTAGAGTAGAACTGTCCAATGATAGTCAAAAGATTATGTTGACACTGTAAGTGTTGCTGGAGAAGCTAACAAATTGACTCGAGAAGGTTCAAGAATAAAACAAACCTCTTTCCTTCTCTCGGCTCGTTCATCACACTTAAAGCTAAAACCATAATTGGGAAGTGTACCCACCCTGCGAGGTTTGGCCTCTTCTGAAGTGGGACTTCTACAGGGCAACTAAGGATGAACTGAACTTAGAAAGATCAAATGGCAACTGACAGTATAAAGACATAAATAAAGATCACACATATTCTACCCAGTACCCACAAAAAAAAAAAAATAGTAAAGTGTTCAAATAAAAAGGATACAAAGGAGTTTGTGACTCCCCTTCAGCTTTAATGTTAGGTCCTTTCTTCAAAGCTTTCACTTTTGTCCTCTCCCTGTATCCAGGAAATCACAGTTCACAAAGAGCTGGATAGAAGAGCAGTTATCAATAAATGTATTTATCATTTTTTACAGATACTGAAAAATAATCAAACATTCCAGATCAAATTAGCCACTCTTTATCCCTCTTTTCTCCTCTTGAAATTAATAGAGGAACATTAACATGTGCAAACAATACATACATGAGGCCTTCAGAGGATGCCACATCAGACTTCCCAGAATGCTGTTAGGAACAGACAAAATCAAATACAACATAAGCAACTCCAACACCATATACTAGACATTCAAGAAACTTTAATAATATAAATCTATATCTTAGATGCCTGAACCTGCTTCTCATTGAATGATTTACTTGTCAAGGGCTGCTTTGACTGTGAATTTGATGAAAGTGAACCATTTGAAACAGTAGGAGGTGCCCTGGCAACTTTTCCATCCTTGCTCTTCTTAGTCTGAGTGGCTGAGACATTTTTTGTGTTTGATGGCTTTTCGCTCTTGCCCTTTCCAGGACCCTTCAGTGATTTGACATGCTCTGAATGTTCAGCATCTTTTATTTCCCCTTCCTGTATGACAGATTGACTGGTTTCTAAAAAGCCCTAATTTTATCTACTAACCAAACAAACATCTTGGAATGCTACTTACCTTAGAACCAGTGAATCCATTGCTTCCCACATGTACATTTGACTCTTCCCTGGACTCGCCAGCAGATGAAATATGAATAGTTAAGTCCTCCAACTTAGATGCATTGTCTAAATTTTCATCTGGCCCTGTAGAGACTGCAATTTTCCCAATAGTCCCATTTACATTATTTGAAACAACACCATCCCCAGAGGCAGGAATTTGCTCATGAACACCATTTTGATAGCCAGTTTCAAGCCCATCGATGGGAACAAGACTATCGAAATCCATTGGACACTGCACAACAAAATAAATGAATAAAAAAATAAAGCAATACTCACGGTGCAAATTATTTTTGACAAACAAAGGAAGATTCATTGTGCAGGGAAATTTCATAGTGCTACTCATAGTGAAAAGGGATCAACTCTGATTATAACAATCTCCGCACGCTAAACTTCTAAGCCCACAACCATTTAAGTCAATCACCAAATTATTGCTCAAATGCATATTGTTTTATAAACAAAGTTTCCAGGTAATGTAAAGAAATTAAGGCACGTATTGTCCATCAGAAACATGTGAGACTAACATATAGGCAACTAGGTTAATACAATATTTCAACAAATCATTACCACTTTAGCCTCTACTAGGCAGACTAAAAAACGGGGAGAAAAATAAAGATAATTCTTCAAGTGAGTAGAGACCCAGCCAACAGGAACCTAGAGTCCTTCCTAACCATAAAAAAAACGTAAACAAAAACCCACTTAAACCTCTATTTTATACTACTTTTCCACCGGTTAATCAGCAACCAATCAACAAGAAATATTTAAACAAAAAAGAAAGCACTTGGAAACGGCAATCCATTCCAGCAAATAATATTTCGACTTCAAAAAATCAGAATCAAATCAGGAGAATCCAATCAGCATAAAAAGAACAGAAAAACAAATTAAGATTCGACCAAATTAATAATCTACACATCAACTGAAAAAGAAAAATAGGGGCAAATGGACTTAAGGGGCAAATCCGTCATTTGAACACTGATCTGCTCATAGCAGAAACATGCAAACAAAATTTGGAACATAAATCAACACTGAGTTAGGTAGTGATTAGTGAAATAGAAACCACTAGTTATTTGAAATCTAAGATACAATGGGACTTGTGGTGTTAAAGTAACAGTACAGATAACTTGAGATTTAGTTTTCCTTCAATTTATCAACAACCAAACAAAAGAAAACAAACACGGCCGAAAATTTTCCTCCTTACCTGCGATATTCAGAGGTCCATGAAAACAGATTTGAGTAAGGAGAGAAGGAGATTTGCGAATGGGTCCAAAGAATCTGAGAGAAAGAGAGAAGAAAGGAGGGCGGTTTCGGAAATCAAAGGATCCGAACCCGAAAGAAGACGATCTATCGGATAGTGTAAATTCAAACAGAGATAGGTATTTGGATTTTGAAGGCTCGAACCTCAAAGGCGTTTTAAAACAGCGGCTTTCAAATCCATTTGCAGGTCACTGTCTGCTTCTACATAGCAAGAGAGACAGAGAGCTTATACGACCACACCAGATAAAGGTTTATCTTATATGGTAATTCTACGGTTTTAAATGGAAAATTAATTTTTTTTCTAAGGGACGGTTAACTGACGCAGTAAATACATAGTTACTGGCTGACGTAGTCAAAATTTTTTTTCAAAAAAAGAAACTATTTTTTTAATAATGTTTTTTTCTTTAACTGCAATTGTTGCATTATAAAGGCCCAATGGGTAACAGAACAGAGAAGGACTTTGAGTTTCAAAAAATCAACCTATTATAAAAAATAAAAAAAAACTCATCCCATCAAACAGTAATCCTAATAGACAAGAATAATCATCAACTTAAACTCTTACGGCGGCTAGGAAAGCACACTTCGATTTAAATTAAATTAATTTAATTTAATCAATTTAATTTTAAAATTTAATTTATTTAATTTAATTTATAAATTTTAATAATTTTAATTAATCAATTCAGTTTGATTATTTTTATAAAAAATAAAAAAATATAATCGAATCGAAATATATATATATATATATATACATATATATATATATCAAGAAAATCCATGATGTTTTAGTTTTGATTTTTAAATTTTTTTTTAATATTTTTGTTATTGAAATTTAATATTTAAAATATGGAATCTTGTAAAATTTGATTTGATCTATTTAAAATCGAACCGAATTGATATTTATCGATTTGATTCAATTCAATTCTCCCTTAATGATCAGTTTGATTCGGTTTTTAAAATTTTTAATTTTTAATTTTCGATTTTATTGATTCAATTTAAAATCGAACCGATCATTTGTACACCCCAACTTGCAGCGCCAGACCTCTTAAGAGTCAAATTTGGTTCAGTAATTAGAAAAGAAGAGAAATGGAAGCATTCCGGCCAACAAGAGACACAACATGCTTCCAAAACACCTTCTAAAGCTATGTACCTAAACAGTTAGTCGGCAGACCTCAAAAGCCAAACATAGTACAACCATCGATAGCAACCTTCATAAGAGATGGTGGGAGAGCTCGTAACCTCTCAATTTTGTATAGCTTGGAGGATTGGCAGCCATCAAGGAGGCTGACTCAAGGACTCATTGAGAAATCCACCACCATGATAGCAAGGATTCCCCCATGGAGACAGAAGCCACCACACATCCATGACCTGCTTGACTCAAGCATAGCAAAAACAAAAAAAAGAAACATAAACACAAATCTTTAAACATACCATTTCTATTTCTTTCAAACTTGCAAGACAAACATTTACATCCAACCAATATGGGTAAGGGCTAAACCACAATCTAAGCTAGAGAACAAAGTCTTCCTCGCCCAGAGGCAAAGGAAGCTTATTGGAGTGAGAAAACACTCAGCGAACGTGAGAGAGGCAAATAGCTGGAAATAGATAATAGAGAGAAATTTCTCTCTCCAAAACTAGAGAGAGAAGATTATTTACTTTTTCATTATTATAGAAATTTAGCAATTTTATTTATTGCTATGCAAAATGAGACAATATTTTTGACTTAGCATTTGTCAATAATGATAGTTGTAAAATCTATTAAGTCATTGGATGACTATCATGTGGCTTTGGAGATCATTGGATGGGCTCATGCAATCACCATGAAAGTGGGATGGTCACTTAATGAGAGATAACGATCACTTTAGAGGGTTAAGGTGATCTTGTTAGAGAAACTATCCTCCATGCTCTAAGGGATTGTGCGAGTGTTAGAAATTTCTGGTGATCATTTTTACTGTGACGTGTTGGATGTTATGGAGGTGGAGAAATGTTGTTGTGTTCGAAGGGAAGGTTAATAGGCCTGATAGTGCTGGAGTTACTATTATTATGTTCTTTAAGCAATGTGTATAGTCTTCAGATATGGCAGAGATGGATTATGGTTCTTTGCACAGCAGGGAATGGGTTTGGATTGGTTGGGATTTGCTTGCATTTGGGTGGTATAAACTAAATACAGATGGTTCTCTTGGAGGCTGAAATAGGCAAGCTTCAGCAGGAAGTGTTATCTGTAACCATGTGGGTGCTTGGAGTACTGGATTTGAGGCTAATCCTAGTTCTTGCTCCATTATTATGGCAGAGCTATAGGGTGTGTTTATTGGTGTCAATTTAGCCTGGGAAAGTGGTATTTGTAGATTATGTGTGGAAACTGATAGTGCAATGGTAGTTGCTCTTCTTGGGAAGATGCATCAAGTCAATCCATTCTCTTAGTTGCTATATGAGATTAGGGAGATGCTTTCCAGAGATTAGGAGGTGCATATCAAACACATATACAAGGAAGGAAATATGTGTGCTGATTGGCTTGCAAATTTCAATCATTCTTGCTCTTTGGGTGTTATTCATTTTGAAGCTCCTCCTTTTGGGATCAACAACATCCTCTTCCATGACATTTGTGGATGTTCCTATCCTAGATTTTGTTTGATATCATTTTGTTCTTCTGCTCCCTTGTTTCCAAAATAATAATAATAATAATAAGAGGTCAGAGTCAAATGGGGACTTCATGGTTTGGCACTCCAATATTTGAGTTAGAGGGCAAATATGAGAGTGTTTAACGGAAGCAAGCTCTTAAAATAGCTTACTAGCAACAAATTCAACAAGATTCTCCTCTTCATTATGACCACCAAACACATTTTCAAATTCATCACCAAGCTCTTCATACCCCAAGTATATCTTGATTTAAAGAATTTTCTATTTGATAAAAAATAAAAGAAAAATCACTTTGCTCAATAAGAAAGTTGGGACATGTATAATTTGTAAAAAAGTTATCTTGAGAAAAAAAAATTTTAGTTTGTTCACTGAGTGATAACGTTTGAAGGAGTTTCGAATTAAGTTAAAGAAAAAGTTGGTGTGTGATGAAAACTCATTTGTTGAGCTTGAATTTGGTATGCTCATGGATTTATGGGAGAGAATATAGAAAAGCTAATTTGATTAGTTGATTGTATTATCATAGGTGTAGATAACTATTCTCTTTGAGGAGAATCTATGAATCTATGATATGATAATACAGAAGATTTATAATATTGTCAGAATGAAAATAATCTTATCTTTCATTCCTCAACTGGTCATAAAGACAAACATATATATATATATATATATATATATATATATATATATATATACTGCATTACTCAATTTTGAAAGATTTAATACGTTATTATAGATGGAATTTAACCTGGTTGATTTATTGGAAAATTATTATTAAATTTTTTATTTTAATAAAATTAATTATTTAATTATCATATTTAAAAAATAAATTAACTAATCCTCATAGATTTGTTTAGTTTACTCTTTAGCTTATTTGTTTAATTTAAAAAATTTATTAATTAAAATATTCAAAAAATTGTCATTATGAATATTAAATAATTTAAATTTAAAAATATAGAATTATATAATTATATTTTTTAAATTACAAGTACCAAATAAAATTTAAATTAATATTTAAAATCACTAAATGAATTAAAGTGTAAATAGAAAAAAAAATATAGAGATTAATTAATATATTTTTTAAAATAAATAATTAAATAATTAATTTTATTAAAATATAAAAATTAATTAAAATTTTTTCTTAATTTAATTAATAAGAACGAAAGTTCATCTTTTTATAGCAAATTAAGCTTAAATTTTGTCAAAAACTATTAGAAATAGAGCTAGCTATCGAGCCGATTTTGATTCAACGTTCAAAGGATCAAAATCAAATTGTAGAGTCCTTCTATTTTGGTTTGATTCATATTTTAATTAAATATAATGATTTAACTTTTTTTTCAAAATTTTTTATTTTTTTCAAATAAATTTTACTCTAAAATCAAATCGCTTAATTTCATCTTATTTAAAATATATTAATTTAATTTAATTTAAAAATTAAATATACATTATTTATGTGATAGACTTAAGTTTTAACCTCATTCCCTCGTTTTGAAAATGTGAGATCATTGGGTCGCAACACGTGGCTTGTTTGTAAGATCAAAAGTCAAACCCAAGCATCGCCGCACCAATTTTTATTTTGTTTGTTCAGGCTTTGCCTTGTCTCTTCTCCATCCATATTATATCTTCAAGCTACTTTTTTATAAATTATTTTTTAAAATATATTTTATTATATAAATAAATAAATAATTAATTAATTAAATTTGATTTTTTTTAATTGTAATTTAAGAATGTTAAAAGAGCGTTTATCATGATTTACCTTTTTAAAATAAAACTTATTATATAATATATATAATTTTCTTAAATTAAGAGTTTATTTGATATTATTATTTTAATTTATTAAATTTTATTTAATATATTATAATTATAAAAAAAATTAACATAAAACTTAATTTTAAACTATTTTTAAGTAATATTTAAAAAATATTTTAAAAAATAATTATAAAATAAGTTTTTAGCCCTCAATTATAATTTTGAAGGCAGTCTAACTTAAGCTATATATACAATTTTTTTTCCCCTATTATTGAAATAATATAAGCTTAGCAAAGGCCCCACCATAGTTTAAGAAGAAAAATAAATTATAACTTTATGATTGCTTCAAATGTGGACTGTAATTTTTTACTTTAATTTAATAATAAAATTAATAAAAAATTAAAATTATATTTCTACTTAAAATTTTAAGCCGATGATAAGTGTTTGATCTTACGATTAATATTAAAGTTGTGAATTTGAATTCCAAATTAGTTCTGAAAGATTATATAAAATATATTTAATTATATAAATTTTATTTATTTTGTATGAGTTCAAACCCATAAATAAATTTATAACTACAATCTAAATAAATGATTTATATAACTCTCCATTTATATATATAATAATTATCACAAAACTCATAATTCTCTATATGTGACATTAGGGATATGTTTACTTTTGAAAAATGGTTTTATGCTTTTTATTTTTAATTTATAAGAAAAATTAATTTTCATTTTTATAGAGAACAAAGAAAAATATAAAAAATGTGTTAACTTTTTAATAATAAAAAATAATTTTATAATTTAAAAATTAAAAAAATTAATATCTTATATAATTAAAATCATGATAAAATATATTAAAAACTTATTTTATTTTTAAAATTTTTGCATTATAATATGTAATTTTCCTTTATTTTATAATACTATGATTAATTTATTTTATTATTATAAAAAATATTTTTAAATAATTAAGTAAAAAATAATTAAATTACTTTTTTAAACCTCAATTAAATTATAAAATTTGAGTTACTAAAATTATGAGGTCAAGGTAACACCCCTAATTTTTAAATATATTATTTTTGGGCAAATATTGATGTTTTAATTTTATTTAAATTTTAGGAAATTATTTGAAATTTTTCAGATTTTCGAAATCTGGTTTGATTTCCTGGAAATATAAAACTTTGATGATTTTTAAAAATTAATTTAAAAACCATGTGGCAAAACTAAAAGTATATTTGGAGTCTACAAATTTTTTTGAGTTTTCTGAAATTTTTTCGAAATTTTTGGACCTCGTTTTCGGTCCCAAGGCAGAGTAAAAATTCAAAATTTTGTATTCGAATCGAACCGGCTGAATCGAACCGGACCGGATCGGACCGATCGAATCGGACCGGCCCCTTCTTCTTCTTCTCTTTTTCTTCCGCGCGTCCCGACCTTCCTCTCCTTCTCTCCCGTTTGCTCTCTCCTCCCTCCTCCCCTTGCAGCGCCGTCGCCTCCCCTATCGCTCCAGCCCGCCGGTGCCCGTCCCCAGCCGCCCCAGCTCTCCTGCCGTCGCCCGAAACGCCGGAAAAAGGCGCCCGAAGCGACGCAACGTGCAAATGCGCCGCTTCGTCTTTCCGGCGAAAATCCGGCCGATCCGGCCACCAATCGGACCGAGTCTTGTGTCTAAATTCATCTACTCGTCGAGAGCTTTCCATAGACACCAAGAACACCGAAATCCATCGAGCGATTTGTCCAATTTTTGCCCGGGAAGTTTTAGCACATTTTTACTTTTGGGCTAGATTTCTCACAAACCGTGAACCCCACGAGAAAACTGAGAGTACCAGAGCGCTCCACTCATCTAGAGCTTCGCGGCAATATAAATTTCAAAATTTTCTGACACCGTTTTTCGGTGGGTCCCACGGAACTTCACAGTATTTTTTCGAGCATTAAATGAGCTTAGAAAATTCTGAAAAATTTATATACTAACCCCCGTGTTGTGGGCTTCGTGTAGGTATCTTCAATTCGCGGAAATTCGACAGTTGTCCAGGTCTGTGAATTTCCGACCAGATAGATCGGTTACCGAAAAAGTCTCCGAATTGAATCGAGATTTTGGCTACCCTACCATTGTCAGATGTCCCGAGCGCGTTCCAGAAGTTGGAATCGGCATAGGTAAACCCGAACCTTACTTTTTCGCAATTTTCTAGTTCTTAAATGAGATTAAAAATCCGTAAAATATTCGTGGTAGCTCAGAAAATTATGATTCTTTTTGCAATAGCCTAGTAATATTGTTAAGGACCACGGGGCAAAATTTTAGAATTTTTAGAGCTTATTTGGACAGTTTTTGCAAAATGATCAAATATAAGGACTAAACTGTAAATTTACATATTGTGATTGATGACTGTTTGGATGGGCCCAGGAGGGGCTGTGAGATGTGATTGAGTTTGTGGATATATGGATTGTGAATATAGAAGTGCGTTTTGAGCCCTTTTGCAGGTTGGGTAGGTCCTAGGTATAGGGGAGACTCTGCCGAATTTTCGGCACGACTTATGACGTATTTGGTCTTTTCTTGATTTGTATTGAGTCAATTGTATTAAATAATTGTAATGTAATTGTCAGGTGAGCCGGGACAGCCTTCTTCCTCCGCCCAGCCGCCACAGTGATTGCTGTCAAGTTTGTGAGTAAAATATTAATTTTAATTATAATTTCGATATTATTATATGTTCAAGCATGCCCATGCATCACTTATATGCATATATCTATGTAGTTAAACTCTAGGCACGATTTATGTTGCATTCATAACTGTTAAAGTGCCATGGATATTGTTATGGTAATTTGGAGCAGTGTGCATGCGTTGGCGTGCGTGTGATGTGGTGTGGACTATGGATAGGACGGGTAGACATGGCTTGAGATCTTCGCTGGGACCCAATCCTTCCGGGGTAGTCACGGCTTGAGTTCTTCACTGGGACCCCGATTTGGTATATTAAGCGAAAGTCCGGCTTGAGTTATTTGTTGGCACAGGTTGGATTTAAGAAGCTGTATAGGGAATTAGCTCCCATATATTATGATTGATATTACTGGGTGTGTGAGTGCTCCAAATTACCTTTTTGCTGTTATGATGTGAATTTATTGCTGATGTTGCATTTCACTCTACAGGGTGCATTAGTTTTAGATAGTTATAGAGATTACGGTTATAATTGATATTTTACTCTCTGAGTCGAACGCTCACTCCTGTTCAATATTTTTTCCAGGCCACAGGAGGATATTTTTGAGGTTAACCTGCTTTTCTCCCTCGCAGGTCATCTATTTATGTTTGTGTAATTCTATAAACTTCTAGAATTTTCGCATGTGTTAGAAATATTTATTTGATTGGGTCTATAATATTATTATCATGTTGGACCTATAGACGCATAACTTTATGCATGTTTGATGGGCTAGATGAGGGAGCTGAGCTCCCATTTATTTATGATGATATGAGTATGTGGAGGGTGAGCTGAGCTTCCTAGTTGATTATTTATTGTGTTTACAGGTCGGGTGAGTCAAAAACTCCCCATTGAAAGGTCCATTTTATGGCTGGACTCTGTCCAGTTGATTTCTTGAAATTGGGCCCAAATGGACCTTAGAGTTGGATTAATGAATAGATAGGCTTACTACAGGCCTCGGAGGCTTTAGGCTGGCCCAGGTCCTAGTGCCAGTCCGGCCCATGGGTTGGGTCATGACAAAGGTAATAAAAAAAATCTAAATAGCATGTCACATCAAAAGTTAGAAAGTTCCAAAAGGATTTGCATTGAGCCTATTGTTTGGGACAAGCGCTGAATGACCACCTTCACTCCCCTTCACACAATAATACATTCTCTTATCTCTCCCTCTTGTGCTGCATTATTATTGTTAGTATTGCGACTCAAAATTCTAATGAAATTTAGAGAGAGATTTTTTTCTAATTTGAGTGGGAGAAATATGAGTAGAGTTTTTATTTTAGTATTATTTCTAAATTGAGTGGGACTCCTAATCAGATAAGAATTGAGAAAATTAACACTATAAATAGAAGAATGATGGAAAAGGTTATTTAGCTTTTGGCCATTGAAGAGAATGGTTTTTAACCTATGGAGTGAGGCTGTCACCTATTATAGAGAGGGGCTTTGCCAATTGCTTCGAATTTGGCTCTGTCCATTGATGAGGAGCTTTTGCCCATTGCAGTAGAGAGAGGCTTATGGCCCATTGCAGTAGAGAGAGGCTTTAGCATAAGGTGGAGAAAGGACATTGAATTCAAAAGAAATGGATTGTAATAGTAAATATATTGGGTTATATCTAGAGGAGACTGAAAGGGACTAACTAATATATTTACTATGAGCAGTTTGATGTAGTATTGATTCTCTTTGATGTAATTGGGTTGATGGGTAGTATAACTATGAGCTGGTAATGATGATTTATTTATTATTGATAGTAGAAGATGGCATGCCCGTGAATGTAGCCCTATGTTGAGAGGGTGAACCACGTAAATATTGGTATTTTATGTGTTTGCTTTGTTTCTTTGTAGTTTACACACTTCCATAGTGCACAACAAATTGGCATCAGAGTATAGGGATGATCTTGGTGAGTTTGGTTGAAGGTGGAGCTGTTGTGACAAGTAGAAAATCGCACATGTAATAATGGTGGTGGTGGAAAGTTGAAATTGAGGTGGAGCTCTTGATGCAAAATCAAGATGATTGATGACGTGAAAATTTTTTGAAGAATAAAGCAAGTTACACTCAAGATGAAGATTGAAGAATTGATGATTTTGAAGGGTTCAAGCTCAAGCATGGAGATTTGATGATTTGATGACACCCAAGAATTTGAAGTATGCAATGGTTGATGGATGTTGAGTCAAGGTGGAGATTGTTAGAATTATGACTCAAAATTCTAATGGAATTTCGAGAGAGATCTTTTCCTAATTTGAGTGGGAGAAATATTCCTCAATAGGATAGAGAAATATTTCCTATAATGAGTAAAACTCTTATTTTAGTATTATTCCTAAATTGAGTGGGATTCCTAATCAGATAAGGATTGAGTGAATTAACACTATAAATAGAAGAATGATGGAAAATGTTATTTGGCTTTTGTCTATTGAAGAAAATGATTTTCAGCCCATGGAGTGTGTAACACCCTTATTTGCATAGCTTAGTATATTTCACTGTTCCGGTGACCGGTTTCAGTCCGCACAATTAAGAAAATTAGAACCACATTTAAGATACCTAGATAAGCCATGAATGCAAATAATTGGTGATTACTAGATAGTTAAGTATAAATAAGAAAAGCAAAATATAAAAAGTTAAATGAGCTGGGAGTCACAGCGATGGGTGACCTTCCCGAGAAGTGACTGCGAGGTCAATCTTAATCCGAATTCTGAACCGAAAAATGTGACGCTGCGGTCCTAAGGACTATTGCGAACCTAGTGGAAAAGAGAAAATCACAGAAAATAGCTGATAATTAGGTCAAATAATTAGGTCAAGACTCCGAAAGAAATACCAAATTATTTGCAAACTGGGTCAAATCGGCAATGGACAAATTGGTCAATTCACCCCTAGAGGTGATTCCTGACCTAACTGTTCAATAAAAACGAAAAAATAAAAAATTCAGAATATAGAATTAAATTAAAGAAATAAGGAAAAATAAAGGAAATAAAAAGGAAAAGGAAATTGAATTTTGACATCACCTTAGTGACATCATACATGATGTCAAAAATAAATCTAATTACTTTAATTTTTTTGACTAAGTCAAAAAGTAAGTTAAATACACAAAAATTAAATAAAAAAAACAAAAATGTCATTTTCTTTCTCCCATGGTTGCCGTCCACTCTCATCTCTCTCTCTCTCTCTCTCCAAGCAAAACCTCCATTGAAGCTTGATCTTAAGCTTCTCAGACCCTAAAAACTCCCCATAAATTCCCCTAAAATTCTTAAATTTCCTTACTTTGGCAACTTGAAAAGAAGCTTGAAGAAGAAAGGGAAGAGAGAAAGTGAAGGAATTGGTGAATTGGAAACCAAATATTAAGGTTAGTAATTTGAATTTATAAATTTTAGTTAAATTCTTATATTTCTAGTTTAATTAACTTAGAATTGAAGATAAATGCAATCAAAACAAACATGGGAGACTCATAGTGAATTTTGACCAGCTTTAGGGGGAGTTGAGATTGCATGATTTTGATGAAATTAAGAGAGTAATTAAGTTTAATTAGGTATGTAGACAATGTATATGTACTTTAATTTCATTAATTGAATGAAATTCATAAATTAGGTTTTTTTGAATTCTTGAAATTGGGAGAAAAATTATAGAAAATGGTCAATTGATGCAATTGACCCTAATTGAGATGAGACATGGTCAATTGGGACCATTTGTAGTGTATTTGAATTGGTAGAATGAAATTGCAATTCGGATTGGTTAGGGTCACCATTCTAGCAGCTTGACCTATGTCTCTTTCAGGGACTAAAACTAAAAATTTACTAACCCAATTGGTGTGAGGCCAATTAGGAATGAAAATAGACACATAATGACACATTTTTTATTCAGGAACTATGCCCAGAAAATGACATTAGGATAGTGAACAATTAGGTCAAACCCGGGTGTAGTGAACTGTCACTGTACCAAAATGACCAAATAAACAGTATTTGTTCATTTGGCCATAACTTGGGCTATACAGGTCCAAATGACCTGATTTTTATGGCATTACAAAGGTATGACATAGCACTACAACTTTCATGAAGAACACTAACCCAAATTCTGCCCATAACTAAGTCATTTTGCCACCTAAAATTAGAGATCTAAAACTGCCAGAACCAATTAGGTGTCCAAAAAATTTGGGTTAAACCAATTCGGCCAGTAATGTTCAAATGGCCATATCTTGGGTTACAAAACTCCGAATGGAGTGATTCAAAAAAGGGAATAAAGCTAAGATAATAAGGAATAACTTCTATGAAGAACACTTAGCCAAATTTCTACAACAACATGATCAATAGAATAGTGCAAAATAGGACATTAAAACTAAAAATTTGAAATTGTGCCTAGGAGACCTAAAAATTGAAGGGGTAAATAAAATCAACAAATTAAGCAACCAAAATGTGGTATGTGGGTGAAATTGAAATTCCCATACCTATTAAGCATAAGAAAGTCAACAATTTGACTTGAATAGTATCGTGAATAGTAAACCCGAAATGCAAAATTTAAAGAACGTTAAATTAAGTATATTAGAGCTACACATAAGTAATTGTGAATTTATTATTGAATTTATTATACGTTATGATACTGAAACACTGTAAAATTGTGTGTTTCAATTAAAAAAAATACCGAAAAAGAACCCGAGATATCGAGTCAAGATCTAGAGGTGACTCGCACAATATTTGTGCACAACATAAAATTTTTTTGTAAATTCTCTTGACAATTTATTTTGATGAATAAATTGTGATTTTTTTTATTGCAAATTTATGAATGAAATGAATATTATACTTTTGACTTAAATTGTTAGAAATTTAATTGTATGTGTTTGAATTGTTAATAAATATTTAGTAAAATGTTAAGATAATTTTGAAACCACAGTGTCATGACCATATATCTGAATGCCTCACTAGCATGCCTAGTGGGAGGAATTAGTTTTGAGTTTTGAATTCTTTCTCTGGTTGAAGTGTTGAGATGTGTGCCAGTAGAGGAAGAAATTGAATGGGTACCCATAGATTGAGCTAGCTAGCCTTGAGATTCCTCATAAGCCTCCGGCTATTGAAATTAACATTGTACTGATGGCATGATATAACTGTGTGTTTTTATGAAATCTGTTTTGGGACTTCCGAAATGAGACTGTTTTGACTAAAATTATAAATTGTATTTTTTATTTATTTTCATTTTCACTACCATATTTGAATAAATGTGATTTAATTTATGCATAAAATTTTATTTTAGTATGTTGTGCACCACTGAGTCATAATACTCAGCGATGGCTGTTTATTGCTGTCGCAGATAGAGAAACTAATAGAGCAGCAGAGTGAGCTGCTGAGAATTTTAGAGCTACTTCTGGACCTTTATTCGGGTATAATTTTATACCTTAATTGTACATGTTTATTTTAATGTAATTGACTGTATGTACATTTGTAAAGTGGTCATGAGCAGTTGTACAGATTTTATAATAATATTATTTTGGATTTTCTGATGTAAATTTTGGACTGATAAATGTAAATGAATTTTTTGTTTAATGCAATGTGTATGAAATTAATTATTACTATTTTTGGAAATAATTGAATTGAAATTTTGAGTTGTAAAATATTGATTGAATTGTGGAGTTTGGAGGAAATTGTGCTAATTTGAGTTATAATTGTGGTTATGAATTGATGAAGTGTTATATTGAAAGTTGTAGAAAGAGATGATTCTCATTGATTTCAATTAATCTGTACATGGGTATATATATACAATTGATTCCTATAATTGTGTTCTACTAATTAGGAAGAAATCCTAAATAAGAAATCCTAAATAAGAATACAGAATACAAAATATACAGAGAAATAATATAGTGATTGACTTTCCATAACATAGTGATTGACTTTCCATAACACTCCCCCTCAAGTTGGAGCATAGATATTAATCATGCCCAACTTGTTATAAATGTAGTCAATCCTAGCTCCATTCAGAGCTTTTGTGAAAATATCTCCTAACTGCTCTCCAGTTTTGATGTGTCCTGTTAAGATGATCTGTTGTTGAATCTTTTTACGAATAAAGTGACAATCAATCTCAATATGTTTGGTCCACTCATGAAACACCGGATTAGAAGCAATATGAAGCAGCTTGATTATCACACCACAATTTCGCAAGCAGAGAGGTCTTAAAACCTGTCTCATCTAGTAATTAAAGTATCCACATTACCTCACATACTGATTGTGCCATGGCTCTGTATTCGGATTCAGCACTAAATCGAGAAACTACACTCTGCTTCTTGCTTCTCCAAGACACCAAATTTCCTCCAATAAAAACGCAATATCCAGTAGTTGACCTCCTGTCAACCTTAGATCCAGCCCAGTCGGCATCTGAAAAACATTCAACATTCAAATGCCCATGATTACCATATAGCAAACCTCTACCTGGAGTGCCCTTTAGATAACACAAGATTTGTTCCAAGGCTTCCCAATGAGCAATAGTTGGGAAAGACATAAACTGACTTACCACACTAATGGCATAAGCAATGTCAGGACGAGTGACTGTAAGGTAGTTCAATTTTCTTACCAATCTCCTGTATCTCTCTGGATCTTCAAACAACTCACTATCCCCTGCTAACAATTGTAAAGTTGGAGTCATTAGTGCGCTATAAGGCTTAGCACCTAATTTTCCTGTCTCTGTTAATAGATCGAGGACATATTTTCTTTGAGACAAGAAAATACCCTTCTTACTTCTCATAACTTCGAAACCCAAGAAATACTTTAATAATCCCAAGTCTTTAGTCTGAAACTGAGTTTGGAGGAAGGTTTTAAGAGATGAAATACCTGCAGAGTCACTCCCAGTGATGACAATGTCATCCACGTAGACTACTGAGAGAATTAGACCAGCCTCAGATTGCCTGTAAAATACTGAGTGATCACACTTACTCTTTTGCATACCAAATTCCTGTACTGCTTCACTGAATCTCCCAAACCATGCCCTAGGACTTTGTTTCAAGCCATAAAGAGACTTCCGAAGCCTACAAACTTTACCCAACTCCCCCTGAGCAACAAACCCAGGTGGTTGCTCCATATACATCTCCTACTGAAGATCACCATAAAGGAAAGCATTCTTGATATCCAATTGATGCAGGGGCCAATCATATGTAACTGCTAAAGAGATAAACAAGCGAATAGAAGTAAGTTTAGCTACAGGAGAAAAAGTATCAGAGTAATCAACCCCATATGTCTGAGCATATCCTTTTGCTACAAGGCGTGCTTTTAACCTAGCCACAGAACCATCAGGATTTACCTTTACTGTATATACCCATTTGCAACCAATAGCTTTCTTACCAATGGGTAAAGGCAATAGTTCCCATGTACCATTAGCATCTAAAGCCTCAATTTCCTCTTTCATAGCATCACACCAGCCAGGATGAGACAGTGTCTCATCAACAGTATTAGGGATAGGAACAGAGTCTAAAGAAGTAACAAAACACCGAGAATAAGAAGACAATTGATTATAAGAAACAAAAGAAGAGATAGGTTAAGTACATAAATGTTTACCTTTACGAAGAGCAATGGGTAAGTCTAGATCAGAATCATGATCAGTATGAGGTACAGGATCTCCCAACGAAGTAGCTGGTGGAGGATCTGAGTCAGGAATCTCCAATCTCCTGGAATAAACATGAACAACGGGAGGTCGAGTAGGTCTAGAGACAGGAACCTACTGTGAGAGAGGACTAGACATTGGTTGACGGTATATATTAAGAGATCATCCTCCTCCCCGACTCTCATACACGGATGATGGAGGAAAAAATGGAGTGGACTCAAAAATGTGACATCTGCGAAACAAGATAACGTTTATGATTAGGAGTGAAACCACGGTAACCTTTTTGGAGCCGGGAGTACCCAAGGAAGACACATTTGAGAGATTTTGGATCCAATTTAGTAACCTGTGGACGAACATCATGCAGAAAACAGGTACAACAAAAAATACGAGGTTCAATAGGGAACAAAGATTTTGTATGAAACAAAGTAGTATAAGGAATATCCCCATTAAGGATGAGAAAGGCGGCATACGATTGATAAAAACATGCCGTAGAAAGCGCATCGCCCAAAAGTGTTTAGGTACTTTCATCCGAAAAGAAGAGCACGAGTTACCTCAAGAAGATGACGATTTTTCTTTCGCCACGCCATTTTGGGATGGGATATCCACACAGAAGACGATGAAGAATGTCATTTTGTGTCATATAAGGCTGAAATTGTCTTTGAAAAGTATTCTTTGGCATTGTCACTTCTTAATATGCATGAAATATTAAATTGAGTTTTGATTTCATTACAAAAGGCACAAAAGATAGAAAACAACTCAGAATGATTCTTCATTAAATATAACCAGGTAACACGAGAGTAATCATCAACAAAAGTAACAAAATAACGAAATCCAGTTTTAGATGTAACAGAACAAGGACCCCAAACATTAGAATGAACTAACTCAAAAGGAGATGAAGCCTGTTTATTGACTCTAGACACAGAAGGCAAACGATGTTGTTTTGCAAACTGACACGACTCACATTCTAGTCGATAAAGATCAAATTGAGGACACAGCTTCTTCATGGTAGACAAAGAAGGATGACCCAATCTACAATGAGCTTCAAGAGGTGTTAAGGTACTAGAGCAAACAAGCGACCGCGGTACATGATTTTCTAGAATGTAGAGACTACTTGACTCGCGTCCTCTACCAATAATCTGCTTCGTCGTAAGATCCTGAAACAAACACTGGTCAGAAAAAAAGGAAACAGAACAATTTAAGGTACGAGTAAGTTTACTAACAGAAAGTAAATTAAAAGAGAATTTTGGTAGACACAAAACAGAAGACAAAGAAATTGACGATGTTGGGTTCGCAGTTCCAGAACCCATGATACAAGAAGTAGAGCCATCAGCTAAAGTAACAGTAGAGGAAGTGAGATTAGACTGAAAAGCAGATAGAAGACTAGAATTACCTGTCATGTGATCTGTCGCACCAGAATCAATAACCCATTTGGATGAAGAAGACACAAGGCATGTAGTGGATTTACCTGACTCAGCGATCGCAGTGACAGGGGAACTAGTAGGCTTTAGAGATGTCTGATACTGGAAAAATTGTGCAAAATTCTGTGCAGATACCAAAATAGTTTTCTCAGAGGAAGATACTGTAGAATTCTCTGCTGCCATATTTGCCATCTGTGATCGCTGATTTTTTTCTCTGAAGTTGCGGACAATTATATTTTGTATGGCCATGCTCATGGCAATAATAACAAATGACTCTTCTTGAGTCCTGATTAGAACTAGCCTCTCCATTACGCTGATTACTTCTGTTACCTGTAATTCCTCCTCTACTTCCTCTTCTATTACTCTGTTGTCCATTTGGATTACGGCTAATAAGAGCACTACTGGCAGGCTGTGAAGATTGAGTACTCTCTGTACGAAGGACCCGTGTGAATGTTTCATGCAAAGAGGAAATCTCAGAACTAGAGAAGATCTGAGATTTAGCAGTCTCATACTCTGAAGGAAGGCCTACAAGAAAACTCATAACAGCTAGTTGCTCCCGTTGGGCCTGTTGAACTTTCACAGCAGGACTAAAAGGCAACAATACATTAAGTTCCTCATATACCCGTTTAAAATCCATAAAATAAGCCGTGAGAGACTTATCCTCTTTCTTAGCACGGTAGAATGCCTTATAAACATCATAAATACGGGAGATATTCCCTTTACCGGAATACAGAAAATCTAAGTAATCCATCAATTCCTTAACAAATTCACAGTGATTAATTAAACTAATTACCTCACTATGAATCGAGTTCCGAAGCTGCAAAAACAACCGAGCATCCTCCCTTAGCCAAGTTTGTCGTGTATCATCAGTGGGTGGATCTTTAGTAAGGTGATCATCCTTATCAATGCTACGCAAATAGACCCTAACAGTCTTACTCCACTACAGGTAATTTGAACCATTAAGTTTGCGTTCCGTGATCTTAGTCATCACCAGAATCACATCAGAAATAACATTCTTATTGTCTGCCATTTGTTGAGACAAAGAAAACTAATCGAAACGCTAATCCAAAGTGCTTATAGTAGCAAAATAACCCAAAATCACAAATCAAGCAAATACCAAAATAGGATCTGAGAGCCAAACCTCATAAGTCCTTTAATGGTTATACTGGATCAGGCAACAGCACACAGTGGTGGAATGTGGGGGTTGAGACGACGCCGGCGATGTTGATCGGGGTTGAAACGGCCGGTCGGCGGCCAAGGTCTCTCCTGAGCTGGGTAGTGAGAACAAATAGTCACCCTAGATTGATGACCTGCTCTGATACCACGTAGAAAGAGATGATTCTCATTGATTTCAATTAATCTGTACATGGGTATATATATACAATTGATTCCTATAATTGTGTTCTACTAATTAGAAAGAAATCCTAAATAAGAAATCCTAAATAGGAATACAGAATACAAAATATACAGAGAAATAATATAGTGATTGACTTTCCATAACATAGTGATTGACTTTCCATAACAAAAGTGTTTTCTACAGGTAAAAGTTTCGATTTTCTCAAATACAACCGGCACTCTGCCGAAATCTTTCGAAAATTTGGGAAAAAATAAAAATGGACAAAAATTTTATCAAATCTTTAAACTTCAAGTAAATCTTTAAACTTCAAGTAAATGTTTTTAAAGTAAGAAAATTGTTTTAAAATCCCTTATAGTGTATTTAATGGGTTATCGGTAGACGGAGTCGGTAATTCATTAGGTATACTATGTGATCATGTTATGCCTTACAGAGGGGTAAGGTGTGACAGAGTGAGGCTGTCACCCATTGTAGAGAGGGGCTTTGCCAATTGCTGCGGATTTGGCTCTGCCCATTGATGAAGGGCTTTTGCCCATTACAATAGAGAGAGTCTTAGGCCTAAGGTGGAGAAAGGACATAGAATTTAAGAGGAAGAGATTATTGTCTATTGGTGAGAGAACTCTTGCCCATATAGTTGAAGGCACCATTTGTGGTGTAGTGTTGTAATAGTAAATATATTGGGTTATGTCTAGAGAAAACTGAGAGGGACTAACTAATATATTTACTATGAGCAGTTTGATGTAGTATTGATTCTCTTGGGTGTAATTGGGTTGATGGGTAGTATAGCTATGAGCTTGTAATGATTATTTATTTATTATTGATAGTGAAAGATGACATGCCTGTGTATGTATTGGTGTTTTGTGTGTTTATTTTGTTTCTTTGCAGTTTACACGCTTCCGCGATGCACAATTATTATTATTATTATTATTATTATTATTATTATTATTATTATTATTTTAACATATTCCTTAGTTTTCAATTTTTAGTTGAGAATTAAAGATGTGGATGAAGTTGCAAGATTATGACATTAGACTCGAGCTTTAGCCTTCAACCCCACAAGCATAAAACTTTGGATTCTTGCTTCCGTCCGGTCAAGAACACCATGTTGTATGATTTTGCACTAAAACTAAATCCATTCTCCAAGCAAACTTAATGAAATTTATCATGTACAAAGATCTTCAAAACTTGATTTTGCAGATACCAGTAAGCTTTAACATCCTCTTCAGAGGAAATTTCATGTATCAGGACAGTCCCAGATGTCTCATGGCTGTAATAGAGAAGAAGAAACGACTTGATAAATGTTCCATTTAACTCTTACCATGCATGGCAATATCTGCAGTAAGCGCCCATGAGAATCCAATTCTATGCAAATAAATCTGTCACCAGTCATGTATTCCATTGGATTGAATTTCAACCCTTCTTGATTCTTACATAAATCATGGAAATATTGATGACATAAATAGGTTATAAAGGTGTCTGTCTTCAATGAACTTTTGCTGACCTTACTCCAGAAAATAGGTCTCCCAACACATGTATCTCTTTTCATTCAAAATAAATGCAGTTGAAATTACAATTTTAATGAACCTGTATTCTTTTTCACTAGATGCAACCAAAATCTAACAGAAATAAAAGAAAAGAAAACTTTAAAAAAGGTATCACAAGCTTTTCCATCTTGCACCAGAATTCACAAGTTTAATATACGCATTCTTGAAATCATCGAAGAAAATATCTTGATCATCAGCATACTTTTTGATCCATCTGAACCAAATATGAGTTTTCTTTCAGTTAAGCATCTAGAACAAACATTAACCAATATTTATGCTATAATGTCATGAATTCTTTTTCAGACAAGCATGTAGAGAAAAGAAAAACTAAGCCTAACATACATATGCTAAATTGAAAAAAGAATGCAAGAAACCAGATGACAAGTTATGACAATATGATTAGTTCTAAGGGGACAGAACCCATAAAAAATGTGGATTCAGCCATTTTTCTTTGGCTGTTTAGATAATTAGGAGCAAAGAAGTCACAAAATCCTTGATGGAAACATTAGTACATGTATTCAATAACTAATTTATAACTTAAAGCTGGAAATGAAGAACTAAGGAAATAAGAAGCATTTTCAGAATCTAATTGATTGGGCCAGGAAGAAATACATGATAAAAGTTATGAAATTTGCACCCTCAAATTATGGCGTGCATGCTCATTGTTAAGCTTTTGTAAGATATTTGTACAGTTATCGTATTGTACTGCTAAATGCACTGTTGTTAAAATTTCGAACTATTTTTGTGTAACACCCACATAAAATCATATATGGTCGACTGATTCGTTAATGGTGGAGTTCATGAGTGCTTAGCACAACAATGAGAATACAGACAACATATTTATTAGGGAGGTTTCAGAAGATGGCCAACCTTAAGCATTCATCGTCCTCAACAAGTGCACGATCTGAAGGAAGTCCAATCATGCTTGACATTCCAGCTGCAATTAAAGAACAAAAGCAACAGATGAAATCATGTTGGAAAAATTTCAAAGTAAAGGGACATAAATGTAGCAAATGCCTTTAAAAAAGAGACAAAATTACAGTTTGGAAGGAAAAGTAAAAAATAAATCTGAATAAATAAATGCTTGCTTTAGTCAAACTGACTAATCTAAAGAACTTTTGAGTTTTTACTAATAAAAAGAAATAGCAAGTCTTCTTCCATAGCTGTGAAAAATTTGGTCATTAATCGTGATGTATATTATGATTTCATGGTAGGATAGACTCAAGCCTGTAATTCAAGGCCAGCAGTGTTCTCAGATGCCTTAAAGATGAACAATTTGAGATCGTAAGGCTACTATCTAATACTAATACAGCCAGAACAAGTTGTAGAAATGTGACAATTATGTCAAGCTTTTTACCTGAAGACATCCATGGCTTTTCCAAAAGAATTTTATAGTATGAATTGTCAAAAACAGTTGGATTTCCAAAGCCTTTACTCCCAATAGTATGAGCTCCAGACAATGCAACAAGTTCTCGTGTTCTGTGAAGCAGGATTAGTTTTCTTCAGACAAAATAACAAGTGAAACTTAATTGTGGTAAACATGCAAAAATATTTTTATTACAATCATCACTTCAAACTGGTCAGGGTCCACAATTCCATAAAAATAAGTAATGTCTAATATTTAAAATCTGTAATAGTGAAAAAATCAATATTGTCAAATTTATATTTTCTTTATGTAATTGTAACCAAACCAAGCATAGGGTAAAATAACAAACCCAAAGCAAGGAAATAACTTTTTAAAGTTATGTCAAGTAATCTATAATTGAAGTTGTTAACAAATGAGAATGGTGAAACAACAAAGTCCACTTTTAAGGTCAAGAAAATAGGTTTTAAAATCAAATAGGTAAATTTTTATCTGAAATTATCAATGTAAGAGAGAGAGAGAGAGAGATAGAGAGAGAGAGTTTTGCATTGAGAACAAGGCAATCTGAAAACTATGGAGAAAAAGGAGACATGTAAAAAGTAACTGCTCAAATTCAAATAAAAAATAAAGAATGAAGATGCGTAAATAGATTTTACAATTTACACATGCAAAATGTCAATGAAAACTGATGTAAACTCACGACAAGCCTTTTCTTTGAAAACATTGCTTCAAACTAGAAGCACCCAGAGACTCTTCAGGAAGTTTGCCTTCAGCATCAGGCTCCCTGTAAAGAAATATTTGGTAGCTATTAGTGCCAATAATTTTAAGGTATCATTGAAAATTTCTATTTTCGTCATAAGTTTACACTAATAGCTATGATTTTCAAACTTATTTGAAAGCATAAAATCAAGGCTTATGATTTTCAATCAAGTTAACAGTATTTGGTAAAGTTGTTCACAAACTTATTTGAAAGGCTTGCGGATAACTCCATCTTAATAACCCAGTTCATATGATATTAAATTTTATTCCATCTTAAACTGTCTTACGCTGAATCTAGTCTTCCCAATATTACTGGGATTGTTGGACCTCCACAAACTGAAACGGCCTCAGCTCCAGCGACAGCAATCATATCTGCCCAGGATACTAATAATGGGAAAAATCCAATGTTGCATTAGCAAGGCACCATACAATCTATCATTATTGAAAATCTTTCACAGAGCACCATCTATAACCACCTGATTGTTTTGCATCCACTTCGATCTTTGCCTTCTCAAGAATCTAAACAACAATGCACCCAGTTTGGTGTTAGCTGGTAGGAGATCATATAAGATTTGACCAGTCTGGATTTTATATACAAGAAAAAAAAATATAAATAAGAAAGTAGAAATAATAGGAAGCAGACCACTCGCCCAAAACTTCAAATATGCATCCATATACATGTGAGCAGGTTACATGTTGGTGTTTATAGAAACAGAAGAGATAGAAAGAGAAAGAGGGCCATACCTTCAAAGATTTCTTTAGACCTGCATTTTCAGGTCTATCAAGTTCAAAAACTATAGAACCATTCATACCCCCTGCAGAAAAAATCAAGGCAC
Source organism: Hevea brasiliensis (assembly GCF_030052815.1). Taxonomy (NCBI): domain Eukaryota; kingdom Viridiplantae; phylum Streptophyta; class Magnoliopsida; order Malpighiales; family Euphorbiaceae; genus Hevea; species Hevea brasiliensis. Next base: position 1,942,376 of record NC_079503.1, on the reverse strand, counting down.
AGAGTAAGTTCAAAGCAAAAGAGAACCACATTTTGCTAAATGAGATGGAATGTAAAGAAATAAGCAAATAAGAGAAAGAACAAATTGCACTAATTTGAATTGCTTCGCCTAGATTCAGGTACCAATCCAACTAAAAACTAAAGTTAAATCCATCTCTTTCATTGCACCTTAAACGCCAATGACATTAACCATCTCAAGCTATTCAATGGCTTCCACAAAATTACCAGTAAATAAGTTTGGAGATTTATATAAAATTGCCTTAGGAGCCATTGAAGTAGCTTTGACAGTAATTATTATCCTCCATGAGTTTATATTAAGTGCAACCCTATGGATACCCCCAGACAATAAAGTTCACATCATAACAGCCTGGTTACATAAAAGTGACTAAAAATTTTCATTACATTACACAGGTCCGATAAAACACATTATCGAACCATATGATGGGAATTCCAAATAAAAATGATAAGTGTAATGTAAATTATGATCACTTTAAATTCGTATGGGATTTTCCCAAAATAAAGACCTGAATTCCCAACCGTTTCAAAGGTTCCGGCGTCATGAAAAACAAGACGAAGTACGCCAGCGGCCTTGCCTTTGGACACCACCTTCCTTACTTCTTCCTTCATAAGCACATATGTAGTCGTATCCAACCTTTAAGATGTTACAACAGAGAAAAGAAAATCATAAAAATAATACATTGATAAGTATAGCATCTAGTGAGGCACCACGAGCAGAAACACACATAAACCACACACACACACACACACACACACAAGACTACACGCTAAAGCATCTAAGTCCACTAACATTCGAGCTGTATGTAGCTGAGCCCTCACATGCCTGTGACATCGAAAAAAAAAAAATAGAGGATCGTCTTTGGAGATGAATAATTCAAAACCACCTATAATGTTGAGCTTTACTAAGGTCATGTGCTATCTACTTGAATCAAACATTTACAGATAAAAGAAAAGGAATTTCAAAATCAAAGTAGCTGAACCAAAGAAAAATACGCGGGATTTGGTTAACTCACTCGGCTGCCTCAGCACTAAAGCCCTCTAAGGATTCACGCAAATGATGTAGAAAAGGTAGTGTGGATACACAGATGAGGATTCTCCTCCTATTACAAACCCAGTCAAGATTCTCGCCTGTAGACCCGAAAAACAAATTAGAAAAACTATTCTTCTCCTCTTCTTTTTTTTTTTTTCCTTTTGCTTCGTTTTCCCAGCAATCAAACACACCGTGATAAAGGTATAGTGTAGTTTACCAGAATCATCATCGCCAGTGGCTGGAATAAGGCAAGCTTGGAGAGGTTTGGCTCTAAATTTGACCGTTGAGAGATAAGACCGTTGTAATTTAGAGGGAAATTTGAATTCGAGATGGGAAGAGGAGGGAGTGGAGCAGAGAAGAGAAGCTTTCGCATGGAGTACGGTTAAAGATGCCATCTTTAATGGACGGTTGAGAAAGCCTCTGGCGTGCTCTGTGCAAAAGAGGCTTTAACTACTTGGAAAGAACGTGACTGGGTGCGGTTGGGTGAGTCGAATAGAGTCAAATATCCAAAATGCCACAGCCTATTGGGCCACTGCGATTGCTAGGGACCAGTCCTGAGGCCCATTGACAATTGGGGTCACAACTTACTAGAAATTTTTAACCTGCCTGTGTTTGGATAGGATAAGAAAAAGATTTATAAAGTAACGTGGAGTAATAGAAAATAAAGTAGCAAAATCTCTTCAACTCACTAATTTAGTAGGTTAAAAAAATGAGAATTTTTTGAGATTTTATTTTGAAGGTTTTATAAACTCTGAAAACCTTATCTTCTTTAAAAAACCTTACTCTCAAACAAAGCATGATATTTTAAAAACCCATCTCCTACCTCCAAAAATTTCTACCCAAAGAAGCTGTTTGTTCTGCTGCATTTTGTGGAGACCATAAGAGTTCACTTGGAACAGTATCAATGATGGTAGGATCCTAGAAACATGTGAGTTCATATTGTTAACACCTAATAATATCATTTTATTGGCTGTTTTCATAACAACTTTCAGAATCAAGATGAGGTTTTGAATCAGAAATATGCTCATTGTGCGTCACTTTTTTTGTCATAATCAACACCATTTACAGAGCAAGAATGAGTGCAGAAACAAGTGACAAGCTAATTGCTAGTATTACAAAACTTTCCTAGTCTAACTAATATACAGGAATATTGTAGGAGAAGTATACATGATTAGTTCAACTCTATAAATCTAAACAACAATTCCCCAAACTGTGAACTCCTTATCTTGGGCCAGAAAGCTGCACAGAAGAAAGGTAGGCGTCACTATTGCAGTCCGAAGGTCCTGAGGAAGTGCCCTCCTCGCTTATTGATTTAAACAAACTGGAATGAAGGCGAAAACCCAACGGGGAAGAAATTGGTGGTTGAGGAACAGGGCAGAGACCTTCAAGCATTTGGACAACTTTAGGCATCGGTGGCCTTAGATGCATATCTTCCTGCGCACACCACAATGCAACTTTAATTGCAGTGGAGACCCTCTTGTCATTCTCGTCTAAATTCAGCTCTGAATCAAGGATTTCTCTCACTTTCCCTTCTTCCATCATCCTAAAAGCATAGGATGGGAAATGGGATTTCTCCGAAGAAAGAGATGGATCAAAGTTTTTCCTTCCACCGATAATCTCAAGCAACAACATACCATAGCTATAAACATCACTTTTCTCCGATATGGCATAATTTGTGATCCATTCTGGTGCAAGGTACCCCCTGGTTCCTCTTAGGGTCGTGAAAACATGGCTTTGCTCTCGATTCATTAACTTAGCCAACCCAAAATCTGAGACTTTGGCATTGAAGTGACTATCAAGAAGCACGTTTTCAGGTTTTATGTCACAATGAATTATCTTCACATCACAGTCTTCATGGAGATAAGCCAGGCCTTTTGCTGTTCCCAATGCAATATTAAATCTTGTATCCCAATCCAACAGGAAATCTTCATTGTTTCTCTTGAAGATCCATTTATCCAAAGACCCATTTGCCATGAACTCATAAGCAAGCAGGCGGTGAGATCCTTCAGCACAGAAGCCTTTCAGCCTCACCAAGTGGTGATGATGAATACTACCAATGATGCTAACTTCTGCTCGGAATTCTTTCTTTCCCTGACCAATGCCTTCTAGCTTCTTCACAGCCAGTCGTGTTCCATCTTGAAGAACCCCTTCATAAACCGAACCAAATCCTCCATGTCCAAGCTTCACTGAGAAGTTGTTAGTTGCAGTTTGAAGATCCCTGTAACTATAACGAATCGGCATCCCGGATAAACCCTCCAAGAAATTATCATCTTCTGAGGTCTCTTGGGGAGATGCTGGCAATCTTTTCTTGTTCTTGTAATATCGAAATGCCACATAAAGTAGACCAAAAATGACAAGCACTGTTGCAACAACAATTATCACAACAAAAGGAAAACCTTTTTTGCTGCTTCCAGTGTCTCCACTGTTTGAGTCACTCAAGACTTTAATGTATGTAACAACACTGGAACCGGTGCCAGCATCTTGGAAACTTCCAATTTGGTCAAAAAGGAAGCAATTCCCTGTACTGTTCTGGAAGAACAAAGCAAGACAGGAGCAGTTATCACGGCAAGAGGATTGGCAACCTTCCAAGCTAGTTTTTGAAGAAGCTGGAACAAACCCAAGTGCAAAGTAATTGAGCCCATTGCCAGCACTTACAAGCGCTGTAGAGCCCTTTGAACCATCACACGAAGATACAATACCTGGCTTGCAATTTGGGCTGGTACTAAGAGCTGAAGGGCATTGGCAAACATTGTTACCAGAACAAACAAAATATGCATCACAAGGTTCTGGCCTGCTGCACGGATCACTTGGTATTTTTGTCTGTGAAGCACTACCTCCATCATTAAGGTTGTAGAAAGAAATGAAGCCATCATTTTCAACAACTGCAATCCAGGTAGCATTCGCATCTTTCTCATCTGCAAACTTAAATTGCCACAAGAGCACTTCATTACTGTCATAGAATCTCCATGAATTTGCATTGAGAGATGCCAGAGTGACTGTCCCACCAGCTTTATTGATGGTCTTATCATTGTCATTTTGCATGGACCAGTAAGGCTGGGGAGTTCGGAATCCAGCAGACAGAATCATGTCACCAGACTTGATCTCAAGAACATAGGTCAAGTTATTGGCGCTAGGATCACTGACCAGTTTCATTCCCTCTCGAAACTCCTGGTCTGATATTAGTGTGTTTGTTGGATGGCTAAAGCTTTGCCAAATTACACTGCTGTCATTCCCCAACAAAACCAGATTTCCTGAATCCTGCAATTCTATTGCAGAAACTCTTTTACCACCAGTATCAGGTGTCCAGACTGGACGTTCCCCCTTGTGTAAAGACACAGTACCATCTTCACCAAAGAAGAATTGATCAGAATTTGCAACTGGGGAGCCTCTATTTGCAGTCCATATAACATCCAAGCTTGTCGTGTGGATAATAACTAATAGATATAATGTAACATCTGAAGTAGGGTTGAAGCCAAAAGCAAAATTTGAATTATTAGATAAAAGAAATAGCCCATTCTTATCAATCCAATTCATCTGAGACCCTTGAAACCCAGGATAAATCTTGCCAATGGTTTGTATACCAGCCATGCAGGCTTCAGATAGAATGAGAAAAACCAACACAATGAACCCCATAAAACGAATCAAACCCCGACAATCCATGGCTGCACTAAAGGACACAAAGAAAAAGGCCTCTGGAAGAGAAATACGAAACAACTCTTAGAAAGAAGAGAAATTTGCTGCTAAACGAAGGACACAACAAAGGGCCTTCGAGTGTTTATGCGAACTTTACATTCTGCAATGAATCTAACATCAGCCCCTAAATACAAAAATTAGCTCTACGATGGATGCAGATCGGAAGACATCTGAAGAAAACGATTCCAAAATTAAGGAAATTTTGAGGAAACTGAAGCTAAAAAGAATAACAGACTATGGAGAGGATAGAAATGCAAGCAAAAGAAGATTTAGTAGTATCAGTGGACGAGAAAGAAAACACACCCACTCTAATTGCCAATCACAGACCTCTCGCTGGCCTTTGAACCCGTGTGCCCCTTAAATTCAAACACCAAGCTTTGGATGTCATGCTCATAAAACCAAATTGGCTAATAAAAGAAGCAAACTACTGGGCATGGTTCACCCAGTAACAGATTTTGCAGACAAATTCAGACCTCAAAACTACTCGCAAACAGGGAAATCAACATCCACCAATTGTATCAAGACCGCAGAGAAGAGAATCAACAATACGAGCTGATGGGTAGCCTTCAGTGGTCCATCTTAGCCTTCAGTGGTCCAAAAGATGGCTACTAGAAGAAGAAGAAGAAGAAGAAGAAGAAGAAGAGAACCATCAATTATAATTGATTAGTACTCCTTATTTAGCCCATAATATGAGACCAAGTTGCAGAAAGACATGTGAAGGAGCCAGATTCAGAGGAACTGAATTCTCCTGTCGCAATTAAATTAGAAAGAGAAAAATAGACAATGAGTACATGCAAGAAGCAGGAAGCAGGAAGCTCTCACCTCATTTCAGGGGTGAGGTTGCCCCGCAAGAACAATAGTGGAATTACAGGCATAGGTCCCTGGCCTTTTTCTGAAGAGATCTGAGGCGGGTTTTATCTTTCAAGGCAGTTCATCAAAAATCAAATATTTTTGGTTTACTGTGTATTGACAGATTCATCAATACCTTTGTTTTTAAATGATGGACTGGTGCACGTTTGACACGCTAGGAAACGGAGGCAATACGGTGTTGGGCGATTGTGGACCGGTTCTCGATCGATCAAATCAGTGATTTCGATCATGACCGAAATGATCAATCTAATTTTTGACGGTTTTAATTTAACTCAAATCAAGATAATTTAATAATTAATTTTTTTTAATTATTATTTCAAAAAATTGAACTAAATCATACTATTGATTGAACAAAGATAATTAAATCTAAATCTTTATACTCATAATTTATGCCTAATTTAAACTAAAAAATTATTGATTGGTTCATATTTTGAATTTAATTCAATTCAATTTAGTTTGATTCTGAATTCAAATCAAACCGTATCCAAATCAGGATGAAGGGCAAGGTTTTATTAGTCTTTTTATGTATCCAGCTACAGAGGCTTTTTTGAATTTTTAACGTTCACCAACTTCGTCACCAGTGTGCTAAGCTTTATTTATTTTATTTTTAATAATATGAAATAGATTTTTTTTTTCGGTAAATAAAACACAGGCGTTTATAAATCAGAAATAAAAATATAATATTTAAATTTTATATTTTTTAAAAATATGATATTATAAATTCATAAAATAGCATTTGGTTAATTTTTTTGTTTTTGCTTTCTAAAAAATAAAATTTAATCCAAAATTAGCTTATTTCAATGGCTATATATATATATATATTATAGTTGGGATTTTAGTTGCCATAATCTAAAATTGATACAACTTATACGTCAATTTATGAAGTTATTATAAAGTTTTAGATGAAATACGTCTAATTATTGTGGGTTAATAACTTGAAATATTTAATTAATAATTAAATATTATAAAGTCACATACATTGAATAATTCTGATTCTTTCGCCACTATTAGTCAATTAAATTGTGTACATTGCATAATGTTAGTCATTAGACACGTGAATTTTATAATAAAAGAAAATTATATGTGATATGTTTTGATAGAATTATTATAATTATGAATATTATTATTTTTAAAATTTAATTTATTTTTAAAAGCACATTAATAATTAAATATTAGATTCGTCAAAAATTCTGATTCAAAGTGAAAATTAATAATTTAATATTTAATTAGAGGATAAATTAAAATCAAATTGATCGATCATGATTTCAATCGATTACGTTGATTCTAAAGAGATTTTGGTATTATTTAATTTTAATTTTAATTTTAATTACTTTTGTTGCAATTCATAAAATTTGTATAACATTAAAATTTATATTTAAAATTATATATAATAAAATATAAAATAAAAAATTGATTTAAGTAATATAAAGACATATTTTTATTATTAGGGCATTAATTTTTAGTTGAAATATTAAATAATTTAATGGTAGACCAATTTCTTCAAAAATTAAATGAATTAATTTAATGCAAAGTTGGACGGAAGTGAGGGAAGAGTCAAGAAACTTGTAGCAAACTCATAGCCACCGGATCAGGGTCCTCAAGCAACTTGATAAGTGGGTCCCCATCCCAAACCTTTCTTTTGCATTTTTACCCTTCGTCTCCCTAGGTCAATGAAACTGACACCAACTGCTAGCTTTCTAGGCACGTGACCTGCATCTGCTAGCCAGCCGTAGACTTGATTATGATCCGATTCATTACAGAGATCCCATCAAAATTGGATCCAATTGCAGGATCATTGATAATACAAATCATTCTTCTTCTTTTTTTTTTCTACCATAAAATATTGAAATATTGCATTGATGAACAAAGAATTACAAAATTGTAAAGCTCAAAGCCTATAAGAGAAAGACATAAGGGATGTCCAATTGGATTTAAATATTTTATATTAGATCTCATAATTCTTAAATCAAGGAAAATAATTTAAACCGTAAAAAGTGAGAGAAGCAGCAGTATGATTGAAGACCAAAACGGGTTAAAATTAGAAAGTTAAAACTAAAAAATAGCAGAACAAATGTATAAGTATTTCAATTTTTTATAATTTCGATAGTTCATATCTTCGACGATCTATAACTAGACTATAACACCTCAAAATTTCAAATTTTATTATTTTATGATCATTATTAATATTTTAATTTTATTTAAATTTTAGGAATTTTTTTGAGATTATTCGGATTTTAAAAATCGGGTTCGATTTTCTAAAAATATAAACTTTAATGATTTTTAAAAATTTATTTAAAGACCACGTGGCAAAACTAAAAATATATTTGGAGTCTATGTATTTTTCTGAGTTTTTTGAAATTTTTTCAGAATTTTTGGACCTCGTTTTCGGTCCCGAGGCAGAGTAAAAATTTAAAATTTTGTATCCTGAATTGGACCGGCCGAATTGAATCGGACCGGATCGGACCGGCCTTTTCTTTTTCTCCCTTCTTCCTCCCGCGCGCGTCTGACCCCTCTCCCTTCTCTCTCTCTTTTCTCTCTCCTCCCTCCTCCCCTTGCCGCGCCGCCGCCTCCCCTGCCTTCCCACCTCGCCGGCGCCCCACCTCGGTCCTCCCCCACGGCCGGCCGCCGCCTGAAACGCTGGAAAACGGCCTCAGAAAGGACGCGTAGCGCGCGTGATGCCTGGACTTCCCGGCCAAAATCCGGCCGATCCGGCAACCAATTGGACCGGGTCTTGTGTCTAAAATCATCTACTCGGCGAGAGCTTTCCATAGACACCAAGAACGCCGAAATCCATCGAGCGGTTTGTCCAATTTTTGCCCGGGAAGTTTTAACCCATTTTGACTTTCGGGCTAGATTTCTCGCAAACCATGAATCCCACGAAAAAACCGAGAGTAACAGAGCGCTCCACTCGTCGAGAGCTTCGCGGAGACATAAATTTTAAATTTTTCCGACACCGTTTTTCGGTGGGTCCCACGGAACTTCGCAGTGTCTTTTCGAGCATTAAATGATCTTAGAAAATTCTGAAAAATTTATGTACTAACCCCCGTGTTGTGGGCTTCGTGTAGGTATCCTCAATTCACGGAAATTCGCGATTGGCCGGATTCGTGAATTTCCTACGCATGCACTCCATTACCGGAAAAGTCTCCGAATTGAACCGAAGTTTTGGCTGCCCCCCCCCCCCCCCCATTGTCAGACATCCTAAGCGCATTCCCGAAGTCGGAATCGGCAAAGGTAAACCCGAACCTTGCTTTTCGTAATTTTCTAGTGCTTAAATAAGATTAAAAATCCATAAAATATTCGTGATAGCTCAGAAAATTATGATTCTTTTTGCAATAGCCTAGTAATATTGCTAAGGACCGCGGGACAAAGTTTTAGAATTTTTAGAGCTTGGTTGGATAGTTTTTGCAAAAATGATCAATTATAAGGACTAAATTGAAATTTTACATATTGTGATGGATGACTGATTTGATGGGCCCAGGAGGGGCTGTGTGATGTGATTGAGTTATGGATATATGAATTGTGAATATAGAAGTGTGTTTTGAGCCATTTTGCAGGTTGGGTAGGTCCTAGGTATAGGGGAGACTCTGCCGGATTTTCAGCACGACTTAGAACGTAATTGGTCTTTTCTTGATTTGTATTGAGTCATTTGTATTAAATAATTGTAATGTAATTGTCAGGTGAGCCGGGACAGCCTTCTTCCTCCGCCACAGTGACCGTTGTCAAGTCTGTGAGTAAAATATTAATTTTAATTGTAATTTCACTATTATTATATGTTCAAGCATGCCCATGCATCACTTATATGTATATATTTATGTAGTTAAACTCTAGGCATGATTTATGTTGCATTGATAACTGTTAAAGTGCCATGGATGTTGTTGTGGTAATTTGGAGCAGTGTGCGTGCGTTGGCGTGCGTGTGATGTGGTGTGGACTATGGATAGAACGGGTAGTCACGGCTTGAGTTCTTCGCTGGGACCCGATCCTTCGGGGGGTAGTCACGGCTTGAGTTCTTCGCTGGGACCCCCGATTTGGTTTATTAAGCGAAAGTCCGGCTTGAGTTCTTCGCTGGCACCAGGTTGGATTTAAGAGAGTTGTATAGGGGATCAGCTCCCATATATTATGATTGATACTACAGGGTGTGTGAGTTCTCCAAATCACCTTTTTGATGTTATGATGTGAAAATATTGTTGATATTGCATTTCACTCTACAGGGTGCATTAGTTTTAGATAGTTATAGAGATTATGATTAAAATTGATATTTTATTCTCTGAGTCGAACGCTCACTCCTGTTCAATATTTTTTCAAGCCACAGGAGGATATTTTTGAGATTAATCTGCTTTCTTCCTCGCAGGTCGATTATTAACGTTTGTATAAACTTGTTAAATCTTAGAATTTCCGCATGTGTTAGAAATGTTTATTTGATTTGGGTCTGTAAACTAAATTATTATTTTGGACCTGTAAACTTATATTCTATGCATGTTTGATGGATTGGATGAGGGAGCTGAGCTTCAATTTATTTTTATGTTGATGAGTATGTGGAGGGTGAGCTGAGCTCCCCAATTGAGTATTTACTGTGTTTACAGGTCGGGTGAGTCATAAACTCCCCGTTGGTAGGTCCATTTTATGGCCGGACTCTGTCCGGTTGATTTCTTGAAATTGGGCCCAAATGAGCCTTAGAGTTGGGTTAAGTGAATAGTTGGGCTTACTACAGGCCTCGGGGGCTTTAGGCTGGCCCAGGTCCTAATGCCGGTCCGGCCCATAGATTGGGTCGTGACATAGACATACTCATATACACCGCCTTGTATGCCAACCAATAGGGACACTCTCTTCCATCAAAAATAAAAACCTTGAGATACAGATTTGCACCATAACCCTCACAATGAAGAATAGCCACCACAAATCATTAGTAAGCCAAACACCCATTAAAATCATACATGACCCATACCAAAAAGGATGAAAGAGATTCATCGTTCAGCAAGTGAATAGAGAGAAACCGAAGCTGAGAGTAGTTGCCTTCTGCCCATAAGACAGGAGATGGCTACATAACGTGAAAATTTCTAACCGAAAAACTTGAGAATTCTAGAAGAGAGAAGAACCTCTCACTATCAGGGAGACGAGCTCCCACTTCATTCAATTTCTTCATCAAATCTTTGTAATAAAAAAAAAAAAAAAACAATAAAGGTTCAATCTTTTTTAGGGAAATCAAAGAGAAATTTACGAGAATGCATGCAAGCGAATGTGGCAGAGAGTAGTACTCAGACGAATGGACGACAAAGAGATGGTTCTAGTGTAGCCACCAGTGGCAGAAACCTTGAAAAGCTGTAAGAATTCGTTAATTAATTAATTAACATCTAAGTAAGAACCTTAAAGCTAATGATGATAGTATTGGGCGTAATAACGTAACAATATCAAACATGAGACATAGATAGGTGGAGTAAGTTGGACAAGATCCTCATCTTATGTTATATATTTCAAATTCCAATAAATCCTAAGGACCCATTTGGTTCATAATATCAAGGGTTGATTTCAGTCAGTGATCCTCTCTTCAAAACAAATATTATTTATCTCATCAAAATATTAATTCTCAAGTGTTTCTCAACAAAATTAAATAATAATTAATAAAAACATTTTTATTTGTTAATAAAGAAATTTTGTTTAAACACAATTAATCATAGAACAAGTGAGTTTCACCATACATCATAAAATAAGTTCATAATAGACTGAATTTATAAAAAAAAATTAATTTCATTGAATCAATTACTATATTTTAAATGATCACAATACTATTATAATAAAAAACTTGATTTTGTATAAAAATAAAGTTATATTAAATATTTATATTAAAAGTTATGAATTTATTATTTTAATTATATATATTTTAAATAATTATGTATAAAATTTAATATAAACATTTAATTTAGAAATTATTTAATTCATTTTTATATAAAATCAAATCAAGTTGAGTTTATATATAAATAAAGTCGAATATATTATTTCCCACGATCCCACCTCAATTTAAAAAAAAAAAATCTCTTAACATATTAAATTTTAAAATATCTTATAAAATACTTAAACTCTTATAAAATCATTAAGATAATTTAAGATTTTTAAATCAAAAAATATGAATTCTAATTACATTAACATAATAATTTATTGATAAAAATTTAAATAACATTTTAATTTCACTATGAGATGTATGAGATGTTCATCCCGCCTACAAATAATTGGCGTCACCCTGGCATGAATATTCTGCCAGCCAACCAAAATACAATAAAGCTATTAGCTTAATCGAATTTCGTATCATTTTCAAATATCGATTATATTTTTAATCCACGTGGCAATGGTGGACATCACATCATGGGTTGCTCACAATTCACATGCATTGCCCTGCTCATATTGATATTCTCCATGTTACCTGTCTTTTTCCATTTCCTTTTATAATTATTTTTAATTCAATTTCTTATTTATTTCAATTTAAAATCAAATCAATGCAACAATTATAAATAGGGAATTAATTAATTAATTAATTATAAGATTATATATTAGTGGTTGAAAGTAGAGTAGAAGGTTATTGGATTTAGTATTAATTTACGAGTGTTGCTGCTCTTGCTTTTGACTTGAATAAGGCAGAAATTAAATGATTTAATTTTGCTGTATTTTTTAAATCACAAATGGAATGGATGCATGCATGCGTCATGATTCTGTCAAAACCACCTTAAGCCCATCCTTTACTTACCTTTAAGGGTTTGTCAGTCACGGTAACGATTATTTGTCAACAATTTAAAATGGTAAAACTTTTGAAACTTTATTAATTACTAGTCCCTTTTCAATTTGAAATTTGAGTTTATTTTGCAATTGCATATCTTATTAATTAAGAGTCAAAATTTAAAATTAAATTAAATCATGTAAAAAGTGACAGTGCGTATGAGTTATATGAAAATAATGATTTTATTAAAATTATTATAATTTTAATAATAATTTATTATTATCATTAATTTATACGTGTGTTTTATCTATAAAAAAAAATGATCTATCTCTAATTAAGAATATAAATTTATTTATAATGCATAAAAAAGAGTACATGATTTTTGTTTTACTAAAGTAATTTTTTTAAAAAAATTATTATTTAGTTCATATATTTTAATTAAGTTAATATTTTGATATTATATTTTAAAAAATATATTGTTTAATTCATTTATTTTTTACCATTAAACTATTTAGTTTATTTAATAATTTTTTTATTAATCAATACCAATTAAATTATAATTCAGTCAATTTATTTTAATGAAACTTATTAGTTAGTCTATAAATTTTAAAAAACACATTAGTTAATTATGTAATTCGATTCTGTTAACTCTTTAATTCCTCTAAATATTCTTTATATTGAAACATTTCTAACATTCTTCTCTTATTTCTTTCTCACTCTCTATTATTTTCTCTATCCCTATATTTTTCCTCATTTGCACCATACACTATCCCCTTATTCTCTCTCTATTTTTCATTGTTTGATAAAATATTATACAAGCTGTTTGCACAAAAATGTTATAAATTATTTTTCCTAAATATCTAAATAATCAAGGTGTTAGTCTAGGAAAATTGTTTTTTAGAGTTAAATAAAAGTACTTGAATAATTTTTTAAACAATTTTTTAATCAAAAAATGTATGTTTTAAAATAATTTTTTTTTAAATATAGAGACTAACCAATTCATTTTATTAAAACAGAAGAACTATATAACTAATTAATTTCACTATAATAAATGACTGAAATAGTGAAATTAAATAGTAATTTAACAGCATTAAAATTCATTGGCTAAGAAAATTTTGATGAGGGAATTAAAGAGTTTAATAGAAATAAAATGTGTAGAGTAAGACTATGTTTATTTCACGGGAAAAAATTTTCCTGGAAAACATTTTTCTCATTTTTTGGTATTTAAGACACTTAAAAAAAATTAGTCAATGAAAAATATTTTATTAATCAAAAGAAAAACTTAAAAATGACTTCCATTTTCACTACAAGAAATTAAAAAAATATCTACGAAAATTACCGACCAAATATACTGAAATTTCGTAGGTAATTAGTGATTATCGACGAATTACCGATGAAATTTTTTCGTCCATAAATAATAGCATAGGTAATTTTTACCGACGAAAAAAATGTTGTCGCTAAATTTATCGACAAATTATTTCGTAGGTAAATTTAAATTTTTTTGCAGGTAATTTTATAGGAGATTTTACTCTTATAAATTACCGACTATTTACCGATAAAATTTTTCGTTGGTAATTACTGACGAAAATAAATTTTCGTAGCTAATTTTTATTTAATATTTTTTAATTTAGTCATTACTTTTTAATTTAATTTAATTTTTAATTTTTTTTAATTTAAATTAACTTTTAAATTTAATTTAAAATGTAATTTTTTAAATTTTTAAATTTTAAATTTTTAATTTTTAAATTAAATATTAATTATTTTAATTTATAATGTTTTAATATTTAATTGACTTAAAAAAAATTACTAGTGGGGCCTAACGTAGGCCCCATATATATGACTATGCCACAATTGCTCTATGTTAGAGAGTAGTTCTCCTTTTATAGACAAACTCACTACCCTTCAATCTATTCTCAAACGATGTGGGAATTTCACATTTTTTGTGATTTACCGACGAATTACCGATTAAATATATTTCGTAGGTATTTTTTTAAAATTTTATTTTCAATTTCTCCTTAACATTACCTACGAAAATCGTTTCGTTGGTAATTACCGACGAAAACAATTCGTAGATAAAATTTTTTAAGTTTTTTAAAATTTATTTTCCTATTTTCTTTTTAATATTACCTACGAAAAATATTTCGTTGGTAATTTCCGATGAAATACTTTTCATAGGTAACTTTTTTAAATTTTTTAGAATTTTTTCTCTATTTTCTCCAAAATATTACCTACGAAAAGCTTTCCGTTGGTAATTACCGACGACAAATTTTTCGTAGGTATTTTTTTTTAATTTTATTTTATATTTTCTCCTTAATATTACCTACAAAAATTATTTGTTGGTAATTACCGACGAAAATAATTCGTAACTAAAATTTTTTGAGCTTTTTAAAAATTTTTTTTTCCTATTTTCTTCTTAATATTACCTACGAAAAGTATTTCGTCGATAATCTATGAAAAGTATTTCGTTGGTAATTATCGACGAAATACTTTTCGTAGGTAAAATTTTTTTGGTTTTTTAAAATTTTTTTCTCTATTTTCTCCTAAATATTACTTACGAAAAGCTTTTCGTTGGTAATTACCGACGAAAATTTTTTTGTAGGTAAAATTTTTTTAGTTTTTTAGAATTTTTTTTTCCTATTTTCTCCTTAATATTACCTATGAAAAATTTTTCGTCGGTAATTACCAACGAAAAATATTTCGTAAGTATTTTTTTTAGTTTTTAAAAAATTTTTTTCTCTATTTTGTCTTAATATTACCTACGAAAAATTTTTCATAGGTATTTTTTTAAAAAATTTATTTTCTATTTTCTCCTTAATATTACATACAAAATGCGTTTCGTTGGTAATTACCGACGAAAAAAATTCGTAGCTAAAATTTTTTCAAGTTTTTTAGATTTTTTCTTCTCTATTTTCTCCTTAATATTACCTACGAAAAGTATTTCGTTGGTAATTACCGACGAAAAAAGTACCAACGAAAAAAATTCGTAGGTAAAATTTTTTAGCTTTTTAGAAATTTTCTTCTCTATTTTTTTCTTAATATTACCTACGAAAAACTTTTCGTTAGTAATTACCGAAGAAAAATTTTTCGTAGGTATTTTTTTAAAAATTTTATTTTCTATTTTTTTCTTACTATTACTTATAAAAAGTGTTTCGTTGGCAATTACTGAGAAACATTTGGTCGTTATTTTTATTATTTAGTCGCTAATTTGCTGCTAATGTTAGGCACCACTTTTACCTACGAAATTACATCGTTGATAAAGTTTTGGTCGGTAATTAGTTGGTAATTTCGTCGGTAAAAATTAGTTTAAATTTTATTTATCTTTTCCGTCGGTAAAGCGTCAGTAATTCGCCGGTAAATTACCAATGAAATTGTAACACCCAAAATTTTAAATTTATGAGCATTTTTGGTATTTTAATTTTATTTAAATTTTAGGAATTTTTTTGAGATTTTTCGGATTTTAAAAATCGGGTTCGATTTTCCGAAAATATAAACTTTGATGATTTTTAAAAATTAATTTAAAGACCACGTGGTAAAACTAAAAATATATTTGGAGTCTACGTATTTTTCTGAGTTTTATGGAATTTTTTCGAAATTTTTAGACCTCGTTTTCAGTCACGAGGCAGAGTAAAAATTCAAAATTTTGTATTTCGAATCGAACCGGACCGGATCGGACCGATCGAATCGGACCGGTCTTCTTCTCTTTTTCTTCCTCCCGCGCGCATTCCTTCCTCCTTCTCTCTTCCTCGCGTTTTTTCCTGCTGTTTTCAAAAGATGAAGTTATTTTTTATTTTTTTAATTTTGATAATTTTATTAAAATGTGAATATATTTATATATACATGAAATAAATACATATCATTAATTTAATATTACAATTAAATAACGAAAAATATTTTCATGAAAAATATTTTTCATATACAAATTATTTTGTGTGAAATAAATGGTGCATAAATAATAATTATTTTTATTTATTTAGATTGAAAAAAGGGTGTTGGCAAGTTTCTTATTGAAATTGATTAAAATTAGCTATATATTAGATAAAAACTGGTCTAATTGATTGGACTGAAAATATTTTTTTTATTTAAAAGCTCAAAAAAAAAAGATAGTTGAATTTGATCAAATTGACATCAAACCTAAATTAAATTAAAATTAAAATTGAGAAAGATTTTGATTTTCAAATTTCAATATTCTAAATCTCAAATCAAAACCACCGATTTCATTCCAAGTTGGCCAATCATAGGTGGAGATGACTTTTTCAAAAGGTGGAAAAATAAAAATAAAATATAAGTTAGGTAATCCTAAAAGCTTCCAAGTTTCAACTAAAAGGTGGAAAATTGATTTTGATTTGTTTTACGAAAGGGTCATATTACATACATTATCATAAGAATTAAACTTTAATAAATTATTTAATTTCTAATTTTTCTTTCATACTATTATTATTTGACTTCACATTTAAATTCGAATTTAATTAATTAAAAGATAACATTTTTTCTTTTATGAAATGATCCGTGTTGGGATGTGATTTGTTTCCCATGGTTTACTCGTTTAATAAATTGCAGAAGAAGATCATAATAATTAATAAAGCAATATGGGCCTTGTTATTAATGAGTACTATGAAGTATGAACCACATGATCTACACGATATGGAGATATTGACATGTTTACTTTTTTTCCAAAGTAGAATTTCAATGAAATGATAGAAAGTTACACGATATATAACAAATAAATATTAACCATAATTTAAATTTAAAATTATAAAGAAAATAAGAAAAAAAAATTCACCAAATCACAATACAACCAAACTTAGAAAGTGGGTATATTTAATCAATAATAATGTGAAAATAACACTTAATGTAAACATATAATTCTATTATGAACACACATGTGTGAGGGAGAGTACCATCAAATATTAATTAGCGTCTCGAAATACTTATAAGCTGTTACTCGAATCCTCAATCAGAAGGATATATCTAATATAAATTCGAACTTATATGAGAGTAAACTTAGTAACCGTTAGATTAAATATTTATATTGAGATCTGTACAGAATCAATAAAAATATATATAAAGAGTGCACAAATCTAAATATAAAATTTTAATCTAACGACTGATAAAAACATTCTTACATGAGCTCGAGCTCTCTATAGATACACTCATGTTAGAAATGTTTTTTCCTACTTCGTAAGCTCTATATCTACTACTTGAATAAAAGACAAATGTGATATATATATATATATATATATATATATATATATATATATATATATATATATATATATATATATAATTTAAATTGTAATGTATATACTGATGTTTCGATTAGACAAGTAGAGCACATTAGGTTAGAGGATAGAAAGAAAAAAAGAGGTAGACCTAAACTGACTTCGATGAGAGTAGTACAATATAACTTATAAGTATTATATTTTTCCAAAGATTTAATCCAAAATCGTTTATAGTGGAAAAAGAGAATTCATATAGTCCATCTCAAATTTTTGAGATAAAAATTTAATTAAATTGAGTCGAGTCTAGTCGAGTATATATCATGTATTTAAAATTTTAAACTAATACTATTATATAAATTAATTGGTGAAGCTTTAAAATTATACTTTTAAAAGAAATAATAATGATCTGCATAATTGTAAAAGAAAGGAAAATAATTTGTCTTAATTGCAGGGGCGAAGGGAAGCAGCGGTTAGTGGGGCCATTCGCCCCTCCAATAATTTTTACCATTTTAACATGACATAAATAATGTGAAATATTTACTTATTTATTTTTATTTTTTATCATACGTCAAATAAATTTTTATAATATTGATATTTTTAAAATTTTTTTAATTTAATTAATATTTTATTTTAAATTATAACATTGATTTCTTTTAAATATATAAATAATAAGTATACTTAATTATTTTCAAATTAATTTTATATTCAACATTATCTTAATGTAAGCTAAAATTTTTATTCAATATAGTTATTAATTTATTTAATTTGTCAATTTTAAACATAAGTAAATAATGGTTTGTCATAAAAGTACTTGAATAAATTTTTTTAAAACAATTTTTTTAATCCAAAAATGTATGTTTTAAAATAATTTATTTTTCAAAATATAGAGACTAACTAATTTATTTTATTAAAACAGAAGAACTATATAACTAATTAGTTTCATTAAAATAGATGACTGAAATAATGAAATTAAACAGCATTAAAATTCATTGGCTAAGAAAATTTTGATAAGGGAATTAAAGAGTTTAATAGAAATAAAATGTGTAGATTAAGATTATGTTTATTTCACGGAAAAAAATTTTCCTGGAAAATATTTTTCTCATTTTTTGGTATGTAAGGCACTTGAAAAATTAGTCAATAAAAAATATTTTCTTAATCAAAGGAAAACCTTCAAAATGACTTCCATTTTTTAAAAGATGAAGTTATTTTTTATTTTTTTAACTTTAATAATTTTATTAAAATGTGAACATACTTCTATGTACATGAAATAAATACATATCATTAATTTAATATTACAACTAAATAACGAAAAATATTCTCATAAAAAATATTTTCTATATACAAGTTATTTTCTATGAAATAAATGTGTAACACCCCTAATTTTTAAATTTATTATTTTATGGGTAATTATTTATATTTTGTTTTATTTAAATTTTGAGAAATTATTTAAAATTTTTCGGATTTGAGAAATCGGGTTCGATTCTCCGAAAATATAAAACTTTGATGATTTTTAAAAATTAATTTAAAGACTATGTGGCAAAATTAAAAATATATTTGGATTTTAAGAATTTTTCTGAGTTTTCTAGAATTTTTTCGGAATTTTTGGGCCTTGTTTTAGGTCCCAATGCAGAGTAAAAATTCAAATTTTTGTATCCTGAATCGGATCGGCCAAATCGAATCGGATCGACCCTCTTCCTCTTTTTCTTTCCTCTTCTCTCTCTCTCTCTCTCTCTCGTTTTCTCTCTCCTCCCTTTGCCCCTCTCTGGCCAGCATCCACCCAGCCCTCCCCCTAACTCTGGCGCACCTCCACGCTTCCTCCAGGCTGCCGGACGTCGTGAGAAACCCACCCAACAAGCCTACGCCGTTTGGCCTATCGGGCCAAAATCTGGCCGATCCAGCCACCGATTGGACCAGGTCTTATGTCAAAACACATCTATACCTCGAGAGCTTTCCATAGACATCAAGAACACCAAAATCCATCGAACGGTTTGTCCAATTTTTATTCGGAAAGTTTTAGCCCATTTTGACTTTCGGGTTAGAATTCTCGAAAATCGTAAACCTCACCAAAAATCCGAGAGTACTGGAGTGCTCCACTCGTCGAGAGCTTTGCGGCAATACCCATTTCAAATTTTTCCGACACCTTTTTCAGTAGATCCCACGAGATTTCACAGTGTTTTTCCGAGCATTAAATGAGCTTAGAAAATTCCGTAAAAATTATATACTAACCCCCGTGTTGTGGGCTTCGCGTATGTACCTTCAATTCGTAGAAATTCAACAGTTGCTCAGGTCTGTCATTTTAGGCTAGGCAGACAAGTTAACAAAAAAGTCTTGAAATTGAGTCGAGATTTTGGCTACCCCACCATTGTCAGACGTTCGAACGCATTCCAGGGGTCGGAATCGGCATAGGTAAACCTGAACTTTACTTTTCTTAATTATCTAGTGCTTGAATTTGATTAAAAATCTATAAGATATTCATGGTAGCTTAGAAAATTATAATTCCTTTTTCATTAGCTTAGTAATATTACTAAAGACCGCGGGGCAAAGTTTTAGAATTTTTAGAGCTCATATGGGTAGTTTTTGCAAAAGGGATTAATTATAAGGACTAAACTGTAATTTTTTACATTGTGATTGTTGATTGTTTGGATAGGCCCAGGAGGGGCCATGTGATGTGATAGAGATATGGATGTATGATTTGTGAATATAGAAGTGTATTTTGAACCCTTTTACAGGTTGGGTAAGTCCTAGATATAGGAGAGACTCTGCCGGATTTTCGACACGATCTAGGGTGTTTTTGGTCTTTTTCAAGCTTTTATCGAGTCAAATATATTAAATAATTGCTATGAAATTATCAGGTGAGTCGGGACAGCATTCCTCCTTTGCTCAGCACCGCAGTGACTTCGGTTAAGTCTGTGAGTAAAATATTAATTTTAATTATAATTTCAATATTATTATATGTTTAAGCATGCCTATGCATCACTTATAATTATATATCTATGTAGCTAAATATTAGGCATGATTTTTGTTGCATTTTAAACTGATGAAGTATTATGGATGTTGTTTGTGGTAATTTGGAGCAGTGTGTGCGTTGGCGTGCGTGTGATATGGTATTGGATATGGACAGGACGGGTAGACACGGCTTGAGAGACACTCGCTGGGACCTGGTCCTTTATGGATAAGTCGAGATAGACACGGCTTAAGAGACACTCGCTGGGACCCCGCACTTGGTTTATTAAGCGAAAGTCCGGCTTGAGGGACACTCGCTAGCAAAGGTTGGATTAAGAGGACTGTATAGGGGATCAGCTCCAATATATGTATTGCTTGATAGTGTTGGGTGTGTGAGTGCTCCAAATTGCCTTTTTACTGTTATGATATAAATTGTATGAAAATTATGAGGATGTTGCATATCACTCCACATGGTGCATTAGCTTTAGATAGCTATAAAAATTATGATTAAAATTGGTATTTTGCTCTTTGAGTCGAACGCTTAATCCTGTTCATCTATTTTTCCAGGCTACAAGAGGATTATTTGTTGTGGCTAACCTGCTCTTCTTCTTCGTAGGTCCATTAATAGTATTTAATGTATTTTGTACAATTGAGTTAAATTTTAGACACCGCATGTGTTAGAAGCACTTATTTTTATTTTGGGTCTGTATTATAAAAGTTCTATTGGACATGTAAAATTATTAACTGTATGTATGGCTGGATTGGATGAGGGAGCTGAACTCCCATTGGACTTTATGATATTATCAGTATGTGGAGGGTGAGCTGAGCTCCCAATTTATTTTACATTGTGTTTACAGGTCGACGAGTAAAAAACTCCCCATTGAATAGTTCATTTTATGGCCGGACTCTGTCCGGTTGAATTCTTGAAATTGGGCCCAAATGGGCCTTAGGATTGGGTTGAGGAATAGTTAGGCTTACTACGGGCCTCGGGGGCTTTAGGCTGGCCCAGGTCCTAGTGCTGGTCCGGCCTATAGGTTGGGTTGTGACAAATGTGGTATCAGAGCTTAGGCTCCAGATTCATAGAGAATATATGTCTAAAGTTTTGGGATGAGTCTAATAGGAGTCACATGTTGAAAATAGGGTCCACATTCGTCTTGCATTGTCATCTTTGCTTCTAGTTTCTGCTTTGTATAATTGTGTGTAACTATGAGTCTATAGAGCTGTGTAACATGCTGCTTTAAATTTTTGTGGGCTAATGCTGTGAATTTTAGGAAAATGCATAGAAGCAGAAGAGCTGCCACTGCACCAGAACCGGATGTGCCTGACGAGGTGTCGGCACAGGATGAGGCGCCTGCCCCTAAGAGATGGGGTAGGAGACCTAGAGCTGCTCAAGTAGAAGAGCAGCTGCCACCAGTTCCGAAATAGTCTTTTATGGCCCAGGGTCCCATGGACCCAATGGCAGCTACCTTAGCCGGATTGCAGAGAATCATCGATATGATAGCACAGTATATGGTCCACCCTCCCCAACAACAGAAGCCCACCGCACCAAGAAGGGAACCTTACAAATAAATAATTAATTTTAAGAAGTTGGTGCCTAGTACTTATGATATGTCAGACGATGCCTATCGGTTTTTGGATTCCGACAAACAGGCAGGGATAGAGTTGCAGTTGACTGATAGGAGGCTTATAGATTGTGTGCAGTATGTATTGGGGCCAGTGCCAAGGTAGAGGATGACAGATTACGTACTACCTTGTATTGAGAGATTATCTTGGACACAGTTTTTGAAACTGTTCATCAATAGGTTTGTGCCAGAAAGCTTCAGATATCAAAAGCACTGGGCCTTTGAGGCATTAAGGCAGAATGGCAGATCCATAGATGAATATGCTACAGAATTTCTAAAACTGAGCAGGTATGCCCCTACAGCAGTGGCTACAGAAAATATGAAGGTAAAGAGGTTCCTAAAGGGGCTGGACAGGAGGTATGCAAACCTGACCATAATGTCTAATTAGTCTTTTGATATGGTAGTTGATCGAGCCCAACAGATTGAGATTAGCTATACAGGAGATGACAGTGGAAGGGTAAAGAAGAATAAAGCTTCTTTAGGTGTTCCCTACACGGGTACAACGGATAGTGGCGGCCAAAGTCATTACAGAAGAAGAGGTAAAAGCAACAAGAAGGGTGGTTTTAAACACAAATCTCAAGGATTCAGACCAGGGTACGGATCCAGCAGTGGTCACAGTTCGAGTTACAGCAGTTCTAGGTCTGAATCAAGATCCTCCTTGGCACCTTGCACGCAGTGTGGAAGAGGACATTCAGGACCTTGTATGATGGGTTCAAGAGTATGTTTCTAGTGTGGCCAGCAGGGTCACTTTGCTAGAGAATGTCTAGTGTTTAGTGAGCCACAGATGGGATCACAGGGTTCTGTTGCAAATGTTCTTCGTCAATTGTATCCTGGTGCTTCCAGCATGGCAGGCAATCAGTTCAGTGGCCAATAGGGCCAAGGACAAGGAGGACGTGGATTTGAAGGCAGGTCAGGAGGTAGAAGTCAATTTCAGGGTTCTGCAATGCAGGGTAGGGGTCAAGCTTGGGTTTTCATTTTGACCCACTAGGATGCTCAGGCTTCCAATGCAGTTGTGGCAGGTATTCTTCTAGTCTGTTCCTATGAGGCTCGTGTTTTGATAGATCCGGGTGCTATGCACTCATTTGTCTCCCCTGTTTTTGCCATGAGATTGGGTAGGAACACTACAACTTTAGAATGCCCTTTGTCTGTAGCTACCCCGCTCAGTGACAACATATATGTGGATATGATTTTTCCCGGTAGCTCAGTAGTAGTGGATGGAAGGATCCTCCCAGCAAACTTGGTTACTCTACCAGTAATGGATTTCGATGTAATTTTGGGAATGAATTGGTTGGCAACTCATTATGCCACTTTAGATTGCAGGAACAAAAATGTGTATTTTCACATACCTGGTGTGGAAAAGTTTAGCTTTGATGGTGATAGGAGCATGGCTCCATATAATTTGGTGTCAGTAATTAGTGCTAGAAAAATATTGAGGCATGGATGTCAAGGGTATTTGACATTGGTGAGAAATACATCTGTAGAAGGTGTTAACATGGAAAATATTCCTGTTGTCAGAGAATTCATTGATGTCTTCCCTAAGGAGCTTCTAGGGTTGCCACCAGGAAGAGAAATAGAGTTCTACATTGATGTTGTATCAGGTACAAACCCCATATCAATGCCGCCTTATAGGATGGCACCAGCCGAATTGAAAGAACTAAAAGAGCAACTACAGGAGCTTTTGGACAAGGGTTTTATACGTCCGAGCACTTCACCATAGGGCTCTCCTGTTTTATTTGTGAGAAAGAAAGATGGGTCCTTAAGATTGTGTATTGATTATAAA
Source organism: Hevea brasiliensis (assembly GCF_030052815.1). NCBI lineage: Eukaryota > Viridiplantae > Streptophyta > Magnoliopsida > Malpighiales > Euphorbiaceae > Hevea > Hevea brasiliensis. The sequence goes on along the minus strand of NC_079503.1, from coordinate 1,918,497 downwards.
CAGCTGAACAAGGTGACTGTGAAGAACAAGTATCCACTCCCTCGGATCGATGATCTGTTTGATCAACTTCAAGGGGCTAGATTCTTTTCCAAGATAGACCTACGATCAGGCTACTATCAGTTGAGAATCAGAAATGAGGATGTGTCCAAGACAGCATTCAGGATAAGATATGGTCATTATGAATTCTTGGTCATGTTTTTTGGACTCACTAATGCACCAGCGGCCTTCATGGACTTGATGAACAAGGTGTTTAGGCCATTCCTAGACCGTTTTGTCATCATATTCATAGATGACATTTTGGTATACTCTTAGACCGAGGAAGAACATGTGTGGCATTTGAAGATGGTGTTGCAGACTTTGAGGGAGCACTAGCTATATGCCAAATTTTCAAAATGTGAATTTTGGCTAGAACGCATCTCATTCTTGGGACACTTGATTTCTAAAGAAGGCATTCAAGTGGATCCCAAGAAAATCGAGGCTGTAATTGACTGGCTTAGGCCTACAACAGTCAATGAGGTGCAAAGTTTTCTTGGCCTAGCTGGCTACTATAGACGCTTTGTACAGGATTTCTCTAGGATAGCAGCTCCCCTAACTAAGTTAACTCAGAAGAATGTTCCGTTCATTTGAATAGATAATTGTGAGAAGAGCTTCCAGAAGCTTAAGGAATGTCTAACTACCACCCCTGTGTTGACATTACCAATGAGTGGTGAAGGATATACCGTGTACTGTGATGCCTCCAGAGTTGGCTTAGGGTGTGTTTTGATGCAGAATGGACAAGTAGTGACTTATGCTTCAAGGTAGCTAAAGAGGCATGAGCAGAACTACCCCACCCATGATTTAGAAATGGCAGCTGTAGTCTTTGCACTAAAGATCTGGAGACACTACCTGTATGGTGAAGTGTGAGAGATATACACCGACCATAAAAGTTTGAAGTACATCTTTCAACAGAGGAATTTAAATTTGAGACAGAGAAGATGGATGAAGCTTCTAAAGGACTATGATTGTACCATCCAGTACCACCCTAGGAAGGCCAATGTAGTAGCAAATGCTTTGAGCAAAAAATCTTCTGGCAGCTTGGCGCACATATCAGCGGATAAGAGACCGTTGATTCAGAAAGTACATGAATTGACGGATCAAGGTCTGATCTTAGATCTTTCAGATGAGGGGGTGTTGTTGGCTCATTTTTCAGTGAGACCAGACCTGCGAGACAGAGTCAGAGTTTCCCAGCACAGAGACCAGCAATTGATGAAGATCATAGAAAGAGTACAGCAGGGTGAAGGTGGTGAGTTTGGATTTGCCAATGATGGCGCCTTATGCAAGGTTCCAGTATATGTGTGCCGGACGTGGACAATCTCAGAAATGAAATCATGCGAGAAGCACACTATACACTATACAATGTCCACCCAGGCTCCACCAAGATGTACCATGGTGTGAAAGATAGCTACTAGTGGAATGACATGAAGAGAGACATAGCAGACTTTATGTCCAAGTGCTTGACTTGTCACAAGGTGAAGTTTGAACACCAGAGGCCGTCAGGGAAGCTGCAAGAGCTCCCTATCCCAAAATAAAAGTGGAAAATGATCACTATAGATTTTGTAACTGGGTTGCCTCGTATCACGCAAGGATATGATTCGATATGGGTAATTGTAGATCGTCTGACTAAATCAGCTCATTTCTTGCATGTGAAAACCACATATTCTGTTGCACAGTACGTCTGGCTCTATATTCGAGAAATAGTCAAATTGCACGAAGTTCCTACTTCCATAATTTCTAACAGAGGGCCCCGGTTCACTTCTAGGTTTTGGAGAAAACTGCAAGAGGCACTTGGCATGCAATTAAACTTTAGGACTGCCTTCCACCCTCAGACAGACAGGCAGTCTGAAAGGACAATCCAAACACTGGAAGACATGCTTCACATGTGTGTTTTGGATTTTAGAGGTCAATGGGATGACCAGCTACCATTGGTGGAGTTTGCCTACAATAACAGTTATCATTCCAGCATAGAGATGACACCCTATGAGGCGTTATATGGCAGAAAGTGTAGGTCTCCTCTGTGTTGGACGGAAATGGGAGAAGCAAAGGTGCATGATGTAGACTTAGTGCAATACACTTCAGAGATGGTTCCTTTAATCAGGGAACGATTGAAAACAACTTTCAGTAGGTAGAAAAGTTATGCAGATCCCAGACAAAGGGATGTAGAGTTTGCAGTAGGCGATTACGTATTCCTAAAGGTTTCTTCGATGAAGAGAGTCATGAGATTTGGAAAGAAGGGCAAGTTGGCACCTCGGTATATTGGACCTTTTGAGGTTACTGATAGAGTTGGAGCAATTGCCTATTGGTTGGAGTTACTACCCAACCTTCTCATGTTCATCTTGTATTTCACATCTCCATGCTCAGGAAATACATACCTGATCCTTCTCATGTGCTATAGCCGAATATAATAGAGCTGAAGGAAGACTTGACGTTTGAGGAGCAACCTGTAGCCATAGTGGACTACCAAGTGAGGCAGCTAAGATCAAAACAGATCCCTATGGTTAAGGTTTTGTGGAGGAGCCAGTCAGTGGAAGAGTGCACCTGGGAGTCAGAGCAGGACATGTGTAGCAAGTACCCTTATTTATTTAATGTGTAATTCTGATCTTTTATTCTGCCTTGTGTAAAATTCGAGAATGAATTTTCTGTAAGGGGAGAATAATGTAATACCCCTAATTTTTAAATTTATTATTTTATGGGTAATTATTTATATTTTGTTTTATTTAAATTTTGAAAAATTATTTGAAAATTTTCGAATTTTAGAAATCGGGTTTGATTCTCTGAAAATATAAAACTTTGATGATTTTTAAAAATTAATTTAAAGACCATGTGACAATATTAAAAATATATTTGGACTTTACGAATTTTTGTGAGTTTTTTAAAATTCTTTCAGAATTTTTAGGCCTCGTTTTAGGTCTCAAAGTAGAGTAAAAATTCAAATTTTTGTATCCTGAATCGAACTGACCGAATCGAACCGGACCACATCAGACCGGTCGAATCGGACCTGCCCTCTTCCTCTTTTTCTTTCCTCTTAGCGCGTCCCCGACGCCTTCTCTCTCTCTCTCTCTCCCATTTTCTCTCTCTCCTCCCTCCGCCCCTCGCCGGCCAGCCGCCACCCAGCTCTCCCCCACACTCCGGCGCACCTCCCTCGCCCCTCCCCTGCCGCCAGCAAGCCTCCAAGCTGACGGAAACGTCACTTGAAACCCACCCAGTGTGCGTGCGCCGTTTCGCCTTCCCAGTCAAAATCCGGCCGATCCGGCCACCGATTAGACCGGGTCTTGTGTCAAAACCCATCTACACCTCGAGAGCTTTCCACAAACACCAAGAACACCAAAATCTATGTAACGGTTTGTCCAATTTTTATCCGGGAAGTTTTTGCCCTTTTATTTCTCGAAAATTGTAAACCCCACCAAAAATCCGAGAGTACCAGAGTTCTCCACTCGTCGAGAGCTTCGCGGTAATACCCATTTCAAATTTTTCTGACACCGTTTTTCGGTGGATCCCATGAGACTTCACAGTATTTTCCCGAGCATTAAATGAGCTTAGAAAATTCCATAAAAATTATATACTAACCTCGTGCTGTGAGCTTTGCGTAGATACCTTCAATTCGCGGAAATTCAACAGTTGCTCAGTTCTGCAATTTCGGGCCAGGCAGACAGGCTACTGAAAAGTCTCAGAATTGGGTCGAGATTTTGGCTACCCCACCATTGTCAAACTTCTCATACGCGTTCCAGGGGTCAGAATCGGCATAGGTAAACTCGAACTTTACTTTTCTTAATTATCTAGTGCTTGAATTCGATTAAAAATCTATAAAATATTCGTGGTAGTTTAGAAAATTATAATTCATTTTCCATTAGCTTAGTAATATTGTTAAGGACTGTGGGGCAAAGTTTTAGAATTTGTAGACCTCATATTGGTAGTTTTTGCAAAAAGGGTTAATTATAAGGACTAAATTATAATTTTTTACATTGTGATTGTTGATTGTTTGGATGGGTCCAGGAGGGGCCATGTGATGTGATTGAGTTGTAGATGTGTGATTTGTGGATATAGAAGTATATTTTGAATCCTTTTGCAAATTGGGTAGGTTCTAAATATAGGGGAGACTCTGCCGGATTTTCAGCACGATCTAGGGTGTCTTTGGTATTTTGCAAGCTTGTATCGAGTCAAATATATTAAATAATTGCTATAAAATTGTCAGGTGAGCCGGGACAACTTTCTTCCTCAGCTCAATCGCCGCAGTGACTTCGGTTAAGTCTGTGAGTAAAATATTAATTTTAATTGTAATTTCAATATTATTATATGTTTAAGCATTCCTATGCATCACTTATAAATATATATCTATGTAGTTAAATATTAGGCATGATTTCTATTGCATTTTAAACTGATGAAGTGTTATGGATGTTTTTTGTGGTAATTTAGTGCAGTGTGTGCGTTGGCGTGCGTGTGGTATGGTATTGGATATGGACAGAACGGGTAGACACGGCTTGAGAGACATTCGCTGGCAGAGGTTGGATTAAGAGGGCTGTATAGGGGATAAGCTCCCATATATGTATTGCTTGACAGTGTTGGGTATGTGAGTACTCCAAATTGCCTTTTTGTTGTTATGATATGAATTGTATGAAAATTATAAGGATGTTGCATATCACTCCACAAGGTGCATTAGCTTTAGATAGCTATGGAGATTATGATTAAAATTGATATTTTACTCTCTGAGTCGAACGCTCACTTCTGTTCATCTATTTTTCTAGGCTACAAGAGGATTATTTGTTGTGGCTAACCTGCTCTTCTTCTTCGCAAGTTCATTAATAGTATTTAATGTATTTTGTACAATTGAGTTAAATTTTAGATTCCGCAAATGTTAGAAGCACTTATTTTTATTTTGGGCCTATATTATAAAAGTTATGTTGGTCCTGTAAAATTATTAACTGTATGTGTGGCTGGATTGGATGAGGGAGCTGAGCTCCCATTGGATTTTATGATATTATCAGTATGTGGAGGGTGAGCTGAGCTCCCCAATTTATTTTACATTGTGTTTACAGGTCCGGCGAGTCAAAAACTCTTCGTTGAATGATCCATTTTATGGCTGGACTCTATCCGGTTGAATTCTTGAAATTGGGTCCAAATGGGCCTTAGGATTGGGTTGAGAAATAGTTAAGCTTACTACGGGCCTCGGGGGCTTTAGGCTGACCCAAGTCCTAGTGCCGGTCCGGCCCATAGGTTGAGTCGTGACAAATGTGGTATCAGAGTTTAGGCTCCAGATTCATAGGGAATATATATTTAAAGTTTTGGGAAGAGTCTAATAGGAGTCACATGCGGAGAATAGGGTCCACATTCGTCTTGCATTGTCATCTTTACTTCTAGTTTCTGCTTTGTATAATTGCGTGTAACTATGAGTCTATAGAGTTGTATAACATGCCGTTTTAATAATTGTGTGTAACAAAATGATGCATAAATAATAATTATTCTTATTTATTTAGATTGAAAAAAGGGTGTTGGCAAGTGTCTTATTGAAATTGATTAAAATTAGTTGTATATTAGATATAAACAGGTCTAATTGAATTGGACTGAATTATATTTTTTTATTTAAAGAATAAAAAAAAATTAAGATAGTTGATTTTGATCAAATTTAAATCAAACCTAAATTAAATTAAAATTAAATTCGACAAAGATTTTGATTTTCAAATTTTAATATTCTAAATCTCAAATCAAAGCCACCGATTTCATTACATGTTGGCCAATCATAGGTGGAGATGACTTTTTCAAAAGGTGGAAAAATAAAAATAAAATATGAGTTAGGTAATTCTAAAAGCTTCCAAGTTTCAACTAAAAGGTGGAAATTTGATTTTGATTTGTTTTACGAAAGGGTCATATTACATACATTATCATAAGAATTAAACTTTAATAAATTATTTAATTTCTAATTTTTCTTTCATACTATTATTATTTGACTTCACATTTAAATACGAATTTAATTAATTAAAAGATAACATTTTTTCTTTTATGAATTGATCCGTGTTGGGATGTGATTTGGTTCCCATAGTTTACTTGTTTAATAAATTGCAGAAGAAGATCATAATAATTAACAAAGCAATACGGGCCGTGATATTAATGAGTACCATGAAGTATGAACCACAAGATCTACGGGATATGGAGATATTGACATGTTTATTTTTTTTTTTCCAGAGTAGAATTTCAATGAAATGATAGAAAGTTACACGAGGTATAACAGATAAATATTAAACATAATTTAAATTTAAAATTACAAAGAAAATAAGAAAAAAAAAATTCACCAAATCACAATACAACCAAAGTTAGAAAGTGTGAAAATCTAATATTTTATCTATTTATTTTAAGTAGCTAACAATAATTTAATATATTTATCTAAAAAAATATTTTATTGGATGGCCTACTTATATATATATATTATTTTTGAAATTAAATATATATCTGTAATCTGAACAACCCAATTCAATAATAACTCTTATCCCACTCTATACCTAATAGAACTCTTGAAATATATATACTCTAATCATCTCTTTCTGTTAAATATTCAGTCCAGTTTTTGGAGAGGGACAATCTTTAATTTGTTCTCATGGTATGCCCGAATTCATATTTCCTCGAGCTAATAATTAGTTTAGTTTATTGAACAGTTTAAATTTTTATTTGAAATCCGTAAAGACTTCGCAGTTTACTTAAAGGATATTTATGATGTTTATTCAGTATTTTATTTATTTAGATTTTATTTATTTATTTATATTTTGGATTAGTAAGTGACAATATATTTATTTAAGATATTCTGATAAGACTTGCATGATTTAATAATACTTCAATTATGCGCCGATCGTGACACAGAATTTTGGGTCGTGACAAAGTTGGTATCAGATCCCGATTTAGGTCTAATAAACTTACAGAGCATGGGATCTCTAATGTCTTTTCAGTTTATCATTGCTTTAGATATCTACGTCCTTCGTACTTTTTCACCTATCTTAATTTAGCTCACATTTTTAGATTTAATGATTGTTTATTAAAATGAATAGGTGCCTGAGTCTGTTAAACGTAAGAGGAGAGCTAAGGCCAAGGGTCTTAATGGTGCAAACCTGGATCCAACAGGGGAGGTACCACCTCAAACTATTAATCAGACATCTGAACAGATGCCTATGGCTAAGACTAGGGTACAACCATTCCAATTAGCTACTGCAGCTCAAGCACCTAGAGCTGATAAGGTTACTGTGGCAGATCTGGCAGCGGGATTGCATGCAGTGAATCATGTTGTTAATAGTATAACTGAGTATCTTACAACTCAACAACAGCAACCTGTGGTTTGCCCTATTTCAGCACCTGCTTTAGATATTATCGTCCTTCGTACTTTTTCACCTATCTTAATTTAGCTCACATTTTTAGATTTAATGCTTGTTTATTAAAATGAATAGGTGCCTAGGTCTGTTAAACGTAAGAGGAGAGCTAAGGCCAAGGGTCTTAATGGTGCAAACCTGGATCCAACAGGGGAGGTACCATCTCAAACTATTAATCAGATATCTGAACAGATGCCTATGGCTATGACTGGGGCACAACCATTCCAATTAGCTACTGTAGCTCAAGCACCTAGAGCTGATCAGGTTACTGTGGCAAATCTGGCAGCGGGATTGCATGCAGTGAATCGTGCTGTTAATACTATAACTGAGTACCTTACAACTCAACAACAGCAACTTGCGGTTGGCTCTATTTCAGCACTAGCTCAGGATAGGGCTCAATTTCTTGACTTTACAGACTTTCTCAAGCTAAAACCAAAGGAGTTCACTAGAGAGGATGCATTAGCTGATCCCTTAGATTTTATAGATGACATGGAGAGGTGTTATGACACTATGGGTTGCAGTAGTGCTAGTATGGTGATGTTGGCAGGAAATCAGCTTAAGGGAGTTACTCGTGAGTGGTATATCTCTAAGAAGAATAGGAGACTCGAAGGGTCTATCCTCTGGCCTGAGTTTCACTCTCTCTTCTTAAAGCAATTTCTCCCTCCTAGTGTTCAAGAGGCTAAGGCTTTAGAGTTTGAAACCTTGAAGCAAGGCAACATGACAGTTACAGAGTATGAGATGAAGTTTGCCAAATTATCTCGCTTTGGTAAACACTTGATTACAAATGAGGAGAATAAGGCTTGCAGGTTTGAAAGGGGCTTACGAGACAAGCTAATTGATCGTGTAGCTCTTTTATGACTACTTAAATATAAGGAGGTGGTTGATCGGGCTAGACAGATGGAGATGTATAATGATGAACATTGGGCTCTTGAGTAGCATAAGCGGTTTAAGAAAGATGGTCAGGGTAATCAGTTTAACAGAGGACAGAGTCATTAGGGCTCTTATCAGGGCAATAAACAGGATTCTCAGTCTACAGTTGGTAATAGGGCACATCAATCTGGAGTTGGTCAGGGACGTGAACAGAGGACTCATGCAGGGAATGCTCGGTATAGTCAGATTAGCACTAGGCTTGTTTCCACTCCTTATCAGCATTGTGGTAAGCCACATAAGGGCACTTATCATTGGGTCACTGGAGCATGCTTTGGTTGTGGACAGCTGGGACACCATAGACAGGACTGTCCTACTAGTGGGACAACTCAGGGTGCTGATCAGGCATCACATTCTACTCCCTCTCAGGTTCAGCCAATTTCACAGTATAGTGGTAGAAGTTAGGGTTCTAGTGGTCATGGTCAGGGTGGTAGAGGTTATAGTGGTAGAGGATCTGCTCAAACTCAGGGACTAATGCAGAATGCTCAGGCATCTAATGCAGTAGTGATAGGTACACTTCCTATTTGCTCATTTGATGCTAGAGTACTGTTTGATCCTGGTTCTAGTAATTCTTTTATTTCTTCATACTTTTCCATGAGATTTAGTACACCACCTACTTTGTTAGAGTATCCTTTATCTATATCAACACCTATGGGGAATGCAATAGACACTGATATGGTGTATAGGGGATGTATAATTCACATTGGAGATAGGGAATTAGCTGCAGATCTTGTTTCTTTGGATATGTTTGAGTTTGATGTGATTTTAGGCATGGATTTGTTAGCCACTTATCACATTTCATTGGATTATCATAATAAAGTTGTACTCTTTAAAATTCCTGGAGAGGCAGAATTTCAATTTCAGGGAGATCGCAGTATAGCCTCTAGTAATCTTATCTCAGTAGTGAGTGCTAGCCGATTATTGCGAAAGAGGTGTAAGGGGTATCTAGCTTATATTAGAGACGTTCAGGTAGAACGTGCAAGTTTGGAGAATGTTGCAGTGGTTAAGGAGTTTCCTGATGTGTTTCCAGAAGATTTATCAGGTTTACCCCAGAAGCGAGAGGTAGAGCTTGGTATAGACTTAGTTCCTGGAACTGAGCCCATATCTATGCCACCTTGTCGTATGGCACCCGCATAACTTAAGGAGTTGAAGAAGCAGCTACAGGACCTACTAGATAAGGGGTTTATTCACCCTAGTGTTTCTCCATGGGATGCTCCTGTGTTATTTGTGCGAAAGAATGATGGGTCTTTGAGAATGTGCATTGATTATAGGCAATTGAATAAGGTGACTATGCATAATAAGTATCCTCTTCCATGCATGATGACCTGTTTGACCAACTTCAAGGTGCAAAGTATTTTTCCAATATTGATATTCGATCTGGGTATCATCAATTGAGGGTCAAGAAAGAAGACATACTCAAGATGGCTTTTAGGACTAGGTATGGACATTATGAATTTCTTGTAATGTCTTTTGGTCTTACCAATGCTCCAGCCGCTTTTATGGATCTCATGAATAGAGTTTTCAAGCCTTTCTTAGATCAATTTGTTATAGTGTTCATCGATGACATACTAGTGCACTCAAAGAGTAAAGAGGAGCATGAGCAGCATTTGAGAATTATCCTTCAGACCTTACGGGAACACAAGCTATATGCCAAGTCCTCAAAATGTGAGTTCTGGTTAGATAATGTGGCTTTCCTAGGCCATACAGTGTCTAAGGATGGGGTGTGTGTTGATAAGAAAAAAGTTAAGGTAGTGCTTCATTGGCCTAGACCCACAACTATGTCAGAGATTCATAGTTTCTTGGGTTTAACAAGGTATTATAGACGGTTTGTTTAAGACTTCTCTCGTATTGCAGCACCTTTAACTAAGTTGACACAGAAGAATGTGAAATTTCAGTAGTTTGAGGCTTGTGAAAAAAGTTTTCAGAAGCTTAAGACTCGTTTAACTACAGCACTAGTATTAGCCCTTCCGTCTGGATCAGGGGATTATGCAGTGTATTGTGATGCTTTTAGGATTGGTTTAGGATGTGTTTTGATGCAACATGGATGGGTTATTGCATATGCTTCTCGTCAGTTGAAAAGGCACGAGCAGAATTATCCAACTCATGATTTGGAAATGGCTGCAATAATTTTTGCTTTGATAATCTGGAGGCACTATCTGTATGTTGAGACTTATAAAATCTTCACTAATCACAAAAGTCTCATACATCTTTGACCAACGTGATCTTAATCTTAGGCAAAGGAGATGGGTAGAATTGCTGAAGGATTATGATTTCACCATACAGTATCACCCAGAAAAAAGCTAATGTGGTAGATGATGCTCTAAGTAGGAAGTCTTCTGATAGTTTAGCCAATATATCTACCAAGAGGAGGCCTCTGATTGGTGAATTACATGAGTTGTTAGATCAGGAAGTAGAATTTGAAATCATATTTGAATCATTCTTAGCATATTTTCGAGTTAGGCCTATCTTGATTGATCGAATTAAGGCTGCTCAGAAGAGGGATTCTCAGTTGTGTGAGATTATAGATAGTATTCATCAAGGTCAAGCTCAGGGGTTCATGTTAAATGATGATGGAGTTCTTTGTTATGGCACTAGACTTTGTGTCCCTAGCGTTGATGAGTTGAGAAGAGAAATCATAGAGGAGGCACACCATTCTGCTTACACAGTACACGCAAGTTCAACTAAGATGTACCGTAATTTAAGGGAGCATTATTGGTGGGATGGCATGAAGAGGGATGTTGCAGACTTTGTTGCTAAATATTTGACTTGTCAGCAGGTTAAGGCAGAACATCAGAGACCATCTTAGTTACTTCACCCATTACCTATTCCCGAGTGGAAGTGGAAGTACATTGCCATGGACTTTGTTGTAGGTTTACCTGGCACACGAGGTGGTTACAATGCAATTTGGATCATAGTAGAGAGATTGACAAAATCTACTCATTTTCTTCCTATGAAGACTACATATGACTTTGCTAAACTTGCACAGTTGTATATAAACAAGATTGTTAGTCTTCATGATGTTCCAGTTTCCATTGTCTCTGATCGTGGTACTCAGTTTACTTCTCGATTTTGGAAGAAATTCCAAGAAGCTTTGGAAACATGAGTAGACTTTGGTACGGCTTTTCACCATCAGACAGATGAATAGTCAGAAAGGACCATACAAACGTTGGAGGACATGCTTCGTGCATGTGTTATGGATTTTGGTGGCTGTTGGGATCATCATTTTCCTTTAGTGGAGTTTGCTTATAATAACAGTTATCAGGCAAGTATAGAGATGGCTCCATACGAAGCATTATATGGTCGAACGTGTAGGTCACCAATTTGTTGGGATGAAGTTAGAGAAAGAAGGCTTACTAGACCAGAGTTGATACAGTTAACTTCAGAGAAGGTACGGTTGATTCGTAATAGACTTTTGACTGCTCAGAGTTGACAGAGAAGTTATGCTAACCCTAAGCGTAAAGATGTAGAGTTTATGATTGATGATCATGTATTTCTGAGAGTTTCTCCTATGAAAGGAATCATGAGGTTTGGGAAGAAAGGGAAGCTTAGCCCTCATTTTGTTGGTCCATTTGAAATTTTGGAGAGAATTGGAGCAGTTGCTTACCGTTTAGCCCTTCCACCTAGTTTTGCACATGTACATCCAGTTTTTCATATTTCTATGCTTAGGAAGTATGTACCAGATCTATCTCATGTTTTACAACCTCAGACCATATAATTTAAGGATGATATGTCATATGAGAAGCAACCAGTAAAGATTTTAGATCGACAAATTAGAAAACTCCGGTCTAAGGAAGTGGCTTTGGTCAAAGTCTTGTAGCATAATCACTCAAGTAGTGAGGCCACATGGGAGGCAGAATCTGAAATGCGAGCCAAATATCCTCATTTATTTGATTCTTCAGGTTAGAATTTTATCTGTTTAAGTTCGGGGATCGAATTTCTTTTAAGGGGGGAAGTATGTGGAAATCCAATATTTTATCTATTTATTTTAAGTAGTTAACAATAATTTAATATATTTATCTAAAAAAAAATATATTTTATTAGATAGCCTGCTTATTTATTTATTTATATATATATTATTTTTGAAATTAAATATATATTTGTATTATTAACAACCCAGTTCAATAATAACTTTTATCACATTCTATACCTAATAGAACTCTTGAAATATATATACCATAATCATCTGTTTCTGTTAAACTTTGCTCTCAAAGTCTATTTATCACTTCCTTTTTCTACCAAATACTCTCAACAGGTATTTTCATCATCTTTCATTATTGTTATATGTGTGTGTGTGTGTGTGTATATATATATACGATTTATAATCTGAGGTGTACAGAGAATCCATAAATTCTTACTTCTCTATTCATCACGTTGGATTCTATTTTCAAGGAGATTCGAATATTCAATCTGTCAGCTGAAATTGTCTCTCTTTCATTTAATATAACTATTGTCTTGGAGGTTTTAGGTGAGTGATAATTATAGTACATGATACTGTTTTAATCACTTTTAAAATTTCTTAACATTAAATTTGTTATTAAATGAAATTTTAAATCAGTATTTTAACAATTATTTTATATGTAAGTCTCTAGAGCTTTATTTATTATTGAATTTTATTTCGATTTTGATTAAATAATTGATTTTATCAATTATCTCTGCATTAGAGCCATTAGGATTCCGGGAATAGGTCTTTAATGTCTTTATATTAATTGATATCTGACAATAAAATTTACCGATATGTTACACTAAATTGATTTAAGATTGATTTGATCTTATTGACTCTCTGAAATTATTGAAATAAACTGTTAGAATTGCACTATCAGTTATTATTTGCTATCTGAAATTTTTTTATTGATTTTGATTGATTTGTACAAATTGAATTTCTGTTTTGAGTTGGTACCTGTGCCCAGTATCTGTATCTGTTATCTGGCCCCAACGTGTGGACTATCACGGTATTAGGTTGCATTGTTGAGTCATGCATCATTGCAATTTATGGTTTGCATTAGTATCATATGCATTGATATCTGTGAATGAGGATGAAGATATCTAATATCTGGTAGCGCGCTTACTATCTGGTCTTTGGTGATGTGAGGTATTATCACCCTAGTGTACTGTACCATAAAATTTTATTGAATGAATTCCTTTTATATATATGTTTTATGAAATTATTTTATTAATGATTTTGATAGCATGAGTATGATTTTATTGAATATAAAATTTATTATGAAATTAATCAAGCATCTGCCTGTTCCCATTCCGTTATGTGCTATAATTATTATTCACTGAGCATTAGCTCAAACCACATTTTCTCTGTCTATTATCTGTTTCAGATTAGTAGAATTCTGTAGCTGATCCAAATATTCAGTTCAATTTTTGGAGAGGGACAATCTTTAATTTGTTCTCATGTTATGCCCGAATTCATATTTTCTCGGGCTAATAATTAGTTTTTGGGCTAATAATTAGTTTAGTTTATTGAATAGTTTAAGTTTTTATTTGAAATCCATAAATACTCCGCAGTTTACTTATGGGACATTTATGATGTTTATTCAGTATTTTGTTTATTTGGATTTTATTTTATTTTTTATTAGTAAGTGACGATATATTTATTTAAGATACTTTGATAAGGCTTGCATGATTTAAAAATACTTAAATTATGTGCTAGTCATGACACAGAATTTTGGGTCATGACAAAAAGTGGGTATATCTAATCAACAATAATGTGAAAACAACACTTAGTATAAACATATAATTCTATTATGAACACAGATATGAGGGAGAGTACCATCAAATATTAATTAGCATCTCGAAATACTAATAAGTTGTGACTCGAATCCTCAATCAGAAGGATATATCTAATATAAATTTGCTTACTCGGGCTAATAATTAGTTTAGTTTATTGAACAGTTTAAGTTTTTATTTGAAATCTGTAGAGACTCCGCAGTTTACTTATGGGATATTTATGATGTTTATTCAGTATTTTGTCTATTTGGATTTTTTTTATTAATAAGTGACAATATATTTATTTAAAATATTTTGATAAGACTTGTATGATTTAAAAATACTTAAATTATGTGCCAGTCACGATACGAAATTTTGAATCGTGACAGAAAGTAGGTATATTTAATCAACGTGAAAACAACACTTAGTGTAAACATATAATTCTATTATGAACACACATATGAGGGAGAGTACCATCAAATATTAATTAACATCTCGAAATACTAATAAGTTATCACTTGAATCCTCAATCAGAAGGATATATCTAATATAAATTTGAACTTATATGAGAACGAACTTAATAATCGTTAGATTAAATATTTATATTGAGATATGTACAGAACTAATAAAACTATATATAGAGTGTACAAATCTAAATATAAAATTTTAATTTAACAATTGATAAAAACATTCTCACATGAGTTCGAGCTCTCTAAAGATACACTCATGTCAGAAATGTTTTTTCCTACTTTGTAAGCTCTATATCTACTACTTGAATAAAAGACAAAGCTAACCTATAAAGAAAATAAGAGTATTCAGTAAAAATCTCATAAAAGAGAGAGAAAAAAAAAAGCTCTGTAAAAATTTGATTTGTGTAAAAAAAATGCTTATTTAGGAAGATTGAAAAGAAGGAAGATGATGTGGTTATTGGCTAAAAATGGCAAAAAAAAAAAAAAAAAAAAAAGAAAAACCACCCCTCAAGCTAAGGAAACAGTGAAAAGAAGCTGCTGGTGAGGAGAAAAAAGAAAGGGAGAGAAAAAAAAATGTAAAGAGGTTTTTTTTTAATGTGATATATATATATATTATAGTTTAAATTGTAATATATATATAGAGGCTCCAGTTAGGCAAATAGAGCACATTAAATTAGATGATAGAAAGAAAAGAAGGGGTAGACCTAAACTGACCTGGATGAGAGTAGCACAACATGACTTAGAAACATTATACATTTTCGAGGATTTAACCCAAAATCGTTTAGAGAGAAAAAGAGAATACATATAGTCAATCTCAAATTTTTAAGATAAAAATTTACTTGAGTTGAGTCGAGTATATATCATATATTTAAAAGTTTAAACTAAGTCTATTATATAAATTAATTGGTGAAGCTTTAAAATTATACTTTTAAAAGAAGTAATAATGATCTATATAATTGTAAAATAAAGGAAAATAATTTGTCTTAATTGCAGGGGCGAAGGGAAGGAGCGGTCAGTGGGGCCATTCGCCCCTCCAATAATTTTTATTACTTTAATATGACATAAATAATGTGAAATATTTACTTATTTATTTATTTATTTTTACTTTTCATCATACATCAAATAAATTTTTATAATATTGATATTTTTATTTTTTTTAATTTAATTAATATTTTATTTTAAATTATGACATTGATTTCTTTTAAATATATAAATAATAAATATACTTAATTATTTTTAAATTAATTTTAGATTCAATATTATCTTAATGTAAGCTAAAATTTTTATTCCATATAGTTATTAATTTATTTAGTTTGTCAATTTTAAACATAAGTAAATAATTATATACATATATATGTAAAATTTTAGTAATTAAAATATAAAAAAATTATAAATAAAAAATAAATTTTAATAATCAAGATATTTTACAATTATTTTAATATATTAAAATGATGATTATAAATTAAGAGTATTTTTTTTATTATTTATACTACCTAATAGAATTTAAACATTATATATATATATATATATATATATATATATATATATATATATATCAAACTTTAATATATCATTTAAAATATTAAAAAATTATAAATAAATTTTATAATTTTTTTAGAAAAATAAATTATATAGCTTATATAAATTTGAGTAACTTAATTGACCACATAACTCCGTTATTATATTCGCACCTCAAGAAAAATTTTCTATCTTAATTGTGTTTTAATCATATCGTTACCATACTCTAATTATTTTATATTTAAATTTAATCATATTGGAAATAAAAAAAATATTAAATAATATTAAAAAAATTAAATTCATAAATTATAAGAAAATAAGTACTTTCATTTAATTGATAATTTTTTTTCTTTTTAATTTTATTGGATTTCTGATTATCTTTAATTAGGGTTAATTAACTAAATTTAAAACCATTGTGTAGGTAGTTAAAAGAAAATTTTCCTAAAACTAAAATGACGTAAAAGGACACACCAAGGCCGTATAAGCACAGTAATGGCATTGGTTGGCTAAAGTAGTTTCCGCACGTGCGGAAAAAGACCGTTGGAGACACGTGGCAACGCAAACACCAGGTGGTTTCTTTTCTTCGAAGTGAGGACGAAAGCCAGTTAAATTCACGCTGTCTGCAAAGAAAAACCCATTACCCCTCCCGCCAATTCCTGAACCTGTCAAATCGTTATCTGTTACACTTGACGTGTCACATCCCCACTAGGCGCTGCTGTCTCAACATCCCACGGAGGACGAATCTGGTGTAGAGCGTTTCTCAGGTAAATCACTAATTCCACCAGTAACAAACTGCCACATAAGCATATAAATCACGTGAAATTCACGTGAGTGAAGACTCTCACACGGAAATGAAAACACGGAGCTGACGAATTCCTTGTTTGGGCGCGGAATGTTCAGGGAAAAAACTAATAAGCAAAACCACCAAACGAAGATAGAGTCTGCTGTTTTTTTCTCTGTTAAGCAAACCTCTTTATATATCCAATCCCAAATCTCTGTTAACCAATCATTTGGAAAAGGAAAGAAAGAAAGAAAGCAATAGAGAAGATGAAGAAGTTGTCGTCATGGCTTCCTGGACCAACAAAGAAGCTCCATGTGAAGATGAAACCATTGAAGCTTGAAGGAGTCTGCGTGGGAGATGTAGAAGATGGAAAGGAAAGAATAGTTGTTGTCGTGATGAAATGGAAAGGACCCAGAGCTAGATTTGTTCCATTTTACCATAGAGTTATTAAATGCCCAAAAAATTACAGCAGCCATAAATTCTTGAAGAAAGGAGAGGCGATTGAATGGGACGAGGAGTTTGAGAATATATGTAGTTTCTCGATGGCTTCCAGAGACAGTAATAATAATAATTCTTTTAGTTCATGGGATGTATCCTTCAAGGTTTTATACGTAAGTTGCTTAATTTTGTTATAATTTTGATGATGTTTATTAATGTTGTTGTAATGAAATTAATGTTTTGTTTCTTTTGGTTCATGCGTGCAGGGTAAGGATGCGAAATCCAAGACTAAATTAGAAGTGCTGGGAAAGGTTTCGTTGAATATAGCAGAATTGGCTTCCAAGATGGATTCTCAGATGGAGGAAAAGCTGCCTGTTTCTGTACGTATTGATGGCGGAGTAGAAAATCAAGCTACCCTTTCTGTAAGTTTTCTTTTTCTTCAATCCACAAGAATTTTATTTCTATCTCGGCTGTTCTTGAAACAAGTTTTAGTTTTTATTATCCCACAAAACTCTTAATTTGCTTTAAATTTTCTTCTTAATCTGCACTGAATTAATGCAATATTCAATAAAAAAAAACCATATAGTTATTTTCTTGATACCCTTTTAATTCCTCTCCTTAATCATTAACAAAAAATTTCACTGGCTTTTCCTTATTTAGTACTACGAAGTACAAACCAGTCAAGGATAATTG
Organism: Hevea brasiliensis; assembly: GCF_030052815.1. Lineage (NCBI taxonomy): Eukaryota > Viridiplantae > Streptophyta > Magnoliopsida > Malpighiales > Euphorbiaceae > Hevea > Hevea brasiliensis. The sequence continues at coordinate 1,900,573 of NC_079503.1, read as the reverse complement.
ATCCATTTTTGGCACTGAAATTTCAATAGGCATTAGCTATGGTGCTCTTCTTTCAAACAAAAATGATGTCAACTTCAATGACCAATTCATATCAAGTAATCCATATCTTAAAAAAGTATAATTATAATTATAATAAAATAAATTCTTTAAAAATTTTCAGTTTTTACTTTGTTTTAATTGTCGGTTCCTTACAGATATGCGTGAGCTTTGCTGAGGTAAGGAATTCTATTGACCACCCAGAAATCATTCAAAACTCGGCAGAGTCAGATGATAAAGAAGGATTGCCTAAAATAGCTTCTAGCCTAACACCGTCTAAGAACAAAATCGATGAAGAAGGCCCACTGAGTTTTTCTTACTCGAATGACTTATTCGGAAATGAGTCGATTGGCAATACAGGGAAAGAGTTGGGATCATCCTCCCCGGATTCACAGACTCGGCGCAACTCTCGCCTGAGAGTGAACTTGTGTTTAGGGGAGAAGAAAAGGTGGAGCTTTCCATTGTTTAGGAGGAAAAGAGAACCATTGATTGAGAAGATTAATGCAGAAAATGATGTAGTCGAAAATAAAGTTGCCAACTTCGATAATTCCAATGCCCGACAGGTATGTTCTTGTAATCCTATGATATTTTCTTAGAAGCAGACGTGAATCTTGACAATGTACGAGGCCTGAATGCCTAATGCGTTTCTGGGAAATCCATTTGCAGGAAGACGAGAGCAGCATCTCAGGAGACTTCTGGGAGGTGAAAGAATTAGTCAGCAGAGATGGGCAAGCAAAACTCAATGCCAATGTGTTCTTCGCTTCCTTTGATCAAAGAAGTGAGAAGGCTGATGGACAAAGCGCCTGTGCAACATTAGCCACAGTCATTGTCCACTGGCTTCAATCAAACCAAGACTTTGTCCTGATGCCATCGGCATCACAATTTGATAGCCTTATAGCAGAAGGATCCTCCAAGTGGCGCAAACTCTGCAACGATCAGTCCTATATGAACTCCTTCCCAGATAACCACTTTGATCTTGAGACAGTTTTGAAGGCTGATCTCAGGCCTTTAACCATCTTGGGCAATAAATCTTTTACTGGGATTTTTAGCCCGGAAAAGTTTGAAAACTTAAAGGGAGCCAAGTCTTTTGATGATATATGGAAAGAAATAAGTAGCAGTACTGAAGATTATGATCAGAGGATCTATATTGTGAGTTGGAATGATCATTTCTTTGTGTTGAAAGCAAATGCTGATGCTTTCTACATCATTGATTCCTTAGGAGAGAGGCTCTTTGAGGGCTGCAACCAGGCATACATCTTAAAGTTTGATGAGTCGTCTGTGATGCACGGGAAGGTGGTGAAAGAAGAGGACGATTCCAATGAAATGACAGCAACAGAGAAGCCCAAAGATGATGAGGAAGAAAGGGCAGAGATAATTTGCAAAGGGAAAGAGTGCTGTAGAGAGTTCATTAAAAGATTCCTGGCTGCCATACCACTAAAGGAACTTGAGGAGGAAGAGAAAAAGGGAAAAGTTTCTACATTCTCTCTCCTCCAAAGACTGCAGATTGATTTCCACTACTGCTCTTCTTCGACCTCCTCTTCACTTGCATCACCTACTTCCTCTCACTTCTCCAGTGATGGGTGCATTACCTAGTGTAGCTCAATTGTGTACAGCATCTGATTTTGTTTTACTTAAGAGACTACAGATATAAATGTTCTATTGCTCTCAAGAAAAAGCTCAACTCTCAAAAAATGAGCCTAAAAGTACTTTAGTATGCTAAAATCAGTGTTCTTCATAACACGATTAATTGTTTATGGGAAAATTAGCTCAAGCCTAGTTTTTCCAAGAATAAATTATCGTAAATCAATTGCTGATTTTACTCATGTACAGCAGTATGCCTTTTATTCAAATATCTTTAACTAGCTTTTTCCCACTTCTCAGATAAACTCAGTTCTGCAAACAATAGAAATGGCCTTTCGCAGAAGCTTCTGATTATATCAAACAACTTGAATGACGTTTTAATCAGAGGGAATTATGGCCTCTCTACAATCAAAATGATGAAATACATGGAAGTTCTTCCATTTTCTACGACATTCTTCAAGCAAATTTGATGATCTCTCTCCCATCCAGTAACTTTTCCTGTTTGTTTTAGGAATTTTAAGAATTCCATTAGCTTTTCATCCCAACTTGAAGATGCTGATGGTTCCCCAAGCAACATCATGTAGTTGAAGCAATTATAGTTGCTAAAAATACTGGAGAACAAGCCTCCTCCATCCATTTTCCTTGGCCTACCTAATTATTAAAAGAAAAACTTGCAAAGACCAAATAGCCCACATACAGACCTATGACCTAGGTTAAAGGTAAGAATGACTCCGAATCTGACCCTACAAATGGCTGATAAGCATCTAACGCCCACAAATATTAGTCACCACCCGCACAAACAAAGTTTCACCCCATTCTTAATTAGACCAAATAGCAAGGGGTCCACAACACAGCCCCAAAGCACATATCCAAGATTAATTACAAGATTTGGTATGAAACACTTTCTTGTCCCCCACTAACACAAACCAAAAACCTTATCCAGTTATTCATTAATCATTTCTTGTCCATTTCTTAACCAGACCATTCAGAATGGGGGCCAATAACCCCAAATCTAATGACACAGAATTATTTCTCATAATGGTTAAGTTTAAGGTTTACTGAAGTGACACTACTTTGCCCCGTACTTTCTACATAGATATATCTTACTCTAGCAATACATCCCAAGCGCAACAAGGAGCTGGATTCTGGCTGTGTACATGAAAAAGTTAAGCTAATTGAATATACAGTGCATAGCCTGTCCAACTAGCTTCTTTATGTGAAGATAATATAGAATAAACCATGATAAGAACCTAGGTTTAATTTGCTTCCATACTCTTATCTTCCTCTCCTATTGTTCTTCATTTTCCATCAAACAGAAATAACCCAATAAGGGAAGATGATAAATATGTTTATGATTTGCTGTTCTAAGTTCCAAAATAGAATTGTGTTGCATAAAACATTTCTCTGCATGTTAAAACCACAAGCTTCTTCTGTTAGTTCCTCCAGGATCATTCCTTCTAATTTACATTTGGTTATTTACTTCTCACATTCTTATAACATTGTAGCAAGCAACTTAGCACTACCCAGGCAAACTACCAAGTACAGCTGGATTACCCAAAATGCTTTAGCAAGACATATCCTAGCTAAGGCATGCCAAGAATTGAAGAAGCAAACAGAAGCAAGAGCCTATCAGTCTACAAACCTACATTTTTCATTCTGCTAGTCAAGACTCCGTCAGTCTATGAACCTGCAGTATTCATTCTACCAGTAAAATCATTGCATGAAAGCCTTGGTTGCCAACAATATGCCTGATCATCCACAGGGTGAACATAAACTGCCTTGCGTTTTTTCATTATCACATCTACATTTACATGTTCACTCATTTTGCTTGGACATGAATCTAATGAGTTATCCATATTAACCATAGTGAACAAAGCGAAATCCTTATCAGTTTGTGGCATCTGACTGTTGAATTCACTTCCCTCTCGTGAATGACCAGAACCAACAACTTCAATGTCCTGGAGCTGCCTCTTTTGAACATTTGGCAAAGGAGCTGAAAGAGAGCCCAATCGTAATGACAAATCACATTCAATTTCAAGCTGCTCCATTGGACTATCCTTGGGATCTGATTGGTTGATTGTAACTGCAGGATCCTCATTACAGGCAAGGATGTTTTGCTCAATACCCACCCTGACAGGTTCCAAGGTGCTAGGAACAGATTTAGAAAGAATTCCTAAACCTTGCTGGGGTTGTAGGCAACTTCCATAGTACAAAGGGTAGACTGAGCACAAGCTTGACACAGGTTGATTCTCCACAGGTAAACACTGGTCATAGTTGGGTAGACAACCATTGTCAGTTGCAAAGAGAAATTTGTTAGAAGTGACAGTAACATTCTGGCAAACAAGTTTTCGTAATTTAGAGCCCAAGTGGGTTGAATTCATGGTTGTGGGTTTTATGAAGCTTGAATAATTAGGTATGCATTGTGGGTTGACAGTGTGATTTACTTGAATCGTGTTATTTACTATGCCAGGAGAGAAATTGTTGGGATCTTGAGGGCCAGGAGTAAGGTAACATCTTGGATTACAATTTCGTTGGCTCCTGGAGGCTCTTCTTGGAATGCATCCCAAATTAAGAGCAGCTGAGCAGAATTGAAATAAAAAGAGGAGGATTACACACAAAGTGAGTTACTTTAGAGTGTCATTCTTAGAGAAATAACTGCTATGATTTAATCAAATATATAAAATAAAATCTCTCCCCTATCTTTCTTTAGGCAAAGACAGTTGCATACGTCTAATCTTCATTTTAAAGCACTATATGTTGAAATGAATATCAAGCACTGAAAATCTGAGCCAAGATTATTTCAAAGCAGCAAAAGTATACATTCCAGAGAGTAAAAATGGGGTGAGTACCTTCAATGCAAGGTTGAAGAAGCTCTCCAGTTTCAGTACTCTCATCTCGTCGAATGATTGTATTAATGGCATCATTTGTTCGGTCCCAAAGTGTTTTAAGGTCCATATATTCAGCCTATGCAAGAATCAGAAGCTAATGCATAAGATTCATACAAAAACATTAACTAAATTCACTAAACTATCAAAAGCTTATTTTGGAACAAAAAGATGACTAGTGATCCTTGTCCCTTTTATAACTAAAAGGATTATCCATGTAGATATCAATATATCACTCCTGTTTCTATTACAATGCGACAATTCCAATTTCAAATCTAAATAGTAAAGGGTGGGCCTTGCAGTCCTTTGAACTCGAGGGCTAATCTCTGTCCGGCCCAAGGAAAACTTTTGCACGCCTCCATTACCTTTTGAGATCTGAGACTGGTCTCAGTAAAAGGAATGAGGGAAGCTCCAATAGAAAAATATTGGAAGGGAAAAATACTTCGAAGATGCACCTGTTCCATGCAATAGTCAAGAATTCTTGATGACATCAAGCCAGAGCAACCTGTTCTTCCTGATACGGATCTTCTGCTCAGAAATGAAATGTTCTAAATGTTCCTAAAAATTCTTACCCCCATTGGACCATTCATGTCCATATGCATTAGGATCACAGTTCATGGATCTCTCCGGTTCGAGAATGCATGAAGTTTGATATTTAACCTTAATTCATAAATTGTTCGAACCCATAGCATAGAACTCCAAACTAAGCCTCAAAGACAAACAATTGACTTGATTGGTTTTTAAAATTTTATTTCTTTTATCATAAGCAATAGACAATAACAAGATAGGAGGCAAACAAATTTCAATTTAGAGAAACTGACTGACTAACTGAGAGGATCATATATATATATATATGTATGTAGAGAGAGAGAGAGAGAGAGAGAGAGAAAGAGATTTACCTCAGAATTGGCTTTGGAATACATAATTTCTTCTGCTCTCAAGACAACAACAGGTAGCTTCTCTTGCCATTCTTTGTTCTTCTTGGTTGCAGAGCCATGAACCTCATTGACAACTCTAATCAAAATACAGTGCAAAAAAATTGGTGACAGGAGAGATACTAACACACATGTATACACTTACAAACGTCGCGCACTCACATACACATGCGCGCGGAGACAAAGATAGAGATGGGGGGAACCTGAAAATTTCTTGAATGAGAGAACCTCTAATGGGCTGGTGTCTATCACTGTGCCAAGCTCTTCTAACACATTCAAAAGGTCTGGGTCCTGATCTAGGCATCTTCACCAACTCTTGGGGAGAAAGATGAAAACAGAGACCCCTGCTTCTTCAAAAAAGAGAAACCAGGTCCAAGCACTGTGGAAGTGGAGGTAACTTCTGCTTTTGGCTTTGTTTTACCCTTTGCTTGGCTTGTGACTCTCACCCAAGTCCCACACTACTTAGCAGAAGCCAATAGCACCAAAAATATAATAAGTGGGAAGTGGAGAGAGAGAGAGAGAGAGAGATGGGGTTTTTTGGTTTTGATTTCTTTTTTCTTTCTTTTCTGTAACGAACTCAATTATTCCGAAGGGTTTTAATTGATGAGTTTGGTGTGTCCCCCACTCATCCACATGCCTGCTTCCCCTAGCCCCAAGAGTCCCTCTCTCTCTCTTTTCATTTTTATTATTATGGTTTTGGCCTTTTTGCCTTTCGTTTCCTTTTTACTCTCTCTCTTTCCCCTTCAACATAATTTTTTTTGCTGCCATTTCCATGTGAACGTTACAGTGAGTAGAGGCCGGGGTTTGCTTAGATACCACCAACAGCGACAATATTTTCAGCTCTCTTCCTCTGCCACGCCAACACATTTACATGAATTGTCAATGTTAGATAACAGGGGATGCAGTGATTGTGGTGGGCTCATCTATGTAACCACATGGAAATTGGAATTTTGATTTTTTCTTAATCTACCAACTTTGGCTTACACTAATCAAATTCTTTCTTTGTAGTTTAAACCTAAAAAATGTCCTCAAGTTTCCAGCTTTGATGGGTTTTGGTGGTGGAAATGAATTGTCACCAGAAACAGAATGTTAAAATGAACTTTTGGGTTTGGTGTTCTCACCTTCACCCAAAAGCAAGCAATAATGATATCAACTTCCCAATTGAGTAGTAGATGACTTGTACCAAAATGACTTCAATTTTGGTAATCAAACATTTAAACTACTGCCTCTAAACAAAAGAAAAAGGGAAAGAATCCTTTTTTCTTTGCATTGTCACAGTCACCACTTTTTGAGGCATACTGAGCTTGCATACATGTGGGGTAAATGACATATCTCTGTTCAGATCCCATACAAAGCTAAAGCTCTGGCAATACTGGATCATAAAACAATTTCATGGAAGAAAAGAAACACCAATCCTCCCAAGAAAGCAGCTTTTGTTAAGCCCTGAGAATCTTCTTGGACATTTATCCCATTGATGACGTTTCTTCTTTACCAGCAATCTTTTTCAGAGATGGCCTCACACATCTATCAATGAGAGATATGCAATAAGTACTTTCTTCTCATCCGTGAAAGGAATTTCTGCAACCATTGACTCTGTACCAACACATCTTTTTTCAAGTATTGCCAGCAAGTGAAATCCCAAAATTAAAACAAGACCCTCGAATTTTAATCTTTAACCAGTGAAATCTTGATTTACCAATGTAAAGATAGAAAAAGACAAAGGAGGAAGAAAAGGACAGAGGAGGAAATGGGTCATCTTGAAAAGAAAAGGAAAAATAGTACACTAGCAATAACTCATAGCCATTTGTAAAGGACACTACTGGCATGGTTGATTTTGGCTCTCTCATTGAAGAGTTTGGTGGCTAGTGAGTACTAGTAAGAGTGGCAGCATCAAGCATGCTTGCTGGTACAATTTGATTCTTCTCATTTGTGTGAGCCTGAATAATTGATTTTCTGTAAAAAGTTGCAAAGGAAAACCACAAGGACACTAAATCCAATTTGTTTTCGTGCCCTAGATTTAGATAGATTAGTAAATATTTAAATGGCATTTTTCAAGGAGGCAACAAGTTATGGCGTGCTAATAAATAGCTCAAATTTATGTAAAGATGGATTTATATTAGATATACTCGTAATTTATTGTCTTATTTGATTGGGATAAATAAATTAAAAAATTTTAAATTCTTGTATAAAAAATTTATTTATTTAATTAAAGACAATTGTCACTTCTTATAAGTGAAAGGTCTTTTTTTTCATTTTACTTACCTAAATCCAATAATTTACTTCTCAAAAAGTAAAATTATTAAAATGTGGTTAATTTAAACCAAAGGAGGCCTACAAATTTATTTATTGAAAGTGAAATAATAAATATTATATCTGAACATTTTAATTTTAGATTATATATCCAATTTTTAAGATGAAAAATAATTGTAATCAAAATTTAGAAATTAATTTAAAAGATTTTAATTTTTGTGCGTTAATTAATAATAAAAAGAAGTTCAAAAATAATTTATAGTCAAATTCGTTTAATTATAAATAATAAAATAAACTCTAAAATATTGATAAATTTGATCTAAAATTTGAACGATTGTATGCTAAATATAAATTGCAATTATTAAACAAAATTTAAAGAAAAATTATAATATAATGTTGAGTAAAACACTTATAGGGAAACAATAATAATAATAAAAAAAGAAATTAAAAGATAAAATGTAAAACTTTTGTGATTGGAAGGTGAAGAATAGAGCATTATAAGGGGTGCAAAACAATTGAAATGGCATGGCCAAATTAATGAGCTTTATAAAAGAATTTTTTTTTTTTTTTAAAGGAAAGCTTTATAAAAGAACTTTATAAAGTGGTGTAAATTAAATTAAAATGAATTAGGTCATTAATAATGAGTTTTAATTTAATAGTATTGAGGTTGGTATCTAAATTTATTAAGTTTTAAATTTGAATTTCAATAAAAATCAATTGTGTTAAAAAAGTTTAGATTATTATACATATATTAATTTGTTTATTAATTTACAATATAAATAATAATGAGTAGGGTACTCATAAAAATTATTATATCTAATTTTAAACTTAATTAATATTTTTAATATTTAATTTCATTTTTATTTGAACTCATCTCATACCTAATAATTATCTATTTATATAATATATAAATGTATGAAAGGAGAATAATGACTTTGACAAAATTACTTTTCATATTTAAATTAAAATTTTTATTAATTATTTATATAAAAATTATATTTTATATTTAATTAATTATTTATATAAATAAACTCAGATAATAGATTTATAATATGTTTATAGAGTTTTATTTGGTATTATTATTGAATTTGTTATTATAAAAAATATTTTTTTTTAAATATATTTATTAAAATGTTTGGAAATTAATTATAAATTAAATTTAATATGTTTAAATTATAATAAATTTAAAATATTAAAATAATTTTTTAATTATTTTTTAACAAGAATTGGAAAGATGCTTTAAAAAAAACTTTTTTAATTTAAAACTCTATTTGTTTTGTGAAAAATAATTTATATATGAAAAAATATAAAAAAATATTTTTCATAAAAATATTTTCTGTTATTTGATTGTAATATTAAATTTATTATATGGGTTTATTTTATGTATGTGTAAGTATATTTATATTTTAATAAAATTATTAAATTTTAAAAAATAGAAAATAATTAAAAAAAAAATAGAAGTTGTTTTCTTTAGAAATGATTTAGAAAATGAAAAATAATTTTTATCAAGAAAATATTTTTTATTAATTAATTTTCTTGAGTGATCTATCATTAAAAAATATAAAAAATATTTTTTATTAATCAATTCTGTTGAGTGTCTCAAACGCCAGAAAACAAGGAGAGTCTAATATATATATATATATATATATATATATATATATATATATATATAAAGCAGACACGTTTTCCCTTTGTGCTGCCACATAGAATTTCAAAACTTTCATATTTATGCCACGTAATAACATTTAAAATAGTTAAGTTTTCTCCTGGGCTGCCACATAAAATTCTAAAATTAATACATTTATGCGAAATGACAGTATTAAATTGAATTTATTACATTGCTACAAGTACCAATTATATTATTATATATTTATATCTCTATATATATAAAGCAAAAAGATTTTCTCTTATTATTGTTAAGTGGCACTTTAAGTTTTAGTGCTGCCATGTGACATTTACTATATAAAAATTATTATATTTTATAATTATAATAATTAATATAAGTGATTATTATTTTTTATATTAAGTATTAAATTCTATTTTTTATTTAATTATAATTTCATTTTAAATATTTTTACTATTGTCATTATTACTATAATTTTTATGACTAACTAATTAAAAGTAATAGATATATTTCAAAAATTTATAAATTTTTCATTTAAGGATTCTTAAATTTTTTATTATTTCATTTAATTGCACAAATTTAAGAATTATACATCTTAAAATTAATAAAATAATTTAGAATTATACTATAAAAATTATCACATGGAGTTAAATATTTTATCCCTTATTACATTAAGTTAAATAATTTGTCCTCTCTCTCTTTCTTATATATTTAATAAATTTTACTTTAACTTTATTTTATTTTATTTTAACACATATTTAATAAAAATATATTTATATATATATATATATATATATATGCACACCTGCCCCACTTGAAGTTTTATTTTGTATTAATTAGCTATAACATTTCTTTAAATTATGATTAAGTTATTAATTTGTTAATTATGCATATATAAGTTACAAATTATTTAAAAACTATACTTTAATACTATAATGAATAGCTATTATTATTATTATTATTATTATTATTATTATTATTATTATTATTATTATTATTATTATTATTATTATTATTACATGTAAAGTTTAATTTAATTAGAGAAAGGAAAAATCAAGAACTAATTGAATTAATTTATTAATTTTATCATATAAAAACATATATTAATTTTATATATGTTGTATTTTCACTTTTTGATAAAAAAATTGTTCATATTTTTATAAAACAAATTTAAGAGAATGTAAGATTTTAAATCTATCATATTTATACAAATTGGTAATTTTTAATTACATTTATTGATGACTATTTTTCTTTATTTCTGAAAGTTATAATATGCCAAATGACATTATTAAATTGAATTTATTGCCTTGCCACATATACTAATTATATATATATATATATATATATATATATAAAGCAAAGAGATTTTTCCTTACTATTGCCACGTGGCACTCTAAATTTTAGTGCTACCACGTGGCGCTTACTATATAAAAAATATTATATTTAACAATTATAATAATTAATGTAAGTAATTATTGTCTTTTATATTAAATATTTAATTTCATTTTTATTTAATTCTAATTTTCTTTTAAATATCTTTACTATTACCATAATTTTTATAACTAACTAATTAAAAATAGCAGATATATTTCAAAAATTTATAAATTTCTCATTTAAGGATTCTTAAATTTTTTATTATTTTATTTAAGTATAAAAATTTAAGAATTATACATATTAAAATTAATAAAATAATCTAAAATTATACTATAAAAATTATCACGCGGAGTTAAATAATTTATCATCTCTCTTTTTTTTATATATTTAATAGATTTTAATTTACCTTGATTTTATTTTATTTTATTTTAACATGTATTTAATAAAAATATATTTTTAATTATATAGTGAATGTTATATATATAAAATGAATTATGAAAAAAATGAAATAAAATTTTATTTTCATAGTAATGAAAAATAAGAAATTTATGTTAACATTCAATTTTCATTATTTTTTTATATTATTTATAGTATAATTAATAAATAACTAATATTATTATTAATCATATTATATTATTTTATTATTATTTCGAAAAATTATATACATATATATATATATATATATATGTATGCACACTTGGCCCCACTTGAAGTTATATTTTTTTATTAATTAATTGTATAATTTTTTTTAAAATTATGATTAAGTTATTAATTTTTTAATTATGCATATATAAGTCATAAATTATTTAATTATTATACTTTAATACTATAATAAATAACTATTATTATTGTTGTTATTGTTATTATTATTATAAATATCTAAAAAGTTTAATTTAATTAGAGAAATGAAAAATTAATAATTAATTGAACTAATTTATTAATTTTACCTAATAAAAATATATACTAATTTTATATGTGTTATATTTTCACTTTCTGATGAAAATTTAGCCAATATTTTTATAAAACAAATTCAAGAAGAGGTAGGATTTTAAATCTATCATATTTATACCAATTGGTAATTTTTAATTAAATTTATTGATGACTATTTTACTGTGTTTGTTGAAAGTTGTAATATACAATTATTATATAATTTAATTTTTCAAATACAATTCTCTTATATATATATATATCTATTATTTTTAATTAGTTAGCCATAAAAATTATGGTAATAACGGTAATAGTAAAAATATTTAAAAGGAAAGTGCTACATGTCATTTCTCTGTAAATACATTACTACTATATATATAGTAGTAATGTATATATATATATATATAGTAGTAATGTATTTACAGATAAATGACATGTAGCACTTTCCTTTTAAATATTTTTACTATTACCGTTATTACCATAATTTTTATGGCTAACTAATTAAAAATAATAGATATATTTAAAAAAGTTATAAATTTCTCGTTTAAGGTTTCTTAAATATTTTATTATTTAATTTAATTATAAAAATTTAAAAATTATACATCTTAAAATTAATAAAATAATTTAGAATTATACTGTAAAAATTATCATATGAAGTTAAATATTTTGTTCTTCTATTATATAAAATTAAATAATTTATCCCCTCTCTCTTTTTTATATATTTAATAAATTTTAATTTACATTGATTTTGTTTTACTTTAACACATATTTAATAAAAATATATTTTTAATTATATATTAAATGTTATATATATAAAATGAATTATGAAAAAATAAAATAAAATTTTATTTTCAGAGTAATGAAAAATAAGAAATTTATGTTAACATTCAATTTTTTGTTTTTTTTTTTTGATATTCTTTATAGAATAATTAATAAATAACTAATATTAGTATTAATCATATTATATTATTTTATTATTATTTATAAAAATTATATATATATATATATTGAAGTTTTATTTTTATTAATTAATTATATAATTTCTTTTAATTATGATTAAATTATTAATTTTCTAATTATATATATAAGTTACAAATTATTTAATTATTATACTTTAATACTATAATAAATAGCTATTATTATTGTTGTTATTATTATTATTATTATAAATACTTGAAATGTTGAATTTAATTAGAGAAATGAAAATTTAAAAATTAATTGAATTAATTTATTAATTTTACATAATAAAAATATATACTAATTTTATATATATTGTATTTTCACTTTCTAATAAAGAAGTAATCCATATTTTTATAAAACAAATTTAAGAGAAGGTAAGATTTTAAATCTATCATATTTATACCAATTGATAATTTTTAATTAAATTTATTGATAACTATTTTTTTATATTTCCTTAAAGTTGTAATATGCAATTATTATATAATTTAATTTTCTAAATACAATCCTTATATATATATATAAAGTAGGAATATAATCACAGAAAAATGATATTTAACACTTTCTTTAAAATATTTATCACGTATTATTTTCTATAAATATTATTTTTTATACTAATTACTATTTAATTCATTTATCTCTTAATTATAATTATTATTTAAAATACTATATTAAATTTATGATTTAAATTATTATTTATTTAAAATTTAATTTTTTAAAAATTAAGACATTTTGTAACTAAATATAATATTTATAAATTATTTATATTATTCTGTAAATATTAATTATTTTTTATTTTTTAATTAATCTTTTAATTATTATTATTATTATTATTATTATTATTATTATTATTATTATTATTATTATTATTATTATACTTCAATATTTATTAGTTAAAATATTGTTTTCTTTAAAATCTGATTTTTAAAAAAATTAAGACATTTTATGATTAAATATAATATTTAAAAATTATTTATACTATTTTTTTTATAAATTTATTTATATAAAATATTATTTATCACATGTTACACTTAGTAGAACTAATAATAATAATAATAATAATAATAATAATAATAATAATAATAATAAGGTAATTGATGACCATTAATTTAAGAAATATTAACTATTAATTTATGATTTCATAATTAATCATAAATACTCTCTTTTATATTAATTATTATTTAAATTTTTTATTTTTCTTTTAATTATCATTATTATTTATAATACTACCTTAGTATTTATTATTCAAGTTACTATTTTTTAAAAAATTAAAATATTTAGTAATTAAATGTAATATTTACAAATTATTTATATTATTTTATAAATACTAATTATTTTTATTTTTATTTCTCTTATAATTATTATTATTATTTTATTTAACTCAAAATCATTCAGAGTGGAAAAAGCGAATCCATATAGTTGACCCCAAATTTTTAGGATAAAGGCTTAGTTGAGTTGAGTTGAGTTTATAATTATTATTATTATTTAAATATTACTTTAATATTTATGATTTAAATTATTATTTTTTATTTTGATTTTTTAAAATTAAGATATTTTATTATTAAATATAATATTTAAAAATTATTTTATATATTTTTTTTATAAATTCATTTTTGCAAAAACATTATTTACCAAATGTTACTCTCCATAATAATAATAATAATAATAATAATAAATCATTGATGGCCATTAGTTTAAAAAAAATTAATAATTAATTTATGATATAATAATCAACTATCATATAATTTAATTTTAAATTATTTCATATATTTAACAAATATTTTTATTGCATTGTTATATATTTTATTATAAAATCTTTGTTAAAAAACTTGAGAGACAAAAGTGTAGTCTACATAAAAAGTTATAAAAATAAAATATAGAAATTTGACTTATTTATAATTAGTATATATTATTTTTTATGTTATTAATTTAATATTTTTTTTTATTTTGCTTTTCTAAAATTAATTAATATTTATTATTATTATTATTATTATTATTATTATTATTATTATTATTATTATCTTATGGCAATTGAAATGGTAAAGTAAATAAGAAATATTTTACTTTTAAAAAATTAAATTTAAATATTTTTGTTACAATTTTTTAATTCAATAATATTTAGTTATAAATTATTTTTTATTTAAATGATTTTCATTTGTTTATCAATATATAGTATCATTTGAGATTTTTAATACACATTAAGCACTCTTCTTTCCCCAATTATTTTTATTTAACCTAAATGTGCTCAAATATTTTTTATATTTTATTATTTCTTTTAAAGTTATTAGTTATCATTCTCAAAATTTATTTATTTAAATATATTTAATTAATATTTATTTAATTATTAATTTTTAAAATTTAATTATTTAATATTTCTTAAACTTTGAATATCTTATTACATTATAATTATATATCGAATAAAATTATAATTAATATTTGGATTATCTATATTTTATTTTAATTAATTTTCATTAAAAATATTTTTAAATTTTAATTAAATATTTATATTTTAGTGCATAAATGATCTCTTAACTATATTTTTTATATAGAATTAGAATTTTAAAGATAAATTATAATATAATAACATTGAAAATTTAGCTACAAATAAAGATAATTAAGAACAATTAAAGTTATAATATTATAATTATAAAATCTGTCTTTTAAAAAATAATATGTATTTATAGTATTTATTTTAATAATAGAAAATTATGACATTTTAAAATTATAACTTTTATGAAATGTATTTATTTTATATTACAAATTTATATAAAGTGATAACTATTTTTGTCAAATAATTTTTTTATAAAAAAATTTGACATTAATAAAAAAAAATTACATTTAGATGTAGTAATTTTAATAATAATATAATAAAATGTTATTTTTAATTAATAAATATTATTATATATTTTCATTATTATTAAAATTAAATAATTTAATTCATCATTAACAATTTGATAATTTTTTATTATATTAATAACAAAAAATATTATATTTATATATTTTTAAAATAATATTATTTTCTCATTAATTTAATATATTTTTCATAATTTATAAAAAATAAATATCGATTCACATAAATTATGAGATAAAATATAAAAATTTTATGAAATTTAAATTATTTTTTAAATAAAGTAATTTAATTATATTTTAAATAAAATAATCATAAAAATTACTCTTAATATATGTATAAAAAGAATTAAATAGGTATTTTAATTAACTATGACATAAATTAATTAAAAATTTATTATTATGATAGTTAAAAATTTATTCAAATTAAATTAAATAAAAAAATTTTAATTTAAAATTAATTTAATAATAATTTATTTTTTTTAAATATAATTAAAAATTAAATTAGAAAATAAAAATTATAAATTACCGTAACATTGGGTATTATGCTAATAAAAAGTAAAGAAAGGGCCAGGAAACGCGTGTGCACGTCTAATTGGCTAAACAAATGAACAATAAAAGTTCTAATTGATAAAAGGGAACAAGGTTGAATTTGCAAAAGGTTTAATTTAATTTATTTTTAATTTTTGATCTAATTTAATTCATAAATTTTAATTTATGCTTAAATTAACCTAATTAATAAAAATATTATTTTTTAATATTAAAATATAATATAAAAATAATTTATTTAATATTTTAATTATACAAATTATACAATATAAAAATAATATTTTAATATCATTTTTAAAATATTTAATTATATTGTTTAAGTAATATTAAAAAATACTTTTGTTAATATTAAAATATTATTTTTATATTGTATAATTAATTAATTTGTTTATATATCAAATAATTTATTTAAATAAATTATTTAATATTTAATTATTTGTTAATATTAAAATATTTTTTTTATATTACATAATTAATTAAATAAAAATATTATTTTTATTATTCAATATTATTAATTGGAATAGTAATAATTTTTAATTTTAATTAATTATATGAAAATATACTTTTATATTTTCAGTTTGATTAATAATATTGAATAATAAAAATAATATTTTTATTTTTATTAATTAATTATATAATATAAAAATAATATTTTAATATTTTCAAAAATAATTAAATAATTATATATTTTTATTAATTAGATTAATTTGAATATAAATTAAAATTTATAAATTAAATTAAATTAAAAATTAAAAATATACTAAATTAAATATTTTCAATAAGTACAGAAAATAAATTCAACCTTATTCCATTGACAAAAGCGAATGTAAATGGACGATAGCCTAAATACAATAAGAAACTGGCTCAACACCCAAGCCCATGAAAGAAGGTCCAACACCATTATAACAGAACCCTAAGATTAGCGGTGTTTGATCTGAAGTCAATGACCCAACACAAGATTGCAAAGTAAATCATCGCCACCACCACCATGGAACCACCCGGCCGACGGCGACTACCCACAATACTCATGAAGCACAACAAGAGAAAACTCAGAGAACCAAACCATACAAGGCTAGAAATAGTCAATCCATACTCAAATAGAGTTCTCCTGAAACAATCACGTCCACCCTCGTAGATGGGTCATTTAGAAATCAAGCAGCTATATTAGAAACAGGGCTAAGAACCATGAATTTGTCAGAGAACACCAAGGAAATGCAAGCCAAGAAAGCATAGTATTTCCATTCGATTTGATTTTTATTAATAATTAAAATAGAAATCGAACTTTTTAATCTTTCAAATTGATTTCAATTCATTTTTTTTTTAAATTTTCAGAGATTTTATATTTTTATAGTAAAAATATATAAATTAGAAGTGAAATAAAAATATACGTTTATTTATTTTTTATAATATAATTTTTTTTCTATTTCAATTTAATTTAATTTAAGAAACCAGGGTCATATACAGCTCTAAGTATCTCCTAATATTATTTAAAATTAGAGAATTGTCCGTGGTTTTACATGTGATTAATAATAATTTTAATATATAAAATAATTTTAATTTATATATTTTAATTTTAATAAATGAAAAATAAAATAATTTTAAATTATTTCATATTTTAATTTTATTATTTTTATGCAAACTAAAATTTTTATATCTCAAAATTTTTAATGAAGATATCCTAACAATAATAATAAAAAAATATAACAATTTAACAGAAATATTAATTAAAAATATAAAATAATCTGAGGTTGATTTAATAATATGATTATTTTTATCACTTAAAAATATTATTTCTTTATATTTTTTTAATAATATTGGAGAACTTTGGGCCAATTTAATGCTTCAATTGGACAAAAGGTGATGAAATTGTCTTAATCAAGTTTAAGCCCAATCACCTATATCCTAGGCCCAATATATCGTTGCCATTGCCTGTTGAAAGAAAAGTAACACAGTAGCATTGAAAACGAGACCTAACAACAACAGGTGAAGAGCTGGGACAGTTCACCAATCACCAACCTCGGTCCCACACATCTAGTAGTCTTTCTTTCATACTGTTATTATTATTATTATTATTAATTTTTTGCTTATCTTGTATTGCACACACAGCTAGAGTTAGCAGTTTGACATCTCAATTATGAGTTTGCTGGGCGTAGTAGGTGATCTATGATGTGTTCATCATTTTGACTAATTACCGGTCCTTCAGCTAATTTGTCCTTCACGACGCTGCACAACAAACAGAAAAAGGTGGGTTTGCGCTCAGCATTGAACCCACATAAACCATTCAGTACTCTGTAGGTATAGGACAATTATGACCCAGATTAGGCTTCCAGTATTCATAATTTGCATTTGCTAGTCCTATCACACACACATTCTGAAAGGTTCACGTTTGTGACTAGTAATATTGTAACAAGAAAAAAAGAAAGAGAAAGGAAAAGGGAAAAAGTTGCCATAACCAATGGTGCAGAATTCTCCACAGGAATGAAAAACACAAAGGAATAGGGTGTGGGTCACTGGTGCTACAACTCCTAATGGGTTGTGTAGAATCTGTGGACAAAGTTCCATGATTAGTTGTTTTCAACAACACAGCAGACACCCACAAAAGATGACAATGGAATTCTTTTCACTGGGATCCATGCCTAATTAATTCCAGTGGTCCATGTTGCCACCTACAATTTTGGTAACCCACCACCGACGACCCAATTCCAGGGTGCTTAATGATAATAAAGAAATAAGATATTACAGGTTAAGGAATTAACAAAGAGACATAATGAAGCTTTAAAAATACATGGAATCCAATGCCATTCTTTTGCATAAAAAAGAGCAGTCACTTCGTGAGCATGTATTGATTCTTTGGTTACTACGCCCTATGCAGATAAAGCTTGCCGTTTGAGTTGGCTTTACTGTTTTCCCACTAGAAAAAAGAACGCTAAAAATTGCAAATACAAGACATATATGCTATGATGTCGTATCATTACAGACATGAGGTCGTTTTCAGTTGGTCCTCTCTCTTGCGTACTCTACAGTACACACATCAATCTTCATTGTTCTATACTTCATCGTTATCACGCCAAGCCATCTACTTAAAAGTATACTCTTAAATTCAATCCCAATTGTTTTTAAGTGAAATCAGGTACTTCTGAATGTGTCCTTTTCCTAAACCTTGTCTTCTTTAGTTGTTTCTAAATAAGAAATTCAGATGTCAATTTATAGGTTGTTTCTAAATAAGAAATTCAGATGTCAATTTATAGCAACATATCATCTTTCGCAAACATCCCCCATTTATGTTCTGGCTGAAGACTAGTGACTGTACATGTCCAAATTGGGTTTCAAATAAATCAAGACACAAAGCATTCTCAAATATTTAATTAGAGACGTGCCTGTTAAAGCTCGTCACATACATGGTTAAAACATCCAATGCACAGCTGGAATTAAGAGAGTTGCAGCTAAAGCCACAGATATATCAGACTGTATTCTAATACAAATGTATGATAATAACAATGTACTTCTAATAGGAACTTAGCTCCTTATCATGAGGGAAAGCAATTCCACCAAATTTGGAGTAACCAAGTTTTAACGGCCCATATCAAACCAACACCAACGCTTATGATGGGGAATATGAATATCTCTGCTTCACAAATTTGGAGGATTATTTTCCTCTTTCCCTAACAGCTTCCAAGCCAAGAAAGGGACATTAATTAGCATTCTGGGAAGCTTACCACCTAACTTTTCTATTCTAATCAAAATTCATTAAGGCACAACTAATTCTTAAACAGAGAATAATTCAGAACATCAAGAGATGTCAAAGAAATGCTAATATTACAAAGTACAAAGAGATGCCAAGATTTCTATTACAGGTCTCCCAAACATCAAAACTCCCACAATCACTAGCGTATTGAATTCATTCTTTCCTCCCTCCCAATCCCATCTTGTGCACAAATTGTAGGAATAGCATCAAAAGCTTTAAAAGGATTTAAAAAAAAAAAAACTAGAAAGATAAACATAACATGAACAAAGAGAAGTCATTTACAGATACACAGAATAAAAAATCAGTAAGGAGTGTAGTAATACCCAGCCGGTGGCCCCATTCCGTTCACTGGTGGCATTCCATAAGGCATCATTGGCATAGGCCCTGGTGCTGCAGTGTAGTATCCAGTGCCGCTGATCTTGGCCAAACTTGATTGGCCTTGCATTCCATCCTTCGCATATTGCTGCCACACTAGCTGCTCCTGGACAAGCAAATGTTGTTTCTTCTCCATATCAGCCATTTGCACATAAGAAGGAGGTGGAATGCTCAAAGAAGCAGCAAAAGGATCCTGATTAACCGTCTGAACTGTTCCATCTGGAGCTGGAAGAGCCAAAACAGGTGTAGCACTCTTCCCTGGCCCTGGCAATGCCACACTGCTAGCACTACCTCCGCTCAATTGCGCAGTGTTTGTATGTTGTCTCACCATTCCTTGATCATACATGCCATTTAACAACAATGGATCAAACCCACCACCCAAAGTTGCCTTTTGCTTCGATAAATTGCTAGCCGATTCAACCAATGCCAATTCCCAATCTGCCTTGTCAGGTTCAGCAGCTGGGTTCTGCCAAGCTGAGGTCACCTGAGGCTCACCATTAGATGGGAATGCTTCCCATGATCCATTTCCATTATTAGCAGGTGGTCCAGCAAACAAGGCCAAAGCCAATCTATTCCCCTGATCATCTGCAGTGACAGCATCATCCCTTAGATTCACCAAATCTTCAGTAACCTGTGGTTGCTGAGGCTTAGGCTCAGGCTCAGTAGGGGGAGGAGGAGTATAATTCTCCGGCGGAGGCAGTGCCTTAATTTCATTCATATTGGGTACAGGCTCTTCCTCCTTAGGCTCAGGAGGAGCCTCCTCTTTTCTCTCAGGACTCTTGGGCCGTTTCGCCCTATCCCTTACAAACTCCTCCAAAGTTTCCAACAACTTACTTGTAATCTTCTGCACATCTGGATACTCTGTGGATCGAGCCACGCCAGTATCCTTGCACCAATTGTACAACGCAATCAGTTCATCAATCTGCTTGGCTGCGCTAGCATAAGCCTCAAAAGCCTTAACACAATCCGGATACTCCATGTCAAAGAATTTGTCCAGCAAGACGGCCAAAACCTCACATATATCTGCATACAACTGGAAACTCTCTCTCACAATTGGGTAAAGCGCAATCAGTATCATCCTGCTGTTCTTGGCTAATCCCGTGGGCCGACACGACAAGAATCTGTCCAGCAACCTCTGCAAATGAGCCATCTTGCCAAAAATCCTCTCAGGCTTCATTTCCCTCAATGGAGTCACAGTCCTTCTGTCTTCTCGCCCATCTCTCCCCATGGCCTCACTCATATCTCCAAAAGACCTCGTCCTCCTAGTCATTCCATAACCTCCACGTCCACTCTCACCCCTATAGTCCCCATAATCATTATACTCGTATGGTCTCGGTGGCGGTGATCTGAAATCACCTCTGGCTCCATATCTCTCGATTTCACCATGGGCACTGCCGCCGCCGCCGCCGCCGCCGGCGGCACTGCCGCCTTTCCGGTCAAATAGCATCAATTCAAGTCTTTGATCTAAATACATAGCATAAGTCCTAACAAACGCAGAATGATCCCAAGAACTGGAGTGCGCTTCATCTCTAAAATCGGACATGTTCAAAAGTCTCGTTCCTCTCCTCGTAGCATACAAAATCCCTTCTTGAAACAGCGGATCTCCCTCGTTTAACAGCCTATGAATCAGCATCAAAGCCTTGAGCGCCACAATCCAGTCCCTTGTCTTCCCCAGCCGCTTCGACACTGCCGCCACGCAAGCGTGCACGTAACCACGAGAATACGACGTCAAATTCAAGATCTCCCTTATGTACTTATCGTTCGCCGGGTCATCGTCGTGGCTCGTCGCCTTAACTATCGCCACCTCCAGCTCCGGTGCCATGTTACTCGCTACCTTGGCTATTCCAATGCTGGTTTGATCCTTAACGGTCCCAATCGCTTTTCGGATCGTGCTCGGCGCCATCTCGACCGTTCGATTGAACCAAAACCTCTTGCTATACACCGATGTAACGCCTCACCACTGCATTATTGAGCGTCAGTATACGAATCAATGCAATTCAGTTGTAATCAAGTTAGTTATAAGTATGATTAGTGAAGTAATTTAGTGCAGATTAAACCTTACCGCTGTCGGTTTTAAGGTTGTTATGGATCTGGTGAAAACGTCGTCGGAATCTGCTAACTCCGACGACAGAAATGGACTGAGAACAAATAAGTCAAAATAGACGCAAAAAGAAAACGGCTTGCCGTTTTATTCTCTCTCTAGATTCTCTGTATGTGAAGAAATGAGAGAGGAAGAGAAAAAGGTAGATTTAAGTAGGGGGTTGAGATCCGAAAGACAACTGGAGAAATCAGAACCGTTGATTAGAAAAGAGATCTGAAGTAAGTAAAGAGACAGCTATATCACCGGAACTGTCGGGGGGCGTGTGGCTGTCTGAAAGGAAAGCATTTCTCTCTTCGTGTGCAAAGTGAAAGGGCGCACCGAAGATGTAAAATTGAATGAATAGGGTTTCGATAGTATGCGTGTGGGATTATTTTACTTACCATACTACGCGCACGGTTTACGTTGACAGTGATTTTGTGATTTCCAGTTAGAATTACGGGTGCGGAAGGTTGGACCGGTCGCTTGGTCCCACAGAGTTTGAAAAGAAAAAAAAAAAAATTCCAGAAGTGGAAGCTTCTAATTGAGATTGAAATTTATCCATTTTTTAGAAGTCAAATACGCCATTACTTGATAATTACATCCCCAGAAATCAATACATTATGGCTACTATTTAAAAAAAAAAAATAATTAAATATTATTTTTTCATAAACTTAATAATTAAATATTAAATGTTTAAACTTGTAAAAAATAAGTCAACGAAAGCATTAAACTCTTGATGCCTTTTCTCAAATGAAGTTCACTAGTGCATTCACGATTCAACTATAAATAATAGTATAATCCACCTTGAAATAAATAATACTACTAGTTAAATTTTTAAGCATGAAGGAGTTACAAAAAGAATATAAGATTCAAAATCCAAAGCTAAATGCAAGTCTAACTCTTCTATTTTTTTTATTTTTTAATAAAAATTTGAGAAAATGGGATTAAATTGAATCTATGGTGAGTTCATAATTGTCAAATTGATATTTGAATCGAGAATTAAAATTTTTATTTTTTGAATTAAGAATCAAATTGAATATATCATTAGATTTATAAAAATTTTTAAAATTAATTAAAAATAATATGTATTCTAAAAAATAAGTAAAATAATATATCAAAATAATATATTTTAATAAATATAAAATTATCATTTAGCTAACACTTTATAATAGAATAAAATATTTTTGTTATATTATGTGATTTTATGTTATAAATTATGAACTCTTGAATTGTAAATAATGATTATCATTTTGCATGTATTGAGCAAATAATTAAATAATTAAACAGCATAATGGATTAAACTAAAATGTCATAATATATTAATATAAAATATCATAATTCGATAACTATAATTAGAGAAGTATATTTAAAAAAAAAAGAGAAAATAATAATTAATGAAAAAAAAAAAGCTAAGGTTGCATTTTATATGGTAAAAAATAAAGGGAAATGTTAAAATTCGAAGTTATAGAATCTAACAAACCTCTATACAAAATCGATTAAACATACTAAATTGTAAAATTCGATTAAAGATTTAAGTACATTTGAGATTCATCTTATAAATTCAAATTGCTAGGATGAAAAATAGAATTAAATTGTAAGATTTGAACAATAATGAGTGAATTATATAGCTTAAGCCATTCAATAAAACTAGATAATGAAACATACCCTTTATCTAAACAATCATGATTTCACATACCCTTTTTCTTTTCATTGGCCAGGAAGAAAAATCATATCTTATCAGTGAACTATGATAAAGAAGCTGCATTCAATCTTCAAATCAAGTTTCCCTTCAAGGCCTATCACCCATCCATGCCATGCTTTTCTTATCACTAGTGACAAAATTTTACCCAACAAGCAATTAAAACAATCAAGCAAAGGGCCACTATGAGACCCACTTTTATTTGTCTATACAAATCTAGCATGTCTTCTTTATACTTGACACAATACCAATGATCCCAACCTTCACATTACGCTAGGATACATTAGATTCCCACAGCAAACAAACCATAATTGAGAGTGAAAAATGAATCTTGAAAGCCAAAACCCACAATTATATACATTACAATCTGATGACAGTTCATTGGCTACTCATTGGGTGTATCTTGCTTCTGGTATCATCATTTCCCAGGTGGTCCTCTTTGAATTTTGATGTGTTTGGGTGAATCCCTTTTCCACCATAGATAGAATACAGAAGAGATTATCACTAGCCCAGCTGCACATCCTACAGCTACCCCAACCAGTTTTGCTACTTGCTTCATGTCACGCTTGGAAGATTCTGTATCATCAGATACTGAAAAAAGTGGAGCTAGCTAGTTAGGAATGAAAGGAAAACACTTGTATTTGTAAAGCAGAAAATATGAGCAAAATTGGATGACTGAGAGAGGAACCTTGAGAAACATGAATTGCTGATACTAAAGGTCCATATGTGCTTTGAAATGGTATGCAGCAAGTGCCTTTCCCAGCCCAAAAGAAGTGAATGTCCATGATGGTGTTTGTCACGTTTGCCTCAAATTTTTTAATCATGGCTCTTTTGGATCCTCCGGCTTCTTTTTGAATGTTGAAGTCCTGTAGAACTCTGTTACCCTGTAACCAATCATGACTTGTTATTATTAGTAGATAAAGAGAGGCAAATAAGAAAAGATGTGTACAATAATTTCCCTTACATTAACAAGGAGGTTTCAAGCTATCAAAATACCTGAATGTAAACATCAAATAAACGCCTCCCAAGGCCTTTCCAAGACTGAGTGACATCATCCATTACTATCTCTGCAAAGTGAAGCTCAATGTTGTATCTCCCATTCTTTAAGCCAAGACCATAGTACCTTAGCGAACTTGGTGAAATTCTTGCTTTCTTATACAGCTCAGAGTCTAAAGTTTCAGTAATTTGAGAATCTGTCTGTGCTATATACCCGGGTGAAGGGTTTGAGATGAAATTCCCAACATTGCTTACAGCCCAAAAATTGTCAGAACTTGTTTGCAGTG
The DNA here is from genome assembly GCF_030052815.1 of Hevea brasiliensis. Lineage (NCBI taxonomy): Eukaryota > Viridiplantae > Streptophyta > Magnoliopsida > Malpighiales > Euphorbiaceae > Hevea > Hevea brasiliensis. The sequence goes on along the minus strand of NC_079503.1, from coordinate 1,875,426 downwards.
AGGCAGCTCCCAGTATTTCTGAATCATCATCATATTCAATACCAGAAGCAGATGTTTGGCCTGTGCCTCCACATTTGATAGAGAATGAAGCTGAAATAATAGTACCAGTGCTTTTGGAATTTGAATATGACCAATAAGAATCTCAAAACTGTGTTGAACCCCAGTGTTATAGATGTGCTGAAGTTCCAAAGTTTTTACTTACAGGATGGAACTTCGTTGCTGCATTTCAAATCAGCTTGTAGGCATCGCAACATCCCAGAAACCTTGCTGTTTCCATTATTATTCATTTGATTAAATTAAAACAAAAAAAATGAGAGGTATCCTAAGAAATAAAGAAAAGAACTAACCACATCAGGTTAAGAAACTGTTGTTAGACATAAGTGGACTCACAAAAATCCAAAAGCAAACAAACAAATTTTATTGAAAGAACCCACAAAAATGGTAACCAGTCTAAAACAAATACAGAAATCATTTAAGATTCTCATTTCTAAAAAGGAACCTTTACAATTAGACAAAATAATTGAATCATGAAGCTTCATTGAGATATTTAGATTGCAATTAAGCGTTTGGTTTTTTAGGATGTCGCTGACAATTGCAAAATCATAATCTTCACATTATAAGTATTATGCTATCAAACCATTAAAAGTGCAATCTTTTTCCGTTTTTTTTTTGGTAAAGATTAAAAGTGCAATCTTTGAATCCTACTATTTCATGCCAAAGAAACAAAGAAAAAAGAAAATCTCAGCAGGACATAGGAATCACATCTCTCGAGTCTTCAGAATAATCTAACCTGTCCTGTAAACCATTTGCATTAATCGAAGTTCCAACAACAATCCTGAAAAATAAACAGTCATTTCTTGCTCAATGAGTTGCAACTTGAGCACTTCGATAAAAATATTTCCCGAGTATATAACTACCACCACTGGAGTGGGGACACAAGATAGAAAGCATTAGAAGAGGAGATGATGAAGGGTTAACTTACATGGATGATCCAACTTTGACAAAATTTTGTGGCAGATTTCCAGAAAGAGGATTGAATGAGACATCTCTGCCATGAAGTAATAAATAAATATTTGGCCAGAATTGGAAAACATGGTTAACTTATTTCATTCACATTAACAAAACAATGCAATGATCATATTAATTTCCATTGCCAACTTTCATTTAATTTCCAGTGGCTTTGCCAAAGGACAATTATATATTTGATCAGTGGATGAAATTACCTTGATCAAACATAAATCAAAGTTGGCTACAACATTGTTACATAGTATAGAAGGAGGTATAGGAATAAGGATAGGAAGTGATGTAGAAGATTATAGTTGTTTCCAGATATTCTACAAGAGGTTATGAGCAGGAAAAAAACAGTAGCGGTTACTAAATCTGTTGTAACTGAGATTGTTATAGTGACAGCTAAGGAGTTAGGCAGTTACACCAGCTAGAGCTATAAAATCTCAGCAGTTACCTTGTAATTTTCATCGAAAACTGTCAAGAAATACAATTTCTTTCTCTTTCTCTCCCTATTTTTCTATTCTATCATCTTTCTCTCTTCTATTCTTCTTATACCCTATTTCTTCTCTACTAGGGTTTCCAAACCCTAACATTTGGTATCAGAGCCAGATATCTGAGAAACCAGAGAGATAATTGTTCTTGAGGATTGCAATATGAATAGATCTGCTGTGGTCAGTCAATTGATGGTCAGAATTGCAGAATTGGAAGAACAAATGAAGAATTTGCAAGAAGTGTCACAGAGGACTGTCGAGAAAGTGAACACTCTACAAGAATCAAATCAGAAGAATGAAAAAGAGTTAGCGGAGGTGAAAAAAACTGCCATGAGCAATCATGTGATTCTGGAAGAGTTGTGAGCTCACATGATTGGCTACCCTAGGGAAAAGAATAGGGAAAGTAGCAGTTCTGAGGAAGGAGGAAACAAAGGCGAGAACAGAGTTTCGCAATCCACACCTGTCCAATCAGTTCCTATGCAAATGCAGTCCATTCCGGCACAATTTGTGTCTGTGAATCAACCTACTCTCGGCGATAACAGAGGGTTGTTGCCAATACCTAATATTCCAGGTATGACTCAATTTCTTCCTAAAATTGAGTTGCCTACTTTTGAGGGAAAGGACCCTAGGGTTTGGTTAAGAAAATGTGTAAAGTCTTTTGAAGTGTATAGGGTGCCTTGTGATTGAAAGGTGGAAATGGCAAGTCTTTTCCTTGTGGGTAGAGCAGATGCTTGGTACCACAATTAGTGTAAAGGGGAAAAACATTCTTGGGAGGAATTCAAGAAAGCTATTTGTATTAGGTTTGGGGATGAGAGATTGGAGGATATAGTGGAGGAATTCATGAAAAAAAGGCAAGAAGGAACTGTGGGTGAATATCAAGATGAGTTTGAAGATCTTAGAATTAGAATGGAGAGATTGATGCCTGAATTAGGGGAATCATATTTCCTCTCTGGTTTTGTGGGTGGTTTAAAAGATGAGATTAGATTCATGGTAAGGATGATGAAACCTGTTTCTTTTTCTCAGGCTATAGATATTGCTAGGTTACAAGAGCAACTATTGGAAAGTAGTAAGAAACATAAAGCCAGTACCAAATTTTCCAAACCCTTCAAGAACTTCAGCAGTAACTCTATCACTCCTAACTCATCAAATTCTCCAACCCAGTACTCTAAACCATATCAATCTTATCAATACCCTCCAAGTCCACCCAATTATGATCAAAATTTCAAACCTAATCCAAGCACTACTATTAAAACACAACCTACAGGCAGTAGTATCTATTCTAATCAAACAACAGCCTCATCTTCAGCACCCAAAACTGGAAATAATGGTACTGCAGCTCCTAGAAATTTACCCAAATCTTCTTTTAGGTGTGGGGAGAAGTATTTCCCTGGACACCAATGTAAACCTAAGTCCTTAAATGCAATATATGTGGAAGGTAAGGAAGAGGAGTTAGGGGATGAAGAGTGGCATGATGTGAAGGCTGATTGGGATGAAATGGTGACAATGGACAACACAACTTTGTCTGTGCATGCTTTGGAAGGGAGTCATGGTGTGGATACAATAAGGATGTTGGGGATCCATAAGAATAGGCAGCTAGTGGTATTAATTGATAGTGGTAGCACCACCAGTTTCCTTGATAAAAGAGTGGCTTTGGACTTGAAATTAAATTTAGTGCAGATTCCTTCTACAGCTGTTACAGTTGCTGATGGTAGAAAATTGAGATGTGAACACATGAGCTAAAATTTTAAATAGAAAATGCAGGAATTGGAGTTTGCATTTGATTTTAGAATTTTGGAGCTAGGGGGATTTGATATGATTCTAGAGGTGGATTGGCTGAGAAATCATAATCCTGTTTTGTTTGATTTTGAGACTTCTGAAATTGCTATTACAAGGAATGGAGGTACAGTGTCACTGAAAGGAATTGGTGAAGGATCCTTACAGTCTGGATTATGGCAATATGGGAATATTTTTTTGCAGAAAAGGAGTGGATTTCAAACTCCTCTATTTTGCATTGTGAGTTCCACCTTGTCTGACACTTGTTTAAATGTTGTGTCTTCTAGTATTGTGAATGACAAAGGGTTACAACAATTGTTATAACAGTATCACAATATTTTTGAGGAACCTCACGAATTGCCTCCATTCAGAACTCACAACCATGCCATTCCCCTTCAACCTACTACCCAACCAGTCAATATAAGGCCTTACAAGTATCAATATTACCAAAAGGTTGAGATTGAAAAGTTAGTAGATGATATGCTTCAATCTTCAATAATTCAGCCAAGCACTAGTCCATACTCTTCTTCTATTCTTTTGGTAAAAAAGAAGGATGGGACATGGAGGTTTTGTATAGATTACAGGAAACTTAATGAGCAAACTGTGAAAGACAAATTTCCTATCCCCATTATTGAAGACTTGTTGGATGAATTGAATGGGGCTAGCATTTTTTCCAAGATAGATTTGCGGGCTGGTTATCACCAAATCAGGATGTTGCCACAGGAGATTCCAAAGACTGCATTTAGAACTCACCATGGGCACTTTGAGTTTAAGGTAATGCCATTTGGGCTCACCAATGCTCCTGCCACATTTCAGGCACTGATGAATCATATCTTTCAAACCTTCTTAAGAAAGTTTGTTTTGGTTTTCTTTGATGATATATTGGTGTATAGCAAGGATATGCAGTCTCATTTACAACATTTAGAAGAAGTTTTTAAAGTTTTACAATAGCGGCAACTTTATACTAAAAGATCTAAATGTTTCTTTGGGGAGATTGAAGTAGAGTATCTTAGGCATATTGTTTCAGCACAGGGTGTAGCTACTGATCCCAAAAAGGTTGCTGCCATGGTTAATTGGCCAGTTCCAAATTCAGTAAAAGACCTTAGGAGTTTCCTTGGCTTGACAGGATACTATAGGAAGTTTGTCAAACACTATGGTATAATATGCAAGCCTTTAACTGACCTTTTGAAGAAAGATAATTTCCAGTGGGGTGAGGTAGCCCAACAGGCTTTTGATACACTGAGGAAGCTCATGTCTGAGGCACCAGTCCTTGCCATACCAAACTTTACTAAGCCATTTATCATTGAGACAGATGCCAGCAATTGGGGCATGGGAGTTGTTCTCCAACAGCAAGGGCATCCAGTAGCTTATATATTGAAGGCATTTGGCCCTAGAAGTCAAGCCTTATCAGTTTATGAGAAGGAACTTTTGGCCATTACTTTTGCTGTTGGGAAGTGGAGACATTACCTTGAGCAATGTCAATTTTTCATTAAAACTGACCACGAAAGCATTAAGTACTTTTTGGAGCAAAGGTTGCATACTAATTTATAGCAAAGGGGTATTTCTAAGTTGTTAGGTTTGGACTATAAAATTTTGTATTGGAAGGGCATTGAAAATAAGGTTGCAGATGCATTATCAAGGAGGCTCGAGGATGAGTATTCAAGCCATTATTGTACTATTATGCATTCAGTGGCAGTACCTATTTGAATGCAAAATCTGGTGCAGAGTAATGATGGAGATGAGAAGGTTAGTGGATTGATTCAGCAGCTTTCTTTGGATAGTAACGCTATTTCTGGTTATCAATTGAAAAGTGAAATTCTATATTACAAAGACAAAACTTATGTGGGTTCTTCTACTACTTTAAAAGTTGTTTTACTGCAGTCATATTATAACTCTCCTATGGGAGGTCATTCAGGTGTTCATGCCACCAATATGAAGCTCAAAAGATATTTTTTCTAGCCTGGAATTTTGCAAGATGTGATGAAGTGGGTGAGGGAATGTGAGACTTGTGCAAGGTGTAAAGTAGAACACTATGCTTACCCAGGGTTGTTGCAGCCATTAGTCATCCCTTCTCAGGCATGGTAGCAAATTTCAATAGATTTTATTGAGGGACTTCCCAAGTCAAAGGGCAAGGACGTCATTTTAGTTGTGGTGTGTAGATTTACCAAATTTGCACACCTCTTGCCTTTAGCTCATCCTTATTCTGCTGCAACAGTAGCTCAACTTTTCTTGGGTAATATTTTCAAGTTATTAGGAGTTCCTCAAATTATTGTTTCAGATAGGGACAAAGTTTTTACTAGTAATTTTTGGCAAGAATTATTCAAGAAAATGGGTGTGAAGCTTGCTTTTAGTTCTGCTTATCATCCTCAGTCCGATGGTCAAACTGAGAGGGTGAATCAATGCTTAGAAGGATATTTGAGGTGCATGGTTCATTTACAGCCATCTACTTGGACTAATTGGTTATCATTAGCAGAATGGTGGCACAATACCTCATTCCATAGTGCATTTAAGATGTTCCTATTTGAGGCACCTTATGGTTATGTTCCACCACTTTTTCCTTCTGGAATTGCTGAAGAATCATCTGTGGAAGCCATAAACCAATTTCTTCAAAACAGACAGCACCTCAACCATCTTCTTAAGGAGAATTTGCAAAAAGCTCAGAATAGAATGAGACAACAGGCTGACAAGAATCGAACAGAAAGAGAATTTGCAGTAGGGGATTGGGTTTATTTGAAGCTTCAACCTTATAGGCAAGCTTCAGTGGCTGTGAGACAATCTCTTAAGCTATCTGCTCGGTATTATAGTCCTTTTGAAATATTAGCAAAGGTGGGACAGGTAGCTTATAAGTTGGCCTTACCTGCATCTTCATCTATCCATCCCATCTTCCATGTTTCCATGCTCAAAAAGAAATTGGGAGATGGTGTTACGCCTATTAGAGAACTGCCTCAGTACCATGAAGATCAGCCAGTTGTTGCTCTTGAGGAGGTGTTGCAAACTAGAGTTATTTTGAGAGGTGATCAACAGGTTGAGCAAGGCCTCATTAAATGGGTTAATCTTCCACTTGAGGATGCTACTTGGGAAGATAAAAGTTTCGTCACTGCTCAATTTCCAGATTGTTCACTTTCTTGGGGATAAGAAAGTGCTCAAGAAAGGGTTATTGTTACATACTATAGGAGGTATAGGAATAAGGATAGGAAGTGATGTAGAAGAGTATAGTTGTTTCTAGATATTCTACAAGAGGTTATGAGCGGGAAAAAGACAGTAGCAGTTACTAAATCTGTTGTAACTGAGATTGTTATAGCGATAGCTAAGGAGTTAGGCAGTTACACCAGCTAGAGCTATAAAATCTCAGCAGTTACCTTGTAATTTTCATCGAAGAACTATCAAAAAATACAATTTCTTTCTCTTTCTCTCCCTATTTCTCTATTCTATTATCTTTCTCTCTTCCATTCTTCTTCTACCCTATTTCTTCTTTGTTAGGGTTTTCAAACCCTAACAAACATCTGTCCATGGTGCAATTTATTTGATTAATTTTAACTTCAACTAAAATGGATTTACAATTGTCTGTTTATATGTTTATGCATTCACTCATAAAACTGGATAAACATAAACCAAAAAGGAGAAACTGAAGCAAAGTGGCACTCACATTGCGGTGAGTTGTGGACCTATGATATTTGCAGGTAGCTCCCCGCTCAAGTTGTTATTCCCAAGATACCTAAGATATGTTGCCAAATAAGTTAATAGAATACTAGTTTTCCAACAAGAACAATAAGGCATTATCAGTGGAAATAGGACACTACTTTTTCCTTCTCACAATTCATGTTGATTCACCAAGAAGTATTATTTCCGAATAGTGCAATTAATTAATGGCTAAGAGTTAGCTTCAGTGAAATCATGACAATACAAGTAACAGTGGAGCAGCAAAAGTAAAAATTACATATATTGTAAAGAAACCAAATCTTGGAATGAGGCTGGAATATGGCCACTCAACTTGTTGAAACTCAAGTCCCTGCCATAACAATTTTGCCCAAGTTAGGCTGTAGGAGGATGAAATTGAGAAAATTCACAGAGGAATGAAATGAAATGCTAAAAATTGTTTACTATCAAGAAATTAAGATAGTGATTGGAACTTTAAATTGACAAAAAAAAAAAAAAATCAAGCATATCAACGTTTCACTTTGATGTGAAAGTGACCTACAGCAGTTTGAACTTAGAAAATGTGCCAAGCTGTTCTGGAATTTCTCCTGAAATTAGGCAGTTTCTCAAGACCCTGCAACCAAAATGGATAATAGCACGCAGCAGGTACAGTACAAGAAAACTGTTAAGGAAAAAAAAATGCTCTTAGGGATTTAAGATGTACAAGAATCTTACAATATGGATAAATTTTTTTGGGTTTTTAAGAACTCAAGGGAAGAATCTTCACCACTAAGATCGCCAATTCTCCTATAAAGCACAAACTGATGTCAAAATTTCTTACTTTTGTACATAATGTCCAATAAAAAATGCACAGATGGTGGGAAAGAAAAAGCCAGTGAATATCTAGCAATATAGCACAACAGTCACGGTACAACGAATCGCTTGTTATTTCAGGGAAAAAATGACAACAGAACATGGTATGATGCAAAAGATTTAATTCAAAGGTCTTACAAGTCCTCCAGGTTGTTCAGAGCACTAAAACTGCTTGGAATTGGACCTTCAAGCAATGTACCTTGAAGTCGCCTGTGGGTAACAAAATGCAACAGTGCACATATGCAGCACAATTAGCAAACCTAAATGATCTGTTTCTTAAGATACAGTAGTAGAGTTCAAGGGAACTCATGCATACAGGACCCTAAGTTTTGCAAGAGTTCCAAAAAAGTCTGGAAGCTTTCCGTTAAAGAGATTATCAGATGCCCAGCTGAAATGAACAACAGGTACAAAATAAGCTTACGACCTCATTAATAAAATCCACTTGGCAAAAACAGGGTTCAATGATCTACAGAGAAGTACAGAATCTGAAGAGATTTCAAGTTTGCAAATTCTTGGGGAATCTGTCCACTTACTCCACTGCTATCAATATACCTAAAAGGAAAATACAGTCAATATTAATCAGATTGCATCATTTCCCAGCCAAAAAGAAGGAATAGTGCCTTAAACTTGTAGCCAGGATAGCAAAAGATATATCTCTGCCTTGTGCCTACTGTAGTTGAAGGTGCAGTAAAGAAAATATAGACCTGTCAAAAGATCTATAATTTTTTACTTCATGCCATAAAACTTACAATTGCTGTAAGGAGGTCAAATTTCCAAGGGCAATGGGCAATGGTCCAAAGAAATTGTTTGAGCTAAAACTTCTGTCACAAGAAAGAAAATTGTAGAATTAGTATTAATTCCAATAAATGAATTAGAAGATTATACACTTAACCAGAAAAATATCTGAAAAACTGTGGGATGTTGATAGAACTTAACAGAGAAAGCAACTTGGTTAGATTTCCAAGCTCTGGAGGTACAGGACCCGTGAGATTGTTGATGCCTAGGCTACTGTTTCATTATCAAACATGTAGAAGACAGTTGTGAATGCCAAAACGTTGAGAGAAGATTCTATGCACTTAGTGAAAAACTCATAAGCTCTAAAAATTACAATCATGTGAAGCATATTTACAGGTATTGCATATTTGATAACTGTCCAATCTCAGGAGGGATGGACCCATTTAATACATTTTGACCAAGATTCCTGCATCATAATCCAGTAATTATGAATCAACAATAGAATTAAAAGTGGAAGTTAAGGATTTTAAGAAAATTTAGTGTCTTACAAATCCATTAGCTCCTTAAGCACAAACAGGTCACTCGGTATCTCACCAGCAATGTCCAAAGCATAAATCTTCCTGAATCATGTGCAAGTGGAAACAATATTCTGAGCTTAAATATACCATTCTAGCTAAGAAACAACACAGAAAGGAATGGTGATTATATTATAAACTGACAGATGAGTGATGTGGCAGGTGTTGCCAAGGCAGTCACAAGCAATTCGAGGATTAGCATCTTCATTAGACCATATTGCATTCTGAGCACAAGGATCAGTAGTAATATTTAATTTGCCTCTCAAGTTCCAGTAATCTATCATCTTACTGAGGGCAGCCACTGAACAGCAAGGCAAATACAATAATAATTAAGAAATCCCATCAAAATAAGGGTATGTGAATTATTCAGAAATAGAAATGAAGCAAGACCTTCATTAGGATCAGTGCGCTGTGCAGAAACAACCTGAAACACCCAAACGACAAAGAAAGAGAAGCTCAAGATCCTCATTACTGAGCAGCAGAAGATCACACACATACACAGAGGGACAAGGCCGGCAACAAATTTATAGATGAAAAGACAAACCCAAGTGGAGAATTTTAGATTGTGATTTATTGAAGATTCGTATCCAGTGCAATAACAGACAACAAAAATAGAGCCATTGAGGTCAAAATTTCCAGTTTTATATATTCAATTTCACGAGCAGTATTATCTTGACAAAAGTGGTGTGTCGTGCGCGCATGAAAGTGAAGTCTGAACAAAAAACTAGCAAAATGGCATGGACTTCTGCTCTTAAGCCTTTGACGGTTTCACAGTAGGCACCAAAAGGTTCAAGTATAGCACTCTACTTCTTGAATAGCTCATCTATTATATTAGCAGAAAAAGATGTGTTTTGTCCCTTCTCTCTGGCTCTTCCTATCAAACACTTCATCTCCCTCAAATAAAATAACCCTTTTGGACTGGTCTAATTGTAGTGTCAGCATGACAAGAAAATTGAGCAAATTTCATAGATCTAACCAATTAGGCAATGGCAAATCTGACGTGTCCTGCACCAGTTAGAATGGGGCTTCTCGTCCTGTGGAAAAGAAACTTTAAAAAGAAAAAAAGAAATCTTGCAGAGACCTCCTCTCAACCGGCAAATGAATCTTCTGCCGGCAAATGAATCTTTCAAGACTGAAGTCTGCAATTGTGATGATTTTTTTTAGGTAAAACAACCCCTTTTATAAATTAGGAAAACTGTAATGTACAATGGTTTACTTGATTCTATCTTCAACTTTTGTTTCACATAGGAATTGAAATGGATCAGAAGAGGAAGTGAGGAACGTAAACCAATACCAATATCTTTTTCAAAAGCAGGAAACACTAGCAACTTCAATTTCTCCTTTTTCTTTTCCTATTTCTTTCTTCAAAAGTTTAACAGAGGGAAAAGTGCAGTTTATCCAGACAAGTGTTCGTTCTGTCATACCATCAACCATGTATTAAAACACAGGAATGATATCCCATTTTCTTGGAGCTAAACTATGCCGTTTCTATTCATGGAACAACAGCGTTTAAGCCTAACAAGTACGTGTTAAACTTACTGATTGATAATAGATTTAAGATATGAAAATGAGAATTTCACTTATTTTATATATATATATATTATTTTTAATTCATAATAAATGAAGCGTATAATTTTTCTCATTATTATTATTTTTCAATTAATATAAATCGAATTTAAAATTCAGTCGAAGCAGTCCAATTGTGCTATTATATTTTTACTCGGTTAAGTTCTACCATGTGGCTGCCTGGTGCATTCTTCTGGTGAAGAGTAATATAGCTTGATTAATAACCATAACTGGCACAAGAAAGACTACAAGTTACTCAAATTACATTCCATAGGACTAGTTTAAGCACTGCTTCACTCATTTTCTATAATTATTTAATTTATTCATCAAGCAAATTCCATAGCAGTTCTGTTGCACTACAAAAGAAGGCATATAATGTAATTGATGATTGCAACTCTCAATCACTTCAACCTCCATTTTTTAGCAACTCCAGACGCTGAACAGATACTATGAAAGTCCTGCAAAACCAACATTTCCAATTCACTTTATTAAATAATGTTTTCCAACAAATAACTATTTCAAGGATATTTTACAATTTAGTCCTTGAGGTATGAGAAACAAGCCGGTTAACAGAATACTCTTTCTGTTAAAATTCACCATTACTGGACCATATGCCAATTAAACATTATAATTATAAGCAATGACTTGGTAAGGTACACTATGTTTGTTATTTATTTCACTTCTTCTTGGTTCACTGTCTCTCTATCTAGTAAAATCTGACTGATTTGGGTAGAGATTTTATTTTATTTTATTTTGCATTCAGTAGAGGAAAATGAGTGAAAATTAACAATACTTACTGCCATGGAACATCTCCTGCAAGTAGCCAATCACCATCTTTGTCTTGGTATGCCAACGTGTAATTTGCATTATCTTTCTCAAGTTGCAGGCCTGTGTATGGGGATGAAAACCCAGAAATGAAAACGAACCAATGAATTAGACCTGCAGAATATTCATGACTGTACATGAATTTTTAGGTACAATCACTCACTTTTGTCAAACATGCAGATCAAGGAGCTTGTAAGTGTCTGATATGAGTGGAAAAGCCTAAGATCAACCTTCCTTGCTATTGCCACTCCTTCCATCTTCACCTTCACATACATGGAATTTGAACCACCATTATTTTCTTTCCCATCAGCAGCAGCAGCCACCCGATTCTTGACAATCCGGTCGCCACCTTGTCGCTGGCGAAGCATTTTCTTTCTCCATGATTTAATGGGTGGCCAACCTACCACAAGATCATCTTCCTCCAGTACCTCTTCATGAATTCTATTTGAATTTAATCAAATTGTCAAATTCTATATACAAAAAAAAAGCAAAAAATAATTATACAGTTCTTCAACTAATAATGATGATCATTATTCATTACTTACTTGCTAAGGCGGCAAGAGAGCCTCTTCTTTTCTCTCTTGTCATCATCTTCGTCATTAGGATGGCCACTCCATAAAAGCAAAGGCAAAGTTTGTGATGCATCTTTCAACTTTCCAAAGGCGTCTTCAAAGCTACGTTTCTTGTCCAATAAACAACCATAATCATGGCTCCATGGTTTCAAGCTCAGAATCTCTTTTGGGTCGAACTCTTTGTTGTTTATGTCCGATCCATCAATAGGATTGTGGGTGGTTGAGAGGGAAAGACCTAGTTGAAGCTCCATAAACTAAGCATACAAAAACACAAACTCAGAGCTGAAAGCAATAAAAATATGAACAAAAGCAGTAGAAATGGTGGCTTGAAAGGTAAAGCCAATGGAGTTGTTGTTTGAAACTGTGAAGCACACATATATGCAAGTGGAAGGAGGAGAAGGAGACAGAAGAAATTGGGGCTTGTCTTGAGGAAGAGTGGAAGTTAGGGACAAGATGGAAGTTGGGTCGGGAAAAAGCCTGGCAATGATTCGGACAGGTGAGAAAAGGGTGCACCAACGTACTAGGACCGCTGAGCCCGAGCTCTCAGTTCTCTGCTAGCTCCTCCCAGTCTTTAATCCCTTTGTCTCTGCGACTGCGTCCCCACTTCAACAACCACAGCCTCCCTTTTTTTATTAAAGAGTAATTCGCTTTTACATCTCCATCTGTCTTTAGTCAATGTTAATTAATTTCAGTACAGTTCCATACGTCAAGGTAAATGTTGTTTCCATGTTCTGCTTTCATACCAAATTAATTAGATAGTTTTCAACGTTGGAAAAGCATCATATGTTTCTTCACGAGACCTTAAGCTTCATTGATAATGTGATAAAATTCATAAATAGCATATATATATATATATATAACCTTATTTACCAAGAGTTATGCTGCTAAATCAAGTACAACTGAGGTTGCTCATAGATATTTATTGAATCGAGCTGATCGAGTGAGACAGTGTGTAAATCAAGATTAGATCCGAATACTTTTAATTTTAGATAAATTCTATATAAGTTTATTTATATTTTCTAGTTTATTTAGGATTTTAAAATATTATTTTTATTTAATTTAGGTCTTTAAATATAATTTCTATTTATATTAAGATTCTTTAATTAATTACTGCGATTTCAAACTCCATAAATACCCATGATATCTTTATTATGTATAAGTTTTCAGATTTATTCAATGAAGTTTTCTTTTTCAAATCTGTATTTACTTTATTTTATTCTTAGATTTTGAATTAAATTTTATTTTATTTAAGATTTTGATTTAGATTTTGTTTAGTTTTAAGGTTTGATCATGTGTTCGGCATAATAGTATAGCTTCATTGAAAGATTTTTAGCTGAAAGAATAGAAACGAACCAGTCAACCAAAGGAGGAAAGTGAAAGGCATTCATAAGAACGGCAACGTGACTTGCTTAGCGTATTTTGGATTTGATGGTGGCGAGTTCTAAGATATAAATCCTTCATCCTCCAGATTGGGTAGATTAAAGTACCCAACATTATGAGTTGGGTTGAAGAATTGCAAGTGATATCACAGCCGGCTTTCTCAATACAACGGTGATTTGAGGACAAATAAAACAAAAACTAGTGAGCTCATAACATCCAAAGGATAGGGATGGCAATAGGTTGGGTTTTTTGGGTATCCGATCCGACAGAATTTAATAGGACATGTTTGGGTAACATGTAATCTAGTTTGAGATGTGTTCAAATTTAAAAAATAATACTGTAATGAGTTAACGTCGAATTCGTGTTTTACATATTGGATATTCATTACCTGAACTCGTTTATAATTAAATATAAAATATATGTTTTTTTATATAATATTTATAAATTTTTATATATTTTATTTTATACAAAATAAAATTTAAATATTTTATGAAATTTTTAAATTTTAAAATATAAATTATTAATCAAAATAATTTTTGATATAGATTATTAGTTATAATATATAAAATTAAATAGGATCAGATTTTTTTTATAATAATAATTAAATTTAGGAGGAGTTCAGATAATTAATAAAAATCAAATTTAATCAAGACAGATTTAAATTTAAAAATATTAATTATGTTTAAATTTGGATATAATGATTTCTGCGGGTGAACTGTTGCTATTCCTATCAAAGATTAACGAGGGTTGGATAAAAGCAAGACTTCGCAGGCAGGCTCACGGGGGAAGGGATAGCTATTTATATAACGCGCTTTTGACACGATAACACCGAGGCCCAAGGTATAAATGCATGAGTCCGGGCGTTGCATATTCTTTTCTCTAGTAAATGAGCAACGACAGTCACAATGGTGTAACTTAATGAAGAGAGAGTTGGACGACATGGGCATTGGTTTTATATATGGAGATAAAGATTGCCCACATGATTCAGTTCGTCAACAAGTCCAAGATGTCGGCAGACGTCCGTCAAACATATCATAATGCATGAACTCTATGATTCAATGAAGGTCCAAAATAATGGTTGCCAAGACATTCTCTTCATCTTCTCCATCATAATCATATTTCTTAACTGATCCTGAAACTTCAGCTTGTATCATAATAACGATTCTCCCTGTCGGGTTTTAGTTCTACAAATCGTAAGACTCTTAGCTCAATAATTTCAGAGAGAGGGAAATGAACTTAGACAACAGAACCCAAAAATAATATATTTCTCTGGTCACATACAATTGTCTGTGTGTGTGAGTGTGTGTGTGTGTGTGTGGTAGGGATCCATTATTGAAGCAGCTCACATTTGAAGCCATGGAGTGTACCCTTGTGAAGTTCACGTGACGGCCAGCGTGGGCACGGGGTGCTAGCTCCGGAGCCCTGCACGGCCCGGTGCGGGTGGAGACAGGTTTAAACCAGATATGGCAATTCTTTTTGATAAGTCAATCAATCTGGTTCATGTGTGTGGTGGAACCCAGCAAGGAGGAGATTGATCTGTGACCAAAGTTTGTTTCTGCATAAATAGTTTACTGTTGCCTATAGCTGGCACTCATAAATTCAAACCTCTCATTTTGTACAGGCCCTGGGACTTGGCTGTCTGGTTGGATTTCGTGTCTGTGGGAATTCAATAGTTCATCAAGATAGAAAACTGTATTGAATTGAGGATAGAGTTTTAGCAAGTGGGATTGGAAGACATTATAATGAGGAAGCTTCAGTGGTTCACTAATTAGGTATCCACATGGTTTAAGTTGAATGGTTATTTTCACTAATACAGTAAAATTAGTCATGAAAGATTTTTTTTTTTTTTTTAACTTCAAAGACACGATATTATTTTTATAAGCTTCAAAGAAACATTATAACTGTGTGATTTTGTGTAGTCAAGTGCAAGCTATCGCCAAGCATTTGCCTAATAAAGAGAAGCAAGTGGAATTAGGGTGGCAAGTGGGTCGATTCCAAGTCAAAATCAATCATTTTAATTTAAGATTCAAGGGGATTAAAATAGGATCCTTCTCAGTTTAATCTAAAATCAAATTAAATCGATCATTTTCAATTTGATTTAAAATTAATTTAATTTTAATCAATTTTAATTTTAGATTAAATCGGTTCAATTTCAATTAAATTGCGAATTGAATCATGGAAGAGTCTATATAGAGCCTAATAGCGTGACTTTCTGAAAGTTCAATTGTGGTTAATATTTTGATTGATGTGGGATCAAAACAAAACCAATTGCATTTAGCCAAGTTTTTGTAGTCCACAATACAAGCAAAACACTAATTATAAGATCACTTGAATAATGTGATTTAATAATAATATTTGTTTATCTTAGAGATAATCATCTAAAGAAAAACAAGACCAACTTGACAAAACCCATGATTGGATAATTTAGATTTTGAAGAAGTATGGATTAAAAAAAAAAAAACCCACATTTTACCTTGGTCCATTCACAAATGCAAGGACCCACATGCTTTGAAATGCAAGTGGGATTGCTCTGTGTACTCCAAAAGCATTCAATGTTCTCATCTCCTCAGGATAAGGTTTCCTTGAAAGGAATCAAAAGCATGCTAAAGCAACAGAAGCTCTTCAAGGAAAAGGCCTCCCTTTCCCTGGCTTCGAGGATAAGAAACTCTTGATTGATTGAGACTACCATATTTCTATTCAAAGTACTTGTCGTTTCACGTCACATTCAATCACAGTTCACACTAACTCTCACGAATGGAGCCAACTCTTTCATCTGGAAGATTGATGGAAGATGTCCTCAAATTTCCCTACCAAAGTTTATATACCTCTCAGTCACACGTGGTGGAGGTGGGGATCACCACAAGGACAGTTTCTTTGATGATAGGTTCAGTACTGCCTGATCAGTGGGTCTATTTAATGTTAACCTTATTAGGACAAGTTCATCATCTTTGTCCATATGAATGCTAATACAAAGAGTACCCATATGCATCCTAATTCCTAAACAAAAACATCAATAAACGTTATAGTGCAAGAAGTGAGAACCCACCATTTTCATGTGTAATTAGAAGTTTAAGACTTAAGTTGCTGCATCATTGCTCCAAATGTATAGTCTCAATTCCATCATTAGCTTGTTTAATTCTTTACGACTGGCCTCAAAAGGTCTTTTCAATGAGGAGGGTGTTAGGACACCATAGTAAAACATAATGATTTTGCTTTGTTTTTTTCATATGATTCGGCTAAGTAGCAGTCAAACTGGGTAATTTTTTTCTGTTCCTCTAAAGAATATGCATAATTGTATGTTAATCATTGTTAATTTGATAATTCTTTCTACTTTTTGTGCAAATCCTTATCTTCATTGTCTCTATCTACTTCCTGGTTCTTGAAAAATTCCAATTTACTATCTGAAGGGAAGTGTAACATTAGTTCACAAACTGATGATGTGCGTACATGTTTTGGACTCCAAGCTTTAAAAATTCTAACTGTTCATCAAACTTTCAAACTGACCCCTTAGGATGCCTCAACTAAAATTCAATAAGCACTTAATGCAGTTGCTCAATCAAGCCAAGTACTAATCTACCGCTTTTGGAGCTCTGGCTAAGAGAAGTCCAATGAAAAAATGGCTACCATGAACTATGGCGAATGAAATATGTCAATAATTGATTAATGGGATCGACATGGAAAGATTAAACTGTGTTGTGTAGAGAATCAGATAAACATCATCACTTCCTTTCATCTTGAATCCTTTAATGCTGTTAGCCCTCTTTTGTAGAGGTGTCTGAGCTTTCTTCACTGCCACAGGCAATGCACAAAGCCTTCCAGAGAGGGAATTACACCTTCATAGGTGGACGTAATTCCTGGATATGAAATTTATGTTTTAATTAAGGGAAAAAGTAGATGAAAACCCTTGACCATCAATAAATCCCTACATCATTCTTAAAATCTATAAATTATCTTGTTTTAAAAATGTACCTGTTTTGTAACTTGGCCCCAAAATATGCACTTTCATCTTTTCAAACGGGCAACATTAGCTTATTTTTATGCAAAACTTGCATACCTTGAAAACCAATATTATATCTGCTTCCCCATGCTAAATAAGAGACAAGCTCCAGTGATAGTCAAGAGCGGATGGAGGAAATGGGCATAAACTGCCTGGCCTAAGTGAAATACCATTGATTAAAGGAGAAAGAAATGATTGAGATATTTAAAAATGAAGAACCCTTGAGCTTGATTCCTTAGATTTTCTCCAACTTGAAATCCATTATAATGCCAAATTAAAGACTTGTACTCCTCTCCATAATCTCTTATCCATTCCAGATTAATCATCAATCTTAAGCTTCTGAAATTAGGTCTATTATTTAAGAGCCATATATGTCATACAACCAAACCTCTCATGTAAGTTGCTGAATGATACCATAAATACAATTAATAATATATAAATTACTTAATAAAGTTGTACATACATAGATACAATTCATATGCATGTACATTCTTTGGTCGAACGTGTAATGGGGAATAGAGGAGAAAAAAACGATACCTTATATAGTGCGTTTCAAGTTGGATTGCAAAAGCTGGCATTAACACAACAGATTCTGAGTCATTCTAATAAAAATAAGGGTGAAAACACGATTTCCCAAATTGAAAGGACACATTCAACGCACTATTGATTTGTACCTTCTAATGTTAAGATAAAGTAATGCCTCCTATTATTAAGAACTCAATTTCACTAATTCTCACCTTTTAAAAGAGGCTTCCAAAACACTAATTTGACAAGAATTGCACTTAAAAGAAAGCTCCAAAAAAGAATTTTGATTGATATATCCTGTTAATTGATGGCTTTATGTCAGTTAACGACACAAATGACTCAAGATCCGGAACAAACTCATGAAATTTGTCAATGCATAAAACCAAATGAAACTTTTGTTTTGGAAGTCAAAAGATATTGAGAACAGAATTAATTTGAAAATAAATAAACAAAAGCCAGTCATTGGCTCCTTCAATGTAGAAAGAACTATGCAGCATAGAAGTAAGGCATGAGTAAAGGCTTTCCACAGAAGGCAGCACACTGAAGCTCAGTTTCACATAACTCTAAAAGAACCTAGCAAAAGCATGAATGCTAAACCAACTTGAAAAACTTAAAGAAAACTGAAAAAATTAAATACCTTGACAAGGAGGAGACAAAGGCAATTTTCTAATAGAACACAATCTGAGAGGCATACAGAGAAACCCTGTGCACTGCTCTTCTGAACTATAATATGGTCCACGCCAATTTCTTCAGAAGGCCATTTGTAATCATGTACGCAAGTATATCTTCGATTAGTAATAGTGAACTCAACCATTATATATTCAAGAACTTATATCATGAATGGCAATACAATTACACCAGCATTAAGAACAAAGCAAGCTGTTTTGTTGAGAAGTTCTAAACATTCACATAAAAGAATCTTACTAGAGTTCCAATATTCTTAACTAGAGAAGTAAACAGTTCTAACTTCTGTAATTCCAACCAACCTTAGTTACATATTGACAAAAACAAATCAATATTTTTCAAAGAAACAATCGATTCAGGAAAGAGACCCGATTATGATCACAAATGACACCAATTAGCCAACATCTGAGGCCAGCCTGGCAAACAGTTAATTATGAACTACTAGAGAGCGAAATGAACCAGAAATTACAAAAGCCAGCGAGCTCATTCATTGGAAATGTTGGCTTATCATTACTCAATTCCACAAATTCACCATTTCTAAAGGGATTTATTTACCAAATGAAAAGCTTCTGAATTCTAATTATAATCCAAGTAATTCAATTCCATTCCAATACCTGGTGATAAGACTTCACTCAGAATTAACATAAAAGAACAAATCAATTCAAAGCCAAATCTTATTTGCCGATAAATTTGGTGAAATTTATAAGAACTTATGATCGAAATCACCTCAAACTCAAATTGTCGTTCCTTAAAAATCAATATGGTTGCAGCCGGCGCTGAGGGTTGCTGGAGATTGAAGGATGTCGACAGTCGATTGTCTTGTGAGCGAGCTTAAGTGTCCGTCGAAGATTGGTTGCACGGCTTGCTGCTGGAAGGTTGAAGCCTTCAAGCTTGAATCGGAAAGATATTCGCACTGATGCGAGTCGCATGACCAGCAACCAGGTGCAAATCAACCGAGTAATAACCAATACTCTCTCAGGAAAATCTCATTTTCATAAAAAAAAAAAAAAAAAAAAAAAAATATATATATATATATATATATATATATATATATAATATTAAAATATCCTTTAAAAATAATAATAAATATTAATAAAATTGAAAAAAAAAAAAATAACGCCGTCTTAACTATCTAAATAGACAAAAAATATGAAAATTTTACATTATGCTCTATTATGATAATAAATATTAATAAAATTGAAAAAAATAATTAAGGCTCTCTTAACTCTCTAAATAGACGAAAAAATGTCGAAATTTTACATTACTTAATAGTTAAATTTTATCGTTTGCTTTAACAATAAATTAAACTCCAATTAAATCAAAATTAGATTAATTTAATTTAAAACTAAAATTAATTTTAAATTTTAATTTTAATTGATTCAATCAAAATGTAAATTACAATTGAGTTTTTTCTTTTATAAAAAAAGAAAAATTAATTATTAGATTTAATTAAAAATTGATTAAATTAATAAAAATAATATTCAAATTACATTTAGATTGAATTTGTATTTTGTATGTTGACTATACATTCATATCATATTTTAAATAAATAAAATTTAAATATTTTTATTTTTGCGTGTAAATTGAATTGTCAAAAACAAATATAACTTTTGTGACATGTGAGTTAAATTGCTGGTATGTCAGAGTGTATATGTTTCATTTACAAGTGTATTTACCCTAATCCCATTTCTATGACGATTGACGAAAAACAAAAGACATCAAATTTTATTTCAGAAAAATCATCTCTATTTACTCAATTTTTTCTCACCACTTGTCGCTCTTCATAACCACTTATTACCATCCACTAACACTGTTACACTACGTACCTTAATAAAAAAATTCATTTATATTTAATTATTATTTAATATTTAATGACCACTAATATTTTATCAACTTGAGTTATGAGTCAAGTCTCAATTTAATTTAATATTTTAAATTTATTAATTAATTGAGATTAAAAATATTAAAATTAAAATATAGTGTAAATAATTTTATAAAATATTAAATTTTTATAATATAGATTATTATTAAAAATAATATTTTATTATATTATTAATTAAAATATATAAAATTAAAGATAATATTTTTAAAATTAATTTAAAATAAATTTTAATTGACTGTTTTAAATAATAAAAATAATAATTCAGTTCGAGTGGCAATCCGATTACATATTTCCTAAATTACTTAAATACTATAAATTAATAATTTTTTTTTCAAAATTAATTAATTAACTAATTAAGAGGGTTGCGCTCGTTTCCAATCAGAGTTCCGAGTCGCGCGACTCACATTGTGGAGTTGAACAAAGCACCTTTACTTGATTTCACTGTTTTAAAATATAGAACCTCAAAGCGAGCTGGGAGATATCTCCACTCCAATGGCGTCTAATTCGTCCAACAATTCGATACTTCCAGTATCAGTTTCTCCAAGCGCCGAAGAGAAGCATAGGGAGAGGCTTATCAGAGGAGGCGATGAGAAGCTTTTTAGAGGATCTGCAATGACCAAAAGAGGAGCCTATGCTGCTATCTCTTACATGTCTTGTGCTGGTACCTCATTTATTTCCACAAGTTCATGGCAATTTCACTATCTATTTTCACAGTTCTTTGCTTAGACTGGACAAGATTATTTACCTGCACGTTTTTTCAAAATCAAATTTTCTTCTATGAATTTTTGTATTAATTGATTGATTTGTGTTGTAGAACAGGCATATTGTTATTAGATTTTGCAAATTTTGGATTTGAGTTTGGTTTATTGTTATTAGATTTTGCAAATTTTGGATTTGAGTTTGGTTGACATGTGATTGGACGATACACCAGTCTAATTTTGAAAATTATCTGTGGTGATCGTATTGATTAATGGTGCCATCTATCGGGTCTTGGTGAAGCTTATACATGCGAGTTCCCAAATTTTGTTGATTCGCGCTTTCTTATTTTGTTTGGGTTATTTTGAAGAATTACATAATTTGCATTCAACTAATGGCCACAGTCACACAAAATCCTGATGGGTAATCTGACACCTATAAGTATCAGGTCTTCTTTTTTCTTGCATTCCACTTGGAAAGTCTAAGTTTATTTTAATTTAGTTCGTTTGAACTTTCTAGTGAAAGAATGAATTAGGAAAAGAAAATCATTGCAATGCTAGTGCAGCAGAACCATTTTCCTGTGTCCTAAAACATCGGTCTTAGATGTTCATGAAGTAAATGTTGGCACTCTTGAAATTAATGTGTCTATCAGTGGATTATGCTATAATAATTTTGCTCCTCTATCTATTTCCCATCTAGGTAATGATAGTTGTGCAACTGTGAGTTGGTTTCCTGTTAGCTCATTTACTAGAATGGTGTTACTCTTTTGGTTTTTGTTGTGGCATTTGGTTTAGCCACTTACAAGTTCTCCATCTGTTTGACAGTGCTTTTGGTAATGTTCAATAAAGCAGCTCTTTCTTCTTATAACTTCCCTAGTGTGAATGTTATAACACTATTTCAGGTAGATCTTTATTCTTTAGTATTTTCTAAGTGAATATGGTGCAATTAGTACTATTTATCATGTACCAGTTCTGTTATTTTCTATATTTTGCTTCTGCCACCTATTTTGGAGGACAATTAATGTCTTGAAAGTACTATTTCATGTTTGTATCCTCCTTGATCATTTTTTCCAATTGCATATGTTTGCTTTCCCTTTTCAATTAGATGAAGCTAATTTTATTTGAAAGAGAAAAGTACAGAGCAAGATGGGGATTAGAGTTCTAGATCATAAATTGGTAAGAAAATCCCATTACAAAGGGTGGAATTGTTAGTTTGCCCGAATGGCTCAAAGCAATGCTAAAGGTTGAGCTTAGGAAAATTCTAGCTTGATGAGCTTACTGTTTATAACAGTTTGTTTTAATATTATGAGCTTAGAATGACTGTTACTGTGGTTTATACTAACTGAGGCTCTTAACTTGGATATATGGTTTGAGCTTTTGACTTTATCCCTTAAATCCTCCAATTCTGCAAAATTTAGCATCCACTCTGATGTGTAATGAAGATAAAATTCATTATTTTAATATCATTTATATGTTTTCATGTCTTTTTTTTTTTTTTGAGATGGATGAAAGATCTATGGCCTTTTCTGGAAATATTATATTTACACCCTTTGGTTCTTGTAGATGATAAGTTCATGCTCTTTTCTATATGCATTGAGACGCTGGAAGATCATCTCTTTCACTGCTAGTGAATCTTTACCTATTTCTCATGGCAACACTACTTTTGTACCATTTGAGACGTTGATGCACACCCTTCCTCTTTCAGTTGCCTATTTGCTGTACATGGTATACATCTCACTGTATAATGTTGAATAGTTTTCTTTGGAACTCTATTTTTTTTGCTTGTAACTAATGTCTACCTTTTCTTCCATTTTCTCCTTGAAAGCTAGTTACAATGAAGTCTGTTCGTGGAGTAAATGTTCCCATGTACACCACTCTAAGGCGAACTACAGTGGCATTTACAATGATTATGGAGTACTTTCTTGCAGGGCAGAGGTATACGCCTCCTATTGTTGGGAGGTAAATGCTTCTTCAATGCTTCTGCTTTTCGCAGTGTATATATATAGACACAATAATATCATGCATGAATTATAATAAGCTTAGACAAAAATTTGGGCTATCTCTACTGATGTTGATTGGCACTGTAAAATCTGCCTGGAGAAGCAACAGCTTGCTTGGTGTGAGTGTTTCCTGGGAAAAGAATAGTAATGGAGTGGGAAGGGATAGCACAACCTTTACGCAACTTGAATTCTTGGATTTTTAAGAATATTGCACTTGGTAGAACTTATTAGATATCTGAATGACTGCTATCTACTATTGACTTAAATATCTCATTTCATTGCAAAAGTGCCCTTTGGATTACTAAGCATATTCTGCTTCTTTGGTGTAATAAATTGCTTTCATCAATTATTCAGTCAAACAGCTTAAATGAATGATATAAACTGATATTGCAGAAAGTGCATTCCAGTGTAACAAGTGATTATTGTAAGTAGCTAAAAATGTTGGATATTTCTGTGCTCTGTTTCACCAGATAGTGTACTCACTGTATTTGCCTTCTCATGACGCAATCCAATTTTCCTGGTTTGCTCTAATAGGGTAATTGCTTTTTCAAAACAAGGTCTCAAGGTCTTGTACTGAATGTACATGTTCAACTTTAAATTCAGATGAGAACCCTCTGATGATTGTCTGATAGAAGAAATTTTGCACTTAGGATATTGATTTTGGACTTTCAAAAGGCTATCAAAAACACAATCTTTGCTCCTTATTCCTAACTTTTAGGCATATCTCTACATCAAAAATTTCTATTTGACAGTTCCCCAGAAACTGAACAGCTTCTGTTATTGGAAATAGTTGTGATTGTAATGTAATTTCTGATTGTTTCATTCAACTGAAAAAATTAAGGACATTATCAGTGTTGGAGTGATTATTCTCGGTGCATTCATTGCGGGAGCTCGTGACTTGTCATTTGACTTCTATGGGTATGCTGTTGTCTTCTTGGCCAACATTACAACAGCAATATATCTTGCAACTATAAGCCGTATTAGTAGCACTCATAGTTTTCTTTTGCTATATATATATATATATATATATATATATATATATATATATATATATATATATATATATATATTGCAATCTCAAAAATTATTTTGTTCTGTGGCTAATATATTCTTTTTCTCAGGGAAATCCAGTGGCCTTAATAGCTTTGGTCTTATGTGGTGCAATGGTAAGTTAACATATCTAAACTGAATCATGCACTGTGAACTATTCTAATGTTTGCCTGTATACCTCTTCTTGTTGCTTTTCTTATAATAGGAATTTTATGTGGACCAGTTTTGCTGTTTTGGGCATTTATTCATGGTGAATTGGTGATGACAATGAATTTCCCTTATCTGTTTTCCCCTGGTTTCTTGGTAAGGTCTTCTAGCTTTCAGAAGTGCCTCTTTTCTTCTACATGTCCCCCTTCTATTAATTGTTAATGCTTATAAAGTCAGTCTATAGTAGTTTAGTTCACTGGCATTTGCTTGAATGAAGTTTTTCAGTTACAACTCCTGCTCTTTGTACATTTTTGCAATTTGGTTTATATCTAGATCTAATCCAGAAGAAATACGTCTTTGACTCGTGAATTAATTAGCAGTGAACAGTTTGAAAACTTAAGATCTATTGACATTTGTAGCAGCTATGTAGGGAAGGATGAAGATTGTTTTGTACAACTGACTGCAATTTAATTCTAGCATTTATCCAATATTTTATATCGCAAGTTTTATCAGTATATAGAGTTTGGTTGTCTCTGAAACCTTGTATTTCTAAGCATAAATCATCTTCGTTCTGTTGTTTTGTTGTTTCTGTGTTTCAATAGACATTGTACACATAATACAGGGAATTTTGACCAAATTCCTTTTTCCTTTGGCAGGCTGTGCTTCTTCTTTCCTGTATACTGGCTTTCTTCTTGAATTACAGTATATTTCTGAACACTACTCTGAACTCAGCACTCACACAGACAATTTGTGGTAACCTGAAGGTTTGTATACCAATTATTTGTTCTACCGCTTTGATGCAAAACCATTCTTTCTTTTTGAAGCCATTTGATGCAATTCAAAACTTTGCAAAAGGACCATAAATCTGATATGTATCAAAGCCATAACATTAGTGAATCCATGAATTTTTTTCATACTTTGTTGCATGTGGACTGCAAGATAATAAACTAAATTATCTTGGTTGATAGTACCACTTTGTGCAATTGTATGGTTTCCATGTCTATTGATCTATGCTTCTCAACGATGTTCTATTCTTGCCTAGTCATTTCCATATTTGGTTTTACGATTTCTTGGTTATTGTGTTCTTGTAGGATCTCTTTACCATTGGATTAGGCTGGATAATTTTTGGTGGGCTGCCTTTTGATGTTGTGAGTAAATCCTTGCTATTCTCTATGTACCCTGCTAATATACTTATCCATTTATAGATTGACTTTCTGATATAATATTTATTTACTTGCTTACAGTTGAATGTTATTGGACAATTTCTTGGTTTTCTTGGCTCTGGTTTGTATGCCTATTATAAGCTCATAGGGAGGTAATTCTTCAGACCATATGGGAATATTACATAACTGGAGGTTGACACTTGACAGTAGCTGCTCTAATTCCTACACTCGCTTCCTTTGTCTGTTGTAATGGTAATGGCTTCTTGGAAGAGATTAACTTGCATCGAGGAGATTTTTGCTCGGTAGCAAGTTGCTGATCCTACTTTTTCCAAGCCTGCTTTTGGCTGTACGCCCATCGCTCAACCACTAATTCTTTTCACCATCAAAAATGGGGATGTAGAATATTTTACTGAGGCATATATTGTTAGAACTTGCCACAGATTGCAGAGTTCCGAGTATTAGATCCCCCCTCCCCCTCGTCTGATGGGTCTCAATGCAAGCAATCTAGTGTATCATCAAGGAAACTTGACGAAATTGCAATGATAATATCCTTACTAGCTTTTATTCTTTTAGCCCAATAGCACTTTCCCACTGAACCCATTCTATAATTTCCTAATACTATATCACATAAATTGCATAATTATTTAGTACCCTTCGTGTATATGTACTTCTCTCACATCAACACTGAATTCATTATTTTTATTTTGAGGATTTTGATTATAATGAATAAATAATGCTTTGTTTTTTCGAAGATCAATGGATTGAAAGCCTAAGAAGGCATCAACGAGGTTGCAAAATAAAGTTGCTCTAAAGGATTACATACAAAAGAGAAATCCTTCAAAGCTTTAGAAGCCAAGCCAAGCTATGTTAAGCTTGGTTACTCTGTCTTCTAACAAAGGAATAGGATACCATATCAAAATCATTAGCAAACAGCTAACTATCATGGATAATTCCTGCAATTTCATTATAGCTTTGGCGTCTTTGGAGAGCTTTGCACACAACCTGAGAGTCCCCTTCTAGAATGATATTGCGAAAACCTTTTGATTTTTCCATTAGAATTCCTTCCCGCCAGGCTAGAGCTTTGAGAATAAGAGGATGTGTTATGGCTTTAAACTTCTTAGTTACCCATCCATACGGCTGTCCTAGGTAATCTTTGGCAATAGTTGCAGTCCATCCTTCATTCTTTTTAGCGTTGACAGCTGCATCGAAGTTGACTTTAATAACATCTCTCGGTGGAGGAAGAAAAACAGTAGGAATATTTGACAGTTGCACTGGGTCCGTTGTAGGTTCTTGAGCTGATAAAAACTGTAATGGTAATTAACAGCTGCTGTAATTGCCTCCTGTATAGAAAAAGTTTTTCCATGGAAAACCAACTCATTTCGGACCTTCCATATCCGCCAAAGAACAAAAACCAGTAGGGTGGTAAGATTATCCGCGTTCACCATCTGATTAATATGATTAACCATCCTTGACCAATAGTCAATCATTGAATCACCCGATAAAGAGATGATCTAGTACCCAAAAGCGAGGAGAGCCAAATTTGCATAGCTGTAGGACATGTGAAGGACAAGTGTCTATGTGATTCCACCTCCCCACAGAAGTCACAAAGGTGAGGAATATGATGTACTCATCCATGGAGAAGTTCTTTGACTGGTAGGCGTTCTTTAAGAAAACTCCGTAAGAAAATGGAGAGCTTTCTTGGTCGATTGAGCTTCCATACTGATTTCCAGAATTTTGATAAATTAATCTGCGCTGAAGGACCTAGCCCTGCCCCCTGATTTTCTCGGCTACACTTCAAGAGATCAATTGCCATCTGATATCCAGATTTTGGGGAATATACACCATTCTGAGCAAAGTGCCAAATAAGCTTATCTTCTTGGCGGTGTATAGGCAGTGATATGGCTAAGATATTATGAACCTCTTCTTCCTCAAAGTTTTCCCGAAGCCTCATGATGTTCCATTCAGTAACATTAACATGACACAGCAGAGCAACTCATATTATGCTCTCATCATGCGTCTCTTTAACCCTCGGAACATTAGGAAAATACTTGGGAATCCAGCATTCTGTTTTGCAAAATATGGAATTTCCATTATTAGCTTGCCATTGAAGACCTTTGTGCAGAACAAGCCTACCCCATAGAATACTTCTCCAACCCTAAGAAGGATTGCTTCCCGTTTGGGCATTAAGGAAGGAGTTGTTAGGGAAGTACCTCCCTTTTAGAACTTTAGACATAAGAGAGTTTGGTTGAGAGATGATCGGCCATCCTTGCTTGGCTAACAAGGCCATATTAAAAGCCTTTAAATCTCTAAAACTCATTCCACCTTTTAATTTCAGCTCACACATGGTCTTCCATGCCACCCAATTAATTTTTCGCTCATCTTGTTGGTGACCCCACCAAAATTGAGACATCATTCTACTGACTTCTCTGCAAAAGCTAAACAGGAGTTTAAAACACGCCATAGCATAAACTAGTATGGTGGTAGTGATTGCTTTCAATAATATCTCCGTACCCCTTTTAGATAGCAACCTTTCTTTCCATCCTGCTAGCTTGTGATGAATCTTCTCTCGAATATGGGTAAAAGCTTGTGATTTGGACCGATGAAAGGCTGAAGGAAGTCCCAGAAATTTATCTTGATCATCCATTTTCCTAATCTGGAGGATGGAGGAGATGCTTGAGTGAATAGTTCATGGGATGTTACCATGAAAGCTAAGGAGGACTTGGCTAAATTGATAATTTGTCTGCTAGCTTGAGAGTAATGATGAAGAATTCACTTAATCATCTCCGCCTCATTGGCATTTGCTTTGGAAAATAAGATGGAATCGTCTGTAAAAAGTAAGTGAGAAATTGAAGGGCCTCTTCTTGATATTGAAATCTCTGCAATACCATAAGTCCGAATAGCATAAGATAATCCTTCGACACATAATAAATATAAGTATGGGGATAAAGGATCCCCCTGGCAAATGCCTGTGCAGAGAGAAACAAGTCCCACTTTATGACCATTAACATGCATGGAGAAAGTAACCATAGTTACACATTCCATAATCTAGTGGATATAGCGGTCATTAAAGCCAAAGCAATGGAGCATGTACTTGAGAAAATTCCACTCTACACATTCGTACGCTTTACTTATGTCCAGCTTCACTGCCATGCCATAGTTCTTATGTCTTTTCCTCTATTTTAGATGATGCATGATATAATAACAAATCAGAATATTATCAAAAATGAGTCTTCCCTTTTTAAAGGCACTTTACTCCGGTCCAATCAGTTCATCCATAAATAGTTGAAGGCAATGCATTAAGATCTTTGAGATGATTTTGTAGAGTACATTGCACAAGCCTATTAGTCTTAAATCCTTCATTGTTTGAACATTTTAAACTTTGTGAATAAGAGTAATGACTATGTGATTTAGGCTTCTCAGCATGCGCCCTTTCTCAAAGAATTCCTGAATTGTAGTACTGATTTTTGACCCAAGAATCTCCCAGTAACATTGGAAGAATAGTCCTATAAGACCATCTTCTCCAGGAGCCTTAGAGGGATTGATTGAAAAGGTAGTTCTCTTGATTTCTTCTAATGTAGGGAGTCGAGAGAGTTGATCATTCATCATTTGCATTACTCTTGGCATGAAACCAACTATAAAACTATCCATGTGTACAGGATGATTAAAGGAATAAATATTGGAAAAATAATTTAGAGCTACATGTACAATGTCTGACAAGGAATGTTTCCAGTTGCCATGATCATCCCGGATACCCATTATAAGATTTCTATGACTGCGCTAGGTCACCTTAGAGTGAAAAAAAGCAAAGTTTTTGTCTCAAACTTGGAGCTAAGATTGTTTGGCTTTTTGGTCCCAAAACTGCTCCTCTCGACCATATTCCAATGACAGCAGTTTTCTCTAGTAGGCAAATATCATCTCTGTTAATAGCTAAGATTTTTTTGTGATACTCCTTAGTTTTTGGAGAAAATTATGGGATATTTTTTGTTACTGTTGTAAAGGAATGGCTCCCCTTATTCTCATGTACTTTTTGTTTATTTTTACAATGTATTAGTTTGGGAGTAAGTATAACTTTTCCTAAAATTATGTAATTGTATTTTGTAAACTCTTATATATATTCACCAATGAAAAGAACTAAATGAGTTACAGAAAATTTCCAAGTAAAACAAAAACGTGTGCAAAACTAACAAATGGTATCAGAACTGTAAGTCTTGAGGGACCTGTGAGTTGAAAATTTTTTTCCTTGAGTGTTTGTAAGGTGAGAGATCAAACACTGTGAGAAGAAGAGATGGCTTTTAGCAGTGCAATGGGGACAGGACCTCCGTTTTTCAATGGTGAGAATTATCATATCTGGGCAATCAAGATGAAGGCATACTCGAAAACTCAAAGTCTATGGGATTTGGTGGAAAACGACACAGAACCACCAGCATTGGGAGCTAATCCAACATTAGCTCAGATGAAGAAACATGAAGAGGATGTGACTAAAAAACCAAAGGCACTTACTTGCTTACATTTAGCCTTGTCAGATGTGATTTTCACCAGAATAATGGCATGTGAGACTCCTAAGGAAGCTTGGGATAAGTTAAAGGCTGAATTTGAAGGAAGCGAAAGAGTAAAGACTGTAAAACTCTTAACACTCAAAAGACAGTTTGAGATGTTGAGAATGAAGGATGGGGAAACAGTAAAGGAGTATTCCTCTAAACTCCTTGATACTGTGAACAAAATAAGGTTGTTAGGGGAAGATTTTGGATATCAAAAGGTTGTAGAGAAGATGTTGATAAGCTTACCTGCCAAATTTGAAGCAAAGGTGTCTGCAATAGAGGAATCATGTGATTTAAAGTCACTTTCTGTTGCAGAACTGATCAGTAAACTCTAGACACACGAGCAGAGGTCCAATATGAGAGATGAAGAGGTAACAGAAGGTGCATTCCAAGCAAGGCAGAAAGGGAAGCAATCTGCAAAGGAAGGGAAGAAGCCTGGTTATGACAAAGCTGGGAATGGGAGAAATTTTAAGAGTAAAGGAAAGAAGGGAAAATTTCCTCCTTGTAATATCTGTCAAAGAGATAATCACCTAGAGAAATACTGTTGGCACAAAGACAAAGGTCCAATCCAGTGCAGATTTTGTAAGAAAATGGGCCATATAGAGAAAAACTGCAGACAAAAGCAAAGCCAGCTACAACAACAATCTCAATAGCATGCTAACTTCACAGAAGATCAGGAGGAAGCTAATGATAGATTGTTTATGGTTTTACAAGGCAAAAACAATGACATGGGAGGCTCCTAGTTCATAGATAGTGGTTATACAAGTCACATGTCCAAGGATAAATCATTGTTCAGGAATCTAGACAAATCAGTCAAGACAAGGGTTAGGTTTGGCAATGGAAAGGTGGTGCAGGCTCAACGAAAGGGTTCAGTAGTTGTGCACACCAAGCAAGGTACTAAGTTTATCAATGATGTTCTGTATATACCTTGCTTAGTTCAAAATCTACTAAGTATTGCTCAAATGCTTACAAATGGTTATTCTCTAGATTTCAAGGGAAAACATTATTCTATTTATGATCCTGATAATTGTTTATTAGCTAAAGTAGTTATGGTTGATAAGAGTTTCCCTTTGAATTGGAATGATTGTTATGATAGTGTGAACTATATGGCAAAGGATGACTCAGTTTTATGGCATAGAAGATATGGCTATTTTAATTTTGCTGCTTTGAAACATATGCAGTCAAAGGATATGATAAGAGATTTACCAGAAATCTCTTTGAGTGATGAAGTATGTAGTTCTTGTCAGTTTGGGAAACTTCATAGGAAGTCATTTCCTTCTAATTCTTCATGGAAGGCCAAGGAGAAGCTGGAGTTGGTTCACACTGATTTATATGGACCAATGAGCACAGAATCATTAAGCAACAATAGGTATTTTGTGCTGTTTATTGATGACCTAATAAGGATGGCTTGGGTTTATTTCCTGATTAACAAAGCTCAAGTTTTCTCTGTGTTTAAGAATTTTAAAACTATGGTAGAGGTTTAAAGTGGCTATAAGTTGAGGTCCTTGAGATCTGACAATGGTAAAGAATATACTTCAAGTGAATTTGAAAAGTTTTGTGCTGACATGGGAATTGGATATTAGTTGACTGTTAGCTACTCACCACAGCAAAATGGAGTATGTGAGAGAAGGAATAGAACTGTGGTTGAAATGGCTAGAAGCATGATGTCAGACAAGAAATTGGCACTGAAGTTCTGGCCAGAAGCTGTTTATACAACTGCATATTTGCTAAACAAGCTACCAACAAAGTCAGTTGAGAAAAAGACACCAATTGAAGCATGGAATGAGGCCAAACCATCTGCAAAACACCTTAAGATTTTTGGCTCAGTCTATTATGTTCATATTCCTTCAGTCAAGAGAAGCAAACTTAATCAAAAGGCACAACTAGCAATTTTCTTGGGGTATACAACAATGTCAAAAAGGTTATAGGGTATATAATTTGGTTACTAAGAAGATTATTGTTAGTAGGGATGTAGTTGTTGATGAGAATACATACTGGAATTGGGATAAAGAGCAGATTGAGAAGGAAGAAGTAGGGAAGGGACTATCATTGAACCCAACTTAGAAGACAGAAAAATCAACAGAAGGTGAGAAATTGATTGAACATGAAGAATTAATAGAAGCAGAAGATTCTCCACCAGACTCCCCAGTTCTCAAGACTAAATCCCTAGCTGAAATTAATGAGAATTACAGATATGTTGTGTTAGAACCTTAATCATTTGAAGAAGCAGCAGAATATGAAGAATGGAGAAATGCAATGAAGGAGGAGATTGCTATGATTGATAAAAATCACACTTGGGAATTGGTAAACAGACCTGATCACAAAAATGTAATAGGAGTCAGGTGGGTGTTCAGGACAAAATTGAATCCAAATGGGTCAATTTATAAGCATAAAGCTAGACTTGTAGTGAAGGGTTACTCACAGCAACCTGATGTAGATTATGGTGACACATTTGCACCAGTTGCAAGGCATGAAACTATTAGATTAATTCTTGCTCTAGCTGCTCAGTTGAAATGGATTGTGTTTCATTTGGATGTCAAGTCAGCATTCTTAAATGGAGAACTAAAGGAGGAGATATATGTTGAGCAACCAGATAGCTTTAAGAAAAAGGGCAAGGAAGACTGTGTTTTCAAATTGCATAAGGCTTTGTATGGCCTTAAACAGGCCCCTAGAGCCTGGTATAGCAAAGTAGATTCACATCTTATGAAGTGTGGCTTTTTTAAATGTGAAAGTGAGGCCACTTTGTATGTGAAGAAAAGTGATGATGGGGAACTAATGATAGTCTCCATTTATGTTGATGACATGCTAGTGACAGGTAATAATACCTCAGTAATGAAGAAGTTCAAAAGGGAGATGGAAGTGATGTTTGAGATGTCTGATTTGGGGCAAATGACTTATTTCTTGGGAATGGAAATTCACCAATGCAACTCTGGAATTTTTATTTCTCAACGAAAATATGCGCTGGATATACTAAAAAAATTCAAAATGGAAAGGAGTAAATCAGTTTCTACTCCTTTGGTTTACAATGAAAAACTTTCAAAGGAAAATAAAGGGAGTGAGGTGGATGCAAGTTTGTATAGAAGTTTGATAGGAAGTTTGCTGTACTTGACAGCTACAAGACCAGACCTCATATTTGCTGCAAGTGTTCTGTCTAGATTTATGTAATCACCTGGTCAAATGCATTTGGGAGCTGCTAAACATGTATTGAGATATATCAGAGGGACAACTGATTGTGGTATATGGTATACTAGTGTTGAAGATGAAAAATTAATTGGTTATTCTGATAGTGATTGGGCTAGATGCCCAGATGACATGAAGAGCATTGCAAGATATGTTTTTTCAATGGGATCTGGAGATTTTTCATGGATGTCAAGAAAGCAAGATCTAGTGGCACAGTTAACAGCAGATGCAGAATATGTAGCCTTAGCTGCAGCAGCAAATCAGGCAATATGGCTTAGAAAAATTCTATCAGATCTTCATCAAATTCAAAAAGATGCTATTATTGTGTATGTTGATAATCAATCAGCTATTTCCATGGCCAAGAATCCAGTGTATCATGGTCGAACCAAACACATAAATGTGAAGTTCCATGCTATAAGGCATGCAGAAAAAGAAGGTGATGTACAGCTGGTCCATTGCAGATCAGAAGAGCAGATTGCAGACATAATGACCAAAACTCTGTCAAGAGGAAAGTTCATGTTCCTAAGGGCAGCACTGGGAGTCTTGGAGAAAAATCTTAAGGAGGAGAATGTTAACTGCTAAGATTTTTCTGTGATACTCCTTAGTTTTTAGAGAAAATTATGGGATATTTTTTGTTACTGTTGTAAAGGAATGGCTCCCCTTATTCTCATGTATTTTTTGTTTATTTTTACAATGTATTAGTTTGGGAGTAGGTATAACTTTCCCTAAAATTATGTAATTGTATTTTGTAAACTCTTATATATATTCACCAATGAAAAGAACTAAATGAGTTATAGAAAATTTCCAAGTAAAACAAAAACGTGTGCAAAACTAACAATCTCTAGGACAAGAACCAACATTAGTATTTAATTGTTGGAGTTGATCATTCAGATGGTGTATTTGAATTCGAGAAGTTTGGTGTCTTTCCCTGTTCCAATTGATAAGTGCATGCTGCAGCTTTTCAATTTAGAGAAAATTTGGTATTGCTTATGCCCATTAACTCTCTTGTTCCATATCTGATCAATTAAATTGTGCACTTCCACATTGTTGATCCACCAAGCGTCAAACCTAAACAATTATTTGGCCTTTTGAATTAAAGGATCGACACATAAGAGTAAGGGTCTGTGATCAGAGCCACATCCTCCAGGTGAAGAACTATAGCATTCCCAAAATTATTGGACCAACTAGTAGAAGCTAACGCCCTTTCTAGGCGTTCTTTAATATGAAACCTGCCTTCTCTTCGATTTGACCATGTCATCGAATGACCTCTATACCCCAAATCAATAGTTCCCAACTCATTTGTCAATTGACGGAAGGGAATGATTTTGAGCTACAATTATAATTTCTCCCTTACTTTTCATTCAAACTGAGCAAAGAATTGAAATACCCAATCAAAATAAAATCAGCCTTAAGTTTTGTTTTATAATTAGATAGCTATTGGAATTGTTTAATACAATATTCATCAATACAGCTAGCATAGACAAAAATAACATCCCATTTCTCATTAACTGAGGGGCTAGTTGTCACGACCCAACCTATGGGCCGGACCGGCACTAGGACCTGGGCCAGCCTAAAGCCCCCGAGGCCCGTAGTAAGCCTAACTGTTCATTAACCCAACTCTAAGGCCCATTTGGGCCCAATATCAAGAAAACAAACGGACAGAGTCCGGCCATAAAATGGACTTACCAACGGGGAGTTTTCGACTCACCCGACCTGTAAACACAATATATAGCCAATTGGGGAGCTCAGCTCACCCTCCACATACTCATCAACATAATAATAAATGGGAGCTCAGCTCCCTCATCCAATCCATCAAACATGCATAGCATATTAAGTTTACAGGTCCCAAAATAATAATTTAGTTTACAGACCCAAATCAAATAACATTTCTAACACATGCGGAAATTCTAAGATTTAACAAGTTTATACAAACAGTAATAATTGACCTGCGAGGGAGAAAAGCGAGTTAACCAAAATAAAATCCTCCTGCTTTGAAAAAATATTAAACGAGGTGGCGTTCAACTCAGAGAGTAAAATATCAATTTTAACCATAATCTCTATAACTATTTAGAACTAATGCACCCTGTAGAGTGAAATGCAACATCAACAACATTTTCACATCATAACATCAAAAAGGTAATTTGGAGCACTCACACACCCTGTAGTATCAATCATAACATATGGGGTGATCCCTATCTGACTCTCTTAAATCCAACCCGTGCAATTACTCAAGCTCGGACTTCCACTTAATAACCAAATCGAGGTCCCAGAATTACTCAAGCCGTGACTACCCCTCGAAGGATCGGGTCCAATGAATTACTCAAGCCGTGATCGCCTGTCCTATCCATAGTCCACACCACATCACATGCACGCCAACGCACGCACACTGCTCCAAATTACCACAACAACAACCATGGCACATCAACAGTTATGAATGCAACATAAATCGTGCCTAGAGTTTAACTACATAAATATATGCATATAAGTGATGCATGGGCAT
Organism: Hevea brasiliensis; assembly: GCF_030052815.1. Lineage (NCBI taxonomy): Eukaryota > Viridiplantae > Streptophyta > Magnoliopsida > Malpighiales > Euphorbiaceae > Hevea > Hevea brasiliensis. Next base: position 1,839,631 of record NC_079503.1, on the reverse strand, counting down.
GCTTGAACATATAATAATATCGAAATTACAATTAAAATTAATATTCTATTCACAGACTTGACGACAATCACTGTGGCGGCTGGGCAGAGGAAGAAGGCTGTTCCGGCTCACCTGACAATCATATTACATTTATTTAATACAATCTGACTCAATACAAACAAAGAAAAGACCAATTACGTCCTAAGTCGTGCCGAAAATCGTGAGTCCCCTATACCTAGAACCTACCCAACCTGCAAAAGGGCTAAAAATGCACTTCTATATTCACAATCCATATATCAACAGTTCAATCATATCACACAGCCCCTCCTGGGCCCATCAAATCAGTCATCCATCACAATATGTAAAATTTCAATTTAGTCCTTATTATTGATCATTTTTGCAAAAACTGCCCAAACAAGCTCTAAAAATTATAAAACTTTGCCCCGCGGTCCTTAGCAATATTACTAAGCTATTGCAAAAAGAATCGTAATTTTCTAAGCTACCACGGATATTTTATGGATTTTTAATCCTATTTAAGCACTAGAAAATTATGAAAAAGCAAGGTTCGGGTTTACCTTTGCCGATTCCGACTTCGGGAACGTGCTCGGGACATCTGACAATGGGGGGCTAGCCAAAACCTCGATCCAATTCGGGGACTTTTAAGCAGTGCATGCGGCGAAATTTGCGATCGGTCAATCGCCGAATTTCCGCGAATCGAGAATACCTACGAAGCCCATAACACGGGGTTAGTACATAAATTTTCAGAATTTTCTAAGCTCATTAAATGCTCGGAAAAACAACTGCGAAGTTCGTGGGACCCACCAAAAAGCGATGTCGGAAAAATTTGAAATTTATGTCGTTAAGCTCTCGACGAATGGAGCGTCTGGTGGCCTCGGTTTTCTCGTGGGATTCACGGTTTTAGAAATCTAGCCCAAAAGTCGAAATGGGCTAAAATCTTCCCGAGCAAAAATCGGACAATCCGCTCGATGGATTTCGGCGTTCTTGGTGTCTATGGAAAGCTCTCGCCGGGTAGATGATTTTGGACACAAGACCGGTCCAATTGGTGGCGGATCGGCCGGTTGGCCGGGAAGGCTGGAGCGGCAGCTAAGGGGCATTTTCGCGCGTTTCCGTAGTTCGGGCGTGGCCATTGGTGGCGTCGGTCTGGTGGTGGCGGCTGGGGTGGAGAGGAGAAAGCGAGAGAGAAAAGGGAGAGGGACGACGAGGAAGGGAAGAAGAAAAAGGAAAAGTAGGTCCGATCGGCCGGTCCGATCTGAATACAAAATTTTGAATTTTTACTCTGCCTCGGGACCGAAAACGAGGTCCAAAAATTCCGAAAAAATTTCAGAAAACTCAGAAAAATACGTAGACTCCAAATATATTTTTAGTTTTGCCACGTGGTCTTTAAATTAATTTTTAAAAATCATCAAAGTTTATATTTTCGAAAAATCGAACCCGATTTTTAAAATCCGAAAAATCTCAAAAAAATTCCTAAAATTTAAATAAAATTAAAATATCAAAATACTCATAAAAATTAAAATTTCGGGGTGTTACATTCTTCCCCCCTTACAGAAAATTCGTCCTCGAATTTTTACACAAGGCAGAATAAAGCACATGATTATACATTGAACAGATAAGGGTACTTGCTACGCATATCCCGTTCTGACTCCCAGGTGCATTCTTCCACTGACTGACTCCTCCACAAAACCTTAACCATAGGGATCTGTTTGGATCTTAGCTGTCTTACTTGGTAGTCCACTATGGCTACAGGTTGCTCCTCAAATGTCAAGTTCTCTTTTATCTCTATCACATCCGGCTGCAGTACATGAGAAGGATCGGGAATGTATTTCCTGAGCATGGAGATGTGAAACACGGGATGAACGTGAAAAAGGTTGGGTGGTAGCTCCAACCGGTAGGCAACTGCCCCAACTCTATTAGTAACCTCAAAAGGTCCAATATACCGAGGTGCTAACTTGCCCTTCTTTCCAAATCTCATGACTCCCTTCATTGGAGAAACCTTCAGAAATACATAGTCACCCACTGCAAACTCCACATCCCTTCGCCGTGCAGGGTGCATAACTCTTCTGCCTACTGAAAGCTATTTTCAGTCGTTCCCTGATTAAGGGAACCATCTCTGAAGTGTACTGCACCAGGTCTACATCATGCACCTTCGCTTCCCCCATTTCTGTCCAACACAGAGGAGACCTACACTTTCTTCCATATAATGCCTCATAGGGTGCCATCCCTATGCTGGAGTGGTAACTGTTGTTGTAGGCAAACTCTACCAAAGCTAGCTACTCATCCCATTGACCTCCAAAATCCAAGACACTCATGCGAAGCATGTCTTCCAGTGTTTGGATTGTCCTTCAATTTGTCCGATGCATGCGAAGGTGGAAAGCCGTCTTGAAGTTCAATCGTGTGCCAAGTGCCTCCTGCAACTTTCTCCAAAACCGAGAAGTGAATCGGGGCCCTCATCGGATATTATAGAAGCGGAACTCCATGCAATCGACTATTTCTCGAATGTAGAGCCGGGCATCTTGTGCCACGAGTATGTAGTCTTCTGAGGTAAGAAGTGAGCTGATTTGGTCAAGCGGTCTACAATTACCCATATTGAATCATATCCTCGCGTGGTACGAGGTAACTTGATCACAAAATCCATAGTGATCATTTCCCACTTCCATTACGGGATAGGAGCTCTTGCAGCTTCCCGACGGTCTCAGTGTTCAAACTTCACCTTACGACAAGTCAAGCACTTGGACACAAAGTCCGCTATGTCTCTCTTCATGCCATTCCACCAATAGCTATCTTTCACATCATAGTACATCTTGGTGGAAACTGGGTGGACACTGTACAGTGTGTAGTGTGCCTCTCGCATGATTTCATTCCTGAGGTTGTCTACATCGGGCACACATATCCTAGAACCTTATACTAGGGCACCATCATTGGCAAATCCAAACTCACCACCTTCACCTTGCTGTACTCTTTCTATGATCTTCATCAATTGTTGGTCTCTGTCTTTGGGAAACTCTAACTCTGTCCCTCAAGTGGCCTCACTAAAAGTGAGCCAACAATACCCTCATCTGAAAGATCTAGGATTAAACCTTGATCCATCAACTCATGTACCTCTGAATCAATGGTCTCTTCTCTCTTGAAATGTGCGCCAAAGCGCGGAAGATTTTCTGCTCAAGGCATGCCACAACATTGGCCTTTCGAGGTGGTGCTGGATGGTGCAATCATAGTCTTTGAGCTCCATCCATCTCCTCTGTCTCAAGTTTAAATCCCTCTGCTGAAAGATGTACTTCAAACTTTTGTGGTCGGTGTATATCTCGCACACTTCACCATACAGGTAGTGTCTCCAGATTTTAAGTGCAAAGACTACAGCCACCATTTCCAAATCATGGGTGGGGTAGTTACGCTCATGCCTCTTCACTGTCTTGAAGCATAAGCCACTACTTTTCCATTACGCATCAAAACACACCTAGGCCAACTCTGGAGGCGTCACAATACACGGTGTATCCTTCACCACTCACAGGTAGTGTCAACACAGGGGCAGTGGTTAAACACTCCTTAAGCTTCTGGAAACTCACCTCACAGTCATCTGTCCAAATGAATGGAACATTCTTCCTGGTCAACTTAGTTAGGGGAGCCGCTATCGTGGAGAAATCTTGTACAAAACACCTATGGTAGCCAGCTAAACCCAGAAAACTTCGCACCTCAGTGACTGTTGTAGGCCTAAGCCAATCGATTCTGACTTCAATTTTCTTGGGATCCACTTGAATGCCGTCACTAGAAACCACGTGTCCCAAGAATGAGATGCTTTCTAGCCAAAATTCACATTTTGAAAATTTGGCATATAGCTGGTGCTCCCTCAACGTTTTCAACACCATCCTCAAGTGCCACACGTGTTCTTCCTCGGTCCGAGAGTATACCAGAATGTCATCTATGAATACGATGACAAAGCGGTCCAAAATGGCTTGAACACCTGTTCATCAAGTCCATGAAGGCTTTGGTGCATTAGTGAGTCCAAAAGACATCACCAAGAACTCATAATGACCATATCTTGTCACGAAAGCCGTTTTGGACACGTCCTCATTCCCGATTCTCAAGCGATGGTAGCCCGATCGCAGTCTATCTTGGAAAAGAATCTAGCTCCTTGGGTGATCAAACAGATCATCGATCAGGAAGTGGATACTTGTTCTTCACTTTGTCACCTTGTTTAGGTATGCGTAGTCAATGCACAACCTCAATGACCCATCCTTCTTTCTCACAAATAAAGCAGAGCACCCGGTGAAGTGCTCGGACGTATGAAACCCTTGTCCAAAAGCTCCTGTAGTTGCTCCTTGACTCTTTCAATTCTGTGGTGCCATCTCGTAAGGTGGCATGGATATGGGGTTTGTACGGCACAACATCAATACAAAACTCTATTTCCCTTCTGGTGGCAACCACCGAAGCTCCTGCAGGAAGACATCCATAAATTCTCCGACAACAGGAATATTTTCCATCTTGACACCTTCTACGGATGTATCTCTCACCAATGCCAAATACCCTTGGCATCCACGCCTCAACATTTTTACGGCACTAATTGCGACACCAAATTATATGGAGCTACGCTCTGTCACCATCAAAGCTAAACTCTTCCACACGGTATGTGGAAATACACTTTTGTTCTGCGGTCTAAAGTGGCATAGTGAGTTGCCAACCAATCCATCCCCAAAATTACATGAAGTCCATTCTTGGTAGAGGGACCAAGTCTGTGGGAGGATCTTTCCATCCACTACCTTTGTGCTACCGGAAAAATCATATCTACATCTATGTTGTCGCTAAGTGGGGTAGCTCTTGACAAAGGGCACTCTAAAGTTGTAGGGTTTCTACCCAACCTCATGGCAAACACGGGGAGACAAATGAGTGCGTAGCACCGGATCTATCAAAACACGAGCCTCATAAGAACAGGACGGAAGAATACACCGCCACAACCGCATTTGAAGCTTGAGCATCTGGTGGGTCGGGGTGAAAACTCGAGCTTGACCCCTACCCGAGTGGCGTAACCACGATCACGACTTCTACCTCTCGACCGCCTCCAAATCTACGTCCCCCTTGTCCACGGCCCTGTTGGCCACTGAACTGACTGCCTGCCATGTTGGAAGTACCCAGATACAACTGGCGAGGAACATTTGCAACAGAACCCTGTGACCCCATCTGTGACTCGCTGAACATGGGGCATTCCCTAGCAAAGTGACACAGTTGGCCACACTGAAGCATACTCTGATCCCATCAAACAAGGTCTGAATGTCCTCTTCCACACTGTGCACAAGGTGCCAAGGAGGATCTGAACTGGACCAGGCTGCTGTACCTGAGCGTGACCACCTGCTGGATCCGTACCACAGTGCGAATCCTCGTGGTGCGTATGCGAAACCACTTCTCTTGCTCCTACCCTTTCCTCTGTAATTACCACAGCCTGCCAGGAGTACCCATGGAAGGGACACCTGAGGAACCCTCTGCTCTGTTTTTCTTTGCTCTCCCACTGTCATCCGCAGCATAACTAATCTCAATCTGTCTGGCTCGATCAACCACCACATTAAAAGACTGATCAGACATCATGGCCAGGTTTGCATACCTCCTGTCAAGCCCCTTTAGGAACCTCTTCACCTTCATAGTTTCTGTAGCTACTGCTGTAGGGGCATATCTGCTCAATTCTAGAAATTCTGTAGCATATTCATCTACAGACCTGCCATTCTATCTTAAGGCCTCAAAGGCCCACTGTTTCTGATCTCTGAAGCTTTCTGGCACAAACCGATTGATGAAAAGTTCTACAAACTGAGCCCATGTCAAACCCTCCATCCGGGGTAACACGTAGTCATTCATCCATTGTCTAGGCATAGGCCCCATGACATGCTGCATACACTCTATCAGTCTTCTATCAGTCAACTGTAATTACATTCTGCTATGCGAGAATCCAAAAACTGATATGCATCGTCTGACACATCATAAGTTCCAGGCACCAACTTCTTGAAATTAATTATCTGTTTGTAAGGTTCCCCTCTTGGTGCGGTGGACTGCTGCTGCTGTGGAGGGTGGACCATATACTGCGCCATCATGTCGATGGTTCTCTGCAGACCAGCTAGAGTAGCTGCCATGGGGTCCATGGGACCCTGTGCCATGAAAGACATTCTGAGCGTGGGTAGTCGCTCTTCTACTTGAGCGGCTCTAGGCCTCCTACCCGCCTCCTGGCGGCGCCTCATCTGTCGACACCTCGTCAGCACATCCGGTTACAGTGCGATGGCGATTCTCCGCTTCTACGCATTTTCCTGAAATTCAGCAGCATTAGCCCACAAAATTCAAAACTGCACATTGCACAGCTCTATAGACTCATATTTATACACAATATATGAAGCAGAAACTAGAAGCAAAGACGACAATGCAAGACGAACGTGGACCCTATTTTTCCGCATGTGACTCCTAGTAGACTCTTCCCAACACTTTAGACACACATTCCCTAAGAATCTGGAGCCTAAGCTCTGATACCACATTTGTCATGACCCAACCTATGGTAGGACCGGCACTAGGACACAGGCGACCTAAAGCCCCAGGCCGTAGTAAGCCTAACTGTTCATTAACCCAACTCTAAGGCCCATTTGGGCCCAATATCAAGAAAACAAGCGGATGAGTCGGCCATAAAATGGACTTACCAACGGGGAGTTTTCGACTCACCCGACCTGTAAACACAATATATAGTCAATTGGGGAGCTCAGCTCACCCTCCACATACTCATCAACATAATAATAAATGGGAGCTCAGCTCCCTCATCCAATCCATCAAACATGCATAGCATATTAAGTTTCTAGTCCCAAAATAATAATTTAGTTCTGGACCCAAATCAAATAACATCTCTAACACATGCGGAAATTCTAAGATTTAACAAGTTTATACAAGCGGTAATAATTGACTGCGAGGAGAAAAGCGAGTTAACCAAAATAAAATCCTCCTGTAGCTTTGAAAAATATTGAGCAGAGTGAGCGTTCAACTCAGAGTAAAATATCAATTTTAACCATAATCTCTATAACTATCTAGAACTAATGCACCTGTAGAGTGAAATGCAACATCAACAACATTTTCACATCATAACATCAAAAGGTAATTTGGAGCACTCACACACCTGTAGTATCAATCATAACATATGGGAGCCGATCCCTATCTGACTCTCTTAAATCCAACTTGGTGCCGAATTACTCAAGCTCGGACTTCCACTTAATAACCAAATCGAGGGTCTCGTGAATTACTCAAGCCGTGACTACCCCTCGAAGGATCGAGTCGACAAATTACTCAAGCCGTGTCGCCTGTCCTATCCATAGTCCACACCACATCACACGCACGCCAACGCGCACGCTGCTGCTCCAAATTACCACAACAACAACCATGGCACATCATGATTATGAATGCAACATTAATCGTGCCTTGAGTTTAACTACATAAATATATGCATATAAGTGATGCATGGGCATGCTTGAACATGTAATAATATCGAAATTACAATTAAAATTAATATTCTACTCACAGACTTGACGACAATCACTGTGGCGGCTGGGCGGAGGAAGAAGGCTGTTCCGGCTCACCTGACAATCATATTACATTTATTTAATACAATCTGACTCAATACAAACAAAGAAAAAACCAATTACTACCTAAGACGTGTAGAAAATCGTGAGTCCCCTATACCTAGGACCTACCCAACCTGCAAAAGGGCTAAAAATGCACTTCTATATTCACAATCCATATATCAACAGTTCAATCATATCACACAGCCCCTCCTGGGCCCATCAAATCAGTCATCCATCACAATATGTAAAATTTCAATTTAGTCCTTATTATTGATCATTTTTGCAAAAACTGCCCAAACAAGCTCTAAAAATTATAAAACTTTGCCCCGCGGTCCTTAGCAATATTACTAAGCTATTGCAAAAAGAATCGTAATTTTCTAAGCTACCACGAATATTTTATGGATTTTTAATCCTATTTAAGCACTAGAAAATTACGAAAAAGCAAGGTTCGGGTTTACCTTTGCCGATTCCGACTTCGGGAACGCGCTCGGGACGTCTAACAATGGGGGGCTAGCCAAAACCTCGATCCAATTCGGGGACTTTTAGGTGCAGTGCATGCGGCGAAATTTGCGGTCAATCGCCGAATTTCGCGAATCGAGGATACCTACACGAAGCCCATAACACGGGGGTTAGTACATAAATTTTTCAGAATTTTCTAAGCTCATTAAATGCTCGGAAAAACACTGCGAAGTTTCGTGGGACCCACCGAAAAACGGTGTCGGAAAAATTCGAAATTTATGTCGTTGCGAAGCTCTCGACGAATGGAGCGTGCTGGTGGCCTCGGTTTTCTCGTGGGATTCACGGTTTTCGAGAAATCTAGCCCAAAAGTCGAAATGGGCTAAAATCTTCCCGAGCAAAAATCGGACAATCCGCTCGATGGATTTCGGCGTTCTTGGTGTCTATGGAAAGCTCTCGCCGAGTAGATGATTTTGGACACAAGACCCAGTCCAATTGGTGACCGGATCGGCCGGATTTGGCCGGAAGGCTGAGCGCGCGCACGCAGGCGTTTTAGCGCGTTTTCCGGCCGTTCGAGCCGTGGTCAAGTGGCGGCTGGGGGTGGAGAGGAGAGAGAAACGAGAGAGAAAAGGGAGAGGGACGACGCGCGCGGGGAAGGGAAGAAGAAAAAGGAAAAGGCCGGTCCGATTCGACCGGTCCGATCCAGAATACAAAATTTTGAATTTTTACTCTGCCTCGGGACCGAAAACGAGGTCCAAAAATTTCGAAAAAAATTTCAGAAAACTCAGAAAAATACGTAGACTCCAAATATATTTTTAGTTTTGCCACGTGGTCTTTAAATTAATTTTTAAAAATCATCAAAGTTTATATTTTCGGAAAATCGAACCCGATTTTTAAAATCCGAAAAATCTCAAAAAAATTCCTAAAATTTAAATAAAATTAAAATACCAAAATACTCATAAAAATTAAAATTTCGGGGTGTTACACTAGTGATACAAGCATGGATAAAATAATCCTCTACATGAAGTACGAAAATATCAGTATCTATTTTCCAAGCAAGGCATAAGCCTCCCGCTAAACCCTTAGGATCTCTAAATACAAAGTCATGATAACCACATCTAATCAGCTTCTTCTTCACAAAAGTAGATTTATTTTTAGTCTCCATAATGAAGATAATATCGGGGGAATGGGTATTACATAACCCTTTCAAATGGTGGAATGTTAGGGGTTCCCCACACCTTTGCAATTCCAACTCATGAGCTTCATTTATCTAGATGAGGCCATTTTGGGCTAGCTATCTCCACCCTTTCAGCTTGTGAATTCTCCAGGCAAAGCTTCTTGTTTCTTGTGTCAGCACTAATTTCATCTCTAGTTCTCTTTTCACTGCTTGTGCATTGAATTCTTGCTAGTCCCTGCTCAAATGTTTGCTGTTGTTCATTAATAATCTCCTGAATTACTACACCAGTATTTGATGACTGTCCTGCCCTTTCCATCCTTTTCCACTTGAATTTTAACTTTGGATGGTTAGCTTCAATATTATCCTCTTGGTCTGAGTTGTTCTGGGCTTCATCCCCTTCAGCCTGACCCTTATTAGCAAATTGCCTCTGTGAAAGTTCTAGTATGAATAAATCCACTGCAATTTTAATCAGTTCATCCAGTGGCAATAAGTCATGCAAGTCCATGCTTAATGAAGGAGAAGTAGTAGGAGCACAATTATGCTGGAAGTCCTTTATCTTATCTATCCAAATATATTCGGGTTACTAGGGTGTTAAAAAAGGTGTAGATAAGTCTTGGGCTTAATGAGAAGGGTTTTATGGGTTACCAAAGGCTGGACTTAGGAAAGGTTCAGATATTTAGGTTGTGTTGAGGGGAACTTTGAAGATATAAGGAGAGGCCCATAAATAGTAGGCCCATCAAAAGGCGACATAAAGGTTGAAGAGGGAGGATCAGAGTTAGTTGTGTCTATTAATTTACTTCCTATTTGATTAGGGTTGAGGAGCGTCGTTGCTCTATCTCAAAAGTAGCTTAGCAAATAAGGGTAATTTTTGAAAAACTTATCTTTATCAATTCCTTCGGTGCCGGTTGAGGCAAGATATTGAGTAAACAGTTATGGGATTTCTTGTAGAGAGATCAATTCACTGTGGTTGCTCTTTGATGGGCTCAAGGGAGACACTTGATTTGATGTTTCATCCAAAAGGTAGTCTCTTTGATCTCTTATCTGCATCGATTGATTTTTGCTTGAAAAAGAAACCCCAATTGCTCGGTCCAAGGAAGACTCAGAAGCTACTGGGTTTGAGTCATAAGTTAAAGCGTTTGCTAGGAATGATGGTGTTGGTTTGACAGAGGAACTCATAGGGGGAGCTCTGAGACATTTTGGTTGATTTTGGATTATAGTTCTAGGTAAAATTGCTAGATTGGGTGGAAATTTTCTTCCTAGGTAAAGGAGATTGGGTGTTTGGGTAGGTAGAGGTAAGAGACCTCGAGTTGGTGATCTAATGGAGTTTTTAATAGAGGATGGAAATATACCTAGTAACTAGTTCAAAAGGGTTTCCTTATGTTTTCCAGAAGATGAAAAGGGTGAAATTTGGTGAGGCTTTGGAGATGGAGAAGGAAACGCTCTGTGAATTGCATGTGCTCAGAGCCAAGGACCGTAAGGCAGCATAGAAGATGAACTGCCCTCGCCCCACTGAATCCTATTGCTTGGACACGAGTTATTGAAATGGCCTATCTTTCCACAGCTGTAACAAATATCTGGAAGCTTTTCATACCGTAAAGTAACCCATTAAGTGCCATTAGCTTTCTTGTTATGGAAACTAGGGAGGAAGGATCTATCTAGCGAAAAGGCCATTTTGATGCGAAGTAAGTTGGGGTACCCAAGTGCTCCTTCATGGGATAAATCTACTTCAGTAAACTCATTAACCAAGTTTCCAATTTTCCCTGCATTGTCCGGATTAATCTAAGTCAGTGGAAGTCCCGGTACTTGAACCCAAAAAGGTGAATGAGTGAACTCTACTTGCTCAAATGCCTCATCAAGGGGCCACTCCTGGATACATATATATTTGTTATGAACATTCCAAGGCCTGTTTCTCAGTATATTCTGCACATCTACCTCATGTTCAAAGGTAAAAACAAAGGTATTATTCCTCTTTGTTGCGACTTGAAAATTCCTTCTAGGATTCCAAGCCTTAGTTAATGCAGCTTTAATGATGCCCGGGCCAAAGGTTTTGTGTGAGAAGATCATCCCAATAAGAATTCTTTTGTGGACAGTGGAAGTAAATTCTTGGCTATTAGTTTGTTGTAGATGGGTATCATGGCAGTGAAGTTTGGTAGCCTTATTACTGATTTCTGTGATGTTGAGTTCATAGTCAGACATGGTGGGTGAGGAAGAGGAAAGAGTACAAAGGTAAGGGACTGCAAAAAGGATTAGTAGATGAAGAGGATAGATTAAAACCGATTAACTTGAAACAAATCAATGAGAAACCAAAAAACTTTCAAGAGGGAGATGGTTCCCGAAACAGAGCAACAAGTGCAGAAATAGTTTTTAGCTTCCGCATTAATTTATTGTATATCAGTAGTTAAGCATGGGCATGGTTTAATTCTATGCTGGTTCTGGACCTGGGATTTCGATCTTAAAGAATTAGAGACTCGAGATCAGACTTAAAGGATTCCTTCAATCTCGGTTCTAATTTTGAAATATTTTGATTTGATTTCAATTTAATTTATTCAGTTCAATTAATATTTAATTAAATTCAATAATAAAATTTGTTTTCCAAAAAGTGAAATCTAGTTTTGATCTAAAATTGGATTGAATTGACGAAAATTGCTTCAATTTAGTTTCAATTTTATTTAAAATAGTTTTAGTCAAATTTAAATTTAATTAATTTTGTTTCGATTTTAATTAAATTGAATCCAATCTGGGTTTGTTTCAAACCTGGACCAGGCCCATGTCTACTATCACGGGACGGGAGTCCTAGCCCCGTGCGGCACCTAGGTCCCCCTTGGCCAGGGCCCCCAGGTCAGCCTCCCCCTATCTGGCAAGCTCGCATAAGCCTGTATATTAAGCACCTTCGAGGTTTCTGGCACGTACCTGTACAGATTCACACTAGTTAGCTCCATAGGACAAGAGACAGCTTGTGACGGCCTTGCCAACTACCAAGAATAGGAGTGGGGAACTTCCGAACCGTTACATTCTCCCCCACCCAATCCCGCAAACGCCCTCGTTTGCGTGCATTCACGTCGGTTCCCTGCGCAACTTAATCACACTCCCTCGCACATAGGAGTCCACACACCATTTGTTGCGCTCGCCCAATGCAAACACTTGTGCAGCATGTTGGCCACCAGTTTGCCAGTGCACTCACCCACTTCCGCACGCAGACATCCTCTAAAATGCTTTGCCAAGATTCATCATGTTGCTCGCCAGACGCATACCAGCTGCATGACAGACCGCACTTGTCTCTAGGATCGACCCCTTTCTTGTCCGATGTGGGATTGAGAAACCCGTGTCTACCTCTGTCCCGTTGAGGCCTGACATTCTCCCCCACCCGATTCTAGCAACACCCTTGTCGCCATCGGCACCCTGCCTACCCCTATCCCATTGGGGTGCTTGGCGTGATTCGGATCGTCTGGGGCCTTGCTCTGATACCACATTGTCACGGGACGGGATTCCTAGCCCCATGCGGCACCTAGATCCCCCTTGACCAGGGCCCCTAGGTCAGCCTCCCCCTATCTGGCAAGCTCGCATAAGCCCATATATTAAGCACCTTCGAGGTTTCTGGCACGTACCTGTACAGATTCACACTAGTTAGTTCCATAAGGCAAGAGACAGCTTGTGACGGCCTTGCCAACCACCAAGAATAGGAGTGGGAAACTTCCGAACCGTTACACTACCGGGAAGTATCTTATAGTTTCCGTTCTCATTTGCTGTTGTAGCCTTCATTTTTAGAAGGAGAAAGAGAAGTCAAATTATAAGGAAAAAAAATCTTTTTTGACAAATAGTTGCGAAGGTAAAATAGGCGCGCTTTCTTTTTCATATATTATATCAGAGAAAAAAAAATAATAAAAAAAAAACCATTGCCCTTCAAAAGTCCGAACCCAACTGCCACCTCCTTCAATCTTTAAGCCCCCCAAAAGAAGAAATTCAAGATTCTTTACCTACCTGTAACCACAACCCTCACATTTCACCCTGTTTGATTATGCGTGTATCTTTCTTCTACGTATATTTTTCACAGAAGATGTACATTTTATAGAGCAGAATCGACTCGTCCATTAACGAGCCAGCCGACGATCGACCGTGAGCCTTGTTGATATGAGAATAGACATCGATGGTTTCTTTCGGCTACCGGCGGTCTAACTCATAGTTATTTCCTCCATTTATGATAATCGATAGGCGTTCTTGCTACAGCAGCTTTCTTATACTAAGCGTCCTGACGAGCCCCTCAAGCTCTCCATTCTCAAATTGAATGGCTCATGTTTCCATAATTGTTGAATTCATTTTAGGGATGTTTTGGTTCTTGAGAAATTGTGGTAAAATGGCACAGATTTTTGGGTTTAATGAGTTAGAGATTGATTGGGGGTTTTGTTTTTACAGACATTCAAGTTATGAAGTCAGCTTCCATTGCAAAACTGAACTGAGACAGGCGGTGGAGGCTTTCTTTAGTGATAGACCACAAAAAGGACCTCCAAAGATTCTATGATGCACGGAAAGTGGCGTTTCTCGTGTCAAAAAAGTTTCGACATGGAAAAGCCATGACACGGCAGTGAGACGTTTCCGAGCCACTTTCGGAATTTTTAAAAGTTGGAAACACGTGTCCTTGCCTTGTCCAGCTATCGTCGCGCCGTGTCAGAAAGACAAAAGAAGAAGAAAAGGAGGAGGAGGACTTATCTAGTGGTTGGCAGTGACGGACAACAGCAATGGCATAACTGATTTTGCAGGTAGATCCATGCTCCCTCTCTTGGCTCTCTCACTCCTACCTTCCCATGATTTTTGAAATGGTTTTTTATTAGTTGTTTGTTTTGGTATTTGAATTTGGGTTTGGGTTTGTTTGAATTTAGGTGGGATTTGTTTTATGGGTTTGATTTGTTTGAATTTGGGTTTGGGTTTGTTTTAAAATTGAGATTTGCATTGGGTTTGGTTTATAATTTAGATTTGTATTTAGAATTTAAAATTATAATTAATCAACAAACTTTTTTTTTTTGAAATTTTAGCTGTGTGAGTTCTTAAAAAAATAATATTTATTTTTATTTAAAAAATATGTAATCTATAATTATATATTTAATATTTTTGTAATAATTTATTTATAAGTTATTTAATTCAATTTATTTTGCATAGAGTTATATATTAAAAAAATTTTGCAATAATTTTTATAGTTAATGTATTCAATTCTATTGTTTAGTTCTGTAATCTTTAGTACATATATTGCTTAATATTTTTATAAATTTGTATTGTGTTTTAATCTTTCATTATTTGGAGAATATATATAAACATAAATAAATAAATATATAAATATAACTTATACTTTTATATTTATGTGTTTCTCTACGTTTTATTTTCTTTATTTTTGAAAATATCATTTTCTCATATGATTTCCGTGTTTCTCCGTATTCGCATTTTATTTTCATGCTATATAAAAAAAATCTCACCGTATGATCATTTATTTTTTTTTCCTCTCTAATTTTCGTTATTGAAGAAATGTGGGAAGAGGAAAGGAACTTGTATCGTGTTTGGATCCACTGATGAGATTCTCTTGTCACAAAATATAGAAAAAAAAAAAGGGATTTTGAAGTCGCATTTTCCTTTTTGAGTTCCTGGGTTTCTTAGACACGAAACAGAATCTATATGATTTTGTTTCCATTTTAAAAAAAAAAAAAAAAAAAAAAAACATTGGTAATGTTTGTTGCATGTGGTTCATGAAGGCCACATATTCGGAGCCATTTCTGCTTAACTTATGATGGTCAGAAGCTATTTAGAGAAACTGACTACATAAGAAACTATGGCATCAAGGATGGTGATCAGGTCTGTGGCCTTATTCCTCCTGCATTACTGAAAATATTTTTGACCATTCATACTCGGGAATAATACTCGATTACTCGTTAAATTTTTAATTGGATTCTCAAATTTCTGTTGTATAGTTGCAGGTTAACATGGCTGTATTTACTCAGTGTGTTCATGCAAATATACAAATAGAGTTAGATAAACTTTTGTGCTTGTGTTTTCTTAAAATTGATAATTCCATGTTCAAGTTTTGCATTGCTCAATCAAGATGTTGCTTTCGAAAGCATGTTTTGGCATTTAAGAAACTTTGCACTCCTATGAGGTTGCTTGAAGTCCTTGTGCTTCATTCGGTTTTTTCAAACTCAACTAGGCTGAAACCATACTTTTAGGAGATCAAAATTATTTAATAAACAAAGGAGGTCATCATTCTACATTGTATCCCATTATGGGGTTTTGCCTGAGAAGGCCTATTTGGATTTTGCTTGGCCAATAGACTTCGCTCTGATCAACAATCTCCCCTCAGGTACCAGTTAACAACTTCCTTATGGTACCTCAACAGAAGCACGTTTAACTTGGGAGCTCCTCCCAAAAGCAATTGCTGATAGTAAATGCGCACCCTATTTCTTTTAAGGTATTGTAGAGCCTTGCATCTTACGTGTTGCGAGCAGGCATAGGGATTTTGCAATGCGCCTTTTTGACACATCGTTCGACCGGGCAATAAATTCTCAAAGCACCATGTCCATGCATGGTATTGGAGTCAAGGTTGATTGTTGCCTCCATATGACCAACAGTCTCATTGACAAAAGATAATAGTTTTGGTTTTGGTAATAATGTAAGGAATTGCAGAAAATGGTTATTGTATAAATTTCTGTTATTAGTGGATGTATTTGTCCTTTGTTTTTGTTCACTTGAAAAATGTTCAACATAAAGATGGCTGCTTCACCCTCCAGCTTCTTATTTAATGCTTTTTTTTTTTTTTTAATTTCTACTAAATGTGCAGCTTCAATTTATCCGACACGTCTCAAACAGTGACTTTTTTGTTTGGGAAATTACATTTTTTTTTTTTTTTTTTTTTTGCAGTATCTCTCTCTGATCCTTGTGGTGAAGGTAAAGGAATATGTTCCAACAATAAACATGTAAAATTATGGCATGACTGACCACTTTCATGCATCACTTCACTATAAAGATCCATATCAGAAGAACTTCAGAGGAGTTTTTGAGCATAAGCTACCACTTGTGCAATGAAGAGAACCTACACTCTCAAAGGCTAATGAGCATTACCCTTTATTAAAGGGCTTTTCAGTAAGGATGCACGCAAGTAAAATAGCAAAGCTTCAATTTCAAATGGATTCAGAAGACATAAAAATAAATGTTGATCAGAAAATCCCTCTGTAATGTCATACAAATGATGATCAGATAGGAAAATCCCTGATCTGTTTGATTCATATTGCTTAATTTTAATAGATTAAATAATTTCTACAATTATATTTTATATAAATTATTGAAAATCCTTTTTTTTCTTTTTTTGCTGATTTTCGTTTGGGAAGGATTTTTCCGCAAATTATTGAAGCTGAGAGAGAAAAAGAGACGCTAAAAGGACATAGTTTTTTTTTCCCCTCTTTTAGAGGCGACAATGAAACCATACAAAGAGTATTTCTTCTACGCTACACTCACTAATTTCGTTGCATTGAATTATTCACACTAACAACGCTCACTGCTATTTCACTTCAATTTCCTTTTCTCAAATCTTTTTTTTTTTTTTGCTATTATTCACCCAATCATAGAGCAATACCACACTATATATATATTCATTTTTTTCCTTTTTATATATAATAGATAATTGTAAAATATGACTAAAAATATTTATAATTGGAGTATTCTTGTATCAACTTTCACTCATTAAAATTAATTTTCATCCTAGACAATTTTAAAAGTGTATTCCTCTATATTAACTTAGTGTATTTAGAATAAATAATCTTACAATACTCCAGTATATTGAAGCATAATTGATAAGGAAGTGAAGCCTATATCGTTATTAAATTAAATTAACTCTCTTAAATTTAAAAAAAAAAGTATAATATTAAATTTAACATATTTAAGCATGTTTATTTGTGAAAAATAATTTTTTATTTTTTATTTTTTTAATTCAATTTTTATTTTTTATAAAAAGAAGAATATAAAAATCATGTTCACCTACAAATAATGAAGAATAATTTTTTATTTCAGAAAAATAAAAAATTATTTTTATCTTTTATAATTAAAAACATTATTATAAAATATATTTAAAATTTTATTTTATTTTTAAATTTTTAATATATATTATTTAGTATGATTTTTTTATTATTGTAAATAAATATTTTTTAAATAAATAATTAATTCTAATTATAAATAAATATAGTATACTTTTAGTTATAAAAAATTATTATTTTCTATTTAAAAAACAATTAAAAAATAAATTTTTTATTATAAAAGAAAATAATAAAAAACAAAGTTTTTTTTTATTTTAATTAAATTTTAAAAAAAATAAAAATTTATTTTTTAATTTTTGATTCAAAAATTGATAAATGTGTTTTTAATTTTCTTAAAAAAAATTTAAAAAATTTACTCTAATTATTTGTAAGTGAACAAACTTATATTTTAAATTTATTAAAAATTGTATTATCATTAATATTATTAAATATATATCTTTAGATAAATAATTATAAGATATTATATAAATAATTAAATTATTTATCAATCAATTAATATTTTTAATTTTTTGCATCAATTAAGGGCCCACCCCGACCCTGGGGAGAAATCCTCCTTCTGATGGTAGTATCTCTCCCTATCTTCTCTCGATTTTACTCTCTGTGTATTCGAGATTCCATCAAATTCCCAACAAACAAACAAACACTTTTCTTCTTCTTCTTCTTTCCTTGCGGTGCTCTCTTTCTCTGTTCTTTCATTTACAAACGTATTGCAATTTCTAATTTTAACTTAACGCTTCTGCTCTCTTTTCCCTTTCATTTATATATTATTCGTCGGTACCTCCAAGGCTTTTCTAAGCCTATAAACTCTCTTCCTCTGTGTTGATCGTCCACTCCACTGTTTCTGTAAGTATTTCTCTTTTCACTTTTCTTCTTATTTTTTTTTTAAATATATAGTTAAGAAGGAAAATCTCTCTCTGTTTCTTACGAAGAAGAAAATTGAATTCTTATACTTCTCTTTTCCCTTCTTCTTTGTTTTTCTGGAACAAAGGAACAGAATTGATTCCAGTTCTTCTATGGCTTATTGGCTTTGTTTATTTATTTACGTTTTTCTGGCTTATGGGTTCTACAAATAATAAATAGTTTGCCTTTTCTATCTCATTTTCTCGATTACCAAACATTTTTCTGTTGATAATTTTAATCGCAATAGGATGAGTGTTGTACTAAGCTACAGTTTAGTGGGTGTTAGCCTTTGCTTCCCAGGAATTTAGGGTTTCCAGCTAACAACCTGAACTTCATGATTCCTATGTAAATTCTGCTTCTTGTTGGGCAATTGAGATTTGGTTGCCTTGATTTTTACTATTCAATGTCTTTCTACGAGTGAATACCATTAATTGAATATATACTTGATACTTGGGTTTTTCGTACGCTCATAGTTTTACTTCTAGTTTAGAGGGTGTTACTTCTAGTTTGATTCAGAATAAATACGTGCATAGCCAGTTTAAAAAAAAAAAAAAAAGGATGCACAGCCAGGCTGCCAGAGTAATTCCCACATTTGAATCTATGCCGTTGATTGTGTCTAATTTTGTCTGCAACGTTTTAAAATTTAACTATTTTGGTTGATATATTAATCAGTTCTAATCTTAAGAGATAGTAATGCAGTTCCTGACTTAGGATATGATTCCTGCTTAACATGTAATTTGGTATGATTTTAGTAGAGGAGATATTGATTTGTCTTTATCTGTATGTATATGACAATCGTTAAGTTTCTTCTTCTCTCCCTAGTTGAAATTAATATATAACCTTGTGAATAGTATCACTTTGTGATGGTAATTGGTCAGGTTGGTATCATTTGTGATTTAACCTAAATTATTTTATTTCGCTTTCCCAGACATAATGGCTGGAAAAGTTGTTCCTGCTCAACCTCCGACTTCTTTTGAGTATGAGCTTTTTGAAGGTGACCCAGAACACCTTAGAACTGTTGTAGCCTCATCAAACCACTCAACTCCCTGGATTGACCCTGCAAAATTGAAACTCAGACACAGAATCGGAAGGGGTCCTTTTGGGGATGTCTGGTTAGCCACTTATCATCAATCAACTGAAGATTATGATGAGTATCATGAAGTGGCTGTCAAGATGTTATATCCAGTAAAGAAGGATCATGTGAAGGTTCTGTTGGATAAGTTTGATGATTTATTTTCGAAGTGTAGAGGGATAGAAGGTGTGTGTTTGCTATATGGAATTTCAATTATAACCAGCAAGGTAAGTGAGGTCACCATATTTGATATGCATTTTTCCATCTGACTGTTAGCTTGGCTGATGAAGAAATTAACATCATATCCCATTGCAGATATGCATTGTTATGAAGTTCTATGAGGGATCAATTGGTGACAAGATGGCTCGCATTAAAGGAGGGAAGCTATCATTAGCTGATGTTTTGAGGTGTTGTGCATCACACCCTTTCTCTTCTTCTTATGGCTTAAGGTTGAAATCCTCAATTTTTACTGATGTTTGCACCTTGCAGGCATGGGATTCGGTTGGCTCAGGGAATTTTAGAATTGCATGCGAAAGAAATCCTAGTTTTTAACCTTAAACCTTCAAATTTCCTTCTTGACGAAAATGATCAAGTGATTCTGGGAGAAGTAGGTATTCCTTACCTACTGCTTGGAATTCCTTTGCCAAGCTCTGATGTGTCTTCTAGGCTTGGAACGCCAAGCTACATGGCTCCAGAACAATGGCAGCCAGAAGTAAGAGGTCCAGTATCATTGGAGACTGATTCGTGGGGATTTGCATGCAGCATTGTGGAGATGTTGACTGGTGTTCAGCCTTGGTATGGGAGGCGAGTTGAAGAAATTTATGACTCAGTGGTTAGGAAACAAGAGAAACCACACATTCCAGAAGGCCTCCCTCCTTCAGTCGAAAATGTCCTTAGTGGTTGCTTTGACTACGACTTCAGGAATCGACCCTTAATGATAGACATATTACGTGTTTTTAAAGGGTAGCGTACTGTGTATCTTTTTTCCTTGGCTCTTTGACATGAACTGGTTGCCTTTTGGTATTTAATATTTTAAGGTCATTTCCATCCTTTCATGTGTTGGCGTGGTACATAGCTATCATTGTTAAACAAGAAACTAGGTCTTCATTTACTTTCTTATAGGTATCAACTATCAATTGCTGTCTGCATTCATTCACCTTATACATGATATGATATCAGTCTGTTAGTTTTCCTGCTTAACCCACATAATCAAATTGTGTTGGTCAAGATTGCACTGCCATGGCCTTGATTACACTCCCTGTTGTTGCTGTGTAGTTCTCAGAAAAACTCAGATGTTTTCCTTTTATTATTTTCTTCTTTTCCTTTCTATTTTTCTGCTTAATATGCGTTTATATAAGTGTGTGGTGCATGCTTGCTGTTTTGGATAGTGGAATAAGGGGGAAGGTTATATTGTTTGTTACTTGTACATATGTGTTGTCAGTTGTCATTTATTGAGCCACAATTTGCAGATCGCATAATGCAATTTATGGTGATGGAGGTTGGACAGGACTTGGAAGCGAAACAACCTCAGACAAACCAAGTGGCAGTGTTTACTCAGAGTGGTTTCTTTTTAAGGATCATCTGCAAGTGGGAGATGTGGTACGGTCTAGAAAGCCACCAAATGCACGCAAGTCTGAAAATATGGATGTTCCAGAAGCAATAGTAGTGGGCTTAGAACGTCATACAGATCGAGATGGTTTTGTTTTGGTTAGAGTCCTTGGTATCCATGACCCATTAAGAGTTCCTATTTCAACCCTGGAGCGGGTCACTTTTGGCTTGGCTGCTGGGGATTGGGTACGCTTGAAGAAGGAAGACAAAAAGCACTCACCAGTGGGTATACTTCATTCCATCGGTCGTGATGGAAGTGTAGCTGTGGGATTTATAGGAGTGGAAGCGTTTTGGAGAGGCAATTCTTCAGAGCTTCAGATGGCAGAATCCTATTGTGTGGGTCAGTTTGTTAGGTTGAAAGCTAGTGTTCTCAGCCCTCGATTTGAATGGCCTCGTAAGAGACGAGGGGCCTGGGCTACAGGGAAGATTTGGCAGATCCTTCCAAATGGATGCCTCATTGTCAAGTTTCCAGGGAGGTTAACCTTTGGAGAGGAATATAGCACTTTTTTGGCTGATCCAGCTGAAGTGGAAGCAGTTTCTTTTAAAACTTGCCCTGGAATGGTTAAAAAATATCAACATCTCGAGGATTTTCATTGGGCTGTGAGACCGCTTCTGGTAGCCTTGGGTCTGTTCACTGCTATGAAAGTAGGATTTTTTGTGGGGAGGAAAATGGGGAGGTCCAGAGGGAAGAAGCTACAGAGTAGTGTGCTGCTAAATGATGGTCAACATATGGATGGCCAGAATAGTGGCAACCAAGCATGGTTTCCACCATCTGTGGCAAATATCCTTGGTGTTAGCACTGGTGCTGCCAGGTAGTTATGCTTCTTAAGCTTGCAAATATCTACAGATAGCTAATTATAGCTAATACAGGGCATTTAACTAACTTTTTCTGCTGATTATAGTGGGAGCTGGTACTACAGCTAAATTAGTCATTTACGTTCTGTATACTTGGGATTGGATGTTGACAAATATAGTGTAGGGTACCTTTATGCATGTGCAGAGCTTTCGCTTTAAGAATCTGTTCAAACTTTTAACATGCATTTTTTTTTTTTTATATTTTTATGTTGAGGAGATGAGGAAAGTCGGGCCCATGTCTTCTCGAGTTTCTGTTTATACCAAGTTTTCTGAAGATGGCTTTCTTTAGTCTTAGCATGGCTTAGTCCATTGGCAGTAAGCATAACTGAGCTAGATTTAAATTCCCGAAGCCCCAATTAATCCAACCTAGTGAAAAAAAATGCATATAACCCCTAGCCCTGTTCGAAACTATTCCAAGCAAGTCACCAGCAAAAAAGGGCTGTGAGACCCCAATCTTTGATTTGGTCAAAAGCTTGTGTAAAAGAAACATAGCTTCGGTTTACATTTTTCGTACAACAACTGGCGTGGGGCTACTCCAATTGACTTAGAATCTCTTTAGCATTACTGATAAAAATGCTAATTAGCATGAGATTTAAAATTGCTGTTTTCTTTAAATATATTAAACTTATTATATTTTAACCATAAGAATTTTTAAATTAAATAACTTTTTTAACTGCATTTAAATGATAATTTATTTATATATATATATATATATAAAAACCTTTCAATCACAATTCCATAATGACAACATTATGCTCGCGTAGGGAAGAAATGAGCTACATCTATATGCCTAAACACAGAATCTTGTGACTAGCTTAACCATCCCATCAGTCTCACCAACACCACCACCAGCTTCTTTCGCCAGCTGCTCCTTCAAAGCTAACAATAAAGGAACTCCAGTTTTAACCTCTTTCAAACATTCATTGTTCTCTAACACGCTTATCTGAGGATCAGAGATGTCTTTTTCTGGTGTTTTTACATAAAATGTATGGAAAATTGTTAGTTGTCATCCTCTGTTATACAAAACATTATAAAATAGAATTATGGCATTCCCATGAATTGTAAAATTCAGAGTGTAATCCATATGTTAGTGAGGAGAAAAGGCAATACCAATAAGCTCTTTCTTTATCAACTATCCAACTCCAAGGCATCAGTTATCATAAATGCTGGGGACTACATAAAATAAGCTTTAATTTAATGCTGCGCAAGGAATTATTACCAACAGATAGCGGCGGTTTAAGTTCTCGGTGTACATGTGTGTCTGTGCTCATGCTCCTAATGAGCAGAAAGTCAGGAAAAACAAGGTAAAACAAAACCTTTGCTTGATTATGATTAGAATCTATTAAGTTAAAAACTATACTGATGGTAACAAAATCCTATAGCCTCTTAACATTCTAGCAAAGACTATCATCGAGGCTGAAACATGAATATTTTGTTTGAATCCCACAACACTCTCATTACCCCAAACTTTGCTTCAGCCTCACTAAATGAGCTGCCCGTGGCCTCAGATGGGTGTGGAAGCCTCACCCATCTCTCAGTCTTAAGCTCAGTAATATCCACAACACACATCTCTGATTCCTCCAACATCTTTCCATACCATTTATCTAGCACCTGATATAAATTTCCTTTACCGATCTCTTCCCCTTTCTTATCCACAAGCACAATACGTTGATCTCGCTTGCAATGAACAAATTCTGTGCCACCAATGCCAACAAATCGGCATTTTCACCAGTTTCTTGATGTGTTTTGAACAAGCCTTGCACCTGATGGAACATTATCTTCACCGTGACTCTCAGAAGAGTCATGTGAATGCCGTACTGCTGGTCCACCTAGCCTTTCTGAATGAGCATTGTCAAGCTCCATGGGTGCACGGACATCCTTACCTGCACGTGCTAGTCTGGCTTTTCTATTGTTGATCCTGTAATAACACAAAGCATACGCATTAGTTTACTAGTAGAGTACCCGATTAAGACATGACAAAATGCTAGGATGCTTCTGCTTCCTCATCTAATATGTCCTTACAACTCTAGATCATGCATGCAGATCCTTTTGCAAATGTACATAATCCTGACAGACCAAAGCATCAATCTGCAGTGCCATAATGACACTTAATAATGACACTTAATATGCAGCACTTACCAATTTCCATACTTCCTTCTTCATATGGTCAGACCAAGCAATAGTCATCACAAGGCAAACTCATGAATAAGCAACAAACAGAAAGGACAAAAGAAACATTTCACTCACAGTTTTCCATGCAATAGTCATCATGAATAAGCATATTTCACTGATTATATTTGATTGTGAACAATGCATACAGCAAAACCTGGAACAGGCCACTATTTCTTGATATCATCTTGTTTATCAAAAGTTATGTTAATCTTGAGAGAAAAGCATTCTTAAACTATAAAATGCAAAATTACTTGAAGAAGATGAAGCTCTCACCAATTCTTTAGCTGTGAAAATGTAACTTCTGAACCCTGGAAAGCAATGTGGAAACCTATTAGGCCAGACAATGCATCTTATTGTCTAGGATAACAAAAGAATTAATATACGCTATGAATACTATAGAGGTGCATATTACGTACATGAAGACTTAATATATCAGCCCATGACTGTATAGAAGCTGCATTCCGCTGCATATCAGGTTCATCAACCAGGGCATTCTCAATGATTGTCATCTGATAGTCATTCATTATAGTTCGTTTCCGTTTTCTTGGCTGCTTTCCTTCAGTCTGAATGGTTTCAAGTTTTTCATCTTCTTGAACTCCTAGACAGCCATTTTCTTTTATATGCTCATTTGATTCGGGGAAGTCTCCATTCCCCATTTGACCAACAAAATTCCTTCCTTGTGTAGAACTTGTATCTGAACCACTTGTTTCAACATTCTGAAAATCTGTGTCAATCTCTTTAAAAACAGCAGATGCAATGGCACCAGATTTACCCTTATCTTCCTCAGTTATATCATCACCATGATTCATATGCTCATTTCTGAAATTATGCTGCCCCTCTTGGAAAGCAGAATTCTCAGAAATTTCCTCTTTCTGATTACTGTTTATGTTGTTAGGATTTGAAGGTTCCTTCTTCAGTAAAGGTGATAAGTACCCAGCTGTACTTTGAGCCTTCTAAGAGGAATACAGGCCATTGGTATTTAGCAAAGAAAGGCAACATAACCAATAAACTCAGAAAAAACTTCAGAATTAATTTAACATATATCATTATTAAAAATTTTGAGAGCTAATACCTTAACAAATATATGTTCCTGTTAGTTCTAAACTGGAATTGCTAACCTCTAAAACCAGCCAATGTATATTATCAGTGTATGCAAATTATATGTCACTTGTTGCCACTGGGATCATATCTCAAGGGACGAGTGATTGACACTATAAAAAAATAGCATTTGGATCATTGTTAAATTTGTTAAACTGCCACCTTAATGAACTTCCTATATCTATATACTAGAGGAAGTAGAATCTTGCATCATATTTTTCCCTTAATTGGTTCTAACTGCCTAAATAATGTAATAAGCAATCATGAGGAAACTAAAATTTCAGAACTTGCCTGATGATACTCGTTGATATCGAGTTTAGAGAACTTAGCCAAAGATATTGACCTTTCAAATTTGATTTCCTGAATTTGTTCCAACAGCATAATTTGAAAAAGGTTTTTTATGAATAAGAAAAAGAAAGAGAAAATTGCCATAGTAAGAAAAAGAAAGAGAAAATTGCCATAGTTCAGATGGAATTGAACTAATAACAATATTAATAAAACTACTAAAGGGAAAAAAGGCCTTACTTGAACTTGGTGTTCTTCAAAATCAGCAGGATTAATCAGTGATTGTAATTGGTCAATGAACACCCTGCAGCAAATTATTAACAAGAGAGCTATCATACAATTATCATCTACAACTAGCTACCGAGTCCTCAGCTTCAATATCTTGACATAATGTGAGAGATGTACTTATCAGTACTCATATCTCATTGCACGTGCTATGAGTTTTCCCCGTATCAATTCATTTCTAGCATAATTTTTTATTTGAGGATGTAACACAGCCCAAAATAATTTAAGAACATGCTACCATGTAACTAGGCTCGCCAGTTTATTGGAAGAGATAAACAATTCTATTACAGTGAGAAAGGAATATATGAAACTTCAATCTACAAGTCAGTCACTTGGCAATTAAGATTTATCAACCACAAATTAAAAGAGATCAACAAGGCTCATTGCAAGGGCACTCAACATAACCTTTATCGATTCTGCATTAAATTCCAAGCACATCAAATGCCTTCAGAAGTTTCAAACTGTGTTATTATGCCAATGAGAAACTATGTGCAAAAGTGTTAAACAGGTATGAGAGAAAAAAAACATAATTATCCTAATTGTCAACTAATCTTCGTCTGCTTAGGTAAAGCCTGTCTAATATCTAAAAACCTCAACCAAGAGCAAGCATGGTCTAATTATACAAGACCAATCATTGCAATGGTTGTTCAAAAGTAGTTATAGGTCCTGATATTCACAATAAAATAAAAATATTATGATTGAAATAAATTGTAGGAAGAAAGAAATTGTAACTGAGCTTGACTCACCTTAAGAGCTGTACGTCCTCCTCATTCAAAAAGTTAGGAATAAGAGATTTTGCATGGCTTAGCAATGAACCTAGACACGCAAATTGCTTGTAAGTAACACAACTTATAGAATATGTCTGTTGAGAAAATGATGGAAGAGTTATGCTTACGCAGATTCCTGCAAACAGTGATGGCTCTGTTAGCACCAGAAGTAAAAGAAAATCCAGGCAAAGATTCAGATGGATCCATTCGCATGCACTCAAGGAACTTGTGAAGGAAAAGATTCCTTTCCTGCTCTATGGACCATGAAAGGTTGAAATATGTCATTAAGAAAAAGGGGGAACATCAAGCTTGTTATGAAAATTTCAGATCATGTCTAGTAAGTGACCTTCACAAATGCTGGGGACAAAACAATGAAGGTTGGCAATTACTTTGACAAATAATGAAGTTCTCTGACGAGCATATGTAACTTGGGGCATGTTTCTGGGAGTTAAAATAATATCTACATCTATAGCATTTGACAGGTTCAATGATGAAAAAGCGTCCAAGATCCTTCCAGCTGCTGTAAATAAATCATACTCCAGAGTAGCATCTTCCTCCCTTGGTGGAAGTTCAGAAGAACACCAAATGGATAAAAATTCCCCATGTCGTAGCGAAAATACGGCAGTCAGAACGCTGGTCTGGAGGATTATTATGCATTTGAAAGAGAAGAGAGAGAGAAAGGGGGAGGGGGGAGAGAGGGAGGGAGAGCATGATTATCTTCATGTCGAGTGCTTTGAAGCATAAATGCATAATGCATCACATATACACAGTAAACATATCAAAATGGGCTAGCTGCAGTGACTTCATACTTTTACAAAAAGAATACATCAATTTGGTTTTCTGTGAGATATAATTCTCATGAAATAACAAAATTACTTTAGACAATCTCTCTGAATCTGAGACTGTCTCAGGAAGTCACTGCAGCAATTTACCAATAGCAGCATAATGGAACTAAGCATTATCCAGCCTATGAAATAAAATGCTCACTTACAAAGTATGTCGTAATGTATGATCGAAAATTTGAATCATCTGAGAAAATATCAGCTAGACGCATTGCATTGAGTCGCAGAAGTCCCATGGGAAGAGTTCTCTCAGAACAAGCACTAAGATGCTTGGGATCAAGCGCTGCCTTTAATAACTCAAGAAACTGCATCACGAAAGCTGTATTAAATCTAGAACCTTGAAGGTAAAAGCACTTCAATAAGAAAGAGTTGATATGTGAAAGAAGTATGACAGGACAAATATAGTTTGTAGACCTCCAAAAAGTAGCCCTTACTGAAAAGACAATCTCAAGTGAGTTTATTCTGAAAAAGTATATGGAAAAAACTGGCAAGAGAAGCCTCTCAAAAGGATCAAGTAAATAGGAGTCAGAAATCCATTTTCTCGAAACGATTTCAATGTAGTAGATATGACAGCTTAAAAAATTCAAAATGTGGGTAATACCAGTCCATCTCTGCAGAACAAGTCAACAAGCTATAGCAGATCATATGAATGCCACAGGATCTTCATAACTATCAGAAACTAACCTGTAATGCAACAGACTTGGCCAAATCAAGGCTTCCTGGAGAGCTTGCAACTTCATCAAGGTAAGAAATGCTTTCTGCTTCACACAGATGCAATAGCTGAGCAAATAATTGTAAGAACAGATTGGTAAATGATAGGTATAAATAAGTCAGCAAAATAGAGGCCTGTATGAGATTATAATGTAATGCAAGGCTTGCTATTACTGCAACTTACAATCGATAGTACTTTTGCTTTCAGTCTGGATACAGCAGCAACAACTGTAGAAGACTCTACAAAAGGAGGGGTAACATTTAACTTCAAGATAGCCTGGGCCAGAAAGAGAACTCCACCCTTTCCACATAATTCCTGGCATGGTATGAGCTGAACATTTTACTAAAATAATAAAAAACCAAGAATTTCATCATGAGAACATCAAATGTGATGCATGCCCATAGTTCTCAAGGAAATCAAGCTAAAAAGTTAGAACTTATATAGAATCAATCAGGAAGATCATCCATGCAAATACATTTTAAACAAATTATGATGATCTCATGTAATAATTTTGTACTTTTCCAGCCAAACTAAAATGTAAGCCATAAAACTCCATGTTTCTCCAACTGACTTTCTAATGCAGGACCTTCCACTAGAGATTTTAAGTCTACATATTTTAGGAAAAAATTTAAGAAATTTAATTTAGTAGTATTTTATTTATTTAGGAGTTAAGAGTTACTTTAGTATTCCTAATTATTATTGGTTTAGTAATTCTTATTTTGGGATTCCTAATCTTAATAGTAGTAGGATTGGTTATTAGTTTATAAATACCTATGAATATAGGTATTTAAGGAGAACTTATTATGATTATTATTGAAAAATAAAATTAAATAAAATTTCGAAAGTTTTATTCTTTTCCGTTCAATTGTTCTATCGGTTCTACATCAATGTAGCATCGGAGCACTTTTGGATTTGTTTTGCCTGTGCAATTTAACCAGAGAATACAATCTGATTTCTTTGGCTTTCTTTGAGAAGTTTTCTTCCTTTGCCTGTTGTCTTTCTCGCACTTTCCTTAACCCTTGCTACTGTAAGGACTAGTTATTTGGCTGTTTCAATTCCAATGCTACTTGGATTACTAAAGAGGAAATTTAAACTTTGGATCCTTCTCTCTTGGATTCTTATTTACAATTTCTGAAGTCAAATTCTTTTCAACCAAGGGGAAATGATGCCGGACTCTCTGCCAGAGATTTTAAGACTACATATTTCAGGAACAAATTTAGGAAATTTAATTAACTATGACTTTATTCATTTAAAAGTTTGTGTTGCTTTAGTATCCTAATTAGTCACACAACAGTTTTAGTCCCATTTTATTTCAGACTAGAAACAATATGGCTGACATCTCTAGATCCATGCCTTTAATCCAAACACAAAGAATCAGAGAGTTTCATTTCAGAAACCTTGTTTCTTATTAGGCGCTCTCTGAACAATTTTTGCTGGCACAATGACTGGAGAAACTGTATAGAAGCCTCGCATTGTTGGCATAGATAGTTAACTATTTGTTCAGCCGTCAAACTTGATCTCATGTTAAAATCAGCACATTGAGCTGAAAGCTTGACCTGAAGAAAACTGATAGCTATATGTACTGCTCTGAAAGCTGAATCCATAAATATGTCCACCTATAACAGAAATCTCAAGATCAGTAACTGCATAAATGACTCAACCTGTATGAACTTCAGACTCCAGATTCCAATATGATCTTATATTATTAAGAAAGATGGACTTAACTGATGGAAGAACTAAAAATTAACAAGCAACACCTTGTGCAATGATCCCATAACATGACCAACCCATTGTTTCCCAAGCAGCAGGTAAAACAAATCATGTTGCAGAAATTGTACCTTGGGGTGCGCAAGCAGCACCTGAACAAGATCTTGCCAGTGTGAAGATATACATCCTGGTAACAGATATAGAGTGCATGCTACCAGTGCTGAATGCAAAAGGAGCACAGCATTTGTATTATGGCTTTCCTATATCATGAAAACAAGTCCAGGTAAAAGAAACAGAAGGGGAAGTAAAACCTTGAAGGAAAGAATTAAGGACTACCTGTCTACTACTGCTAAGGACAATTAGCATATAAAACACCAGATCTAACAGTTGTTCTGAAATTTTTACATCATCAAGCAAAATCTGTTAATCAACAAAAACAAAAATTGTGAGACCTATGTTTATTTATGGATTTTTCACTCCTAAATCTTTCAAAACATAGATGGCCAAAGGAGAAAAGTAGATATCACAATTCTTTATAAGAAATGATAAATCCAAAACCATTTAGAAAACAAGCAATGGATTGGCACCCATCTAAGTCCCACTTCACCTCAAGAAGTTGGGGTTGGCTATAATAAATCAATCAAAAACAAGTTTAACACACTTGTCAAAAGTGTGCAACAGGCATGTAGTAAGAATACCAATTTGGTTTTAAAATTGGAACTTATGGCAAAAGCAAACCATGGACACACAAGAAATGCAGCAAGATTCAAAGAAAGGAACCAAAAACCTAAGAACAAAAACAAATAGTCTAAGTAAAATAATGACCATCCCTTCGCTTCTACTTGTCAGGGTAATGATTAGATTCTAAATCAGCACAATCAGATGATCACACATACAAGATTTTCAAGCAGTTTGTCAAGTCCTTGGGGCTAAAGGAAACAACACAAAAATAATACTACACAAAAAGCCAAAAAGAAACCTTATGCAAGGATTGTTAAATGCAACCTGCTCAAGTTTAGTATGTCGAGATGCTAGGTCGCACAGGGAATGCAAAAGCCGAATACCACATAATAAATATCTCAACAGTGGTTCATCTTTGTCAGATGCCAGAAGCACTGCAATAAGATGCAAAGGAAGAAAGCCTGCCAGTTTTTCCACGTCAATCTGAAAAATAACATAATTTAAGATACAAGACAGTGGTAAATAGAAAATCATAAAGGTTGTGATGGCAATTTTGTTTTGACCTTTAACTGTGATCCTTTTTCAGTTTGGAAGTGAATTGTAAAACTTTCAGAGTCCTTTATTAATTTATTAAGCTTCTGCGAAGTAAGCCCATGTAACTCTTTCACTGCTGAAATTAAGTCAATGACCTGTCCACATAATTAGAAACTTACCCATATTAGAGAGAAGGGAGGGGGGGGGGGGGGGGGGGTGGGGGGCCACATAAAGAGAGGGGAAAAAAGGCAAGACCGAATATGAAACACAATGCAATTATTAAAGAAAGAAAAGTAAAAAATATGACAGTTGAATTATTCAAAAATGAAACTACCAAGTGAATAATTAGAAAAATAAACAGAATATACAACCAAATTTGGCACTTACTTGTTCAGCAATACATGTTGATTCATCCTTGTTGACCCTCATCCTAGAGCCAGGGCCAGAAAGTTCATGAGAAAATATAGGAGTAAAGCAACTGTAGCACAGAGCATAAAATATTTATGTTCTACTTGAAGTTGTTGCTGAAGCTAATTTTGGCCAAAACATCCCCAAGAAAAAAAATATATTCTCTTCAAAAGTAGCTAAAACAGCAGCCCCAAAAGTGTTTTTGCAAATATGCAGTTCATGGAGGTTAAACCAATGATATGGATTCAAATGATATAAACGTTAGGGCGTCCTCTACTAACGACGCGCTACATCGGAGCCCGGGTGTAGTGATAAATATGCAAGGGTGTAGGGCGTTCACCGAAAGCGACGCGCCATGCCGGCGCCCGGGTGTGGTGTTAAGTGAGCAAGGGTTCCTACATCATGGACGGATGTGGGTAAAGAAGTTAGTCCATAGGACAGATAGTAGAACAAATAGTGGAACAAAACACAAGATAGACATAGAAAACAATAGAAGATATCATAGAAGGAGACCAATTAGGAAGGAGCAGGATAGGAGGAGGATCAGGGTTGGTACTTGGAATGTTGGATCACTTACAGGAAAATTAATGGAGCTTGTGGATACCTTGGAAAGGAGAAGGGTGAATATTGCTTGCATTCAGGAGACTAAATGGGTAGGAGAAAAAAGTAAGGAAGTGGGTAATTCAGGGTACAAACTGTGGTTTACCGGAAAGGAGAGAAACAAGAACGGAGTGGGTATAATCATAGACAGAACATTGAAAGACGCAGTAGTAGCTGTGAAAAGAGTAGGAGATAGAATTATACTAGTAAAGCTAGTACTAGAAGGAGAAACAATAAATATAGTTAGTGCTTATGCTCCACAAATAGGATTAGACAGTGAGAGTAAACAAAGGTTTTGGGAAGATATGGATGATTTAATGCAAAGCATACCGAATGAAGAGAATGTTTTTATTGGTGGAGATTTGAATGGACATGTAGGAAGTGATAGACAAGGTTATGAAAATGTTCATGGAGGTTTTGGTTTTGGCAGTCGAAATGAGGAGGGAAAAAGCATTCTGGATTTTGCTATGGCATACGACCTAATACTAGCAAATACCTATTTTATAAAAAAAGAGTCACATTTAGTGACTTTCAAAAGTGGGCAACATAGAAGCCAAATCGACTTCCTCTTAACCAGAAAGACAAATAGAGCTCTATGCAAGGATTGCAAGGTCATTCCAGGAGAGGCTTTAAAAAGTCAACATAGGTTGGTGGTCTTGGATGTCAAGTTTAGGAACAATTCAAGTAAGGTCAGAAGAAATAGTGTAGCTCGAACAAAGTGGTGGGAGTTCAAAGGAGTCAAGCAAGTGAAGTTCAAAAATGAGCTTCTCGAGTCCGAAGTATGGAAGCTAGATATGGAGGCCAATGATATGTGGATACAGATGGCATCAAAGATTAGAGAAGTAGCTAGAAAAGTACTTAGAGAGTCTAAAGGACATGGACCACCCTCAAAAGAGAGATGGTGGTGGAATGAGGAAGTACAAAAGGCAATGAAGAGAAAAAGAGAATGGTATAAGAAATTACCTAAATGTGATAATAATGAGGCATATGAACAGTACAAGATAGCAAAGAAAGAGGCAAAAAAGGCAGTTAGTCAAGCAAGAGCACATGCCTTTGAAAAGTTATATGAGAAACTTGGAACTAAAGATGGGGAGAAAGATATTTATAGATTAGCAAGGAGCAGAGAAAGGAAATGTCAAGATCTCAATCAAGTTAGGTGCATAAGGATAAAGAAGGAAAAGTGTTGGTGAAAGATGAGGACATTAAAGAAAGATGGAGAAATTATTTT
Organism: Hevea brasiliensis; assembly: GCF_030052815.1. NCBI lineage: Eukaryota > Viridiplantae > Streptophyta > Magnoliopsida > Malpighiales > Euphorbiaceae > Hevea > Hevea brasiliensis. The sequence continues at coordinate 1,806,610 of NC_079503.1, read as the reverse complement.
AATGATCTCTTTAATAATAGTCAAAATGGTAATAGCGTGAATATAGATTATAGAACAATAGAAAAGAATGTAAATTATACTAGAAGGATTCGATCTTTAGAAGTAAAGGAAGCACTTAAGAGAATGAAAGTGGGTAAAGCCTGTGGACCCGATGAAATACCAATTGAAGTGTGGAAGTATTTGGGAGATATGGGAGTGGCATGGTTAACTAAATTATTTAATAAGATTCTAAACTCAAAGAAAATGCCTGATGAATGGAGGAAGAGTATTTTAGTACCTATTTTTAAAAATAAGGGAGACATACAAAGTTGCTCAAACTATAGGGGAATTAAACTCATGAGCCATACTATGAAGTTGTGGGAGAGAGTGGTGGAGCATCGACTACGTCATGATACTTCTATCTCTCTCAATCAATTTGGTTTCATGCCCGGTCGTTCAACTATGGAAGCGATCTTTCTCATTAGAAGCTTGATGGAGAAATATAGAGATGTGAAGAAAGATCTACACATGTTTTTTATTGATTTGGAGAAGGCTTATGATAGTGTTCCAAGAGAGGTCTTATGGAATGTGTTAGAACAAAAGAGGGTATCTATTAGGTACATACAAGTATTGAACGATATGTATGAAGGAGCAACTACTATTGTGCGCACAGTGGGAGGGGACACAAGAGATTTTTCTATCTCAATTGGATTACACCAAGGATCAGCCATAAGCCCTTACCTTTTTACATTAGTTTTAGATGAACTGACGAAACATATACAAGAGAGTATTCCTTGGTGCATGATGTTTGCGGATGATATTGTTCTGATAGATGAGACACGAGAAGGAGTCAATAGAAAGCTAGAACTTTGGAGAAGTACTCTAGAATCAAAGGGTTTTAAGTTAAGTAGAACGAAGACAGAATACATGCATTGCAAGTTCAGTGAAGGCCAAATTGGTGATAGGGAATGAGTTAGTTTGAATGGAGTGGTACTGCTACAAAATAATCACTTTAAATATCTAGGCTCAGTCCTTCAAGTAGATAGGGGATGTGAGGAGGATGTTAATCATAGGATTAAAGCCGGATGGTTGAAGTGGAGACGTGCCACGGGAGTTTTATGTGATCGTAAGATTCCCAATAAATTGAAAGAAAAATTTTACCGTACAGCCATACGACCGACTATGTTATATGGTAGTGAGTGTTGGGCACTGAAAGAGTCGTATGCATCTAAGATAAGAGTTGCAGAGATGAGAATGTTAAGGTGGATGAGTGGCCATACTAGACTAGATAAAGTCCGTAATGAGAGTATTAGAGAAAAGGTAGGAGTGGTGCCAATTGAAGATAAGTTGAGAGAAGAGAGATTGAGGTGGTTTGGTCATGTAAAGCGTAGACATACCGAGGCTCCAGTTAGACAAGTAAAGCACATTAAGTTAGATGATAGAAAGAAAAAAAGGGATAGACCTAAATTGACTTGGAGGAGAGTAGTATAATATGACTTAGAAGCATTACACATTTCTGAGGATTTAACCCAAAATCGTTCAGAGTGGAAAAAGCGAATCCATATAGCCGACCCCAAATTTTTGGGATAAAGGCTTAGTTGAGTTGAGTTTATTAACATGTTAAAAGACCTTTTCCAAGAGCAAAAGTGTAAGAGTGGATAAATGGGCCAAGCATAGGCTAATAAATATGAATAATTTCAAGAAAAGAAAACAACAGGTAGGAGAAGCATGTCCCAAATTTCCAACAAATGATGTAACAGCAACCATGTTGAAATTGTTGACTCATCATAGCAGCTAAAATGATCATCCAATCCTGCTTCTCAACATTTCAGTGATGGAAAGCAGGATAAAGCAATATCATTTGAAGAAAATTTGCCAACTTGCACTTCAATTTTCAAAATAAATTATTATTTTTAGTATGAAGACCAAAAATCAAACCATTCCCTGCACTTCCAACACACACATGGGTATGTCCAATACTAGTCGAACTGCAATATAGAGCTCATGCTTGTAACTCTGCTGTCATCGTCAACCCTGAAAAATGCCTATGGACAATTACATGCAACCTTACATTACAAAGATGATTTTTTTTTCCCTTGAAATGTAAATATTTTTGGCAAAACCCAAAAACCATATATCCCAAATCACTCACCGAGCTCAATTAATAGAAACCAGCCACAGTCGAAATAAGAATTCATTAAAGTTGAATTTTCCGCATGGTGCAAACATTAACCGAAATTCTAACGGTCAAGTCAACTAACATTTAACACCCAACATCTAAAACATGAAAAATATACATGTAGTACTTTAATAGAGAGAATCGAGACAAAAATTAAAAACAGTATATATATACATATATAAACCAAATAAACTAACGTACAAATTGAGCGTGCTGGGAAAAAAAAACACGCGCGCGCGCAAGATTCGAAAGAAGCAAAGAGAATTGAACGTTGAAACCAAATAGGACGCATTACAAGCCAAAAAAAAATTGGAATTGTTTAGGAGCTAACCTGGGAATCGTATAGAAGAGGTAGCTATAGGAGAGTTGAGCGCAAAAAAAAAATTGTAGAGCCGAAAAGAGGGAATAAAAGTTGGCGGATTTTTGAGACCAATGTAGACGTCGAGTCAAGGCTGGAAATTTTGAGAGAGAGACCTTAGGAGAAGACTCGGCTCTGCTGGTTAATGTTTTGCAATTCTTGGATTTGGGCTTTGAGGGTGGGGTCTTTGGGATGGGGGCATTTCCGAAAATCGCCTATTAGCTAGGTTAATATTTTTTAATATTCAAAATTATTTAAATTCATTTCAAATTTATTATTATTAGTGAATATTATCAAATTCTTTTGATTTTATATATTTTAATTAATAATTTATATAAAAAATTTATTAATAAATTACATTTTAAAATTTAATAATTTTATAAAATATTTAAATTTTATTTATTTCAATAAAATAAATAAAAATTTATAAATATTATTATAAAAAAATATTTTATATTTTATTAATTATTTATATAAAACAAATTAATTAGAACTCAATGAAAACATTATTCCTCAAATCTAATTATAATATTATTCTTTAAATTAATTATATACTATTCAAAACTCATTTTATTAAATATTTAAAAATACCCAATAAAAATATTATTTCTTAAATCTAATTATATAATAGTCAAATTCTTCCCACTAAATTTCTGTCGTTAAATGCTCGGAAAATATTCAACTCATTGCCTTCTATGGAGCGGAGGCCCCTCGCGCCTTTTTTTTTTTTTTCTTTTAAACTCAAAAGTTATGACTTATTTGGTGTGGCCCTTCCCAAAACGACAACGGAATGGAGCCATCCTCAGCATCTATGTACGACAAAGAGAGAATTGAGAGTGTACGAAAATTAAAAAATAAGAATTCAATTGATTTTGAAGCTAAAGTTGAAAGTTTAATTTGATTCCTCTCATGCAAGGGACGCGCTGTTCTCATTCAAGTGTTCATCACTAAAATAGATGTAAAAGAACCCGTCTATGACCTATCCATGAAAATCAAACATCGGCAATGGTGATGGAGCTAGATTGTGACCTTTTACACAGCAGTATTAATCCAATGGCCAACCACAACTTTCATTGCAAACTACAATTGCAGCCAATACCCCATTAAGGCTTATTGTTCATTGAATCCAATATATACATGATCTACCCCAAGCCTCCAACAGATGGAGGAAAAGAGTTCAACACGTATAACACCATAACTCGGGCAATGCCAATTACTAGTTTGATGCCCCTGCAAAATAAAAAAATTCATTAGGTGAATAGCATTATAAATAATTCAAACAACACCACTAACCCAAAATTGAGTAATGAATTATAATTAACATCAATTGCAAATAACAATTAACATGTATATTTCCATAATTATATGTGGTATGAGTCTACGCTTAGCAAGTCGCATAATTGATGTAACCATGATTAAGACCCCAAAACCCATTTAAGAGCTACAAAGAAACATGCTCTGAACTACACCATTCTACTGACCTTAACCAAATAGAAAAAGGCAATTAAATTGTGCCTGAAAGAGTAAATGTATTTCATACCTGATGTTTTAGAAGCAGACACTCCTCATATTGCTTCTCTAATTCTAGTGAATCTTCTTGATCAGATCACCCATAACAATATGTAACAAAACTTATCTATGGAATGTATTAATTCGATCAAAAGCTCGTGTAAAAGAAACATAGGCTCGGTTTACATTTATCATACAACAAGAATTTGACACTACTACAATTGACTTAATATATACAACATTATGCTCACGTACTAAAGAAAATAGTCAACATCATGCCTATAAACAGAATTTGGCCACTATGAACAGAATTTAGTGACTAGCTTCAGTATCTCATTACTCTCTACCGACAACACCAGCTTCTTTCACCAGCTGCTCAGTCAAAGCTGACAATCGAGCAACACCTGTTTTAACCTCCTTCAAACTTTCATTGTTCTCAAATGTGCCTATCTGATAATCAGGGCCATTTTGTGTGAACGTATCAACATCAGTATCAGCATCAATGCTCAGACTAGCTTTATTCAGAAGTTCTCGACTCATCCCAGCAAGCTTCTGCAGAGCAATGGTTGCAGCTTCAACTTCCAGTTGAGCTGCCTCAAGTTGTAGCTTCTCGATAGCCAGGTCCCCAATACTTTTCTCACCAATTCTCTCTTGTGCCAAAGAATAAAGCTTTTTCAGATCATTAGCATCTGTAACCATTTCGTCCTTGAGTCCTTTTAGTTCCTTTTCCCTGGAATCTAATCTCTCAATAACTGCTTTGAGCTCCTCATCTTTGATTGTGAGAGCCCTCTGTGTAGCTAGGAGTTCCATTTCTTTCATTCTTAAGCTCTCTCTGGTCAGCTTGAGCTCACTTTCAAGCTGTTTCTTCTGCAAACTAAAATCATCACTTGACTTGTCCAATGGTTGTCGAATGAGCTCCAAGCCCATGCTCTCAGATTGCCCAAATGCATTATAGTCTTCATCCTTGACGGTAATAACCAGTTTGTTTGTAAGTTCTACAATCCGTTCCACTACAGTTTCAGCTTCAGACATTTTCATCCTTGTGTTATTCAGCTCATCTTGCATCATCTGAACATGCTCCTCTTTCTCCTTTAGCATATTTGTGGCTTGAATTAATTGGTCTTCTTTACTGCTCAAAAGCATCTTTAGCTCAGCAACCTCCCGGTCTACTTCCTCCAGCTTCTTCTTTGCATTAAAGAGTTGCAAATCTTTCTCCTCCAAGAGAAGCTGAAGAGAAGACTGCTCAGATTTCAAATGCTGAATTTCTAGCTTAGCCTCCACCAATTCTGATTCTTTAAACTGAAGAATACCATGAATTTCCCCCAATTCAGTATTTTTTCCCTCTAGTTCCTGCTGTAAAGAAGACATCTCCTTCATTGCCTGCTTCAAAGAAGATTTCTCCTTCTTCAACTGCTCATGTAACTCTTTCATGAGCTCCTTCTCCAAGGATAAGTCTTGTTCAAGCTCCTTGTTTCGAGACTCTGCAAACCTAAGTTTTACTCTCTCACTCTCAACTTCTATTTGGGCATCTTTCAAACTAGTCATGTAAGATATTACACTCTTCCTCTCTTCTTCAAGTTCCACTAGCTGCTTTTTTAATAGCTGCTCCTGTTCTTCCATTCGCTTTCTGGAGGATGCCAGAGATTTCTGTGAAGAAACCAGCTCAGATCTCACATCAACTAGAAGCTTTTTCACTCTTATGAAATCCTTCACAGTTTCATTAGCTTCTACCATATGTTTAGATGTTTCATCTCTCAACTTCTTCAGTTCCTCCTGTGCTATTAACCATTCCATTGTCTGCTTCTCTAAATTGGCCTCTGCAACTTTTAACTTCTCCTCTTCAAGTCTTCTAAGAGTCATAGAAACTTCCAGTTCTTCTTCTTTCTCTTGGAGAGCATTTTTTAGTCCTTGAATCTCAATTTCTTGTTTCTTTACAATTTCATTGGCTTCATCCAAGAGTTGAGCCTTGTATTTCAGTTCAGAGTCAATTTTAGTAACTTCCTCACTCTTCTTTGTCAGCTCACTTGTCATTTTTTCCATTTCATGTTCCTTTACAAATAGAGCAGATTGTGCAGCAACCACCCCCTCCTCCCTCTCCTTAAGTTGAAGCTTTAAATCTTCAATCTGCCTGGCTTGAAAAGCTAGGTTAAGATTTGCCTCCTTCACCTCCCCTTCTAGTTTTTCATGCTTAGAATATGCAACAGCAATTTCTTTTTCTCGTTGCTCCAACTCCTCCTTTGCACGGTTTAAATCGTTGTGCTCTGACAAAACCTGTTTTTCTGCGTGTTGAAGATCCTCTTCCTTCTTCCTCAAGGCTTCCAAAACAGCCAGAAGATCAGACTCCAGGATTTCAAGGTTGAACCCTGGTTGAACATCCTTGGGAAGCTGAGAATCTCCGCTCATCTCTTCTTCAAGTTTCTGTGTCTGAGCAAACAATCTCTCAAGAAGAATCCTTGCAGGTTCAGTTGCCCCATTGTCATTAAACTTCGGCTTGCTGCCATTTAAGGCTGATTTGACAATCCACCTTGAAGGTCTTGTTGTCTTTGAAACTTTTATAAAATTCGGTCTGTTCTGCTTCACACTGAACCTCAGCGAGAACAACTGCAGCAAAACATTTACATGCTTCCAATAAAAATCTATTAAACTTGATGTATAAGCACAATTTTCTTTCAATTTGTTTTGCCCAATATTTGGCTGGAATCCAATTTCTAATTCTTAAATTTTCACAAAATCAATTAAATTTTAATCTAAATGAGAGTCCACATGCACAGATGAAAAGATCAATAATAGAAAAGAACAAATACAATATTCATCCAATGCAACAGTTAATTTAACCAAAAGAAAAGGTGAAAATTTCCGATTGTTCATCATGCATTCTCTTACCAAGAAAGGACTAGCATCATTTTACCCAGAAAAGTAGGAAATTTTTGACACAACTGAACAGATAATAAATAATCTCAGAAAAAAAATAATAATAAATTAACAAATTCAGATCCATATTACGCCCCGACAATTTCTCAAACCCTAAGTTGTCTAATCATTTGGGATGATTCCCCCCACCCCAAATAAAAACACACAAATGTACATATGGAGAGGGAGAGACCTTTGGGGAGGTGTTGGCCGGAAGATTGGAGCGAAGAGCAGAAGAAAACCCCATGTGGCTGTATGTGGCTGTGCTATTAAGCAAAGCCACATGCTCATGTAGGCAGAAACATGTCTACCAAAGGCCAGTAGGTCGTCGCTTCACTTGGCTTTCAAAAAACAAGTTCTCCTCCACCGTCGGTCTCTAAAATTACAGAGTTAATAAATGAAGGTGGGAGTTTAGCGGACGCAGAAAGTAGACGACAGAGAGCTCCGGAAGACTGAATGCGACTTTGGAGGGAAATGCAAATGCCTGCCATGACACGCAAAGTTTAATGGTTCATCTTGTCATACGCCACACGTGCGTTTCTTCTTGCACACGTGCCTTTCTTCTTGGCCAAGTATTTTTTTATGTATAAAAGGCAAGCTTCTCACCAGTACCTGTGGTGGTGAAAACAAGATAACAATGGTGGATAATTTATTTTGAAAGGGATGGCAACGGTGGAATATCAACCGGCTCTTAATTCGATTAAAATTTAATACGACATATTTAAATAATTTATAATTAAATTTAGGTGATTCAGGATGAGAAATAATATCAGGGGTAAGTTTAGTTTTACATATTGGTAGTTTATTTATATAAATAATTAATTAAATATAAATTATATTTTTTTAATAATAATTATAAATTTTTATATATTATATTTTAAATAAATTAAATTTAAATATTTTATAAAATTTTAAAATGTTAATAAACTTATTTTTATATAAATTATTAATTAAAATATATAAAATTAAATAAATTAATATATTTTAAAATAATAGTAATAATAGTAACCAGGTTTACGTTGATTTTGTGCATTAAATAATTTATTTAATCTGAATTTGAGTATAGTGATTTTTTTGCAAGTATTTGTCATTTTTATTTTAAATACATTAAATTAAATTAATATAAGAGGATATGTAATTAAATCATTAAAAATTTTAATTTTAATATATAAAATATTTTTAAAATATTTTTAATTAAAAAAGTTAAAAAATTAATATATATATATATATATATATAATAGGACATAAATATTTTTTATTAAATTAATTAAAAATAAATAATTTAAAACTTTCATTTCATGTTCTTTTTTTTTATTGAATCTTGCAATATTAAAATATAAATATTAAATAGAAAACGATTGCAAATTTTTTAAAATACACTATAAACTCATATTTATTATTATTATTATAAAAAAAAAAAGGTGGCAGAATTTCAGCTGGGGCAAGGTGAGTTTAACGAGTGTCACATGACCTGAAGCTTTGGGCCGTGACTGCATGCTTTAGTTGAACAGTGAAAATCGGCTTTTAATTTTAATTTTTTAATTATTAATTTACATTATTTAATGAATATAATTTAAAATATAATTAAAAATTAAAATTACATTAATAAATTCATTTTATTGTTCTATAACTAAAATCAACTTGTAATTTTTAAATTTTTTTATCAACATTTAGGCATACAATGTCTTTAACTTTTATTTTATTTTATTTACATTTTTTACAATTAAATTAATATTTATCAAGACATCAATTGATAATTAATAATAAAATAAATTTTATTTATGACAGAGATTTTTATAAATGTTAATAATAAAGAGTTTTTGTTTTAGAGTTTCAATTAAAATTAAAAAAAAAAAATTATCCATACTTATCTTTCAAGTTCCAACTAAGCAAGCGTTGCTCCATAGACGGCCTTAGCCCTTTAACACTCTCGTGGAATTGTGTCTTAGAATTGTCATCCGAAGGTCATTTTTAGAAAAGTATTATTTAAAATATTGAAAATTTAAATAATTTAAAGTTTTTATTGTAAAGAAAAAAACATATTAAATTTAATTTATTTAAAATTAATACTTTTCAATTAATATATTTAAAATTATTTTAAAAAATAATTTTTATAATAACATCAAACAATTCTTTAAATTCTGCCAAGAAGTGTAACCCTAGTATTTTGGGCCTCAAATATACAACCGGGCCCAGAATGATACCCCATACTCTAGGCCCAAATAAGCATGAAACGCCCCACCAACAACCCAACTTTTTTTTTTTCTATTAAATATGGACTTAAGAGATTTGAATCTCTGAGCTGACTCTATTAAATTGAGGTCATATTTAGTAATAATTTTTAAAATAATATTTAATATTTTAATTAATTAAAATATTTTTTTATTTATATTATTTGTTGGTATATTATTTATATTAATATTTAGAGGTTGAAAAAATGATTTATGAAAAGTCACTCCTTTTACCTTTTAAAATTTTTATATTTAATAGATAATTTAATAATTATTTTTATTAAATATTTTTAATTTAAAATTATTAATAATTAATAGTTAATAAAATAATTAATAGTTATTAAAATAATTAATAATATTTTAAAATAAAATATTATTTTTAAAAAAACTTTAATACAGTGATGATAAAATTATCTTCGAGATGTAAAATCTCGAGTTTAACTTCTAATAAAAATTAATTATTTTTAATAAAACGGATGTAAGTTGGCAGGATAAAATTTCTTTGGCAGCAGTAGCGGTAATTGTAAGGGATTATAAAAGGATATCTCGTGGATGAAACAATTATAATTTTATTTGACATTTAAATTTTCTAAATAAACGTATTATTTTATATTTTATTATAAAAATAATTTTAAAAAATTATTTTATTATTTTAATAATTAAAATTAATTAAATTTAATTTTTATTTATTTTTTAATATTATTTAATCAGTATATTTAAATTGGCAACTAATTGGCTTGTTGCAACCCCACGTATGCTAGTTTCTTTTTTGTACTCTGATGGCCTTTAATATTTTTTTCTTTTAATATTTTCGTTTTTTTTTTTAAACTAAACGTAAATTAATAAAAAATTAAATTACTTTTCTCTCATTTTTTTAGTCCAAATACAACATAATCATGATGAATCTATTAAAATAATAAACTATATAAAGCCAAATAATTATTGAGACTAGCAGCTAAAAGTGCCTGTGATCATAAGCTGTAAAGTGCAGAAAAGGACCTCCAGCTGAATTTAGCTTTGTGCAAGATGTGACCATCTACAGAAAACTCTCGTTTAAACGCTTCACGGTACGAGGTCCTCGCCCAATCCATTTTAATTAGGATTAAAAAAAAAAAAAACGTAAAGTATATTAATTAATTACCTTTTTCCCCTGCCCTTCTCCACTTTTTATTTTTTTAATTGCTTTTTTCCGCTTGGGTCCAATTCTAGAAATATGCTTATTTTTATCTCAGCCACAATTTCAAAGAGTTGATGGTATTGATCCCCTGTTTTTGCAAGCAGCTAATCTCCTCCAAATTAAATTAAATTAAATTAAATTAATTATACTTTAATTAATTATATATTAATTCAAATCAAATTATTTTTTAAATAATTATTAACTTTTTTCATAATATTTTTACAATATAAATGTGTTTAATACTGTCACGACCTAACCTATGAGTCGGACCGGCACTAGGACCTGGGCCAGCCTAAAGCCCCCGAGGCCCGTAGTAAGCCTAACTGTTCATTAACCCAACTCTAAGGCCCATTTGGGCCCAATTTCAAGAAACCAACCGGACAGAGTCCGGCCATAAAGTGAACCTTTCAACGGGGAGTTTTTTACTCACCCGACCTGTAAACAAAATATATCATTAATTGGGGAGCTCAGCTCACCCTCCACATACTCATATCGGCATAAAAATAAATGGGAGCTCAGCTCCCTCATCCAATCCATCAAACATGCATATAATTTTACAGGTCCACATGACAATTTATATTACAGACCCGAATCATCTAAATATTTCTAACACATGCGAAAATTCTAGGAGTAAATAAAATTACAAAACTATTGATAAACAACCTGCGAAGGAGAAAAGCAGGTTAACCACAATAAAATCCTCCTGTAGCCTGAGAAAAAATATTGAACAGGAGTGAGCGTTCGACTCAGAGAGTAAAATATCAATTTTAACCATAATCTCTATAACTATCTAGAACTAATGCAACCTGTGGAGTGAAATGCAACAGCAACCATACTTTCACATCATAACAACAAAAAGGTAATTTAAAGCACTCACGCACCCTGTAACATCAATCATAATATATGGGAGCTGATCCCCTATACAACTCTCTTAAATCCAACTCGGTGCCGTGAAGAACTCATTTCGGACTTCCACTTAATAACCAAATCGGGGTTCCAAATAAGAACTCAAGCCGTGTCTACCCCAAGAACCGGGTCCCAAGATCTCAAGCCGTGTCTACCCGTCCTATCCATAGTCCACACCACATCACACGCACGCCAACGCACGCACACTGCTCCAAATTACCACAACAACATCCATGGCACGCTAACAGTTATGAATGCAACATAAATCGTGCCTAGAGTTTAACTACATAAATATTTGCATATAAGTGATGCATGGGCATGCTTGAACATATAATAATATCGAAATTACAATTAAAATTAATATTTTACTCACAGACTTGACGGCAATCACTGTGGCGGGCGGAGGAAGAAGAAGGTCATCGCTTACGACAATTATATTACAATTATTTAATACAAATGACTCAATACAAATCAAGAAAAGACCCAATACGCCCTAAGTCGTGTTTAAAATCCAAGCAGTCTTCCCTATACCTAGGACCTACCCAACCTGCAAAAGGGCTCAAAACACACTTCTATATCCACAATCCATATATCCACAACTCAATCACATCACACAGCCCCTCCTGGGCCCATCAAATCAATCATTCATCACAATATGTAAAATTTCAATTTAGTCCTTATAATTGATCATTTTTGCAAAAAGCGCTCAAATAAGCTCTAAAAATTATAAAACTCGCCGCATGGTCCTTAGAAATATTACTAAGCTATTGCAAAAAGAATCGTAATTTTCTAAGCTACCACGAATATTTTATGGATTTTTAATCCTATTTAAGCACTAAAAAATTACGAAAAAGCAAGGTTCGGGTTTACGTTTGCCGATTCCGACTTCGGGAACGCGCTCGGGATGCCTGACAATGGTGGGGTAGCCAAAACCTCGATCCAATTCGGAGACTTTTCCGGTAGCTGCATGCGGCCGGAAATTCACAAATCCGGACAACTGTCGAATTTCCGCGAATTGAGGATACCTACACGAAGCCCAATAATAATATATAAAAAATCAAGGGTGTTACATTCTTCCCCCCTTACAGAAAATTCGTCCTCGAACTTTACACAAGGCAGAATAAAGTACATGATTACATATTGAACAGATAAGGGTACTTGCTACGCATGTCCCGTTCTGACTCCCAGGTGCACTCTTCCACTGACTGGCTCCTCCACAAAACCTTAACCATAGGGATCTATTTTGATCTTAGCTGTCTCACTTGGTAGTCCACTATGGCTACAGGTTGCTCCTCAAATGTCAAGTTCTCCTTTAGTTCTATTACATCCGACTGTAGTACATGAGAAGGATCGGGAATGTATTTCCTGAGCATAGAGATGTGAAACACGGGATGAACGTGAGAAAGGTTGGGTGGTAGCTCCAACCGGTAGGCAACTGCTCCATCTCTATCAGTAACCTCAAAAGGTCCAATATACCGAGGTGCCAACTTGCCCTTCTTTCCAAATCTCATGACTCCCTTCATTGGAGAAATCTTCAGGAATACATAGTCGCCCACTGCAAACTCCACATCCCTCCGTCTGGGTGCATAACTCTTACGCCATCTTGAAAGTTTTGATCGTTCCCTGATTAAATGAACTATCTCTGAAGTGTACTGCACTAGGTCTACATCATGCACCTTCGCTTCCCCCATTTCCGTCCAACACAGAGGAGACCTATACTTTCTTCCATATAGTGCCTCATAGGGTGGCATCCCTATACTGGAGTGATAACTGTTGTTGTAGGCAAACTCCACCAAAGCTAGCTTCTCATCCCATTGACCTCCAAAATCCAAAACACTCATGCGAAGCATGTCTTCCAGTGTTTGGATTGTCCTTTCAATTTGTCCGTGCATGCGAGGGTGGAAAGCCGTAATGAAGTTCAACTGTGTGCCAAGTGCCTCCTGCAACTTTCTCCAAAACCGATAAGTGAACTGGGGCCCTCTGTCAGATATTATGGAAGCCGGAACTCCATGCAATCTGACTATTTCTCGAATGTACAGCCGGGCGTACTGTGCCACAGAATATGTAGTCTTCACAGGCAAGAAGTGAGCTGATTTGGTTAGGCGGTCTACAATTACCCATATCGAATCATATCCTCGCGTGGTACAAGGCAACCCAGTCACAAAATCTATAGAAATCATTTCCCACTTCCATTATGGGATAGGGAGCTCTTGCAACTTCCCTGACGGTCTCTGGTGTTCAAACTTCACCTTCTGACAAGTCAAGCACTTGGACACAAAGTCTTCTATGCCTCTCTTCATGCCATTCCACCAATAGCTATCTCTCACATCATGGTACATCTTGGTGGAACCTGGGTGGACACTGTACAGTGTATAGTGTGCCTCTCGCATGATTTCATTCCTGAGGTTGTCCACATTGGGCACACATATCCTAGAACCTTGCACTAGGGCGCCATCATTGGCAAATCCAAACTCACCACCTTCACCCTGCTGTACTCTTTCTATGATCTTCATTAATTGTTGGTCTCTGTGTTGAGAAACTCTAACTCTATCTCGCAAGTCTGGCCTCACTGAAAAATGAGCCAACAAGACCCCCCTCATCTGAAAGATCTAGGATTAAACCTTGATCCATCAACTCATGTACTTTCTGAATCAACGGTCTCTTCTTTGCTGAAATGTGCGCCAAACTGCCAGAAGATTTTCTGCTTAAAGCATCTGCTGCTACATTGGCCTTCCCAGGGTGGTACTGGATGGTGCAATCATAGTCTTCCAGAAGCTCCATCCATCTCCTCTGTCTCAAGTTTAAATCCCTCTGTTGGAAGATGTACTTCAAACTCTTATAGTCGGTGTATATCTCGCACACTTCACCATACAGGTAGTGTCTCCAGATTTTTAGTGCAAAAACTACAGCCGCCATTTCCAAATCATGGGTGGGATAGTTATGCTCATGCCTCTTCAGCTGCCTTGAAGCATAAGCCACTACTTTTCCATTCCACATCAAAACACACCCTAGGCCAACTCTGAAGGCGTCACAGTACACGGTGTATCCTTCACCGCTCATAGGTAGTGTTAACACAGGGGCAGTGGTTAGACACTCCTTATCCTCATCATTATAACTGACTCTATCGAGCTCTCTTCCTGTCATTTGGATCTTATCCACTTCCCTTTTCCTATTTTTGGTATTATTGGTATCTTTTCAACCTGCTGTACTTATTCCTTAATTTTAGTCTTATCTCATCCTTACACCTTTTCCTTCAAAGATGTCTATCCCATTATCAACTTTAACTTTCTTTTTATTTCTTAGTCTTATCTTGATTACTAGTTTCATTACTTCGAGAATTCTAACCCTATGATTTACTCCTACCAGCACATTCTTCACCTTATGTAACACTTATAATTACCCATAGAGAATTTTTTTTTTTTTTTTTACCCCATTTTTTTTTCCAACTTAACTATCAGAACATTATCATTCCCTACCAGCCTTAGTAGGAAATTGCTTATCCTGGATGAATATGAGCCCCATAAACTATAAGTTCCATCTGAACTAACACGGCTGTAGGAAATATGTGTCATGCCTTAATTCCAAACAAGCTACTTCACGTGTTCATTCTCCTTAATATAATCATATATACTGCCCATAGCTTTCTAAACTTCAACCTCAAATTACCCATCAGCAACAATTTCATCTATTGAAACTCATCCATAAATAGTACTTCATCTAGCTCATAGTTTAAAGCGATGCAAGCCTTAGTAGCTAACTCAATTTAACTCCTGTCATTACTCTGATCGTCCTTTCATACTTAACACTAGGTATGCACTTACTGTCATTCTCATATCAGGAAATTGTATATGAATTGGTGCCTATCAAAATCTCAAATAACCAGGTCTCCTTGCCTCAGTCTCTGCTCCTTATATAACGCTCTGGAATCAAAAACACGAGCTAAACTTGAAAAGAAAGAAAAATATCCTCTATATTCAACTACGCCCGATTGTCCATATAATAATGTTTAACCTATGTTTCTTAGTTTTTCTCTTCAAATTTCATCATCTCCTAGCACAATTGTGCTCTACCTATAAGGTATCATCTGCATGAACCCTTTACTATACCATCGTCCTTCCTGACATAATATTTTATAATTTATTAACTTTACTTATACTCGATCTATGATTCATATCTATCATCGTTTATATTGTGCCCTTAACCCTTGTTGAATCCTGAAAGATTTCTCTCGCTAATAGATTCTTCAAACACTAATTCCACCCTTATCTATGGTCATTAATTTGATCCTTAAACTTTCTAGTGATTTATTACCATCCATACTTGTCACTTTTTATTCTACCCCTACTGTTGCTCTGTCGTTATTGCGTCACTGCAAAGTGATTCTGTTGATCACACTAAAAATGTTTGCCTGACATTCATAACGAACCTCTAACTACCTTCTCACTATCTCAAAAGTCTAACCTAAAACCTATGTGTCATTATCTATCATTCTTTTCCTCTCATCATACCTATTTGATCCCTTATACTGACTTTTATTCAACTTACTGCTTATTAACTTCTCTTTCTCTACCTATTTAGGTAGTTCGCAATACCATCGCACACCTTCTAACATTTACTCATTATTATTGTATTCCATACCTCCATCACTTTTCTCACTAATGTGGTCCCATTTTGGGTTTTCCATCCTTGTCATTCTCTTTGCCAAGAATAACACTTAGCCTATCCTATATCTTAACTTTGTTCCTTTTATTATACGCTCTTTAGGTTGTCCTTTCATTTATTTCCTTTGTCTTACCCAAAATAGAACTTGACTATTCTATCCCCGGTTCCATTCTTCTTCCTAACATAATAGCTGTACTTGCTAACTATATCTTTCAGAGTCTCTATCGCGTTATCATATGTCTGTGCTACTCAGATTTGGTCCTTTGACCACTCTAGCTAGTACTTCCACTAGCATTTAGATTATATTGCATCTGCAATCAATTGTCCAAACTTTCATTCTGCACTTTCTTTATCCATTGGCCTTCTGTGATTTATCTTCGCTAATTTATTACTCTTAACACTATTATAATTAGATTATACTATTATTTTGAATAATTTGAAATTAGAAAGGAACTCAGCAAATTACAGTCATACTTTTATTGTATGATCTCTATTCTTATCCTTTAGCTTACATAATACCCTTACCACCTCGAGAACTGATTCTGTAGTAATTTTATTTATTTGTTATTATTATTATTATCCATGTTTACTCAATTAGCCAAAACTTAAGGTTCCGGGCACCCAAACCCGTCATCCAATTCAAAGGATTTACATCCATCGTGATTTGATTATATATGATTCCTATAATAGAACTTGCATCCTCTCCAGGATAGCCGAGCCAACTACTCTCTACCACACTCTACAGTCCATCCAGTACTATTTTGTGGGTCACCATTATTAGTAATAACTTTCGATCCCTTCTAAAAGATAGGACTATACCTAACTGCTGCAACAAAGGTACTACATTTACCACCTTGCCCAAAACCATGTCAAACTAATGTCTCTCTTATCATATCATAGCTCTGTAAATCATATATTCATAGTTTCGACCTTCTCTAGGTAGTAGGGTTGTACTTTATTCCATACTGATACACACAAGGTATACTATTCTCACTAAGCTCTAAGCAAAATGTTTGTCATACTGCAAAAACCATCCAAAATTCCATACCGAAGACTAGATGGTCTCACTCTATAGGTGTCACCTTTACTTTGCAACTCTTACTGTAACTCTAGCTCATGCTAGGGTAACTGGGTCACTGACTCTAGTTACCACCCAACTGTGACCTTCGATATTCTAGCTCTAGATCCCTAACCAGGAGTTCCCAACTCCTTTGCAGATATAGAACTCTGTTCTGGCATTACTATACCAAAACAGAGACTGCCTGCAACATCCTCATCATAAGCACTACAGGGAAGTACGCAGCTCTACACAATAATCTCATGTTGGTACTGTAATCTGCAGCTTACAGAACAGACATCGAGATTATTGTATAATTACTACGATACGTCCTGGCAAACTAGGTCTCTTAATCTCTTATCTCTCTTGAATCTTCTATTATCATAAACTTATTCTGTCTGGGTCATCCACTGATGACTGCCAGCAATGGTATCCTCATCCTTATCTAGGGCAACTGTACTTTCAAGACTCACTTTTATGTACTCGTGCCTTGCACGAAATGGGCACACCATTTAAACCCATACTGACGAAAATATAGTATTTATTGGAGTACGTGTTTCCAACGTAGACCTCAATAAGTTTGCTAAATCTATTTCATGTTTCTATGTACTCCACGAAAATCAAGACACTAACTAAGGTAATCTTATATTTCCCGAGGTATAACATAGAATCTAGAAACAAAGAATTACAGGAAAAGACGAAACAGAATCCTATACTCCGCATGTGACTCCTAGTAGACTCTTCCCAACACTTAGATAATTTTTCCCTATGAATCTGGAGCCTAAGCTCTGATACCACATTTGTCACGACCCAACCTATGGGTCGGACCGGCACTAGGACCTGGGCCAGCCTAAAGCCCCCGAGGCCCGTAGTAAGCCTAACTGTTCATTAACCCAACTCTAAGGCCCATTTGGGCCCAATTTCAAGAAACCAACCGGACAGAGTCCGGCCATAAAGTGAACCTTTCAACGGGGAGTTTTTGACTCACCGACCTGTAAACAAAATATATCATTAATTGGGGAGCTCAGCTCACCCTCCACATACTCATATCGGCATAAAAATAAATGGGAGCTCAGCTCCCTCATCCAATCCATCAAACATGCATATAATTTTACAGGTCCACATGACAATTTATATTACAGACCCGAATCATCTAAATATTTCTAACACATGCGAAAATTCTAGGAGTAAATAAAATTACAAAACTATTGATAAACAACCTGCGAAGGAGAAAAGCAGGTTAACCACAATAAAATCCTCCTGTAGCCTGAGAAAAAATATTGAACAGGAGTGAGCGTTCGACTCAGAGAGTAAAATATCAATTTTAACCATAATTTCTATAACTATCTAGAACTAATGCAACCTGTGGAGTGAAATGCAACAGCAACCATATTTTCACATCATAACAACAAAAAGGTAATTTGAAGCACTCACGCACCCTGTAACATCAATCATAATATATGGGAGCTGATCCCCTATCTGACTCTCTTAAATCCAACACAGTGCAGTGAAGAACTCGGCTCGGACTTCCACTTAATAACCAAATCGGGGTCCCGTGAAGAACTCAAGCCGTGTCTACCCGAAGGACCGGGTCCCTGAAGATCTCAAGCGTGTCTACCCGTCCTATCCATAGTCCACACCACATCACACGCACGCCAACGCACGCACTGCTTGCTCCAAATTACCACAACAACATCCATGGCACGCTAATGATTATGAATGCAACATAAATCGTGCCTAGAGTTTAACTACATAAATATTTGCATATAAGTGATGCATGGGCATGCTTGAACATATAATAATATCGAAATTACAATTAAAATTAATATTTTACTCACGGACTTGACAATCACCGTGGTGGTGGCGGAGGAAGAAGGCTGTCGGCTCACGACAATTATATTACAATTATTTAATACAAATGACTCAATACAAATCAAGAAAAGACCCAATACGTCCTAAGTCGTGCGAAAATCGTGAGTCTTCCTATACCTAGACCTACCCAACCTGCAAAAGGGCTCAAAACACACTTCTATATCCACAATCCATATATCCACAACTCAATCACATCACACAGCCCCTCCTGGGCCCATCAAATCAATCATTCATCACAATATGTAAAATTTCAATTTAGTCCTTATAATTGATCATTTTTGCAAAAACTGCTCAAATAAGCTCTAAAAATTATAAAATTTTGCCCCGCGGTCCTTAGAAATATTACTAAGCTATTGCAAAAAGAATCGTAATTTTCTAAGCTACCACGAATATTTTATGGATTTTTAATCCTATTTAATCACTAGAAAATTATAAAAAAGCAAGGTTCGGGTTTACCTTTGCCGATTCCGACTTGAGGCAGCGCTCGGGATGCACGACAATGGTGGGGTAGCCAAAACCTCGATCCAATTCGGAGACTTTTCCAGTGTAGTGCATGCAGTAGGAAATTCCGGACAACTGTCGAATTTCCGCTAATTGAGGATACCTACACGAAGCTCAATAATAATATATAAAAAATCAGGGGTGTTACAAATACCATATATGATTTAAAAGATGTATTTATGAATATGCTCAACTCAAAGATTCTTCTTTAAAAAAAAAGCTTAAAGATATAATGCTAAATATTATGCAAGGTTTTTTCTCTTCATTTTGAAAATTGATCAATTTTCAAATCTTGATTATAAAATTTATAAGGCTCATGAAATTAATCTTATTTTTGTAAACAGTAAATTAACAATTATATTAAGCACATATAAGAAATAGCTTTTTATTTTTATTATAATTATTTAAATAATTATTATTTTCACTGTAATAAATTATGAAGAAAATTTTCAAATTTAAATGTTAGATGTATATATTTTTTAAACAAAGATAAATAATATTTAATTTTAAATTTAATATAATTTAATTCATAATTATTTTTTTAAAAAATATCACATGACAATTTTTTAAGCATTTTTGTTAAATGAAGTGGCTTAATTTCGTAAGTCTTTCTCTCTCTATATATGTCATAATTATAATTTTTTTAATAATTAGGTTTGAGAATTATTATATGATTAAAGGGAATTCATTATTAAGGTCCTTATTCATTCTAATACGACATTTCTCATTGTTTAATGAAATATATTAATAGTAATAATATGTTTTCATGTGTATCAAAATTAATTATTCTTTTAATGATTTTAATTTAATTTTAATATTAAATTAAGCCGGTTTAACTTTGATTCAATTTAAATTTTTAACCGGACCACAGCGGTCTAACCAGTAACATTAAATAAATTTCCGAAAATGCTCCCGTAAATTCCCTCAAAAAATTTCCCATTTTTTCATGCACAGCAATACAGCTTGTCGTCCGTCGACACGTAGCACGAGAATGATAGGGCGTGGCACACGTGATAGCAACTCTTCAAGGCCTTTGACTTTGGTTGTAAATAAAAAAAAGGCAAAGATCTCGCATGATCTTCGGTAAGGAACAATATCAACGGTTGATCTCTTAACTTTGGTTATGGGTGGCAGATCACGACCGTCCATTTTGGTCAAAAAAAAAAGGAGGGGTAGAGTACTGGGATTTTGTAATCCACGTGATGTGAGATGTGGGTTTAATGATCACGTTATTATTGTTTTTAATAGTACGCTCGCATGCGCGTGAACAGTAATTCTGTGCATAGATTTTATTTTGTGGGGCCACGATTCAAAAGAGCGGCTCGACCTTCTCAAAAAGCGCGTTTCTAACTCTTGTTTATAATTTTCCTTATGTATCGAATGGTCCGTTTGGCATTATATCATTTTTTCTTAAATATGTTACTACCTCATTTTGTTTTTTTCTCTGTTTGGATATAAAAATAATAATAAATTAATTAACTAAAATTAATAATTTTTTTAAAATAAAAAATAAGGGAAATTTTTTTTATTATTTTCTTTTTAATTTGAATAAAAAATAATAAAAATATAAAATAATAAAAATATAAAATTATACATTAAAATTATAATATTATTTTTTTTATAAAAAATACATGGAATAAAATTATAATATTATTTTTTTATAAAAAATACATGGGATAAAATTATAAATTTATTATACTTTTTTTCTCTATTTATTTTCTTCATTTTCTATCTAAATAAGAGCAAAAAAAATAATAAAAGAAAAATATTCTTTATTTTTCACTCTTTATTTTTTTTCCCTAAAAAATTTCTCAAACATGTTAAGATTTTTATATAATCATTAAAAAAATAAATTACTTAAATTATAGTAAATTTTTTAATTTAATTTAATTAAATTATCATTTACTCATGTAATAAACAAAGTGATAAGAAAATTTATAAAAATATACAAATAATTAATACACTCAATAAAATAAAAATAAAATTGAAAAAATTAATTAATCCATGTTAATATTTTAGATTCATTTTAATTTATATAAAATTTTAAAATATATTTTAAATTTAAGATTTATTTAACAATTCAATTTGCATTAATTTAATTAACATGAAAAATATTTCAACACAAAAATATAATACAGTAGTAGTGAAAGAATTGAGAATAAAAAGAAAAATACCTAAAATGACATAAAAGGAAATAATATCAAAAAATTTATAGCCTTTGAATATTTATATAAAATTGACACTAACATAACTAATTTTTTTTAAAAAAAATAAATTCCAATTAGAAATCAAATTAGCTAATTCTAATATATTGTTAATGAATTCAATTTTGATTGATTTCACTTAATATTTTTTTTAAAAAAATAAAATTTTAAAATAAAATTATTGTAAGCTAAATTTTATGTAAAAATAAGTCTAATAACTTTTAAATTGAATATTTACATTAAATCTTATATTTTTATTATTTCAATCATGCATATAATTTATGGTAAAGCGTTTAATTTAGTCTATGTATTTATTAGAAAAGTTTAATTTAACTTATTTTTTAACTTTTTGTCTATTTTAGAAAAAAAATTTCAATTTAATCTAAAAATTAAAATTTATAAACTAAATTTTTTATTTTTTTGATTTAAATAAAAAATTAAGAAAGTTAATTTTTCCATTTTAAAATAATTTTTTTAATTTTTAATTTAAACTATAAATTAAGAAGTTTAATATTTTTATTTTCTTATTTTTAGACTAATTAAAATTAAATTAAAAATTTTAAATTAAATGAAATAAAAAAATAAAAATAAGTCAAATTGAATTTCTCCCTCAAATGCAATTAAGTTTAAAGCATATAATTTATCTGTTTTTACATAAATTTTAATATAATAATAAATTAAATTTTTTTGAATGTAAATTTACCTTCATTAAAATTTATATAATGCATGAATGTTTACTTTATATGATGACGTCATCTATTTCTAATTGATGGTCGACATGAATAAAATAATAATATTTGGTCAGCAGAGAAAACACAGTTAGATATCTCTGTAGCCGACGTGTGACAATAGGAACCGCAGGATGAATAGAAGAGGCGTAGACGAAAGAATGAAAGTGTGGTGGAATTTGAAAGTGATAAGTTTATGAAACGCCACGTCACGAAGAGAGCCTCCAAATCTAAAAAATCTGCTGCGACAAGATTCTCTGACAATCAATAGCCGTCAATTTCCTTCAAATGACGAAAATAACCTCACCTCCTTCTTCTCAAAAGGTTAAAGCTCAAGCTGTCATCCAGGTGTCTGCCTAGACCTCCATTCCATGTCACTTTTACGGCTGCATCAGCAGTTTTACTTCTTCCTCTCACAAAAATAGATCTATTTTTTTATTTATATAATTTATTTATAAATTAATTTAAAAATAAGTGAATATTTATTTAATAAAATTATTTATAATTAAATTTTAAAGAATAAGATTGATTTAAAAAAATTTGAATAATATCATTTTTTATTTAATAACAAATTAATTTTAAAATAAATAAATAAATAATAAAATTTTGTTTTTTTATTGAATAATTAGTCATATTTGACATTAAATTTTAAAATCTAATATTATTTTTTTTAATAAAAATATTATTTTAAATATTCTTGACAAAAGTAATTTAAAAAAATATTTTATTATTTTAATATTTTAATAATTAAAATTAATTAAATTTAAATTTTAATTAATTTTTAATATTTTTTAATTAATATATTTAAAAAAATAACAATAAAAAAACAAGCCCTATCTGATTTCGAGCTTCATCTCTTTTAGCAGGTGAAGCTGCGACAACTCTTCTAGCTATAAAATATGTTTACTCAAGAGTTATATGTTTGTTATCATGGAAATGAATTCTAGCTACTAATTGGCTTGTTGCAACCCCACATATGCTAGTTTCTTTTTTGTACTCTGATGGCCTTTAATAATTTTTCTTTTAATATTTTCTTTTTTTTTTAAACTAAACATAAATTAATAAAAAATTAAATTACTTTTCTCTCATTTTTTTAAAAATTTTTTTAGTCCAAATACAATATAATCATGATGAGTCTATTAAAATAATATAAAGCCAAATAATTATTGAGACTAACAAGCTAAAAGTGCTTATGATCATAAGCTGTAAAGCGCAGAAAAAAGACCTTAGCTTAATTTAGCTTTTGTGTAACATGTGACCACCTACAGAAAACTCTCGTTTAAACACTTCACGGTACGAGGTCCCCACCCTATGGGCCGTTCAATTTTCAGTGTAATTGAATTGAATTAAATTATTTTAATTTAATTAATTTAATTTTTTAATTTTATTAATTTAATTTAATTTAAAATTTTAAATATATTCTATTTTTATTTTGATTTAATTTTTTATTAATTAAATTTAATAAAATTGATTAAATTAAATAGTAAAATGATTTAAATAATTTTTTAATTTAAGATGCATAAATCTCAAAGGCTCAAGATGTATAGCCCGACCTAAGATGTATAATACATCCTGAAAAAAAAAATCTTAATATTTTCAATTTAATACAACATAATCGAATCAAACTAATATTTTTCAGTTTGATTCTGTTCGGTTCTCTTTAGGTATTCAATTCGGTTCGATTTATATTTTTAAATTATTTAATTATTTAATTTTTTATATTTAGTTCGATTCGATTCGAAATCGAACCAATCGAATGCTCTCTCCTACCTCGCCCAATCCATTTTAATTAGGAAAAAAAAAACCTAAAGTATATTAATTAATTACCTTTTTCCCCCTGCCCTTCTCCACTTTTTTTTTTTTAATTGCTTTTTTCCGCTTGGGTCCAATTCTAAAAATATTTTTATTTTGATCTCAGCCACATTTTCCAAGGGTTGATGGTATTGATCCCCTGTTTTTGCAAGCAACTAATTTCTTTCAAATTAAATTAAATTAATCGTTTTGCGTTGAATTATTTATTATTTTATAGTAATAATATTTTATCAAATATAATAAATTTATATTACATTTTAATTAATTATATATCAATTCAAATCAAATTATTTTTTAAATAATTATTAATTTTTTCTCTTACAATATAAATATGTTTAATGCCATATATGATTTAAAAGATATATTTATGAATATGCTCAACTCAAAGATTCTTCTTAAAGAAAAAAAAAGCTTAAAGATATTATGCAAAATATTATGCAAGGTTTTTTCTCTTCATTTTGAAATTTGATCAATTTTAAAATCTTGATTATAAAATTTATAAGGCTCATGAAATTAATCTTATTTTTGTAAACAGTAAATTAACAATTATATTAAGCACATATAAGAAATAGCTTTTTATTTTTATTATAATTATTTAAATAATTATCATTTTCACTGTAATAAATTATGAAGAAATTTTTTAAAATAAAATGTTAGATGTATATATTTTTTAAACAAAGATAAATAATATTTAATTTTAAATTTAATATAATTTAATTCATAATTATTTTTTTAAAAAATATCACATGACAATTTTTTAAGCATTTTTGTTAAATGAAGTGGCTTAATTTCGTAAGTCTTTCTCTCTCTATATATGTCATAATTATAATTTTTTTAATAATTAGGTTTGAGAATTATTGTATGATTAAAGGGAATTCATTATTAAGGTCCTTATTCATTCTAATACGACATTTCTCATTGTTTAATAATATATATTAATAGTGATAATATGTTTTCATGTGTATCAAAATTAATTATTTTTTTAATAATTTTAATATTAAATTAAGCCGGTTTAACTTTGATTCAATGCCAATTATAAACCGGACCATAGCGGTCTAACCAGTAACATTAAATAAATTTCCAAAAATGCTCCCGTAAATTGCCTCAAAAAATTTCCCCATTTTTCATGCACAGCAATACAACTTGTCGTCCGTCGACACGTAGCACGAGAATGATAGGGCGTGGCACACGTGATAGCAACTCTTCAAGGCCATTGACTTTGCGCTGGGAATAAAAAAAAGGAAAAGATCTCGCATGATCTTCTGTAAATAACAATATCAACGGTTGATCTCTTAACTTTGGTTGTGGGTGGCTGATCACGACCGTCCATTTTGGTAGGAAGAGAAAAAAAAAAAAAAAAAGAAGGATAGAAGACTTGGGATTTTGTAATCTAAGCGATGTGAGATGTGGCTTTAATGATCACGTTATTATCGTTTTCAATAGTACGCTCGCGTGCGCGTGACTCACAGATTTTATTTCGTGGGGCCACGATTCAATAGAGCGGCTCGACCTTATCACAAAGCGAGTTTCTAACTCTAGTTCATAATTTTCCCCACGTATCGAATGGCCGGTTTGGTTTGGCATTATATCTTTTTTTCTTAAATATGTTACTACCTCATTTTGTTTTTTTCCCTAATTTACACTCTATTTGGATATGAAAAAAATGAGTAAATAAATAAATTAAAATTAATATTTTTTTTGAAAATAAGAAAAAAATAATTTTTTTAATTATTTTCTCTTTAATGAGAAAATAATAAAAATATAAAATTATATATTAAAATTATAATATTATTTTTTATTTTTATTTTTTAAATATATGAGATAAAATTATAAATTTATTATACTTTTTTTTTCTATTTATTTTCTCCCTTTTTATCTAAATAAAAACAAAAAAAATAATAATCTTTATTTTTTACTCTTTACTTTTTTTTCCATCTAAAAAATTTTCCGAACAAAATGTTAAGATTTTTATATAATCATTAAAAAAATAAATTACTTAAATTATAATAAATTTTTTAATTTAATTTAATTTAATTATCTTTTACTTTGTTTTTACATAAATTTTAATATAATAATAAATAAAATTTTTTTGAATGCAAATTTACCTTCCCTAAAATTTATATAATGCATGAATGTTTACTTTATATGATGACGTCATCTATTTCTAATTGGTGGTCGACATGAATAAAATAATAATATTTGGTAAGCAGAGAAAATACAGTTAGATATCTCTCTAGCCGACGTGTGACAATAGGAACCGCAGGATGAATAGGAGAGGCGTAGACGAAAGAATGAAAGTGTGGTGGAATTTGATAAGTTTATGAAACGCCACGTCACGGAGAGAGCATACAAATCTAAAAAATCTGCTGCGACAAGATTCTCTGCCAATCAATAGCCGTCAATTTCCTTCAAATGACGAAAATAACCTCACCTCGTTCTTCTCAAAAGGGTTAAAGCTCAAGCTGTCATCCTCGTCTGCCTAGACCTCCATCCCATGTCACTTTTACGGCTGCATCAGCAGTTTTACTTCTTCCTCTTATAAAAATAGATCTATTTTTTATTTATTTATATAATTTATTTATAAATTAATTTAAAAATAAGTGAATAATTATTTAATAAAATTATTTATAATTAAATTTTAAAAAATACGATTGATTTAAAAAAATTGAATAATATTGTTTTTATTTAATAAATAATTAAATTTAAAATAAATAAACAAATAATAAATAAAAAATATATTACTTATAATCGGAGAGAGATGCAAGATTAAATATTAAGAGGTTAAAATTTAATTAATCATATAATTATTATCAAACAACAATCAATATTAATCTTTTTTTATTACTAATCGATCAAAATACAAAATAATATATAAAAATTTTAAAGGCTTTTTCTTTTTGCCCTCGTTATTTCCCATCCCCCATTTTTTTTTATTTCCTTTTTATATCTTTATTTTTGATATTTTTTTATTTTAAAATATTCTAAGTAAATACTCACATTTTATATAATAATAATAATTATTATTATTATTATTATCACTTCTATAATTTTTTAGCATAATAGTATTTAAATTTCATCAATTTATTATCATTGTTATTTTTAAGTTTTTATTAATATTTAAAAAAAAAACAAGAGGCCATGAGCTACATATATATTGATGAAACATAAGACTATTATTTCACTAATATAGTCCCGCTTTCATCATCTCTGTTATAAGGGACCTATAAGTATAGAAAAGTGTTAGAGATGTAGCAGGATGATTATTTCAAATTATAACCATTATTTTAAAGAAAATAATTTATTTATCAACTTTTTAATATGCTTTTATTTAATATACATTAAAAGAATAAAATTCATTAGTTCTAATAATAATTTACTAATGTGAGTTATTTAATTTTAAATGAAATAATATAAGTGATTATATTAAGAAAATATTAGATAAAATTTATTAATTTAACTATATTAACTATATATTTTTTAATTCATATGAAAATAAATGCAAATATATTTTTTAGGACTGATGGAGTGATAATTCTTATTTAATATGTATTAAAAAAATCTATTAATTTAAAATTTTTAATAATGAGTTATTTAATTAAAAAAATATGAATTTAAAGTATATTAAAATAACAAAATAAAATTTATTGTTTTAATTATATTTTTTAATTTATATGAAAATAAAATAAATTTATTTTTACAGTACAAGAGGGAGAATGATAAAAGAGGTAAGCAAAAAATTGAATAAAATACCCTAATTTAGCTTATTAAGTAATTAAAAGTATATTATTTATAAAATTATTTTTTAAATTTAATGTATTATAATTAATTATTTTTTTAATAAATATATTTTATTATATATTTTTAAAAAATATATTATTTATTTATAAATTATTTATATTTTGATTTTCACTATTTCACTTTCTCTGTTAAAAAAACATAAAATAAAAGGAGAGAATGGAATGGAAAGGAGGATGGGAAGATTGGGGAAATCGTAGGTTATAGAAGCTAAAGATACACCCAACAGTATACGTATCGACAACCTAGATCTTGCTCTGCAGGATCTGTCTCCCTCTTCCACTCACAATGTGTTGCGCGTGCTGTCCCTCGTTGACATTTTTTGTCCGCTAATGCTCCGATTTTCATCCGACAACGATCTGATTTATCACGCCTAAGCAATTAGGCAAAGAAGATGCAATGCACGTGGTTTTAAATCGCGTGGCTGGAACCAAAGGTTCAAAGGAACAGTGCATTGTATTTGCCAAACATAAATAGACAAAATTGTGTTATTTAATGCGCTCATCCTCTCTTTAGATTGCATAGAGAACTGCGAGATTTCTTCTTCAGCAGTGCTGTTTAGTTCAGAAATTACAAAATTCTCCAAGTCCCATTTCAGCAAACTGAGACACACAGAAGCTTGCCAAGCCAAACCCAAGAAAGCTTCTTGCTTTGCTTTGCTTTGTTTTCTTTTCAGAAGACAGAAGGTTAAGGCCTTTGATTCAAGTCAGGGAAAAAAAGGGAAATGTTTGCCGCAGAGAATGGACTCAAGGGAGACCCCAGGCTACAAGGCATCTCCGAAGCTATTCGGGTGGTGCCTGGCTTTCCCAAGCCAGGTTTTCTTTTTTACAACTTTTTCTTGTATGTATTGAGGAAAAAAAAGAGGCTTTGTTAGTTCTCAGTAGTCTCTTTTCCTTATGTGGATTTTCGTCGAATATATTAGCTGAGAGTTGTTTCTTGACAGGGATAATGTTTCAAGACATAACACCTTTGTTTCTGGATCACAAGGTTTTTAAGGACACCGTAGACATATTTGTTGATCGCTACAGAGATATGGGCATTTCTGTTGTTGCTGGTATTATATTAAAGCTTCTTCCCTCTCCGTCTCTATTTTTTTCTCCCTTAATTACATTTACCGGTAATTGGTGAACTACCCGAATATAGGAAGTCTGTTATCATTAACTACATTCTTTTTTCGGTTTTGAATTTTATATATTTTTAAAAAATAATTTTGGTCAAAATTGCAGAGTTTGGCTAATTTTAGCTTTTGCTCTTTCATGATATATTGTCCACATATGGAAAGATGATGCATTTGTGGTAATTCCTTGACAAATTTATACCTGTTTCTTTCAACAGTATTCTGAATTCCCTGTGCCAGCAGGACAAATTTATACCTGTTTCTATAAACACAGACCCAGTGCTATTTTATCTTCACCTCTTCATTCTACCATATCCTCTCTCTGTTATTGTTTTGTAAAGCACTGAATTAGTATAGTTCTCAATGAACAACGGATTATTTATTTGGTTCATTTGACTACATTCTTAGATTTCATATTTTTGCTCATTTTATATGTTGACTTTATTCCTACTATCCACATTCAAGCATTTTTTTATTGCTTTCAAAGGATAATTACCCCAACTACCTATTGTTTAGTCTGCTGCCTGCTAAAAACTGAGTGTAACCTTCAATTCCAGTAGTGTTCCGATATTTCTGTATTGTTCATATCAGTTGTGAGCAAAACTGATCAGCTGCCACATGAATGCCAGTTTCACAAGGGTATTGGTAGATCTATCGGAGGGTGCTTAACAATTAACGTATAAGGGTTCTAATTTCCCTGTTTGGATCTCATGGTTAACTGAAGATGGTGTGATGATGATCTATCATCTAAATTTTTGATAATGATATTCTTTTAGATTTGTTTTACTACTTACCAATTCTAGCAAGTTTTTTTTAATATGTAGGAGTTGAAGCAAGAGGGTTCATGTTTGGCCCATCAATTGCCTTAGCCATTGGTGCAAAGTTTGTTCCTTTAAGAAAACCAGGAAAGCTGCCAGGTACTTGGATGTAGAATTTAGAGCTGTGATCTACATGTCTGCTGATTAACTGGGTATGGACAATCGATTTTTGGTGACTTGGTTTTGAAATTGGAGTGCCTTGAGAACCAATATAGTTTAGTTAGTATTGGTTGGTAAATTTCTATGTTATTTATCATATGTCCTCGTACTTCGAATTTTTTGCCCTGGGAGTATCTTGTACCTGAGTATTCAAAGTTCTTGGTACCCAGCTTCAGTGATCTCTGAACAGTACGTGCTGGAATATGGAACCGACTGTCTAGAAATGCACGTTGGTGCTGTTCAGCCCGGGGAACGTGCCTTGGTAATTGATGATTTGATAGCTACAGGCGGGACCCTGTCAGCTGCAATAAGACTCCTGGGTAAACTTGTCCTCGACTTGACCCCGTTGCCTTTAGTCACTGTCAGCTGTTTGGCTTATTCTCACCAATACCGTGTGTCATATTTTAATGTTTTGGTTAGAACGCATGGGAGCTGAAGTAGTTGAATGTGCTTGTGTTATCGGGTTGCCTGAGGTCAAGGTAATGATTTAAGCAGTACCATTACTGTTATAATATCTCTCTTATCTTTCCTTGTACTTGTGTTTTATATGAAGAAACCTTCACTGAGAAATGATTATAACAGAGAATTAGCTACTGTCTGATATGTAATAATGACTCGTATTTTTTTATGTCCTCTGCAAACTAAGTATTTTTAACCTTATGTATGATTTTTTCTCTGACAATGTTGTCTTTCAGGGGCAGTGTAGGCTCAGGGGAAAGCCACTTTATATTCTTGTGGAGCCACGCGACATAGATTGTTGTCAAGGTATGATGGCTTCTTCTCCTTGTTATGATTTTGTGATGGTGTAGTTAGAAGTCAGATTGCACGCATGACGATCATACTAATTGGTTCTGAGCTCTGAAAGGATCACCTTCTCCGTTATGATTTTAAACAATTTAATTTGACTTGATTGCAGGCATGTGAGTGTGAATATGCTTGGGCTGACTTGCAGAAAGAGATGATGCTTGAGCATGGGTCGTGATGTGCAACTATCGTATGTTGTCCTTGTCTTTTCCAAAAATGAGATATGTCAAGATTTGGGCCGTTGTTGCTTATCACGTGATGTTGAAAGGTTCTTTTCTCCTAAAGCTGGAAGCTGTTTTTGACTTTGTACCTTAAAAAACAAAAAAAAAAAACTAATTCCAATTTCTAAGTTGTCTTAGGTCTTTAGCCTTCGCACCTTCCCTTAGTGTGAGGTTCACATTCTTCCTCCTCTTATTGAATTAATTCGATTTTTATTCTGAAACAGACACTGGCTAAGATTTAAGCTTGATCCATAATTAATTATTCATGAATAACCACTAATTAATTATTCAGTAAAACAAAAATGAGTGGATCCATAATTTGTCACTTGTGGTATCTGAGGGAATTTCCAAGTAACTGTGTAATCTTCCTGTCCAAATTTGCCATTTATTGGCATCGAACAGTAGTGTGCTATTACAGAGTTCAGACATCTGGTAATGGCGGATGGCAGACAGACAGGCTCTATGCAAACGCGAATATGCTTCCAATCTAACATGACATCATTAAATAATGTTTCCATGTACTTCAGCTCTTCTGGGAACCCATCTAACATTAAACACACAAGAAGCATCCAATGACCCAATAAGAAGAAAAACCAATTACAAAATGCTTATTTTCATTTGCCCCTCTTCTCTATTATAGTCACTAGTGAGAATACAATATGGAAAAGGTGGTTTCTTGGCGTGGAACCACAAAACTACAACACTTTTAACAGTTGTTTAGGTGAGATCAGCTATTCAAAGCAGGCGATTGATTACCAGTAACGATCAAACTGTAAAAAATTTTATGGGGGTAAAGAATACAATATTTAACTCACTCATATTTCTACATTATCAATTTTTGTTGAAGGAGGCTCATCTCTATTCCCAGAAGTGTTGCCGGTACGAAGAGCAACACGCATGACATAATTCACATGTTTCCATAGTTTAGCATTCTCAGTTAATATATCTGCTAGCATCTTTCTTAACTCTGGATCTGTTGCCTCCATACCATCATCCTCAGATGTAGAAATTTTACCATCTTCAAACAATGCTTGTGCCTAATTTAAAAACAGAACATATATGTGTATCAAGAAGAGAGTATTCACAATGTTAAAGGCATAGGAAAGAAATAAAACGTAATTTTTATATTTGATATTTACGATGTACTTCCCTAACAAGCAAAATACAACATCAATAATTCCTGACGGAAGATATCAAATCAAGATAACTGCGTTACATAACGAGCCAAGATAACTACGATGTACATCCATGCTTTGTCGAGCACACAAAATGCCATATTTTCGATTAAAACCCTAACAACAGACAGAATTGTTTAATGATGAACAGCAAAGTGGAAAAAGATTTATAAATACCTCTGCAAGTAGATGGCCAATTTGATCATCAGACGTAGACAACAAATCTAAAGCATCTGCCTGTGAGGAATCCACAATAAATTTATCCTCCTTGTTAGACAAATAGAGGTTGCACTCTTTAAGCTGGTTACAAAGAGTCCAGCAATAATGTAGCAACTTTTTTCGAGCATTATTCTCATGCATACTCATTTCTCTTTCCTCTTGAAGAAGTTTCTGAAAAATAAACCATATCATAGAATTATCAGAAAATCAACACTTCTGCTACTTAAGCCAAATCATAATGCTGAACCAATGATGTAGGAAGTTCAAAATTAACTAAAATTTGTTAAATGATTTGAATAAAGAAAAATAACACAATTTATAGAGCTGTGACTGATAGCAGTAAACAATATTTTGCTATCTTGACAATATCTTTAAATTAAGTGATGTAGTTCATGATAGTGACGCCATAAAGTACCTCAACTTCATATTTCTCTTTCAATGATTGACTAAGTTTCTCCTTCAGTTCTGCCTGGGAGCTTTTGAGGGATTTGAACTCTTTTGCCAGATATTTTATATCTGCTTTTGATTTTGCTTCTAGCTCCTCATACTGTTTTGACAAATTCTCAAGCTCCTTTCTAGTAGCATCCAACTCCTGCAATGCTGTATCTTTCTCCTGATCAGTGGACCCCATTTTTAATCCTGCACTTGAATTTTCATCCTGTAATAATTACACAGTATAAATTCAATATATTGTAAAAGAAAAAACAACATTCCCTCCAACAAATTGATATCACATGTAGAACTTTGAAAAGAAAACTACTGAAGGCAATAAAAAAAAAAAAAAGGAAGTAGAAGAAGAAAGAAAGAAAGAAAGAAAGAGAAAGAAAAAGCAAAAATAATGGGTGATATAACCTCTCTGGACTTCAATTTCAATTCCATTTCTAATGATTTCCGCCTCAGTTCCTCCATATCCCACTGCATTTGCGTAAGCCTTTCCCTCTCAATTAAAATAGCTTGCTGCAGGTTTTCTTTATTTTTCTGTTTTGTAGTTTCAAGTTCTGCCTCTAAGTCCTTGACCTGAAGAGAAAAAATTGGCTAGGGCCCTTAATATAACATCCACAAGCAAATATATACATAAAAATGGAGCCTTTGACAAGATATTGAAGTAGTTATGGATGTGTCCGCATTTGGACATCAGGATGTTCAATATGACCTTGCATACATGTCAAAACCAAGAAATCTGTTGCACATAATTTAAGCAAGCAAGAAATAGGAACACTCTCTACAAAAAAAAAAAAAAAAAGGCTCAAAGTTAAAAGGTAACCCAAAAAGTGGCATCTGGAAAGCATATTTGGTTTTAAATTGACATACCTTTGTTGTAAGGTAATCTTTTACAGCTATTTCTTGATTTAATCTTGCTATAAGGTCCTCCATGTCTGTTTTTGCTGTGGCTAATCTCCGCTGCATGGTTATTAGAACTCTGCTCATTTTATGACGTTGATCCAGCGGAAGCATTATTTGTGCATCACGTGACAATTGCAACTCAGCGTTGCCAAGAATTCCTGCCATATTCAAAACCTCAGCACCCCCATGAAGATCAAGAGATCCATCACCAGATGAATTTGGTATGCCAGAGTTTGATATTTCACTGCCTCTTAGAGAACTTCCGTCACTTCCAACACTCTCAATAGATAACTTTCGAGCATGGCCAGAAACCTCGCCAGTCTCCGATTCAGAGAAAAGTTCCATCCCATTGCCAGCAAGAATTAAGGCTTTAGAAGCATTTCCATTATATGTATCCTTCCCTATGACATTATTCACATGTCTGTCATTCGATTTGTGCCTAGGAAAACCTTCAAGCTGCTCCAGAATAGTCTGTCCCATAAATAGCCCCTCATCAATGTTGGACATGCCATACTTCACAAGCTTTTCTATTGGATTAATCAAATCTTCATCCAATCTTAGATCCTCCATTCCAATTTCAAAATGTTCGTCCCTTCCTAACCTTGGTGTTCCAAGATCCGATGTCTCATAAGCAGTATCACTACCATAATCCGATGTAACTGATGAGCTACCAACAATAACAGAAGAAGTTGAATGTGGAGGCATCCGAGATGAAGTAGTTGTGCTGTCAACAGCAGAACTCGCCTCTGATGAATGCTGATCTACATCCCGGAATGCTGAAAAAGTAAAGAAAATATAAATCAAAGAAAAATAATTTGACAAATCCAAGAGGCAAATATGTAGCGTAACTTTGGAAAAAAAAAAAGTCAGTAGACGTCTACTTTCACTTAAATATAAAATTATGTTTCAAAGTGAACTTGATGCGATACAATAAAACATACAAGACCTCACAGCAGCTTCTAGTTCAAGAAAAGATGCCACTGCCACGCTACGTGATAAATCAATGTCAGATAGCAGCTTTGTCATCCACTCCTCCAAAGAGCACCTTCTCTGCAAAACCAAGTCTTTTAACAATATTAGTCACTCCTATGCAAAAGAAAATAAAACTTTCTATTCAAATCCCAAATAAATTAAATAAACTTATTTTCATATAAATGCACATCATTCTCATTAATTTCATAAATATTCCATTATATTAGAAGCCTAACAAGGACTAACTCTAAAATTAAGTGTCGAGTTTGAGAATTTGCCTATGTAAAACGAGGCACTAATAGCTACAACTAGAAAGCAACAAAATGGCAGTAAAAGAGAATTGACAACCCAATCATAAAACTTATCACATGTCCCAAAAAAAATTTTAAAGAATGCAACGCAGAAGCCACTTGCAGGTCTACCAGACAGAAAAGCACATGCAACCATGAAGTCCATTTCGTACCTCTTCCAAAAGTGCCCTGCTTTTCATTCGTAGTAGTCCCTTGGGTGGAGCTGGTGGAAGATTTTTCTTTGGAAATGATTTTTTAAGCTGCAGAGGAAGCAATTGATGATATAAGAAAATTGTTTAATCAATGTCTTGAATTTTCCTATTAATAATGCCTAATAAGTATTAAGTAATTCAAGTGTGCCTCCAACTTCCTTAAGAAGTTAACTTGCCAAAGTAACAAACCGCAAAGCATAGTACTTACATTACTAAAAAACTTCAGAAAATCATTAAATCTTCTCAACACTGTATGCGTAGTTGTAATCCCTTCCGGTGATTGCACACCAACCTGAACCCTGTAAAACTGCCCCTTAGGAATGTTAACATTGAAGATGTGCAACACTGGTGCAAGTCATTAATCACTCATGCTCATAAATAGACATATGCACATGTGAATGTCCATTGAATTGGGAAATTGACTAGCAATATATCAAGAATCTTTTTTAATTCTGCCAAGTACATTTGGGACTGCAAAGCTAGCAACATTTATATGATATTGAATAAAAAAGGATGCTACAAGACCCGAAACTTCTAATACTCCAATGGTTACAAGTTGAGATTCCAACTTAGGTCTCAAGTTAAAGCCGCACTAGGATGCAAAGGTTTTTAAGGAAGGGAAAAGCTATTCCCATTGTGTAGCCTAGCCAATGGCAAAAAGAAATAGTAACGACAGTTAATAAATTATGTAGCATCATAGTGTGCAGCTTATGAGTTGCCAACAAATTCGCAAATCCAACTGTGAAGAAACTTTTTAAAATGAGTTAAAAAGGCAACTTTTTTTTTTATCAAGTCATTCTTGTACTGCTGGAATGAAAAGATAAAGCAGAAAACAAAGAAAGTTCTTAGCCATTTTCACCATATTGCATAGAGATCACACACACACACACACACACACACACAAACTGTATATGCAGTCATTTATATCTTGCAAGTGAATCCAATATTTTTGTCAAGTCAAAGTTGTAGAGACTGTATAATAACAACATCTAACCCTTGGCACAGATAAACACTGGAGGATTCAATTTGAGTACCACTACAGGATCTGAATTTCTTGATTTTGAGAGAACAACCCAGGAAGGTATAGTGACACAATAACTCCATCCTGATCTAGGATCATGTGGCCAAATGGTATCTCGCCCATTCTGCATAAGAAAATTTCTCCATTGTTTTATATACTGAATTGCTTTTATTAGAATAAATAGAATTAAGTCTACTAAAAGGTTGATATTGCAATTACAAAATAGCAATAGCACAATCAAGCAAAAATCCTTGGAACTAGAAAATTGAGGGGATCATAAGGGCTTGCAAATGACAAATAAATGACGGCAGATTAGAAGTAAGTTTTTGTTAAACTATGCAGCCTTTTTAACATCATAGCTTTCATAATTTAAATAGTTTCTAACAATCATTATGAAGATTTTCCACATTACCTATTGAGCCGTCATATCTAGTTTTGACTCAGAACTAACATCCAAAAAAGAGTCAAAACTCAGAGTAATAAGATCACTCTATTGTTGAACCCGATGTTACACATATGAAGGAAAATGACAATGCAACTTCTGTCTCAACTCTGGCAGTATCTCACAGGCTTAATATAGGCAAACAAATTACAGGCCATGTTAATACATCAAATCATTCTGTTTCAATTACTAGCATGTTATGGCAGAATATGTATGCTTTTAGTTTCTGAGATAACAGGAGAAAATCTAAAATCAAAAGCAAATTGAATGATTTGTAATTCAACATTTTATACTTGGAGGTTGAGTGCTCCATGCTAGATACACAGGGTGCTTTCAATGTGATACAAGATGCAGCAAGCTGCACATACAAAGAATGCAGCATGAGTTCACCAAAAGAGGATTAACCTTCTAAAATTTATAGGAAAGAACGGCACTTTCCATGTCGAACATATTGGGCAAATGTAGCCTATTAATTGTCATTACATCTTTCTCCACATATGATTTATACTCGCTTATCCTAGTTCTAGAAAAGCCCAAAACCTCTGAACTTATAAATACCAATAAGCTCAATTTTGATGGTACCGATCAAGCAATTAGCCCGTATTTGGTTAGTTTGTGAAGTTTTAAATGAAATGAAACAAAAACAAAATTGAGTTGAAATAAATCAGCAGCGTGCGATGCGTTAGAAATGAAATTACGAATCCAAGAGAGGCCATTTAAGTTCAAAATCAAGGAGAATTGAATTTGATCAAACTTTTACCCATTTTCGAGGTGGAGGACTCCAATCCATCCCCAAAGGCAGGGGAGAAGTCCCATCATGTCTGTGCTTGGGTGGACTCCGTCTCTGCATCATCTTCTACTCCCCCTCAAAAATTCTCTCTGTCTTCCCAAGAAATTGAGAGT
Organism: Hevea brasiliensis; assembly: GCF_030052815.1. Taxonomy (NCBI): domain Eukaryota; kingdom Viridiplantae; phylum Streptophyta; class Magnoliopsida; order Malpighiales; family Euphorbiaceae; genus Hevea; species Hevea brasiliensis. The sequence continues at coordinate 1,769,033 of NC_079503.1, read as the reverse complement.
GATCATATAGAAAAGTGATCACTCTCAGCCAAAAATGATCCCTCTCTATCCGTCTCCAATTCTGGCGTCAGAAATTAAATTCGACAGTCTTAAATAAAAAGTGACTCTCTAGAAGTAGAAGGTCGTTGAATAATGAGTGCTAGGGTTTCGATGATCGGCTCAGAGCTAGGAGACAAAGAAAGACCAGGTGGAACCCGTACAATCGCATTCTTTTCGGAGCAAACGACGCCGCACGATGACAGAGGAGGCGGCAAACGTGGCAGGTGAGAGAGCCAGAAGCCTAATGTGTCACCTGGTGCTTGGATTCTGCGTCTCTGGTCTTTCGTCCTCTGGAAAAGAGAAAGAGAGATCAAGGGTCGTCAGGATCAAGTCAGAAATCAATATCAACTTTCTTCTTTCATTTGCTTTGAGCTTCACGAATCACGTCAAGAACAAGGAGAAGGCTAATTTGGCCCTTTCTCAGGATGATTCGGGCTTATATTTCATCTTGTTCCCTCGGTCCTAGCTATGATTTTCGCAAGGCCCAATATATATATGTATACATTTTTTTTTTGGAAAACCATGAATGATAATATTATTAAATTAAATCAAAGCGAATTACATACTTCAAGAATGAAGAGAACCAAACCTATCATTCACACCAGATAAAGAAACAGCTGCTCTAACGACAAATAGCAAGTCACACCTAGACGTATCCTGTGAGCTTTTACCCAACTTAGAGCTTCTTGAAAGCTTAGGCTTAACGCTTCTGCTGGAAGAGAATTCATACGGCCTGACTTTCACAAGGCCCAATATATATTTTATACAATGGCAAAAGTATATTCAGCCTTTTTAAGCTATGCTAAATAATTATATAAATCAGTGTTTTGGAATTCAATTAGATTTTTTAACTTAAAAAAAAAGTAAGTAAATATGTCAAATTTTTTACAATATATCAAATAAGCCATTAGAATAAATAAATTATTTAAATTTTAAAAATAAATTAAAAAAGATTGAATTATAATTTTTCTCTAATTTAAATTTGGTAAACATCGTGTATAAAATATTTTAGAGCGTATTTGACTTAGCTAGTAAAAATTGACCTATAATATAGTAAAATACTTGATCAAGTTATATTATAAGTACGTAATTTATAAACACTAAAATAAAAAATTAGCTTCTCAACTTATTTTTTTAACTTACAGGTTTATAAATTTTTATAAACGAGCAGATCAATTCATTTTTAAAACTTATAAGCCAGTTAACTTATAAGCTAAAATAAACACCTTCTTAGACCATGTTCGACAACAGTTTTTAAGGTAATATTTAACGTTTTGATCAGATTTAAAATATTAATTCTCTTATTTATATTATTAGGTGACATAATATTTGTACTAATTTTTAGAGGTTGAGGGAATGGTTCATGAAAAACTATATCTCCTAATTTTTAGAGGTTCAGGAAGCATTTTGACTAACGTAAATAAGATTTTCTCACTATTTTTATATTTAACGGCTAATTTAGTTTTACAGGCTGATCCTAAATGTCTAGTTTCTAAATTAAAATAAGTGATTTTAGCCCGAAAATTGAACCTACCCTTAAATAAACCTATTTTAATTAAGTTGGTTTCTCTATCTAATGAATTGTGATTAAAAACTTGTTTATATTGAATTTAAATAAATGTTTATAAGAATTTAAAATTTGTGTCACACCTTACTCCTCCGTAAGATGTAACATGGTCCCGTAGTACACCTAATGAATTACCGTTCTTCGCCTAACCGTAACCCATTAAATATGCTACAAGGAATTTTAAAACAATTTTCGTGAAATTAAATAGTGGTGGGAACATTGAATATTTCTTAAAAAGCCTTTAAGTGAAAATTTGGTCATAGATAAAATCATCGATTAAAATTTGGTGTTACAAAAAATTTTTTCAAAATTTCGGCAGAGTGTCGGCTATATTTTGAGAAAACAGTTCTTCAAATCTGAAAAGGAAAACACTCCCAATATTTTTTCTCAAATACAACTCCAATGAACTTCATTTCATCTCACAATTCAATCTCAATAATCAAATCAATTTATTTTCAAACCAACCTCATCATAAAAAAAATATTTCATTAATTACAAGACTCAAAAATTAATATTACAAAACTATACAGGTAAATAAAATCTCAAATTTACATTACAATAATTTGCATTTAATTACATACCAAAATATTTTACAAGAGTTTTTATATAACTGTTCAAATAATTTACATACATATTATTACATGCATACATCAAACCTATGTACATGGGTATACTTATGATATACCTGGAGCTGATCTGAATGTGTCTTCAAGGAAGCTTACTCAAGTGCTCTATGCTCTTTTCACCTACGACAGCATACAAAGCTATCGTTGAGTGGTGAACTCAGTAGTGCGCAACTATAACTTAAAACATAGTACAATATACCTTAGTAAAATTACAGCAAATAATTTGAAAATCTGGATACTCATCAAATTCCAAAAATCAAAATATTCGTTGCCAATAATATAAATCATTTGTATAAAATGACTTTGAGCAAGAAATTTAATTTATCAAATCACAACTGGACATTTAAAGTAATTTCAGCAATTATGGAAATAAAGATTAATTTCAATAAAATTAATTATGCATAAATCCCATTTGAAATCGAATTTCTTTACTATTCAAAAACCATTCTTTATCTCACTAATTATGTAAGACTAATCCGAAAGGGCCATTTTCGGAGTGATTCTAACTCTCTATGGTCAGGGAGGTCAAATTGGATTCTAACTCCTTATGGTCTAGGAGGTCGAATCATCGTGCACAGTACACATTACAATAATGAAACTTCCAAAAGGGCCATAACAAAAAAACTTAGATCTAACCTCTAATAAGAAGAGAATCTAAGTCTGTGCACGTACCATGGTAATCAAAACAAAGCTAACTCCATTGGCTCCTCAACAAATGAGAGAGACGGGTAATAACCTAGTCAAGCATCTATAGTGAGATATAAAATAAACTCCATTGGCTCCTCAACAAATGAGAGAGACGGGTAATAACCTAGTCAAGCATCTATAGTGAGATATAAAATAATATCATAAATCTCTTTGTCCTTTTTGTGAGCATAAATCACAATAAAATTCAATTCAAAGTCAATTCCAATATCCAATAATTTTTATGCTCATCACAATTCAAAACATATTTTATCATAAGTTTTCCAAAACTAATTTATTCAATCCACAACAATGCTCAATAATTGTTGAAATACCATTCACAAAGCTAAATTCATACATACTATAATAATTTCAATAATCATTGAATTAAATCCAATACTTGATAAACATAATACATAAGTAAAATAACGTCATTTAATCATATGAAATATTCAGAACAAAATCAATTAAAAACTAGTTGTGCACAAACCTTTGATGAGTAGCCTCTTGGCCTTGACTTAGTGGGTCTTTTCTCTTTCCAGTGTCTTTTCTAACTGAAACACACAATTTAAAGCGTTTCAGTACTCATTTAAATTGTTTCTAATAATAAGGTTCAATAATTAAATTTTATTAATACCATTGCTTTCATTTGTCAACCTATAATGTTGACTTTTAATGCACACTAAGTGAATTAGTTTTAATGTCACTAATATGCTCCATTTTTTCATTCCTCACATGTTGATATGTGTTGCCAATTTCATTTCAAAACTTATTGCAATTATTTAGATTTCAGGGCTAATGTTTATTGTCTATTGGACTAAGATACAATGTAAATTTAACAGATTTCTCTTCATTAAATTGTTTCTCATTGTGTCATCTTTAATTTTCTTTTTGAATCACTCCATTTGGAGTTGTATAACTTAAGTTATGGTCATTTAACCATAACTAGGTCAATTCTGACTTTTGGTTTACTTATTAGGCAATTTTGATTATGGAATTTACTAATTTATTTGGACTGCTTGTAGTAATATTTAGGTCTAGCATTCTTCATAATTCTTGTTACCCTATGTCTTAGGGTCAAACAAAAATTTTATTTGTAATTTTTCAAGTCTTATAGAATTATTTATAATCAAATTAATTCAATGCTTCATTGTATGTTATTGTCAAATTTTCAATTTTAGTGTGCTAAATTTGTCTAACTTAATGTCATTTTTCTCTTGGTTTTTAGCTTCTGGTCAAAGAAGAAACTTTGAAGCTCTATGTCTTATTGAACTTTTGGCACAAATTGCAGGTCATTCTGAGTTGTATAGACCAAGATATGGTCAAATTGCATCTTTGGTGCACAATTTGATCAATTTTAAGTCAAATTCAGTTCCGGCAGATTTGGTACCTTAGCTTGGGCAAGCAATTTGACTTGGTTCTGGTCATTTCTGAGTTTTCATGTCTTCATAAGAGTTGTAGCTCTATGTCTTAGCTTGTCATTGATATAAATTTTAAGTCATTTGGACCTGTTTTGAGTGAGTTATGGCCAATTGAATGGCTACTGTTCAAATGGTCAAATTCTGGGTTCTTAAAGTCACAATTCCGGATTAGGTCATTTTTTTAGGTCACTTCTAGGCAGAATTTTAGCATGACCTCTACATGAAAATTGGTCTATTTTATGTATAGTTTTGCCTCCAGTTGGCTTCATATCAATTGGGATCATAATTTTCCACTTATGGCTTAAAATATATACTGCCCTTAAACATGTTGCTTAAACACCTATCAATTGCACATTCACCTTGTTATAAGTCTATTTCTCATACCGAATTCTAAATTGGTACCAAACCATAATCATTCAATACATCACATCATAGTCAATTTGGGCAGAATATACAAACCCTCAATACCTCAATTACAATTTAAAATTACAAAGTTCAAATTCAACAATTTACACGCATAAACATACCTAATTACCGCTTATCATTTCCAACAACATTTACATACACATTCTGCCATTCTTAGTATCATAATTCACCAAGTAATTACATGAAATTAAACACTCTTTTATGCACCACAAGGCTGCCGAATTGGTCAATTTACAAAGCCCTTACCATTTCTTCCAAAAACCCCAAAATTTCAATGGTTCAAATACACAATTCAAGCACCTACATGCTAAGTACACTCTTATACATTTAAGCACTCTAATCAACCCTTTAATTCACCATTTACATGACAAATTACATCATACTCCCATAAACATGAGACTGCTAAAAATTGGACAGTACCATAACTCATCAAATCCCACAATTTCTTCCATAATCTACCTCCTTATAACCTCAATTAACACTATAATGAAACAAGAATTGAAAACAAGTACTTACCTCTTTTGGAGCTTGACGAAACTTCACCAAAACTTTTTGAAATTACTATCAATTTCTTCCTTGCAAGGTGAGGACTAACTTTAATGAAGACAAATTGGGGAAATGGTGGCTTGATCATGGAGTTTTAATGGTTGAAAGGTGGGTGGCCATGGGAGAATTCTCCCAAGCTTGGTTCGGCCAAATGAAATTTAAATGGTGAAGAAGATGAATGCAAAATATTAGTAGAAAAAGTTTGTCCACTTATGCTTTTATATGGTGCATAATGGTCCACTAACTCTGTCACGACCCAATCTATGGGCCGGACCGGCACTAGGACTTGGGCCGGCATAAAGCCCCCAAGGCTCGTAGTAAGCCTTACTGTTATCAAACCCATGACCAAGCTCATAATTTAGGCCCAATATGCATATAAAATAATTTAAATTAAATTGTTATAATTTTATTTCGAGCTAACTTAGCCCAGTAATCATCAGAAACTAAAATTAGGAGAGCTCAGCTCGACCCTGTTATATCATTTACAAACTATTTAAAACTCATAAAAATTTTTCATTTGTTAATACAAAAACTTAAATTTATGCAGACCCTGACAGGATTAATGCTACTACTAGTACATGCGGAGTTCTAAATTACAAATTTAGATAATAATAATACAGTTAAGAATTTTTTTTTTTCCATAACCTGCGAGGAAAGGAACAGGTTATTCTGAAAAAGGTCTCCTCCTGTAGCCTGGAAAAATAGGATGAACAGGAGTGAGCGTTCGACTCAGAGAGTAAAATATCAATTTTAACCATAATCTCTATAGCTATCTAAAGTTAATGCACCATGCAAAGTGAAATGCAATATCGTCATCATTTTTATACAAATCACATCAAAAAGGCAATTTGGAGCACTCAACACCCGATTATGTCAAACAATACATATATGGGAGCTGATCCCCTATACAGCCCTCTTAATCCAACCTCTGCCAACGAAGATCTCAAGCCAGACTTTCGCTTAATAAACCAAATACGGGGTCCCAGTGAAGATTTCAAGCCGTGTTTACCTCAAAGGACCGGGTCCTAGCGAAGATCTCAAGCCGTGTCTACCCGTCCTGTCCATATCCAACACCATACCACAAGCACGCCAACGCACGCACACTACTCCAAATTACCACAACAACATCCATGGCACTTTCAACATTCATGAATGCAATGTAAAACGTGCATAGTATTTAACTACATATATATATATATATATATATATATATATATATATATATATATATATATATATATATATATATATACATACATACATATAAGTGATGTATGAGTATGCTTGAATATATAGTAATATCAAAATTACAATTAAAATTAATATTTTACTCACAGTACACCGAGGACTATTGTAGCTGCTGGATGGAGGAAAATAGCTGACATCGATCACCTAATAATTAAATTATAAATTTATTAGTACTAAGTCAAAATAAAACCCTAAAGAGACAACAGATAGCCTAATTCATGCCGGAAATCCGGCAGAGTTTCGCCTATACCTAGGACCTACCTAACATGCAAAAGGGTTCAGAATACACTTCTATATCCACAAATCTCACAATTGCAACTCAATCACATCACAAGGCTCCTCCTGGGCCCACCTAAATAATCAACGACCATAATTTGAAAAATTATAATTTAGCCCCTATAACTAGCCCTTTTGCAAAAACTACCTAAATGAGCTCTAAAAATTTTAAAGTTTTGTCCCACGGTCCTTAATAATATTATAAGGCTATTCCAAAAGGAAATATAATTTTTTGATCATCCACGAATATTTTATGAATTTTATTCTAAATCGGTATTAGCTGAAAATGAGCAATTTGGAGTTCGGATTTACCTATGCCAATTCTGACAACTGGAACGCGTCCAGAACGCTTGACAATGCTAGGATTAACTATAATATTGATCACGTTCTAAGATGGGCTGCCGGATCTGGCTAAAAATGGGGTCCCAACGCCGGTGAGCTATCCTCGATCCGATTGCACCTAAATTAATTCCAAATTTTGTTAATAATTATCATAAAATTATTTTTAAATTTTGGGAATTGAAAAAGTTCAAAAATCTCACCAAGCAATCTAGACCGTCAGATTATTGTTTTTTTTTTCAAACGGTGTCCGATCAGAGCGGGACCAGTCCTATCTCAAAGATCTAGTCATCCTGAGTCCATCTATGGCCTCGGATTTCCGATCCGACGGTCAAATCGCCGAAAAAGTGGCCGGAAAACTACTGCTGTCACTTTCTCTCTCCTCTTTCTCTCTCTTCATTTTTTGCCGGAAACTCTACCATTCTGGGCATGGCTGGTAGGAAAATGGAGCTGGGTTCGTAGGGAGTTGGTGGCACCTTGGATCGCAGGCGTTGGTGGCCGAAATCGGCCGGAAAACGGCCCGATTTCTCTCTCTCTCTCTCTCTCTCTCTCTTCTTTTTCCTTCCTTTTCTTCTCTCTCTTTCTCTTCCTCCTTGCCGCCTGCTACCGCCGCTTGATGTCGTCCTGAGGTGGGGGAGTGCCACCAGTCCCTCGCCAGCGCTGGTGCTGGCCGGAAGCAAGAGGGAGAAGGTGAGGGGGAGAGGGTGACGCGGGAGAGAGGGAGAGGGAGCTGCTGCTTTTTTTTTTTGTGTTTTTTTTTTTTTTAACTTCTAATTACACTATTAGTCCCCCAATTTTTTAGGGGTTTACAATTAGGTCCAAAATTATTTTATTATGTTAAAGTTTAATAAAACTCTAGTAATGATAAAAAAAAATATAGTATAGAAAAATTTAATTATTTTATTCTCAATTAATAAATTAACTTTAATTAAATTATTTATTATTACTTTATTTATTATTATTATATTCCTTTATTTTAAAATCAATTCAAATAAATCCTATAATATTAATAACATAATATTTCCTTTTTTTATTTTATTTAAAATTTAAAAATTTGCAAACTCAATTAAATAATAAGTTAATGTTAAACTTTTAATTATTCACATTATAACTCATAATTTTCCTTCATTATATTTCATTCCAACTTCAAATTTTCATATAATTTCCAAACTTTAACACTACTTTATTTTCATGGACATTTAGGTCAAAAGTCAACTCTAGGTGTCAATTAACCAAAATGCCCCTCTTCGGGTTACATTTCCCATTTTTCGGTAACACCGATTTTTATCAAGTTCTTAATTTTTCATTTTTCTTTATACTAATTCATTAATTTTCTTTGATATTTTCAATGTCAATTCTACCTCAATAGATGTTTATTTAAGTCCCAAAAATATTTTCCAAGGTTCCTCGCGGTCCAAGGCTAGTCAACGGTCTTTGTCGAAACTTCCCGGTGCGGTCACCCATCACTAGAGTTCCGGCTCGTTTAACCTAGTTTCATTTCCTCTCTTTATTTTTCATTAATTTTTCTTATATTTTCTTATTATTTATTTTATCATTTTATGCTTGCTCACTATCACTGAAGTATAGCTCCAGACATCCTGACTGTCCGGACTGACATTAGGTCACCGAAACAGTAGAATGTATGGACTACGTAAAGTGAGGGCGTTACAATTTGTCTATGCCTTTATAATGATAGATGTGTTTGAGGGGTTTATTTGATAGTTGGCTCAAATATTTCATCTTCTTTTGACTGTAAGAGGTGTATAATATTTGGGGCAATTTTTATAATTAGACTCTAAATTTTATCTCTTCTTTTATGTTTATTTTTTTAATTTTAATTTATTATTAAAAAATTTTAAATTTTAATTTAAAAAAAAAATTCTTTTAGCCTATAAAAATAAAATTTTAAATTAAAAAAAAATATTTAAATTATAATGTGGCATCTATAAATGCAATTTTAATATTTTTCAATAACAATCGGATTCGTATATATTCCAAAGACCCTTGCAGGTTTACATTGAAGGCATGGAGCATAAGAAAATTTTTACCTTCGGAGAATTTTGTTTTGAGCTTGTTGCTGTCGATGCTGAGCTGGGGGACAGTAAAAACTAAAAAGACATCGACATCATCACTCATTAGTGCATTTTGTCTTCAATCATCTAGGAAAAACATTCCCCCACCAAAATGGTGGTCCGAGTTTTTGTGGCCATCAAACAACTTCGGGCACCATTAGAAAGGCCAGATATATACTTATTTATTAATAATAATTATTGATATATTTTATTATTTTAAAATTTATTCAATTAATTATTATTATTTGTCGATATCTTTGAAGATTATTTTACAAGTTAGTTAAGAGATTGCTTTCATCTCAAAAAAGTTAGTCCAATCCTATTCTAATAAGTCCTTTTTAATTGTAAAGATAAAGAAGTGAAAATTACTCACCTTGTAGTGAAGCCCCAGTGTAGCCACACGCTACACAAAATGTCAATATCATGGAAACCATATGCATTGTCGCCCATTCTCAATAGTATCCCTCTATTTACTCCATTATAAAATCAGCAGAGAATTTTATAAATATAAAATAATTAGAAATACATAATAATAATATTTTATTAATTAATATGCAGAATTTTATTTAGGGAGTGATTGGTTTATCTTTTTGGGTACAGTTGATAACTGATAAATACCTAAATAGATGAACGAAAGTGTTTGGTAACTTTAAAAAAATTGAGCTAATAACTGACAGGTATCTGATATAATACCTATTAGCTATAATTTGTATCAGCTCTATTGTTAGAGTTGTTTCTCATCAGCTGATAACTGATTTAATTTTATTTTTATTTAGACTATATTTTTTTTTTATGCAACTTGAAAATCAATATTATTAATATTTTTTGCTTTTATCTTTTTATTCTATAATTTTAACACTTTAATTAGCGTATTGCAATTTTATTAAAATGTTTTTTTATTAATAACATAAAATATCTAATATTTATTTATTATAAAAAATAAGCTTTTTTCTAAAAACTTAAAATTATAAGATTTTTTCTTTCTAAACAAAAATTATTACTTTATTATTTTATAACTACAATTTTTAATTATTTAATTATTTTTTTAAAGAATTTAATTGTTTTCTTATTTTAATAATAAAAAAATAATAATATAATAAATCAATAATTATATTTTTTTAATAATAAAATAAATTATATACTATATACTCTTATTAGTCATTTTACATATTAACAGTAATATCTAAACGTAATTTTATCAAACACTTAACATAAATTTACTATTATCAGCTATCAGCTACAGTAACGGCTATCGGCTAACAGCTATCAGTTGCATTCAACGGCTCAACCAAATAGAGCTTTAATGATTTAATATAATACACTTCATGTATATTATTTTCTTTTTATTTATTGATAAAACTCCAAATTTCTATAAGCTTTAAGTTTTCATGTGGATTTTCACACGTCATATTTTTTAAGCCCATTTTTCAAAATTCATCCATAAAATGTTACAAAATATGTATACAAAGTATAATAATAGAGAAGAAATGGAGTGATAACTTACATTAATCACAAAAAAAAAAAAGAAAATAAATACACCATATTAAAGCAACATGAGAGGGAGAATATTCAGTACATCTGATGTACATATATTCTTACTTATATTTATGTGGGGTTTACCCTCCTTAATTCATGGAGAGTCCACACTTTATAAGTGAGGAAGCATTGAACTCGGTGTATACAATAATATGCTAGACAAGATAGACTTGCCTAGTTATTAGAACAAATCACACATCAAATATTAGAGGCAACATAGACTTGCCTAGTTATTGAAAAAAATCACACGTTCAAATATTAGAAAAAAGAAAAAAAAAATTACTGGCCTTTCTTTAAAGCAACCGAAAAAGAAAGCTCTAACAGATTAACGCACCAATTAAACTATATTAGCACACAAAGCAGAAATTAATGGCCAGATCGCTCATTTATTATTTTTATGCACATTGGAAGCCAGGAGGAATGGATTTTGCACATGCACTAATGAGCAAGCTTAGTGTAACCGGCACGTTCAAGTTGATTCCAAGCACATTAGCTTTAATGGCAGTGCATAGACAAAGAGCAGCTTCTAAGTCAGCCAAACCTGCAAGCAAAGCACAACACTTGTTGCCTGAAGGAGGACCGCCAACTACAACATTAACCAGTCCGAGCAGGTCTGCGCAAACCCCTAGCTTCAATGCGTCTCTGGGGCAAGTTTCCTTAGGCTTGGGCTTGCAAGGATCACAGCCATTAGAGAATTCTGAGGAGAGAAGGAGGGAGAGGACCAAAATGCAGGCGAGGAGCTTCTTGGAAGCCATAGTTATAGCCATAAACTACAAATTCAGAAGCTTGGTGGGTTTTTTTTGGGGAGGGTAGTAGCCTTTTTAAAGAGGAATTGTGAGGTGGATATTGTGAGATTGATTGAGTGGAAGAGAGCAGAAAAAGATGATAATGTACTAGTTGTAATTTTGTATCCATGTGAGAAAGAAGTTTGTAAGCTTTTGCTTCTTTGCAAGATATTATATGTCTCAGGATTGTATTTGTATGTGTGGAAACTGTTTCATCACAAGAATGAGTAGAAAAACAACAAGCCAGTGTTCTGGGCCAACTATTCACCAAAATTTCTATATATGTACATATCTTCAGGCCCAACCTATGAAAGTTTAATTAGTAGAATTCAAAAAGGACAAAGAAAGTTTCTACATTCCAAGAAAAAGTACCGGGCTACACCCTACAGGCTACCAAGTACATAACTTGCTCTGTTTTGAGCTTGTCATAATTAATATTTGGCATTAACAAGCACATATTACGGTAAATTGAGAAGAGATTTATAGAGCTGAGCTTTGAGAAGACTCACTTGAGATATACAGGTGGGCAAGTGGCGAAATGGGTTCCAGGTTGTGAATTGTGACAAGCATGAATGAATCTCTGGTCTTGGTCCAGTACTATTGAGCCATAGTTATCAATTATTAAAGACTCAGAGAGAGTGGACCCGTTTTGGTCACATGGCACCGATTTTTATTGTCGGAAGTGGCTAATGCCAATTGTGATTGAAATGGGTCAGATTGTGTTCAGAGGTTAGGAATGGTAATGCTATTTAGATCAGTAGGTCTATCTTGTCTAATGCCTTTGTCTATTACCTCAAACAGACGTGACATGGCCGATTAAAGGAACCTTCCCTAAACCTCATGCACTGTGATGGAATTTTGTTTTTCTCTCATGGGCAGGCAGTGGACCATTTTATTTTTTCATAATATTTTTATATTATAATCTTAAATTACATAAATATTAAAGTTTTATTTAGTTTTAAAAATATAAAATATTATTGCTTTTTTCCCAATGTTAGTGAATGTTGTTTCAAATTAATGGTGATAATAGATGAATAAATATAAGAATATCAAAACTGTTCAAAATCTAAGTTTTATATTGAGAATAAATAAAAATTTAAAAGTAAATGTAAGTGGTAGTTTAACTTAACTAATTATTTTAATAGGTAAAATAACTTAATCACATATATAAATCCGAATTAAAATGAATTAATATGTAATTTGACCGAAACTCTCTCTAAAATTAATATGTTATCAAATTCGGACTGGATTGTTGGTTTTCAACCCCAATTGTATAATTGAGCTCATAATAGATTAATACTAATCAATCGTCAAGTGATAACTACATGGTTACACTTAGGGAGATTGTTGAAAATCTTTGGTGTATGTTGAACTTAAGACATGAATCTGATCCCGTTTCATACAAAAATCAAAATTTGAGAGGTAATTTTTGTCTAAAACATTAGGGTTTAGCTTTGATTTTAGTTTAATTTTAATTTAATTTAATTTGATTAATTTTTTTTTTATTTTTTTTAAAAGTGAATATTTAATTTTAATTTAATTAAGACATTTCTAATAAAATCTAAATTTAATCAATTTTAATTCAAATTTGATTTCGGTTCAAATCATACCAGCCATGACTAACTCGAAGTGGATATTGGACTAGTGTTGCCAAGTGTGAACTTGGGCTTGTGTTGGGTCATTTATAATGTCGTTACACCCAATAGTTTCTTTTTTTTCTTTTAAGTAATAATTTCTGTTTTTATTTTTTAATATTAATGGTTTCAAGCTGCAATATCATTTATTATAATATTTAGTTAATTTATTTTTTTAAAGGAGAAGAGGGCAAGTCCAGATTCAAACAGCAGAACCAGTAAAATTACATATATATATATATATATATATATATATATATATATATATATATATATATATATATATATATATTAAAATGAAGGATTAATTGTCTTTTTATTCATAACGTGGTTTCGCCACTGAATTTTATAGATTTTATAGTTTATAATTTTATATTTTTAAAATAATTTAGATTAACTATAAGTTGAATTTATAGATTTTTTTTAATTAAATTAATTAGATTTTAAAATTATACAATTCAATTTTGAATTTGTGATTTCTAAAACCAACAATTTTAAAACTTCTAAGATTTTCTCTTCAACCTTTTAGGGAGAGAAATTTCTCTGTTTTGTTTTCTTTTATTGTTTGGGAGTTTCGTTTTCTTATTGCTTCTGTTCAGATGATTTGCATGAAAAATTGAAACATAATTCATCGATTGGAAAACCACACAAGATACACTATTCAGCTCACAATACATATATATATATATATATATATATATATATATACACACACACACAAAGAGTTAACATATGAAACTCCTTTACTAAAAAACTGTGCACATGGATGACAACTCTAACAAATTGAAACTTCCATCAACTGACTTTAGCACCTTCTATTCTTTGATCTAATACCCCTCATAAGCTGGAGAGCAGATATTAACTAATAACAGCTTGGTAATAAGATCACAAAGAGGAATATCTGCCAATTGATCAGAATAAGACAATGGAAGCAACTTAATGAGCCCAAAATGTAACTTCTCCCGAATGATGTGACAATCGATTTCAATATGTTTAGTACGTTCATGGAAAGTTGGATTAGCTGCAATTTGAAGAGCAGATTTGTTGTCACAAAATAACAAGGCTAGTTGTGGATGATAAACATGTAGATCTTGTAAGAGATACATCAACCATTGTAACTCACAGATAGTACTAGCCAAGGCTCTGTATTCTGCTTTAGAGGAAGAATGAGACACAATAGATTGCTTTTTAGCTCGCTAGCAAATTAAAAAAGAACTGAAGAAAACATAATAGCCTGCAACAGATTTGCAAGAATCCATGCAACCTGCCCAATCAGAATCACTAAAAGCCTTGAGTTGAGGAGTAGATTTAGCTGAAAAGAAAATACTTGCTCCAGGTGACCCTTTAACATATCTCAATACTCCATGGGCTACTTGAAGATGTTGAGATGTTGGTGTGTCCATGAATTGACTTAATTATTGGGTAGCAAAGGAAATATTAGGCCTTGTAGAAGTCAAATGCACGAGTTTACCAATGAGTTTCCTATACTGCTGAACATCTTGCAAGGGTTCACCTTCTAATTTACTTAGTGTAAGCTTACATTCCATTGGAGTGAAAGCAGGCTTAAACTCTAAAAAACCTATATCAAAAAGTGTATCAAGTGCATACTTTCTTTGATTAAGAGTAATTCTAGCTGTAGTTCTAGCAGCCTCAAGGCCCAAGAAGAATTTAATTTCTCCCAAATCCTTGATTTTAAATTTGTAGTCAAGAAATGATTTTATATGATCAATTTCTGAACTACTTGTGCTAACTAAGATGAGGTCATCAACATATACTAACAAAACAGTAATATCTTGAGCTTATTTCTTGACAAATAAAGAATGATCTAAGTTGGATTGTTGATAAGCTAAAGAGAGAAGAGCTTGGGATAGCTTAGAGAACCACTGTCTGCTCGCTTGCTTAAGCCCATAAAGAGATATTTGAAGATGACACACTTGATTTGGTTTAGGACTTGTGAAACCAAGAGGGAGAACCATGCAATCTTCTTCATTTAATTCCCCATGAAGAAATGCATTGTTGACATCAAGTTACTGCAAAATCCAATTTTTAGCTGCAACAAGTGCTAACAATAATCTAACTACTGTCATTTTAGCTATAGGGGAAAATGTGTCAATGTAATCCACTCCTTCTATTTGAGTATACCCTTTTACAACTAAATGGGCTTTATATCTTTCAGTTGTTCCATCTGCTATATATTTAATCATAAAAATCCATTTACATCCAATGGGAACCTTGCCAAATGGTAGATCAGTAACCTTCTAAGTGTTGTTCTATTCAAGGGCCTTTACCTCAACCTGCATAGCTTGTTTCCAACAGTCATGCTTTATAGCTTGATTGTAAGTTTGAGGTTTAGATGTAATGGAAATGGATACTGTGAAATGTTTATGTGCAGGTGGTAAATGAGAATAGGAAATGACAGAACTCAAAGGATAAAGAGTACTTGATGAGGATGCAGTAGCAGTTGAAGCAAAAATGATGTTGCAATGATATTCCTATAGATAAGTAGGTGGTAGTGTAACACCCCTCACTGTAGCAATTCCGTACATTCTACTGTTTAGATGACCGGTATCGGTCCAGACAGCTAGAACGTCTGAAAAAATATTTATACTAAAGTGAGAGTCATAATTAACTCAAATAATAATAATAAAAATTTAGAAAAAATTTTAGAAATAAAATACAACCAAGTTAAATGAGCCGGTGCCCTAGCGATGGGTAACCAAGTGGGAAGTTGAGGTCTTTACAACTAGGAGCCCTAAACCAGGGAGAAAATTCATAAAATAATTTATGAGACTCCAGAGAAGAGTCATTGAGGTTTCTATGATATTAGAATGCCAATAAAAAGCTTAAAATTTTTTTTCGATCGGTATAGACAATTTTGGCTCAATAAGCCAAACGGAGGGCATTTTGGTCATTTCGTCTTCAGATATGATTTTTGGCCGACTTGTCTAGTTAAGTAAATAATTATTGTAATATAAAATATGAATAAACATTGAAGAAAAATTAGAAAATGAATAGAAAAGAAAAGAAAAGAAAATAAAATAAAAGTCATATTTATGACATAAGCATGATGCAATTAAAATATTTTCACCCAACCAAATTTTGATACATCATTATAAACTACTTAAAAATGAATAAAAAGAGATAAAAATTAAAGAACTAAACAGCTATCTTCAAATTTTGGGCAGCCAAAACGTAAAGAGAGAGAGAGAGGAAAGAAAACTCCATGGAAGCTTGATCAAGCTTGAGCTAACCCACCCAAATCACTCTAAAACCCTAGCTTTCCTTCACAAATATTTACCCTTATACCTAGAGCAAGTCTTGGGCAGCAAAAAGAAAGAGAAAAAGAAGAGTTCTCAAGCTTTGGGAATTAGCTAAATCAAGGTTAGTGCCAATTAGTTTTAATTACTTTGTGTATACATCATGGAGAACATGAAATGAGTATGAAACTAAGCTAATTTAAATAAATTTTGCATGGTTGAATTTCATCAAATTTTGGCAGCCTTAGGGTACATTAGGTTTCCTTTAATTTGAATGAATTATAGTTGTACATCGCTGCCATTGAATAGAAACTTGATGCCTTAACTCATAAATTGCATGTATATGAAGTATTGAAGTTGTTGGAGTTAGGGTTTAGGGAAAAACTTGAGATTCTGCTTATGTGTTGGTGATGAAAGTTCTAATGGTCAATTAGTGACCATTTGGCTGAGTATAATGAGGAATTGAAGTGAATGGCAGCTTAGGATTTGAGGTTGGGTGTGTTGCCTTGAGTGCCCTGCAGGTCTGGATGTGAGTCCAGTATGTTTGGATAGCTCTAACTTGGGTTGTGTAGGTTTAATTGGTGCAAGGTTAATTAGATATGAAATTAGACACATAATGGCACAATTTTGGTGAAGGAACTCTGTCCAGAAACTAAACATAGGATGCCCTAAAAATTGACCAAATTCAGGTGACTTACATTCTGCCTGGGAAAAAATGACCAAATGAATAGTATTCATTTATTTAGTCATAACTCAGTGTAGAAAGGTCCAATTGACCTAAGTTTTTACCAATAGAAAGCTGAGACATAGCCCTACAACTTTCATGAAGAAAACAAACTCAAATTTTGACTATAACATATCCAAAAACTGACCTGTAGTCAGTATACAAAAACTGCAGAATTGATTCTGCCCAGAAATTCTGGAAAAATTACAATCCGGCCAGTTATGGTGTTTAGGCCATAACTTGAGCTACAAAACTCCAAATGGAGTGATTCAAAAAGTGAAATGTAACTAGACACAATAAGGAACAACTTTGGTAAAGAATATTTGATCAAATTCTCACTGTAGAATGGCCTAATGGAATAGTGAATTCTAACACCCAAAACTGAAATTTCTGATTTATTCACCATTAGTTAGGAGTATGGATTGGCAACTAATGCCAACACTTTTGGGAACCAAAATATATTAAATTTATGTGATTAGGACTTATGTAGCTATTATGCATTGAAAAGTCAATAATTTGACCTAAATAGTAAAATGAATAGTAACCTTACATGTAAAGCATGAAAATTCAATCAATAACTTGGTAATGTGCCCTAGTACACCTAGTAAGATTGGTTTGGATAGGTTGGCATGCCAATAGGGTTCAATTCGCAGTATTGCACATGACATTATGCCATTCTGTGATTTTATGGCTTTTAGCCATTCTGATATTATGATGATATATACAAGTATATACATTTTAGCCATTTTAGACATCAATATAACCATTTTAGACATCAATATATACAAGTATCATCATAATATTCTAGGATGGGTGACCTCCTGGGAAGTTCTCCATTCCACCTATGGGACAAAACTGTGTGACTTATGGCCCAAGCGGACAATTCCTCTAGTGGTTGGAGCCTGATCGTTACAATTGGTATTAGAGCCGCTCGGGTGTCCTCTTGGGCGATGGTGGGGCAAACCTCAGCGAGGACGTTGAGTCCCAAAAGGGGGGAGAGAAAGGTCCCTTAGGCAAATCCCACATCGGCAAAGCACGGAGATGGTCTTGGGTTCAAAAAGTAATGATATATAAAATGAGAGAACTAATCACCAGAGGCACCTTTTGGTAGAATGACCTGGAGAGTTGGAAGAACTCCAGGGTTAAACGCGCTCGCTTGAGAGAAATCCTAGGATGGGTGACCTCCTGGGAAGTTCTCCATTATACCTATGGGAAAAAACCGTGAGGCTTATGGCCAAAGTGAACAATTCCTCTAGTGGTTGGAGCCCGATCGTTACAGGTAGTCTAATCCTTTGAGATTTTCTAAGTGGTGGAAAAGGAAAAGGGGTAGGGGATATCAGTAGGAATGGAAGAAGTGTTTGGTAAATCTGTAAAGCCAGGTAAGGAAGAATCTTGCAGAAGAGAAGGTTGGGAATTATTGGATGAGGGTGGATTATGAAATGGAAAAATGTTTTCATGGAATGACACATTTCTGGAAACAAAAATATTTCTTGTATTAGTATCTAAGAGAACATATCCTTTGGTTCCTTGTTTAAAACCTAGAAAAATGCAATTTCTTACTCTAGGATCAACCTTAGATTTATGTGCGACCAAGCAAAAAGAGCCAAAAACCTTGAGAGTAGAAAAATCAGGTAATTGATGATACAACATCTTATGTGGTGTTTTGTTCTGTATAAGAGGTGAAGGGAGCTTATTTATTAAGTAAACTACATGAATGACAATGTAAGACCAATAACATTTTGGTAAGTTGGATTGAAAAAGAAGTGACCTTGCAACATTAAGTATTTGATGGTGTTTACGCTCCATAATGCCATTTTGCTATGGAGTTTCAACACAGGAGGTTTGATGTAAATACCTAGGGTGATATGTCAAATTTTGGTCCATTGTCACTACGAATGGTTTTAATAGTAGTAGAAAATTTATTTTCTACCATACAACAGAAAGCTTGAAGAGAGAATCTGGTTTGAGATTTGGACTACAACAAGTATAACCAAGTATGTCTACAACAAGTATAACCAAGTTTGTCTAGTATAGTTATCCACAATAGTTAAAAATATCTATGATTATGGATAGAAGGTATAGAAAATGGCCCTCATGGATCAACATGGACCAAGTCAAAAGGTTTATTTGTTTTAGTTTGACTTACAGGAAAGGATAATTGCTTTTATTTAGCAAAATGATAGATCTCACAACTATTATTACTAATAGTAGAAAAACCAAGCAAATGATGTTGACGAAGGTTAAGTCTAGAGTCACAAGGATGACCAAATCTGTTGTGCCATGGATCTAATTGAGGTGTAAAAATGGTAAGAACTTTATGACTAGCAGGATTATGCATTACATGCGAGCCATTCTGAACCTCAGCTGCACCAATTATTCTCCAGGTGTGCAAATTCTGTATAAAACATATGTGATTATAAAAGAGTAAACAACAATTAGAATGAGAAGTGAGTTTGGTAACAGAAATATGATTAAATTGGAATTCAGGAATATACAAAACATCATTAAGAACCAAACAAGAAGAAATTTTAGTAAAAATCTTGGTGCCATTTAGAAGAGTAACAAAAACTAGGCATATTGCTCATTCAATCCTTATAGGAATCGGATAACATAATCATGATCCTGATTTTTTTTACTTTTAACAAAACAGCACCACAAAACACATTGATTGCTATAAGAACAAAGAGGGATTGGCCTAAAATTCAATAATTCATCCCAAAGAATCTTTAATTTAGTGAAGTAATCAGTCACAAACCTTTCTCCCTGCTTAAGTGAGTATATTTCTTCTCGCAAGTAAGAGATTCATAAAATATCAACTTGAGAAAATCTTTCTCTTTGGTCTTTCCAAACATCGACTACCTTATCTATCCATATTACACTTTGATTAATTGAAGAAGATAGAGAATGAATCAACTAAGAAAGTACCATAGTATTGCACCTCTGCCATGCCAAATACAAAGGATCTATAGTCTTTGGAGCATTAAGAGATCCATCTACAAACTATAACTTGTTCTTGGATAGAAGAGCCATTTGCATTGCTCTTGATCAGGAATGATAATGGGGCCCTGTGAGAACAGGAGATGCCAAAACCAATACAAGATTTTCATTTGGATGAATGTAATACGGGCTAGAAGGATTTTGAGTAGGATCATTGGCTGCCATGAGGGAATCTTAGGGTTTCAGTAGAAGAGGAAGAAAATAAACAAAAGAAAAAAAAAAGCTTAGAGAAGAGAAAATGATAACCACTCTAACACCATATGAAAAATTGAAATAGAATTCATCGATTGGAAAACTACACAAGATACACTGTTCAGCTCACAATACCTATATATATACAAAGAGCTAACGGATGAAACTACTTTACTAATAAATTGTACACATGGATGACAACTCTAACAAACTGAAACTTTCATCAACTGACTTTGGCGCCTTCTATTCTTTGATCTAATAATCTGCGCTACCTTATATGGCAGGGAAGGCTCCTTCCTTCTCTGCTCAATTATGGGTTAACTCTCCCCACTACAGCGTGGGATGTACATAGGGTTTTAGTTAGATTTCTAACAACTTTGAACTTTTGGTGAGAGTTTACTATCTTTTTCCATTTTTTATGTACTTTATGGTTGAATGGTGGGCTTGCTATCTTCTGCCATTTTTGTATGTACTTTTATGGTTAAATGGTGGGCTTTTTGGCTTGATGAATTGTGGAGAGAACTTGGGGTGTATGAACCGATGTTTTGTGAAGTCGGTGACCCTTTTGGCCAGGAAATAGGTCAAAAGCTTTACCTCCTATCTTTCATCTCTAGTTTTTTTTGGGGAGTTGTGCTTTTATAGTTGTTTTTAAGAAATAGGGATCCTAAGGATACAAGTGCTAGTTAAACGTTTGTAGACTATGGCTGTCTTCTCTGACTATAAGAAAGTGATACACCATCAGCTCTCTTCCTTTACTATCCTTCCCCAAGGAGTCTTGGTGGTTCTTGGCTTCCATGATCTTACACTCAATATTCTGATTGGTGCTTAACTGTTGCTGCCCTTTAAGGATCTGTTTGGATGAGGTGAGGGAAGGGTAAGTAATGGAATGATAAGATAGGGTAAGGAAGGGAAAGGGTAAAGAAAGTTACAATAAAAAAAATCTCATGTTTGGGAAGAAGTGAATGAATAGAAAGATAAGGAGAGGTAATGCATATTCTTTATGTTTGGAAAGAGGCGAATGAGGAGTAAATTTAAGGAGTATAAAAATAGAAATATTCATAACTATCATCTCTTTCTCCTTACACCCCAATTTGGAGTAAAAAAAAATTGAGAATTGAGGGGTAAGAGAGGGTAAGGCTTACTTTTACTTACCTTTATTCTTCATTAACTCACCTCTTCTTAAACAGGATAAAATAATTATTTATCCCTCCTTATCTTTATTTACCTCTCCTTCACCCTCGTCCAAACAGTGTATAAAGTGTTGTTGTGCTAAAAGCCTTTTGGTTTTGGCATTCAGCCCTGCATGGCCCTGGCAATGTGCTGCAGTTTCATTTGGTCTCTTTCCGGGTGAAAGGTTTTGACGAAGAGTATTCTTGTTTCCTTGTCATTCCAAGTTGTTGAGTTTAAGTGCATAATCCACCTCAGCTACGGTTCCTCTTAACGGATATGAGCTTTATTGTAGGATGTAGTTAGCTGTAGCTAAGCACTCTTTTTATTAAATCATAAGCTTTTGGCCTTCATGGCTTGTTTTAATATTTCTTATGTAATTCTGGTCATGGACTACTCTTTATAGGTTGTTTCAATTCATTTTACCCTTCGAAGGTGTGAGTTGTGCCATCACAGGAAACCAACATATATTATGACTCTTATTTTTAGCAAGAAATTATATTATTTTTGCCTATAAAAATCAAATACTAAAAAATTAGCTGTAAATATAATTAAAAAAAAAAAATCCAGACTTATCTGTATGCTATTTAAGGGCAAACCGAATATTTTGAGGTTGAGCAGTCCTATCCTTTTTAATCTACTCAAGTTAAATCGCGCGATTTAATTCGCTTTTTCGCCAATTGTACAGATAGAGAGAGAGAGAGAGAGAGAGAGAGTTTTTACATTTTGTTTACCTTTTAATTAGGTTTTATCAAGAAGAGGGAGCCTTCTATAATTGAAGTTGATCGATCAAAGCACCGTTCAATTGATTGATCGATCCCTAATTTTGAGAGCGAGAAAGAGGATATGGCGATCCTTTACGCGCTGGTAGCGAGGGGATCGGTGGTTCTGGCGGAGTTTACTGCGACGGCGACCAACGCTAGCGCCATTGCAAGGCAGATATTGGAGAAGATACCAGGCAATAATGACAGCCATGTCTCTTATTCTCAAGATCGTTATATATTTCATGTCAAACGCACCGATGGCCTCACTGTTCTCTGTATGGCCGATGATACCGCTGGAAGTAAGGCCTTTTTGTTCTTCAATTCACTTTGTTACTGATTCTACAACGCTTTATTTTTCATGCTAATTTTGTGTATGAGATTGAGAATGAGAACTGGTAGCTTAGGAGTATGACTCAATTTTCCACACTGTATTTGATTCAACATAGTGGCTTGTCCTGAGCTTCAATCATTGTTTTTTTTTTTTTATATCGGTAATATCTCTTCTTGCCTTTTGTGTGCTCGCGTAAGTTGCGTTTATAGCTGTCCATTGAGCATCTGCCCCGTGGTGCTTTTATATAGCTTGCCAAATAACCTGTTACACACTCTTGCGGGGGAGATCTGGACGTTATGAATCACGAATACATCAGCATTTCAAGTAACGTGACTATGTCTTGATTCCTTATTGCAGCACCATCTGGGATTGCCAATACTCTGCAGCTCATCAGTTGAGCTACATTGAATCTACTTGCTATTTTTCCCTGTTTTTAAGGTTACATTATTATAAATTTCACCTGGCCAGGGCAGAATTTGAATGTGCCATGTCTCCCATGGAATTTTGTTTATAAGAATTTTGTATCCTGATCGAATAAACTAGTTATGCTCATGTGCAGTTTTTAGGTAGTTTTAAGCTTCCAAATATCAGTTATTTATTTTACTTTTATTTGGGGGACGACCATGTGTTGTGACCATCACATTTTTCTTCAAATTTCTAAGTTGTTGGATGCTTGGCAATAAGGATAACAAATGAATATTGTGAGGAAAACTTGCATAATCTCTTGCTGATCCATCCAATTTACAACGAGTTAATGCTTTATGCAGGAAGAATTCCTTTTGCGTTTCTTGAAGACATTCATCAAAGATTTGTTAGGACTTATGGCCGTGCTGTTCATTCAGCCCAGGCTTATGCCATGAATGATGAATTTTCAAGGGTTTTGAGCCAGCAAATGGAGTATTACTCAAATGATCCAAATGCTGACAGGATAAATAGACTAAAAGGTGAAATGAGTCAGGTAAGTTTAGATTCTTTGCACAAACTATGAATTCAAATATTGTATGTCATGTGTTTCCATCCATGAGTTGCATTAAGCAAATTGACATGTGGTCCCAGTCTATTTTGCCCTTTCATTGCTTTGTCAAAGGATTTTGATTAGTTAAAATTGAAGATTCATGGAGTAAAATCTCACTCTGACACTGAATGATAAGTTTGGTTATGCACCCCTTTGTATAATGGATGTGCTCATGATTTATTAATCTCCACTTTGCCTTCAGACTTTAGAGTTCAATCTTATGGCCTTCCTCTATATTTGATGTTCACAAGTTTACAGTTGACTGCATATTGTCTGGGTTCTCCCCCCTCCCCCCAAATTCCTTGTAGGTGCGAAATGTCATGATTGAGAATATTGACAAAGTTTTAGAGAGAGGAGATCGTTTGGAATTGCTGGTTGATAAAACTGCTAATATGCAAGGGAACACCTTCCGTTTCAGAAAGCAAGCTCGTCGTTTCAGAAACACAGTATGGTGGAGAAACGTCAAGCTTACGTATGTTGTCTGAAACAGTTTTCTTAAATACAAAATAGTGTACCATTATGCAACAGAAAGAAGAGATGTTAAGATCTATTCTTCTGTTGCTGATTGACTGATTGTTTGCTTATTTCAGGATTGCTTTGATTGTCCTCCTCCTAGTGATTGTCTATGTTGTACTGGCTTTTGTGTGCCATGGACTTACACTACCTACCTGCCTGAAGTGACAGCTAGCATTGAGTGAGATTCTGGCGTGCTTCGTGCCCTTTTTTAGTGTGGGATATGACATTTCTATTTAAAGTTCCTTTCCTGCAAGTTCTGTTAGTTTTTTTGTCGTGCAATATGAAATGCTTGAATTGTCTGTGGGCATAGTTACAGCTTCTGACTGTGACATTGATTCTCTTTGAGACAAATGGGTTGAGGTTGAATGTCTAGTGAAGCCTTGGCTTGAGTTGTATTTATCGTGGGGTAATTTTTTGGTGTAAAATCCGTAAGGCTTTGTCATTTGTTTTTTTTCATTTGTTTTTTTTTTTAAAATTGTTATTTTAACTCAGTTTTTACTTGTGTCAATAAATTGCAAATAAATGGCTTGGCTAGAAGGGAGAGAAGGGAGATTGGGGTGAAAGGGCTTGGTACTTCTGGGAAAAAACAACTTGTGATTGCAGGCAGTCATCATTGCCACATGCTTTCACTTTTCAATGTCTTAAAACTTGTTTTTGCCAAAGCATAGCTCATGCTTGAAGAAATGAGATTTGCAATAAATTATTTGGACATCTCAAATTTGCTATGATTGTCATGGTATTGATGGCCTGATGAGAAAGACATGTTTAAATTTATGTAGGCAATTATGCTAAGCTAAAGCTAGAAAAGAAATGAACGAACTGTCGGAAAACATTTTGTAGAGCCTATCCCAGATATTTGAGCTTCATCCATTAGGATTTAAGGACCAACGGGAACGTTGGTGTCCTTCGAAGGAGAAGAATAATTCGAGAATAAAGCCACAAAGGCTTGCACCTGCGCTACAAAGCTAGCAACTTGCATTATGTAAAATGTGTGTAGATTTTCATTTCTCATTACAGAACCATTGGGGGAGCAAAGAAGCATCTTGTGTCTTATGAACACAGGTCCAAAGCTAATTGAAAAATCTTAACAAGGAAACAACTGTACAAACGAAATGAACGGAAACTATTGAGAAAGGTGTCGCATCAACCCAATTCCTAGAAATTTCCTTATTGTACATTTTTTTAAGGAAATTTCCAACATCAAATTTGTACGTTGAAAGGACATTAATATTCTCTTGTGCGAAAAATTTTAGAATAACACTTTTACATAATTTCTCGTCTTGAACATAGAACAGCAAAGAACAACAAAGAACAACATTTGCGTCAGATACACAAATATATAACAGCTGTTGACATACTGGCTAGATTTTGATCAATTTCTATTCAATTCTTAATTAAACAGATTCAGTTCTAATCTAGCTGTTAACGAAGAATATTAGCAGAATTTTCTGAATTAAACCGATTCAGTTCTAATCTGGCTGTTAGCGAAGAAAATTAGCAGAATTCTAAGAACATCTTCTCATCTACCTCCACAAAAAAAAAAAAAAAAAAAAGTGATTGAGAACGGCGCAAATATCAAAACATAAAAAGTAACGCTCCATGAACCATGAACAAGCCAAGTGATGACAACTAACAAGGGCTCAATAGGTCAGACAATGAGACTCCAGTTAACATTTTCCAACTATTTTACACTCTTGAGACTGAGAAGAGAAAGAGGGTAGTTGTGCTATCCTTAGATAACAAGGAAGGGGGAAAAAGAAAAGAAAAAAAGGGAATCCATTAATGTGAAAAGGCATTTTGAATTTCTTGCTAGTTTCTACACACAACTATGCATCTAATTTACACTAGTTGTCTACAAGACTTAATTTATTCAACAAGTCCTCCAATTCTTGCAAAGCAATCTTATAATGATCTGGTGATTGTGCTCCTCCTTCCACAATTGGAATGGCCACCTTATAAGGATGAATCTGCCGGTAAATTGGGTTATACACATCAATATTACTGGAAACATGATCTGGAAAACACTTGAACTTGAAATCTTTACTCCAACGCGGCAGAATGTAGCGGGCAGGGATTTCTTCCACCCCATTATAATTAAGAACATTTAATGCATGCCTGCATAGATAACCTTTGTAATTGAACAAGCTGCATATGCATCGAATATCCACTTGGCTTGTCTCATATAAAACCTCAAAATGTTTAACCTCCTTCTCACCTCCTTCCACTTCTACCCGTTCTTTAACTATGTATGTAACTATTGGCCCGTTAACACTAACCTGTCTTGTGTTGAAGCACAAGTACACCCCCTCAACCTCAGACTGAAACTTCTTAAAAATTTCTTTTGTATACACTTTAGAGAGCTGCACTTCAAAATTGCATTTTGTTCTCAACTCAAAGCTCGAGTTTCTCGACTCTAGATCTGCCATGGCTTCTCTAAGGTGTTTCCTGTGTAGTGCTAGATCATACTTATCAACAAATTCCTTAAAAGATGTATGTTTATGTACATAACCATCAAAAAAAGCATTTGAACCTTCATTTTCTTGTATGCGAATCATTCCCGCAAAAAATATGTCCTTCAAATAAACTGGAACCCACCGTTGCCTCTCTTCATATAATGTTTGTAGCCATTTATTATCACCCAGTCCATGCTGCCTGATCATTTCAACCCAAGAAGTCTCAAACTCAGCTATCTTCAAAGAATTATACACTGACTTGTTCAATTGTCTTTTGATGGCTTCAAATCCCTTCAACCCTCCCAACCTCTCTGGAACTCTTTGCATAATATATGACAGGCAATAACAATGATGGGCTTCAGGGAAGACCTCAGACACTGCACTTTGCAAGGGTTTACACTGGTCAGTAATGATAACCTGTGGAGGACGCCCTTGCATGCATTTAAGCCATGCCCTGAAAATCCAAACAAAATATTCTACTGAATCATGTCCAAGAAAGCCGCAGCCCAATAATATTGATTGTCCATGGTGGTTAACACCAACAAATGAAATCAGAGGGATCTCATATTTGTTTGTCAAGCATGTTGTGTCAATTGCAACTGTATCATGAAAATATCCATATGCAGCCCTGGATCTAGCATCAGTCCAAAACACATTCCTCAAGCGCCCATCATCATCAAGATCCATCAAGTAAAAGAAGTTTGGACTTGTCAACTTCATGCGACAAAAGTAGTTATACACTGCATGTGCATCTCCTTCTTTAAGTTCCAAATGTTTAGAGTGATCAACAAGATTAGCACCCTCTCTTTTATCAAAATTTGAGTATCCATTACTCCCAGCATCCATGAGAGCTGTTCGATACAATTTGATGGTGTGTACTTCTGTGACAGGCTCTGGAGGTTGTTGAGCTTTCTGAGCTGCAATAATCATTTTTTTATGCGACTTATAAAACCGTTTAATTTGGGGGTTCACAGGATGGTTGTGTTCAAGCTCAACTTCAACTATTCTCCACCTTTTTGAGTCCACAAGCCTAATGACTATCATTGCAGGACAACCAGTTCTTGTTTCTGGTCGTGGATTATTTGCTTCACTCTTTTTCTTAAAACCTGCACTACTGCAGCTAAGTTTTGCTCTATACCGTTCCTTTCTCTTCGATCTAAACCATGAATTGCTCACTCTAATGCCAAATCCTTGTTCCTTAGCATATACATTATAAAAATCATAAACTTCATCAAAAGAATCAAACTCCAAACCCACAGTAGGTGGGAGGGGTTCTTTCTTTAAATATCTTTCACTAGTTTCATTGTCATGTTCTACTGCACTACAGTCTTCCTCAAACTCATAGTCATTGCCTTCATCAAATACTGGCTCACTATTGAGACAAACTTCTTCCATCTGAGAAAAAATTGAAAGGAACACTAAATAAATAATGTTTTAAACTAAGTATTATGGGCAAAAAATAAATAATGTTGCAAATGCCATCACAACTTCCTATATCAAGTTCCATAGACAATCAGATAGTGTAATTAAACTTGTCCCTTCTAATGGCCTTGACTGTTGTCAAAAAAAAGTACGCTAAGATGATAGGATAGGTGAACCTACTTGAAAGTGTCAAAGAACCATGCAGGACAACATGACAGACAGAAAAGCGAGAATAAAATCTGCTTAACAATGAAATTAAGATAATTATATATGCAAATTAAAATCAGTAGAAACAAAATAAAACTGATTAATTACAGGATAAAAGCTACTAAAAAATTCTGGCTCTGGCATAGACATTCATCTATAACTACCATAACGTGCAAACCTTTTGAAACTGAATTTTCATAGATGGTGAGCATACCTTTTTGGATGAGAAATTTAATCCAAGATTAGTACAATAAGCACCAATAAATTGTCATTAATCATTAGCATCCTTCATTTGCTTCTTTACCAATCATAATTTGGAATGATCATGTAAAAATATGTCACAATTTGGCAAACATTAAAAGGTTGTCAGTGGTAGTGGATAAGTAATTAATGAAAGACAATAAGATAATTTGATAATTGCTGCTGCTCTCAAATATTGTCAGGTAATATAGCAGGGCATTATTTAGGCTATTTCAACCAGAAAATTTACAATGTCACCAAAAAAGGTACCTTAAGATAATCAAATCAAATTATATAATGGTTGATCAGTTCACCTTATTGGCTTCCTCATCAAATTATAATCCAACCAAAATACTTCTAAAGTTCCATAAGAAGCAAGTATATCAGATTAGAGACAAACCCCAGAGGTTGTGACAGTTTAAGCACATTAGCAAGCTTACAGCGTCCTCTCTGAGCATGAATAAAATAATCTCCAACCAGTGTTCATAAGCAAAGACATATAGTGACCTATCCATGAAACGATTCATCATTTATGTAATTCATGATCGTATAGAAATAGTATGCTTCTAAAAATATTCAAAATTTAATATAAAATAAGAAAAAATTGATAATTAATATCATTTCTCTTCTTCAAAAGCTATGTTCACCTAATGGATCTAAGAACTAGCCTTAGGATCAGTGAATTCCACCATTTTATGCTCTTAGAATTTCAAAGCATCACATTCTCTGCAATTAAACAGATATCAATCAAAACCCTAGCTGCAATTAAAAATTAGGTTAAACCTCGAAATTCGCGATGTCAGAGAGAGAAATTTAGATGATCTTACAGTGATCAACTCAGCTAGACTCGACAGGAATCGGCTGTGAGATTAAAAGTAGCTGAGTCAGTTCATCCGAGTTGGCGCTGAAGGAAAGTGCGAGTCACACTGGGGCTTACGGAGGTTTCACAGATCTTCCGACTCTGCGAGCTGACGCGTGGGGGTTAAGTATCTTAGGACTGTCTTTTAACTGGTCATAATACGTTTTTTTGCATTTTGATCCTTCAACTCGTGCTCATTTGCTATTGATTCTCGGGCAGGGTGTTTCGTGAAAAAATAACGCTCGCTTTGAAACGACACTAATGACTAAACGGCATAACTGCAAACGGCTGTTCATTTTGACTAAACGGCATAATATAATTTCACTTGATCAAAACCTTATAAATCGAGAAATTATACTACGAATTCGATGTGACACATCAAATAACTAGTCCACGTTATATATGAATAATTTATAATTTAATTTTTAATTACATTATAAATAAAATATTACTATTAAATTAATTTTTAATTAAATTCTTTCTTATTTAATTTAATAAATTTCTATCTATTATAATAATAAAATTTTAATTTATTTATGATACAATTAATTAAAATATTTATTTACTTCTTTATATATATATATATTAATAATAGTTTATATAATTATTTTGTTTAAAATGTAATAAAATTATTTTTTAAAAAATAATTTAAATATTAAATTTAATTATAAAATGTCTTAATTTTTAAAAATTAAATTTAAAAAATAATAATTTAAATTATAAATATTAATATAACATTGAAAATAATAATTAAAAGAAAAATAAAAAAATTAAATATTAATTAATATTAAAAAAATTATTTATGAAATGTAATATATAATATAAAAAAGGTGTTAAGTGATATTTTTTTTAAATATTTTTTTTATTTCATATATATATATATATATATATATATATATATATATATATATATATATATATATATATATATATATATAGATTCGCACAAATTTTAAATTGTTTAATTATTATATTAAATATTTTTTAGTTAATATATTTAAAATATTATATTTTTTAATAATAGAGCACTAACTGCAATATTAAGTACAGCCTAAGTGTTGTTATTGGGTTATCCCTGCTGCTGACGTGGCCCAGGTGGGAAAACAACATAGAACATCTGGATCCTGCTTAAAATGGGGCATCTCATGTTCCATTTTAGCCCAACAAAAGTGCTTTCGATTGGAAAAGAAAAAATTAAATCCTTTCATTTAAAGTCTATACACTTATTTAAAATCAAAATTGGATTAAATTTAAATTAGATTAAAATCGATTAGTTTAATTTTAAATTAAAATCAAACATTTCTCTATATAGAAGATTTTTTTAATTATTAAATTTAATTAAAATAAATTAAATTAAAATTAAAATCGAAACCAAAATTATAAAACCAATTCAGTTAGCAGCCTAAAAACCGAGCTCTGACTGAATCTGCTACTTCCACGTGTTCTATAAAATTATTAAAAAGCAAATATTTCTTTTAAAAACAAACCATTCGTAATCATACTTAAAAATTAAGCTAGATTTAAGTGTTAAATTATGTACATAAACAGCGAGTCTAATCAATCACATATGCGCACCACCGCCCAGAATCATTATCACTGAAATCTACCGAGCAGGAGCTGCCTGCAGGCCAACGAAAAATCTAGAGTCCTCCAATCAAACACGCCCATCACAAAATTAAGGAAACCTCTTTTATTGGGTCCCAAAATTATTTCATTTTTATGCTGACGTGTACCCATCCTCTGAGACGTGGATTCATCGCAGGCCCTTTTGTGGGCCCAGTGCACGTGCACTTCGAAGGAATAAACTGCAGGAGATAATCTGCCGTTGGCAGTCTACCAAACCAACGGCTTACAAGCACATGTCCCACCTAATAAACTTATACCCAACCGCACTGCATCAGCAGCATTACCCTTCAACTCAATACAGTGGATGAGGAGGCCAAGGGAAGGAGGCATTTTTTTTTTTAACAAAAAAAAAGAAAGAAGCGCAGGTTAACTAAAATGGGCCGCTAATTGTCCAAAGCCTTTCCTCTAGTCCTCTACCCTCCCTAGCCACATATCAGCCTCTCTGTTTCTTCTTCCGTCTTTGATTGAACCAGAGGCAGAGGGACACAAACCCCAACAAAGCAATGAAGCACACTTCATCTGAAGCGGTCCCGTCCTCACCATCGCCAGCTTCCTCCTCCTCTGTCGCTGCGTCCGCTCTTACCGACCAGTATCCGCCCGCCACTTCATCGTCGTCTTCGTCAATCCCGACGGAGGACTTGGCCGTAGGGTCCACTAGGGATGGGAGCGGTGGGGCGCAGGAAACCGTGACCGTCGATCGTCGAGGAGAGTACTCGGCTATCTGCCGATGGACTGTCCACAACTTCCCTCGTATTAAAGCTAGGGCAATTTGGAGCAAGTACTTTGAGGTTGGCGGCTATGATTGTCGCCTGTTAATTTACCCTAAAGGAGACTCACAAGCTTTGCCAGGATACATCTCTATCTATCTCCAAATCATGGACCCTCGGGGCACCGCTTCTTCCAAATGGGACTGCTTCGCCAGCTACCGTTTAGCTATCGTCAACCTAGCCGACGATTCCAAAACCATTCATCGGGATTCGTGGCACAGATTCTCTAGCAAGAAAAAATCTCACGGTTGGTGTGATTTCACCCCTTCGTCTACTGTATTCGATTCTAAATTAGGTTATTTGTTCAATAATGATTCCGTTCTTATCACTGCCGACATTTTAATCCTTCATGAATCCGTTGGTTTTATGCGGGATAATAATGACTTGCAATCAGCGTCTTCTTCAATAATATCATCATCGGTGGTTGCGGGTCCAGTATCCGATGTGTTAAGCGGTAAATTTACTTGGAAAGTGCATAATTTTAGTTTGTTTAAGGAAATGATTAAGACACAGAAGATAATGAGCCCGGTGTTTCCAGCCGGCGAGTGTAATCTGAGAATCAGTGTGTACCAGAGCTCAGTAAATGGGCAAGATTATTTGTCTATGTGTTTGGAGAGCAAGGACACGGAGAAGACAATTGTGTCTGATAGGAGTTGTTGGTGTTTATTTAGAATGTCTGCGTTGAACCAAAAGCCTGGGTCCAATCACATGCATAGAGACTCATATGGGCGGTTTGCTGCGGATAATAAGACTGGTGATAATACAAGTTTGGGCTGGAATGATTATATGAAAATGTCTGATTTTGTTGGGCCAGACTCAGGATTTTTGGTGGACGATACTGCAGTTTTCAGTACTTCATTTCATGTGATTAAGGAGTTCAGTAGCTTCTCAAAGAATGGGGGTTTAATGGGAGGGAGGAGTGGGAATGGGGCAAGGAAGTCAGATGGGCACATGGGCAAATTTACTTGGAGGATTGAAAATTTTACAAGGTTGAAGGATCTGTTGAAGAAGAGGAAGATTACAGGTCTTTGCATCAAGAGCAGGAGGTTTCAGATTGGGAACCGAGATTGTCGTCTCATTGTTTATCCCCGAGGTAAAGAAATAACTTTTATGGCTTTGGTTGATTCCAAATATACATATCAATACAGTTTCCTGAGTAACTTCTTGCAATGATTAATAAATTTTGGAATAATGCAGGATGTCACATGGATAAATGAGAACTATTAGTCTACTAGTTTCCAATTTCTTTGGATAGAAAAGGCATATGTTTTATCTTCAATGCCGATCCTTTGTCCCGAACTTAATTTAATTTTAAGTAGAATTATGGTTCCTTGTTATGTTTTTTTTTTTCTTTTTTTTTTTTTTAATTTGCATAATTGGATCATAGTGGTGGCACCATGTCTTTGCTGCTTACAATTTAAGCTTTAATTCCCATGCCTAAAAGTATCTGAGCTTAAATGACATTTGGTAGTCTATTGTACTATAACACTATATAATCTTCTTCTTATTCTTTCCTTTTAAAGATGGATCCCTTACACTATGCTACTAGGACCATCATCGCGGTGAATTCTTTAAGCTCTATTTTTGATCCTTGCCATTTGAGTTCTTTAAAAATGTTGCTCATGCTGCATTAGGTAAGTGCAGGCTGTTTTGCCTGCGTGCATTCAATATTCAGATGGTGGATATGCGAACTAAACTGACAGTTGCTTAGATTGTGTAGGACAGTAAACTGATGAGTATTTGCTGTATATTTGGTTATATCAGAGTAAATTAACAAGAATTTGTATCTTTGGTGGTACCAGGGCAGTCTCAGCCACCATGCCACCTTTCTGTGTTTCTTGAAGTTACAGATTCACGAAATACTTCCAGTGATTGGAGTTGT
The DNA here is from genome assembly GCF_030052815.1 of Hevea brasiliensis. Classification (NCBI taxonomy): domain Eukaryota; kingdom Viridiplantae; phylum Streptophyta; class Magnoliopsida; order Malpighiales; family Euphorbiaceae; genus Hevea; species Hevea brasiliensis. The sequence goes on along the minus strand of NC_079503.1, from coordinate 1,735,415 downwards.
TTTGTGAGCCATCGTTTGTCGGTTTTGAACCAGAAGATGGAGGAGAAATCTGTAACAAAGGAATCTCAGAATCGCTATTCCAAAGCTGCAAAAGATTGGGGTTGGCGTGAATTTGTGACGCTTACTAGCCTATTTGATCAAGATTCTGGGTTTCTTGTTCAGGATACTGTTGTGTTCTCTGCAGAGGTTCTCATTTTGAAAGAGACATCAATAATGCAGGATTTTACCGATCAGGATATTGAGGCAAATGGTACTGGTTCCCAGGTTGAAAGGGTTGGCAGAAAAAGTTCATTCACATGGAAGGTGGAAAACTTTTTGTCTTTCAAGGAAATAATGGAAACCCGAAAAATCTTCAGCAAGTTCTTTCAAGCTGGTGGATGTGAGCTTCGTATTGGTGGGTTCTCATATGTGGTCCTCTCTCTGCTGACACTCTAGTTTGTTTGTCTCCTTTTGTTATTCAACTGATGTTCCATGTTTTTCCTGATGCAGGTGTCTATGAATCCTTTGACACCATATGTATATATTTAGAGAGTGACCAGTCAGTTGGTAGTGATCCAGATAAAAATTTCTGGGTCAGATATAGGATGGCTGTGGTGAATCAAAAGAATCCAGCGAAGACTGTGTGGAAGGAGTCTTCTATTTGTACAAAGACATGGAATAATTCTGTTCTGCAATTTATGAAGGTGTCCGATATGTTGGAAGCAGACGCTGGGTTCCTTCTGCGTGACACTGTTGTTTTTGTTTGTGAAATATTGGATTGCTGTCCTTGGTTTGAGTTTTCAGATCTAGAGGTTAGTGCTTATGGTCATCCATCTATCTATCATTTTCATGCTATTTATGTACACGAGATTTACTCAAATGGGATATAATCAACATCTTAAATATGTTATTCAAAGGATGCTTTGATGGTTTTGAAATTACTTGATTGTTGAGGGCCAACACAATCTAGACTTAAAGGCTACTCTGGAGTTAAGACTATTGATTTTCATGTATCTTCTGTGTAACTTTTGACATTTTGCTACATGACTGAGTTGCATTGGGATATGCTAAGCGGAAATTCCAATACAATGATGTTTTGTGTACACTTATATACTCAGTGCCTAAGTGTGCATTACATCTTAATCTTTGAATGGTTGCAAGGTGTAATATATTTTTAATCTCTAGTTCGTGATCTGTTTTTCTTCTGTTCATGATTAGGCAACGTTGGATAACCCAATATCCAAATGAAGATGCAGGTTGGATATAGGTCTTATATTAGAAGTTACTTTACGTGTGTCAAAATGCGTCAGTTCTTAGTTTGAGGTGTATATTTGATGACTGATGACTCACATTACCATTACAACCGTATATCTGTTAACGAATCATTAAGTGTACCAATATGAAAAAAATTCATGATATCCTTGAGATTATTTTTTAGTTTCCTTGCTAACTGTTATACTTCCATTCATTTTTCTCCTTTTTTTGGATATTATGCAATCATGTTTTTTCCCCTATCAATTATCACATTCTTTTATCCAAACAAGAGTGATTACCATTAATATGATTTCCACTGTGAATGATATACTTGTGAGGAAGAAATTTGTTCTCTTATTCTTCTTCAAATAGTTGCCCTTGCGTGCTGTGGCCATTTTAGTCCATGCCTGTTAGTAGTCCTGGAAATGGGATTATATTCTTGTAAATTATCTTCATAACATCAATCATAACTATCTCCTTAGGAGCTAGGCTGCTAACTGTTGTTCTACTTTGTTAGGTCTTGGCCTCTGAGGATGATCATGATGCTTTAACAACTGATCCTGATGAACTCATTGATTCTGAAGACAGTGAAGGAGTGAGTGGAGATGAAGAAGATATCTTTAGAAACCTTCTTTCTAGAGCCGGCTTTCACCTGACATATGGAGATAATCCTTCACAGCCACAGGTTACCTTAAGGGAGAAGCTTCTAATGGATGCTGGTGCAATTGCTGGTTTTTTGACTGGATTACGTGTCTATTTGGACGATCCTGCTAAGGTAAAGCGATTGCTTCTTCCAACTAAGCTTTCTAGTACCAGTGATGGAAAGAAGGCAGCAAAAGCTGATGAATCTTCTCCGAGCTTGATGAATCTGCTGATGGGAGTTAAAGTTTTGCAGCAAGCAATTATAGATTTACTCCTGGACATAATGGTTGAATGTTGTCAACCTTCAGAAGGAAGTTCCAATGATGATTTATCTGATGTGAACTCAAAGCCTTCTGTTGATGGCAGTGGTGCTGACAGTCCATTGGAATCTGATAGGGAAAGTGGAGCAACAGAAACTGCTCAATTTCCTGTATATGAGAGATTGGATTCTGGTGTAGATGATATTACCAGTGCATCTGCTGTACAAAGCTCTGATGCAAATGGGATTGATATGCCTGGAAAAGCTCTTCCTGGACAGCCTATTTGTCCACCAGTAACAACAGCTGGAGCTTCTTTGGAAAATGCTTCCCTTCGATCTAAGGTATGTTTCTTCTCTCTCTCTCTCTCTCTCTCTCTCTCTCTCTCTCTCTCCTGCTGCATAAGTGTTAAACTTCATAACTCAATTCTTTGATTTTATTAACTAGTTGGAAAGTTGAATTTTCAGGCCAAGTGGCCAGAACAATCTGAGGAGCTCTTAGGATTGATTGTAAACTCACTGAGAGCGCTTGATGGAGCTGTTCCACAAGGCTGTCCTGAGCCAAGACGAAGGCCTCAATCTGCACAAAAGATTGCTCTTGTACTGGATAAAGCTCCAAAACATCTGCAAGTAGACCTTGTAGCTTTAGTCCCCAAGTTAGTTGAGCATTCAGAGCATCCATTGGCAGCATGTGCACTTCTTGAAAGACTTCAAAAGCCTGATGCAGAACCTGCTTTGCGGATACCTGTAAGATATTCCTTGGAAATGCGTTTTGTCTTCTATTTCTATGGTCTATTTGCTTCACTGGGGTCTGTTGTTAGGGCCACGTGAAAAAAGTCACTGAATATTGAATAGGGCATATTTTGCAGCATCTATTTCAATTTTGATGATGGTATGCACTTATATATTTCTCTTGTTGTCTGTCACAACACATTTTATTGCAAGATTATAATGGTTTTTGTGTCACAGGTTTTTGGTGCTCTTAGTCAAATGGAATGTGGCAGTGATGTGTGGGAACGCATTTTATTTCAATCTTTTGAGCTTTTGGCTGACTCAAATGATGAACCTCTTGCTGCAACAATAGATTTTATATTTAAAGCTGCATCACAGTGCCAACATCTTCCTGAAGCAGTATCTTCTCCTTTCTAAAATTTCTAATTATATTGTCCAAACACAATTTTCTTTATTCATTTGTAATATTCTTTATTTTCTTTTGTAGGTTAGGTCTGTTCGTGTTAGGCTAAAAAATTTGGGTGCTGAGGTGTCTCCTTGTGTCCTGGATTTTTTGAGTAAAACTGTAAATAGTTGGGGAGATGTTGCCGAAGCCATGCTTAGAGATATTGAAAGTGATGATGATTTTGGGTATGACAGCTCAGCATTGCCATGTGGTCTTTTCTTGTTTGGTGAAAATGGACAGGCTCCTGAAAGGTTGCATTTGATGGACAAGCAGGCCTTCCATGCTAGTTGCCATTTTTCTGATATTTATATCTTGATTGAGATGTTATCTATACCTTGTCTTGCTGTTGAAGCTTCTCAAACATTTGAGAGAGCTATAGCTCGAGGGGCAATTGTAGCTCAATCTGTGGCAATGGTTTTGGAAAGGCGGCTCGCACAGAGATTGAATTTCAGTGCCAGATTTGTGGCTGAAAATTTTCAGCATGCAGATGGTGTAATAGAGGGCGAAGCCACTGAACAGCTGAGAATCCAAAGGGATGATTTTAATGTTGTTCTTGGCCTTGCTGAGACGATGGCCCTTTCAAGGGACCCCTGTGTGAAGGGGTTTGTGAAGATGCTTTACACATTATTGTTTAAATGGTATGCTGATGAGTCTTACAGAGGGAGGATGCTAAAGAGACTTGTTGATCATGCCACCAGTACTACAGATAATAGTCGTGATGTGGATTTAGACTTGGATATATTGGTTATTTTAGTTTGTGAGGAGCAAGAAATTGCCAAACCTGTTCTAAGCATGATGCGGGAGGTTGCTGAACTTGCAAATGTTGATCGGGCTGCTCTTTGGCATCAGTTATGTGCTAGTGAGGATGAAATTGTTCGCATGCGTGAAGAGATGAAGACAGAAATTTCTAATATGGTTCGGGAAAAAGCTCTTCTATCACAAAAATTGAGTGAATCAGAGGCCACTAACAATCGACTCAAGGTACCTGACATATTTAAATTCATGATATGGTCTAGCGAAATGCTATTGCATCTTATGAGCTTTTGGTGTTTGTTAGAATTAACACCTCTACTGATGGCAGTCTGAAATGAGGGCTGAGATGGATCGCTTTACTTGGGAAAAGAAGGAACTTTCTGAACAAATACAGGAAGTTGAAGGTCAGCTTGAGTGGCTACGTTCAGAGCGAGAGGAAGAAACTACCAAGCTTATGGCTGAGAAGAAAGTTCTTCAGGATCGTCTTCATGATGCTGAAACACAGCTCTCTCAGTTGAAGTCCCGGAAACGGGATGAATTGAAGGTAGCCCACAAGCATAGACACATTCCTCCACACACACACAGACAGCCAACTCACTCCTTGTGCTTCATTCTACTGCATGCACTCAGTGAAATCAATCTATTTCACACGCGCTCTTTCTGTTTGTATCTCTCCCCTGTTTTGGCTGTTGATCTCCATGACCTTATTGTGGTTATTTTACTTTGCTGATGAAGAGCATCAATTTACTAATCACATTTTAAAGTCTTCTCTTACCAACTCGTAAAAGCTTTTGATGTAAAATTGGTTTCTGACTCTCAATAATGGAATTCTTCTTGCTACTACATCTTGACTATTGCTTCTTATTGTGATTTGGAAATGAAGAATCCTGTTCTTTTAATTGACACTGTGGGCATATATGGTCTGTATATCCTTGTAAATTTGGTAGTGAGTGTTGGGCACTGAAAGAGTCGTATGCATCTAAGAGAAGAGTTGCAGAGATGAGAATGTTAAGGTGGATGAGTGGCCATACTAGACTAGATATATTAGAGAAAAGGTAGGAGTGGTGCCAATTGAAGATAAGTTGAGAGAAGGGAGATTGAGGTGGTTTGGTCATGTAAACTCCAGTTAGACAAGTAGAGCATTAGCCTAAATTGACTTGGAGGAGAGTAGTACAATATGACCTAGAAGCATTACACATTTCTGAGGATTTAACCCAAAATCGTTCAGAGTGGAGAAAGCGAATCCATATAGCCGACCCCAAATTTTTTGGATAAAAGCTTAGTTGAGTTGAGTAGTTGAGGTGAGTTGAGAAGTTTGTTTTCCCCCTTTGGTGGGGGAAGGGGCTAGGGGTTCATGGAATGGAAATGGTTTAGCTGTTGTGTTATTCTGCCTTTAGTATTGGCTGCTTTTTGCTTCCGTTTGTGACAATGATCTCCATGGATGTGACAGAGAGTGGTAAAGGAGAAAAATGCTCTTGCCGAAAGGTTAAAGAGTGCTGAATCTGCAAGGAAAAGATTTGATGAAGAGTTGAAGCGGTATGCCACAGAGAATGTGACTCGGGAGGAAATCCGTCAGTCATTGGAGGATGAAGTTCGGAGATTGACTCAAACAGTTGGGCAAACGGAAGGAGAAAAGAGGGAGAAAGAAGAACAGATTGCTCGGTGTGAAGCATATATTGATGGGATGGAATCAAAATTGCAGGCCTGCCAGGTTATTACTTTGACATAATTTATTTCTCTGTCTGTGTGTCTGATTCAAAGTTTTAATCTTTTTCTTCATTGTCTAATCATTAAAAGCTGCTTTAGATATGAGTGCATTCTCTGACTCCGATTATGGTTCAAAGGTTTAATCTTTTTCTTCATTGCCTAATCATTAAAAGCTGCTTTAGATATGAGTGCATCCTTGATTAAACTTGCAGTCCATTATTCTAGAGTGAAAGTAATAATATCCTGGAGCCTTGACAACTAGGAGAAGAGGGGTGGAGGGGGATAAAAAAAAAAAAAAAGGCTTCCTATCAATGGGCTTCTCTTAACCTGTTAATTTTAACTCCAAAAATAATCTCAACATATTTAGGTAATGGATCCAAATTTTTCTAGGCTCATTGGGGAAAACTTGATTAATATGGTATATAGTTTGGTGGATTAACTTTGCAAGTAGGTAGTTACGTAAGAGTATAATCAAGGAGGTCTGTCCCAAGGGACTACTAGAATGGGAACAGGAGCAATTTATGAGACACGGGAGGTTGGCCTTATTGGGCACCTTGGCCTTTGGATAAATAAATAAAAATGAGAATAAGAATAAGAAGAAATGATGAGCTGCAATGGAACCTCATGATCCCATGTCAAAAGAAGATAATTATCTTATAATTAGGGGTTTTTTTTTACTTTTGGAATGTTGGGAACGACTGTAATTCAGCTTCTGGTGAGTGCCATTAATGATTATTAATTTGTCAGCAATTTTTTTGACGATCAGTAACTGTCCCTTTCCCTTCCTTCTCTCTCTCTCTCTCTCTATCTGCATCCATTATTTTCCTGTGAATGTGAAAGGTCAGAAATGGTTTTATATCAATTCCCTTGCTTTTTCAGCAATACATTCACACCCTTGAGGCTTCACTTCAAGAAGAAATGTCACGGCATGCTCCTCTTTATGGTGCTGGATTGGAAGCTCTATCAATGAAGGAGTTAGAGACTATATCACGTATTCATGAGGAAGGACTAAGGCAGATCCATGCCCTCCAACAACGCAAGGGAAGTCCTGCTGCCAGTCCTCTTGTGAGCCCCCACACTCTACCACACAATCATGGGTTGTACCCTGCTGCGCCACCTCCAATGGCTGTTGGATTACCTCCTTCACTCATCCCAAATGGCGTTGGAATCCATAGCAATGGACATGTGAATGGTGCTGTAGGACCGTGGTTCAGTCATACCTAAATTTCATTATTGCAGGTTGCATAATGCCAATATAGGTATTTGTTTGCCTAATTTGGGGGGTTTTTTTTTTCTCGGCTGGGAGGACATCTCACTGATTGGGATGTTCTCTTAATGAGTTATTTCTTGGCATTTTGACTGGTAGGACTATTGGAATACTGGAAAAAAAGAATAATACAAATATCAAGTGAAAGAAGGGAAGGGAGAGGGAAGTGGTTCAGGAAATGAATGTCCAATAGAACTAGCAGTTGCTAATGTCATACTTATTTGCTTTTTTTCATAAAGTAAATTATAGGCCTCTTGAAAAGTTTTGTTGATTATGTTATGTGTTTCATTTAATTCTCATTTGGAGCATTTTGTCATCCCTTTGAAAATTACTTTACCCCAATAGTGCAGTCATTTTCAGAAACCAGTGGTGCTACTGCTACTTATGTTTGTTTTTTAGTCTTGAATTTTTGATGCGCCGGTGGCCTTGCTTTTGATAATTAGATTTAGGGGTCCTTTACTTCCTTAGCCTCTCCTTCAGGTCCCATGGCTTGCTTGATAACTGTTGTAAAAATAGGAATTTCTGCCCATGTCCTTGTACAACAAATTTGGCGGGAATCTTTTCTGTTTAAATTAGGGCCTTGAGTAAGCTGTAAAAGCTTGCATTGGAGGTAGGCCCATTGAACAAGACCTTGGGTTCGAGATATCCCTCTCCAGCTCTAAGAAGTAAAATCTTGTGTTGGAGGTAGGCCCATTGAACAACACCTTGGGTTCAAGATCTCCCTCTCCAGCTCTAAAATGACCCACGAGTTTGCTCATAATCCTTTCTGTACCTACGTTGGTGCAAGAGACGATAATTAATTTATACATAATTGTGAAAATAAATACTATTTTTTATAGGCTAAATAAATAGTATATCAATAAGTAAAATAAAAAAAATCCCAAATTTTCAATTCATAGTATTTATTTTGCGAATATTTTATTTTTAAATAAATGTTATTCTTATATCATTGCACTAGATATAGTATTTTTTTTAAAAATAATATTTATAAATATTTAATTTATTCTCTATATTTATTAAAAAAATTCAATTTAATCTATTTTTAACTTTTTATTCAAATTAGTTTTGGATTTTCAATTTAAGTTTATCTCAAAAATTAAAATTTTTAGATTTGATTTCTTGATTTAAATAAAAAAAATAAAGAAATTCAGTTTCTTAATTTTGAAATTAAAATTTTTTAATTTCTTGATTTAATTTAAAAATTTAAAAATTTAATTTTTTGATTTTCTTGAATTAAATTGAATTTAAATTTAAAATTTTAATTTAAATTAAATAAAAAATTTTAAAATAATTAAATTAAACTTTCTCAATAATTATAAGGGTGTAGTCAAATTTTTTTTTGAACCGATCAATCAAATACCAAAATGTGGGAAAATTATATAATACTATTTTAATTTCATTGTGTCCTGTTCGATTCACCAAACGATTGCACCTAAGAGCGAACAACACAAATGATTGCCGACTTGACCTTTATGGTGGCTCGATGGATTGTTTTGGAAGGAGGAGAAAAATGAAGGGAGGAAAAATGAGATGAAAATGGGTCAAGAGAATTCAGAATTTTGTATATCAATATGTAGGTTTCACTTTCCTCCCTCTCCCAATCCCAAGCAGAAGGAAATGTTGTTTGTAAATTGTAATACCAAAATCATATGTTCAACCAAAGGAGAAGAAAATACAAAGTTGCTATCATTCTCTTCAAGTAATTAATGTCAGCCAGATAACGATAATCGATATCATCCCTAAACGTATCGTGATGGTATCCTTCTTCATTTGGATTGATTACAATTTGTATTGTATTTACCTTAAATTGCGGTTTGGTAATCGGCTATTTTGACATTTTTGTCTATTTTTCAACTCATGTTATCCCATACTTGTCATTAAAAGAAAGTTGCAGCTTCAATTGCTCACGCAACCATACCCTTCAAATAGCATTACAAGTTGATTACTTGGTATTTTCCATTATGCATGCATTTGCCAAGAATTTAGTGCTTGGTGAATGGCCACCTTGAATAAAATTTGCTTATTATCTTACCCTTTTCATGGATGAGCAAATCTAAAGTCAATGATTTAAAAGATTTATTCCAAATTACTGTTTACCTAAAGATTAAATTTAATATATTTTAACATCTTTTAAATAATTTTTAAAATTTTTTATCTGTATTGATTAAAACTAAAATATAAAATATATGGTAACACCCTTTTATTAAATACAAAGTTCACATATGATAAATTAATCAGATCTAATAAAAAATTTATCTAAATTGTAAATCAAACTTATTCTAGCAATTAACCGTAAATCTCTTAACAGCTAAATCCAAGCTTCAAACCAAGAAAGTTTAAAATGGTTGACTGTGAAAAATTATTAAAAAAGAGTGGATGGAAGTATATTAGAGTAAATTTAGTACTAAAATAGCGGCTGATCTCCTAATTGAATGACTAGAAAGTTTGCTTGGGTAGAGAAATATACTTTGTTCAGTAATCTCTTGTTTATTTAGAATTAATTTCCATCCACTAAGGAAGCCAAAAAGATAGGAAATCATGTGGGTACGAGGCTTAAATACTTGAGAAAAATAGAGGAAATAATCAATATAAACGTGGCCGATAAATATTATTTGACTTTTTACATATTCTTCTTAGACACCCTTCTCTGCTGTTTCTTCAAATCAATTTCTTCCACTAGTTTTTTAACAATCTATTTAGGTTTATCATATATATATATATATATAGCTATATTCATTCACGAACCCAAAACAGCAATACCCATCTCTCTCTTTCTCTCCCTCTCTCTACAAATATTTCAGGAAAACCTCTGATTGCTTCTGGGTAATATTCTTCTTTCTTCTTCAAGAGATAGACTGTTATCTTCTTGATTATTATTCTCCCTTTCTGGACATTTGTTGAAGACTTTGTTTTTTTGTTTTTTGATATCAGCCGGCTTTGTCCCACTACAATCTCCATGTAAGCTACCTTCAGTTCTTCTTTTCAGTTCCACTTCATGCATGCTCCTCCTCCTTCTCCTCCTCAATACATTGTAAAGCAACGTATATAGAAGTGGCTTTGCATATATATATATATATATATATATATATATATATATATGATGGCCTTCTTGATCTTGATTTACATTTATGTTTGCACATTGCCCTGCAATTACGTATTTACAAACATAATATCTGATTCCATTATCATTTTTCCCTTGGTCACAAAGTTTTAGTTTAACAAGATTCATTACAACCCTTATTAATTATTAAATAAAATGTTAAAATCTATACAAAATAAGCAGTTTATCAAAAATTTTCGTTAATTTTTTTGGATATAAATCATGGCCTTGGTTGCCTTCATTTTACTTTGAAGTAATTCGTTGGTTACTAGCTATTTTAAGCAGTGAGGTACATGAATTAAAACCCTTTTCTTTTTTAAGAATTCTTCTTTATGGGTTGACAAAAAAATATATAAGAAATTCCCACCATGAATGTGGAAGCTTTTTATAGAAAGATTTTTTTTTTTACCCAAATTATTATAAAATCAAGACAGTATTTAAAAATTATAAGTTCACATATTTTTATATTAGAAATTTTTTGTTGACTTTGTCTATGAATGGATTCATCATGGCCATAATCTAAGGGACGTTTTGGTAAAATCCTTTTTTTTTCTTTTTTCAAAGAATCATTTTAAGCCATGAATTGTTCAATCAAATGGACTCGTCTACTATTTCTTATTTCATGTAAGCCTTTCATATTATTTGCTGTATTGAGCTGTCTTAATTATTCATTAGTTTCTCGTAGACGAGAAAATAGATAGCTTAAAAGCCTTTTTTTTTTTAATATTGGTTTTTCACTCTAATTAATTTGCAGGATGAAGAAAGTTTGTTGGCCTTACTTTGATCCTGATTTTGATAATTTCCCAGAGAGGATATACGGCCCCACGTAAGTATATGTATATAATAATTAATCTTCGGGAAAAAAGAAAAAGAATTTAAAGTAAAAAAACCCTAAAATCAAATTAAAATTGCAGATGTAGAGTCTGTATTGACAATGAAAGCATGGAAGATTACACAGTAGTGAAGGTGGATAGCGTAAACAAGCAAGGCCTCCTCCTGGAAGTGGTGCAAGTCTTAACAGATATGAACCTTATCATCTCAAAGGGTTATATTTCCTGTGATGCTGGATGGTTCATGGATGGTATGTATTATTTTCTTTGCTCAACTTCTGATCTCAACAGAGAATTTTCCAATTGCTTTTACTGAATGATTTTTGCATTTTTTTTCACAGTTTTTCATGTTAAAGATGAACATGGCAAGAAACTCACAGACCAGAGTGTTATTGATTATCTCCACCAGGTAATCAAAGCTTTCAGATTGAAGCATTCTAAATTGAGAATTTACAGTCTGAAAACGATTACATAAAATATATATATATATATATACACGAAAACTTAGTGGGAAATGCATGCAGGCAATAAATACAACGAGAGAGACCCCAAGCCCTGCCAAAGCAAAAGCATACGTGAACGATTTTTTTGAAGGTGACCATACAAGTGAGCATACCGCCATTGAAATGAGCGGAACCGATCGGCCTGGACTCTTCTCGGAGATATCAGCCGCTCTAGTGGATCTTCACTGCAACATTGTGGAAGCTCATGCATGGAGCCACAATGCTCGACTTGCTTGCGTCGCCTATATTTCCGATCAATCTACTGACACCCCAATAGAGGACCCTCTCCGCCTGGCCAACATAGAGGACCACCTCACTACGGTGCTCCGTGCCACTGGCCCCCGGCAGCCCAACAACCAAGAAGTGAAAACTGGAGGTGGAATTGTTGCAGGGGAAGGCACGACCGTGACTAATGTGGAAAGAAGGCTGCACCAACTCTTGCTTTCAGTTAGGGACTTTGATGAGCCCACCGGCTCACCGACAACAAGTTATGGATCAGGTTCAGTATCAGATAGTGAAGAAGGAGGCAGGAAGACGGTGGTTTCGATCGAGAACTGCGACGAGAAGGGCTATTCTATTGTGAGCATAGAGTGTAAGGATAGACCAAGGCTCATGTTTGATACGGTGTGTACTTTTACTGATATGCAGTACGTGATTTTCCATGCTTCCATTCGCTCTAGTGACGATGGTTATGCATTTCAGGTAATTACAAAGATAAATCAGAGTATTTTTAAGTCAATTTTCGTACATCAACATTAAAATTTTTTTTCCCTAAAATTCTGGTGCATTTTGCAGGAGTATTTTATTCGACATATTGACGGATATGCGTTGAATACAGAAAGCGAGAAAGAACGGGTAATAAAATGCTTAGAGGCAGCTATAGAACGTAGGGTTTGTGAGGTAAAACACCCACCAAATTCACTTATAAAATATGTGAACCTGAATAAGATTTCAATTTGCCATCTTTTTTTATTTTCTATTCTGTAATGATTTACAGGGAGTGAAGTTACAGTTATGTGCAGAGAATCGAGTGGGACTACTGTCTGATATAACTCGGATTCTACGAGAGAATGGTCTTGCTGTTGTTAGAGCAGACATAGCAACACAAGGAGAGAAAGCAGTGAATGCTTTTTATGTGAAAGACATCTCAGGAAATGAAGTAGACATGGATTTTGTGGAATCTATGAAGAAGGAAATGGGACCAATAGACCTTGAGGTCAAGAATGATTGTATGAGACCAAGCTCTAGAGAAAGGGCCCATTTCTCTATTGGAGACAGGCTTAAATCTCAAATTGAACGCATTTCTCAAAATTTTATTCCAATCAAGTGATTCATGTTATATGTCTCCCTAGATAGTTTCATTGTAAGGAGGTCTTTTATTTCCTTGTAATAGGATTTGTACAAAAATAAAAATCAGGGTACGTTTATCTAGGTGCATTGGTGTTTAGGACGTAAGTAAGGCTTTGCGATTGTGAAGGGAGCTGTCAATTTCTTGGAAGAGGACATAGATTATTAGATATACTTAGTATATAAGAATTTAATACTTTTACACTCATTTATATGAATAAATGAGTATTGCTCTGAGTATATCTAATAATTTCTTAATAATCACCTCTTGTATTTGAATTCTTTAATTCAGTTTAGATTGTAAATAAGAAGAAAATAAGACATTTTTAGACAGCCCAATTATGTAAATATGCAGGGATATAATTAAATCATTTTCATCTAGTTATATATTCTATACGATCACGCACATTGATGCAACTGTTATCGATTATTTCATTTTCATCTTTGAACACTTGCATCTATTAATTATGAGTTCCTGGGATGGGATTAAATTTGATATTTAAGGCCTAAACCTGACAGAAGCATGAAAAAAATTAGTAAAATTTGAATTACTCTATATATGATCATATAAGGCACTGTTCTTCCTCTACTATGATGAGATATCAGTGATTTAGTCTCAGTTTCATGTATTAGTCTATCCAAGTCTCAAATTTATTCTCCTGAGCCATATGGAATGCAGTATCATATGAAACACATCAAATCTCTCAGCTGGCTGGTTCAGCACAAAATGCCTCCTAACAGCTTTTAAACCCTCCTTAAGCTTCAAATATTTTTCTTCAGGAACTGATCTCAACACCTCTTTTAGCCTTGGAATCTCAGATACATTCACCTTTACTGAAAAGGCCTCCCATCTTAAAACATCGCTAAATGGCAGCACGTAATGTTTCGACAAAATCACAGGTATGCATTCGGCATAAATGGCCTCAACAATTCTAGGGCTTGCCACTTCATGCCCGCTTGGACATAGACAAAACTTGGATTGGAGCATGAATGAATAATAATCCAAGTTTTTAGGAAGGTACTCGAAGACACGAAGATCAGAATCACGATCTTTCCACTGGTTGAGGAGGAGGGGACGGATTGGGCCATGTAGCCCACCGGCAAAGAATGCAAGGTAGGGACGTGAGGTATTGGCTGGTGGTGGGGATAGGAGTTGGGGTGGAAATTTTCCGCTGTAGAGGTGGATTTCAGGGAGGCTTACATCCTTTTGGGGATTGAAACCTTCAGAAGTGTTGGCATTGCACAGGACTCGGATTGATGTGTTATAAAGAAGCGGGTGGGCCCGGGATGTGTGGGGACCCTGCAAAAGAAAGACAATATATATGAAGGATATTTTATATTCCAGTCATTTGCACATGTAGCGAAGTTGTGAATGCTAAACCTAGGGCTTCCTTAGTTTGGACATTTGAGAGTTCCAAACTGAAGCTCGATCTTTATATATATCTGGTTGAATTGAATATGTCAAAATAACGGAGAGAATTTATTGCTCAGGATTACTTCAGAGTTTCATTAAGGGTAAAACATCGGTAAATGGAATTCATTTTTTATACAACGAATCCAAAAGGTTAATATACTTCAGATTAATGGGACAAATGGACAAGCTCATTAGGAGAACCTAACCATATACTAGTAGGGATGTGTAAGATAGAACAGTACGTCATGTAACCCAGTTTCCGTATAGCACTGAAGAATGCAGAAAGACTAATCAAGTCCTATTTACGACTGTGAGAATCATGTTAGAACTATAATACAAAGTAAATAAACCAAAAAAAAAGTCCAGAAAAAATACAAAGAATGAAAGTTTGGGATAAAAAGAACTCACCCAATCATGACAAGCGAGCGTGAAGTGGTCCGCCCCGCAGGTTCTATTCCAAAAAGGGTATTTGGTAGATACCACTTTCACATAATCAGCCACAAACTGCCTCAGCGGTGTAAGATCGTATGTGAGAGGCTTATAGAGGTACTTGACCATCCAGGCCACGCTGAAGGGCATGAAATAAACGTGAGCACGTTGAGGATCCCTCGTTCTATACCTCCTGGCACCGTGTTCCATCTCGTGTATAAACCTCCCCTCAACCGTATATATGTCCTTGCATGGCCCATCATGGACGATTGGTAGGTCCCCTTCCGAGTATACGTAGACCTTGAATCTTCTCTCCATCTCCAGATAACTCCTGCAACGGTTTTGAATTATTCATGGGTATTCATGTCATTCCATATTCAGAAGTGTAGGTGCGGCGTGCCATGTGTTTTTGTTTGCAAATGAAAAGCAATTTTGACACTTGTAGACAGCGGAATCTGAAGTCTGTAGACAGCGGAAATTGAAGTCTGAAGCATTTAATAGCCGATTATTTTATATCAGTATTATCGAAGAAACTTCAAAATAATAATGATGGTATAATGGTGTAATGTTACTGATATCATAGAATAAGCTAAGCATGATGAGGCTGCTTTGCGGGCTATTGTAAAATCACATAGCTAACGATGCATAACAATATAATTTACTTAATTTGAATTTCCCTTTCTGGCTGCAACTTGACGTGACCTCAATGGTTCCCTGAGCTTCAGTGAATAAAAACGGTCATTCTTAATCTTAAGCATGACAGGTAAGACACGCATATGTTGCTGCCAACGCCAAGTGCCAAAAACGTATAAATAACGACTGAGAAGCCTTAAAAAGTTTAGGAAAAATGAAGCTAATCGAGCTAAGTTTATGATGACAAAAACATCATATATCTTTCTCCATTGCACCCTTTCTATATTTGGTGGTATTGCACTACCAACGCAGGTATTGTTTCTATAATCTTTTTGTATCCTTTTGAGCTAAGAACCAAAAAGGACTGACCACTAAAGGGTGCCCCGTTCAGAAAAAGGAAGAGTGCCAAGGCTGTCATTACAATAGACAGCAAAAGGGTGTCTTTTATTTTCAGTAGCAATGATGATATACGACTGTGAATCGGTTAGTGACAAAAGAAATGAGTGAGTTTCGAGCGCCCACTTCACATACAAAATCCATGCGTCAGCTAGAAGAATTCTTCCCTGCTTTACATTAAAAAGAAAGAGACTTAAAAAAAATAATAATAAAAAGCTGTTGCAATATTGATAGTTCCTGTCGGTACGGGTACCTTCTAAGCAAAGTATTACATGTAGAATTCAAAAGATTTAAACTTAAATCTTAATTATCTTTGGTCTTTTCGCTTTCAATAAGTGATTAGAAAATGACTTACTGGTAAAATGAGGCGCCGTTACGATAAACAAATTCTCTGTCGACATCGCTTTGGTTGAGGCCGGCAATTGGCGAGACGATTAGAGATGATGTGCCTGCCTTGCGTATTGAAGCTCGAGCTCGAGCTAGTCCTTGTTCCAGCAGCTTTTCTTCTCTGCTGATTGGTTTTGAGATTTTCCTCTGCAATAAATAAAACGTTACTCTAAATGAAAGGACTGTGTGATTTCGGTTTCTGAGCAGTCGCATAACTAAAAGCCAAAGAAAATTGAAATTCCAAACGGTTCTAGAAAGAGAAACCGGTCATCCTCTGCCATAATTTGCAGTTCAAAGACAAAAAAACAAACAAACAGCGAAGAGAAGAGAAGATTACTTACAATGGCAGTACTACTGTTTCTGAATCGGTTGACTGGAGAAGCATAGCTGGACGGAGCAGAATGAACATAGTGGAATTGATCGGAGGGGCCAACAATAGTCTGAAACTGGACGGCAGGCACTGAGATTGAGGATTGAAAATTGGAATGAGAGAAGAATGAAAATGAAGTAAAATTAAAAAGCCCAGAAAGGATCAAAATGAAGAAGATAAAAAGAACAACTAGAAAACAATGAGTGAAGGAAAATGAATGCAGTTTGGTATCCATTTGACACTTGTGTAATCCTTCTATGTAAAATTAACGTAACGGGAAGGTGTTTGGCTGTTGCGATTTTGTTTTCTCCCGGAAATGGAGTGAGAGAGAGATGTGAGGGAAAAAAACAGAAGTTTAAAAAAGCGAGCGCACACACAAATGAGAAACTTTTGTCCTCTATTTCTATAACGCGAAGAAAAGCGTGACTCCAGTGAGCTTCACTGCATGAGGCATGAGCTTTTTTTTTTAAAAAAAAACTCTCTGTAAAAATTAGTTTTCCCTCCAAATTTAAACTTACCGAAATATAGTATATCTCTTGCAATCCGGGAGCGTCTCCGGCGAAGAAAGAGAGAATCCGTCCATTCTCAGGAGCATGGAGAAAGGGTGTCGGATTCAGCTTTCCAAACGAGAGGTAGATTTCTGACATCTCTCACAGGTAAGAATATGTGAAAAATATTATTTTCATTTCTTTCTTCAAGGGTGTACAGTGTGCTTACATCATTATCGCTCGCTTTGTTTGGGTTCGCTTTAAATGGGAGTTACGCATGGGATAGGAGAAGTGGTGAGTTCTGGCTTCTCTTAAGAAGTATTCGAAGACGAAAGAGAAAGGTGAATCTGGATGAGAATTCATGGTGTTGATGGTTGCAGAGGAAAAGAGCGTGGTGAAACAGCTGAAAGTCTTGAAACCATCCATTACGATTGAGTGGGTAAATTGCGCCGTCGCCTCTTTACACTTAATTTTAATTTATTAAAATAATTTTTTTTATTTTTAATTTTTAAGTTTATTTTTTTGTTTAATTAATAATTAATTAAAATAAATTTATAAATTATTATTTATTTTTTATTTTTATATAAAAACTAAAATATTGACAAATTATCATATGTTGATAAAATATTATTATAATTTTATTAATAATAATTATTAATTAATTTAATTATAAAGATAATAAAGAGAAAAGAAAAATAAATAAAAGAATAATTTTATTCTTTTTAATATGAAAATCTATTATTATTATTATAGGTCAAGGAAATTTTTTTTGAAATAAAATTAAATTTAAAAAATTTTATTTTAATAAATTAAAATTAGTGATTAAAATAAAATAATCATATAAATTGAGAGATAATTAATATAATTTATTCCAATACGTGCATTAGATTCTTAAGTCTTGAATTAAATGATATATGAAATAGAGTTTTAAAAAATTAAGAAGATTAAATGTGTCATATTCTTTCTTTTTGTAAAACCCAAATTTTCCACAATGGCTTACAATAGATTATAATATGTTCTTTAAGAACAAACAAAATAACATTTGTCTTACCACTGCATCTAACATTGTTAATATTATTTTTTATTATTTACAATTAAAATTATTTTTAAATTAATTTTTATAAATATGATTAAAATTTTTTTTAGGAGATCTTAAAGAGGCTTTCTTTCATATCAATTCAATGCATTTAACATAAATAATTTTGAAATACTCCCATAAAATGGCACATATGGATTAATAAAAAAAATGAACTCACTTTACTAATTAAATTAATTCTAACAGTCGGATATCTATTTTAAATATTATTTTAATTCTAACCATAAATTGTAAAAATTGATTACATGTTATGGTTATAGCCAACAAAACGCCTAAACTAATTTTCTCTTCTCTAGCGCTGATTCATTCCTTGGCGGTGCCTGAAATCTGAAACGGTGGGCGTGCAGTCGGTGACCAAACATGCTGCTGACTAGTGTAACTCACGGAGGCATCGACTGTAAAAGCCTTCGAGAGAGCACCACCACAGCCATTTCAACGTAGACCATTACCATTTTCTTTTCCTGTCTAGACCGAGACCCATCAGCAAAAGTGGGCCTCCTTTCCTTCTTCCCTACTAGAAACCCACTTAGCTAAACCTTATTTCTTACATGACAGTACAGTAAAAGCCATTTCCGGTCAAAACAGACCATTTGTATCAAGACTCATGAGATTCCCAAAGAAAAAAAATGCAAGTGATATGAACTCAGGAGCATACCTACTCGTTAACCGAGTTAACCCTTAAGAACGTAAATCTAGCAGATTGATAACCTGTTATAGCAGGTAAATTATCCTATTGTATCGGTCCAATCGATTTGTAGCATAAATTTTCTATGTAACAGACGCAACTATTATAATAAACCAAGAAGTTAATTCATTTTTGCATTAATGAAACAAGTTTCAGGATGCATCTCTGCCGCAAAATTTGGCAGAGTGAAAAGAGTTCTCTCATAAGAGGCGAAGATGCTGTAATTTTCTAGATCTTGAGAACCCCTAGTTTCTCCAGTGATTGCTTTATGTCATTAACGTTGCATCCCTCGCTTTGGACAACATTGGCACTATCGAATGGTGTAACATCTTCCAAAGGATAGCTTCTGTCAGCATGAAGCTTACGAGCAGTGCTGCCAACTCCCTTCAATATAACTGACTTGTGAAGTCCACCAAGTAGGCCTTCGTAATCTGATTCACCACATTCCCCCACAAAAACCACAAAATTTGACAAGTCTGCACCCCATCGAACGTATAGATATCTGAAGAAGTTACCAGTCAGTATAATGCTGAAACAATTTCTTAACTGACATAATAATACATGAAACAAAAACTATGATGATAAACAAATAGCTATTGATTACAAAGATTTTTAGCATCAACCTTGAAAATTCGATAGAAGCCTAAACTATAGCATGTTAGATCAGAGAGCATTTGGACTCCTAATATGGAGTCATTAACGGCTTGTATAACATTTATTGTGTAAAACGAAATATCTAGCTATGTTAGAAGTCCTAAATGTCTAGGAATGAAAAAGAAAATATGAATAACCTAGACATGTATACCTGAGGGCTTGGGATCGAGAAGCCAACACAGGGATCACATTTATCTTGGCACCATTCTGACAATAAATAACATGGCAGCGGAGGCCCTGAATTCTCATCAATTTCCGAAGTTCTCTAAATGGAGGGATCTATAAAGACAAATAATGAAACATATAAGAATAAAGAAAATTAAAAGCAGATGTTTTAAAAGCACAGTCAATGATGGTTCAGAAGGGGGCAGGAGAAACTTTACCAACGATGGTTCTTTCACTTTAAATGCAAAGCAATGTGCTGTTGATCCTGATTCATCTTCTACAACAATTTGTTCCTGTCCCTTCTTATCATTTATAGAAGCAGCCCAACGGACCAGAGTCCTCCTCAAACCTTCTCCACCCCAACGGTATTCAATGTGTGAATGATAATCCAAGTCTAATACAAAAGGAAGCCCAGCAACATCCCCAGTGCTTGAAGATGGATAATAGACTTCACTACCACTGTTACATATAAATGCATCAAAATCCAATGGGCTCAAGCCTCCTGAGGCCAGAAGTGAGTGTATCTCATATATGGTCATGGATGTCGATAAAATGAACCCTATTGAGTTTTCCTTCATTGATACCTCAACAACAATCTTAACAGTTTCAAGAAAATCTGACGTTGTATCACCATCTACTGCAATAACAAAAATGTGTTTCCTCTTCCTCAGCGATGAAAATTTGCTACTGCTAACATTTTTGTCCACTTTCTCTGTTGATTCATTCTGTGCACCTCTTATAGCACCTTTTGACAATGTCAAAACATTTCTGCCTAACATGTCCTTCCCATCTGCAGCATTTTCCTCAATATCTGGAGAATTATCAAGAGTTCCACTTTCATTTTTGTCTCCATCCAATGAAAGCTTCAAAGATAAATCTTGAATGTCTCTTAAAGAATCACCAGGTGAATCAGACTCTTCACTTCTCAACCCATCTTCACTTCTCTTCCACTGAGGCTGCCTAGGCCTGCAACTGGTTATTCGAGCTAAGTATGTCTTACAATGTTCTGGCCATGAGAAAAGGTGAATATTTTTCAGTCCATTCTGCCTACATCTAACCCAAAGTTGTTTATCTGAAACAAGCTTCAGAAGAGCATCAGCAATAGACTGCTGGTCGTGGGGATCAATTAGTAGTCCATTGTCAAGTACCTGCAATCAGTCAACCATCAGTATAGATTAAATAGCATAAAACCACAACTAGTAGCAGCTAGTGAGAACAGACAAGAAAATCATTATAAGTAATAAGAAGGCTCCAACGCTTGACACACCCGATGAATGTCAACAGGACCCCCATTTTTTGTAGCAACAATAGGTAAACCATGAGCTGCAGCCTGTTCAGCAATAAGATTATATTAGAATTCTGAGAAAATAAAATCTGAATCAGTGAAGTGCTGCAGACAATAGAAGAGAGGACAAGCACCTCAATCAATGTAAGACCAAAGGGCTCAATGAAAGCAGGATTGATGAAAACACCCTGAAAAAGAAGAAGATGAAGAAGAGAAAATTAATTTATTAAAATAAGAAATCCAACATCATTTCTGTTTATAAAAATGCAGTATCAAATAATTGTACCTTTGTTTTTGCTGCAAGACGATAAATGTCAGGAACATCAGACTGCTTGTGGTGTTTAGGATATGCTACTTGGCCATACAGATCATATTTATCAATGAGCTTAATGATGGAAAGAAGATAACTTGCATTTGTGCTTGACATTTCATCAATATCATCACGGTTTCCCATTATTAATGTCTGCAAGAATAGTAAAACATCTAAATTGGACACATAATGGATTCCAATATGTCAGTAAGAGAGGATGTGGAGCCATTTATTCATGGAAATATATGCACTGGGCAGGTGAAGTTCCAAGACAACTTACGAGGTTAGCAAGCTCCCTTAGCGGGCGGCATTCTCCAAATGCTTTAACTAAAGTGGTTATATTCTTTTTGGGGTCAGGCCTGGCAAGGGCAAGTATCATGGGTTTCCGTGGATTTGAAAAGAAACGCATTATCTACCCAAATCAGAAAGCTAGAGTCAATATCATGATTGCAATGTCTATTAAAATTGATAACAGAAAAATCCAATTGCTAAACATATCATTTGAAGTTCATCTCCCAAAATAAAGTCATTTGCAGTAGGCAAATATATATATAGCTGTTGCAAAGCAAGTCATGGAGAAGAAAGACTAACAACACCTCTGACCAAATTGGAGGATCAGGAGCAGCAGGATTGTCTTCACCTTTTTCATCTTCTTCCCCATCCATATCCCCATCATTCGGAATGATATGATGAAATTCCATTCCAGGAGGAATCACCTAGATGTGATTGTCATAAGTTAGGATTCAGATAAAATAGGGTGGTGAAATACCATCCAAGTAAGACATAGAAATAACCAACTAAATTCAGATGATGATGGAAGCTTGAGCAAGAACAACATCCTAATACTTACAATCATGCGTGGCATAAACCTGCCATGACAGCTTACTCCCCTCTTGATCCTTGCTCTGAGTTTGCGCTCTAGTACAGGATCAAAACCATCATACAGGCGCCATTGTTCTTCTATCTCCTGTCTAGTGCTAGTTATAATAATCTCAGAAGCATCAAGAGTTAACTCTTCTGCCTCTATTCTTCGCATTATTTTATAAGTTGTGTTTATATCTTCTCTTGACTGCCTTCCTTGTTTCAAAAGTTGTTCAAGCTTATCCCGCCCAAGTGAATGTCCAGTAAAAACCATAGGAACATTTAGAGCTCCAGAGAGAAGAGCAGCAGAGTCCCCTGCATCAGCATAATGCCCATGAATTGCAACAGGCCAGACTGGATTTCCACTGCCAATTTGCTCCCCTAAAACTCTAGACATCTGGATAATATGGCTAAGTGCACCATCTACGAATTCTGGAATGTAAGGCCAAAGGAGTTCTTTTTGTATATACTTATGCTTTGGGCCAAATGGTATACGAATTATATAGGCACCACTGCTTTCCCCAAGCTCCTGCATAAAATTCTCTGAATTTCTTGGATTCAACATCTCTGTAGGTTCAGCATAACTCCAATCCACATCTGGAGCTGCGACTTGTCTTGTCAGCAAATCAACCCGATAAACCCCTGGCATTGTGCCTAAGGCCCTTGCAAGTTCTACTACATACTTAACCTGTTTAAAACAAAACATTCAATACTTCCCCACAGAAAACAGGGTGATTCAAGACTGCTGGGAGGATGTAAAAAAAAATAAAAATAAAAATAAAAATAAAAAAAATAATAATAATAATAATTGCCACATCATAATGAAAATTTCAAAGAACAAAAGACTGAATAAAGAGGCCACTTGTTACCTGGCCACCTGTATCAGAATCACGTCCAAGCTCCATGTTTTCACCACGTATCAAGCCATGAAGGCTGCACAAAACTGCTTGTTAGAGAAGAAAGAAAAAACTAAGAATGATCATGAATTTCTGTGAAGTTTCAAAAGTTTTATATTCAACCACTGGAATTAACTCCTTGGTTAAATGTATAAATGATGTCCATTTTTAAAATAAGCATTTGAATAACCTCATTATAATGTCAGATCTTAATAAATTGAAGTTCATGCCTTATCAGCACAATATATAGTTTCTTCTCCTTGTGTTGTTTAGCCCAGTTCTCCATGACGTCAACAGAAGTTATTCTAGGCATTCTTCCTCTAACACCATCACCATGAGACAAAATTTCACCGTGCGCCTCTCCTTTCTCTCCTTCTGATAAGTCTTCAGACATATCAGCAGTTGCCTCTTTGCGACCTCTTTCACGTTCAATGTGACGTTTAGCTTTACGCTGAACTTCCTCTCCCTCAAGCTGATTGAGAAACCAAATCCACATGAGACAAGAAATGGTGTCTCTCTTGTTTTAAAACAAATGGCTCTACATAATATTACTATAAATTCAAACTCAAGCCACTATCATGGTTATGTTCTTTTTCCACTCGAGTATTACTTTATATATATATATATATATATATATATATATATATATTCTTTTTTTTAAAAAAAACCTGCAAATATTTAGAACAACAAAGAACCAACACAGGATTCTTACCATTAAAACAGAAAATCACAGTTTGTAAGCAATGAATTCTATCCACAAACAGATACGTAATCTATACAAGGAGGCATTACCCAAATGGGAAAATGACAACACAAATGAAAATGCATTCTACATTATAATTGAAGGCATTACAATCATCAAGAAAATAAGAAAGGCAAAGAAGCTATCGAAAACTATTATCTATATTGCTTTCTAACAAATTTCGCCATCTCTTTGTTCTGTCTCTCCAGTTTTATAAATTAAACTGTCCCCTGATAGGGAACAAAACATGATCTCCAAAATCAAAATTGACGAAACAGGGCCATCAATTGATTACCGCTTAAATATTATGACTAAGAAGTAATAACCAAGTAAAAGTCTGCCATGTTCATACACTATTCATATATATTAATAACAGGAAAAGAAAACTTAACAAGATAACTAATGGGGGAAGAGAATAGAAAGAGCAACCCGTTTCTTCTTGCGAGCCAAATTCCAAATCCTCCAGCACATGTTTTCCAATCTAGTATTCCTCTCCTGCGTACTCCTCATGGCTGCAGCCTACATTAAAATTGTCAAAATACAGCCATTCAACTCCTTTTCAAAATCCAAAAATCGATTAAAACACAAAATTGAATTAATGAAATGTGGGAACAAAAGAGCAGGCTAGGTTGATGTCATACTCGAATCCAAGAACGGTAGAGATCAGTCTCATCGAAGCCGGTGATGACCTCCTCGACGAAGTAACGAGTGGGACTGAAGCGGCCTCTCTCCCTTAGCAATAGCGACGATTTTTTATCGTCTAGCCCTGGATCAACGTCGAGAATCGCTTCAAGGTAACTGTTTATCCAGTCGTTTCCCGCCATTTTGTAATAAATCTACAAGCAACGTCGAGCAGGACTAGCGACGGGATTGAGTAGAACAAGGGAGAGAGAGGCTTGCATATATAAAGAGAGAGAGAAGCAGAGAGAGAGACTGAAAGAGAGAGAGAGGTGGCATTACGTTTGGAAACAAGGTGGCATCACAGTTTCCAACGGTGCGATTTCTCTGGAAAAGGTCTCCTCCATGTGGCACTTCTAGATTTCATAGCTCTTTGGAACTGGTTCCATGCCAGCCAACCAATGCATTACACGTTGAAATCATTAAATGGCTTTGTCACGCACCGGTTATACTGAACTCAAAGTAATTCTCGTCCAGACCCGTATACTTAGCCAATTATTAATTATTATCTATTTATAATTTATAACATATAATTTATTTATATTTATATAATATATAAAAATGTAAAGAGATAATCTTAAATTTATTTAAATTGTTATTTATTATTTATAATATTTATAATTATATTTTTAATTATTTAATTTTAAAATTTATATATATCTAAAATTTTTAATTCCATTTATATTTATTATATATTGCTTATTTAATAAAAGTCACCATGAATCTCATATAATTGATTGGGTGTTTGTATAATTTATTTATTTTTATTTATTTTATAATAAAAAAATAATTATTTTTATTTAATAAAAACAATAACCAGTGAATTATATTACAAGAGGTAACCCTTTTATTTTCTTATTATAAAAGTAAATAATATCAAAAAAATTAGATAAAAATATTTAAGTTCAAATTTTTTTTACAAAGAGAAAAATCAATAAAATTATTCACATCTCTCATAATTAAAAAATAAATATTATAAAATATATTTAAAAAATTATTCTACTTTTAAAATATTAATATATGTTATTTATTTACATATTTTATGATAATATAACTAATTTTATATGATTATAAATAAATATTTTTAAATAATTATTCAATTATAATTATGAAATAATATAACAAAATTTTTAAAAGTTATTATATTTTATATAAAAAATAATTGAAGGAAGTAATTTGTATTATAGAGGAAAACATATTTTATTGAACATTTGGGATACTATATTTTTTTTTTCAAAAATTGATACGTAATAAGGCTAAATTTTAATTTAAAAAAAAATAAAATTGGGAAAAAAACCACAATTTCATATAAGTGAATAAAAAATTAAAAGTATAATAATATTGAAGAGTATAAATGTATTTTTAATTTATTTAATTATTTTAAAAATTTTACAATTAAAATATATTAAAATTAATTTTTAATAAACTAATATATTTTGTAATAATAAAATCAAATAAAGCCTTCATTAATATTTACTGTTATCATAGATTCAATAACAAAAACAATGAGAACTTTATTATGAGCAAATTTAATTATTTTAATAATGATTAAATTTAATTTTTGTTAAAATTCAGTTAATTTTAATTTAATAACTAAATTAATTGAATTAATTAAATTTTTATTAATTAATATATTAATTATTGTTTTCTTAATAATATATTATTTGTAATTATTATTTTTATATTTAACTTTATAATTTTTTTATTAATAATAAATTCAATTAAGCGATGGTCACCCTAGTTCTATTAACCTCCAATCTATGACGAGGTCTAGAAGGCGTAAGAAAATGCTAAGGCGGCAATATATTGACGAGAAAGCCACCTCCCACACCACACACAGTCCAGTTGTCATAAAGGCGTGCGTGCCAGAAAAATTATTAATATTATTAAATATATTATTAATATTATTAAATATATTAAATTGTCCAAAGCTAATTATTAAAAAAAATATCTTAATTTTAAAAATTTAATTTTAAATAAAAAATATTATTTTTATGTCTATTTAAAATATTTTATAATCTTCCACTTCATAATAATTTGGTTTTATCAATTAATTGTTTATAAATCTATGCAAAATTTTCAAATATAACTAATTTCAGTTTAATTTTAATTTTAAATTAAAGCAATACGGTGCCGTATAATTGACTGGCTGACAGGTATTACAGTTGGCTCAAAAAGATTGATTACAACTAGCAGCCAAGAATCAGATCCAACCTGACTTTGATTCTTCCATCGGTGCTTCCAGAGCTTTTGGTTCTCACATTGTTGCGCTTATTTTTTTTTTGAAAATCTTAATTCATTACACACATTTGTAGTTTCTTTTCATCTATATCCCTTTAATTCTCTTCAAAGCGAGACAACTGATTCAACAGAAGGAGCCATGATAAGTGCAAATGCAAAAGTAGGGGGCAATTTTGCAAAAATCAAAAGAGCGAAAGATAAAGAAGGGGAGACAAATGACTTTTCTTCTTTATCTTTTTCAGATGTTTAATTAAGACCCGCAAACCTCCAAATTCCTTCATATACTCACACATACGTAGTTTTCCTTCTAAACTAGCTTCTTCATTCAATCCCCCTCTCTCTCTCTCTTAACACATTCAAACATTGTTAGCTATCTTCTCATGGAACCTTGAAATTTCCTGTTCTTGCTACAAAGAGGAAAGGAAACTAAAAGAAGAGGGAGACGCACAAGATTTTTGTATTCTTTATAGTATTAGAATATGTCTTTCTTTACTGGTTTGATCATCGGAATGTCCATCGGGATTGGGTTGATGGTAGCATATGCTCGTTACCAGAATATCCGATCTTTACGTCGCTCTCAATTGGTAATTCTATCCATTTTTGTTGGGATTTGTTCAGATGCTCTGTTTCGGTATTGGGTTTGTTCATTTTCAAGATTCATCTTCTTATTTTGAGATTTTGGATTTTATTAGGCCAAGACAGTGGCTGCATTCGCGAGGATGACAGTGCAAGATTCACGAAAACTTCTGCCAGACGAGTTCTATCCACCTTGGGTTGTCTTTTCACGGAGGCAAAAGTTGAGTTAAAAGCGCAGGACACAAGAGCAATGCTTCTCTCTTTCTCAAAGATCCAGTCCAGGATCTAACATTTGCTTCGTTTGTGAAATATTGCAGTTAACTTGGCTGAATCTCCAGCTTGACAAGATTTGGCCTTACGTTGACGAGGTATAATTTAATTTTAATTCTTTCTTTCCTCTGTTCTATATGTTGACTGATCATGATAAGCATTAATTTTTTGAGTTTCATGAAATGGCCCAGGCGGCATCAGAGTTGATAAAAAGTAATGTGGAGCCAATTCTTGAACAATATAGACCGGTTATACTATCATCTCTCAAGTTTTCCAAATTAACCCTTGGCACTGTGGCTCCACAGTTTACAGGTTAGTCTTATTGATGATCCACAAAGGCATGGAAATTGCAGATAATATGATGACAGAAGCAAGTGTTGATGTTCTCCAGGAATTTCCATTCTCGAGCAAGGTGGAGACCCTGGGAGTGTCACCATGGAGTTGGAGATGCAGTGGGATGGCAATCCAAACATTGTACTTGATATCAACACCAGAGTTGGTTTAGCACTTCCCATACAGGTAAATATCATCTTTAACATTATGTTCTTTCTTAACTGGCTCTGCTTCAGAGATGCTTATTCAATACGCGGCATTGATTGCTTCTATCTCAAGATAGAATAATATCCAAATCACACCTTTAAGTGGGTGCATTGGTTGAATCTTTATGTTGCTTTTTTTTTTAATTTAATTTCCTTTTTTTTTTGGAGAAATAAAATTGTCACAGTTTGATTACCTTTATGTGCGGATTTTCTTGTTCAAAGACATTGCTAGCATGAAGAATTTATGTGCATTTTAAACTTATGTACGCCCATGGCAATGACAAGAGCTTTCAAAGTTATTGCGTATGTATAAGATCTTACTTATCATTTTCTCCTCTTGTTTCAACTTCATCTAGGTAAAAAATATTGGATTCACAGGGCTTTTCAGGTTAATCTTCAAACCACTGGTTGACGAGTTTCCTGGTTTTGGAGCTGTTTCTTATTCCTTGAGAGAAAAGGTGAGTTGCTATCTTGTTGCTTTTATCTTCTTAAAGCTTGTGTTCTGGGTGAAAAAGAAAATATCTTGAAGGTAATACCAGTTACATACTTGGGCTTTCTTTTCATTTGCATACTTGTTATGAATTTTCTTATGCTTCTTTCTGCAGAAAAAGCTGGATTTTACACTTAAAGTTATTGGTGGTGAGATATCAGCAATCCCTGGGATATCTGATGCTATTGAGGTGTGAGCACAAATCCTTATTTCCTGGTGTGCATCTTTTATGAAGATTCATTTTTCTTCTATTTCAGATTCTTGAATTTCTACAAGAGTTATTGTCAGAAAACTTCTACAAACATCTTGTCTTCTTTCTCTAGTTAGGTGCTAAATGTCATTTGAAAGTAATTATTTCCTTGTTTAGATAATTTGACATTATTTGAGAGAGAGATATCATGAAGCTTAAGTAATCCTCCACACTAATCTCCAGTTGATGTATCTTAGTTAGAGTTACCTAGAATCATGAACAAGAGTTTCTTGTCATATAAACAACACATTATCCTAAATCAGAAATAACTCTTAAGCTAATGTTACTCTCTTGTTATTTTGTTCAGGAAACAATAAGGGATGCCGTTGAAGATTCTATAACATGGCCAGTTAGGAAAATTGTATCGATATTACCTGGCGATTATAGGTATGCTAATTTTACCAGGATCTCATTTCAAACTTAGTAAAGACTAAAGATCAAAATTTTTTTCTTCCGTCTTTCAATATATCAAAATATGCAGTAATATCTGCCAAATGCTTAGTTGTGATCAAGGTGCAATATAGCAAACTCCTAAAGCACAAGACCGCAAATTGGGATATTTTGCCTGAACTTTGAAAACATGATAGACCAATTCATTTTCTTTAAAGTCCTTGGTGATTTGTACTGAAAAGCAAAAGTTTTTGTTTTCTGATGTAATCTGAGATCATCAATCATTATATTCGTTTTATTAGTGACCTGGAGGTGAAGCCTGTTGGTATATTAGAGGTGAAGCTAGTGCAGGGCAAGGAGTTGACCAATAAAGATATTATTGGGAAATCTGATCCTTTTGCAGTCTTGTTTGTACGTCCACTGCGTGACAGAACAAAAACCAGCAAAACAATTGTAAGAAAACTTTCCCTTGTTCTCTGCAAGGTTTTTACTTTCCTATTGGATAAGTAATAACTAATAACTCGTTACGATATCTTCAGAATAACCAGTTGAATCCTATCTGGAATGAACACTTTGAGTTCATAGTTGAAGATCCCTTAACTCAACACTTGACAGTAAGAGTTTTTGATGATGAAGGAGTTCAGGCCTCTGAACTCATTGGTTGTGCTCAAGTGGCACTAAGGGACCTTGAACCTGGAAAAGTGAAGGATGTATGGTTGAAACTAGTCAAGGATTTGGAGGTCCAGAGAGATACTAAATATAGGGGTCAGGTGAGACTCTTATATCCCCATAAAAATTTGATCTTCTTCAGTGCTTTTTAGCATTTATCAAGTGCAAATGAGTAAAATATACTTCTTCTTGGCTTTAGGTTCACTTGGAGCTCTTGTACTGTCCATACGGCACAGAAAGCAGCCTTAAAAATCCTTTTAATCCTGATTTCCAGCTAACCACCTTAGAGAAGGCTATTAAGGCTGGAACTCGCGAAACAGATGATGCTGCTCTTAAAATATCAACATCTCAGAAGAAAAATGTCATCGTGCGAGGAGTACTATCGGTTAATGTGGTAGCTGCAGAAAACTTGCCAGCGGTAGACTTGTTGGGAAAGGCTGATCCTTATGTTGTCCTTCAGATGAAAAAATCTGATACAAAAGTGAAGACTAGGGTAAGATTTAAAATTTTCCATTTAATATAACCCTTTTCCCTCATCCTTTTCTTCTTCTTCTTCATTGATGCATTCTCCTTTATCAGGTTGTAAATGAGAGCCTGAATCCTGTTTGGAATCAAACATTTGACTTTGTTGTAGAGGATGCATTACATGATATGCTAATTTTGGAGGTTTGGGACCATGACACTTTTGGAAAAGTAATGTTTTCATACTATTGTTGCCTTTATAATTTCAAATTGCTGTTGTAAACTTCAATTGAACTGATATCAATGCACTTTGTTAATGTATGTTTCAGGATAAAATTGGAAGATGCATCATGACACTCACCAGGGTTCTTTTAGAAGGGGAAATTCAGGACAGTTTTCCACTAGATGGTGCTAAATCAGGGAAGCTTTTTTTGCATCTCAAGTGGACGCCACAGCTAAAATTCAGGGATCCTTGATAAATCAGACTAGATA
Source organism: Hevea brasiliensis (assembly GCF_030052815.1). NCBI lineage: Eukaryota > Viridiplantae > Streptophyta > Magnoliopsida > Malpighiales > Euphorbiaceae > Hevea > Hevea brasiliensis. Next base: position 1,704,732 of record NC_079503.1, on the reverse strand, counting down.
AACGACACTTTCATTTTTTTTGAAATACAAGATCCCTGCTTGTTCTTCTCTCTGCATACAAGAAGGCCAAACAATAAGATCTCAACATATGTGATTGTGAAGCTGTTAAAAAAATTTATAAAGAAGAAGAAGAAGAAGATACAAATTATCCTTGCCTCCTGTATAAAGCATAGTTTGACTTTATTTCATGCTACTTAGAGTTTCTGCCATTAAAGCTAAATGAAAATTTCAAATTCTTTATTGTGATACAATATATGAACATTCTACTGTAGTAGATTGAATGGAAAGTATTGATGAAGAGAGTAGCAAAAAGTGGAAGTTCCTGCAATGTATACCAAACTTGAATGCCATCTTGACAAAACAATGGTCGCTTGAGGGTCCTTCATAGCTATATGTTTTCCTTTTTTATATATATATTATTTTCCAGTAAAATTCATTGGATTTTTTTGAGCCCCTTGTTTTTTTTTTCTTTATTTTCTTTTTGACTGGCAAGTTGGAGATATTCCTTGGGGAATTTCTCTGATATTTCAGTTGGTACTAATGTGGGCATAGAATAAGGTGAACTTAGAATACGACAGGAACAGAGTATCTTATTCTCAGCCACCATGAAAGCCTTAGAAAGTATAAAGAACCAAGCTTGAAGAAAACTAAAGGTGCCAACTACCATGTCTGACATTTGCTCTATCTCATGATTCCCAGCAGACCAATCCATGGTTGATACTTGATAACAATGTAATTCTCTGTTTCACATTGTATATATATATATATATATTAAATTGGAGTAAATATGCTTAGAAAAGGATTTAAAATATTAAAAGTTGATATTTTGAAATGATTAGAGAAAAATTTCCGATTAGATAAATGACATTGTCTTGCAATTATCACTTCAGCTAGTCTCACATATAATAAAAACTTTAAATAATTTTACCTTAAAAAATTAAAAGTTTAATATAATACATCAAAAATAAATTATGATACCACTTAATCAAGAAATCAAATTTGAAAAAAAAATTACTTAAAGAAATTGATGTTATTATTACAGGGTATATAGAAGTTTAATGTAAAAAGGATAACATAATAAAAATTGGAAAATTAAAATTTATTATAAAAAATTACTTATAAGTAAATAATAAATTTTAATTCAATAATATTATAATTAATTTTCAGAATAAAAAAATTGAAACTAAATCTGTATTAAAAAAAAAAGAAGTTATTGAATTTCTGTTGGGTCTGGGCGTGGGCCGTTGGTAGTTATATGACCGGTAGGTCTGTTTCTTTGTTGAGTTTGCTCTCTAGCCTGTACCTCCAACGCTCTTCTTTCATATAAAGCCCAATCTACTAAGCTTCGAATCTCAGCTGCCATGGAACAAGCAGAAGTTAAAAACGAGCAATCTCTATTAGCACTGTTAGAAGCTCTGAGAAATGCTTCTAAAGATCTTCAAACCAACTCCATCTTTATCACCCACAGTCCCCAACCTGCCATGGAAGCTCTCTTGGACCTTCATGGTGAAGCAGGCACCGTATTCTCTACTTTCCCAGATCTTTCCAAACTTTCTCAATTGTTATGCAGCCTCAAAACCCTACTCCAAAAGCATAAAACGTACCAAGATAATAGCCTTAAATCTCTCCTTCGCCGCCAAATCACTAACTACAGAATCTACCAAGTGGCAATCGCAATCGAGGCTGAAGTTCAGGCTTGTATTGATCGAGATTGTGTTCAAAATCTTGTCAGGATAAGTCGAGAAATAAGTTCTGAAGAAGAGAAATTGAGGGTTTTAAAGGAGTTTGAGAAGCGTTTATCGCAGGGTTTTGATAGTGATTTTCAAGAATTGATTCTGAAAGCCAAAGGATTCTCAATTCTCGAATCATTACTCTGCGACTCAACTTGCTCGAAGCGACTTCGAGAACAAGCAGGTCTTTGTATAGTTGCTTTAGTTAGATTCAACAGGAATGTATTTGTGGGGTTGGTTCTAATGGGTCCAATAGTTCAATCCTTAATATCAATGGCTTCCGCTTGTTCAATACAAGTCTTCTGTTCACTTATCAGACTGATCAAGACTCCACTAGTTGATGAAATCGAAACGGACGGAGAAATCCCAAGAATTTTAAACCTACTTAGCTTCGAAGATTTGTCAATTCAAGCTGCAGCTCTGGATTGCATTTGCGAAATCGCTTTCTCTGGGAGGAAAGAAGTGATCGAAGCTATGATAGAACATAGGCTGATTGAGAAGTTAGTGGAATTGCAGAGATCCATACATGGCGACAACTTGATCAATGCAGATAAAGAAAATGGAAATGGAAATGGAATAATTTGCGAAGAAGGTGTTGAATTGGGTGCGAAAATGGGATGTGAAGAGGGGAAAATTTCACAGAATCGGCCATTTGCAAGTTGTGTAGTGAGGTTTGCAGTGCAAATTGAAGTGGGAGAAGGGTTGAGTCATAAAGAAAGACAAGAGTTTAAAAGGGAAATATTGAGAAGGGTCAGAGAGGCCTCTGTTTCTGAAGCAGAGGCTGTCTCCATTGTTGCAGAGGTACTATGGGGATCTTCTCCTTGAAAATTATATTTACCTAACTATAGTTTTTTTGACCCTTTATTTTAGAGAACAAAAAGAGTTTGGTGTAATTGTATTTGTATGAATACTTGACCAGAAACATTTATTGGGATCTTGATTTTCAGTTCTGAATTTTTTTTTTTCATTTTTTTTTATTTATTTAAATTTGAGATTTTTACACTTTTAAAAATATTTTAATTATTATTAACTTAGAACTTATTAACAATATTTTTTTAGGATAAAGTTAGCATATTAGGATGATTATTAATTGTTTAATTGAAGGAATTATGTTGTTAGTATCAATCAATTCTTCTATAAAGGCTGTTTCAGTTCTTCTATTAGAAGCCATAATATAAACTATACACAGCTTTATGCCATTGGGCATTCACATTGAAACAAAATACTGAAATGATTTCAGAGTTTAAATTTGTGGAATTCTAGAGAAAAAGTCGATTGAAGCTCATAGCAATACATTTGCTACTATACTTTTTTGTCCCAATCACAAGTTTCCTTGTAGAATTAAGGCTTGCTTATTATCTTAGTAAGCCCCGTGGTTACTTTTCTCTGGTTTTTCAGGTTTTCTCCCTGGAGGCAGTGTCCTCTTTTCTTCGTCGCTCAGCCTTCCCCTCTTATTAGATGTGGGTTTTCCTCTCCCACCTCTAGGTGAGCGGTATATAGTTGTGTTTTGGGCTGTTTTGTAAGCTAGAGCTTTATCGTGAAGGTGTCATTCGAATCTACTACGTGTATTTTGGTGGATGCTTTCGAACCTCTATGAAAGAGGGGTGTCTCGGGCACATTCACGATGGTACTCTTTTGGCTCTCGGTCTCTTAAAGCCTACAAGAGAGTGAGATGGCTAGGGCTCTACTCTCCTGCTTTATTTGATTTTGTCCATATTTTTAGTTTTGCTTGGGATGTTGCCTCCTGGGTCCCTTGTAGCAGTCCTCTCTTTTCCTTAGTGAAGGATCTGCTCTTCCCCCTTTACCTTTCGGTGCTTTGTTTTGACCTCCACAACCCGATGTGTCAAGGTTGCTGTGATCCTCTACTCCAATACTGTTCCTTTGGATGTTGTTGTTGGTGTGTGGTTTATCAAGCGTGGGGCCGAATTTGATCCCATCAAAATCTCAGTACGATTGGCTTTCCTTGTGATTATGATTGTTTGCTGCATTTTCTCATGAGATCGACCAAATGGCTTTGCTTATCCTGCATTTGGTTCGGATTTGACTTAGTTAAGGTCTGCATTAATAGACTGAGCCTCTTTAATTTGGGGTTGAATTAGCTTATTAGCTTATATTTTAGCCATGAGCCTTTGATGTATTGGGCTTATCAACCCCTTTTTTATTAATCAAAATCCTAATTTTGCGTCAAAAAAGAAATTGAGTTAAGTTTGTATGTTAAGCCCATATATTAGAAATCAAAGCAGAAAGGAAAAAAAAAAATTTGAAGCTCAAAATAAGTTTTCTGGATATGTCAAATGAGCCTCCCTGCCTTGACCAGGTAGAGCATCTTCAAACAGCATAGAAAATCTTCTCCAATTTAATTTAATCCAATTTAGTTCTAAATTAAAAACAAAATTTTCATTAAAAAAAGTTTCAACATATCAACCAATTGGATTTGATCAAAATTATATTAAATTAAAATTAGAATTAAAATCGAGATTGAAGTGAACACTTCAATCTAGTTTCATTTAGTCCAAACTTTTACATCAGAATTAATAATTTCAATTTGAACCACTTGTTATATATATTTAAAAATCATAATTTTTTTATTAATTATATAAAAAAAATTAAATTAAGAATTTTCTCTCATAAAGTAGGAGATTACCTATAAAAACTCTTTGCTCAATGAGTGGACTTGCACTTGCTGGCCTTGGGAATATTCTGCTTTTTGTTGTGGATGGTATGATTTTGAGATTGGATTAAACAATCGTTTGAAAAATAACAAAAAGATATTGTTTGAGTGGCATTTTAAATCAATTCAACCACCTAATTGGACGTTATACATCAACTGCCATTATCAAATATTTTTATGAACATATTCCTCACTTCATCAATTTGAGCTCTCTTCATATAATTTTTTTTTTATTAATTATTTATACGGGATGTTTGACTATTGGGCGAAATGTTGGAGACACTGGGGGAGAGAGGGAGTGTGTGATTAAATCTTCGAATTAACAAGAAACGCCCTTCCACCTTCCCTGCCATTAATGCTCATCCTCTGCCATTTTTCTTTTGGCTTTTCTCTTTCGCAAGAATTCCTCTCTTTTTAATTCTCGCTACTCACACCATTTGTGCTTCTATTTATTTCCTATTTTTTGTTTGCGCATTGAAGCGTACGTCACCTGTTTCCGTGAGATCTTAAAATAGCTTCCTGCTCGCCGGTGCGCCCCTAACAAATCAAAACCTGGGCTCAAAGATCTGAGAAAATTTCGTAGATCTCTTCAATTTCAGCCCATTTCTTTACTTGTGTGTTTTTTTATTTGATATGAGCTGGAGATATAAGGCTGGTTTGTTCTTGATAGCTGCTGTTGTTATTATATGGGTCACCTCTGCGGAAGTCACCCAGGTAGGTTTCAAACTTGTTCTTTGTGCTTTGTCAATTTGAATTGTATATCTGTTTATGTTTGCAGTGGATTGGATTTTTATATGTGCATATGTGTTCATGTTATAATTGGATAGACCATGGATTATTGATTTTAGTTATTGCCTATTTGCTGCAATTGGTATGTTGATATAAGCAGTTTATGATGTTGCCTTGTAGTTGATATCCTCTGTTGCTTCGTGTTTTTTTTTTTTTTTGAGGAAATAAATGGTGTTTTTTCTTTAACTATGCAATTGTCATTTTGGCTTGTTGAGTTACGTAATGAGGTATTTTTACATCTTTACAGTCTGACTCATCTATCTAAATTTTTTACAGGGTATCTTTACAGATTACAAGCAGCCATTTGCAGTGACATATCTTGGAGCTTCCTTGATGGTAGTTTACCTTCCGGTAGCATTTCTTAAAGACTGGATATGTAAGATACTAAAGCATCGCTCTTCTAAAAGTGGTAAAGATGCAGGAAGCATAAATGAGTCTTCTGATGGATTTAACTCTCCTCTAAGCGAGAAAATTTTTGAAATTGAACTTCAGGGAACTTTAACTAGAAAATACAGCGAAGCAGACCTTTCACCACATGCAGAGGGTAGGCCTATGATTCTTAGGCGCAAAGATGATTTTAATGTGTTGAAACATGACAAAGAGCTTACAAGTAGAGAAATTGCCACCTATGGTTTTTATATTGCCCCAATCTGGTTTGTAACAGAGGTATCTTTATTCAGGACTACTTTTCCCATTTTCATTTCTGTTACATGTAAAGATCTATTTTGTGCATCAATCCATTCATTAGTTTAGGAAATTCTCCTTTATAGAGATGTATGTAAAAGGTGAATAATTTCCCCTCCACATTCTGCATACATATTGTAGTGTTGCTTTTAGAAATATTGATTTCCTTCAAACAGTCAGCCTTTCGAACATATTAGTTATTTACACATTGCAAGTACTCTGGTGAGATAGCCTGGCACAATGTCATAGATCCATGATACAATTGATGTTTGTGGTGTCTCTGTGCATAAATTGGCATGCTTTAGCATCACATAGGTTTCTGGGTTAACTAGACCTAGGATTTTGAAAGTTGTTCATCACCTAAGGCTGTCTCATGAGATTCCCTGGTGACTCTTTTGGGGTTTAGTTAGTGCATTGTTGGCTGACTCACTGGATACCTTGGGTAATTACTAATGCCTACACTGTGCAGCCATCATTACTTCATTTGGTGTTCATAGAGACCAAATCGGCCCATTGTAGTATTAAATGAAAAAAAAAAAAATCATAAGAGTGTTTCCCTTGCTTGTGCACTTGTAATTTGTCCTCGACTTAATATAATTTTAAATGCTTACAATGGTTAAGGCATAACATTGTTGCATTGTTGCATGACTTTTCCGTTACTAAAAAATGGGGAATTGTTTCTAGACATCCGATATACTTGTTTTACAAGGATATTTTAAGTTAAATCAGAACTAAGAAACCGAAGATGGTTCTTGATAATGCTTTTCTATTGTGGGCAGTATTTATCAAATGCTGCACTTGCACGTACAAGTGTTGCAAGTACAACAGTTTTGTCATCAACATCAGGACTTTTTACTCTTTTCATTGGTGTATTTTTGGGCCAAGATACTTTAAATGCAGCAAAAGTAGTAGCTGTCCTTGTAAGCATGGCTGGTGTTGCCATGACTACTTTGGGAAAAACTTGGGCTACGGATGAGTCTCAACTAAGTGCTTCAATGTAAGTCTACTCATTTTTGTTGGTTACATCATATTAATGTTTGGCTTCTGACTTTATTGACTTAGTGTTTAATCTAAATAAATAACATTGTCTTTGCTGTATGATATGCCCTAACAAGGGACCTCTCACCTAATGCTCCATCTCCTGGGAAAGGGTTTTCATTTTGATAAAATATTTTATTAATATGTAATTTTGCGGAAGTGATAGTTAAGGTATGTCCTGTATTGTTGACCTTGTTTATGCTGAAAACTGTGTAGAGCATTATGGCTCTGCCGCTCTACCCTAACCCTTTGTTTGGATCCTTCACTTGCCAGGGGAAATGGAGAGAAATTAAAGAGGGAAAATGAAGAGAAAAGAAAAGAAAGGAAATTTAATTTACTCTATGTTGTTTGGATAGATTATCAGAATAGGAGAGAAATGTAATTTCTTTCTTAAAAGAATAGAGGGGAAATACCTATTCTACCCTCATTTTCTTTCTTATATTTATATTATAAAAGAATATTTAAGTATTTTAATAATCATTTCTCACCATTTCCCATCAATTTGGAGAGAAATATTTTGGTCTAAAATTTCTATTCCTTTCTCTTCAATTCTCTCTTCTATTTGATGTCCAAACAAGGAAATTTAAAGAAATCAAATTTCTTTTCGTTTCACTTCTCTCCATTTCCCTCAATCCAAGCAGAGGGTAAAGCTGTTAATATTCTATTTAATAAACTGAGATAGAAAACGCCCCTGACCACGTACATATATTGTTTGAGCTGCTATAATTTGGTCAGCTTGCTTTCTGTACTGCAGCATTGACAGTTGATACTTTGTGTTCAGCAATGGGAAGCGCTCTCTTGTTGGGGATCTTTTTGGCCTTCTTTCAGCTGTGTCATATGGGCTATTTACAGGTTGATCATAATGTCTCTTTTTAAGTTCTTTTTATCTATTGGTTATTACTTGCTTTTTATAGGTAGTCGTTGTCATAATATTATTCTTGGAGAGTGTTGTGTTTCATTTTACAATTATTGCTGCAGTGCTCCTTAAAAAGTTTGCTGGTGAAGAAGGAGAAAGGTTAGATGTGCAGAAGTTGTTTGGATACATAGGACTGTTCACACTTGTAGCTCTATGGTGGCTTGGTAAGAGAGATTATTTGTTCAATGTTCTGTTGATTGGGTAACGTCTCAATGGATGGAATCATGGTCATTAGCTATAGAGCATGAAGTTAAATATTTTTGGAACTTTGATACTCTTTTCTGTTAGTTATTGATTTGGGTCACTCTGATTTGGCAAAATATACGGTATTTAAATTAATTTGGCATTATAATTAACCATATTTTTTTTCCCTTCCCATTCAATTTTCTCTACCTGGCCATATTGTTGGCTGGGAACAATTTGTCAAGGAAGTTCTGAGAAGTTTTAAAAGTGAAAATTTACGTATGAGGCTGCCTTGGCTGAGAACTGTATCATCATTTTCTGATTCTCTCTCAGTTTGGCCATTGAGTGCCTTGGGAATAGAACCCAAGTTTACAATTCCTCACTCTGCTAAAATGGATGAAGTTGTTCTCGCAAATGGCTTTATTGGAAGTGTCCTCTCAGACTACTTTTGGTATGTTAAGGCATTCCCTTCTGTTATTATTGCTTCATTTCCTTGCATTATCTTGTTCAGCTAATTTATAATTTCTCTGTTCTCCTTAGGGCACTATGCGTTGTATGGACAACTCCATTGGTGGCCACCTTGGGTATGTCACTCACAATCCCTCTTGCGATGGTGGCTGATATGGTGATTCATGGTCGTCATTATTCAGCAATTTACATTCTTGGCTCTACTCAGGTGATGTATTATTTTAAACGAGCATCTGATTTAGTACTTATCTGTCATGAAAAGGCATTAGTATCCTTTTCTTCCTCCAAGATCTTATATGATGAGAACAATGAGAAGTGCTAATGGTTCAGTAGCAATTCTCTAATTGCTATTCCCATGAACATATAAAAATCATGTTTCTTAGAGTCACGAAGTAATATCCAATGGAATGGACTGAATGCAATGCATTGTATATTACCAAGAACTAAAGCTTGTCAGTGTTGTCTTGAGCTCAATCCATCCTACCAATCTGATGGCTTTTGGTGGTGTGCTGCAGGTGTTTGCAGGATTTGTAATAGCTAATCTTTCAGATTGTTTCTCAAGAAAATTGGGATTATAGCATTTAGTGAAATTCCTGGGCTTAAATTCAATTCTTTATGGGGGCCTTTTTCATGATCTTGATTTGATGTTACTTCATCAAAATGGGTTGTTGTCTCCGGGAGAAATGATGATGAACTGTAATTGAATGTGTAATTCTGGTATGATTAGGTCAGTTTGTGTGTGTGGATCCATAATTGTAATAAATAGTTTTGGTTAAAGGAAAAAAATATATTCTCTATTTTTGGACATTGTAAATATATTTTGAATTTGATGATTTAATGTGGATGTCAGATTTGTGACCCATAGACCTAGCCTGACGCACTTTTCTACATTGGGGTAGTGTATCTATCATAAATAATTTTAGAGACTTTATTTAGTTGTTTTAATTAATATTAAAACTGCAAAATTTATTTGTTAAATGAAATTTAGGGTAAAAAATAATGTAATCTTAGGTTTAATTAAATTTACAATTTAGTCTTAATAATCTTAAAATCAAGTAATTTAGTTATTGATATTTTAATAATTTTATAAGTTAATTTTTATCAATAGAATTTTAATAAGTCATTGTTAATTCTAAAAAAAATATAAAAATACACTTAATTTTTTTTTAATTTAAGAATAATATAATCTCTGAGATTTTAGTTTTTTAATAATTTAATTTATTTATTTTTAAAATGTGGCTCTCATTAAATTTAAAAAAATAAATTTAAATTATAAAAAAAATTAATAGTCCTTACAAATTTTATCACAAAGTCAGCCATATATTTTACAAATTGATGTTTACATATTATAACTATTTATAAATAAATTTTTTTAATTTTATAAAATTCTATTTTTCACTATTATTTAATTATATATATATATATATATATATTATTTTCATATTATATTGTTGTATATAAAAAAAAATATATGAATCTAGATACAAATCATTAATAAAATAAAACTTAAGAGATTAAATTATTTTTGGACTAAAAGTAGAGTGAAAGATATTTTGAGTCATTTTTACTTAATTTAATAGAGAATTAACTGCGACTCTAACAATGGAACTAACTCATAAGTTTATTAAAATGTGAAGAACTAAATTATTTATTTTTAGTACTATAGGAATTAAGTTATATGTTTAATCAAATTTCAGTAATTAAATTAACAACAAATGATTAAATTATTTTCATATTAAAAATATAATAAAAATATTTTAGCTATTTTTATTAAAATTAGTGGTAACTTAATTGAAATTCTAAGAATAGTGACAAATTTGTAAATTTATTAAAATATTAAGAGTTAATTTTTTTTCTTAAAAACTATAAAATTAAATTATAATATAAGTGTCACGACCCAACCTATAGGCCGGACCGGCACTACGACCTGGGTCGGCATAAAGCCCCCGAGGCCCGTAATAAGCCTTACTGTTCTCAAACCTGTGACCAGACCCACAATTTAGGTCCAATATGCATATGAAACAATTTAAGTTAAACTGTTATAATTTTATTTCGGGCCAACTTAGCCCAGTAATTATCAGAAACTAAAATTAAGGGAGCCCAGCTCAACCCTGTTACATCATTTATAAACTATTTAAAACTCATAAAAATTTTCATTTGTTAATACAAAACTTAAATTCATGCATTCCCTAACAGAATTAATGCTACTACTAGTACATGCGGAGTTCTAAATTACAAATTTAGATAATAATAATACAGTTAAGAAATTTTTATTTTCATAACCTGCGAGGAAAGGAACAGGTTATTCTGAAAAATGTCTTCTTCTCTAGCTTGGAAAAATATGGTGAACAGGAGTGAGCGTTCGATTCAGATAGTAAAATATCAATTTTAACCATAATCTCTATAACTATCTAAAGTTAATGCAACCTGTAGAGTGAAATGCAACATCGTTAATATTTTTGTCACACCTTACCCCTCTGTAAGGCATAACATGATCCCGTAGAATACCTAATGAACTACCAAACTTCACCTACCGATAACTCATTAAGTACCCTACAAGGGATTTTAAAACAATTTTCTTATCTTTGACAAGTGGTGAGCATTTCTAATAAGTATTTAAAACATTTAGTTGAAATTAAAACTAATTAATATTTTTGGCCATTTTAGTTTTTCGCAAATCTTATAAAAATTTTGACAGAGTTTCCTCTGTATTTTGAGAAAACCGTTCTTCAAATACCTAAAATAAAAGCACTTCCAATAATTATCTAACCACTGCTTCAAATTCATACTCAATCTCAACCAATTTCTCAAAATTCACAAGTTCAAAAATTCTCAAAATACTGTCTATCAATATCATTTATTCATATTCCATTCAAGATAAACAATTTATATATTCATCATACTAAAATTTACATTCAAAAAGTCCAAATTAAAATTTATTACAACTTTTATACAAACTTTGTATAAGCTGCTCAAGACCCATGTACATGTCCATACATTTATGTGCAATATATACATCAAAAAAAATATTTGCAGTTAGGGTATAAATTATACCCGAAAACTTTAGGCTGGTAGCTTCTCACACCTCGACTACCATCGCTGCTCCTCTAGTCTCTGTATCTGCGGCAATAAAGCTATCGCTGAGTACTAGGACTCAGTGGTGCACAATATACTAAAATAATCTTTATGCAAAACTTAAAGCACATTCATTCAAAAATTTGGCTAAACATGAAAATTAAATACAATTATGCATTGTAAGATTTTACATGTAAACCAAGTTCATTTCAAAGTATCAAAACACATTTCATAAAACCCACAGTTAGATCACGCCATTCGAAACAAATAGAATCTCAATAGCCAGAGGCTAAAGAGAAATCACATGAATCTCAATAGCCAGAGGCTAAAGAGAAATCATATCACAGGCTAGCTAGCTCAAATATATGGATATCCATTCACATCCTCTTCTACTGGCACACCTCAACACTTCTCCAGAGAAGGAATCAAAATTCGAAACTAATTACCCCCACTAGTCGTGCTAGTGAGGTGTTCAAATATATGGTCATGACACTGTGGTTTCAAAACTTATCTTAACAATTTGCTAAACATTGTCATTTCAAATATACACAATAACTTTCACAATTTAAATCAAACATCATAAAAATGCTATAATCCAATATTTCACATTATTCAAAACATTATGCAAAAGATGATTATAAAAGTATATGTTGTGCACAAACCTCAAACGAGTCGCCTGTTGGCCTTGACTCGACTCCTCGGGTTCTGTCCCGGTATTTTTTTTCCACTGAAACACGAAATTTTCCAATGTTTCAGTACTAAAACTTAAAATAAATCCAAAATAAACTTAACTTCACATTTAGCTAGCTCTAACGTGTTAAATTCGACGTTCTCAAAATTTTGTGTTTTGGGTTACTATTCACTGCACTATTCAAGTCAAATTATTGACTTTCTAAGGCTTAATGAGTATGGGAACTCCAACTTCACCCACATACCACATTTTGGTCACCAAACTTGTTGGTTTTGGTCATTTGTTTAAAGTTTAGGTCATTTTGGCAAAATTGCCAATTTTCGGTTTTTGGTTCTCCGAAGTTGCACTATTCCATTGGTCGGTCTACTGTTGGAATTTGACAAAACTTCCTTCATAGAAAATGTTCCTTATTATCTTAAGTGTATTCTCATTTTTGGATCACCCCAATCAGAGTTCTGTAGCTCAAGTTATGGCCAAAATAAGTTTACTGTTCACGTGTACTGTTCATACTGAGATTTTGGTGCTGGCAGATTTTTGGTCCAACTTTGGTTAATAATTTGATCAAGTTAAGTTCATAATTTGGTCTCACTTTCTTCATATGAAATGTTGTACTATGTCTTAGGTTTCCATCGGTTCAAGAATCGCCTAAATCCGAGTTTTCTAGAGAGAGTTATAACCATCCAAACATTGCTGCTCAATGAAAATTCTGCAGAATCTCACTACAGTAAATTTAAATTTGCTCAATGATTTGAATGAGTTAATGGCCTAATTTGGGTTGGTGTTCTTCATGAAAGTTTTAGGTCTATATCATATCTAATTTCTGGTAAAATTTCAGGTCAATTTGACCTACCTAGCTCGAGTTATGACCAAATGAACAGTTACTGTTCATTTGGTCAGTTTAATCAGATGGCAGCCAGCAATCAATTCACTTTGGTCAATTGTTTCACCAAGTTTTGGTCAGTTTTTGGCCATGGTTCCTTCATGAAAATTGTGCTCTTTTATGTCTATTTTCATCTCCAATTGGTGGCATATCAATGGGACTTGTAAAATTTGAGTTTTGGTCCTTCAAAGTGGGTTTGGTCATGCTGCCAGCAGCATGACCATTGACCTACGAATTTGATTTTTATTCCAACAATTTCCACACAACTTATTTGGTCATAATTGACCATTATTTCATTTCACAATAGGTTAAACATGCCATTTATGCATTTCTCCAAATTTTGGTTCATAACCCTAGCATTGAAAACCCTAACTCATCATTTTCATGCCTTTAACTAGTTCTAATGGTTTAAATGTTAATCATTTAACTATGTAAAGTTTCTAAACTCATTCAATTGCATCATATTCATGCAAACCATACTCCTCCCAACCAGGCCAAATTTCAGCAATGGTCATTCTCCCATGTTTGTTTCATTTAATCAAGTTCTAAGCTCACTTTCAACCATCACATGTGCATTTAAATGGATAAATGAAGAGTTTAGCATACTAACCTTTGTGTAGCAATTTTCTTCCTCCTTTCCTTCAAATTTTCCTTCTTTCTTTCTTGCTCAATCCTCTTCTCAAGTTGCCTAGATAAGCTTTAACTATGGTGGCTAATTTTTCTATGGTGAAATCTTATGATTTTCAAGCTCAAAATTGAGCTTTAATGGAGGTTTTGGGTGAGGGAGAGGGTGAGGGAGAGAGAGTCACGTTTTTGATGAAGAAGATGACTTTATTATATTTTTTTTTCTTTTCTTTTCTTTTCTTTTATGTCTTAGGAAGACCAAAATTCCCAAATTAATAAAATAAATCAATTAAGCCTTGATGACATCATGCATGATGTCATCACTTTGACTTTTCCATCTTCTTTCTTTTTTTTTTTTTCTATTAGTTCTTTAATTTAATTCTCGATTCCAAAATTTTCTTTTCTCCGATTTTATTTGACAGTTAGGTCAGGAGTCAGCTCTCGGGGTCAATTGACCAAATTGCCCCTCGCCGGTTCATCCCGGTTTGCAAATAATCCAATATTTCTTCCGGCTCCCTGACCTAATTATTTGACTGGCTTAACAGTTCTTTTTCATGATTTTCTCTTTTCCACTGTGTTCATAAGGGTCCTAAGGACCGCAGCGTCACTTTTTACGGTTCGAAATTTGAGTTTAAAACGACTTCGCAGTCGTTCCCGAGGAGGTCACTCATCGTTGTGACTCTCGGTTCGTTTAACCTCTTATGTTCTGTTTTTCTTATTTATGGTTAACTAATTAAACATTACTAATTATTTATGTTTATGGCTTCTCAAGTTGTCTTAAGTGTGGCCTTAATCCCATTAATTGTCCGGACCGACACCGGTCACCGGAATAGTGAAATCTACCAGGCTATGCAACGGGGGTGTTACAATTCTCCCCCCCTTAAATAAATTTCGTCTCGAAATTTTTACCTGGTATCAATCTCTGAACAGCTGTGGGTGTTGTCTCCTCATGTCCTCCTCTCGTTCCCAAGTAGCTTCTTGGCCCGAATGATGGTTCCACAGCACTTTTACCAACGGTATCTGCTTATTCCGTAGCTGCTTCACCTCATAAGCCAGAATCTTTATGGGTTCTTCTTCATATGTGAGGTCTGGATTTACTTCTATTTCTTCTATTGGTAGTACATGAGATGGGTCTGATCGGTACCTCCTCAACATCGATACATGGAAGACATTATGTATCTTTTCCAACTCTGGAGGTAGTGCCAACCGATATGCCAAAGGACCCACTCTTTCCAGAACCTCATATGGCCCGATAAAACGAGGACTTAGTTTCCCCTTCCTGCCGAATCTCATAATCCTCTTCCAAGGAGAAACTTTGAGGAAAACTTTCTCACCCACTGCATACTGAATATCTCTTCTCTTCAGATCAATGTAGGACTTCTGACGGTCTGATGCAGTCTTAAGTCGACCTCTGATCACCCTGATCTTCTCCTCAGTCTGCTGAACAATTTCGGGTCCAATCATCTTTCTTTCACCCACGTCATCCCAACACAACGGGGTTCTACATTTCCTGCCATACAAAGCTTCATATGGAGGCATCCCAATGCTTGATTGGTAGCTGTTGTTATAAGCAAACTCAATTAAAGGCAAGTGTGTATCCCAACTACCCTCAAACTCAATCACACAAGCCCGTAGCATGTCCTCCAATATCTGAATTACTCTCTCAGACTGGCCATCTGTCTGTGGGTGGAATGCAGTACTGAAGTTCAATCTAGTTCCTAGGGCTCTCTGAAGACTACCCCAGAATCTAGAAGTGAACCTAGGATCTCTGTCTGATATGATAGATACTGGCACTCCATGTAGTCTCACAATCTCATCAATGTATAACTTGGCCAATCTTTCTAAACTGTAGTCCATCCGAACTGGCAGAAAATGAGCAGACTTAGTTAGTCTGTCAACAATGACCCAAACTGCATCATGACTCTTCTGTGTCCTCGGAAGTCCCATTACAAAATCCATCGTTATTCTTTCCCATTTCCATTCTGGTACTGGTAGTGGATGTAACAACCCAGCGGGTACTTGATGCTCTGCCTTTACTTGCTGACAAGTTAGGCATTTGGATACAAACTCTGCCACATCTCTTTTCATACCCATCCACCAGTAATGCTCCTTTAGCCCTCTATACATTTTTGTGCCACCAGGGTGCATGGCAAAAGGAGACTCATGTGCTTCCTTCAAAATGATCTGCCTCAAATCAACATCATTAGGAACACATATTCTGCCCTGGTGTAGCAATAGACCATCATCTCTGATTGAGAATTCTAGTTTCTTGCCCTGTCGGACTTCTTCCATCAACTTCTGATACTTCTGATCATTCTGAGCAGCCATTCTTATCTGATCAATCAACACTGGCTGTACATGCCATGCAACTGCTATCTGCCCCTCATCATTAATCTCTAAACTGGCATGTAATGATCTCAACTCATGTACCAAAGACAAAGGAGTAACCCGTAAACTTGCCATAGTCTTGCGACTTAAGGCGTCAGCCACAACATTAGCTTTCCCTGGCTGATAGTCTATCAAACAGTCATAGTCTTTTATCAACTCTAACCATCTCCTCTGTCTCAAATTCAGCTCTTTTTGGGTGCTCAAATACTTCAAACTCTTATGATCTGTGTAGATGTAGCACTTCTCCCCATACAAATAATGTCTCCAGATCTTAAGAGCAAACACAATGGCTGCAAGCTCCAAATCATGTGTCGGATAATTCCTCTCATGCGGTTTTAGCTGGCGTGATGCATAGGCAATGACATTTCGATCTTGCATCAACACACAGCCTAACCCATTGTGAGAAGCATCACTATAAACTGTATATTCTTTACCCGGGGTAGGTAAAGTTAGGACTGAAGCTTCAGTCAAACATCTCTTCAATTCATCAAAACTCTGCTGGCATTTATCCGTCCACTGAAATTTTACATCTTTTCTAAGCAGCTTGGTCAATGGAGATGCCAACATGGAAAATCCCTTCACAAATCTACGGTAGTATCGGCTAAACCTAAAATTACGAATCTCTGTGACATTTCTGGGTGGCCTCCAATTAAGGACAGCTTCAATCTTACTTGGATCTACCTTGATGCCCTCTTCTGATACTACATGCCCCAAGAAAGATATTTCCTTCAGCCAAAATTCACACTTCGACAATTTGGCATATAGCTGTTTCTCCCTCAAAATCTGCAGTACAATCCGCATATGTCTATCATGCTCTTCTACATTCCTCGAATAGACCAATATATCATCTATGAATACCACAACAAACTGGTCGAGATATGGTCTGAAAATAGTGTTCATCAGATCCATAAAAGCAGCCGGAGCATTAGTTAACCCGAATGGCATGACCAAGAACTCATAATGGCCATAACGGGTTCTGAAGGCAGTTTTAGAAATACTCTGCTCTGGTACTTTCAGCTGATAATAACCTGATCTCAGGTCAATTTTGGAGAACACAGCTGCACCCCTCAACTGATCAAACAAGTCATTAATGCGGGGTAATGGATATCTATTCTTTATTGTCACCTTATTCAACTGCCGATAATCAATACACAAGCGGAGAGTGCCATCTTTCTTCTTTACAAACAACACTGGCGCTCCCCAAGGTGACACACTAGGGCGGATGAAGCCCTTGTCAAGCAATTCTTGCAACTGCACTTTCAACTCTTTCAATTCTGCAGGTGCCATTCTATATGGCGTTATGGAGATTGGGTCCACACCAGGCATAACATCAATCTCAAACTGCACCTCTCTTTCTGGAGGTAATCCTGGCAATTCATCAGGAAATACATCCGGAAAGTCACATACCGTAGGGATGTCCCTTAGTGCTGGACTCCCCACCTGGGTGTCTATCACATGTGCCAAGTATGCTTCACACCCCTTTCTGATCATCCTTCTGGCTAGTGCAGCCGAAATGATGTTTGATGGCAGTAAATGCCTCTCCCCGTGTATTACCACATCACCGTATAAAGGGAGACCAAAAGTGGTATCTTGATCTGATCAATCATGGCGTGATGCCTGGCTAACCAATCCATGCCCAAGATGATATCATACTCTCTGAAGGGCATTTCAATCAAGTCGGACAGGAAAATATGTCCTTGGATCACCAAAGGACAGTCTCTATAAATTCTATTAACCCGAACCTCTTGTCCTAATGGACTAGTTACTAGCACTTCAAAACCCATTTGCACACATGGAACAGCAAGTGAACTGACTATGCTAGCACTAACATATGAATGGGTTGAACCCGGATTAAACAATACAAATACATCTTGACCAGAGATAGAGAATGTACCAGCTACCACATCAGAAGTCTCAGCTTCTTCTCACTGTTTCATTGCGTAGATTCTGGTTGAAGCACTTCCTTGTGCTGATTGACCAACTATGCCCTGACTGCCTGAAGTAGTGCCTCTACCTCTGCCTCTTCCTCTGCCAAATGACTGTGAACTTCTGGGAGCGGGACTCTGAATAGATCCCTCGGCAGTAGTAGGAGCTGGGCTATATCTCGGAGCACTAGTACAGTCTTTAGCTATATGGCCCTTGCCTCCACAGTTAAAACAGGCTTCAGTGGCCCAATAGCATTCCCCCCCATGAATCTTGCCACAAGTCTCACAGGGACGGGCAGAATGTGAACCCCTGCTCGACTGCTGACCAAACCTAGGGGGTCTCTGTCCGGAGAATCTGCCTCTACTAAATCTTCCACCTCGACCCCTGCTGGGTCCACTAAACTTCTTTCTCTTTCCAGAGGTAGCACCAGAACTCTGTTCAACTGATTTTTCCCCCTTGTCTTTTTTCTAATTTCTCGACTTTTTCCTTCATTGGGTTTGCTTCTGCTTCAACTCTCTCCAGTTCAAGTGCTTGAGACATAAGTTCTGAGAAGTTGCTGTGTCGAAATCCCACAACTTGCATCCTTATGCTGGGCTTCAAACCCGTTTCAAATCTCTTGTATCTTGCTTTGCTGGTAGTAAGGAGACTCTCCGCATAGTGACTCAGGCGGGAGAACTCCCTCTCATACTCTGCCACTGATCGATTTCCTTGTTTTAAGCTAAAAAATTCTTGCAGTTTCTGATCAACATATGCATCTGGGATGTATTTCTGTCTAAACTCTCTGATGAAGTCATCCCAGGTCAGCACTGGTGGTTCAGCCAAGCTGTGGGGGATGGTCTTCCACCAATCATACGCATCCTCTTGCAGTAGCGACACAGAATATTCGAACTTCAACTCATCTGGGCAGTGCAATTTCTTAAATACTCTGTCCATTCTTTCAAGCCATTGCTCTGCCTCTAAAGGGTCCACTGTACCCTTAAATTCTGCAGCCCCATACTTCAATAATTTATCATACTGTCTGGTTGGAGGCAGTGGTTGTGTCACAGGTGGTTGGGATGGAGCTTGAGCAGGCATAACCTGACCATTTGTCAAACATCGCGACCATCTCTGTCAGGCGAATTGTGCAGAAATCGCTGCATTTGTGGGGTGTCACTGACCCACTGACATTCGGTAAAGCTGGGGCTTCCCCTTGTGCCTCAGCTTCAACAGACTGCTCAACTGAGCGATCCCCTTCTTCCATTTCAGGCTGAAGTTAGAGTATCTCCTGAACAAGTAACACAAGGAGATTTCCCTCCGTTAGTTCATATTCATGATGTAATGCACTGTATGTAACAATTATGGACATTGAGCAGTTGTACTTAACAAAGAAAAGACACAAATTCACAATTTAAAACATAATTCAAAAATTTGCTCTGATACCACTAAAACATGTCACACCTTACCCCTCTGTAAGGCATAACATGATCCCGTAGAATACCTAATGAACTACCGAACTTCACCTACCGATAACTCATTAAGTACCCTACAAGGGATTTTAAAACAATTTTCTTATCTTTGACAAGTGGTGAGCATTTCTAATAAGTATTTAAAACATTTAGTTGAAATTAAAACTAATTAATATTTTTGGCCATTTTAGTTTTCCGCAAATCTTATAAAAATTTTGAAAGAGTTTCCTCTGTATTTTGAGAAAACCGTTCTTCAAATACCTGAAATAAAAGCACTTCCAATAATTATCTAACCACTGCTTCAAATTCATACTCAATCTCAACCAATTTCTCAAAATTTACAAGTTCAAAAATTCTCAAAATACTGTCCATCAATATCATTTATTCATATTCCATTCAAGATAAACAATTTATATATTCATCATACTAAAATTTACATTCAAAAAGTCCAAATTAAAATTTATTACAACTTTTATACAAACTTTGTACAAGCCGCCAAGACCCATGTACATGTCCATACATTTATGTGCAATATATACATCAAAAGAAATATTTACAGTTAGGGTATAAATTATACCCGAAAACTTTAGGCTGGTAGCTTCTCACACCTCAGCAGCTCAGTCTGCTGCTCCTCTAGTCTCTGTATCTGCGACAGCAATAAAAGCTATCGCTGAGTACTAGGACTCAGTGGTGCACAATATACTAAAATAATCTTTATGCAAAACTTAAAGCACATTCATTCAAAAATTTGGCTAAACATGAAAATTAAATACAATTATGCATTGTAAGATTTTACATGTAAACCAAGTTCATTTCAAAGTATCAAAACACATTTCATAAAACCCACAGTTAGATCACGCCATTCGAAACAAATAGAATCTCAATAGCCAGAGGCTAAAGAGAAATCACATGAATCTCAATAGCCAGAGGCTAAAGAGAAATCATATCACAGGCTAGCTAGCTCAAATATATGGATATCCATTCACATCCTCTTCTACTGGCACACCTCAACACTTCTCCAGAGAAGGAATCAAAATTCGAAACTAATTACCCCCACTAGTCGTGCTAGTGAGGTGTTCAAATATATGGTCATGACACTGTGGTTTCAAAACTTATCTTAACAATTTGCTAAACATTGTCATTTCAAATATACACAATAACTTTCACAATTTAAATCAAACATCATAAAAATGCTATAATCCAATATTTCACATTATTCAAAACATTATGCAAAAGATAATTATAAAAGTATATGTTGTGCACAAACCTCAAACGAGTCGCCTGTTGGCCTTGACTCGACTCCTCGGGTTCTGTCCCGGTATTTTTTTTCCACTAAAACACGAAATTTTCCAATGTTTCAGTACTAAAACTTAAAATAAATCCAAAATAAACTTAACTTCACATTTAGCTAGCTCTAACGTGTTAAATTCGACGTTCTCAAAATTTTGTGTTTCGGGTTACTATTCACTGCACTATTCAAGTCAAATTATTGACTTTCTAAGGCTTAATGAGTATGGGAACTCCAACTTCACCCACATACCACATTTTGGTCACCAAACTTGTTGGTTTTGGTTATTTGTTTAAAGCTTAGGTCATTTTGGCAAAATTGCCAATTTTCGGTTTTGGTTCTCCGAAGTTGCACTGTTCCATTGGTCGGTCTACTGTTGGAATTTGACAAAACTTCCTTCATAGAAAATGTTCCTTATTATCTTAAGTGTATTCTCATTTTTGGATCACCCCAATCGGAGTTCTGTAGCTCAAGTTATGGCCAAAATAAGTTTACTGTTCACGTGTCTTCGTTCATCTTTGAGATTTTGGTGCTGGCAGATTTTTGGTCCAACTTTGGTTAATAATTTGATCAAGTTAAGTTCATAATTTGGTCTCACTTTCTTCATATGAAATGTTGTACTATGTCTTAGGTTTCCATCGGTTCAAGAATCGCCTAAATCCGAGTTTTCTAGAGAGAGTTATAACCATCCAAACATTGTTGCTCAATAAAAATTCTGCAGAATCTCACTACAGTAAATTTAACTTTGCTCAATGATTTGAATGAGTTAATGGCCTAATTTGGGTTGGTGTTCTTCATGAAATTTAGGCCTATATCATATCTAATTGCTGGTAAAATTTCAGGTCAATTTGACCTACCTAGCTCGAGTTATGACCAAATGAACAGTTACTATTCATTTGGTCGGTTTAATCTTGATGGCAATCAATTCACTTTGGTCAATTGTTTCACCAAGTTTTGGTCAGTTTTTGGCCATGGTTCCTTCATGAAAATTGTGCTCTTTTATGTCTATTTTCATCTCCAATTGGTGGCATATCAATGGGACTTGTAAAATTTGAGTTTTGGTCCTTCAAAGTGGGTTTGGTCATGCTGCCAGCAGCATGACCATTGACCTACGAATTTGATTTTTATTCCAACAATTCCCACACAACTTATCTGGTCATAATTGACCATTATTTCATTTCACAATAGGTTAAACATGCCATTTATGCATTTCTCCAAATTTTGGTTCATAACCCTAGCATTGAAAACCCTAACTCATCATTTTCATGCCTTTAACTAGTTCTAATGGTTTAAATGTTAATCATTTAACTATGTAAAGTTTCTAAACTCATTCAATTGCATCATATTCATGCAAACCATACTCCTCCCAACCAGGCCAAATTTCAGCAATGGTCATTCTCCCATGTTTGTTTCATTTAATCAAGTTCTAAGCTCACTTTCAACCATCACATGTGCATTTAAATGGATAAATGAAGAGTTTAGCATACTAACCTTTGTGTAGCAATTTTCTTCCTCCTTTCCTTCAAATTTTCCTTCTTTCTTTCTTGCTCAATCTTCTTCTCAAGTTGCCTAGATAAGCTTTAACTATGGTGGCTAATTTTTCTATGGTGAAATCTTATGATTTTCAAGCTCAAAATTGAGCTTTAATGGAGGTTTTGGGTGAGGGAGAGGGTGAGGGAGAGAGAGTCACGTTTTTTATGAAGAAGATGACTTTATTATATTTTTTTTTTCTTTTCTTTTCTTTTCTTTTCTTTTATGTCTTAGGAAGACCAAAATTCTCAAATTAATAAAATAAATCAATTAAGCCTTGATGACATCATGCATGATGTCATCACTTTGACTTTTCCATCTTCTTTCTTTTTTTTTTTTTCTATTAGTTCTTTAATTTAATTCTCGATTCCAAAATTTTCTTTTCTCCGATTTTATTTGTGATTAGGTCAGAGTCACTCGGGTCAATTGACCAAATTGCCCCTACTTGATTCATCGGTTTGCAAATAATCCAATATTTCTTCCGGCTCACGACCTAATTATTTGACTGGCTTAACAGTTCTTTTTCGTGATTTTCTCTTTTCCACTGTGTTCATAAGGGTCCTAAGGACCGCAGCGTCACTTTTTACGGTTCGAAATTTGAGTTTAAAACGACTTCGCAGTCGTTCCCGAGGAGGTCACTCATCGTTGTGACTCTTGGTTCGTTTAACCTCTTATGTTCTGTTTTTCTTATTTATGGTTAACTAATTAAATATTACTAATTATTTATGTTTATGGCTTCTCAAGTTGTCTTAAGTGTGGCCTTAATCTCATTAATTGTCCGGATCGACACCGGTCACCGGAATAGTGAAATCTACCAAGCTATGCAACGGGGGTGTTACAATTTTCACGTCTTAACAGCAAAAAGGTAATCTGGAGCACTCACACACCCGATAAGGTCAAACAATACATATATGGGAGCTGATCCCTTATACAGCCCTCTTAATCCAACCTGTGCCAGCGAAGAACTCAAGCCGGACTTTCGCTTAATAAATTAAATCGGGGTCCCAGTGAAGAACTCAAGCCATGTCTACCCCGAAGGACCGGGTCCCAGCGAAGATCTCAAGCCGTGTCTACCGGTCCTGTCCATAGCCAACACCATACCACACGCACGCTAACGCACGCACACTACTCCAAATTACCACAACAACATCCATGGCACTTCAACATTTATGAATGCAATGTAAAACGTGTCTATTGTATAACTACATAGATACATACATATAAGTGATGCATGGACATGCTTGAACATATAATAATATCGAAATTACAATTAAAATTAATATTTTACTCACAGTGCACTGAGAACTATTGTGGCTGCTGGATGGAGGAAAATAGCTGGCATCGATCACCTAATAATTAAATTATAAATTTATTAGTACTAAGTCAAAATAAAACTCTAAATAGGCAACAAACAGCCTAATTCATGCCGAAAATTCGATAGAATTTTCCCTATACTTAGGACCTACCCAATCTGCACAAAGATTCAAATAACACTTCTAAATTCTCAATTTCCACAATCCAATCTCAATCACATCATAAGACCCCTCCTGGGCCCACCCAAACAGTCAACAATCCATAATTTGAAAAATTACAATTTAGCTCCCATAACTAGTCATTTTGCAAAAACTACCCAAACGAGCTCTAAAAATTCTAAAATTTTATCCCGCGGTCCTTAATAATATTATAAGGCTATTGCAAAAGAAATTATAATTTTTCTGATCATCCGCGAATATTTTATGAATTTTTATTCTAAATCGGTATTAGCCGAAAATGAGCAACCTGGAGTTCAGGTTTACCTATGTCAATTCTGACACCTGGGACGCGTCCAGAACGTCTGAAAATGCTAGGATTGACTGTAATATCGACCACGTTCTGAGACAGGCTGTCGGGCAGCCGGATCTGACTGAAAACGCAGTCCCTGCGCCAGTGAGCTATCCTTGATCCGATTGCACCTAAATTAAGTCCAAATTGTGTTAATAATTATTATAAAATTATTTTTAAATTTTGAAAATCGAAAAAGTTTGAAAATCTCACCAAGCGATCTAGACCGTCCGATTGTCACCTTTTTCAAATGGTGTCGGATCGGAGCGGGATCGGTCCTATCTTAAAAATATCGTCGTCCTGAGTCCATTGGTGGCCTCGGATTTCTGATCCGACGGTCGGATCGCCGGAAAAGTGGTCGGAAAGCCACTGCCGTCACTTTCTCTCTCCTCTTTCTCTCTCTTCGAGACTCGCAGGAAACCTCCATGGAATAGAACACCGCCGGTCGGGATGGGAAGCCCATGGTCCTAGGAGTTGAGAGCCACACTCACCTGGCCGGAGCGCCATCGGGAAGCGTCGGAATCACGCCTGGAAGGACGCGGTTGCCGCACGCGTTAGGGGCCTCCTCTTGCCGCCGTTCGCTGTCCAGGGGGTTGCCGGTGTCGCTTGGGACCGCTGGGAGCTTGCCGGACCTCTGCAGACCGTCGCCCACTACTGCGTCGGCTGGAGACGCAATGAACAGAGAGGGAGAGGGAGAGAGACGGGAGGAAGAGAGAGAGACGGGAGGGAGGGGCTTGCTGCGTTTAAATTTTTTTTTTTTAACTTCTAATTATACTATTAGTCCCTCAACTTCTTAGAGGTTTACAACTAGGTCCTAAATTATTTTATTATGTTGAAGTTTAATTAAATTTTTAATTATTTTATTTATTTATTTATTATTATTATTATTTTTAAATTTTTTTGGGTTGTTACAATAAGATTTATTTAAAATGGAATTAATATCTTGTTTGAAATAAATTAATGAATAAATTCAAGGTTTTTTTTTAAATGCCTTTTTAGTTGGGATTTATTTTATTATTTTTTTATACTTCGAAAATTACAGTGAACTAAAACCAATCCAAAAAAGAGGGCTATACCAGAACCAGAAGAGACGTTCCATGTCACCTGCGCTGGGCCGTTGAGGCCCAAAGGAGCCCATTTTAATTGTGCTTCAAATTCATTACTTTCCATGGGCTCTCAATCTGGGCTGTTGAGACCCAAAATCCCTTTAATTGGGCTCTAAATCTGGCCTTTTGAGGCTTCTTATTCAGCAAATGAGCCCAAAGTAACCGTGATCGAGCTTGCAATCTGAGCCGCGGATACTCGAAATCCCTTTAATTAGTCTTTCAAGGTGGGTCTCAGCCCAAAATATTTTAATTGGACTTTCAAGTTGAGCCAATTAGGCCCAAAATGCCTTTCATTGGGCTTTCAAGCTGAGCTACTGAGGCCCAAAAGAGCCCCTTCTAGTTTCAGTGAAATAAATAACCGGTACGTATCTGATCACCTCATCGCCTGTGGAATCTCTAGCTGTTCTCTGCTGGACTTCTATTGTTATGGCATCTATACTCAGATCGAAACCGGTTTTCCTAATTTTTTTCATACAATTATGTCTCTCTCTCCTCACTCCAGCTCTTACGATTTCGTCCGGGTACGGTTCATATATACTGAAATTAACAAAAGAAAAAAAGCAAGTAGAAATCTGAAATTCTTTGATTTGATGGCATGAATGCGAAGATTTTTACTACTAACTAGTTCTTTTAGGTTTTTCCTTGAACTGACAGTATATGAGTTACAGGGTTTCGATTTTCACTGCTTGTTTTTGTTCTAATTAAGTTAATCGTTCTTTTTCCAGGTCTGGCGATGGTTACACCATCAATGGTCGAGTGAAGATTGCAGGTACCTGTTAGTATAGGGCTATAAATGCTTTTGAGTTTTGGTTACGGATGTTTAATTGTTTAGTTTGGATCAGTCATGAGCTTGAGATGGTTTCTTAATTTTATTAGTGATAAATTAAGGATTTAGAAATGCCCATTTCAGACTCGACATGTTATTATTCAGGTAAGGATCAATTTTAGCTGGTAGCAAGTTTCAAATCCTACTGGTGTTTTTTCATGCATTTTGCAAACTCAGATAGAACTAGTTCAAATGGCTTGTGCTGTTCACTTTGATTTTATTTCTAAGTTCCTGTAGAAATTTATTTCTTTATTTATCTAATGAAATTCAATGACCTGTATTTTAGGGCTTTGGCAAGTTTAGAGACACTGCTCCTTAACACCAACCCAATAGAAATGTCTATCTGGAGAGTGTGAGCAAGGTTCCTAGGTTAAGCTTTTTGATTGGGGTTCTTATACAAATTATTTTCTTCTCTATCTTTCTATTGATGTAGCTCTAAATCAAGAAAAAGGGAAGAAAATGAGCTGTATAGCTTGTCCCCTTACATTGGGATTTGGGTGTAACTGTGTAGTTGACTTGAGTTCTTGTGGCACCTTCATCGTGGCTGGAGTTTATTGAAGATCTTCAATGTGAATGCCAAACTAGATGAAGCATGGCTTACCTAGAAAATATTACCTCTTTTTTCTAATTACTAAGACTTTGTTATATTACATTAGGATGGCGATGCTAGACCTGTGGTTGTGGGATCATGACTCCTCATTCATGCAAAAATGAGATGATTTCCTAGCGCTGTCTAATCCATTCCTGCTGCATGTCAATTAAATCTTTATGAAGAATTGCAGGAGGAGTGTATGTTACATGAAGGACAAAAAAAAAGATGGGAAGAAAGTGGTGTGAGTAGAAGACCTAGTTGCGGTTCCTCTAAAGAGAGAAGCTAAGCCCTTGTCGACTAACACTATATTTTGAAGTTTTTGTTCGATACGAAAAGAAAGGATGTGTTTAACCCATGGGGAAGGAAAAGAAAAGAAATGAAATGTTAAGCAATTTATCATGTTTGGAAGATAAGAAAAGATTTTAAGGATATAATAGTCATATTAAAAAATATTTTTAATGTTACTCAATTTTGATGAAAAAGTATAGTGGGGTTTGAAGGATAACTTATCCCTCCTTTTCCTTTATTTTCCCACCTCATAAAACTCCCAAACAAGGGATATCATTTATCGCTTTGTCTTACCCTTTCCTTTCCATTCCTATCCCTCTATCCAAACTAAGTGTAAGTGTATGTGTTGGACACATAATCCGTGTCATGTCATGTCAACACAGGTATGACAGAGCAAAATGAGGAGTCGGAGTATTAGAATTTGTAACTAGTGGCTAGGATAGGAATTTATGACTCATAGTTTGGACAACCATCTAGCTCAAATTAGGGGTGTGCATTATTCAGGTATAACTGAATTACTGAACTAAACCGATGAAAATTCAATTATTTCAGTAAGGACATTTGGTTGTCGGTTTAGTTAGTGATTTTTAAAATTTTTTGTTTTCGGGTATCAATTTGGTTAACTCCAATTTGACAACTAAAATAACCAAATTTTTATTAATTAATATCTAAATTATAATTTTATTAATAATTTCAATTTATAATAATTCTTTTATTAAAAATATATTATGTGTATTATTTTTAAATAATTATAAATACATTTTTATTAATATTTTATTAATTAATAATATAAATGACATATATTACTTTTTTTAGTTATTTTGTTTATAGCTGATAACTAACTAAATATTTTTTATTTTAGTTATGTTCAGTTATTATATTAGAGGTTGTTATTGGTTCGGTTAAACTGAATGCTCACCCTTAGCTCAAACGGTGTCTGGTGCTGTCTTTTCCCCCTGCTTCCATCACAGATGTTGAAATCTTGATGGAGATACAGTGATTAGGCAATTATTTTGAATACAACTTAACTTAACTCAACTAAACCTTTATCCCAAAAATTTGGGGTCGGCTATATGGATTCGCTTTCTCTACTCTAAACGATTTTGGGTTAAATCCTCAGGAATGTGTAATGCTTCTAGGTTATGTTGTACTACTCTCCTCCAAGTAAATTTAGGTCTACCCCTTTTTTTCTTTCTATCCTCTAACCTAATGTGCTCTACTTGTCTAACTGGAGCCTCCGTATGTCTACGCTTCACATGACCAAACCACCTCAATCTCCCTTCTCTCAACTTATCTTC
The DNA here is from genome assembly GCF_030052815.1 of Hevea brasiliensis. NCBI lineage: Eukaryota > Viridiplantae > Streptophyta > Magnoliopsida > Malpighiales > Euphorbiaceae > Hevea > Hevea brasiliensis. The sequence goes on along the minus strand of NC_079503.1, from coordinate 1,676,475 downwards.
AATTGACACCACTCCTACCTTTTCTCTAATACTCTCATTACGGACTTTATCTAGTCTAGTATGGCCACTCATCCACCTTAACATTCTCATCTCTGCAACTCTTATCTTAGACGCATACGACTCTTTCAGTGCCCAACACTCACTACCATATAACATAGCAGGTCGTATGGCTGTACGGTAAAATTTTCCTTTCAACTTATTGGGAATCTTACGATCACATAAAACTCCCGTGGCACGTCTCCACTTCAACCATCCAGCTTTAATCCTATGACTAACATCCTCCTCACATCCCCCATCTACTTGAAGGACTGAGCCTAGATATTTAAAGTGATTACTTTGGGACAGTACCGCTCCATTCAAACTAACTCTTTCCCTGTCACCAGTTTGGCCTTCACTGAACTTGCAATGCATGTATTCTGTCTTCGTTCTACTTAACTTAAAACCCTTTGACTCTAGAGCACTTCTCCAAAGCTCTAGCTTTCTATTGACTCCTTCTCGTGTCTCATCTATCAGAACAATATCATCCGCAAACATCATGCACCAAGGAATACTCTCTTGTATATGTTTCGTCAATTCATCTAAAACTAATGTAAAAAGGAAAGGGCTTATGGCTGATCCTTGGTGTAATCCAATTGAGATCGGAAAATCTCGTGTCCCCTCCCACTGTACGCACAATAATAGTTGCTCCTTTATACATATCTTTCAACACTTCTATGTACCTAATAGATACCCTCTTTTGTTCTAATACATTCCATAAGACATTTCTTGGAACACTGTCATAAGCCTTCTCCAAATCAATAAAAACCATGTGTAGATCTTTCTTCACATCTCTATATTTCTCCATCAAGCTTCTAATGAGAAAAATCGCTTCCATAGTTGAACGACCGGGCATTAAACCAAATTGATTGAGAGAGATAGATGTATCATGACGTAGTCGATGCTCCACAACTCTCTCCCACAACTTCATAGTATGGCTCATGAGTTTAATTCCCCTATAGTTTGAGTAACTCTGTATGTCTCCCTTATTTTTAAAAATAGGTACTAAGACACTCCTCCTCCATTCATCAGGCATTTTTCTTTGAGTTTAGAATCTTATTAAATAATTTAGTTAACCATGCCACTCTCATATCTCCCAAACACTTCCACACTTCAATTGGTATTTCATCGGGTCCACAGGCTTTACCCACTTTCATTCTCTTAAGTGCTTCCTTTACTTCTAAAGATCTAATCCTTCTACTGTAATTCACATTCTTTTCTATTGTTCTATAATCTATATTCACGCTATTACCATTTTGACTATTATTAAAGAGATCATTAAAATAATTTCTCCATCTTTCTTTGATGCCCTCATCTTTTACCAACATTTTTTCTTCTTTATTCTTAATGCACCTAACTTAATTGAGATCTTGACATTTCCTTTCTCTCCTCCTTGCTAATCTATAAATATCTTTCTCCCCTTCTTTAGTTCTAAGTTTCTCATATAACTTTTCAAAAGCCTGTGCTCTTACTTGACTAACTACCTTTTTTGCCTCTTTCTTTGCTATCTTGTACTGTTCATATGCCTCATTATTATCACATTTAGGTAATTTCTTATACCATTCTCTTTTTCTCTTCACTGCCTTTTGTACTTCCTCATTCCACCACCATCTCTCTTTTGAGGGTGGTCCATGTCCTTTAGACTCTCCAAGTACTTTTCTAGCTACTTCTCTAATCTTTGATGCCATCTGTATCCACATATCATTGGCCTCCATATCCAGCTTCCATACTTCGGACTCGAGAAGCTCATTTTTGAACTTCACTTGATTTGCTCCTCTGAACTCCTACCACTTTGTTCGAGCTACACTATTTCTTCTGACCTTATTTGACTTGTTCCTAATCTTGACATCCAAGACCACCAACCGATGTTGACTTGTTAAAGCCTCTCCTGGAATGACCTTGCAATCCTTGCATAGAGCTCTATTTGTCTTCCTGGTTAAGAGGAAGTCGATTTGGCTTCTATGTTGCCCACTTCTGAAAGTCACTAAATGTGACTCTCTTTTTATAAAGTAGGTATTTGCTAGTATTAGGTCGTATGCCATAGCAAAATCCAAGATGTTTTTTCCCTCCTCATTTCGACTTCCAAAACTAAAACCTTCATGAACATTCTCATAACCTTGTCTATCACTTCCTACATGTCCATTCAAATCTCCACCAATGAAAACATTCTCTTCATTTGGTATGCTTTGCATTAAATCATAGATATCTTCCCAAAATCTTTGTTTACTCTCACTGTCTAGTCCTATTTGTGGGGCATAAGCACTAACTATATTTATTGTTTCTCCTTCTAGTACTAGCTTTACTAGTATAATTCTATCTCCTACTCTTTTCACAGTTATTACTGCGTTTTTCAATGTCTTGTCTATGATTATGCCCACTCCGTTCTTATTTCTCTCCTTTCCGGTAAACCACAGTTTGTACCCTGAATTACCTATTTCCTTACTTTTCTCTCCTACCCATTTAGTCTCCTGAATGCAAGCAATATTCACCCTTCTCCTTTCCAAGGTATCCACAAGCTCCATTAATTTTCCTGTAAGTGATCCAACATTCCAAGTACCAACCTGATCCTCCTCCTAACCTGCTCCTTCCTAATTGGTCTCTTCCTATGATATCTTCTATTGTTTTTTATGTCTATTTTGTGTTCTGTTCCACTATCTGTTCTTTTATCTGTCCTATGGACTAACTTCTTTACCCACACCCGTCTATGATGTGGGAACCCTTGCTCACTTAACACCACACTCGGGCGCCGGCATGGCGCGTCACTTTTGGTGAATGCCCTACACCCTTGCATATTTCTCACTACACCCGGTCTCCGATGTAGCGCATCGTTAGTAGAGGACGCCCCAACGTTTATATCATTTGAATCCATATCATAAGGTGTGACGAAATTTTTACGCTAGTTGTCACCTACCGCAACCCTCCTCCTTTATCCGGGCTTGGGACCGGCTAAGTGCAAACTACTTAGGCAGAGTTAGGCAATTATTTTGAATCCAGATTCAAAATTTTGATTGGTGGCTTACTTTGCCTCTCAATAGCATGAACAATTATGGTTACATTGGCTTGCTGTTTATTTCTCTGATTTGCTTCTTTTCTAGTTGAGTTAGATTATTGATGAATTTATTTGGCAGGTGTGGGTGTAAAAGGATTTGGTTTTCCTGGAAAACTATCCAATGTCAAAGTTATACTTAATGGCGGCCAAAGCATCACTTTTCTGAGGCCTGATGGATATTTTTCATTGTATCCTACTATTCTTTTCTGTGTTTTCTTCCCATGTGCATGGTTGTCAATGGTTCTTCTTATTGTAGTCGTTCTGGGCAATTCTTCTGGCTGCTTTTTCACTAGTAGATTTTAATATAAACTTCAGTATTATGTTATCAAAGGAAATCTTTTCTGGGGGACATCTTGATTCCTTGACTAATATGCTAAAAGCTATAACGTGCCAGCAGGGACTCATTTAATTGAAGTGGCTGCAATAGGCTATTTCTTTTCTCCAGTAGGATTTTCAATCTTCAAAATGATGTTAACATTGAATGATCATGTACAGACTACAGATTTCCCTTTATAGAATTTTCTTTTAAATGTTTAGGTCCGAGTTGATGTTAGCGCCAGATTCCCTGGTCAGGTTCAGGCAGCATTGACAGAGAACAGAAGGGGCCTGAGTGAGTTGGTGTTAGAGCCATTGAGAGACGAACAGTATTATGAGGTTGATCTTCTTTCTTGTATCTATCGTACTAGTTGATTAGCTTATCATTTATTATCTCTTTTCTCATATCTTGTTTTGTTACAGATTAGGGAACCCTTCTCCATAATGTCTGTTGTCAAAAGCCCAATGGGTCTTATGGTGGGATTTATGTTGGTGGTTATGTTCCTAATGCCCAAATTAATGGAGAACATGGGTAAAGTACTCTATTTGATTCACAATTAATATGTTTCAGACATGGCCTTGAGGAATTGCAGGAGCTTTACATTGCCTGAATACTGAGTAGCTGATTTCGCTAAATGATGCATTAGTTGGATCCGCAAATCAACATTACTTTTGCTCACCTGCATTCAATAATCACAAGTTTGGCACAATTATTCTTAGAATATCATGGAAAATCATGTTGTATTTTCTCATCATTCAATATTTTGAGTAAGAGATAATTGGTCATTCCTTTTTCACATGCATTGCCAATCAATTATTTTATTTTGTGTTTATCTTCATTGACCTTAAAATTTTGTGAGGATTTTTGCACTTGTTGAATTACTTTTGACGTTGCTTATTTCTTCACTTATCATATACTCTGTTGTGTACTATAACAGATCCTGAGGAAATGAGGCGAGCACAAGAAGAAATGAGGCAACAAGGGGTTCCCTCCCTAGCAAGCTTATTGCCAGGAGCACAGAGATAAATTCAAATTGGGCTCATCCACTCCATCTGAGAAGCTTAAAAATTCTGGAGCATTGTGATCGAGAGCTGTCATTGGTGCTCAGTGGATCATATGTGCACACAATTATCAATTCTCTCTTATCATACATGACAATTTACTTAGTCTGGAAGGTTGTAATGTTCGTGTTTAACTTACACGGAGACTTCTACCATTATGTTTGTTTATGATTTTGAAGATCCTGTCCCAAATTTTGTATTCTTAGTATTTATTTTCTTTGCTGGAAGAGCAGTTAAAGTACCCAACACTCCTAATAATGCCTGTCTAGTTGTGAACAGAAAAATTATTGATTATTCTTTGTATCCTGAATTTAGGTCATAAATGGGATCTAGAATATTTTACATTAAAGATTTTTTTTTTTTCTAAATATGAGAAGTGAATTCTATATAATTATATGAAAATATTAAATAATTTGGGTCGATGCAGATCCAGATAAAAAAAAAAAAAATCCTTCGAAACGTAACCCCAATTGATGGGCCAGGGCTCAGAGGCCCATTAGTATGTTCATAACGAGTTGACTTACCGCCCGGCTCTATCTAAAACTCTACATTTATGGAGATTCATACAAGGCTTCGTCTGCTACTGATTTACTTTCGTCACTTGCTAAAATTTAAATCCTAAACTTCAGCCTCCATTTCTCTCGGAATTTCTCTGTATGATCGTTCAGTTAACGTACTCTTATGCATAGAATACGTGTATATACGATACTTATACGCCTACTGTACTAGGCTCCGATGGAGAGCATAACAACGACCACAAAATCAGAGAGGCGATGGAGATCGAAGCCTCTGCAGAGCTCCAAACCTTCTCTAGTCATGGCCTTCTTCTCTTGCCTCGCTTGGCTTTATGTAGCCGGACGGTTCGTTACTCCTTTTTTATTTTCTTTGATCATTTCCCATTTTCCTTCAATTCCCGGTTTCTTTCTCCGAAGAATGTAGTATCGGGATTAACGATATAATTGCTGTATTTGGATGTGTTTGGGGGAAAAGAATCTACTTAATATCATAATTTGTATAATTCTGAATACTTGCAATTATAAATGATTGACTTGGTCACTTAGACTTTGTGGATTTGAGGTAAACGGAATTTGGACCTAATTCCAATGGATCCTCTAAGTGACGATTCAAATAGTAACAGTTTTCTGCAAACAAACACTGAAGAAAATAGTTTGATTTTACACATACTGTGTTCTATCTCCTTAGCTAAGCTAACAATTAGTTTATGATGTTTGTTTCATCGGATACGAGAGGACGATAAAGTGGTAAATAATAATTCATGCCTTCTTTCTTTTTCCTTCTTTCTTTTTGGAAAGCAACAGATTGTGGCAAGATGCTGAGAACAGAACATTGCTTTCTAGTCTTCTTAAGATGAATTCAGCCCAGGTTTGCTTTGGCCTCCTCTGTTTCATAAAGACATCCCATTTTCTTTTGGGTTGGAGATGGTGTGGGGGTGCTAATTTTTGGTCATTGTTCCAGTAATCAAATTGAGAAATGGTGTCAAGTGACAATGACTTTCTTTTCCTCTATAAATTCAGTTATATACGGTCTGTTAATTATTTATTCATTTTTTGTACTTGTTGGCAGAGACCCAAGGTTCCTACTGTTGAAGATAAGCTAGCTGACCTAGGATGCAAGTACGTTTCCTATAGTTTGTTTACCTTTTTTTGTCAAAATTAAATTTCATTGACCAAAGATGACCATGTGCCTTTTGCGTTGGTATCAATGATAATGATTTGTAGAGATCTCGAGAGGAGGATTGTGGAGGCTGAGATGGAGTTGACCTTGGCCAAGAGTCAAGGTTACCTCAAGAACCAGCTGCAGCATAGTGGATCTTCAGATCGGAAGCTTCTTGCAGTTATTGGAGTTTATACTGGATTTGGCAGTCGTTTAAAGCGAAATATGTTTAGAGGGTCATGGATGCCTAGAGGTTAGTTGCGATTTGATTGCATAGTATATTGGCTGTCTAGCTCATTGTCTTCTGATCACTTAATATGCTCATCAAAAAAAGAAAGAAATTATTTCAATTAATATTAAATTGCAAATTTTATTTGATTTCATATCTGTGTATTATTATTATTATTTTTGTTCATTTGACTTTGGTTGGGACTCAAACTCGAACCCAAGACGTCATAGTTATGGAGATTAGTACCACCGAGCTAAAACTCTTTTGTATAACATAATTTCTTCTTTTAGCTCCATTGCTTGCACTTCGACGGTCTAAGAACTTTTTAGGTTGAGAATTGAGACTCAAGAATTGATGCTTATCTGCTAAAATAACAGATTCTTGCAATTTGTGAAACTATTTTCATCTTAATATAAATGCTAACTAATGCTGATTTTGACATTGAAGATCAGAATATTAATATAAATGCTTTCATCATTGTGTGTAATGCTTCCCATTGCATTGCCTTCTGTCAGTTGTTCCTTTACCGCACGTCTCAATTTTAATTAGTCCTCTTGAAATTCACCTTATATTACTGATTGGATTCTTATTGTTTATGACTTTGTCACATTGCATACTGTTTCTGTCTCAGGTGTTGTTGGTTTCACATTGTGAGTGGTATTGATTAAAATTATATTCATTAATTGTTGATAAATCTTTTACAAGCTGAGCTTTTGCTTTTTGTAGGTGATGCCTTGAAAAGACTCGAGGAAAGGGGAGTGATGATACGTTTTGTGATTGGCCGGAGGTTTTCCCTCACACTTTAAACCTTATTTTAGCATATGCTTTAGTTTTCTCATTCAGCAGATAGCTTGATTTTATTCCACTGTTTATTCGGAGTATAAAATTGTATTATTAATCCAATGGGGCCTTATACTTCTGGTAACTTATTCTTCTTCTTTTTAAATTGGCAGTGCTAATCGGGGTGATAGTTTGGATCGCCATATTGATTATGAAAATATCTCAACAAAGGATTTCTTGATTCTTGTAGGTGATGGAATTTTATGTTTCGTTTTTTAATTTGTCAAATAGACAATGCTGCTTTTTTCTGTGGAATGATGATATTTTTATTAGTCATCAATCTCTGCATAAACATTTTGAATTTTTTATCATTTTTATTTCCTAATTAGTCTTCATGGAGGAAAACTAAAATATATTATTTGACCTTCATTCTACTGTCAAAGGAGAAAAACAAACTATATCCAAAATGCAAAACAGTTGAAGCAAAAAATCATTTGACATTCATTCAACTCTTGTTGCTGATTAGGCAGACTTTATGAACATTTAAAGCATAGAGTCTGAGAACACTTTTTATTTTTATCAGGAGGGTCATGAGGAGGCAGAAGAAGAATTGCCAAAGAAAGCAAAATTCTTCTTTAGCACTGCAGCACAAAATTGGGATGCAGAATTTTATGTGAAAGTTGATGACAATATAAATCTTGATCTTGGTATGGCTTCAATTTCTTAGCAGTTCCTAAAGCATTACTACTTCGCATGTCTAATTATTTCTTAGAACACTTTTTAATGTTGTTTAAAACTTTTTCTTCTGAGACAGAAGGGTTAATTGGAATTCTTGAACGCCGTCGTGGTCAAGATAGCGCTTACATTGGTTGCATGAAGTCAGGAGATGTGATAACTGAAGAGTACGTGTTCTGTAATTAATTACTTCAGCCTCATTGCAACTGCCTATCCTTTATGTTATATCATACAGTACGGACATTTAGATATATTCTTATAAAATTTATATACTAATTAGAATTTTAACTGAACTTGTTGGATTTCTCTTCCCAATGCATGTGGAGTTTGAATTTTCCTAACACTGGCGTCATTCTGTCAAGTTGTAGAAAATTTATGCTTGAAACACGTGTTAACCATGTTGTTTCTGTTTTTTGTGGTATTTGTAACTACTTGCTAATCCTAAATAGGCTTCCTATGAGTTTAGTTCAAAGGTTCTTATTTGCAAATTCTATTTTTTTTCTTTTCTCTCATAAATGGGTTGAGGGTATATTCTTTGCTTTTGTCAGTCCTAATGCTTTGGTTTCAGTATTTGAACTGCTATTATTTTCAGAGGAAAGCAATGGTATGAGTCTGAATGGTGGAAATTTGGGGATGAGAAATCGTAAGTGCTTTATTGTAGTAATAGTATAGTTCTGAATGCTTTTGGAGTGGTCAAGTTTGACCATATTCATTTTTTGATTGTTTCAGGTACTTCCGACATGCTGCTGGTGCACTTTTAATACTCTCCAAAAATTTGGCCCAGTATATTAACATAAATAGGTTAGTTATAGATGTTGCAACTGGACAAGTGGTGTTTAGGGTCTAGCCTTAAGTTGTGGAAGTCAGTATAAAGTTAAGGCTATGATTGGAGCAGTGGCTCATTGCAAATTGGGTGACAATGAGACCCCCTATAATCATTATTATGTTTTAAAGCTTAATTGCAAGCTACTATATTTGCAAAGCTCTGGAATAATCAGTAATCCATAAATTCTCCTCACTGTGCTTCTGTGTTCATGACACACGAGCCATAAATTTTGAGGAGATAGGATGCTTGTTTCTTGTTCTGAGTAATGATGTTCAGCGTTTTCACACTACTGGTGGAGTTCATTTCTCTGAATTAAATTTGAGCTGTCTCACTCTTTGGTCACCCTGTGCGCATGAATTTTAATATTTCTTTTAATTCTTAATTACATGCAGTGCATCTCTAAAGACTTACGCTCATGATGATATATCTGTGGGATCTTGGATGATGGGTCTTCAAGCTACTTACATTGATGATAATCGTTTTTGTTGCAGTAGCATTAAACAAGGTGAACTTGCTCCTTTGCTGTTATTTTGATGAATTGAGCCTTTATTAGTAGAGCTTTTTCTTCTTATTTGAAAGGCCAACTTTTCACTTGCAGATAAAGTGTGTTCTCTAGCATGATCAGAGCATAGGAGAGGGACTTAACTTTCATCAAAATTCATGTTCTACTTTGCTGTAATGGATGGCATGCATCTGTTGTTGCATCCACTCATTGTCAGGATCAGTGGAGCATCGACTAGATAATTCTTTCCAGATGTGGCGATTGGCTGCAATTCTTTTAGGATAAACACAGGTTAACGACAATATGAACTCAGAGTGGGCCAACTTTTGGCGTACGACTGCTCTCTGATAAGTTTGTTGATAGCCTTGCATGAATTGTGATCAACAGAATAGCTTCTCTACATGTCATCGATCATGTTTTTCTGTATATCCTTTTTTCTCAAGCTGCTGCTAATGGAAAGTAGCGCAAACAGTAGTTTTTCAATTTTCCAGCATGAACAGCAATACCAAGTTTTGTTACTGTTCCACCAAATTATTTGCAACATTTAACATTCTTATCATTGTGATCACTGATTAGCAGTAACTTGTAGCCTGAAGTGTTTATGAGTGTTACACACACATTAACACACTTGATAATCTCTCATGAATTTTATCAGTATGTTTAGGTGTCAAAAGATTTTTAACTTACCAGTTTAGCAGATTGAAAAGTAAGAATTGAAGGTTTAAAAATCTCCATAAATCTTAGTTTTCTTAAGAAAAAAACTTACTCTCAAACAAGTAATTTATATTCCTATTATTAGTTATAAGAATTTATGTAATACAAAAATAAATTTATTATTTAGTAATTTCAGTGGGAGAAGATATTTAAATATATGGGGGACTCCTAATCAGTGCTTAGATATTCTCCCTAATATCTTTTTTTTTTTAATTATTTTATACAAATAGAGAATATTTTTTTGATCACATACAAATGGAGAATTAGATCCAAAAAAAAAAAAAACCTAAACAGCACAATTACGGGCCTATCATGAAAAAGCCAATGTAGAATGCCAGACGGAGGCAAATGTAGAAGATAATACCTTAAAGGATAACAAAAAGCACAGTGCATTCATCAATCTGCACTAGAATTTGCGTTATGACAGGTTTTTTACCTAAACATCCCAATCTGACACTCCCATAACCATATTAACCACATTCGAACTGTTGCATTCCACTAAGAGATGGTTAAAACCCGTTGGTAAGGCTATTTCATGAAGAAAGCCCGTAACTGAGCCATAGACACTGTACATCGCCCCCAATTCGCCAGAAAGCCACATGTGCAGTCCCCAAGTTCTCCTCTAATTAAACAACTGCCATGATCAAACGTTTCGACCCCTTTAGCTGAACAGCCGGTTGGGGAAGCTTTCCGACCCACCTACCGAGTCTCTCACACCAGCTGAAATACCCAAGTTACAGCATCGATTCATGATGATTGTTGAAGACAGCGTTATTCTTCCTTTGCCAAATTCTTCGGCAAGCTGTGCCAAATACAACGTCCCATCTCCATCCCTCTACCTTATCTTCCTTTCTCGTCAAGTTACGCGTCATCCAATACGAAACAGAGCTTGATTTATTATTATTAAAGAAACCTGGCCGCTCATTCGATGGCAGCAACTGTCTCCACACACATGACCCAAACTTGCAGTCCCGCAATGCATGAATAGAAGACTCTGCGTGGCCCAGACACAATTCACAAGTATCCGACGTTACCAGGTGTCGGCGGCTTCTTTCTGCATTCGTAAGAAGCCTGACGTGCTTCGCCAACCAAAGAAACACTCTCACTCTTTGTGGACCTTTCCAGTGCCATATTACCATCCAATCAGATTGCGTTGAGTGAGCCTCACCTTCCATAAACGACATATAAGCAGACTTAATACTTAACTTACCACTGGAAGAAAGTTTCCAGTAAACTGCATCTGCATCACTTGCTTCTTGAGGAGGAAGAATTGCGCAAATATCCTTCAACAATTTTTAGCTTAGCAGGGAAGACAACTTACTCCAGCTCCTTTCACATTAATTTATTCAATTTCTGTAATCCTCCTTCCCCTTTAAAATCTCCTTCTTCACCTATTAATCTTTGTGTAGGTTATTATTAAACGCAGGGGAATAAACAGACAAAACGAATAGAATCACTTGCTGCTCTAGAAAATTTGGGGGTTGATGCCCACAATATACTCTGAGGAAAACTTAATAATGTCAATTACTCCTGTAGTGAGGCAAAATTTTTGCTTGTGAAATTCTAGGCAATTATAAATTTGGAAGAAATCTACCAGACCCCTCCCCCCTCCTGAGTAAAACAGTTAAGGTTCTGATCATTCTTGCAAGTATGTTGTAGCATTGAGACATTGTGCTAGATTTCTAGCATGTATTTATTTTCTTCTATTAATATTCTTTCTTTGTTCCTCAATTAATCCTGGAAATCTTCTCTAGTTTTCATCATGCTGCACCTCATTGGCAGTCTCCACCTTTTCCACGCAGTTTCCCCAATTAATTCGGCTTTATCAACATTCCTTTTAGTGAATCTGTTGCTAATCTTCGTCTATTTTATAGTTTGCTATAAACTATTTACTTCCACAGGTTCTGCAGCAACTGAGGGAAAAGGCACTGAGGCGTGCAAAGTTAACATAACACGAAGTATTGCAAAAAATTGAAGGACTGTAGCAAGAAAGAACAGAGACTATGAAAAATCAGATGCTATTAGGAAGGATTAAGCTATTATGGCAATTTCTCTTATCGATAATCCAGATGGCACAATTTGGCAACCAGCTATTCGTCTTGCACTGCAAGAGCATCATGCTGCTGCAACTTGAATGGTTGCTGGGCTTCACAGTTACTATTTCATGGTTGTAATACCTTAGTTTTGGAATTTTGGCATTAGAGATATTGCCTATAAACAGGATTATATTGGGATGGCTATAAGATAAGCGCGGAATTTCATCTACCATGGAGCAGATTCTTTGATGACAATGTAATGATACGTTCTTTAAATGTGTCACAAACAGCTATGCATTTGAACCTGACTCGCAAAATTTGTTTTCTGATAAGCATCTATAATTTGCCGGCCACATCTGTAGTCCAGATGCTTTTATTTTCATTTTCCAAGTGTGTTTTGTCTCACTGTTATTCTGAAACTACAATGCATGGAGAGGAAAAGAGCCAGCTTGATAATAAATTCTGGTTTTGCATACTTCAATTTGGAATCAAAACATGGTGATTTAAAATAATAATAATAAAATGGTTCACTATATCTTTATACAAAATCTGCTCTCTCAACTTTCACTTGGCCCGGTGGACAATGTTGCCATGGCTTAAATCATATACGATTACAGTTCTTATGGCAGCATGTGTGCATAAGTTTGTTTCTTATATTAAACTATCATCTGCAGACACTTTTCAGCTGTATTAACCTGTCACGGTACAGTATCCCATGAATTCTGACAACTTTTAGCTAAAGGTAGGAAAGTTCTGCACAATTGCTTTGAATCTCATTGCTATACATGAAGCAGCAGAATTAATCATTTTTCACTCACTTATACACAGGCAGGAACTGTCATGTTAGTAATCTGAGCAAATACGATGGACAAAGGAGCAACTGTTATTGGGTTGAAGAGGCCAACTTTTATTGGCTCCAAGGGAGGGATGGCTCCAGATGAACTTACAGTAAGTATTTTCCCATTCAAAAGCACTGTTTGGCTGTGCAGGTCATTATCCTTAGCTGTTAAATGATATTCTTCCCTTGTATCTTCATCAAGTTTAGAACCTCTATGTATTCTAGCAAATTTTGCTCTTCGACTTTGATATTCTTGCAGTGTCCAAGTGCCATTCTTGGCAAAATTTTCAGTTGAAATGCTGACTTGAAATGTAGTGTTACCATCTAGGTTGATTAAGAGCAAAGTGATTCCTTGCTGTAGTGAAGAAAATCCAGGGTATTAGCCTAGTAAATATGTATACATTTGTCTGCCAATCTAGGTTCAAGAATTTACTCACAGTTGCTTTTGAGCAGTGAGCATAAGCTCTTATTTTCTTTGTCCCAGAGAAACTTGTGGACAGGGCATTTCTTCCCATCAAACGGTGCCACAGAAGAGCACTGAAAATGTAAACAATTAATAAAATGTTAAGAATGCAAATTTGCACTCTTAACACATCACATGCAAAAATCCTTAAATTCAACAAAGATTTTCTCGTTTGGAGATTGACAGACATATCTTTTGTGGATTTGGGTAATCAAGGATCCTTTCTCAGCAATAAACGCCCCTTTTTAGGCTAGACATAGACCCACTTCAAAGTAGAACATTATTGAAAATATTTTTTATGAATCTCTTTTGTTGTTTTACCCTTTGATTTTATTCAAGTAAGAAATGTGTCTTTTCTCTTATTGTTCCATTTTGTATGGGATGGCTTAGGTGATGTATGTTGAAGTTCCAGGATTACCTGTAGTAATCAGGATTTGGGACAAAGGTGGTGGTGTTGAGGAGGCCATAGTTTCCACCGATCAATGTTTGTCTACAGTATGTTTTTGTATCATAAGATGATGCCATTCCTAGTTGGTCCAGGTACCTATTTGATTAGTGTTAACCAAGATCAATCAATAACCAGATTTTAAACAAAATATAAGGCAGCAATCATCTGGACTACATTACCAGAAACTGAACACAAACGCGTTTGTGACAAGATTATGGCCACTGTTGTAAGCACCTCCTGCCTCTCCAACCCAAGCAACTGCCTGTGTCCCTGAACTCTTCAAAATTCCTTGAAGGCTGCTAAACATCTGGGAGCCGCCATCTAGATAGGATGGATCTAATATCTTGTCAATGAGATGATCATCAACACCTATACATAAGAAACTCAGAAAATTAAAATGCTTCTTCATTGAGTAATTTCAAGTGACTTTTAGGTAATTTTGAAGAGTTCAGGGAATTAGACTGCCACAGAATAAAGTACTATTACAATTTATGTACCTGGACCGAGGTTATAGATGTGTTGGGTGACTACTTGAAGAGATTTAGGAGTTTTATCTATGAATTTTGTAAACCAATTTGCATCAAAGAACCCTCCAGGTGCTAGGACTAGTGGCTTATCTTCAAAACCTGCATGAATGTTTTCTACTATGTTTTGTAGAGTGTTTATATCTGATGGATATTGATCTGCTGCAAGTCTAGTTCCAACTCCATTCCCACTCAGTTCATTTCCTGACAACCAGTAAAAAAAATCTTAAAACAAATTTAAACTGCAAAGTTATTCACACCCCCAAAACAAATTATTTAACAATTCTTACCAAGCTCCCAGCCATGAATTCTGTAGCCCTTGTTGACGGTGTATCTTATAAGAGATTTTGCATCACTTGGATCCCAAGCTCCAACAGCAGAACCATCAGAAGCTATAGTCCTGCCCTTTAGTGCATTTAACCCGAAAGTAACAACAGCACTGCATTTACAAATTAAGACAAAATTTTCAGACACTAATTTACTTTAATATGTTAACCCAGAAAACAGGGACACAAGAACAATATATCTTACCCAGCTTGTTTGAAAAAAGTGTTTAATTCATCCCATCGAGACATAGGTAAGCAACCTTGGGAGAAACCAAACATCTCTGAGCTATTCTTGACAAATGTATTGCATGGTTCACCTTGTCTCTCATATATGACTTTATCTTGCAAAGTACCCCCCATCCTAATTTTCAGTGGAGAGAAAGCTGCAACTCAATCAAAACTATGTTAAAACTTGTCTCTAAGTACGCAAAACTTAATGTTACCATGATTCTTACCTTTGATGGCATTTAGCAATATTGGGTTGGTAAGATCCTGCAAAAATTTTGAATAGAAATCGAAGAAAGGGATTAGATGCATAAAAAAGGATATAATATCCTGGAATACGTATATGGGATATTCTTCACTATCACCCCTTCTCTTCTCAGGCAGGCTTTTAACAACTTGTTCTCAGATAACTTATATGAGCTCAATTCTATGAGACCATGTGAAACATCTGCTTGAATTTGAAAGTTTCAACATTCAATATCATATAAAATATCTAGTTTCTACTGCTTTGTACAATCTGCATATAATGTATGCATATTCTTGTGAATTTGCTTTGTTGAATATGAACAAGGAACATAGGAGATCGGAGAACTAGACATGGAACTGTCTAAATAAGCAATATTTGACCAGAACTGGCAATGAAAAACTCAAGGTAAATCTTCAATTTGTATTTGCCAAAATCCTGCCTAGGAATTGGTTATGCAGATCAATTCTGCTAAGTGAGAACTCAAAACAACTAGAAAACTTACCAGATTAAGAAGGGAAGCTCTGCCCCAACTACAAGTTCCATAGTCACATTTATCAGGCGGCCACCAGTCTAAAGTAGCACAGATAAAATCATGGTCAGTTGCTCCAATTGAAGCTGTTCCATTGATGAAAAGAGTACCTTGTGTGCTCTGTGAAGGCACAAAGACTGAGCTTTTACTCACCAGGTAAAGCCAAACACACGAAATCAAAAACAAGAGACTGAAGAAAGAACCCATTAGATAAAGTAGTGTCTTCTGCTTTGTGCTTGTCTCTATATCAGCTTTCACGGTTGCCATGCAAGTCAGGAGTAGTTAAATGACAAGACTATCATTGGCTGCAGAGAGAAATTTTTTGTGTTAGAGATGAGAAGCTGAAATTTAATCATATTTATATGCACATAAAGAAAGTGATATAAAACAATAACTTAGAGCATCTTTTGGTGATATTTGGTTTTTTTTTTCTTTTTTGCTGATTAAGTAATCCAATTAATGCTGAATATTAAATATTGGCAATTCAGAAAAGGAATTGTGCTAATTTAGGGACTAGTAGTGGTAGAATGATTTGTATTTTATGGGGAAGGAGTATTTGCAGGGTAAAGCTGATTTCTTTATTAAAAGGATTAATTAGTTAGGAGATTCTCACCAAACAGATGATTAAAATTTTGGATGAGCCAAGCCTAAGCCAGTCCTAATGTATGCCATTGCCAAATCAGATTCAGAAAAACCTTCACCAAACCCATTCATCTTAGCAAGAAATGCATGGTGCCATGCGAATGCTACAAAGTAATTGATGAAGTAGATAATTAGAAAAGGTTAAGGTGTCATTTCAGTTTGATTAAGTGATAATTTTGACTCATGTAATCAAAGAAGTAATAAATGAAATTAATGGAGTCAAGTTGGTGATAAATTAATAATCGCATTGGGGAGGTTCTCTTTAGGTGGATACTGGGACATGGGTATGCATATTCTTTGCCTATTTTCCAGTCAAGTGCTCATGGTTTTTCCTTGGAAACATCGGCATGCCTATGGGAATATAAAATTAACAATTTCAGGCTTTGGTCATTGCATTTGCTAGCACTATATCAATATGTGTCAAATTTCTTGTTCTCTTTTAAGTTATAATAAACTCTCTCCCATAGCACAAGCCAGATAAGGTTTCAGAAGTCAAAGGTAAGAGTTAACAATTAGAAACAAGTGGGGAAGAGAAGATGTGGAGGAGGCAAGGGAGCTTCTTTTTATATATTTATTATTATCAAACAACTGTCGATCTACTTAACAGAATAATCCAATGAGTAACAAAGAAAAAAAAATTATTAATTAAGATTTAACTTCTTTGAAAATTATTTTAAAAAATTATTTACCTTGAACATTACAGACATATCATTAGCAATAATTTATCATTCCTGTTTCTAGCACACCATATGATTGATATTGGTCATTGGGGTTTTGATATAATTCAAATTAAATTTGATTGTAATCAATTTTAATTATAATTAGCATAATTATAATACATCTCATCCTCATATTAAATTTTTTTTTTTTTTTAAATTGATATGGGTTCTGCCCGCTATCGTCATAACAAAGCAATCAACCCTAAACCTAGCATAAAACATTGTAAAGAGCCTACAAAAGCCCAAAGCTAGGAGGCTTGGTTTGAGAACAAGGGTCCAAATTATCCAACCCTGATCCACAAGAAAAAAAAATATATATATATATATATATATATATATATATATATATATATATATATATATATTTCCAATGCCCAAAAAAAGAACCATAGTGTTTATGGGCTCCAAACCACATTCAAGTGACCCAGGTCATTGCCATTTCCATGCAGATGAGCGTTCAAACTAACAACTCGGGGAAGACGAGACGCCAAATGAAGGACAAAGAGGCAGCCATCGATAAATATAGCCATCAAACTGAGAGATTCCCCGACTAAAACAACCTCAGGAGGTGAATAGAACCCAAAATGAACCCAACTCAGAACCAAAAGGGAGCTAAACAATGCTTAAAGGAAGCATCACAGGTCAATTCAAGGGCTAATGCAGCAGAGCTCCGCAGCATATAAGCTAAAGGGATTTGCCATGGACACGGCTTAACCAACGAAAGACCCCCGAACTACCAATATCCCATGAAAGATTGAACCCCCGCCCCCAAAAGTCGGGTTTAGCTAGAAATCGATGAGAGTAACAAACCAGCATGCAATACCCAAGACCAAACAAAGCAACTTCAATCGTGGTAGGTCAACAGAAACTCTCTCAAATTAGCACCATATACCACAAAAATAACTCAAACAATATTTATACACATCACCACGCTCGAAGGCCTTGATGATTATTTATAAAAAATTATTTTTAAGAAAAAATTAATATAATTTTTTAAATAATCATGTAACTTTTATTTTTTTTTAAATATTTTTTTAAGTTAAAAAAAATTAAATTTTATCACTTATTATGTTTTCAAACATTAAAATTATAAAAAAAAAATCAGTTAAATTTATTTTTTATAAAATTTAAATTTTTTAAAACTTCAGATCTTACCTCTAAAATATTCATCACAAAAACATCTGAAAAATGAATAGAAAAGATCATCGGCTTCTTTTTCTTTGTTTTTTAAAATACAGGGCATGGGCATTGTGGAGAGTTGGACACGTTGACTGGTTCATTATTTAACTTTACCACATTGTCTTCTCTTAGTCTTCAGTTATCAGAAACTTCCACCACCAACACAAATTCAATTCTCAGAGGTTGTGACAGTTACTTCTTCGAAAGCGCCAAAGCCATATTTGGTATTACTCAGCAATGGCCACCTTTCTCAATTTTCTCTCTGCAATTTTCTTCCTCAGTCTCATTGGCCAAGGTAGGCAACTCACTACTCTACTCATGTTTCTTTGTAGAAATGGCTACTCTTTGATTAATTTATTTATAGTAATAATAATAATAATAATAAATTTTCATTTGCAGGCAATGGCCAATGCTACCCAGTAACTGATCTGAAAGTTTTCCAAACTCAAACAGGAGATCAAGTGGGAAATAAGCCACAATGGAAAGTGACAATCTTGAACGATTGTATATGTACTCAAATGAGTATCAAATTGGCCTGCAATGGGTTTCACAGCACAGAGGAAATTGACCCATCAATGCTGGCCAAAGCAGATGACACTGCTTGTCATATTAACAATGAGCAGCCACTCCATGGACATCACACCTTCAATTTCACCTATGCTTGGGATGCTATCTATCCCTTCAACCCTATCTACTCTGAAATTGCATGTTCTTAATTTTATATATATGTTGAAGGCTTGATTGCCCAGGACTGTACTGTACTGTATATATGTGTGTGTTCCTCATTTTGTGCTGCATTTGATCGTTGATGCAATGGGAATTACTTTGCTATTTTGATATCATTTGAATTTTCTCGAAATATTCTTCTTTTTCTCTTCTCACGATTAGTTTTGATTTCACTCTGTACACATAAAATATAAATTAAAGGTGGAAGAAAATCAATCAGATAACCTTAATTAGTATTAACTATCTGTTTATCTGTTAATGTTTATAAAATTTTTAAGAAAATTAATTAGGTAGGATAGTCTCATTATTGGTTAAACAAATGTATTACAGATTCTATTACGTGAGACTCATCAACCTACATCCCTAGAACGGAAAGACCCAATTATAGCAAGGCCCAACCCAACCAAATGTCCTCCGAAATTGCTTCGTTCAAGCACCAGAATGCGTGGATCACATTGGGGTTTTTTTTTTTTTTTCCCCCTAATAGGTTGAACCCTAGAAAAGTAATTTCTTCCATTTTTTTTTAAATTGCATACAGTAATCTGATTGAGTCAAAAGAATTAGTCTGAAATCAGCCATGACAGCCACTGTTACAACTCAGATATCCAATAATCCATATCAATGGTGTCAAGCCTCATGGAGTATATCCATTGCTTGTGATTTAATTCATTAAATCATTAGACTACAAAATTTAAGATCTCCATTAAAAAAAAAAAAAAAAGCAATTTAAAGTACACATTTAAAACCAAAGCATACAGCAATTCTATTGTAACAACCAAGTCAAAATGCTCAAATATTTAATTTCTGTATTGATACTAAATGAAAAGTTATAACCTGACTAAACAAGACAATAGCAAAACACATTCATTCCAATCCTTTCCTTCCCACCCATTCTCAAAATCTCATCTTTGTCCAACTCCAAAACAAACAAAAAGTAGCTAACAAAACAAAATCTTTTTCCAAGAGAACTTGGAATGCAGAAAGCTAGATTACTGGGAAACATTGAGCCATTTAGAGAAGCTCTCAAACTCCATGTAGTCACCATATGATATCATTGTCTGATACCATGACTTCCTTGCAGCCTTGATCGCAGCTGCCTCCTCCCGGTAAGTTCACAGGGGAAATGAAAACGAAACAGTTATTAACGAACCAGTAGAATTAACGCACACGTAATTGCAGTGATTTTTACTATCAAACTTCACCAACTAATAGAAGAAAAGAAGTTGGACATAATTCAATCACCTCAATTATCGTCGGGATTTTTATCAAAAGGGTGTAATAAAAAAAGAAATTATACCAAAAAAGATGAGTTTAAGAGTAATTATCAAAAAGAGGTGAATTATACTGAGTTTGACGAGGTAAGTGCGGAAAGCTAACTATAATAGTTTTTTTAAGGTCCGGACGCTATTTATAATAGCGTAGGCATTAAAAATGTTAAAAGAAAGCTGAACGCTATTCATAACAACATCCAGCTTTCCTTTAAATAATAAATAATAATTAAAAAAAAGTTTAAAAGTTGAATACTATTTATAGTAGCGTTCAACTTTTCTTTAAAATTTTAATTATTTTATTTTATATTTTAAATAAAATATAAATATTATTTTAATAAATAAAGTCATAATATTTAATATTATATATTATAATATGTTTATTATAAATATTATTTTTAAATTTAAAATTAAATTAA
The DNA here is from genome assembly GCF_030052815.1 of Hevea brasiliensis. Lineage (NCBI taxonomy): Eukaryota > Viridiplantae > Streptophyta > Magnoliopsida > Malpighiales > Euphorbiaceae > Hevea > Hevea brasiliensis. Next base: position 1,655,964 of record NC_079503.1, on the reverse strand, counting down.
AATTTAATGAAATAAAAAATTAAAATTAAAAAAAATAAATAATTAAAAAAGTTTAAGAAAAGTTGGACGCTACTATAAGTAGCGTTCAACTTTTTTTAAAATTTTAATTATTTTATTTTATATTTTAAATAAAATATAAATATTATTTTAATAAATAAAGTCACAAATTAGTTTACTACATAGACCAACACTAAATGGAGCAAAAAAAGAAGGAAAAAAAAAAAAAAAAAAGAAGGGGGGGGGGGGGGGGGACGGGGAGGAGAGAAAAGCAATAATGATACATACCAAAAGAGGCATTTGAAAATTATTCAGCTAACAAACAGGCAAATAGGCAGGGCAACTGCATTCCACCTAAAATCAAGTTATTCAAATATAAAAAGATCATAAACAATTTGGATTCCTTGTGTACTAAACAAGAATTGGCATTCTATTCCAAGAATTGAATTTCACTCCCATTTCCAGAGGGAACCAAATGTGGCCCGTGAATGGAACCAAGAAACTGAAAAGCCACTTACATACACACATCAAGAAAATAAGCAGATGAACTAGCACAAAATCATGACAAGCGAACACATTAAAAGGTCAACTAGTATCCTTGCAACAACTAATACAAGCAAGATAGATGGAGACAGAATCATTTGAAATGTTATTGGCACCACATCTGTAGTAGAACAATCCTAAAAATTCGAACAGTGAGGAACAGAAGATTTTCAAGAGAATGTATGATAAAACATTTTCCAATTTCCACATAAACAATCGCTTGATCGATTTCGTTATAAAGAAGCACAACAACTAACTATATAATAATCGAAACAAACTAACAAAAGGGCAATGGGAAATCAAATTAGTCCTAAATAAATTGACCTACAGCAACATTTGCACAATAACCCTGCAACAATCATATTAATCATGACAAAGAAAGAGAGCACTGAATAGTAAATGATATACCTTTGTGACGGTCTTCCTCTTCTTGTCCAGCTTCACCTTGTTAGCCTTGACGCGCTGGACCTCAGCCAAAAGTGACATCCTCCTAGCAGTCTTAGCATAGGGGGTTTAGCTTTAGCATAACATTCAAATTCTTGAGAGGATTCTACTTCAATGTAGCCCTCTTCACCTCCTTCTTTATCGGCTTCACCACGGACTGCACCTCATCAGAGTTGATGATCCTAGCAAGGTCAGCATTCACCATCTTAGCTCTCGGCAGCACATAACCCTTCTTCTTCTCCGATGGCTTCTCAAATGAACCATAGATTGAGTCCAGATTCTCGAATGCAGACTTGGTCCAGATGATGAAACGTCCGAGATGACCACCAGGTGCTAGCTTCAGGACATTGAGACGGTCTACGTTGGCCAGCTCTACTCCTGGGATGTTCCTGAAGGCCTTAACCAACTTGGCTCCTTCAGTTCCATACACAACTAGCGGTCCCTTGCGAGAGATGTAGCGGCGGTTCCTCATTTTACCCTTCCCTGGCCGAATCGCGTGGCTGTCTTTGGCCTTCTCCGCGTCAGAATACGCCCCGATCTCCTTCAATACCTTTATTGCAGCTGAAGTTTTTTCGACGCTCTCTGCAGAATCGCTGATGACCAATGGCATTTCAGGGACAGATTCTACCTTATGCCCGCGAGCCATCACCAGAGAAGAGATAGCAGAGGCAGCAATAGCAGATACGACGGCGTATCTCTTCTGATTCACATTGATCTTACTGTGCCAGCGCCGCCAGATCTTCGTAGTAGCAAACATTCGCCCACCACGACACATGTTACCAAAAGCGCCCTGGCCAGCGCGGTAAGTACCACCACCGGGGACACGGGGGATACGGGATACGGCACGGCCAGTGCCCCAGGACTCGGCAGAGGTCTAGTGGCCAGCGAGCTTGGACACAGCGAAGCGCTGGCGGCTGTTCTTGGAGATGTTGGCGTGGACAAAGTTAACGATGTCAGGTCCGATCGAGGCCTTCATCACGTCAGGAGGAGCCAGAGTAGTGGAGGAGTCTGTGGCCATCTCATTTAGAGATGGAAGAGACTGCACAGTGACCAGAGGGCGTACGGCTGAAGTGTCGGCGGCAGCCATGGTGGTCGGCACGTGCAAGAGGAAGCGAGTGACTACTGATACCCAAGTAATGACATTTAAAACTTAATTTATTATATTTAAGTCCTAGGTTTACAAAGAATTATAAATTTGGAAAATATTTTAGTAAAACTACACCCTCATCCCAAATATTTGCATCATTTATAACATTTGCACCAAAACTTAATTTGGTAAACAATCTTTCCTAAATTGTTGACTCCTTATCTAAATTCTTTAATTATTTCTTATTTGCAAAAACACTCACTATTTTTTTTTTTTTTTGATACATTGGAAAGAAATCACTATTATAGTAATAGTTATTTCAATTTTAATTGAGAAAAATCTTTGTGTAGATTTAATATATTTTATGATTGTGGACTAATCCAATAATATCATGCCATATCATCTATAATTTAAGGATAATTATATACAATTTATATAACCTATCCACTCATCCATGAAATGAACATTAAATTTAACTCATTCCTGAAACGAACTTTGAATTTAAGCTAATTAAGTTTAAATCCTAATCCTAATTTAAATATACATAGAAGTTGATATTTATACAAGCAAACAGGGAGAATGGTTTGTTTATTCCAAGCTCTGGGGTTGATCGAGGGCAATGATTGGAGGGTTGGGAGGAGGAATGCCACTTGCGGTTGCTGGCCCATTTTCAACAGCTGGGGACACACCCCATTTGCCCTCAAACTCAAGAGGCTCAAAGACTATAACACCTCCATCTGTTAGTCCTATGGCAAATTGGTAAGGTTCTTGGGGATTTGCAGCTATCACAAGCGGGTATACTGTAGAACTGCAACAAATGAACAAAGATGGATCATTCAACGGTGACATATATTGGAAACAAAATTGATTACTAAGCCTAACAAGTTGCAGGGGAATTTCTAAAACATGGCATTGAACACGTAAGAGATCTAGCTTCTTCAAACATACACTGCAAATAGAACATAAGAATCAAGTACCTGACAATATCTGATTGAAAATAAGAGCAAGGGTTAATTTGACACCGCACTTCAAGATTGGATGCAGTAAATATGCGCAGAATTCCATCCAAGAAGCTACCATACACTAGCTGGCTATCACATGAGAATGTTGCATGAGAGATTGGTGCTGAAAATTCTCCAACAATCCGCTGGAAATAAAAGACAGAAAAAGGTTAAAAATGTAAACAACTAGTAGAAAGTTCTAGTGGGAGGATGGGAGCACAACGAAGTTAATAAGGCCATCACCTACCAAAAATGGCGTGTTTATGTTCTTTTCTCTGATTCAAATATATGTGTAAAGACTTTAGCAGTAGCACCTCTAGTTCCTCCTTGGCCTCCATATTAAGTTACCAATTACTAAATTTAAGCCACTAGATTTTTAGCTAAAACAATTTTGAAGTACTTAATTCATAGGAATGCACAATTTAAGTGCTTAACAAAACACATGTTCAGATTAGGATACCTGCTTTTTGCATTCAAGCTTTGTTGTTTCATATATGGCAAGCTGAGTCTCATGTACCATAAGGAAGTGGATCTGGTCCTGGTGAAATTGAACTTGGGTGTTTGACATTGCCGCAGGCGTCTTCCCTGCTGGAATTTGCACCGAAGTGTTCTTTTGTCTTTCCCAATTGTCAGAGCTCCACACAATAATCTGAGGGGAAAAAAAAATATTACTCTGTGGTCCACTTTGTTTGAATCCCTCTTGCAGTCTTGCCATAACCAAACAAATAGCAAAATATGGTATGGGAGTTATCATTTCTTGCAATAATAGAACGCTCTAGGAAGAATTTACATTCCTCATTTTTGTTCTATAAAAATTAGATGTTAACCTGAGCATCAGCCCCAGAGGAAACAAGCACATTCAGCACATGGGTGAAGGCAAGGCCAGTAATTCTCTTAGAGTGGCCCTTAAGCTTGCACTTAATCTACATAAAAGAAAGAAAATTGATGAAATCCCTGGGTTTTTTGTGTATTTGGAATTACAATGATCATCATCCAAAATTGTTGATACCTCATCCACGCGAACATTATAAATGTGTATTGTGGAATCATCCATGCCTACTGCAATTATATTATTATCTTGAGGATGGAAAGCAAGATATGTTGCCGCAGGTGGCGGAGACATGAATGTTGTCATTGTCTACAGTTGCCGAGAGGAATCAATAAATGGTTAGGAAAAATGAGATTCTGCATTTTCTCAAATTTGGCAGTAATAATTTTCTTAAGGCCTTTTTGGCTAAATGAAATTTCTGGATCACCTTAAATGTCATGGTGTTGAACAAGGAAATTTTCCCTCCAGATGCTGACATAATGTAGGAATCATTCTTAGACAAAGCGAAGCAGGGCACAGCCTCTTCTGATTTAGCATCTGTTAGATCATTGGTCATTAATGTGCCAGAAGATGGTTGCAACAGTTGAGGGTTAATCTTGGTTGTCACCTAGACCATGTAACACTTAGTTAACAAAATCATGAATTCAATTTTTCAATAAAGGAACTTGACTACAGAAAATGGAATCACAAGAAGGAAACTCTATACCTTCCCAATTAAATTGGGGTCTGTTCGCGTCCACTTCCAAAGTAGGTGAATGCCATTCAACGCCAGTGCCAAGATGGCAGAGCCTGAATTTGTGTAGATCAACCTTGCAATCTCCAATTATTAAGAACAGAAATTTATTTCATTTTAATGTCAGCACACAAAAGCTAAGCATCAACTAAAATATGTGGCCATACATTTAGAGTTTTACTATTGTCATACCTTATCTGGTTTAACACGAGCTGAGAGCCTCAGCAACCGAAGCCGGGAAGGATCATTAATCTCAATGAGCTTCCATGTCTTTGCTGGGTTTGGTTCTTCAGGTAATCTTGCTTTTACATCATCCAAGTTTCTAGTATCAACATTCTAGCACATGCAGGAATGGTATTATTTCAAAACTTCACATGCATAAGGCCAAGGTTAGGAAGAAAAAACATTGAGAAAAGACGGTTGGGTGGGGGGATGATTTCTTTTCTATACTTGAAACTCCAGAGGCCTTTCTGTTATGTTGATGAATAGCACTAGCCCATTGGTTGACATTCTCATAATAATAATAATAATAATAATAATAATAATAATAATAATAATAATAAGATAGGGAGACGGGATACTGACCTTTGTTAAAGTGTCGGATGCTATTCCAAGTCTAGAAGCAATAAGAGAATGGCCTTCGAATGTGCGCATCAAATGTAGCCCGTCAATAGTTGCCAAGATTTTGATTCTATGATCATTTGCAGAAACTGCCAATAAAGTGCCTTCCTTGTTGAATCGGATTCGTGGACTTGCCTTCAAGTAAAGAACACAAAAATACAGAGGTTAGATCTTCTTTTTTTTTCCCCTTTCGCATCAATCATATCACTATGGTATGGTTTGAAGATAAGAAAACTTACTGGTAGTCCTCCCTCAGCATCAATGGCTGTCAAGATATTGGGATTATCCATATCCCAAAATTTGATTGAGTAATCATCACCAACAGCTATGAACCTGTTCTTGCTAGTGTCAAATTGAACAACTCCCAAAGAACGTTTATGAAACCCTTGATATGTTCTTTTTATGGAACCTTCATTTTCATTCCATTCCACCATGTGCGACTCTCCCTCTTGACTTGTCCCACATGAAAATAGCCTAAAATGTATTCAATCAAGACACCAAATCAGTTTGTCTTTGAAATATAAAATTTAATTGCAGGGAAAATTGGTATTTATAATATATTATTGCCTGTGTATAACAAACCTTTTCCCATCAGAACTGTAGGCCATTGTGGTGCATGAGTGACCAGGAGCATCATAATCAACCCTGGATCCCATTGAATCATATAACCATGCCTTTATTTTTCCATCCACTGATGTTGAAAAGATAAACTGAGGCACAGCAGCATAAAACTTTAGTTCACTGTGTAAAACAGTTAGAGGAATAATTTTTCTTTTTTAGAAAAAGCCGTGTATCAGCAGAAAACTAAACAAGTCAAGAGTCCTTACATGAACGTTTTCCCTAGAGTGAGGGCATATAGAATGTACAGAAGCATCATGACCTTCAAATGTATACAGTTTTGCACCAGTAGCCACATCCCAAACCTAAAATTTGTAAAATTGATAAAATGTCATGACATCAATTCTTCTATGACTAACAATATTGCTAGCAATCTCATAAACTATTTAACCTTGATGGTCTTGTCATCACCACAAGTAATAACAGAGAGTTGCTTGTTGGGGTTGCAGAATGCTAGATCATTTACACTTCCAATATGAGCATCAATCTAGAAATTAAAGATGAACAACTTTTTAGAAACAAACTAAAATTGTTGTAAATATATCGGATAAAATGTGACAAAACTTACCTCCAAATGATGCCTGATATCTTGTCCACCGTAATAGGTGTATAACTGTACCATATGTTTGGAATGTGCAACTCCTGTACAATGAATAGCATGAATATATAATTGCTGAAATTGTAATCATGAGCAAATAAAAACATTTTTTTAGTCTATTTTTTGAATCTTACCAAATAAAGAACCATCAGGACTCCATAATATGCGTTTAACAGCAACACATGGATCTTTGATTATAGATGCCTGAATTTGGCCAAGATCAAAATACATTTTGAATTATTTTAATGAAAGAATCATTATCTTGCTCAAAATCTTAACTCATAGCTCAGAAAGAATTATACCTTCAGTATCATTGAACTCGCTCCAATATCCCATACCTGAAAATTTTTGGAGACCAACTTCTCCCTAGAACTAACTTCCCACAAGCTAATGTCCCCAATACCAGTTCCAACTAAAATCCATAAATAAAAATCAGTACAGCTTTACCAACAAAAAGGTACATTAAATTGTGGCACCAAGTTAAGAACTAACCAAGAAGTAGAGTTTGCTGAATAGGATGAAAGTCCATGCTTGTGGGAACAGAACCCTGATTTAATGTACGCGCCACAGTCTTGGGCAAGTCATCAATTATATTAAAAGCCAAGACATGATGATTTTGACCAGAATTATTTCCTGGCAACATTACCTGCAGAAAATATAACAGGTACGGAATATCAAATAGATAGAAAACCCAGATAATGGAATCATGTTCTTATGCAGTTAAGAGTTAAACAAACCCTATCTTGAGCTCCAGATATCCTTGGTCTAGAAGCATCAGAATCGCCGTGACCCTTTGACATTGCAGCCATACCTGAAAAGTTAATTATGTTAAAAATTAATAACTTCGAAGTTGATGATTCAGTGTACAGGTGTGAGTGTAACAAAGGAAAACTAATACCTGCATTTAGGCTGCTGAAACTTAATCCACCTCTAGAAACTACTGGATGAGTTGCAGTTGAGGGATTAGACATCCATGTGGTCAGAGGAGTCTGTACTGGTACTGGTGCTGACGTAGGTTGGAATGGCTAATGCAGAAAAGAAAATATAAGAGTCAAAAAGCCTGAGAATTTGTCCACAGAGAGAACATGATTGACTACAAAGTGAAATCAGTCCTGTACCCCATTTGCAACTATTGGAAGGAAACCTTCAGTTTTTGGAGCAGAACCTACGAATTGATTGCTTGCAGCGAAATGGGCATATGCATCATTGGAATTTCTACAATTGTGGTCCACAAAGAGTGTTCTTATATCAGGATTTTGCCTTGTATTTCCACAAAGGGAATGCTGCCAATTCAAGCTGTCATATTATATACCAAGATCAGTACATTCTTCATGGCTAATCAGAATTCCTACACCAAGAAACCAAACTTCAAAAATATATTATTGGGATAAAATGATAAATCATACAACTCCAAAGCTATACATATTTAACTGAACAGAAGCATAGGGCTTGCAGCATCCATTTGAAAATAAAAGAAAACTTCTTTCTTATTCCTCTAAGAGCCTACTTGCCTTTGGTTGATAAGCATCCGCAACCTTGAGCCTTTTATGTTAGGAAGTTGCAATTTATCACGGAAAAGTGGATTGGCCTCAATAAGCTTCTTGAGCTCAATCAGCATAATTGTTCTTGCTGTCTTTGTGTCCCTATAACTGGAGAGTTGATCATTTTCCCTGCAATGTGATCTAAGCACCTAGCACTCATCTACTTATAGCCAACAAAAATTGGGCATAATCAACAGAACAGTCATACCGGAAATTATCCAATGTGAGGAGTTGAGTAATTTCCTTGAATAAGTCTTCATTGAAAGAGGAAAACACCTTCAAATCCTTTGCTAGGATATCTACAGCCTTGGCTCGATCATGCCTATTCAATTATGGGATCTTAAGCAAGCACAATATCAAAGGTGAACCCAAATAATATATATATATATATTAAATTCACGGACTTACTTATCCAATGCCTCGAGATACTTTTGCTTGCGGATTTCGAAAAAAATCTTCATAGAGTAGCGGTTATCATCCACTCTAGTAAACCCAGAGAGATACTTCTCAACCTCATCCCAGTTGCCATTCAAGATAAGTTCCTCAAAGTACTTTACATTAAAAAACAATCCTGATTCTTGCTCAAGCCTAGCCAACAAATTAAACAAGTTTAATTTCATCCAAAGAAAAAACCGAATATTTCAGAAACCAACAATATATGCCTGCATGTAAATATAGCAAAAAAAATTTACTTGTGAACAGTTTCTTTCAACTTTTCTTCATCAAGAAACTGTAAAATTAGGAAGATGAGGTCTCTACTAAGAGAAGACGTCATCACAGCTGCCGGTCCTTATCTACGTAACCTCCAAAACAGAACAAATATCATCAAAAAAAAAGAAAAAAAGAGCAGCACACACACACATATATATATAAGACAATTTGGAAGCAGAAACAGACAAAGAAACAGCAAAGAGCCTTCATTTAGTTTGAGAAAAAGAGAGACAGAGACAGAGAGAAAACTCTCTTTGTTAATAATGAAAATCTCACACATATTTCGACTGAGAAAGATATAACTCTGCATGGAAGTCAAAATCAACATCAAGAAAAAAGAAAAGAGAATTCGACGATCGTACATAAAAAGACAGTTTGATTGATCAAGATCATTTAAAAACAGTACAGAAATTTCAGATACCAAAGTAGGACAAAATTAGGGTTCTTCACAGATCAGAAACAGTAAAGTTAGCTTTAACCCATTAAAACTGAAGATGCTCTAAAGTAGAGTACACATGGAGTTTTTAAAAAAATGAAATAAAAGTAAACCATTTGGCAAGACTTCATAGGTAAAGAGACAAGCTCACCTCTAAAAACAGAGCACGCAGAAACAGAGCAATTCTGCAATCTTCACCCTTTCTCTCTCTATTAAAAGCTCTCTGCTCTTCCCCAGAAGATGATTCTGCTTGAGTTTTGAAGGCGCTAGAGAGAAGGGAAATTTATATAATGCTGGCGGCGTTCTCGAGGTGTAAGTGACTGCACTTATCATATAAGTAGTGTAAACAAGAGCGATAACCACTCTTACTTATAAATGCTAATAATGGGTCCCGCAGGTAAAGCTCTTTCGACAGGTGTCTTCGCTTTGTTAAAAGAAGACAGTGACGGTTGTGGTGTGTCATCACGCTCTTGTTAAGCAAGTGCCCAAACAATCTCTTTTATGGAATTTTTATTTATGACACATTAATTTTATGATGAATTACAATAATGTATATGGACTTTGATGTTAATTACAAGTTCATCTCTGTAATTTTGTAATTAGATTAATATATGTTTAATTTTTTTTTATTTCATTTATATTTCAGCCGTTCCATATAAATGAGTTCACTTCCCTTTTTTATCCATCCCAAATAATAAGCTATTCTCTCTTTTTAAATGATAGTTTTTTATTAGTTTATTAATATGCAATTATTTAATATATATTAAACTTTTAAATTTTATTAATTTTAAGAATAATTTAATAATATCAATAATTTAATTTATAATAAAAAATAAGTGAATAGTATATTTTAAAAATTAAATTAAAATTGTTATATTTATTTTTTTAAATTATGTGAAAATAAAAGTAAATCTAGGATAGATGAAGCAACAAATTTATATATTAAATCATTTACATGTGATAATATTCTTTTCAAAAAATTTCCTTCATTTAATGTAACATTCAAAATCAGGGAATTTTTTTTCTATTTACTTTTCTTTATATTACCTTATCCTCAACGGTGACGGAGGCAGAAAAATCAAATTAGGTAGTCCAATTTTTATTTTACTAAATAGAGAATCCAATTAAAATATATAATTTATAAAAATAATATATATAAAATAAATAAAAGTTGATAATAAAATTTGTTTAGATAAAATTGACTTGTTAACAATATAATATATGTTTAATATTATAAATTTTTGAACTTAAAATAATTGATGGCTTAAAATTAAAAAAAAAAAACTTTCTGTTGGACCTAAGTGTCTTAACCCATGTTGTTTTGATGATAATAAATAATTAATATGCTACTAATATTCTTTGAAAGTGTCTGTGTTGAGTTTGTAGGCCCTAGATTCAAAATTATCAAATTGCTTCAAATCAATGTTAAAGAAAAGCAAGATAAGAAAGCAAACATTTATGGGACCTTACAATATAACTTTTATTTATTTTATATCTTGTAAATCTCATTTTATTAATTGTGTTGGCTCAAGTCTAGGTGGTACTAAGAATATCTTGCTCAACTTAGTGATGTGATTGAGTTATGGATATGTAGCTTGTGAATATAAAAGTGCAATTTGAACCATTTTTCAGGTTGGGTTAGTCCTAAGTATAGGGGAGACTCTGCCAGATTTTCGACACCACCTAGGGTGTCTTTGATCTTTTCCAAACTTGTATCGAGTCAATATATTAAATAATTACTATAAAATTGTCAGGTGAGCCGGGACAGCCTTCCTCCTCCACTCAGCTGCCGCAGTGACCTCAATTAAATCTGTGAGTAAAATATTAATTTTAATTATAATTTCGATATTATTATATGTTCAAGCATGCCCATGCATCACTTATAAATATATAGCTATGTAGTTAAACACTAGGCACGTTTTATATTGCATTCATAATTGATGAAGTGCCATGAATATTGTTTGTGGTAATTTGGAGCAGTGTGCGTGTGTTGGCGTGCGTGTGGTATGGTATTAGATATGGACAGGATGGGTAGACACAGCTTGAGAGACACCCGCTGGGACCCCGTCCTTTATAGATAAGTTGGGGTAGACACAGCGTGAGAGACACTCGCTGGGATTTCGCACTTGTTTTATTAAGTGAAAGTTCGGCTTGAGAGACACTCACTGACAGAGGTTGGATTAAGAGAGCTGTATAGGGGATCAGCTCCCATATATGTACTGTTTGTACAGTGTTGGGTGGGTGAGTGCTCCAAATTGCCTTTTTACTGCTATAATGTGGTTTGTATGAAAATTAATGATGGTGTTGCATTTCCATTCCTTATGATGCATTAGCTGTAGTTAGCTATAGAAATTATGGTTAAAATTAATATTTTACTATTTGAGTCGAACACTCACTCCTATTCATCCATTTTTCCATGCTACAGGAGGTTATTTGTTATGGCTAACCTGCTCTTCTTCTTTGCAGGTCCCTTAATAGTATTTAATGTATTTTGTTCAATTGAGTTAAATTTTAGAGTCCGCATGTGTTAGAAGTACTTATTTTTATTTTGGACCTGTATTATAAAATTTATGTTGGACCTGTAAAATTATTAACTGTATGTATGACTAGATTGGATGAGGGAGCTGAGCTCCGATTGGATTTTTGATATTATGAGCATGTGAAGGGTGAGCTGAGCTCTCCAATTTATTTTATATTGTGTTTACAGGTCAGGCGAGTTAAAAACTCCCCGTTGAATGGTTCATTTTATGGCCGGAGTTTATCCGGTTGAATTCTTAAAATTAGGCCCAAATGGGCCTTAGGATTGGGTTGAGAAATAGTTAGGCTTACTACGGGCCTTGAGAGCTTTAGGCTGACCTAGATCCTAGTGCCAGTCGAGCCCATGGGTTAGGTCATGATATTTTGAGTGTAAAGGGATTTGTAAAAAAGTAAAGGTTTGCTATTGTGGTGATTGTAAAGAGTTTATTTTTCATACAAAAAAGAATTTTAGTGGAGTTAGTTTTCAAGGAAAGCCTTTTCTATAGCCGAACCTTTATATATTTCTTGTGTTATCGTTCTTCCTCTACTTTTCTTTGTGTCTAAATTTCTTTTAGTCTTTAATTTTGTAATTAAAATCTAATTCACCCCCTTCTTGAGTTACTACAAGAGACAATACTTTCCAATTTATTTTTTTGAGTATGATGAAATTTCAGCAAAGAGAGATTTCAATAATGGTAATGAATTATGAATAGAAAGTCACTAACATTTTTTAAATTGACAAAAAGATGATAAAATATTTAATGATATTGTCCAATAATTTAAATTTCAAGACCTAAAATTTGGTGTTTATGGATTTATTGAAAAAGTAAAAAAAATAATATAATTAATGAATAAGAAGATACCAAAAGGCAATGATGTCTTGAGATTTTTTTAGCAAAAATATTTGTGTTCCGCTATAGATACGATTCCTTCAATAAAACAGCAAAGGATTTAGAGTTTTTTTCTTTTTAATTACTAATAAACTACTAAAATTTTTTAAAATATTTGGCCAGTACTCCATCAAAATTTAGTAAATAATAGTAAAAAAATACTAATTTTTTAAAAATTACTACACTTCTAAAAAATTTTAAAATTCTAAGGGCTCTGTGCCCATCAAAATTTAGTGGATAATAATAAAAATATTTTATGAAATTACAATTAAACCCTTCAAAATTTTATAATCTCAGGAGGGCCCAGCATCCCCTTGGCCATGAGTGGTTACATCCTTGCTTATCAGTACCTTCTAATTTAGTTTTGCCCAATTCAATTCTTTTACTTTTTATTTATTTATTTATTTTTAATATCATAAACTAAAATTTGAATTTTCAAAATTTTAAATTTTTAAGAATAACTATATTAGTTGAATTTTAATATTCTCTTCATTAAGAATTCTACATTATTTAAATTTAATTAAATATAATTTTTCAAAATAATTTTTTACCTTTTTCTCGAGTTATTTATCACGCGTTAATTTATGCTTATTATTGTACTATGTTTATATTTCTAATTAGATTCAAATTAAAATATAAAAATATTTCATTTAGTTTAAATTTTTAATTTGACTCTAGTCAATTGATCCATAAAATCGATAATAAATCTAATTATCAACTAAATTAAACATATTAATTTTAAATTTATTTTAAAATAAATACATAATAGTTTATAATATAACAATTTTTTAAGAAATAAAAATTCGAAAAATATTTTTAAAAAACAATTATTTAATAAAGATTGATTCCCTAGGTAATTCGCGTAATTTTTTTTGGGAGGATGGGCTGTGAAGCAGTGTTTGATTTGATTGGACTGGATGTTAATCCAAAGCGGGAAGAATTAAAAAAAAAAAATTGATTTAATTGACAATAATGTAGGCAAAAAAAAATTAAAGTAGTTGGGGATTGAATTTATCGAAATAGGGATTTGCGATGGAAATGGCAATAAATAGAATATTTTTTAAAATTATTAAATTTAAATTTAAATTAAATTTATATTTTTAATATTTAAATTCATTTTGAATTTGATTAATTTTATTTTTAATTATTTAAATTCGTCTTAAGTAGAGCTATACAATATTCGATTCAAATCGAAAAATCGAATCAAACCAAGTTAATTTGGTTCAATCGATTTCATTTTTAATTTAGATGATTCAGTTTTAAGTTTTAAATATTTTCAATTTTTCAGTTCAGTTCGATTATTAAAATAAAAAATTTAGAAAAATCGAATTGAATCAATTTCTTTTCTTCTTTTAAAATGTTGCGTTTTGAGCTGTATATATATAACATTTTAATAAACCCTAATCAACCTCTTTTCCTTCTTTCCCATTCTAGCCGCCTCTGCCCTTCTTCTCTCTGTATATCACAACACCTTTCTTCTTTCTTCTTCTTATCACGCCATCACCAAGGGATGCGACTATTCTACACTTCTTCTTCTTCTTCTTCTTCTTCTCATGTAGCACCATAACCACGTGACAATACTATTCAGTCTTCATGCATGAGCTTCTTCTTCAATCTTCATCCTCAAGTCCTAAAAGAGCAAAATCAAAATGTCATTTGAATTTGATGATTTAGATATTTAAATGACATTCTTGATTTTACTTTTATTGTAACACCCCAAAATTTTAAATTTTATGAGCATTTTTGGTATTTTAATTTTATTTAAATTTTAGGAATTTTTTTGAGATTTTTCGGATTTTAGAATCGGGTTTGATTTTCCGAAAATATAAACTTTGATGATTTTTAAAAATTAATTTAAAGACCACGTGGCAAAACTAAAAATATATTTGGAGTCTATGTATTTTTCTGAATTTTATGAAATTTTTTCGGAATTTTTGGACCTCGTTTTCGGTCCCGAGGCAGAGTAAAAATTCAAAATTTTGTATCCTGAATCGAACCGGCCGAATCGAACCAGACCGGATCGGACCGGTCGAATCGGACCGGCCCTTTTCCTTCTTCCTTTTTCTTTCCCCGCGCGTCGTCCCTCCCCTCTTCTCTCTCTCGTTTCTCTCTCCTCCCCTCCCCGCCACCACCGCCTCCCTGCGTCCTCCTCGCGCCGCCTCCCGGTATCCCAGCGACCACGAGCAGCGGAACGCGAGCGATCTCCCTTCCTCGCGCGCGCGGCGTTTTGGCTTCCTCGGCCAAATCCGGCCGATCCGGCCACCAATTGGACCGGGTCTTGTGTCCAAAATCATCTACTCGGCGAGAGCTTTCCATAGACACCAAGAACGCCGAAATCCATCGAGCGGATTGTCCGATTTTTGCTCGGGAAGATTTTAGCCCATTTCGACTTTTGGGCTAGATTTCTCGAAAACCGTGAATCCCACGAGAAAACCGAGGCCACCAGCACGCTCCATTCGTCGAGAGCTTCGCAACGACATAAATTTCGAATTTTTCCGACACCGTTTTTTGGTGGGTCTCACGGAACTTCGCAGTGTTTTTTCGAGCATTTAATGAGCTTAGAAAATTCTGAAAAATTTATGTACTAACCCCCGTGTTATGGGCTTCGTGTAGATATCCTCGATTCGCGGAAATTCGGCGATTGGCCGCAAATTTCGGGCGAACAGGAAAAGTCTCCGAATTGGACCGAGGTTTTGGCTAGCCCCATTTTCAGACGTCCCGAGCGTTCGAAGTCGAATCGGCAAAGGTAAACCCGAACCTTGTTTTTCGTAATTTTACGGTGCTTAAATAGGATTAAAAATCCATAAAATATGCGTGGTAGCTTAGAAAATTACGCTTCTTTTTGCAATAGCTTAGTAAGAATGCTAAGGACCGAGGGGCAATGGTTGATCATTTTTAGAGCTTGTTTGAGCCGTTTTTGCCAAAATGAACAATAATAAGGACTAAAATGAAATTATTCGTATTGTGATTGGTGATTGATTTGATGGGCGAGGGCTGTGTGATATGATTGAACTGTTGATATATGGATTGTGAACATAGAAGTGCGTTTTTAGCCCTTTGCAGTTGGGTAGGTCCTAGGTATAGGGAGACTCACGGATTTTCGGCACGACTTAGGACGTAATTGGTCTTTTTCTTTGTTCGTATTGAGTCAAATTGTATTAAATAAATGTAATATGATTGTCAGGTGAGCCGGGACAACCTTCTTCCTCCACCCAGCCGCCACAGTGATTGTCATCAAGTCTGTGAGTAAAATATTAATTTTAATTGTAATTTCGATATTATTATATGTTCAGCATGCCCATGCATCACTTATATGCATATATTTATGTAGTTGAACTCTAGGCACGATTTATGTTGCATTGATAACTGTTGAAGTGCCATGAGTGTTGTTGTGGTAATTTGGAGCAGTGGGCGTGCGTTGGCGTGCGTGTGATGTGGTGTGGACTATGGATAGGACGGGGCAGTCACGGCTTGAGTAATTCGCTGGGACCCGATCCTTCGAGGGGTAGTCACGGCTTGAGTAATTCGCTGGGACTCTCGATTTGGTTATTAAGTGGAAGTCCGAGCTTGAGTAATTCGCTGGCACCAGGTTGGATTTAAGAGAGCTGTATAGGGGATCAACTCCCATATGTTATGATTGATACTACAGGGTGTGCGAGTGCTCCAAATTACCTTTTTGATGCTATGATGTGAATATGATGTTGATGTTGCATTTCACTCTACAGGGTGCATTAGTTATAGATAGTTATAGAGATTATGGTTAAAATTGATATTTTACTCTCTGAGTCGAACGCTCACTCCTGTTCAAAAATTTTTACAGGCCGCAGGAGGATATTTTATTCTGGGTTAACCTGCTTTTATACTTCGCAGGTTGTTTATCGATATTTGTGTAATTTTATTTACTCCTAGAATTTCCGCATGTGTTAGCAGTAATTATTTGAATTTGGTCTGTAATATTATTATCATGTTGGACCTGTAAACTTAATATTTTAAGTCTGTTTTGATGGATTGGATGAGGGAGCTGAGCTCCCATTTATTATTATGTTGATGAGTATGTGGAGGGTGAGCTGAGCTCCCCAATGGATTGTTTATTGTGTTTACAGGTCGGGTGAGTCAAAAACTCCCCGTTGGTAAGTCCATTTTATGGCCGGACTCTGTCCATTTGTTTTCTTGAAATTGGGCCCAAATGGGCCTCAGCATTGGGTAAATGAACAGTTAGGCTTACTAAGGGCCTCGGGGGCTTTAGGCTGGCCCAGGTCCTAGTGCCGGTCCGGCCCATAGGTTGGGTCGTGACAAATGTGGTATCAGAGCTTAGGCTCCAGATTCTTAGGGAATGTCTGTCTAAAATGTTGAGAAGAGTCTAATAGGAGTCACATGCGGAAAAATAGGGCTCACATTCGTCTTGCATTGTCATCTTTGCTTCTAGTTTCTGCTCCATATATTGTGTGTAAATATGAGTCTATAGAGCTGTGTAATGCACAGTTTTGAATTTTTGTGGGCTAATGCTGCTGAATTTCAGGAAAATGCGTAGAAGCAGGAGAGCTGCCATCGCACGGATGTGCTCGACGAGGTGTCGGACAGGATGAGGCGCCTGCCCCAAGGAGGCGGGGTAGGAGGCCTAGAGCTGCTCAAGTAGAAGAGCAGCTACCCACAGTTCAGGAACAGTCTTTCATGGCACAGGGTCCCATGGACCCCATGGCAGCTACTCTAGCTGGTCTGCAGAGAACCATCGACATGATAGCGCAGTATATGGTCAACCCTCTACAGCAGCAGCAGTCCACCGCACCAAGAGGGGAACCTTACAAACAGATCATAAATTTTAAGAAGTTGGTGCCTGGTACCTATGATGTGTCAGACGATGCATATCGGTTTTGGATTCTGCATGCAGCGAGAAAGTCTGATTGACTGATAGAAGATTGATAGAGTGTATGCAGCACGTCATGGGGCCCATGCCTAGACAATGGATGAATGACTACGTGTTACCTCGGATGGAGGGTTTGACATGGGCTCAGTTTGTGGAACTTTTTATCAATCGGTTTGTGCCAGAAAGCTTCAGAGATCAGAAACAGTGGGCCTTTGAGGCCTTAAGACAGAATAGCAGTGCAGTAGATGAATATGCAATTTCGGAATTGAGCAGATATGCCCCTACAGCAGTATCTACAGAGACTATGAAGGTGAAAAGATTCCTAAAGGGGCTTGACAGGAGATATGCAAACCTGGCCATGATGTCTTATCAGTCTTTTGATGTGGTGGTTGATCGAGCCAGACAGATTGAGATCAGTTATGCTGTGGATGACAGCGGAAGAGCAAAGAAAAACAGAGCAGAGGGTTCTTCAGGTGTTCCCCACATAGGTACTATGGATAGTGGTGGCCAAACTACTTACAGAGGAAGAAGCAGGAATAAGAAGAGTGGTTTTAGACACAAATCCCGAGGGTTCAGACCAAGGTACGGATCCAGCAGTGGTAATGCAGCCTGCTCGTTCAGATCCTCTTTGGCACCTTGTGCACAGTGTGGAAGAGGACATTCAGGACCTTGTTTGATGGGTTCAGGAGTATGCTTCTGGTGTGGCCAACCAGGTCACTTTGCTAGGGAATGCCCGTGTTCTGAGCCACGAGATGGGGTCACAGTGGTTCATTGCAAATGTTCCTCGCCGATTGTATCCAGTGCTTCCAACATGGCAGCGATCGATGGCCAACAGGGCCGAGGACATAGTGGACGTGGATGTGGAGGCGGATCAGAGGTAGAAGCGATCGTGGTTACGCCACTCGGGTAGGGGTCAAGCTCGGGTTTTCACCGACCCACCAGATGCTCAAGCTTCAAATGCCAGCAGGTGTATTCTTCCGTCCATTCTTATGAGGCTCGTGTTTTGATAGATCCGAGTGCTACGCACTCCTTTGTCTCCCCTGTGTTTGCCATGAGGTTGGGTAGAAACCCTACAACTTTAGAGTGCCCTTTGTCAGTAGCTGCCCCACTTAGTGACAACATAGATATAGACATGGTATTTCCGGGTAGCCCAGTGGTAGTGGATGGAAAGATCCTCCCAGCAGACTTGGTTCCTCTACCAGTAATGGATTTCGATGTAATCCTAGGGATGGACTGGTTGGCAACTCATTATGCCACCTTAGACTGCAGGAACAAAAAGGTATACTTCCACATACCTGGTGTGGAAGAGTTTAGCTTTGATGGTGACAGGAGTGTGGCTCCATATAATTTGGTGTCAGCAATTAGTGCCAGAAAAATGTTGAGGCGTGGATGCCAAGGGTATTTGGCATTGGTGAGAGATACATCTGTAGAAGGTGTCAGCATGGAAAATGTTCCTGTTGTCAGAGAATTTATGGATGTCTTCCTAGAGGAGCTTCCAGGGTTGCCACCAGGAAGGGAAATAGAGTTTTGCATTGATGTTGTGCCGGGTACAAACCCCATATCGATGCCACCTTATAGGATGGCACCAGTAGAATTGAAAGAGCTGAAGGAGCAACTACAGGAGCTTTTGGACAAGGGTTTTATACGTCCGAGCACTTCACCTTGGGGCGCTTCTGTTCTATTTGTGAGAAAGAAGGATGGGTCATTGAGGTTGTGTATCGACTACAGACAGCTGAACAAGGTGACAGTGAAGAATAAGTATCCACTTCCTCGGATCGATGATCTGTTTGATCAGCTCCAAGGAGCTAGATTCTTTTCCAAGGTAGACTTGCGATCAGGCTACCATCAGTTGAGAATCAGGAATGAGGACGTGTCCAAAACGGCTTTCAGGACAAGATATGGTCATTATGAGTTCTTGGTGATGTCTTTTGGACTCACTAATGCACCAGCAGCCTTCATGGACTTGATGAACAGGGTGTTCAAGCCATTTTTGGACCGTTTTGTCATCGTATTCATAGATGACATTCTAGTATACTCTCGGACCGAGGAAGAACACGTGTGGCACTTGAGAATGGTGTTGCAGATGTTGAGGGAGCACCAGCTATATGCCAAATTTTCAAAATGTGAATTTTGGCTAGAAAGCATCTCATTCTTGGGACACGTGGTTTCAAGTGACGGTATTCAAGTGGATCCCAAGAAAATTGAAGCTGTAACTGATTGGCTTAGGCCTACAACAGTCACTGAGGTGCGAAGTTTTCTGGGTTTAGCTGGCTACTACAGGCGTTTTGTGCAAGATTTCTCCAGAATAGCGGCTCCCCTAACTAAGTTGACCAGGAAGAATGTTCCATTCATTTGGACAGATGACTGCGAGGTGAGCTTCCAGAAACTCAAGGAGTGTCTAACCACTGCCCCTGTGTTGACACTACCTGTGAATGGTGAAGGATACACCGTGTATTGTGACGCCTCCAGAGTTGGCCTAGGGTGTGTTTTGATGCAGAATGGAAAGGTAGTGGCTTATGCTTCAAGGCAGCTGAAGAGGCATGAGCAGAACTACCCCACCCATGATTTGGAAATGGCGGCTGTAATCTTTGCACTAAAAATCTGGAGACACTACCTGTATGGTGAAGTGTGCGAGATATACACCGACCATAAGAGTTTGAAGTACATCTTCCAACAGAGGGACTTGAACTTGAGACAGAGGAGATGGATGGAGCTTCTGAAAGACTATGATTGCACCATCCAGTACCACCCTGGGAAGGCCAATGTTGTGGCAGATGCTCTGAGCGTAAAAATCTTACAGCGATTTGGCGCACATTTCAGTAGAGAAGAGACTGTTGATTCGGGAGGTACATGAGTTGATGGATCAAGGTTTAATCCTAGATCTGTCAGATGAGGGGGTATTGTTGGCTCACTTTTCAGTGAGGCCAGATTTGAGGGACAGAGTTAGAGTTTCCCAGCACAGAGACCAACAATTGATGAAGATCATAGAAAGAGTACAGCAAGGCGAAGGTGGTGAGTTTGGATTTGCCAATGATGGCGCCCTAGTACAAGGTTCTAGGATATGTGTGCCCGATGTGGACAATCTCAGAAATGAAATCATGCAAGAGGCACACTATACACTTTACAGTGTCCATCCAGGTTCCACCAAGATGTACCATGACGTGAAAGATAGCTATTGGTGGAATGGCATGAAGAGAGACATCGCAGACTTTGTGTCCAAGTGCTTGACTTGTCAGAAGGTGAAGTTTGAACACCAGAGACCGTCAGGGAAGCTGCAAGAGCTCCCTATCCCGAATGGAAATGGGAAATGATTACTATGGATTTTGTGGATGGTTGCCTCGTACCACGCGAGGATATGATTCGATATGGGTAATTGTAGACCGCTTGACCAAATCAGCTCACTTCTTACTCAGAAGACTACATACTCGTGGGCACAAGATGCCCGCTCTATATTCGAGAAATAGTCGATTGCATGGAGTTCCGCTTCCATAATATCCGGCAGAGGGCTGATTCACTTCTGGTTTTGGAGAAAGTTGCAGGAAGCACTTGGCACACAGCTTGAATTTCAAGACGGCTTTCCACCCTCGCATGACGGACAAATTGAAGGACAATCCAGACATCGGAAGACATGCTTCGCATGAGTGTCTTGGATTTTGAGGTCAATGGGATGAGCTAGCTTTGGTGGAGTTTGCCTATAACAACGATTATCACTCCAAAGATAGGGATGGCACCCTATGAGGCACTATATGGAAGAAAGTGTAGGTCTCCTCTGTGTTGGACAGAAATGGGGGCAGCAAGGGTGCATGATGTAGACCTAGTGCAGTACACTTCAGAGGTAGTTCCTTTAATCGTGAACGACCGAGGACGGCTTCAAGAGGCGAAAAGTTATGCAGACCCCAGACGGAGGGATGTGGAGTTTGCAGTGGGCGACTATGTATTCCTGAAGGTATCTCCAATGAAGGGAGTCATGAGATTCGGAAAGAAGGGCAAGTTGGCACCTCGGTATATCGGACCTTTTGAGGTTACGGATAGAGTTGGAGCAGTTGCCTACCGGTTGGAGCTACCACCCAACCTTTCTCACGTTCATCCCTTGTTTCACATCTCCATGCTCAGGAAATACATTCCCGATCATTCTCATGTACTGCAGCCGGATGTGATAGAGCTAAAGGAGAATTTGACATTTGAGGAGCAACCTGTAGCCATAGTGGACTACCAAGTGAGACAGCTGAGATCAAAGCAGATCCCTATGGTTAAGGTTTTGTGGAGGAGTCAGTCAGTGGAAGAGTGCACCTGGGAGTCAGAGCGGGACATGCGTAGCAAGTACCCTTACTTGTTCAATGTATAATCATGTGCTTTATTCTGCCTTGTGTAAAATTCGAGGACGAATTTTCTGTAAGGGGGGAAGAATGTAACACCCCAAAATTTTAAATTTTATGAGCATTTTTGGTATTTTAATTTTATTTAAATTTTAGAAATTTTTTTGAGATTTTTCGGATTTTAGAATCGGGTTCGATTTTTCGAAAATATAAACTTTGATGATTTTTAAAAATTAATTTAAAGACCACATGGCAAAACTAAAAATATATTTGGAGTCTATGTATTTTTCTGAGTTTTATGGAATTTTTTCGGAATTTTTGGACCTCGTTTTCGGTCCCGAGGCAGAGTAAAAATTCAAAATTTTGTATCCTGAATCGAACCGACCGAATCGAACCGGACCGGATCGGACCGGCCCTTTTCCTTCTTCCTTTTTCTTTCCCCGCGCGTCGTTCCTCCCCTCTTCTCTCTCTCGTTTCTCTCTCCTCCCCTCGCCACGGCCACCGCCTCGCCCTCGTCCTCGCCGCCTCCCAATTGTCCCGGCCACTGGAAAACGCGCG
Source organism: Hevea brasiliensis (assembly GCF_030052815.1). Taxonomy (NCBI): domain Eukaryota; kingdom Viridiplantae; phylum Streptophyta; class Magnoliopsida; order Malpighiales; family Euphorbiaceae; genus Hevea; species Hevea brasiliensis. The sequence continues at coordinate 1,633,660 of NC_079503.1, read as the reverse complement.
CGATCTCCCTTCCTCGCGCGCGCGGCGTTTCGGCTTCCCCGGCCAAATCCGGCCGATCCGGCCACCAATTGGACCGGGTCTTGTGTCCAAAATCATCTACTCGGCGAGAGCTTTCCATAGACACCAAGAACGCCGAAATCCATCAAGCGGATTGTCCGATTTTTGCTCGGGAAGATTTTAGCCCATTTCGATTTTTGGGCTAGATTTCTCGAAAACCGTGAATCCCACGAGAAAACCGAGGCCACCAGCACGCTCCATTCGTCGAGAGCTTCGCAACGACATAAATTTCGAATTTTTTCGACACCATTTTTCGGTGGGTCCCACGGAACTTCGCAGTGTTTTTCCGAGCATTTAATGAGCTTAGAAAATTCTGAAAAATTTATGTACTAACCCCCGTGTTATGGGCTTCGTGTAGGTATCCTCGATTCGCGGAAATTCGACAGTTGACCGGGTCTGCAAATTTCGGGCCAGACAGACCCGTTACCGGAAAAGTCTCCGAATTGGACCGAGGTTTTGGCTAGCCCCCCATTTTCAGACGTCCCGAGCGCGTTCCCGAAGTCGGAATCGGCAAAGGTAAACCCGAACCTTGTTTTTTCGTAATTTTCTAGTGCTTAAATAGGATTAAAAATCCATAAAATATGCGTGGTAGCTTAGAAAATTACGATTCTTTTTGCAATAGCTTAGTAATATTGCTAAGGACCGCGGGGCAAAGTTTTATAATTTTTAGAGCTTGTTTGAGCAGTTTTTGCAAAAATGATCAATAATAAGGACTAAATTGAAATTTTTCGTATTGTGATTGGTGATTGATTTGATGGGCCCAGGAGGGGCTGTGTGATATGATTGAACTGTTGATATATGGATTGTGAACATAGAAGTGCGTTTTTAGCCCTTTTGCAGGTTGGGTAGGTCCTAGGTATAGGGGAGACTCTGCCGGATTTTCGGCACGACTTAGGACGTAATTGGTCTTTTTCTTTGTTCGTATTGAGTCAAATTGTATTAAATAAATGTAATATGATTGTCAGGTGAGCCGGGACAACCTTCTTCCTCCACCCAGCCGCCACAGTGATTGTCGTCAAGTCTGTGAGTAAAATATTAATTTTAATTGTAATTTCGATATTATTATATGTTCAGCATGCCCATGCATCACTTATATGCATATATTTATGTAGTTAAACTCTAGGCACGATTTATGTTGCATTGATAACTGTTGAAGTGCCATGAGTGTTGTTGTGGTAATTTGGAGCAGTGTGCGTGCGTTGGCGTGCGTGTGATGTGGTGTGGACTATGGATAGGACGGGGCAGTCACGGCTTGAGTAATTCGCTGGGACCCGATCCTTCGAGGGGTAGTCACGGCTTGAGTAATTCGCTGGGACCCTCGATTTGGTTATTAAGTGGAAGTCCGAGCTTGAGTAATTACCGCACTGTGTTGGATTTAAGAGAGTCAGATAGGGGATCAGCTCCCATATGTTATGATTGATACTACAGGGTGTGTGAGTGCTCCAAATTACCTTTTTGATGCTATGATGTGAATATGATGTTGATGTTGCATTTCACTCTACAGGGTGCATTAGTTATAGATAGTTATAGAGATTATGGTTAAAATTGATATTTTACTCTCTGAGTCGAACGCTCACTCCTGTTCAAAAATTTTTACAGGCCGCAGGAGGATATTTTATTCTGGGTTAACCTGCTTTTATACTTCGCAGGTTGTTTATCGATATTTGTGTAATTTTATTTACTCCTAGAATTTCCGCATGTGTTAGCAGTAATTATTTGAATTTGGTCTGTAATATTATTATCATGTTGGACCTGTAAACTTAATATTTTAAGTCTGTTTTGATGGATTGGATGAGGGAGCTGAGCTCCCATTTATTATTATGTTGATGAGTATGTGGAGGGTGAGCTGAGCTCCCCAATGGATTGTTTATTGTGTTTACAGGTCGGGTGAGTCAAAAACTCCCCGTTGGTAAGTCCATTTTATGGCCGGACTCTGTCCGTTTGTTTTCTTGAAATTGGGCCCAAATGGGCCTCAGCATTGGGTAAATGAACAGTTAGGCTTACTACGGGCCTCGGGGGCTTTAGGCTGGCCCAGGTCCTAGTACCGGTTCGGCCCATAGGTTGGGTCGTGACATTTATGAGTTTTGAATATCGATCTGTTTGGGGTTTATTGATTTGAATTTTTAATTGTTAATGTTTAGGGTTTGTTTATTGAAATTTTGTATTATAATTTTTTTTTTAATTTAGATTCAACTTGTATGTTGATTGCATTATGAAATTGCAAATGTAAATCTATATGATTGTTATTTATTGAAATTTCTTGTTCTTAAAACTGTAAATTTGACAATAATTAAATCTGTATAATTAGCATTTGTGTTTGTGATACCTGTGATGTTGAATGTGGAAATTGAAATTGTAGAATGAGAAATCGACTAAATCGAATCGAACCAAATCGAATTAGTACGGATTGATTTAGTTCAGTTTCCTTAGCTGTTCAGTTTTATTTGGTTTGCAAAATTCATGATTTTGGTTAATTCCATTTTAATAGTTCGATTCAGTTTGAACCGAATGCTTACCCTTAGTCTTAAGTTCGATGATTATTATTTGAAAAATACATAAAATTTTTTAATTTTATACATTTTAATTAATAATTTACATAAAATATATTTTTATTAATAATTTACATTTTAAAATTTTAATAATTATATAAAATGTTATAAATTCTATTTATTTAAAATATAATATATAAAATTTTATAAATACTATTATAAAAACATATATTTTTTATTTAATTAATTATTTGCATAAATAAATTTGGATAATAAATAATAAATGCTCAAAAACTGAATTCAAACAAAATTCGCCACATTTATTATTTTTTAAACTTAAACTTATATTAAATCCAATTATATAATATACGAGCTCATTTTAATAAAGTTCGGATAAATCAAGTACATGTAAATATTCGACTCATTATCATCTCTAATTTAAAAAAATGACTTTTCGTTTGTATTTTAAAATTATTTTTCTTTAATTAAATACATTATTTTCTTTCAACTCTAAAATCTTCAGAAAAATTAGGAAAATGTTGAAATTTTTATTTTTTATAGCAATAATAATGTTGCTAAAAGAACTATATTTTTTATGATATATGAATTTTTTTATTAATTTAAAAACTTAATAGTTAAAATGTGATATACCCTCCAATACATTAGAATTGTCATTATCATTGCTTTTCTTCCCATCACGATCGATGCTAAAATTATTCAATTAATTGAAGCGTAGTACTAATAATTGAAGCCTATTATATTCTCGTGTGTGCCTAAAAAGGAAGCAGCACTATCGTTAAACTTTAAAACGCGTGGCTTTCACCCACACAATATGATGCAGTGGGGAAGTATGTATATGGCCATATCGGGTCCACCAGGGTCAGTCAGTGCATGCATGACTGATGACTCCATCTGAAGCAGCGACAACTTACAATGACAAAAGTCCTCTTCTGGTGGTCCTAAACTGTCGCTTGATGCATGACAATTTTGTCCGTACACGAGCTTCGCTTCCACCACAATCAGATGCATAGAACTTTCTTGCCTCGTTTGTCGAAAACCCACGTGTAAGCCCCTCAATCAAAAATCTTTTACGGCATAAATCAAAATTTTTTCAAATATTTATAAGCTCAAAATCAAAAAATAAGTTGAATTAAGCTAAATTTTAATCAAACTGAATCTCAAATAATTTTATTTATTTACAAATGATGACTTGTAAAAGTTAAAATTAAATAATTTTAATTAAATAAATTAATTCATAAATTTAGGAGAAAATAAAGAGGGATTTATATTTTTTTTATTTGAAAAAAAATGAAAAATAAAATGAGAAAAAAAATAAATATTATAATCCCTTTATTTTTTTCTCTCCAATTTAGGAGGAAAATAAAATGAAGAGCAGAAAAAAGTAGCTTTTCATAATAAAATTACAAAATTATCCTCTATATTTAAGTTCCTTTTTAAAATATATGGGATTAAATTATAAATTTATCACAATTTTATTTTCTTATCTTATTTTCAACCCTTTCTAAATAATAAAAAATAATTTTATTTTTATTTTTATCTCTTTTATTTTCCTTTCATCCAAATAAAAGAAAAAAAATAATAAAAAGAAAATATTATTTATTTTCCTCTCTTCCCTCCCTAAAAAGTTATCCAAACATAATGTAAATTTTTGCTAGGAAGATGTATCTACATTTATTTTCATATAATTTAAAAAATATAATTAAAATAATAAATTTTTATTTAATTTTTTAATATACTCTCTACTCGTAACATTCATTAAAAATTAAGTGACTCTGTATTATTTATGTTTGAAATTTTTAATAAAAATTAAAAAATTATTAAATTTGATTGCTAAAATTTTAGAAAAATTAAAAATATTTATTAAAAAAATAAAATAAATATATTCAATGTCAATTTGATGTCATATAAAAATAAATTTAATAATTATTATATTAAATATTTATATTAAAATTTATATAAAATTAATTAAAAAAAAAGTATATGATGCATGTAGGAATTTAAATTCAAATATTTAAATTAATTGTGTTACAATAAAGTTATTATTCCTTGACAAATACAAAAAGTATAACACGTGTACGAGTGCGCGTTAAAGTTGGGCTGTCCGTGTGGACCCCACATAAAGTACCAGTGTAAGGCAAGTTGTCGATTTAGATGGTACGCTTTCCCCACGCGCCTTGAAGAGGCGAATATGTGGACAGTAGATCATTTCGAATTTCTTGTAATTTCCAAGTAGTGTTTTTAAAAAAAAAATTTAAAAATATATATTAGAATAAGCATCCTGTTACACACTAGACATTTATACTGCGTTTGGAAAATTTTTTAAGGAGAAACAAAATGAAGATTGAAAATAAAGAATATATTTTATTTATTATTTTTACACATTATTAGCTTGTTTGGTTTAGAGTTAAAGAGTACTTTACAAAAAAAAAAAAAACTTCCGATAATATTGAAAAACAATTTAAATTTAATTTTAAAATAATTTTTAGAATAAAGAATATTTTTCTTTTATTATTTTTATTTAGATGAAAGGAAGACAAAAAAATATAAATGAAAATAAATTTATTTTTTCTTTTTGCAAAAATGGTTTAAAATAAAGAGAAAAAAAAGAAAGATGTGATGAATTTATAATTTTTTCCTATAATATATATTACAAATAAACTTATGAATAGGATAATTTTATAATTTTTTTGTGAAAAATAAATTTTCTTCACTTCTTTTCAACCGAAAATATTTTTTTATTCTTTTTATTTTTTCCTCTTTCGCAAACAAGAAAAATGTTTACCCTTCCTTATTTTTCTTAAGTTATTTTCTCTCCCTTTATTTTTGACTTATTTGAATAATGAAAGATTAAAAAAATAAATTATTTTTATTTATTTAAAAAATAAAAAAATAAAAAAAAATTATGATGAATTTATAATTTTATCTTATATATTTAAAAAAAAGAATAATTTTATAATATATATATATATATATAGAGAGAGAGTAAATTTTCCTCTCAACTCTTGTTGTTTTCTCTTCTATAAGAGAAAATAACAAAAAGAAAGAGAATATTTTACTTTTTTTACTTTATTTTTTCTTTTCTAAAAAAATCAATTTCTCATTATTTTTATAATTTTTTGTTCTTACTTTTCACACGTCCAAACAAGGTCTTAAATAGTAAAAAAAAAAAAAAGAAATACACATAACAAGAAGAGTGTACTTTTTGTTTTAAAAAAAAAAGGGTGGTGTACTTTCTTTTTTATTTTTTTGGAAAACTGGAAGAGTGTACTTCAAACGCCTAGACTATGGTTGAGGGCTATTTTTAAGTCATGATTGGCTGTCAATTTTCTCAGGCCCCGCCTGAAATTCACGAGACAACTGAGGTCTCATTTTGGACAGTGACCTCACGCAGAAATACTGACTATATATAAGCCACCTAGCTTATCTGCACCTACCAACATGGGAACAAGGCCCAGAACTGACCAGAAGGCCGGTCCGGTCCATTTCTATTTGTGAAACTGAATTCTAAAATCTATTTCGATTCAATTTGAAGTAATATGATAATTAAAATTTCTTTTTCAAATCTTTCTTCTTTTCCTTAAAAAAAAAAATGATTTGAATCAGAACAATTGAGCTTCGATCCAATTCTAAAAAAGAGAAAAGTATGGTTTCAATTTGGATTTTTTAAGAATTGATTTGGGTTAGACTAATTTTGAATTCGACCCGGACTCCGTCTTGGTCCAACTAGGCCCATCCCAACATAAATTCATCGTGCTCTTGCCTAGGGCTGGCCATAACCTAGTTCTAAGTTGACATCAAAATCAAATTGTTTGTACGCTAAATGAATTTTGTTACACTGAACAAGTAAAAAAATTGCATGACTTTTTTCTCAATTATGAAGCTGTGAATAATTGTGGGTATGTTAAAAACGCTAAGATTCTAATTGAATGATGTGAATGTTTTTTTTTTTTTTTTAACATAATAATTATGTAGTAAGAAATAAATAATCTAATCTTGTGTAGAGTTTTTTGATTCCATTAAAGTGTGTTTCGTTTAAAATTTAGGCTCTATTTATTTCGTGTTAACATGTATTTTTTAACCTTTAGGTATTTAAAAAAATTAATCAATAAAAAATATTTTTTTAATAAAAAAAAATCAAGTCATTTAAAAAAAAAATGACTTTCTGTTTTCAAAATAATCTTGATTCTTGATTTTACTAAATGTGTTTCGTTAAGTTTTTAATTATAATATCTTAATTTACTGAATTGAGAGCTAATTGATTATTGAAATATAAAATGAGTGTTTGTGTATAAAAAATAAAAGATTGTTTGAAAACTGAATGTAAAGATTGTGCATGAATTGAAAATTTTGATTTATTGCCGTAGGTAGGACTAAACACTTGTCATAATGCCAAAATCTTAAACTATTAGTAAAAACGAAACTTTAACTCCATATATATAGCAGCCCAAGCGCTATATGCTATATGCAGAATAAATATAAACAGAATATTGATCTACTAAGCTATCATCACTTAGTGCTAATAATATCTCAACAACTATAAGGGATCCATGACCATGATAGTAATATAAGCGATATGAGCTTAAAACAAAATGTTAATCCATTGAGTTATCTTCATTTAGTGTCAACAAAATTATAAAAATATGTGTGAGAAAAATAAAATGAGAATTTGCTTGTAAAAAATGTAAATTGATTGCATTTAAAATTAAAAAAATTAATCGATTGAATTAGAATTTGAAAATATATACTATATTGTTTGATTGGATTGAAGAGTGTGTAGGTAGGACCTTCAATGCTACATCTTCTACTCTAATCATAGTTGCACTTGTGCTTCTTGCTTGTTTCAACGCCTCTTGATGTTACCTCAACTGCACTTCACCACTGCACCGTTGCTCATAGCTGATCCACGTTCATGTAACCATCTTTGAGTGCACGTCCACGTTATGTAACTGCTCCTCCATATTTCATTAACAGCAATTGCCCATTGAACAATTCAGAAGCTAGTTTTGGCTCATATGCATTTATTTCACTGGGTTTAAATTAAATGGGTTATGGATCTTGGGCTTCTAGGCGAATGGGTTGTTGATTAGGCTCATGGGTATTGGATCTGGATCATGGATTCTGGGTAATGGGCCAAATTGCATTTTGGCTTTGGAAATTTTTTAATTAATTTTAATCTTGAAATCTATTAATTAAATAGTTAAACAATTGTAGAGATTCATATTTGTGTATGCATTCATTCTTCTTGAGAAAATAAGAGAAAATCCAATTTTTTCCACAAACTTTCTCAGAATTTAGAGAGCGGTCTCAAAGTCAAACGGGTCCAAACGCTCCTGTGGACCAATTTCTCTCGAGAATTTTTGGCATTTGGGTGTGGGGGGGGACATCCTTTGCGAGCTAGCGGTGGACCCAGTGTAACGCTCGGATACAGTCTGATATCTAATATTTTTCAACGAAAAGATCGGCTTTCTTACACCGATAAGCCCCTGTACTTATAATCTCGAATGCATCGCCACTGTTGTCTACCAACCCCTTCTCCAGTCTCCTCCTTACCTCTAATTTTATATGATTGTAACCAGTCGGATAGTTATAAAGAAAGACACTGAGAATATCCTTGGAAGCTGAATTTTGTGTTTATAAAAGTATGTCTCTTTCTCTGAATCCTTTTGATTTCTTTGCTGATCAGTTGTTGCTGACTTTAACCTTGTGGATTTGTTTTCCTTTCTTTTTTTCTTTTTTTTTTTTTACTGCCTTCTTATTTCTTAATTTTAAGATAAAAATTGATATTTCATTGGTTAAAAACCTGAATTTCTGGATTGATTATTTGAATTATGTTTATCAGACCTCGAAGTTGTTCCTTTATTAGTCAAGGATTTGATTATCGGAATCTGGATATTTTTTTTTTATTCTGATCATAGCCTATGTGCTTAATTTTGTCAATTCTAATGTATGAAATTATCTGATTTTGGTGTTGTTTTAGAGGTTCTGGTGCGGTGGATAGATGTCTACTCTCAATAAAGAGCTTGTCTTTTTAATTTTACAGTTCCTCAATGAGGAAGGTTTCAAAGGAGCTGCTCACATGTAATGTTTCTTTCCCCTCTCTCCTAAACGCACACGCATGTGGTTGCCCATCGCCCATCCTTTAATCTCATATGTTGCTTGTATGTAATTTTTCTTTCCTATTGGATGTCTAGGCTTGAGAATGAAACTGGGTTTTACTTCAACATGGAATTTTTTGGGGAGTTGATACTTAGTGGGAGTTGGGATGAGGCTGAGAGGTATCTTGCTGGTTTCACTAAGTTAGATGACAATAGATGCTCGACCAAGATCTTTTTTGAGATCAGGAAGCAGAAGTTCCTCGAGGCATTGGACAAGTGAGACTGCCTTTTCCTTTATACCCTTCAAATTTTCTATAATGAGCCTTATACAAGTATTATTGCACTTATGTTGCCTTAGAAACAAGCGTTGATTGTTTTTTCACAGGAATGAACGTGCCAAGGCTTTAGATATCCTTATGAAGGATTTGAAAGTTTTTACACCAAATAACGAGGCCCTCTTCATGGAAATGACTCAGCTTTTGACATTAAACGATATAAGGTACAATTTGTATACTAATTTTTGCTCCAGTATTTAGTTTTGCTCACGTAGGCATACTTAGGAGTTAAAGAGCAGCTTAATGCTTAATTGAATTTCTGTGAGTTAAACAGGGAACATGACTCACTCTCCATGTATGGAGATACAGAGTCTGCAAGGCAAATCTTGATGCTTGAAGTTAAGAAAATTATAGAGGCAAACCCCCTTTTCCATGACAAATTAAAATTTCCCAGCATTAGAAGTCAGAGATTACGCCGTCTCATAAATCAGGGGTAATGTTTTTCTCCTTTCTTTCATTTCCCTACTTTACATGGCACATGCATATACCCAGAGATGATGATGGATCTATAGTTGAGTATAGTACAGTTACTTGAACATGTGTAAATATTAGCAAGGGCTAAATGAATTTGATTAACTGTTTATTAAAATTCAAATGAATTTTAAATTTGTTGCTGTTGCTTTAGCATCTTGGATACTCTACATTTTCTAGATATATTTATATACTTTTCGTGGATAACTTATTTCAGTATTTGATCTGACAGCCTGAATTGGCAGCATATACATTGTACACTTCCTCAACCAAATCCCAATATAAGTACCCTTTTTGTGGATCATGTTTGTCTACCACCAGAGGATCAGTTACTTTCAACATCAAGTGATAACAATCTATTGGTATGATGTGAAATAAAAACTGATATTTTTCCTTTTTCTTCTTTCAACAAATTGGCTTCTAGTATGGTTCCTAATCCTAATCAAGCCAGCTTGATTATCCATCTAATATTATTTACATTAAATATCATTTTCTAAGTGCTTCAATTTTCATTTTGCACTTCTCAGGCCACATCAATGCCAGCACCAATATCCCCAGCCAGTTCTATATCTACACCATCAACCGTGTCTCATTCTGAAATTTCTAGCGGAGCCATCTGTCTTGGTGGTTCAACAAACCTAGGTATTGATTTTCAATTAGTTGTTGGTATTTCTTTTGATCTATGTCATAGCCTTATTGTAAATACTTTAACATGTGAAAGAAAAGGGGCCATTTTCTCATCAATGTCCTAATCGTAAGCCACAACTACAGATGGATTGAAGAACACTAATGGATTATCTGAAATTTTTCCTTTAGAGACCTCTAATAAGGTAAGCTGGATGAACTTCTATTGCAACCTTGCTCACTGAAATCTTATGTCTTTTCCTTTTCAACCATTGTTTTCATGCATCCGTGTAGGAAACATCAGCTGTCACACATCCTGGTGAAAGCTTTTTCAACATTGACAATGATTTCTCGACTGTCATTCATCCTGATCAAAGTATTTTCAAAATTCCTGATGACTTGCCCAAGAGTCGTCAGAAGAACAATACATTTGAAAGCTGCAGACAGATAAACAATACTGACTTGCCCAAGACTGTTGCAAGGATATTGAATGAGGGGTCATCTCCAATGAGCATGGATTTTCATCCTGTTAAACAAACTATTCTTCTAGGTTTACACAAAAGGATTATTTCAGTACTCTTCGATGCATTTTAGGATAAATAGCTTATTTGAACCTGATGTTTACTTGTGGAATTTGATGGTTTGATGCTTCAGTTGGAACTAATATGGGAGATATAGGATTGTGGGAAGTTAGTTCTGGGGAAAAGTTGCTGTCAAGGAATTTTAAGGTTTGGGATATTGGAGCATGCTCAATGAAATTCAAGGTTTGTCCCCACTCATGTGATCATGTTTTATATTAGCTGGAAACACAATTATACGAGTGAAATCTGAATCAATCTCACATATAAGCAGGCAGCTCTTCTTAAGGATCCATGTGTTTCTGTTAATTGTATTGCATGGAGCCCTGAGGGTTCTTTATTTGGTAAGTTGAAAGATATTAAAACACTCAGGTGGAAACAATAGCCAGTTACTTTGGATTTTCGTGATCCTATCTTGTCTGCCCTTCCTAAACCAGGTGCTGCGTATTCGAAACACATGGTGCAAATATATTCTTATGTTGGTGCGAATGATGTCCAGCAGCAAATGGAGGTAGCTCTATGACATCTACTCTCTTCCTAAAACTTTTTTTTTTGCCTCTAGAATTCATTTTTATCTCATCTAGTTTTTTAAAATTCATTTCTTATTCTAGATCGATGCTCATGTTGGTGGTGTAAATGACTTAGCATTCTCTGCCCCTGAGAAAAAACATTTGGTCATAACTTGCGGTGATGATAAGATGATTAAGGTTGGCTTTCATTTATTTTATATAATCAGTTGTATTATATCATGGAGAGTGTGATGTTATATTTCTGATGGTTGTTTAAGGTATGGGATGTCACTACTGGTGTCAGAATGTATAGTTTTGAAGGTCATGATGCTGCTATTTATTCTATCTGCCCTCATAGCAAGGAAGGCATTCATGTAAGGGTTATTCTTGATTCTACTTGTGGCTGATTGCCTTGATAATTTGGAGCATTTGATGTTTTCCTTGCTTTGAGATTCTGTACCTCAGTGTTTGCTTTCTTTGAATCAGTTTATCTTTTCAACATCAGTGGATGGCAATATAAAAGCATGGCTATATGATAACATGGGAGCCAGAGTTGATTATGATGCTCCTGGTCTGGGGTGTACATCAATGGCATATAGTGCTGATGATAAAAGGTTTCATTTACTTGGTTTGAAAGGTTCAGACATTTTTAGGTTCCAATTATATTTCATGGTGAATAAAAATGTCAATTTTGAAATGGATAACTTTGCAGGCTTTTCTCATGTGGGACCAGTAAATGTGGGGAGTCATTTCTTGTTGAATGGAATGAAAGTGAAGGTGCAATAAAGAGAATCTACCATGGATTGCAGAAGAATTCTTTGGCTGTAGTACAGTTTGATATAATGAAGAATCAATTCTTGGCTGCTGGTGATGAGCATGTAATTAAAATTTGGGATGTGGACAATGTTGATCTTTTCTCGACTATTGATGCAGATGGTGGATTACCTGTAAGTTCCTTAGTGTTTGTTTTTATGCGTCAGTTTGACTCTGACAATTAGTAAATGGACAAGCTCAATTGGCCTTTACGTTTCTGTTTTATTAGTTTTGATTGAACTTACAAGTAAATATTCCACACATATAAACAAAATCTAGGAGGTAATGTTGATTAAATTGCAATAAAGTATTCCACATGGAAAGAAGGGTGGTATAAACTAATCATTGAGTTCTCTTCTCTTCTAATCTGAAGGCAAATCCACGTATTCGGTTCAACAAAGATGGCACATTGTTGGCTGTTTTTGCTAATGAAAACAGAATTAAGATTTTGGCTACTGATTGTGGTCTTCAGTTGCTGCACAAATCTGAAAACTGCTCAGTTGATGACTCTAGAGTTCTTTCTGATACTTTTAGGAAGGTCAGCATATTTAATGTGCTCTGTTTCCTTGCACTAGAAAATCTATCCTGTTTGATGTGTTTATTTTTTATGTAGCTTGCAATTAACCCAGCTTCAACTGTTACTTGTGCCGGAGTTGCTGATGAAGCACTGGAGGTGGGTAATTCTGAATTGTTTTGCCTATAAATAATTTATTATCTTATCTGGTAATGGCTAAATCTATGATCTTAGTTGTAATTTACATTTTTCTATTTATGGCATCTTGACTCAAGTTAGGCCTCATTGTCATGATAAATACTTTAGAAATTGCATCTGAGGTGCCATCGAATAAATAAATTATTTTCCTGTAGAATGGGGACTCAAAAAGTTTGGAGGCTGTGAAATATGAATTTACTGGGAAAGCTGATCAGAATCTCTTTGAAATGAACAAGCGTTCTCAGTGCCAGACCTTGCGGCTTCCTTCATATATAAAAGCTAACAAGGTTAGATCTTCCAATGAATAAAATTCTATGGTTTTCTTCTTTTGGTGTTCACTTCTCATTCTTTTTGTTTTACATAATTTACATGGTCTGTTATAAAAAAAATTCAAATATTATCAGATTGTTTGCACCATGAGAGTAGATAAATGACTATATTGCAAAAATTTAAGTTTTAATTCCTTTTATGTTATGGGTAGTTTAAGCTTCTTGTTTGTTCACTCATGCATGCCAATTGTATGAGTACCATTTTTGTGTGTTGAAAATGAGATCTCCCAATACATGTGTAGAAGTTCATAAGGCTGCTGCACCTTCAGTTTTATCCTGTATACCTGTGATATCTTTAAGGTGGTTATGTTGGTAAGCAATACAATATCTTTCTTTTTGAAATATGTAGACTTGCTTGAATAAAAAAGGCATGAGATTTAAGACCTTGCACACTTATAGTTCCTTGTTCTAAAAAAATGTGGTGGTATTGATAGCTTTCTCTCTGATAAATGCAGATATCAAAATTGGCTTACAACAATGCAGGTAATGCCATTTTGGCATTGGCATCAAATGGTATTCATCTATTTTGGAAATGGCAACTTAATGACCTTAATATGAGTGGCAAGGTGAGCAAGTGAGGGGCATAATTAACAAATTTATTTCCCATTTGAAATTATTCTGTAAAAGTTCTTATATTAGTAATTGATTGTATGTCATTGTAACGGGACATTAATTGCAGGCAACTACAGAAGTTCTCCCTCAACAATGGCAACCAAAGAGTGGCCCAAGGCTGATGACAAATGACCTTACAGACACAAAGTATGGAGAAACCCTTTCTTGTTTTGCTTTGTCCAAGAATGATTCATATCTCATGTCATCATCAGGAGGGAAGATATCCCTGTTCAACATGGTGACATTCAAGGTAACCTGTAGTAGTTTGTCCACTGTAGCAATTTCTTAAAATTTATTGGGTTCTAGATCATGCACCCTTTTCATCAGTCCTGGTTGATTTGGTTTGGCACCAATTTATAAGCTACACTACTATATTGTTCTAAATTAGCTTATTCTGGAAAATGTTTACAAATTTGATACTTTCATATTCTGTGAGCAGCTCTAAATTATTATTCTTGAAATTTCTAATGCTCGTTGTGGTGGGATCTTTGCTTTTTTGTTGAATTACATCCCATTGGCATTTGACATTTTAATTTTCATATGCAAACCAATGTGTTTGTTGTTCTTATTCATGATAGGATCTAACCGACCATTCTTGAATTTTATTGAATAACAGACAATGCTGTGTATCAGGCCTGCACCACCTGCAACAACTAGTCTTGCTTTTCTCCCTCAAGATAACAACGTAGTTGCTATAGGGAGGGACGACTCCACAATTTTAATATATAATGTTCGTCTAGCTAAGGTATGTTCTGCTCCTAATTTGTACCAATTCTGTGTTTAAAGAAATCCAAGCAAGTCTGTTATGTACATGTTGCATGCAGGTTATCAGTAAGCTTGAGGGTCATTCCAAGAGAGTATCTAGCCTTGCCTTTTCTAAAGCCCTGAATTTGCTTGTTTCTTCTGGAGCAGATTCTCAGGTTAGTATTTAAATGATATGAAACGGATGTCTGACATCAAATTTCTTAGGGCACGTCTTGCTGTGTAGCAGTTAATTACCTATGCAATGTCAAGTGTACTTTCCTACAGTGCAGAGGTGTCCCAGATAAAAAAAGGGCTTTGCTTTGCTGATGTTTGCTTAAGCAAAGAGCATATTCATGTTCAGCATAGCTCTTGCAAATGACTTTGTAGATACTTTGACTTCTGTATTCTAATCATGTTGTTGTGTTTCCTTTTCTTCTGCAGATTTTGGTGTGGAACGTTAAAGGGTGGGAAAAACACAGAAGCGGATTCTTACAGATTCCTGACGAGAAAAAGCATGAAGCATTATTGGACACCCATGTCCAGTTTCATCAGGATCAAACACGCTTCCTTGTTGTACATGAGAGTTGTCTCTCAATTTATGAAGCCAGAGATTTAGAATGTTTAAAGCAGGTAATGTATATTTTAAGCAGGTTTTTCCCCTTTTCCGTTTGTCTTTTTGTTGAGGAGATAAATGAAAACATGTTTTGTTTTATGTTTCCAGTGGGTTCGAGGAGATCTTGTGCCAATCTCCCAAGCAACTTTCTCATGTGATAGCCAAATGGTGTATGCCACCTTTGTGGATGGAAGTGTATCTATATTTGATGCTTCACGTCTTGAACTACATTGTCGGATTACTTCCACTGCTTACCTTCCATTTAGTTCATGGTATGCCACTTGCTCATGCCATATAACAGCTTTAGTGAGGTTGTCCACGCACAGAAAAGCATGTGTTTGTTGTCATTGCTCTTTCTTGTTCATTGTTTTCTGAGACCTAGTATCTTACAGCTATGTTGTTGTCATCTCAAGCAGTTCCTGAACATCGAAACTTGTTTTCCTCTTCATCGTCTTTCTGAATTTTCTTTGTTATTCTTTTGGGTTTTGTTTGTAATGTTCTGGCCTAACTTCAGAGTATGTTCATTTTTCCCCATGCTCAAGTCAACTTTCTTTTGGCCAATGATTTAACCTCAATAGTTTCTTTTTTTGGCTGCAGTGATGATGGTTATCCGCTAGTTATTGCTGCACATCCACAGAAACCAAACCAATTTGCAGTGGGGCTATCAAATGGTGGGGTGATTGTATTTGAGCCTCTAAATCCTGCTGGCAAGTGGAGTACGTTGCCACCATATGAAGATGGGTCAGAAGGTGCCATGCCTGTCGAATCTGATGTTGACTAATCAAAGTTCCTCGCAATCTGATTTCAACGATTTCAGAGTTTGATCAAACCAAGCTTTTTACATAGAAATGACGAATTGGACAAAAGTCCCTTGGCTGGAATATATATGCCCCATATATAAATCAACATATTTATGTGCTTGTGCTTCCTATATGGTTTTTGGGTGGCATAGACCACACTAAAGTTGCTAATAAGAGCCACATCCTCGTTACCAGAATTTCCTTTCATCCTTTGCAAACATAACGAACCCCACACTCTCTTTCCTTTCTTTCTTTCTTTCGTTCCCTTTTCTCTCATTTAAGAAAAGAGGCAAAAAAGTAACAAAATTTACTATGCTGTCGATTCTGGCTTATCTAATATTTGGGGGTTTGCTGTATGAAAAGCTCATGTTACATCAACTCTGTAGTTGAAACCTGGAAAGAGCCAATCTCATCAATTGTGAGAATCACAGAAATATGATATAGTTATTTGTGTTAGAACTTTCTATGGATTCATTGCAAGGGCCATTCTGATTCTAAAATGCGGCCATGACTCGAAAGATATTAGCTCTTGTAGTTGTAGTGGACTGAGTTTGAGAGTGTCTGTTCGCTTCCCTCTCTTTTTCTCTCCTCTTCTCAATTTGTTTCATGCTTGAGTAGTTAGAACGTAGCCTAGTAGGCCACGCAAGGCTCGGAAGGTCTGAGAGCCCACTGCACTAAGCATTCACTTGGTGGTTTTATATTTGTCCTTCGTGACTGTGCCATGCTTTTCTAGCGTCCCAGCTAAAATTTCTCCCAAATATGATGATGATGATCACAACAATGATATAGATCTAGAGAATTGATATGGAAATTTTACAGAGCTGGACTGTTACTCTTCATGGATAAGTATTGACGGGGTGTTTAGTAATTGAAGTGTTTGGCAATTTTAAAAAAATATAATTGATAGTTAACTAATATGATATCTATTAGCTGTAGTAGTTTGTATTAGTTTTAAAAATAGAACTATTTTCATGAGTTAATAGCCGATTTGATTTTATTTTTTATTTAAACTATATTATTTGTCTTCATGAAACTTGAAAATTAATATTTTTAATATTATTTGTCTTTATTTTTTTAATTTACAATCTTAACACCTTAATTAGTATATTGTAATTTTGTTAAAATATTTTTTATTAATAATATAAAATATAAAATACTTATTTATTATGAAAAAAAATACATTTTTTTGTCTAAAAACTTAAAATTATAAGATTTTCTTTCTTTATCAATAATAAAATTACTTTATTATTTTATAACTAATTTTAAAATTATTTAATTATTTTTTTAAAGAATTTATTTTCTTCTTTCAATAATAAAATAAATAATATGATATAATAAATAATAATAATATTTTTATTTTAATAATATAATAAATAATATAATATATTAAATTAATAATTATATATTTATTTTAATGATAAAATAAATAATATAATAAATTTATAATTTTATATTTATTTAATAATAAAATATATTATATGATATATACTTTTATTAGTCATTTTATATATTAATAGCAACCGTTGAATATAATTTTACTAAACTCTATTAATTACTAATTATTGACTAACAATTACAGCTATCAGCTATGTTCAATAATTAAACCGAGCAAGCACCTAAAGAAGAACATAGTCGAGGCAACAACTGTTATTTGGCAGGAAATTTTACCGAGCTGGATATTGCAAAGAGCCCTTTTAGTTAGCGACCTTGCTTAGCTAAATTGGTTTCACATTCAGGTGGCAGCAGCCATAAGCAGTACAAGTTTTCACAATTTAATATTTATGCCTTTTGTACTATTTTCAGGCATAACGCCTACTCTGTTTTTGAGAAATAATATCAAGAGAGAGGCAGAAGGTTCAGCATCAGTAAGTACTCCAGTAATGAAAACTTCGATACGAGTTCTGATCACAAGAAGTTTATTGCATCAGCTTTTTAACATCCAAACACTTGGTTTACTTCCAGGTTTTAAGATCTGACACAACTATGATCTATGCAGTATCTTCGCTAAAAGGATAGTTTTCTAGCAACAAGACCCTTACTCTCACCCCCCGACAAGGCTACAACCATCGTTTTTCGATCAGATTTTTATTATTATCATGTCCTGCTTTAGACAACAGCAAAGCTTTCGGGCACATGGCAACAATGCTGACTCCACCACCCATTCAACTGCCATAAGCCCAATTCCACCTCAGTAAACAAGGGGAAGGTAGACAACAATTCATTACTGTTATTCAATCTATAAACAGGAAATAGATAGCATGATAGATTCTTTCAAATGCCTGAGTGATCAAGTTAGATGATATATTCAATTGAAAGAAGTTCAAATTGTTAATTGTCTCCAACACAAGCACATTTGAAATGCTAATTAATATAGCTTCAAGAGTCCACCTTCGCTGCTGCAGATGCATAACTTACACTGCTGTCCCCCGTTGTTTTGCATTGGCTTGATTGCTCGCATTGGAGAAACTGAATCTTTATCTTTGTTGAGCAATTCCTTAACATCTGGAAGTATTTCAGAATAGTTGTAGGGAAAAGTTAGTAATCCAATTTAATGCAGTCGCCTAGATAAATCATAAATAGCAACCATCAATAATGACTATGTATACAAAATCAATGGTGCAAAAGAGCTAGAGAAAACTCAGGTAAACACGCTAGGCACCACTAAGATAATGATTTGGCTCTTCCAGAGTCCCATGCTATCCTACATGATCCTGGCAGTAGAACAGGCATTTGGCCTCCACCATATAGGTTACAAATACTAAACTTGCCGCGAAAAAAAAGGGTGATTGCAAGGCCTCCTATTCATATCCTTCTAAAATTAGAAATACAGAAATAAAAAAGAAGACAATAATTGGAAATAGAAAAATTGTTTTTGCAATGAGCTTTATTTATTTGTTAGGGGGAGAAGGGGGGATGTTAAATAAATTTGAGCCATTATTGGTAATTGGCAACCTTGCTGAGAAACCTGAGGAACTTATATGTAGGAAAACACTAATTGGATGGCGCCTACAAATAGCACTGTCATACTCCTGCAAATACAGTTTAAATGCATCAGGATCCCCTGTTTCTATTACATCCATACCCATCTTGTCCAACGCCTCAATGTATTTGTGTATAGCCCCATATTTCTTGTCCAACGCCTCAATGTATTTGGTAAGCAGTTATATTGACTAGGTAAAGCGAATATAATTCCAAAGAACCACACATTTGACATTCAGTGAGCACAGTACACTAACTCCTGAATGATGCTTTATGGAACTACATATACAAAAAGGATATATCCATGACATAAGCATGTCCCAAAAAAAAAAAAGGCATCTCCATTTCATGAATCATGAGGCTCCCTAGTTTGCAAGGGTTGGAGTAAGGGCATGACCAAATGGACGCAATGATACAAAGCACAATCTTAAGGCTCCCAAAGTTGATTCATAATCCAGCTCAGAGGTATGAGATGTTCCATAAAACTCTTCCAAGTGATCTCATGAACACAAAATTAAACTAGAAGATAGACCTAAAAGAATGTTGCATAATCACATACATGAATTAACAAAATGTATCTTTGGCTGGGATGGAAGACAGTAACAAAGCTGTCTGAATCCATGATTTGGATAGACACAAAAGGATATTTAGGAGGAGAAAAAGCTAGAGAAACCAACAAAATGTCACCCATCATAAGTCTGCATGTGGAACATACCGAGAACCCCAATGACAAAAATCTGAGGAGACAGAAAAGAAATTAGATGGATCATCTACATATTTTGCTAAAAATTGTCCATACATAGCTTCATTATCAGCATTAAGAGCCCCAACCAATATGGGCACAACTTTTACCTGATGCCTGTATAAATATTACCCAAAGTCAGCCACAAGCAAAATAAATACAAGTTCACCATACAACAGATAGATATTACCCTTCAAAAATTTTTACAAGATATAGCAAGTGCATTTCCATGCTGTGTTCAGCTTCATCAACACGAAGATCCATCAATTCAAAATTTCCTGTTGCTTTAAGTTCCTCAATGACTGAAAGATAGAAAATGGAAAATTGATCAACTATGCAAATGAGCATAAAAATACTATCCACAAATTATTAGAATACTTGCACTTTAAACAACTAAACCATTTCAGAAATCATTTAAAATTAGCGCATCAACCCAGTTCATATTAAATCTAACCACTTCAAGGAACTTATAAATTCCATTTCACCATTCAGGCATTCATATCTTTCCACCTATGATAAACAAATGGATATACATATAGATAAGCAAACATGTTTTTGCACATGTATACTCATGTCCCTATTTATGTGATCACTGGAGCCATGCATGTTAACCATAAGCACACCACATTCATCACTCATAAAAATGACCTAGCCATGTTCTCCAAAAGGAAATAAATTAAAAGATCAAATAAGAAAAATAATAAAACTAATACAAGATAAACCAAAAATTGAAGGGATAAAACACCAGCTGCTTGGCATCCTTCATTGAATTTCACTCTCATGCCTAGATGTGTTACCTTCCAAATCAAAAGGTAAGTCTCCTATTGGAGTCTTGTAAACTGTCGCTTTTGAAAAAGCACATTTTCGAGTATAATAATGGTGTGATGGACCAAGCAAGAATACCCGAGAACTGAAATGTAAACTTATTAAATATCAGCAACGCTTGTGGCAGCTGATAACTAAATTTCAAATACAAAGATGTGATGGCACATGTTTACAGAACGCAATCACACATGATGATTAAGCATTTGCTTAACAACACATTAGTTCATGAAAAGAAGCCACTTGTTTCACAAAAGGCAAAACAGAACACATTAAACATACATGTTTGTTGGGTCTATATTTCCAAAAGCATAAGCAGCAGCACGACCTGAATATGAATAACCTGCATGACTGAAGTACCAGTGCCACCAAAAAAATGAAAAGGAAAGAACATTAAAACACTGAAACCTATTTGATAATCAAAGGAGGGAGAGAGAGAACACAGAATTAATAATAGCCTACGGAGCAATCACGCCTCGAACATCAGGAGATTTAACCAGAGCAGCAGCCTTGAGCCATCCATCAAGTTCTTCTTCCAGTTTTTTAGCTGAAAATGCGAAAGTAACAGTATTACATCCCAATAACACCAAAGCTACTCATCTAGAAGGCGAACAATTCCAAGATTTGCTTGAAAGCTAAAGTTACCTAAATTTCACCCTCTCAACACATCTCGTTAAAATTGGGCGCTGTTTAATTCTTTTGGAGCAAAATCACACCATAAATAAACCCTAAATTGAGCTCTCCAAACCCAAAAATCTTTGCACTTCAAAAAAAAATTCATTTGATCAAGTGATATTTTAACTCTAATTTTAGTTTTTCTCACTTGAATTATTTTTTCCAGATGTGATTCTTGTGAAGCAAACGGTGAAGCCTTGAAATGCAAGTCGAAAGAATTACGATTATCGGTGTACCATTAGCCAGCATGTAATGCTCTTCTGATTTTCTCCATTTTTGATTTCTTGGTAAGCTTTCAAGGATTTGAATCTCGTAAAATGCCCTTATTCTGAAGCCTCTTGATTGGAATTTTGAAAGATGAAGGCAGAAAGGAGGAGCGAGACCTGAGAGTACAGCCACGTTTCCTCGTGTCATTGCCCTTTTTTAACCGCGAAATTACTCTTGCCAGTTACCATTTTACGCTAGTAAACCACTGTAACGTTCGAAAAGAGCAGGCAATTATGTTTCAACTAGGCCACAATGATTGCACATTGAAGGCCTCTCCGAAATCCTAGTTTGGAATTTGCGTAATTCACAGGGATACCTCTCATCATCATTTTCTTCCAAGCAAAAACCTTCAGCTTGCTTAGGAAATGGAGGCTCCAAATGTTTTTCCAGGAATTTTGATAAGGTGACGCTGCTCTGAAAATCACCTGTTCCTCGTTCCACAAGAACTGATGCGCTAAGTGGTAGTCTCGAGCTTTACGATACAAGGTTTCGTAATTAACAACTTATTGGCTTTATTCGCATTTCATACTTCGTTAATCTGGAAGGGATTATATTTCAATCTACTTAACATTATTAGATTGCAAGAGCGTTGAGCTTACTCAGCTCCTGTTACTGCAATGGAAATTCATCTAGCTCAGGCAGCTTAATGCATTTCCATCCGACATACAACAAATCAGGGTACATGTCAAAATATCAGAATAGGCACCACAAAATTCAAGATCATGGGAATACGGAAGAACACTGCTTTATTCCTTAGAAAACCAACAAATTGTTACAGAAAGACAAGCTAACAATCTATAACAGGCGCCAAGCCCGTATGAAAAACAAACCTTCTGTATTTACCACTTATTCTCTGGAATGAACAAATCAATCATATACCACTATTTCAACTTGTGAATTACAGAAACTATACTATAGAAGGGGGCAAAAACAAAAACTATAAAAATCACAAGTATGATATAACCAGCTCAACAACTTGCTTTTGGCAAAAACCTTGAAAATCCAATCACAAACTCAGGTTCATCCCAAAACAGAAACTTAGACATACTTCTGTTATTCGCCTCCAAAGCAAACAACAATCTCAGGATAGAAAACAATTCACAAGAACAATTGACCTGCAATCAGAAGAAGTCAAGAGTCAATCCAAGTGGTGTGACCATAGAATATTTAGTACTCTTCTTTCAGTTTCACAACCAACACTATCTAGGGTCAACAGAAAGATCCATAAATAGTAAACGAAACTTCCAGGAACAATTTCTATGCCCAACAAAGAAGGAAAATCACCCTCCCCAGCTTTGAGGACAACAAAAAATCTCAAATAGAAACTTACAGAACTCAATAACAAGTGTCATATAAAATAAGGTCTGACTTTTCCGATACAAGGATTGCTATCAAAATAGGATAAAATCAGTAGAATAAAACCAACATTATCCAAACAATTCCAACAATTCAATATCCAGTAAGCTTAATGATTCTCCAAAAACAAATTGTCTGTTTTCCCCAAATCTAAAAAGCCATCTGCAATGCAGCATTTATCAAATGATCCTGAACCCCAAAGTTGCAAAAGCATTCTCATCTCTCATCTGCCCCCAGTCAAAATGGCATTTGAAGCCAAAATCACACCCATCCCATGAAAATTTATCATATCAAACTCTTCATCCAAGATTAAATACTTCATGTCAAAGTGAGATTAGCAAACAACAGGGCTGGAATTAAAGAATAGCTTCTTATAATAAGAGGACAAGTGAAATGTATATAACACCAGTTATGTTGTTCTCTAGGTTGTCCCTGACAATATTGAAGTGCTTCTCTTTCACTCCAACATGTCACTGTATAGTACATTATATAAGTGTCATTTCCCACATGTATGTAAATCAGTGGATGTTAAATAAAATCATATCCTGGTAAAGAATAAGCTTCCTAAATTTTTGCCAATTTTCAATATAAATTCTTATAGAAGTTGAAATTTGAATAACAAGTTTATCATTCTTTCAAGCAATTGTAGCTCAGTCTAGTACAACTTAAATTTGAGGATAAGTACATCTAAATTACGCTGCATCAGTGACCCCAGTACAAATAATGAGAAGATAGGATAATACTGGAATTCCTTAATTCAAATGGCAGAGTAACATTGTCGTACCTATCTTACTTGGTAGAAACATAGCATTTGGAAAGATGAACTACTGAAAACTGAAGCATTGCCGATGCTCCTAAAGAATAATCAACTATCATCAACAAAAAATCAAACATTCTCCAACATATAATGAAGTTTTGGAACCCGCCGACGAAACAATGGCTCCAGCCTGAAAGATGGAATACCAGTCTCCCACCTCTTAACATCATACATCTCATTCCACGCCTGTACAATCTCATCAATTTTGAACCCCAATCCTGTGGCAATTGCAAAGTGGTAATAATTATCATCTTAACAGCAAAATATGTAAAACAACACAAATAGAATACATGCTGGTATTTGTACTCTATGTACCTTCAAGAGCAGTTTCATTGGAACAATGGTTCTTTATCGTAACAGCTATATCTGTAGGAGAAGCACCAGCAAGTTCAAACTTCTCAACTGCAACCTCTAAACATTCTTCCCAAGTGGGTAGCTCTAGCTTATATTCCACAACAGAGCGCTCATAGAGCATGGTACCCCATAAGAGGTATATTTGTGAACTCATATTTGCTGCCTGCTCTGCAGCTTCTTCGGCAGATACATCTTTCAATAGCCCATCCAACCCGAATTTCTGCAACTGGGCTTTGTATTTGTCAAATTTGGAAAGCCCGTTTAGACGCTGCTCCTCCATCTCTTCCCACATCTGCATACCTTTCTCCATGCAGTCCTCAGCCTTGTTATAAAGATCCAGGACCTCCTCAGAGGGCCCATTTTCTAAATCCAGCTTGCTTCCAATGGCGTGATACCAACAAAGCTTCGCTCCATCAAACTGCTGTTGCCCAAGTGCAAGAAGACCTTCATAGAAGTCTGGTTTAATTTTTAAAGCTTCTTGGTATCTTGTTCCTGCCTTGTAATATTCTTTCTTTGCCCACTCATATGCATTCTTAACCTGTGCAAGTATAGACTCCCTCGAACCATCTTCAGAAAAGAACACCCGTTTCCTTGCCTTGGACATATGAACACTTCCCCAATTAAACAAAGCCAAAGCTGCCATTTCTTGGAACTTATCTGCAGCAATATCAAAAACTTCCTGTGCTTCTTCACTTGTCACAGTGTCCTCCATTGCCTCTGAGTATAATTTCATACCTAGTTCATGAAGATCCAAGTATGAATCAGAATCAAAGCCAACATGGTTCTTGAACAACCGTGCAAATTGGATAATCCAATCGTCTATGGAAATTGGTCCCTTTTCAACATCTACACCTTTCCCAACATTCCCATTCTCAACAGCATCACTTGGTTTATTATCAATCTTGTGCAGCTCCTCTTCAACTCTCATCCCCTCATAAGCTGGTTCTTGATCAGGCTCAACTTCAACAACATAGAACCTAAGCGACCCTTGAGAATCACTTGACGATTCTACCAGCCTTAGCTCTTCTGTAGTAGTGATTGTAATCAAGTCTCCCTCTGAGTCCCTATATTTCATAAGGACACCCTTCAAGCCAGGATACCTATCTCTGACTATATCCCTCAGCAGTCCAACACTACAATTCACAGGCAACTGTGCCCACCTGATATCCTCCCCAAAGACTAACTTCACTGTCTTGGTAATCACTTTCTCCTCTTTAACATCCTTTGTAAGCACCTTCTCTTTTTCAATAGTTTTCATTACCACCTCTTTGTCCTTGATAACAGAACTCACCTTCTTCTCCTCCACAACTATCTTATCCTGGTCCTCTATCTTCCTCTTCACCTCTTTATCATTCTTCTTCTTCTTCTTTACCTTCTCCTTCACCACCTTACGCAAACGGGCGGCACCACTCTGCTCTACATTAGCCAAACTAATTAATTTCTCGTCAAAGTTAATACCCTTCTCAGTCATAGCCTTTTTAACGCTCTCCAATATCTCCAACGCCGTCATATTATTGGGTTCCATACTCAAAACAATATTAACATCCCTCAAAGACAAATCCAATCTATTCAAAGCCTCATAACACCTAGCTCTTTTCAACAAAGCTTTGCTATACTTGGGCGAAACCTCTAAAGCTAAATTACACTCATTGATAGCTCGAGGATACTCACCTAGACCCATTTGCATATAGCAAGCGGCCATGTTGCTTCGAAGATAAGCGACGTCGATGTGGTTTCTGGGAAGCAGCTTGACAGCTTTCTCGTACTTTAACATGGCGCCTTCGTGGTCGCGCTTCTGAAAGAGTTTATTCCCTTCTTCTTTGAGCTCTTGCGCCATGTTGATAAACATTGCTGTGTCTTCATCGAAGGCCTTCGATGTCCGATCCGTCGTGGGTTTACTCTGCTTACCATTGGCGTCAACGGCTCTGGGTGAATTCGGGTTCTTCTTTTTCCCAGTTGGCTTTCCCATTTGATAGATTCTCAGATAATATAGAGAGAAGAAACCCTTCAAAATCAAAGCTTTAAGTACAAACCCCGATTCTAATTTCAATCAAAACACTCTCTTTAACCATCAAACATCCATCAAAACAGAAGGGAGGGGAAAAAAACTAACTTATACAAAATCATATAGCTATAATAATTGAAAACAAAAGCCCAAACCAAACCCCAAAACACAAAAACAAAAGAAAAACCTTGTTCTTTCTTGTCTCTCTATAACCAGAATAAGACAGAGGTGACGCAGAGAAAGATTAGCGTTCAATCTCCAATCTCTCTCTGACTTATCTAAAAAGGTTATAAAAAAGGAATGATTTCTATCAGGTAGAGTGAGGATTATAGAGGGCATGCGTGCATGCTAATGTTCATTAATGGAGGATTTGGCTGCAGAGAGAAATGTGTAGAACGACAAACATTACAGCGGTTTTCTCCTTCCTAGGGTTTCAAATTCAATCCCCCAAGCAGAACAAGGTCAACCCTTCCCAGCCCGGAGAAATGCCAAAGCACCCTCCTAAGGAGCGCGTGTCTGCACGGCCTGGAATAATAATAATGCTAGAATGTAGTGCCTGGTGATGTCTGGTAATGATGAGTATGTTAATAAATTTATATAAATTTAAATAAAAATATTTAATTTAATAATTATTAAATTTATTTTCATCCCAAATTAAATTTATAATAATCACATTGATAACAATTTAATTTTTGCTACATCCCTCTATTTTTATTTATTATATTTATATTTTATATAGTAATTAATTAAATAATTAAGTAATTTTATTTTTATAAAAATGAATTAATAATTAATTAAATTATTTTTATTTTATATAAAAATATAATTAATATTTTGTATTTTTTAAATATAATAAATAATTTTAAATAAAAAAAAGCTATAATTGCAAATGGATTTTAATCATTTTGGGCAATGATAGTGGGATTCAAAGGGGAACAGAAAAAGCATAAAAACATGATTATTGGCAAAATTATTAGTCGTTGAGCTTTAGATTTAAATTTTTCTTTATTCAGGACGTGGAAAGAATTAACATATTAAAAGCATAGTTAATATAGTTAAGGTATTAGAAGGTGTCATTATCAAATCATTTAGATCTTCATTATTTTAAAAAAAAAATTATGATAAAATGCTTAATTTCACTTTTTATTTATTGAAAAGTTTAATTTAACTTATTTTTAAATTTTTATTCTAATTAATTCATAAGTTTCAATTTAACTCAAAAATTAAATTTATAAATTTCTTAATTTAAATAAAAAAAATCAAAGGATTTAATTTCTTAAATTTTAGATTAAATTTCATAATTTAAACCTAAAAAATAAGAGACTTAATTTTTTGATTTTCTTATTTTTTAGTTAAATTGAACTTAAATTAAAATTTTTTTTACTAATTTAAATAAAAAAATAAAAAATAAATTGAATTAAACTTCCTCAAGTGAAAACAAAAAAATTTTCAGTCAATTGGTTAAACGATAATTGACATTAGTCAATGATATTTGGATAGCTGAATTTTGAGTAAATTAGTGTCATAAATGTAATTTCGTGTTCACAATTCACATTTAATTTTCATCGAACTAATAATTTAAATTTCTTATAATTCTATAAATTGGAATATTAAGTAATTGTTGCAATTAAAAGAACATACTATAATAGTGAAGCACTACAAGGGTAGTGATGGTCCTCGGTTCAATTTAGGCTAATTTAAGATTGGGATTGCAGATTTCGGTTTAATGAGACTTGGATCAGACCATAAGGTTCTTTTATAGATTCTCTTATAGTTTTGATTTGAAATATGATTGAAATCAAATCAGCTCAATTCGTAATCAAAAAATTGATTAAAAAAAAAGGATTAATCAAAATTGATTTTGAATCAAATTAAATTGCATTGGAATAGACTAATTTTGTTATAGATCAAGATAAAATTTTTTATATAATAAAAATGAATTTTTTAAAAAAAAAAGTTAACCATTAAATTTAACCAAAATCAGATTAAACAGAATTAAATTAAAATAAAAATTGAAATCTAAGTCACTCTAAAATTTATTTTTGATCTCCTAAAACTTAAAGCAGAATTGGTAGGATTTGATGCTACCCTTATTCGTCAAATCCTAATTTTGATAGGTATTTAATTTTAATTTGATTTTGATTTAATTTTAATTTTATTTTTTTTAAATTATTAATTGTTTTAAAATTTATATTTTTAAAATTTTAATTTTTTAAAGACAATTTAATTTTAACTCTCAACTAAACCAAATAAATTTAAATAATTTTAATTCAATCTAAAATTATTTTTTTTATCAGAATATAAAAAGAAATGGTTGTGTATCTACTAAATGATTATGAACATATTTCGTACTGCGTTGACCGGAGTAATTGTTGGGAGACGAAGAAAAAGAAAACCACGCGCCTTCCATGCGGCGTGATCACAATAACAGGCCCAGTACAGCACTGAGCCGGCAAAGACAAGCTGTGGACATTCTATTCCGACCAGTATTATTACTTTATCAAATTATCCAAGGCGGTAATAAAATCAGTTCCTCACGTTTGTACTAAATGGTAATAAATTAGAGTTAAATTAGATGGTTTTATCGACATTGCATATCAACTTTAATTTATATTATAAAATTTTTAAATTTTAATTTAAATATTATTAAAATTATTATGACTTACTATTGCAGATCTTCAAGTTAAATTATAATTAAATGTTACTAATAATCCTCCAACTTAAAAAAGTTTATGATGAACAAATTTAAAATTTTTATTTATTTTTAATTTATTTAAAACAAAATCATATTTTTAAAAATAATTTAATAATTTTATAAATATTTACAATTATTTAATTTATTATATAAAAATATTATTTTATATACATTATTTTCTAACTTAATTTTAAATTAATATCTAAAAAATTTCTCTAATTTATTTTTAATGCAAGGAAAAAATTAATAGTATACAATTATTTTACTTTGTTTTGAAGATATTTAAACCTTAGTGTCTCTTACTTTTATTTAAAAATATCGACAAGATTTTCAAAATGAAAGATTATTTTTTGTAAATTTAGTGATTTAACCAAGTGTCATTGATACACTACATTATAATGAAAAACTTTCCATTGAAAGGATTAAAAATGAAAGAGTTTTAAAACTGAAGGGCTTAGAGGAGCTAACCATGAAGACGACAGAGGAATTAAGTAAAAGGAAATTGAATAAAAGGCTGTCTCGTGAAGAAATCTTGAATCAAGTTAAAGGTCAAGAATTTAATTTTTTTTATAAAATTATTACATATAGTTTTATTTTTATTTACTAAATTAACAAAATAATATATCCACTTTTAATTATTATTTAATAATTTTATATTAAAATTATTTATATATTAAATTAAAATTTAAAAATTTGACATAAATTAAAATCAAGAGATGTGTATAATTTAAAGAGGATGAGTAAAATTTAATAATAAATTAATCTAAAAATCTGCAATATCAAATAGAAATTTTAATGATATTCAAAATAAATTTTAATAATTTATATTATATAAGTTAAAATTAGAGACATTATAGATATAATTAAAACTAATTTTAAAAGATTATAAGGGAAATTAATTCTAATAAATTAAGAATGAAAAAATAAATAAATAAATAAATAAAATGCCATGTCAGGTGGTAAATAGGTGATTATTAGCGCGAGGACCACGTGAAATAGAGGGTGGTGCCTTTTTTGTTTTCTCCTTCTAAAAATTAAATGCTCACAAGTTCCCTACCTTCTGCGTAAGAATCACGTTCCTTCAAGTGTACTGTGTACCTTCTTCTTCTTGACATATCAACAAGATTTTCCAAAAGGGTCCATATATATACAAATTGATTAGCAACAGGACATCACCTCAAGATCATAGCCAGTAAGGTTTGCGCGGAAATCAAAAGGAAGACACCATCTCAGATAACATATTAAGCAGTAGCTCCTTTCCCTTTGCACAATTTGCCACAATTGTGAAAATCTCCTTGTTAGACATCCCTCTGGCGTACAAACTCGCTCTGAAGTTAGCAGTCCATTCTGCAACAGATTCGAGTCTCTGGAACATGTGAAGTACTCGAGAACCAAGCGGACTAATCAAACAGCCATCTAAAGGGGAGGTCATTTCCACAGTTAAAGCAGCCAGACAGAAATCCCATAACTCCTGATTCCACAGGTTGAGCAATGTCTCTTTCCCGTTTTCGTAAAACTCTTACAAACTCATCTGCGCTTAAATGCCCGTCGCGATTTGAGTCAAACACATGGAAAACGATATCAATCACATTGTCCGTGAGGGTGATGCCACAAACCTGATATTTACCAAATTAATCATCAGACTACTTAGAAACTAAATGTTCTTAAAGCATAAAAATATCTACTTATTTCTCAGAAGATTTTCACAACAATTATAAGAACAAGTGTATCATTTGCAATATTATCAACTGAACATCAGCCTCAACCTAATTAGGATTTGTTGGATCAATTTTTTTAAAGCCATTTAACTCTATTAAGGGAAAAAATCTCCATGATAAACAAATTTATTTAATCTAACGACAGAAAAGCCTCTCCACCTGATTATTTCCCATTGAAGTTACATTAATTAAATGAACCCATATGAGCCCTCGAAATAGTGGAACCTGATTACGCCCATTTTAACAATTCTCCACATGAATATCCATAACAGATCTCAACATGCGCATATAAACAGAAAACGAATATGCTACATCATAAAGCAAGGCCAAGCATCTTACATAGGATGCAGCTCTTTGAAAGTCCTCCTTTGTTAACAGGCCATTTACTTTCCCATAACTAAAGAGGGCCAAAGAAAATGGCCGCAACTTTCTACGCAATTCTGCAAAATTTTTAAACTCCTCAAATGTTATTCGAATGTCCTTGAGGCGTGCCTCATTATTTAATTCATCAACCCGATCGAGTAACTTATCCAAGTGACTCAAGTCAGCAGAAGCAACCATGGACAATGCAAAATCCTTAGCTGATATGGTTTTTTGTAATTTATAGTCATAGTGTGCAAATTCCAATCTCAAAATCTGCAAAAGACAGCAAGAGTAATCATATAAGAATATTCCTGTTAGCACTAAATTCAGCTAAAGCCCCAAAAATAAGATTTTAAACTGCTACACATCACAAAGAGTGTAACATGCAAATCAAATGCATGGATGCCCAGCCATACCATAAGTGAAAACAATC
Organism: Hevea brasiliensis; assembly: GCF_030052815.1. Classification (NCBI taxonomy): domain Eukaryota; kingdom Viridiplantae; phylum Streptophyta; class Magnoliopsida; order Malpighiales; family Euphorbiaceae; genus Hevea; species Hevea brasiliensis. The sequence continues at coordinate 1,602,632 of NC_079503.1, read as the reverse complement.
ATTTCAACTTGATTGAACGTGATATCAATTGTCATAGGCCTATCCCCGCCCCTGCACGAGTTGTGTGCATCTAGAGGGGTTGGGAGAGAAGGCTACTTTCCTGCTGACCTAGTCAAACCTGACACATGAACAAGGTTATCATGAACGTGATGCAACATACTTTTCATACAATCTGAAATTCCCAAAGAACAAAATATTCAGCAGAAGAGAGAGAGGAAGAATAAGAAGAAGAGAAAAAGCTTGCAAATGTATTTTGCTTGATAGCCATTTAACCTATCTTAGAGCTATCCAAATCCACCCTATTCCTTCACCATTTTAACAACCATTATCATATTCATTGCAAGTATTTGACCACTGTCCAATGTAGAAGTATGCCTATTACAGTAAAAATAAAGGAACTCACAAGAAATTAGACACAAGTCTTCTTTTCTAATATAATCTAAATTCCTTGAGACAGACTGACAATCTCTATCCGTGTATGTCATTACAAGTGACAATCAGACTAATTTAAACATCTAGGGAATAATTTCAGCTGACTAAAAACTGATATTATATATCTTTATGGCATTCCAACTTTGGCACTATAGTCGATCAGTTATGGGCTAGAGCCCCAGGTTTGAAAACACAATCCTGGTGGCATCAAGTGACAACATTCAAGTTCTACTTCTAAATACTACTGCTAAGCTATCTAATGTTGCATTAATGTCAACTCACATAAAAGCAGGGCCTTTTATTGGTTCTAGATTCCTATTTCTTCCTCAATTTTATTCAGTTGACCACAGGTTTACCCAAACTTAAGAATGCCACATACAACAACCATTGCACTTTGTTATGGTGCACCTGCAATATCACAACAATAAGATCACATTGGATTCACACCATGTTAAAAAAAAAAAAGCACAATAATAAATATGTCTCTCACAACTCTTTAGTTTTGGGTCAATATAGGAGAGGTAAAGGTTTACCTCATGATGCAAATCCTTCAAAAACTGGACAAACTTATCATGATGGAGGCGTCCATTTCCATCTTTGTCAAAGAAGTACTCCACCACACCTCCATTTTCCACAGTGCCACTAACTTTCAACCCTGTTCGAAGTCCATTCTTGTGGACAGCCCCTTGTCTGTTGTGAGCTCGCATCAAGGCCATCACTTTCTTAAACTCTTCCTTACTGATCTCCCTAGATAAAGAGACAAACAGAATCAGTCTAGAAAAGGCAAAAGAGGATTGACAAGCCTAAAGTCTATGTTTGGCATATAGCAAAAGTAATCCAGAGTACTAAACCACATCTATTAACTTAAACAATCTGTAAACATATAACAGGATAGGGAACAATGAGTGTGTGCTTAGCAGATACCATTATCTCTCTTTGTCCAAGGTTTCCATATACACTCACCCATTGCTGTTAATGTCAAACATTTTGAAAGCCACAGAAAAGCTTGATTCTGGAATACTAAGTAATGTTACAAAAAAGATATACCTGTTACAAGGAAACATAAAGGAAATTCATTACACAAAAAGCATTAAGAGCATAAACTAAATATAAATGAAAGCGGGATACTTATTAAAGAATCTAAAACTTTCAAAACAAGAAAATGAATGCAATGCACAACAGTGACATATCTATAACTCACTCCTTGAATGATATAAGCCCATCAGTGTCCAGATCAAATAGCTTAAACAAATCGGATGGAGGACATCTTAGCTCGCCAGGCCTCCTTTCCCCACTCAAATATCCTTCTCTAACAAGGTGGGATTCAGAAGGAGGGAAAACAGGAACAACGGCCCGCATCAAATCTGCTGGTTTCATTAGTAACTCTCCATCTGCTGCTTGGAAAGATGCAAAGTACTCAAAAACCTTCCAAGGAAAATATCAAATACAAGCGTCAAATTTTTGAAAAATTCACAAAATCAATCCAAAGGTTTAATGCCTAAACAATCATTTTCTAACCAAAATAAACTAAATACCTTCTCAGGAGGACTTCGCAGCCTTATCCTCTTCTCGTATTTAAAGAAAACCTTTCTCCTATACGCATCTGCAATGACCAGTTTAATGAAATCAAATTTGCAAACTTGATTAAACAATTAATGGAGAATCTATAATGCTAACAAATATTCACCTCCAAAGATAAACTTTGAGCTATAGTACGGCAACGAAAGTTTGCCAAATGTAGAAGTAGAACACGGATTCCCCACCGTCGATCCAGCCGCGGTGGCCGTTGTTGGCCAGTCGGCGAAACTCAATAGCGATCTCTTGAAGAATAGAGACTGAGAATCACTGGTAGAATTTGATAGCCAGTAAAACAAACCTATGGTGGAGCCCACTGCGATCCCCGAAAACCATCTCTTGAAGGATCCATGAGCGTGATTGTCATTTTCATCGTTACTCTTGCGTGCGGAGGCGTAGATCACAGACAACGAAGACATAGAGGATGGTCCTGTATTGGAGTACTGGCGAGCTTGGAGCCATTGGATGAGGTAGAGTTGATGGATAGACGGTCGAGATCTTTTGAGAGATGACAAGGCAGGCATGGCGAAGACTTGGAAACAGATAAACAGAAGATCGAAGAAGCGAGATTTGTTAATATGATTTCCCCATCCGATTTTCGGAGTCTCACTGATATAACAACGTCGTTTCAGCCTTCGAGGGTGATCTTGATCTGCGTGGATTGGGCCAACCCGAAAGCCATTGGATTTGAGTAGGACAATTCGTAAAGTGGGGGCTTCCCACCCACTCTTAGCCCTACCTTTCAGAGTCCAGAGATATGATACTATGCATAAACTGGGCCCATTAATACACGTTATGTTTATAGGTATGTGGATGGATCTATATAAATGTGAGAGGTAATATATCTATTTTTAAAGTATTGAATAATTTTTTCGATGCACAGTTTAATTGAATTCTGAAATTATATCAAAATTAAATTGATTAAATAATAAAATTGATCTCATTGTTGTAGGATTTTTCAAGTTTTCCTTAAAAAATCCTCTCTACAAAAGCTCTATCAACTCATAGCTAAATATGACAGAGTGTTGGTTTCTTATCGGCAATAATCTATATATATATATATATATATATATATATATATATATATATATATATATATATATATATATATATATATATTCCTACGCTTGTCATTTCCTGTGCTTTTTCTTCTGTTTTTTTTAATGTTTTGTATTTTCTCTATATTTTTTTCCAATAATTTAAAATGTATCATTTTTTTAAGAGAATTTATTTTTAAATCTATTTTTTTGACAGATTTTAAATTTATTTATTTCTTATTTAATAAAAGTTATTATATTTTGTCTTTATTTTTTTAGTCCTTACTTTTGTGACAATTTGATATTTGTTCTTATAAATAAAAGTATAATTACTGATTTATTTAGTTGAAGATTTTAAATCTTAATTTATAAATATTGATAATGAATTAATAAAGTTAAAATTAAAAGTTTTCATTTAAAAATAATAATAAATTTAAATGATTAAATGTTATAAAAATTAAATTAAAATAAATTAAGACCGAAAAACTTACTATAGTCTTAATCTCACTAATTTTTAATTGATTTTAATTGAGATATGGAGATTTCACAACCTTGACATAAAATCACAGATTTCGAGGGTGGCACTTGGTTATCTGATAGGCTGAAATATTATTAAAAAAAAAAAATTGTACCCATTTCTTTCTCCACTTATCCAGGTTCGAGATCCAGAAGCTCATCCTTATCTCCACAACTGCAGAACAATCCGGCGAAAAATCAAGTGTGTGGACCAGTCTTTTTCCAAAAAGCCATTAATTACATGTACATACGTATTAACGTCTACATGTGTTCACCCACTCAAAGATTTGTCCTTACGTTCAACTAAAAAGTTCGATTTTTATGGTGCTTTTATATCTGAACTTAAACTAGCTCATAAACCTTGATTTAGATTTAGTTTTGAATAATCTGTGAAAAGTTTGAAGCCCGCCTAAGTTATGAGGAGGACAAGTCCAATGATATACATCAATCCAAACAAGCGCTTATGTGTGTTACACCCGAGCTATTGAACGGTCCCCCCCAATAACCTTCTTTCTTTTTTCCATGTTTGATGAGGAAGTAAAGCATCTGAATTTGAAAACTTGCTTCGATATTTGCCCTCTTAATGCGGATTGCCTTATCTTCTTCGTGCCTGGAAAGGGGTGGGCGTAATAACACAACTCAAGTCCGATAACACAAAGGGAACAACCAATCGGATCGATTCCTCTGAATTCCGTGGCTGTGATAAGACTTGTCTTTCGAATCAATGTAAACGAAAAATTCCAAAGTCACGAGTGGCTTCAAAAGGTCGCCCACTGAATTTGTTTAATCGTCTCCCTATACGATATCTAGGCGCACCACATGCCAGCCTACAACGTGACAAGTAAAATATCTCCTATGCTTAATGCTCCGAACGTCATTATATGAAATGTTACCTTCCAACTTACAAGTACTAGGTAAATCCTCCTTCAGTTAACCAGCAAAATTCCTTCATTTTCACCTTTCCTTTTGTTCTTTCTTGCCATGTTAGGTCATCGGTAATGGGCAGGGTTAGATGTCCTTTTTACTTTTATTTTTTCTGGATTATTCTCCTTTTTAGTAAGACATAATTAATGAATCCAGCTGTCTTCGTACATTTGAAATTCTTTCCGTCTCTGGTAAGCAAACAATTACCATTTTATAGTTTTCATCGGTTTAAATTTTAATTTTTTTTTTCCCCCAATTTCCACTGTCCACCAAAGCTTCAGACCTGAAACATGGAACACAAAACAAGTCAATAATGATTAAAAAAAGAAACGCACAATACAAAGAATATACCTCGCACGCGATACAAAGCAACAGGCTTCGGCAACGGCATTAACAACGGCACGTACAACGGATGACGTATAACGGTAACGATGAAAGGACCCACGATCCGCCAATGTAAGGGGATTGTTAAAGTCAAGCGTTACGGGTGCCCTACACCCCCTGCGCTGCAAACACAACAGACGCATCGGAGGTCAAACCAGACGGTCATTTTGCAAATTTTGCTTGAAATTGATTGTACAGGATTAAATTAATTTTATTTTTAATTTAGATTAGATTAGATTTTCACGTCCCAAAATCTCCTTCCATAGCAATTGATATGTACAAAGGATTTCCAAATTTCCATGTCCAACAAAAAACTCTAGCCTTCGGGTCTCCGTTTACAAAACTCATCGACGTTGACTCAGTCCGGATCAAACTTCATTTCGGATTCGACACGGTACCTCGAGCAGATCAATCGAAACTCCTCCGATTCGATTCTGTTTTGACTCAGCTATGCACACCTTCGCCGAATCCTACCATACGTCACCGGAATCTGATGATATAAAACGAAAAACAATAACCAACCTGTAATTCCAACCACAATCAGATATCATCGGCTTTCGACATAACCGAGAGCCGACTTGGCCTGGGCTGGAAATCAGCACGACGCCTTTGCTGATGCGAAGACGGCCGAATCAACGCCGTCAATGCTCTCTTCACCCACTCACCTTCGACGCTACCGATTCTCACAAGTGAATTCGTCATCGCCGATCGCCTCATGTTCAGCCGGTTGGGCGTATACGGTACAGAACCACTTCCATTATTATGAACACCAGTATTCTTGTGCAGACTACACCGAAATGATCCCGGATGCGTAGTTGGAGAACACATGCAAGTCTTCTTCGGGAGAGAGATCGGGTTATTCTGTTTGGTAACCGTTATAGACCGATTAGGAGAACTAGATCTGCCAATAGAAAATCGAAAGGAATGAGAATTGGGACATGACGTCGTGTAGAGATTAACGCGAGTAGGGGAAGCTGATCTATGGTGGCTAGCATTAAAAAAGGCAGTTGGTGGGGAAGAGAAACTGGAACTGGTTGAAGAAGCAAAGGCAGAGGATGATGCGGAAGATGATAAATAAGAATTCGTATGATGGGTTGGAAATCTTCCACAAGGTGAAAGAGAACGTAGGACTGGTCCGCTAGATCTTCTTGACTGCGAGCTCGTAGCCATTTTCAGAGGGACGAAAAAGGGGAAAGAAGACAGAAGAAGAAGAAGAAGAAGAAGAGGGGCTTTTTGGGGAATTTTCTCCTAAAGGACCCCTAGGCTAGCTGGTTTGGCAAACCTAGCGAGTCTCGAGGGCTTGATTTATAGATTGGAGATATAAGGGTAGGGTGGTAAATAACGGGATATTGTAGGGGTTATCATGTTGCGGACGTGTTGTTGGTTAATTTAACCATGGTTATTACACGGTCGGTCTGACTACAGGATGGGGTTAAGGCATTGGGATTCTGATCCAACGGCTGGTGTGATGTGATGCGGACTGCACAAGGAGACGAAAGAAGCGGCCGTTCATCTGACAGCTGTTCTGAGTAGACGGAATAGATACCACGTGTAAGGTGTCTTGGAAACGGTCGAAATACGAAAATGTGGCATTTGCAGGTATGCAATTACAAACTGCCATTCTCTTCTGCTTTTCTATTGCCTAAACTAGGGCTTTAATAATAATAATAATTTTGTTAAAATTAAATTACATTTTATTTTATTAATAATTATTTTTAATAATAAAAAAATATTTTATTTTATAAATCAAAATAATAACGAAATTATTTTTTTTCAATTGTCCTTAAAAATTAGTATCTGAATTTCAATATAATTTAATTAATAACAGAAAATTTTCTTTTATAATATTAAATATATATAACGTAACAAATCATAGATCTCTAAATTTAGAACTTCAATACAACTTTTCTTTTTGGACTGCCGTATTGTGTGAAGCCACCAAATTTTGGGGAGATGGTGGGGAAAAGGTGAACCATAGTAACAATGCTAAATATGGATTCAAATCGAAAATTAAATTAAATTAATATTGATTAATTTTAATTAATTAAAAATCAAATTTAAATTTCTATAAAAAATTAATTTTAAATGAAATTTAAATTAAAAAAAATTAATTTTTGAATTTAATCAAAACATAATGAAAGTGAATCAAATTGTGACTGACCTACACTCTATAATGCAATGTGTTCTTCATTAGTAGTCTATAAATCTAAAAATTGTATACAATAAAGAGAGGATATGATTATTTCAGAAAAAAAAAAAAAAAAGAAACTAGCTTGAGGCTTTTTAAATCTGAATGCAAGTGTTCCATTTGACCATCTAAAACGGCAGAGACCACAAAATTCATTTTTGGCGAACAACGTGAATTTATTCTGTCTATAATGTAGAACCAGTCAATAGCTGGTTTAAAATTAGAACCGCAACAGAACAAGATCGGTTTAAATTGATGCTAAAATTGAATTAAAATCTATTAAAATTGCTATTAAATTATATTAAAATTAGCTAATTCAATTTTAAGTTAAATCAAATTTAAAAAATAAAAAAAAATCAAATGTTTGATTTTATTTAATGAGTGATATACTTTTAACTATTATATTTATGTCTCGTTAGAGATATTGACTAATATTACTATAATATTGTTATTATTATTTTTTAATGTGGATGACATTGTAAACCTATAATTATTAATCATCTAATCAAGTATTAGAGAGTGTTTGGTATGAATTTAATGAGTATTTATTGATTTTATAACTTTTTAAACTTCCATTGTTATTGTTTGTATGCCATGAGAGAATTGATTACTGGGTTCATAAATTTTAATAATTAATATTTTATTTAAGCTTTTGCATATTAAACTCATACCAAACACTATTAACTACTACCTTTTCCTTTTTTATTTATTATATCTGAGTTTTTCTTTTATCTAAAATTATTTATCGCATTTACAAAATCAATAAGTATTAATTATTTTATTTTTAATTTTATACTTTTATCTTTACTAAATATAATAAATATTTATACCATGAGTGATTAGATGGGACTAGTATGTTTCTATAAAAATAAATTATCTAATTATTTTCTTAATTATCGTATAAAATTTAAACACAAAAGATAAAAATGTATAAAAATAATTTTATACTATTAATTATTTTTTACCTTTCAATAATTATTTATTTAAAATTTATAAAAATAATATTTAAGGAGTTTTTGATTTAACTGGTAAAGACTGAATTAATGTATTTAGTAAACTAAAAATAATGTATTTAGTAAACTAATAAAAAAAAGTGGCTGCTAGCTTATAAAGTACATATTTAGTAATATTAAGTATAATTAATTCCGTTTTTCCAGCAAGACAAGGTGCAAGGAGTTGGGTGGCTGATTTGTTGGACTAATTTAAATGTTCAATCCCACAGCACGCTGGTTTTGGCATTAAAGCAATGGACCTGGACTTCCTCCCATTTGATCCGTAATTGTTGTGTCAACTGTTCTATTATTTGTGTTTTAATTTAGAATGGTCTTCGGTCAGACACGGTGCCCTAGTCAAACTTTCTTCTGGGTCAGCCTCTCTCTCTCTCTCTCTCTCCTTTATTTTTTAGCACTTCAAAATTTTAGTTTACTTCAAATTTATATGCATTTCCTTTGGGATTTACAAAGAGTTTAGCATCAGGACTATTAATTAAGCTATAGGTCATTTTTTGTTGAAGAAAGAACCCATACACACAACTTTCAAAGGATAAAATTTGATATCTTGATAAAATTATTTTATTAAAATTCATCATTTTATATAAGCGCCACGTACGTATATCACATATTCGATATGAGATCCTGAAAAACCGGTCTTTAGGCATGCTCATCACTCGCGAACTTCAATTAGAATCGCACTGAGATACTCACTCGACTTACCTCTTGAGATTTTCTTTTTTTTTTTATCAAAAAAAGAATGCACACACATAGCACTTAAAAATAGAACTTGACATATTGATAAAATCAAATTTTATTAAAATTTTTTATCTTTTATAAATATTTTACATGCATAATTTATATTCGATGTGAAATATCGAAAGATCAATTATAGGTCATTAAGTAAGCCTTACCTGGGAACATATATAATACGGCCATTAAATAGAAGGTGGATGCTCATAAGATATTAACTGTGGAAAACTCCAAGGTAAATTAGGAAAAGCTGATGGGAACATGACAGCTGTAATGGTGATGTTGGCTCCTAATTCTTTAATGTCACGCATAGCAGATATTTTTTTATACAATAAGGTGTAATAATTGAAAATGATTGATCATTACATTGACCTCCATTTTATTGTAAGCAACTTGCTGTATAGGAGGATTAAAGTACAAGAATCCCTCAGCTTCCCAACGATGAATTCTCCCAGCACTGAACTCGAATGCGTGTGTCCATTATTATTTAGCAAAAAAAAAAAAAAAAAAGAATTCTTCAAATATTGAATTTTCTCTTTGAGAGTGTAATGACTTATTGGTATTAAGTTATAAATTTAAAAAATATTAATTTAAAATATTAAAAAGTGATTTAGACTTGAATTTATTATATTTAAAAGTTAAAAATTCAAAAAAATAATTAATTTTTTAATGATATTTAAAATAATAATTTTTTTCAAAAAATATAATTTTATTTTTCCAATCACAATCCAGATGAACTCTTTATGAAATTTTGTATATCTTTTGAATCCACCTCTTTGTTTTTATGTCACGGAAATAATTAACACATAATATAATCTTAAATAGTTAAGGCTATGAAAATGTCATTCATTCGAATATTAAGAAAAATTAATTGATAAAAATTGTAGTAAAACAAGAAGGGATTAGGTAGCAGTTTGATTCTAAGCATTATTTATGTTCTCAATTTATCATTTTATTTAAAAAAAAAATTAAAGTGTATGAATTGACATAAATAGATGGCTCAAAGTCACACAAAGAAAGCTAAAAAAATACAACAATCTTGACAATTCTCATCCTTTTATATTGCATTGTGGGTTTAGATTTTTAATTATAATATGGGTGTAACTAATGTATTTTAATATATAATGTATTTATTATAATTTTATTTAAAAATATATTTAATAAATTTTATAATAATTACATTAATAAGGGTATGACAAAATTATATACAACCAATTAATTATAAATTTAAGATATAAATATATTAAATTTATTTATTTTATATATAAATTTCACTTGATATAATATATTTTGAATTCGTAATGAATGAATTATCGGTAATATTGTTATTGATTGGATGATATGTGGAGAAAAAAATTGCATTGCAGGTAGGAAGAGAGAGTGTAACACTCACATGGGTAGTAGTTGGGAAAATTAAGAATGGTTGGTTAGGAGGGAAACATGGATTATCAATGTGGTGGGAGAAGGGCTAATTGTTGGATTAGAGCACTAACCTAATGGGGGGCCACCATTTTGGCCCCCAAATTAAGGCAAAGTGCATTCTCATGTTATCTTTTCTTGGAAGTCCCCTCTCTATTATGTGCTTATCTACTATTCCAATTCCAATATGCTTCATCGTCAAGCTATTCACATCACATTTGAGGCTTTTAATAAAGCATTCCAATTGCATATTGACGAGGGTAAAGTGACTATTTCATTAAATAGGAGATTTTTTGGATAAAATAAATTCTTCTATCATCATGACAAATTCATATAATAAATTATGAAAAATCAAGGTTTTGTTTAGTAATATTAATTATTTTAGTAATTGTTAATTATTTTAGTAGTAATTAATTATTTTATTAGCTATTAGTTGTTAGATATTAATTATTAATAATTTAATCATTTATATAATAATTTAAAATAAAAGTACTCGGTGAAAATAATTGATGGATTAATTGTTAAATATAAAAATAAAGGTATCATTTTATTAATTTTAGTCAAAATGTGCTTTCAATTTCTAAAAATTGAGAATGATAATTTTTCATAAATTACTCCATCAACCTTTAAATATTATTATAAATAATATGTCACTGAACATTATAAATAATAGATGTAGTGTTTTGATTAAATTAATTAAAATATTAAACGCTATATTTGTTTAAAAAAATAATTTATATAAAAAATATTTATTTTTAATATTTTTAATTAATTATTTTATTAAGTGTTATAATCAATAAAAAAAATATAAAAAAATATTTTTCATAGTACAAATGGAGCCTTACTTTGAATTGAAGTGGGAGATGGTTGTTTCCAATTTGAAAGACAAATAAATGATGAATGGATTGGCACATTAATTTCTAAAGTGGTTGATTTTCTTAAAGATATAAAAGCCCATTTGGTCTAAAGATGTGGAATTTGGACCTAAACTTGGTAATTTTAGTCACAAAGGGCAGCCTATAAAATGGACCCCCCAATTAAACATAATAGAGAGGGTGATGAAAAGTAGGTCCCCTAACCCACCAAGAGTCAATAAATTATCATTATGATTATTTTTTAATTCAATTGAGTTAAAATGGCAATTGGTGCACATTAAAAAAAAAAAAAAGCCAATTCTGCTATTTTTTCTCAATTTTTGATGGGGTTAAATTCTCATCAATACACATGGACTATATTTTAATTTAATAGAGACATAATCAATTAACTAATAATTAATGAATTATATAATATTAAATAGCTCTTTACCTTTATCAGTATAAAGATGAATATTCTATTTTATGTACTTTAAAAATAAAGCAAAATCAATCAGGTTATTTCTTATTATATTTGTATTTATTTTTTATGTAACTTTAATTAATAATGATGATAATTATTTTTTATTAATTAGATTTATTTTTATTCAAAATATTTAAAATTTTTTATTTTAAATGTATTAAATTAATTTGTGAATATATATATTTATTTATTTATTTATCAAAATGAGGTTATGAAAGAGAAGTAAAATAGTAAAAAAAATAAAACAGTAAAATAGCAATTACTTCAAGTTTACTTGAAATTTTAAACAAGGATTGAATATTTGAATAAATAATAAAGAAATACAAGTAGATTTTGATTAATGGGATTTATTTTTGAAGTATTATTATGCAAAATAATAATTGATTTGGTCAATTAACAATATTACTTTTCTCCACTAATAAACTTCCATGTAAAAAGTCAATGAGATTTGGTTTACCACATCTAGAACTCCGTCCCTTGACTCCAGCAAAGGCCGCACTTGCAGTTGCAGCCAAAGCCAATTCATGATCCTTTTAGCTTTATTTTAATTAAATTTTATTTTAACTTTTAATCATGGCTTAACAAGGTTATTCATGTTATGAACGAGGCTGCTGCCGATAAAATATTATTCTTATTTTTTTTTTAATTATTTGATTTCAACTTGTTATTTTATAGTTATAAATAATAAATTTTACGTAAAAAAGTATTTATTATATATATATATATAATAGTTACACTGAATAAATTCTTGTCATATATAGACTCTAAACATTTTTAAACTAAAATTTATTGATATTATTCTCATCAGACTTTTGAGATGGATGTAAGTTGCAGATTCATTTATGTTTGATTTCTTCTTGAAATATTACTGAAAATTGACTTTTTTTTTTTTAAATATTTAAGATCATAAACATAGGGATGGCAATGGATCATTTGTATTGATACCCAATCTGATCAAACTTTAATAAAATGAATTTTGATAGTATATAATTATGTTTTGATTTGAGAAATAATATTTATAACGAATTCGAATTTTACATTTTGAATATTTATTTTTTAAATTTATTTATATAAATATTTAATTAAATATAAATATATTTTTATAATAATATTATAAATTTTTATATATTTTATTTTAAATAAAATAAAATATAAATATTTTATATAATTATCAAAATTTTAAAATATAAATTATTAATAAAAAATAATATTTATATAAATTATTAATTAAATTTTATAAAATTAAATAAATTTAATATTTTTTAAATAATAATAATTATATTTGAAATGACATTAAATATTCGAAAATAAGTTTTGTCAAGCTTGAATGAATTCAAAATTTTAAATATTAATAAATTTGGATTATTACTACTACAAATATAAATATTTTATTTGGTAGCAAAAATTCGGAAGGGGTGATAAGAATTTTTATTTTTATTTTTATTTTTATTTTTTTAATGGAAATCAAAATGCATCGCCACTTCTTGGGAAAATTATATGTTAAAACTGTGATTTCTTATAGACAATCATATAAATGAATTTAAATCCTATAAATATAAAAATAGATCTAAAAATAAAAATAATTAAATAATAATTATATTTTTCAAGGGATCCAACTCTTACTTTTATAATCCATCAAATTAATAAATTGACATATTTTGATGTCATACCTTCCTAACTTGACCTTTAAAAAAATCTCCACACCCACTACCAGACAAAGTAAAAAATTAAAAAGACCACGATGTACAGATACAAAAACGCAAACCAAACCCAGCGTAAAGAAACTCTCCAACCAACGAAGGCCAGCAGAAGAAGAGGTATTGAGTTTTCTCTTAGGATTGGGACTGCTTGTCCTCTTCCACTCCTTGGGTTGATTCAGCTTGGAGTTGCTTTGTGTATAGACGCTGACGCCTTTCTCTCCCATATATAACCCAGAAGATAATAGACAGCATAACTGCAGTAGAGACCATCACCAGTCCAACGTAGATCCACCTGGTGTATCGCTGCAGCCTGGGACAGTGGTTCTTATATATTTCGCTGAAAGTTTCCCTTACAAATGTGCAGTCTTCTAGCTCAATCAAGAAAGGCCCATAATTTTCCAGTCCATTGCATAAATTCACTGCAGCCGTCATTTGGTCATATATGGCCGGGGTCAAACGTCCTGTTGTGATGCATATACCAGTTGATGAAACCTGACATACATAGCTCTGCCATGCCTGTAGAAGATGAACCAACAATATTAAACATCTCTTGCATCTTTTATGCAGAATTGCATAGATTGGAGGAAAGAGCTCTGTTCAAACTTAATAATATTGAAATCGTCTCCAGAGATTTGAGGTTTGAGTTCAACCAAAACAAGAAAAAGAAAAGAAAAATTCTATATGGTACCAGCATTTACTAATTACTACTTACATGTGTTGCATTGTTCAGATCCACTTCACCAGGGCTGCAAGGTCGATCTGTGAAGTCATGGTAAAATGGGTTGCAGAGTATCGGCACCAATGGACCAGATTGATTAAAGTACATTGATGGAAAGTTGGGGGAGAAATTAATATTAGAAACATTGGTGATAACTGAGTTAATCAAATCAACGTATTGAAGAGTGATTTCTTTGCTTCGTAATAAGGTCTCTTGTGCAGTTGCACTGTCCACACAGGGCAATATATCATCTAAAGCTGTATGAGCAGTGGGATTTTGTACCCAGTGATTCATTGCAACACAAGTGTCTCCAGCCACACTAGCATGGGTAAGAGAAGATAAAAAACAATTACAGAAGTTCAGTGATAAATTATAAAGAACAATAAAATAAACATACTAAGGAGAACTGGCATGACTTACTACAGAAAGGAGAGGGACAGAAGAAGAAAATGATAAAAAAGAATTTCTAATTGGCAAGATGAGATCCTCCAAAAAGATGAATCAATGTAACACAAACACTGCATTTTAAGCCTGCAGAGGCCCTGCAATTTCTTTGTTTATTCAGATAACACCTTTAGGGATCCTTAAATATAGAGACTATAGAGAATAGGTTCAGGTTTGGAGTGAAGAGACCAGACATCTAGCTGACGGAGCTAATGTGGAAGCAAGCACAAGGAAAGAAAGCAGAGAATAGGGAGAAGGAAATTGCTATCTGACATCAAAAGGAACAGAACACTGGCCTATCAAGCATTTGCATTACTAGGTGGAGATAACTGAAAACAAAGAGATGAATTCAACTAATCAAGTCTTCTGAAATATCTTATGTAGAACAAATAATGGTTTGTTCTACAAATCAAGTATCTCTTTCTCGAAAGGAGACCAAACAAGAATTCAATTTCAGAACTGTGAATAGGATTATATTGTTCCCATCTTTTTTAGCATATGTAGAAGTAATACTATCTAATTGAGTTTTAATCTATTCACAAAGACCTAAGAAACAATTTTAGTTCAGTAGAAAGAAAAGAAGTTGACATTCTTAGCCAGTAGACTTGCACAAGAATAAGACATGTAAATCTGGATTATTATGCAAGCTTATACAGCAGAAGACTTACTTGTGGAGAAGAAGGAATGTACCACATAATATAAATGTTCCAGCAACAAGTATCCATCCAACAATAACCAAGCTGCAATAATTTCATAAAAAGCAATGCATTTAAAAAAATGTCACAATCAAATGCAAAAAAAAAAAAAAGGAGAATACTAAACTAGGATCACAAAGATTGAAGTCTGAAATATCACTTATCTCACTTACATGTACACTAGCAATTGGATGCCGAAAATTGAAAATACTGTAGAACAAAAATCCATACATTAATATCGGAGTTCTACATGGCATCTCATAAACTGAAAGTTTATCAAGCAAATTGAAAGGGGCTTACAGAATCCAAGGAATGTCAAGAGAAGCATAATACCAGCAACAACAATGAGTGCCAGTCTCCTGCATAAATAGTAACACATTCATTTTATGACTGAAGTATGTTTGTCAAGCACTAAACTACTGAAGCATATGGACTAAGTCTAAGTGTCCTTCACTTACACAGAATCCAAGAGATCACGTATGTCACCCGAATTCTCTACTGTTCGATCAGCAAGGATGCTAGTGGAAGAATTAATTCTGGTTTCGATCTGATCAATATCAGTTTGGACATTGGAAGGTAGATAAACTTTATCAACTGCAGTTAGCTTGGCTGAAGCAAGAAAGTTTGACACATCCTTTAATTTCTGAACAGTAGTATCTGCCTGATTCACAACATACTCCAAAGTTTCAGTTGAGCTTCTGTGAAATTTTCCCTGACCAGTATATAGAATCACACACCCAATGCTGTAACCACAGAATGAGACATTAGTATGCCTTTGTGGACATGAAAGTGTGCAAGGGAGATAGAGAGAGAGAGAAGGATTTACATAGCACCAATGCTGAAGACGATGAGGAAAATAAGAGAAAGAGCATAAGCTATTGGAGAGTAGCCATAAGACTTCTTTCCACAGCAGAAATAACAGAGGCAGAAAAGAAGCAAGCACAACCCAAAGCCCATGAACCAGACTGCAGCTATAGCAAACAGGGGAACTGCAGTAAATCCTACAGACTGCATTCAAACAGAACTCAAGAGTTACCAGAGAAATCCCAAACAAATCTGAAAAGTTAAAACTAAAACGTTGGAGTGTGCTTAATTCAAAATAAGGCAAACCCAGTTGAGAAAATTTGATTAAAATTACTTGTGCTCGTATTAATATAAGATTTATCATTCATGTTTCTGTAAATAACTAATCAGTGATATGATTATATTTTGATTAACCTGCATCATATAACCAAAAAAGATTATATCTTTCTAGTTCTAGACATTATAGTGTAGCACATAATAACAATCATTTACATAAAGATAAAAAGATGTCTTTTCTTTTTTGAATCAAAAGATAAAAAGATGTCTTAATCAGAACTAAAATGTAGTTGTCTTAATCAGAACTAAAATGTAGTTATCAATGAAGTAAGGCCCAAAGTAACTTGAACCTTTTTCATAAAATTTTGACACTTTAGTACTTCCTTGAACAAGAGAGATAGAGAGAGAGAGAGAGAAGACATTTGAGTTTTCATAACCCTAATTTCTAAAGCATTATCCTAACCATATTATTGATCAATTTACTTCTTTTCCCATCTATGTGTCAGATTCCTAAATTGCCGAGTGGAAATTAAGGGAGAAGCTCAAGCACTACACATTTATCACAACCATATTACAAAATAAAAGTACCCAAAAGAGAAAAGATGGTTCCTGATGGGATTGATAAACTTACAGCCCAGTAATGGCGGTTACTGATATTCCATCCTCCAGTGTACCTTTTGAACCCATCTAAAGGGTCTTTTCTGTAAGTCCTCCTTGGAGCTAGCACAAGTGTTGAGCTCTCAACGGGTTCACTAAGAGGTGCCTCCACAACAGACCTCCTAGTCCCCCACGAGAACTCCAAATCAAGCTTTGCTTCATTTTCCTTACCTGTTAGTTGGAAGATCAGCAAGAAAGTGAACAACTATATGCCATGCGATTTCCTTCTAAAATACCAGCCATTAGCAGACCATTAAATTTTCTATTCTTGTGTTTGGTAACTTAGAAATTTGAGGGAAAAAATTAATTTTCAAGCTTATGTTAACGCTGTTTAGTATTCCAAGAAACATGAAAACTCGCATTAATTAGAGCAACAAGTTCTAACAGGTACATTGGAATGAGAACCCACGACAGAAAATGCAGACACTGGAAATGTAAAAATATATTTCCTTTATGGAAAAAAAAAACTTTCTTTTCCACTACATTTTCTTGGAAACCAAACACAGGTTAAGTAAGCATTAAACCAAAAAGAAAAAAAGAAAGTATACCAGCAGGGGGTAGAGCATGGAAGGAGTAAATATGAGAAGCACCATGTGAGAAGGGCAAGAAAGTTGAAGAAGAAAAGAAAAGAAAGGTGAGGAGAAGAGAAAGTGAGAGCAGCCTGCGACACAACATCATGACACAGATAGTGTAAGGAAGAAAGTGAGCTTTGCTTGTTTCTTCACGGAGTTTTCTTTAGCTTTTGAGGGGAAGAGAGAGAGGGAGAGAGAGTATAAAGAGACTTGTACGAGAACTGTATCCAGCAAGTGAAAGAAGAGAACCGCAGTACATTTTTACCAATGGCCTGCAAAGTGCATTACTCGTAAATTCTTGTTTCGTTCAAGACACAGTAGTTTACACTCATAAATACATGAAAAATACAAAATATGTAAAATAAAATTAATAGAAATAAAAAATAATAATGCAATTTCCCTTATAGGCCACAAGAAACTTTGTCCTAGTTAAACTTGGTTGCAATCAAGTCAAAATTGTACCCCCATCTGATTCTGTGGTGCAAATTTTAATTGGGTAAACTTTCAAAATAGTGAGAGCAAATTCATCTTTTCCACTGAAATCACGTTACACTCCTATGTAGAGAAGCTTGCTTTAAACATTATATCATATATATGTGAATATAAATAATTTATTATAAAAAGTTGGGCTTGGCGTTTAAAATCTATGCAAGTTAATCTTACTGAAATTGATCTTGAATTCAATCAAAAACCGATTAATTAATTAAAATTGAAAGAATTTAAATCTAATTTCAATCCTCTTGAATTAATGAATAGATATGGATTCAGAATGAACAGACTGCCAAGTGTAGGTTATAAATTTAGGTGTTGATACTCTAAAAAAATCTGAAATTCAAAGAAAGCAAGGGACAGAGAGAAATGATTGTGGGGAAATTATGATAAGTGTATAAAATGATATTCCCTTTCCGTGGAGGTGCAGCTGCAAAATCATCAAAGACTATGGGGTCACAGTAGATGGCCAACAAGGGAATGGCCATGGGAGTTGCAGGAAAGTGGAAAACAACTGGATAGGCCCCTAAAAAGAGATCGTAGTGACGCGTTCCCCGATGTATCATCCAGCCCTTTTGGCTGTTCCATGCTTCGTTATTCCTTCAAACATAGAGTTTGCATATTCGCCACAATTTCCGGCAATTTTCTTGGCCTTCAGTGGTTCCATTTCCCGCCTTCTTCTTTATACCTGATTTTATTTTCACTAGGAAAATTAAAAAAATCGACTCAAAAGTCAAAAAGGTTACTGCAAAACTAGGTAGCATGTCGGCCATTCCATCACCGTTTAGTCAGGCGTACACACTGAACTCGCTCACGCAGTGCCTTTGGTAGGAGTTCGGCTCTGGGGATGTGGGAATAGGTGGCCCTGGTATTTTAAAATCTAAATTAAAATGATAAATTATTAAATTAAATTAAATTAAATTAAATTAAAGTTTGATTTAAATTAAATTTAAATTTAAAATATTTAGTTGGATTTCAAATTAAAAAAAAAACAATTTCTCTTAAAAAGTTAAAAATTTTAATCATTAAAATTGAATTAATATTAAATTTAAAATAATATTATTCTTAATTTTTTTAATTGATATATTTAAATTTTTATTTTTCTCGATAATAATAATAAATAAATTATTTCGATTATCTATAATTTCAGCATATTCTCCCTTTTTTCTTTTCATAAATTTTTTGTGGGCTCCTCGTGATGAAAGAGTATGCTAAGATGGGCCTTTTTTAGTCAGTAAGATGTTGATTAGCCGTGGTAGATCTATATTTAAATAAAAAAAAAAAAGTCCATTAGCACAACGTCAAGGGCCATAATAATTTTTTGCCCAAACACTCTTTGTTACAATGAGTATATGTAGAATTGATTATTTAAATAATGTGTTTTTAAAATATTTTATCAAATCAATTAACTGGCAATACCGTATCAAAATTAGCATGTGTCGGGCATACATAAAATTGTCAATCAAATAGATGTTTCAGAGTGTATCAGATTATTTATGAAAATATTAATTGAAATGATATTTTTTTTAAACATGTATTATAATATATCAAAATTTAAAAAGGCATGAAATGCTTAAAATTTATTTCTTTTAATGATAATTTAAGTTCTTTCTCCGCTTCTCATAATACAGATTTTAGAAGCATAGAGAGAAGATGGTGAAGTTTTTAGAGCTTTCCTATTATCTTCATATTACATTTTTATTTCTCTCTCTCTTCTCCCCCTACACTAATTTATTTATTTTTCATATATTTAGTTTGAGGAATACATATGAGTTCTTTTTTTGTGTACAACTTGTCATCTTATATTTATTTATTGTAATAAGTAAACATATAAATATTTATTTTAAAATTATTTTTTAAAATAAAAATTAATGAATAATTTCAAATAAACCGAGAGTATTGTAAATTATTATTTATTTACATTTTTATTATGAGTATAATTTTTTGTGTGATTTTAATTGTGCTTTAAACTGATTTATAATATTATTACTCTAATTTCATAAAATATAACAATTTTATTTTAGTATGAAATTTTTGCTTTGCTTTTAAATTAATGGGAATTCTCATATGCCAAAAAAATTCACCCTTTCCGATGCGCTGCCGTAACCATCAAATGGAATAGCGATTTTATTGTCAAAAATTGGAATCTTTAATTAATATGACAATACATAAAATTACAATTTTAATTGACAATTTTACGAGTAATATTGCTCTGCTATGCTAACACAAAGATATGAAAAATATATTTTAATTGTTAATTTTTTATTTAAGTGCTTAAATATGAAATCACTTATTCAAATGATAGTTTCTATGATACTATATTATTTTAATAAATATTTTAAATTTTACATTATTTTGGTAAAATATTTTTAAAATCACATATAACAGATATATTTTAATAATTAATTGTAATTTACATTTAAGTTTACATATTATGATTAATAAATAAAATAAAATTATTATATATATAATAATTATATTTTAAAAATTTCCATTAAAACAACTTATGAGCTATCATTTTAAATATTTTATTTAATTATTATATATTTAAGGTTTTTATAGTAATTATATTTTTCATAAAATATTATATATATATATATATAATTAAGTGAATTATTAAATTTTAATATAATAGAATGTAAAAAATAAAGACAAAGTGAATTAAAATTGAAATAATCATTTTCTAATTGAATCAATTCCTATTTTATTATTTTGGTTCTTAATTAAAAATAAAATTAAAACTGTATCCAATTCATATCAAATTAAAATTGAATTGAATACGTGTATTTTTTTATAAGTTATATATATTAGTATGTGATTAAGGTTGTAATATATATATATATCAATTAATTATCTTTATTTTTTATACATTTTTAAATAATTTTAATTATAAATACATTAAATTATTTTATAATTTTAAATTATAAGTATAATATATATTACCAATATGCTTAAATTTTCATCTTATATGTAACTTGTAGTTAAAAATTATAGAATTAAAAAATAGTTAAAAAATATATTATATAATTTACTAAAAAATATATCATGTAATATATTTATATTATTATATTATACAGGACGTTTAATATTTAATTGTATATTTACCTTATAGTCATAGATTAAAAAGTAATAAAAAATATATCATATGGTACATGGCATATTAACAGTCAATTTTAAAATTTAAAGGGTAATTCATTTATGATTTTAAATGAAAATAATTATATAAAATTATTTTAAAAACCAAAACATGGGTAAAAATTGTATTGAATTTAATTTAAATTATTGAGAATTGAACAAAATTGAGACCAAAAATTAAAGAAATAAATTAAAATTGCATCAAAATTTCAGTTCAAATTTGATTCTTAAACAAATTTCAAATCAAAACTAAAATCACATGACTTTAGTTTTTTTTTTAATTAATCCTTAATAATAAAGATAATAATTATTAAAAAGAAAAATGAATGGGAGGAAAGACTTTGAAGATATTTTAGGACTGTTTAGTTTAGCTGTTGAATGTAATTGATAACTATTATTAATAATAATGTTCTCGTTGATATGTAAAATGACTATTAAAAGTATATATTATATAATTTATTTTATTATTAAAATAAATATAAAATTATAAATTTATTATATTATATTATGAAAATAAACATATAATTATTAATTTAATATAATATATCACTTATTATATTATTAAAATAAATATATAATTATTGAATTATTACATCATATTATTTATTTATTATTGAAATAAGAAAATGAACTAATTTTTTTTAAAAAATTAAATGACTTTAAAATATAATTATAAAATAATAAAATAATTATTATTATTGATAAAGAAAATCTCATAATTTCAAGTTTTTATATGTATTTTTTTTTCATAATAAGTAAGTATTTTATATTTTATTTTATTAATAAAAAATATTTTAATAAAATTAGATTACATGAATTAAAATATTAAAATTATAAATAAAAAAATAAATAATATTAATAATATTAATTTTTAAATTATATAAAAAAATAATATAATCTATATAAAATGTAAAATCAACTTAATTATGAGGTGATGATAAAAAAATAACTACTGATGCTTATTAAATGCTTTAATTTACTTATTTAAATGTACAATATGAACGATACAGTAAACCAAACGCCATCTTTAATATGCATGGTGTATTTTTGGAGGCTTAGGAAATATTTAAAGTGTTAATTTCATCCGACGATTTGGAGAACGTAGAAAGAAAGTAATCTAATCCAACGGTCAAAACAGAACGCGACTGCAACGTTTAAATACCATCCGCAGAGCGACAGAGCAGAGACAAATCGGCAGGCAGCACACCAGCTTACCATTTTTTATACAAAATTTTCTTTACACCCTTCGCTTGCAAATTCTCTCACCACCACAATCCATTTCTACTTCAAGGATTTTTCAGGTAAACATCTCGCTCAATTCGATGCTACTTTCTCTTTCTGAATCGATGTGTTTATTTTATCACTGCATCCATGGCATAGGCACTTTTTTCTTGGAAGCAATTTTGTTTTTCAGTTTTGATTTTTGTCATTTCTGATTCGTTAAACCCTAGAAATTGATGGGCTAATCGATTTGTTGTTATTCAACGCTGAAAGGACTACTTCTATGACTACCAATCGAATTTGACCACAGATGAATACAGTTGTATTAGAAAAGTAAGGTTTTCTACTTGTATCATAGGTGCATGCATTAGCAATCAACGGAGTTGAATTTCGAGGTTTTGTTCTCAGTTTGTGAATGTTTAGTCATTTGAGTTTACTGTGTTTTATTTCCTTTTCTTATTCATACACTAAAGTTAGAACCTTGCGCTAAACTGTTTTAGCAGGGCAGTATGCTTAATATTGATTGGCTGCTGAGAATATTGAGGGGAAAAAATGGAATTAAAAGATTTCATTTGATATTTAAAAATTTTCTGGTTATTTTTTGTATCGGGTGCTATATTTTTTTACTTGGTAAAGGGATAAAGGTCGCTCTTTTAAAGTCTGCAACTGTTTATTTTTTATTGTACTTTTACTTTTCTGCTTATCAAATATAACATCTACATATTTTACCTTTCTCTTCGAGTGCATGGATGATTTCATGAGAAGTAGAAGAGTGGTGAATCCATGAGACACACTTTATTCATTCTCGCCATTATGTATTCTTGGTTTGGAAATGCATTTTGAATTAATCTACATGAAACTCTTCTTTTTCTTCTTCTTTGTCTTCTTCTTCTCGCCATTATACATTCTCACCATTGCATAATTACCTGTTGTGTTTGAAGTCTGAGTTCATTTCTTTCTACGTTATAGAAATTCAATTTTGTTCACTTACATTAATAATTGTGGTGGTGATTGTGGTGGTGATCACTTACATTATTCAGGTTTTGAACAAAAAGGAAGATTGTGGTGGTGATCAAGTTATGGCTTCTGGGAATCAAAGGACAAATTATTCTGAGGCAACTGTTGAAATAAAGATCAAAACTCTAGATTCACAAACCTATACTTTGCGTGTGGATAAAAGTGTAAGTATCGTGTGCTTTTTCCGTGATTTGTTCATTTTATATGCCTGCGTGCTATACTTGTACAGTTTCTTAGGAGTGTGTATATGTGTTCTGTATTTGCCTTTTATTCTAAGGCTCTCTTTGTTGTACAGGTTCCA
Source organism: Hevea brasiliensis (assembly GCF_030052815.1). Taxonomy (NCBI): domain Eukaryota; kingdom Viridiplantae; phylum Streptophyta; class Magnoliopsida; order Malpighiales; family Euphorbiaceae; genus Hevea; species Hevea brasiliensis. The sequence continues at coordinate 1,579,051 of NC_079503.1, read as the reverse complement.
GTACCTGAGCTTAAGGAACAAATTGCTACTGTTACTGGTGTGCTGTCTGAACAACAACGCCTCATATGCCGTGGAAGAGTTTTGAAGGATGATCAGCTCCTCTCAGCATACCGTATCCTTTGTATTTGTTAATTTCCTTATCTCACTGTTTTGGGCTCATTCCTTTCTGCCATGGCTGATATTAATTGGTTAAGTAAGAATATTTCTTTTTGCACATTTGAAATAACTTGCTTTTTAATTCCACTGTCTCCATCTAATTTTTGGTTCCTGTTACCCTTATATTTTCTTAGATGTGTCATTGTTAATCAATTTGCCATTTGTGGCTGTAATTTTTCACTCTATTGGCACAGCCCTTGTGTGTCTTTTGGATTTTGATGTCTTATATGAAGTGTATGTTTGGAGTTTTATCCTCAAAGTAATTAAAGCCTGCATATTTTTATTTTCTTGTAGATAATTCAAGTAACACATGAAGCTTGTGTATATCAAATAGAAAGTTTGATCTCTAGGGAAAATAGCTTTATGTTCTGCATGATTAATAGTTTCTCTACAAATTGCTTGGTTTGTTTGGAAAAGTTTTCTTGCTACATTTGGTTTAGATGTGGAAGATGGTCACACTTTGCATTTGGTTGTTAGACAACCAATTCCCCCATTATCAGATAGCTTACCAATTAATGATCCAGGTTGGTTGTGCTTTAAGGATGCCCATCAGTTTGATTTTAGAGTAGGACGTTATTTAATTATAGACATTTTGACTTCATATATTTGCATTAAACTCTAGTCATCACATATGAAATTTTGTTGAAGCATAGGGAAACAAATTGGAATTTATTAACATGATTGTGATTTTTGAGAAAATATATGCCAGTAATACAGAATATAGCACAATAAATTAAGCAAACATAAGAAAATCATTGATTGCTCTCATTTTTATCATTGATTACACTATTCATAAATTAATGAATTTTACAGGAAAATTTAAAGTAAATGGTGTCATTTGCAGAAACTGATCATCCCTCAAGTGCTTTCCATAGTCAAGGTATTCGAGCAGGTCCAAGTGTATTTGTTGGAGCCTTCAGTATTTCTGAAAATGGAGATGCGGTTCTTCCAGCATTTAATCAGGTGAGTTGATGTAGTTGCAAATTGAATTAGTCTTTAGTTCCATTCACATGAGTTGGAAAACATGTCCAGATGATTCTTGTGCTTTTGTCTTGACTTTCTTATTTTTTGTGAACAGATTGTCTCAGCTTTTCTCAATTCTATTGGTGTTGGAAGTGGCAGTGAAGGAGTTAATCTTAGGGTACATATTTAATATTATTCTGAACAAAGTGACTATTCTGGAATGGCTGGATGGTTTTGTTGTTTTGCCATTGTAGTAGTGCAATTTCTTTGGCACGAAGCTTTCATTTAACCACATTTTTAACATGCAAATACTTTCTTTTGAAAAACATTTATCGTTTTCATTCAGGTCCAAGATGTTTATAGTCATTCATTGCATTTAGAATCAAGCTTTGCAAATTGATGATTTGTTGACCATTGTGCCTCATGTTGAGTTATGAATTGATTTTTTTAATGAAAACAAGGTCAATGCTCGTCTTTCTTTTTCTCTCTCTCTCTCTCCGTTCTCTGTTTCCATTATCTATTGAGATACTGTAGCACAGATTAAGGCTGATGATAAGATATTATCCGTCAAGCTCCTTAAAGATCAAAATGCTTCTTGAGGACTTGAAGTTGAGTGTCTATTTGATATGTGTTTATGGATAGAAGTGTGTGTACGTGTTTCCATCATCTATTGAGATATTTGAGTACAAATTAAAGCTGATGATATGATATCATCCTTTGTGTTTCCATCCATTGAGATACTTGAGTACAAATTTTTAGTACAAATTAAAGCTATATGATATCATCCCTTGAGCTCCTAATCCTTAAAGCCTTGAAATGCCATTTGAAGACTTGAAGTTAAGTGCCCACTCGATACATTTTTACCGCTAGATTTGTTTGGCAGGAACCCTCTAATAGTGGCTTGGGAGATTCTAGTGGACAACAACAGCACCAAGCAACTCTGCAGCCACCTGTATGTTTCAACTCTTTGTTTTCTTTGTGCTGCTGCCATTTCTTTTTAGTGTATAAACACGGCCCTTCATCTTTTTTATAGAAGAGAAGTGATTATCTTTTTACTGGCTGTGAACCTATTACAACCTTCATTTTATGTAAGCATGGACCAGTTATGTTGGATTTGAGTTATTGTCAAATCCAAAATTAGACCATTATAGTTTAGGCTGTGAAAAATCAGTGCTCCCTTAAAATGAGTGTAGTTCAGATAAGAAGGCTAAGATAGATGTGTGAAAGGATACAAGTCTTTATGAGGACTGATAAAAAATAACAATATTTGTTGGTATGAGAAGGTAAACTCAATTGATTAGTTGGCAGATGATTGTTTAAAATGGTTTGCCCATATGCAATGTATTGATGTAAAATTGAAATTCAAGTAGTAGTAATATAGAGGAGGTAGATAAAAAGAGATGCACTAGAATGATTTAAAAAAATGAGTATCACAATTAAATCTAAAAAAATTTTCCTTAAATGAATGAAATAGTTTACTAAAGGACTTGCATAGGCTGCTCCAACTACTTTAGATTGTTTTTTAGTTGGATACTTGGGTAGGAATACATTTTGTTGCACGCACGAAATACTTCCTTTTGCATAGGTGACTCCATTTAGCTTGAATTATGGTTTATTTGGGTAGGAGCACATTTTTGTTGACACACGAAATACTTCTTCTTGCATGATTGAAGTATATAATATTATTTTTGTTGTTTCTGCAGGTGGTTCCTGATTCCTTGGCAACTTTGTCCCAGTATCTTAGCCAGTTGAGACATGAATTTGGGGCTAATGGTTAGTCAACTTATATTATATAATCCTTCTCAATATTACCCATAAAAATTTCTGGTACTCGTGTTCTTGAAATTTTGAATTGTTTTCAGGGGGAAATGGAAACAATTCACACATTGCTGCAACTAATGGGAGCAATGAACAAAACTTTGACCCTGCGCTCCCTTCAACTGCTGGCGAAAGAGGGCTTTCAAGGCCAGCATTTTTGGCAGAAGTGCTGTTTTCAACGAGGCAATTATTGATAGAACAAGTTGCTGATTGCCTATCTGTATGTGCTTCTGTTTCAAATAGTTTCCTCATTTATCAAACTGTCTAATTTAAGTGAGCCAAGTGATATCCAAGTGGGATTAAATTGATAATTTTAGGTTTTATGGTATACGGTTCAACAGGATTTGGTCCCTACATGAACTTAGGTTGTACCGTTACCTGCGTTAAGTAGTTGAATATGGAGCTAAGTCTGACTTTATTTGGTTAAATTTCTTCTAAGATTACTGCTTTTCTCTAGAAGAAGCTCTATGTAGTTCCTGCAAACCTAGAAAGTGAAGATAGAATATTTGGATTTTGCTCCTAAAAGCAAGGAATAACTGTAGGGAGCATGGGGGTAACTGTAGATGGGATAAACTTGTTCCATGAACAGTGCAAAAATGTGAATTTTGTGTTAACACATTGTTATGGCCTATATTTTACTTGCAGCATCTTGCACAACAACTAGAGGATCAAGCAAATGTTACAGATCCATCAGTTCGGATGAGTTTTCAGGCAAACAGTCTTAGATATGGAGCTCTTTTCCAGAATTTGGGTGCTTTGCTACTCGAACTTGGTCGTACAATAATGACATTACGAGTGGGCCAAACACCGGTTCGTTAATTGTTCTGTTTGCATCGTGGGATTCAATTTTGAGCTCTCATGAGCTTAGCAAGCATTAGCACTCAGCCCACTCCCCCCTTCCTTCCTCTCTTGTCTTTTCTCCCTGTGATTGCCTGCCTGAGGAGTGTTGTTGAGAAATCTTCTCAAACAATAATAATGAGCTGGTTTGTTCCTTCTCAGGCTGATGCTGTGGTAAATTCTGGACCTCCTCTATTTATATCAACTTTAGGCCCAAATCCTATGATGGTTCAGGTAATATGCTCAATCTTGTTGGTTATCTTTTTTTATGCATTCAGCCCATCTTTAATCAGTTCCTTTTTTGTTTCCTTTATGCTTGTTTTGCGCAAAACAAACCATGAACAGCCATTCCCTTTCCGATCTGGAACAAGTTTTGGGACAACCCCTATTGGAAATGCTGAAGTTACAAGGAATATCAATGTGAGGATACGAACAGGTGCCTATCCATTCAGAATCTGTTCGCTTAACAAGCTTTGAAAAATCTGATGGGATGTCATCATCTCAGTTTGGTCTGTTGTGATAAAAGCGCCTGTTTGATTTAAAGTTTCACCTTGGATTTGTATTGCTGTGTTATATGAGAGTTTATTGGATGTTAATGATGTAATTCGTGTTCAGTCTTTTCTAATTAGATGTCAGTATCTCATTTTGGTTTGTCAAAATAAAAACACTCCTTGCCATATATATGGTACTTTTTGTTTGTCATCATTGTCATTGTCCATTTGTGTGTGTGTGTGTCTCTCTCTCTCTCTCTCTCTCTCTCTCTCTCTGTGTGTGTTTATTTTATGTAATTTTATCCAATAAGTGATATAACCTTCCCTAAGTTTGATATGCAAATAATGTAGGTTCATTTATGCCCAGTGAAAGGGATTCTAACAGTCCACAGCCAACCACCGGACAAACCAACCCGGCTGTTTCTGGTGTTGCAGATTCTGTTAACCATGCAACTGCTGCATCCTTGGGGAATCTGCCTTCCATTGGGGTGTCTGAAGTGCGGGTAGTTCCTATTAGGACTGTGGTTGCTGCAATTCCTGCTTCAGTTAGGCAAACATTTTCTAGTTCGACTCATAGTTTGATGGGCTTATTCCATCCGGTCTTAGATGGAGTTCATGATGTGAATTCTGAAATTCTGGATAGCACAAGTGATTTTCAGTTTCCTAGTGACCAAAACCGTAGTTCACCTATCAGTGTTGGTGGTAATGTTGACTTTCAGACTACGGCCACAAATTCTACCCCACATGTGGCTGCTGCTAATGCACAAGAGGCAACACCAACAGTGGGTATTGAAGGAGCTTTCATCTCTAATTTGCTTCATCAAATGATGCCCTTCATAGCTCAAAATGTAGCCTTGGGATCAGAAGTGGCATCTTCAGGGAGAGATGCTGGTAATACAGAAGCTTCAACACAGGCAAGCATGATTTGTTCCTCAATTCTCTTGTTTTCTTTCATCCTTGTAGCATTGTGGATGGTTCTTTTTTTGGGTACATGGGATGGGAAGGGGAAGCTATGGATTATTCTACTAGAATATAGATAATCAACCTTCAATCATTCAACAAATTTAAAATCTTTGATATTTTTGTGTCATCCACTGTGAACATCTGGCATTTCAAGTAACCATGGTATTTCAAGTACAGGCTTCAGACTCAAATGTTGGCACTTCCTCCAGGCCACTAGGTGACCCTTCATTTGCTGGTCCTAGCAAGCGTCAAAAGGTAAGTAATGTTGTCTTTTGTTGGATATAATTTTTGAAGGAAGGGTTATTACCGTTGTTCATGATGGAATTATTTTTCTTTTTTTTTTTTTTGGAAAATCTGTGAATGCAGAGGGAGTGATTTATCTTGAAGTCCTGTATATGAAAGCAACACTGGTGCGCTTGAACTCTTATGGCAACATCGAATTAGGGCGAAACGTTTAGAGGAACATAGTTTTATTGTTTCACTTATTTCATTTATTTTGAAGATTGATAAAGCATATGCCCATATGTAAAAAATTTTGCATGTAACAAATTTTCTTTCTTTTCTTTTTAGTATAGGTGGTGATTCAAACTTGACGCCACTCTTAGAATCACTTGTACCAAATTTATATTTTTTGATTTGCTTCTTATTTGTTCAGTAATTCTATAGTCTAGCGGAAAATTTAATATATGGATGGACAAAAATTGACCAATTTTATATTGCACGACTCGATACATTCTTTTAACTTGGGTGGAATCCAACTTTTATATATGAAACTTCTAACCATGGGATGGTCCGAGTTGGTTTTCTTCATCTTCAAACATGCAGGGATCGAAAATTTTAACGCTCTTGTGAGGCTGTCGCAGGGGGAACGACATGTCGTATTAAGTGCACGACGTGCATAAACTTTCAGATCATGTCTGGTTACCATATACATAATGACACAAAAGGGCATAGTTAGAGAGTACCTATGGAGAGGGAAGAGGCATAGCATGAGTGTGTTATGTGTATGGTAAGGGCTTCCGGCTTATCTTGGTATCAGAGTCTAGTTATACTTGTATGATATATACTTCAACGATGAGTAGGGAGAAAACTTCAAACCCTAATTTCCATTAAATCCTTGTTTTCTGTTTTCTACCATATTCTTTCTAAGTGGTATATCGGCTGGAAACTAGTAACTGCTTGAGCCCTTTATTTGTGGAAGGTAGAACAACTTTTAGACACAACGTCACGTACCAAACATGGCTTGCCAAACACCTACCCCTACTACTGAAACAATTCTACAACACCCTTCACCTTCTGAAATTGTAAACCTCACTTCGTCACATTCTTTTTCATCTCCCTTAAGAAGAACACTTTCTTCTCGAATACCCTACCTGAAGATGCATAGGTTGGAGAATCTCTTCTTCCTCTTCTCAGTCCCTACAACATTTACAGACGATCTGGATCATTGACTAGATCTATTAGATCTCTTATCTCTTCTAGAAGATCTCTGTCAAAGGAATATGTTCAGGCTTCCCGCATGGATCAATGCTCTCTCCAAAGCTCATCAGCTGAACAATACGTGACCTTAGAGATCTCACCTCCATTAATTCCTAAATGGAGACAAGAAGGATATTCTCATATTCACTTCGGAGCAATAAGACTTATCCTCAGTCTACATGGAAGGCGTGGGCTTCCAGTCACTGCTAGAGTGTCACTTCTTGACACCAGGTTTCTACAATATGAGCATGCGGTCATTGGGATGTGTCTCACCACACTACATGTTGGGAGTGTGGTATTAACATTTTTTTCAAACTACAATCTCTGGTTGAGAGATCCTCATCTCACTACCGCCCTTAAAGTACAAGTCCAGCTCACAGGAGCAGCTCAAGTGACATCATCCATAATGGCTACTTTGCACCATCAAATTATTTATAAATTACAAGATCATGCAGTATCTATCACAGCCGTCTGTCTCAAATGATGCTCTGCTCGTCTTGGCTGATACTGAGACTACACCAACAATAGTACAGATACCTAGGCAACTGCCTAGAAGTGAGCTTGAACAGCTCATTCCAAAAGACTGACTGACCAACTACGAGAGGCTCCACGCCACCTCTCAGCAAATCCAGATCACAGAATCTTCTTTCAGAAGAAATACTGATGGCACGGTGCAGACCACTTTCCAACCACCTCGACACTCCACAAGATCTTTGCCTGTATTCCAAACTATGATGGTCCAGCCATTAGAAAAGGAAAAGAAACATTTTCCCATCAAAGTAGTAACTCCAGATAACCACTATGTCTATCCTATGAAGATAGATGGTCATTGTCCTTGGGATCTCCCAGGTTCTAGCATGTGTGACCCGGACTGTGACTGCTACGACAACTATTGGGAAAATGAATACGACCATCCTCTGTCTAACAATAATTGGAAGAAACTTACAAAGAAGTCCAGAGCTTCGTGTAGGCCTCCCCAGGTCCTCAAGAAAGATTATCTTGACAACAGCCTATGGATAGGCATCCATGAGAAAACCAAGCAAAAGAAGTCTCTTCCAATTTACGAGATTGCCTTAGAAATCATCAGAAAGGAAGAACAACGGCAACAGCCTTCTCCTACTCCTCCGCCTCCTGCACTACCATTGGTGTAGCCTTGCATGATGTTTTCTCCAACCTCATATGAAGCAGATTTTCCCCCGCTAGCTCAACAGACCGACCAGAATATGAAAATCTCCACGAGACCTTTTACTCACTCAACTAAGGTTGATACTGAAGGCCAGATCACTCTGATCACTCAAGCTGAAGAAGTCCTCAACTGGCAAACAAAGAATGCAGCAGTATAAAACAAAACTTTGCAACGGATCGACTTCAAGATTGATCAAGTTCTTATAAGAACCAAACACATTGATTAAATGGTTGATTCATTCATTGCATTTGCCCAAAACATGTACAGAGACTTACAAGGAAAAATTATCCAGCTTGACAAGGATCTAAAATCCTTGATTACCCAAAAAAGATTTGGAATGGAGTTTATCCAGAAGGAAGCTGAGATCAGGAGATTAAAGAAACAACTAGCCTAGGTTGAAGTAGATCTTCACAAGCCGACAGAAGCACCGGCTTCTTACAGCCCATTCTCTACACAAATGTCTCACAACCCTTTTCTCCCCACACCTGAACCAGCTTATTCTCCTTCAGCAAAAATAAGATGTATCCTGATCCACCTCCTCAACATATGATGTTATAATACCTTCTGAACACGAAGATGTTTCTTCGCCAGAAGAAGAAGAAGATCTCTCAAGTGATGATAGTGAAACAGAGAGGATGGATGTTACGACATTACTCATGGCTAATCGGCCCAAGACCCACATGTAGAAATACCTGAAGATGATCCAATATTGGATTTTGGGGTTCCGGGAACCCAGCAATAACAGAGGCCTAGCTCAGGTCCATGGTTCACTTTGGATGATGTTTCCCCATCCAAATGGAGAGACCGACTTGCAGAATTCAAAGCTTGGCTAGATGTCCAAATGCTTTAAGAAGGAGTAGACTCTCACACTGTTCTCAGAGAGTTTATATCTCGAACCATTGGAACACTCCAAGACTGGTTTGCTTCCCTTGGAGAATACCACAAGGCCCAGTTTTGCCATTTAAATGTTCTATAAGCCATCAATGCCATTTTCGCTGAATTCCTCGGAGACGCATCATTGTATAGCAATCAACTGCGTCAGTAGTTTTTTGACATGCACTGCTGTTCACTCCTTTTAGCGCTTTCAATTACTCCTATGAACCATCTCCAGTAACCTATAACCTATCTCCCTTGTTTAGACCAACTCCTTCTCCTGCACCTACCAGATATGAGCCCAAAAGCCCATCTTTTTCGGAAGAATCCCAGGCTATGAAAAGAAAGATTGACAAGGGCAAAGATAAGATGTATCCTGATCCACCTCCTCAACACATGAAGTTAATACCTTCTAAACCCGAAGATGTTTCTTCGCCAGAAGAAGAAGAAGATCTCTCAAGTGATGATAGTGAAACAGAGAGGATGGATGTTACGACGTTACTCATAGCTGATCCTCCACCAACTACATCACAAACTGGCCCTTCACCTACTACAGACTCTACCAGTGGCACTACAGGTCCTACAGGGCCTCCCCAGGCCCAAGACCCACATGTAGAAATACCTGAAGATGATCCAATATTGGATTTTGGGGTTCCGGGAACCCAGCAACAACAGAGGCCTAGCTCAGGCCCATGGTTCACTCTGGATGATGTTCTCCCATCCAAATGGAGAGACCGACTTGCAGAATTCAAAGCTTGGCTAGATGTCTAAATGCTTTGAGAAGGAGCAGACTCTCACACTATTCTCAGAGAGTTTATATCTCGGACCATTGGAACACTCTAAGACTGGTTTGCTTCCCTTGGAGAATACTACAAGGCCCAGTTTTGCCATCTAAATGTTCTATAAGCCATCAATACCATTTTCGCTGGATTCCTCGGAGACGCATCATTGTATAGCAAGCAACTGCGTTAGGAGTTTTTTGACATGCGCTGCTGTTCATTTAGGAGGACAGACATTGAAAAGCATTATCAACGCATGGTCCAGCTCTATTATTTGCTAAATGGCTACAATGACATTAACCTGCAGCACACTTATATTGCCTCTCTCCCTGAAGCATTGCAACCAGAATTACATAGAAGTATTACCGCCACTCGCAGGGCAATGAATGCTATCACTATTGGGGAAATACACCAAATGACATTAGCTTGTCTAGACAAAATGTGTGAGCAACAGAAGTTGTTCAAGGATATTATTGACAATAGTAAAGCCTTGAAAAAATGTTTGCCAGAAGTCCCACCTTGCCATCAAATGCAAGGAAAAGAATTGTGAATACAAACTAAAGAAAAAGGGTCACTACAAGAAGTATCCTAGCCCTTTCGGATCCAAGCCTCCTTTCAAATACCTAAAAGGGAAGAAATCAGTTAGGTACTTCAGAAAGAGAAGATTGGGAACAAAGAAGTCTGATCGATGTTACATTTGTGGAAACAGGGGGCACTGTGTGAAGAACTGTCCCAAAAATCCTAACAAGGCCGTCAAAACTCCTACAACATATCCAGCAGGCCTCTCATATCTCTCTAAAAGATGATGATATTGAATCCTTGTTCTTTGAACAAGATGAACCAGATGAAGAAACTGTTTTCGCTCTTAGAGAAGACACTGATTATGATCAGACCCAATCTCTGTCTTCAGAAAGTTCTGAATCTGACTCTGAGGCCCATTTTCCTTCCTACTTGGCCCAACATATTCAATCATCTCACCCAACCTATGGCCCAGACACTATTCCTATCCCGCTGGTCCCATTGCATATTTTATCCAGCAAATATGAACGGCCCATAAGTGTTATTGGATTCCTTGATACTGGAGCCCATAAAAGCATGATGAATTTCGCCATCTTACCTCCAGAATATTGGGTTCCGCATACAGAATATTTCAAAGCAGCGGATGGGAACATCTTTAAAACCAACTTAATCACCAAACAGCCCATTGTAATTCAGTTCTTTCTGACTTGTGTTCTTTGGACAAAAGTCATTGGATCAGATCTTTCGGACAAAGACTTATTGATTGGTTTCGACTTATACCAATAAGCAAAATATTTGAAAATCCTCCCAACTTGATTAAAATACAAAAGGAACTTTCAGCCATTCACCGCTGTTCCTAGGCTATATTCCTTAGCCGATGCCTCAGCTGAATTCCAAGAATACAAAGAACTCCTCCTAAAGTCCTGTGCAGATTCTCACGTACATTTTCATCACCATCACCCCTTATAGAGGAACCCAGAGTTCTCTGTCCATCTTCCATTCAAGCTCAATGAAGATATAAACCCAACCAAAGCATCCCATCTGGGGATGAATCCTGCAGATTTAGCCTTAGCCTAAGAAGAATGCAGGCAACTGCTCCAACAAGGCCTCATTGAACCTATATCCTCTTAATGGGCTTGCCAAGCCTTTTATGTGAAAAAGAGATCTGAAAGGCTAAGAGGGAAAAAGAGGCTTATCATTGATTACAAACCTCTCAACCATTTCCTTCAGGATGATAAATTCCCTCTACCAAAGCCTGAAGCCTTATTCACCCAGCTCCATGAAGCCTAAATCTTTTCAAAGTTTGATCTTAAGGCCGGATTTTGGCAATTAGGGATCAAACCTTCAGACAGACCCAAAACTGCTTTTTATATTCCCACGGCCCAATACCAATGGACTGTCCTTCCATTTGGTCTAAATACAGCCCCTTTTATTTTTCAAAAGGGCATGACAAAAATATTTGAGTCCATTCTCCACATTGCTCTCATTTATATTGATGACATCCTCCTGTTTTCAAAGGATTTCACGGCTCACAAAACTCTCTTATCCTTTTTTCAAACCATAGTGGATTCCCATGGCATCATGCTATCAGAAAAGATAAGCTCTTTAGCCCAGACTGACATTGACTTCCTCGGGATGAAGTTCAAAGACGGGAAGTATCAGCCAGGACCACACATTGCAGAAGAACTGTTAAAGTTTCCTGACAAGGACCTATCAGTAAAGCAAATACAACAATTTCTTGGCATCGTCAATTACATCAGGAAATTTATTCCTCATGTCGCCACTCACACTAGTCAATTGTCAAGAATGCTTAGAAAAGCTACACCGTCATGGAAAAAAGAACAAACAGAAGTAGTCAAAGCTCTAAAAGCAGTGGCTTTAAATTAGCCACCTCTAAAGATTCTCAGTACGGGATATCGTACCCTTCAGACTGATGCTAGTGACACCCACTGGGGTGCTGTCCTTATTGAAGAAATCAAAGGAGAAAAGAATATCTGTGGACATGCTAATGGAGAATTCCCAGAGCCACATAAACACTACCACTCAGTGTATAAAGAGATATTGGTTGTCAAAAACAGGATTAAAAGATTTGAGTTCCACCTCATAGGATACCACTTTACAGTAGTTATGGATAGCTCATCTTTCCCGAAGATCCTAGACTTCAAGAACAAGTCTCTCCCAGAACCACAACTATTGAGGTTAAAGGACTAGTTCACCAAGTATAAATTCATAGTCCAGCATATTAAGGGAAAACATAACTTAGTTCCTGATTTCCTGTCTAGACACAAGGAGCTTCACCTCATCAAGTCACACTTCACATTTCCCTTAATACTCATGGCCTCATCATCCTCCCCAAACACTCCTAGCTATCTCGTCTCCACACCAGATAGTTTTTCACCTGGCTGTTCTCCCAACCAGCCTATCCCAAAAATAGCCCAGTTCGCAAAAAATCACCTGTTTCATTATCTGAGTGTCAGGAATACCCTGAGAGGGTTACTCCCCTCCTCATCCACCTTTATTCCTAACAACCCATTCCTCACATGTTTTAGCATCCATCCTGACAGAGACCTCATCCTTGAAGATCTATGGCTCCTTTGGTGTATGATAACTTTATATTCTACAGGGATAGAATTCCCCCTCCTAGCACTGCACCAACGTACTCTTGACAGCACAAATAGGACTCTCCTATTTAGGTTCTTGGAGTGGTTCAAACCTATTTCAGCATGGCAGTACAGTCTTAGGCGACTCATAAAAACCCATGGAATCGAAGAAAGGCCCATTAGGACTCAGCCCAACATCAGAACCATGGTTATCATGCATAGGTTTTTCTCTAGAAAGCCCGATGGGCTTCTTTGGACCCAAAACGCTGAGTATGAATGGAGGACTTATGAGGCCTCTATTATAGAAAAAGACATTATAGGACCACTAAGAAGACAGCTGGCAGAGCATCTCTGTGAGATCAACGAATATCAGCCTCTAATCCTTCCCCATGTGAATTGTATGTCTCTCGGACCCATCAGGTCTCTCACCAATGAACCCATAGATTGGTCCCATCCAATCTGGCAGGATTCTCAGGATCCAATGGACACCGAAGCACGAGAAGCCACCAAAAGTGCTGACCCACCATCACCTGTTGAACACAACCAATGGCCAAAAGACTTTTTTGGAGTGGATGACTCGGACGACTTTGACTATGACACATTTAATCTGTCAACAACGCCATGATTAAAGCTAAAGCCTGTCGGCCATGATGTACAATAGGCGTGATAATAAGTGTCTTTATTTTTATCTTTATTCATTTTTCACTCTGTAAGAATCTTTTACTTTAGAGTGTCGGTAACCAGTTGCTAGCCGGTTACCTGTAAAAATTAGAGTCTCCAAGTCTATATAAGGAGACACTCTCTTCAGTTGTAGCCAGACTTGGCAAAAAGGCTTTCTCTGAAATAATATTCTAGTTCTCTCCTATGGCTTTCTAAATTCTCCCTATTTCTCTTAAAAACCTTAAATATTATACCTCTATAATTAAAGATAAGTATGCTCTATACTTATCTCGATAAAGGATCTATGTGTTAAAAATATCTTTATTATGATGTTAAATGCGACGATCTCGTTATCATGCACATAATAATGCAAAAAGGCACAACCAGATGATAGAAAAAAAAGAGACATAGTTATGTGTATGGCAAGGGCTCCGGCTTATCTTGGGAACCTGTCTTGCTGTCTTTACGTATATCTAAACAAGAATCTAACAGATAAGCCACTTTCTCCAACCACTCCTCGACGACTTTTATGAAGCCGCCATCTTTTTCCCGTGTTCTGCACTTGTGAACGGTTTAGAGTGTGTTATGTTGGGGCAAGCAAAGCGCTTCACCGAGAATTAGACAGAAAATGGGTTGGGGAAATCTCTTCTTCGCTGTCCTGATAACCTTCTCAGTAGCTCTGATTACATACAATATTCTCATCTCTGCCAATGCACCTCTCAAGCAAGACCTTCCAGGTCCATCTACTACATCTTCCTCTTTTCTTTCTGTTGATCCCATAATCAAGATGCCACTTGAGAGGTCCAGGAGATACGGTTCTGCCAAGAAGAGGCTGTTTCACACTGCTGTTACAGCCTCCGATTCAGTTTATAACACGTGGCAGTGTAGGGTAATGTACTACTGGTTCAAGAAGTTCAAGGATGGACCTAATTCTGAGATGGGTGGCTTTACCAGGATCTTGCACTCTGGAAAACCTGACAAGTTCATGGATGAGATCCCAACCTTCATAGCCCAGCCTCTTCCGTCTGGCATGGATCAGGTATTTATCTGGGTTTCTTTTACTTTCTCTATATGTACTTTTGAATTCTAGCATCAGTTGAATTTGGGACTTGGTTACCTAAATTGAGAATTTGATGGCTGTTTTGGAAGTTTTAATTTATGGGTTTGTGGGCTGAGGGATGAAATTTTCTGGGTATTTTGAAATGTTCTCCAAGTTCTACACGTTTGGCATCCTTACCTCTATAACAAATCGAATCCTAATCCGTTAAACAAATACTGAAACGGGGGTGTGTTAGATTTTAATAATGAAAATTCGAACGATTGAATTATGATGGGAAACGCCTTCATTTGGTTGGTAACTGGATTTTGCAAATATAAATTTCGGGAATTTTGAAAACGCAAGTATGAGATCATTTTGGATCCTTCATGCTTAATGAAGCAGGGATTAGAATATGCCTCATCTTGGAGACATATTTTTTTGTTTGCTGTAACTAGAAATGACTTACCATCCCCTGATGACAGGGTTATATAGTCCTGAACAGACCTTGGGCATTTGTGCAATGGCTTCAACAAGCAGACATAAAAGAAGAGTACGAATCACTAAACTCTCTAGCTTCGTGTAATGGTTCAATCTGTGTTTTAGTAGATTCGACTTATGTATGCTATTCTTCCCATATACCCAGTTACATACTAATGGCAGAGCCGGATCATATAATTGTTAAGCCTATGCCAAACTTATCTAAAGATGGGCTTGGAGCTGCATTTCCTTTCTTTTATATTGAGCCTAAGAAGTATGAATCAGTCCTCCGAAAGTACTTCCCTGAGGACAAGGGACCAATAACAAGCATTGATCCTATAGGAAATTCTCCTGTCATCCTTGGAAAGGTCTGAGTTTTAATATTCCCTTGTCAATGATGTATTTGCCTTTAGGTTCTTAGCCTTATCTTGCTTTTCTGTTAAAAACTGTTAGGAATCTCTTAAGAAGATTGCTCCCACTTGGATGAATGTTTCCTTGGCAATGAAGAAGGATCCTGAAACAGATAAAGCTTTTGGTTGGGTGCTTGAAATGTGAGATTTTTGCAATTAACTTTTTTTACTCTGTTGACCTTACAGTAGGTTATTGACCTTTTTTTTTCTTTCATTTTCTTTCTTTAATATAGGTATGCTTATGCTGTTGCATCTGCTCTTCATGGTGTTAGGAACATATTATACAAGGACTTCATGATTCAGGTTTTAATTAGACCAGCTCCTCTCCTTGCTCTACTTGAGTCTGGCAGAACATAGGATGTTGCCTTGAAATTCTTGCCAAATTTTCTTTTTTGCAACTTTAGCATAATGATGCCAATGTTTTGCTAGAATTCAAAATTTTATCCCTGCTTTTTCATTTCACAGCCCCCATGGGATACGGAAGTTGGCAAGAAGTTCATAATTCATTACACTTATGGATGTGACTATGATATGAAGGTATTGGCAGCACAGTGATGCAGTTGTTTCAGTCTATTTTCCTGGGAAAGGAAAAATGGAAATAGGAACAATTGCTTCCAACCTTTGGATTTATTGCAATACAATTATTTGCTTTTTTCCTGGTTGAGTGATAGTTTTGGCTTTTCCTGATCTATGTTCAGGGTAAACTAACATATGGAAGGATTGGAGAATGGAGGTTTGACAAAAGATCCTTTGACAGTGTTGCACCCCCTAGGAACCTTTCGTTGCCTCCACCTGGTGTTCCAGAAAGTGTGGTATGTTTCTTCTTCCTTGATAGTCCTAACTTGTTGCAGAGTAGTACACGTGAATTTTAACATCATCAATTTAAAAATAGGCCTGTGCATTTTTTTTTTCTGCTTGGAGTTTCTTACTTTTTTATCCTTTCACTACGCACAATGTTGGATTTTTCCTATAATTACATTGAAGTAATGGATGCAATTGGCATTTAGTTATGCTTGCTGAGAGCATTTCCATACCAAGTCAAAATCAATTCTCATCAGGGCATTGCTGTTAGTGGTGGATAAAAAAAGCATTATGTGTTAACTAAATTTAATTTACACAAATTCTGCCTGGGCTTTGGACAAATTATGAAATAAGTCCTTTTCCATTATGTCAAATGGATGTAAAAATAAAATACCATGAAATATCATTCCTTAAAACATTCTCAGATCCATTGCAGTAGTTAATTCCATTTTAATGGTAGAAAAGAACAGTCTCAATGTGATAGCAGCTTTAGGGATGGAACTTTGGTGGGAGGAGAGCCTTGCATGTGGTTTAGGCATGACCCTTCCAACCTTGAAATTACTCACTGAGGCTTTACTTGAACCTAACATTTACATTCTTTGGACATTCATGGACAAATACAAGTGCTTGCTTTGGTTGTTAAAAGTAAGATACTTCCCTTTATACTGGTATTGGTATGTGATTTGAGACCACTAGAAGAAATAATGATTTTGCTTTGGTGTCTGTTTTGAAGTTTCTTGTCTTCGCTTTTAAGTGAAAAAAAGAATATCATATCTGTTGCTTGCTCAGTGGAGCTTTACAAGTAAATATTACATTGGCAGGTGACTTTGGTGAAAATGGTGAATGAAGCCACAGCAAATATTCCTAACTGGGGATCATAGAAGATTTTAGGGTGGCAGCTGTCAAGACATCACTATTTATTTACTTATGCACTCTTTATGCATGAAGATGCCACATTTGACCAACATTTGTACAATCTACATGTATGCTTTATCAGTTTGGATTACACATAGGCCCCAGTAATAGAACTATGCTGCCTGTATCTTTGGTTACAAGAAATATGTAGATGTTTTTGCAAAGAATAATATATCTAACTTTGTAATCGCATGAATAGACTTCTCCGTTGGAAATCATTCTGTAGCATATACGCCAGAGGAACAAGACTTGTC
This sequence comes from Hevea brasiliensis, assembly GCF_030052815.1. Lineage (NCBI taxonomy): Eukaryota > Viridiplantae > Streptophyta > Magnoliopsida > Malpighiales > Euphorbiaceae > Hevea > Hevea brasiliensis. Next base: position 1,561,831 of record NC_079503.1, on the reverse strand, counting down.
ACTGTTGTTTATGATTTGATTTTACAAGCAGTGGTTTATCGATTAGCAATTTTGGTGATGAGAGTGATAATATCCTTCTTATTTTACAACTATGTTACCATGTGAGCCATTTTGTTGTTAAAGACTCCTTGCAAAATGAGGGTAACGTGGCGTAGATCAACTCTTCTCAGAGCCTGTAAGTGTAAAAGACAATTTGTGTAATATTTAATTGGGAAAGGAGAGAGAATAACTTTTAATGTTATCATAAATAAAAGTAATTAGAAAGTTGACAAAGCTCCTTAATTATAGCTGGACGTTTTCACTCCAACACGCAACTCCACATTATTGTAAGACTTTGCAAGTGCGTGTAAAGGGTTGAAACTCGTACGGAGGAAATAAAACTCGGCCCCTTCTTAACTTTGGGTCAATTGCTCTTTCAAGCCTCATTTTAATGGCTTTATTTATTTTATGAAAAATAATTTATATATAAATTTAAAAAATATTTTTTATTATTTAAAATATTAAATTAATAATATATATTTTTATTATATTTATAAATATTTTTATATTTTAATAAAATTATTAAAATTTAAAAAATAAAAAATTATTTTCATTAAAAATAATTTAATTTTTTTTTAATTAGAAAAATATTTTTTATTAATTTATTTTTTTAATATTCAAACACTAAAAAATATAAAAAATATTTTTTAAAAAACAAAACGTAGCCTAATTTATTAAATATTTTACTAATTTGAATTTTTAGTTAAGTATAAGTAAAAAAAACTGCTTTTATATGTTTCATAAAAATAAATTTATTTTTATTTTCACCTAGTTTAATAAAATATTTTCTTCTTTCACTTTTTTGGAATATTTTTTAAATATTAGTTTATTTAAGAAAATTAAGAAGTATTAATTATTTTTTATTTTTTTAATTTTATCCTTATCTCTACCAAACATTGGCGGAACTATAAAATTTTTGTGGGGAGGCCAACTAAGGATATATATTTAATTAACCAAACTAAATTAGACTAATCAAAATTTTTATTGATGATAAAATCCTAACCAAATCAACTGTAATAGAGAAAAAAAATTGATTTAATTAAAATTAAAAATATCCAATCAGTTGTTGATTATAATCGAATTAATTAAAAAATATAATATATATTTTATATAATTAATTATTAATAAAAATATATTTATAATAATATTATTTATAAGAGCTAATAAATATATTTATTATTAATAGGAAAACAATTTTAAATTAAATAGTATTAACAAACATAAAAATTAATCATAAAAAACAGTGATTACTATAATAGCTGGCAATCAAATCTCTAATTTTTCTTTCTTTATCAAATTTTCTAGGTGGTTGCTCGCTTGAATATTTATTCTTTGTTGAATAATCATAGTCTTTTACTTGGTCAATAGCTAATCACATGAAAGGCTATATTTTGCAATTTCCTTAATGAGTAATTTCTCTCAAATTAACTAATTAAACAATAAATATCCAACCAAAGCCCATTTCTCTTTGTCCAACTTCTTTTTATTATTCTTATTCTTGATTATAATATTATATTATGAGTCTGCAATTGCGAATAATAATAATAATGAATAACAGAGCAAATCTTCTGAAAGGGTTGGAATATATACCAATGGCAATATGTGATGAATCCATACCTTCATTTTTGAGGAGACTAGTGGGATGGTATATGTGCTTCATTGGGCATAAATGCATAAGCATCTGATAGTGGTGTCATACAATTTATATCAAACAAAAAGGAATATTTTATTTTATTTTATTTTTTATTAATTTCAACACTGGGGAGACTCCAGATGATATCTGGAACAAATGCAGTACTATACATATACACACAAAAGGGAGGTATATCAACCATCTCGATTCAAAAGACAGGCTTACATGAATACAAACATGCATATAATCCATGATGCTATTACTTTGATCATAACATGGTACCTTTTAGAAATTTTTAAAGGATCGTAGGCAAAAGCATCATTCAGTCGATAGTGGGATGGGTAGAAGAGTCGGTTAATGTGCCCATCCATGCAGGTGGTAGCATTCCAGTTTGCTCCTGAACAGTCTTAAACAAAGGAGGCAACATCTTATAAACCCCAGCAACCTCGTTCATAGCTCCTTCATTAATCTCCCCACCATTCCCATTACTCCAAATGCTGATCTTTGGCTGCATTCCTCGAATAGCCTCAGCATTAACCTTCGCAATTTCTTGAAACATTCCACCATTAATCATCAAGAAATCCCTCAGGGCACTATAGTTGCCGCCCAATGCATCGAGAAGGGTTCGTAGATACACGCCTTGTGCTTGGGCTAGAGCCACCATTCCTTCAGCCTCTTTCTGCTTAGCATATAACTCTCCATCGGCAACTTGCTGACGTGCGTAAAATGCAGCATCTGCAATTGCCTTTTGAGCCTCTGCCTCTTTCTCCTTTTCATAAAGAATTGCTTCTGCTGTTTTCTGTTTCTTGTAGAGGTCCCAGTTCGCTTCTTGCACCTTTTATATACATGAAATATATTGTATCAGGGAACTCAGGCCATATTATTTTTCATTTGTTTAATTTAGGTGGAGTCATGGAATCCATATCCTGATATAATTATTGGAATAGATTTGACTAAATGGGCTGTTCCAAATTTAAGTCATTGTTACTTTTCTTAGATCTCTTCGAAGATTACAATGAAGCTTTCCAAGGATCATCATCCACGAAATTTCCCTTCTTTAGTGTCTATCCGTGTTGATCATTGTCAATTACAAATGCAGAGGAAAGTGATATTTGGACAACCGATATATATATATATATATATGACAAGTCAAGAACAAAATAATTATTATGCAGTCAAGATTGTGAAGTTGTAATAAATTGGATGTTTCACTCAAAACAAATTTATGAAAAACAAAAAAACAAAAACATAGGATGCTTGAGGGAGAATTTCTTACATATCTACAACCAAAATGAGTTTCTTTGCTTAATTAGCTTAACTAAATGTCTTAACTTTGAATTTCGATGAAAAAAATATTTTTTAGAATCAGCAAGATTTTAATCTTTAAACTACGACTTACATAGTGCTTGGTTCAAATCAAATTTAAAATTCATTTTAATTAAATGAATTCTAGTTAAAATTTATTTGAAAATAAATTTCACAGTTTGATATCATACAATTTAAAATATAAAATTATAATTCATATTTGCTGTAATTTTATAATTAAAATTCATTTATCCTCACTTTATAAACTACCCTCAATAATAAAATAAAAAAATTATAATTTAATCCTCTATAAGAAAACACTCATGTTTAATAAATTTATAACAATTAATAAATATATAAATTAATGAATAATACACATGAGAGATCGATTTAACAACATAAATAGTTTCATCGTCTAAGTATATAACGATAGAGAAAGGTAGAGCAGAGAAAAGGGAAGAGAAAGGTAAGAGAGGAAGAGGGTGTATTTGTGAGAAATACATGGACATTTTAATAAAAAAAAAATTTATTTTCAATTGTGGAAATCATTTTAAATCCGTACTAATTATAACCAATTCTATGGCATTCTATTCTAAAACTTTTACCATTCAATGCAAGATATATGAAATTTAATTAAATTTCATAAAATTTTGTGAAATTCATTTTAACCGAACAATCCTTAGTATTTATTATTTATTTTTTTTAAAGTATATTTATTATTCAGTTAATTACTAGCTTAACCAAATCAAATTTGGTAAGGCAGACAATTGAAATAATTATCCGAATTCTGGTTTAAATAGATGGAAAATTCTTTTTCTTGCCAAAATAAAGGATAAATGAAGCTGTTTAATTAGTGATTAGTAGTTAGTATTTACCTTGGTCTCGTACTCCACACTAGCTTTGCTCAAAAACTCTGCTTTTAGCTTCTCAGTTCTGGTCAAAGCATTCATCCTCTCCACGTCCCTCTGTAGCTCAGCCTCCCTCAGTGAAACTGCTTTTGTTGCTTCCACTTCTGCCACCTGTGCCTCCTTGGTCCATCCTGCCTTCTTCTTGGCCAACTCTGCGTTCGCCTCCGCCACCTCTGCCTCTCTTTGGTTCTCATAAATCTTAACCTGAGTCTTCACCTTTATCTCCTCCTTCTTCCCTTCTCCTTGTCTCTGTGTTGATACTATCTTCGTCTCCGCATCGATTTTCGCTGCATTTTGCAGTGTTTGTCCGTCCCTTTCTTTTGACCCTATCTCTCCTTTCATTTTTGCCTCTGCTACATCAACTTTAGCTTGATTTGCAGCCTCCATTTGAGTCTTTTGACCCAAATAAGAGAAGTACTCGTGTCCAGGGACATCAACTAGTTGTTTAACATTAGCGTTGTATATTAATAATCCAAACTGGTTAAGTTCAAGCTGAACTTTCTCAAAAACTTCTTGTTTAAACTCTTTGGTTCCTCTGAAAATCTCTTCCATGGTCATGGAAGCAGCAAGAACTCTAGTTTCTCCTTCGATGATGCCCTGGACGAGCTCCTTGACATGGTGAGAGAGCTTGTCATGCGGAGAGATAAGCTTTGCATATCTCAGAAGGCTCAGCTCGTCGTCTGCGCGAGGACCAATTGTGAAAACAGCAGGGAGGACAAAAGGGAGCTTCTCTGCGCTCATGGCTTGGACTTCAAAAGTGTAGTTGACAGGCGAGACATCAAAGACAGAACAGGACTGGCCTGGGAGGACCCATGCTTTCTTTGCAAGCTTTACGTCTGAGATACCAACGCCGGTAATCACCAGATACTCTGAGGGGCTTGCAACTCTATACATGATTCTCTATACAGAAGCAGAAACAGGAGGAGAAAAAATGTTACGATGAACTAGCCGATGAGTGGAAAATATATACATCAATGGGATGATAGTGGAGAAAGAATATTTATCCTGAGTTATTACAATGGAGTTTTCATTGAATTTTAATGCTATTTGAGCATATACTTCTGGCATGATACGACCATTCGTTTGTGCATAACATTTTCGGAGAGTTGAAATTATGCAACCATTTAAAACAATTAATTTGTTTTCATTATTGGAAGGGAATAATAATAATAATCATCCCATCATTGACTCATGAATATGAGATTTTACCATTATTTTATTTTAGGGGCAAATTCCAAGTTGCAAAAGAGAAGCAAGAGTTTTCAAAAACCAGCAAAAACCACAGAAAATGACATTAACGTGTACCCAGTCTACATAATTGGCCAACCTCCATGCTTAAATTGAAGGTGGGGGAAATTCACCTCACTCGGAGGCCATGTAGGGGTCACCAGAATTTGATTATAATCTAAAAATCAAATTCAACTAAGTAATTTTTAAATTTTTAATTGAAACGGTTCAATTCAATTTGTATTTTTCAGAAAATTTAATTTTTTGTTCAAAGAAACCGAACTGCCCGAACTTTTGAATTATTAATACGGAAGTTTGAGCTTTTTATTGTAAAGATGCAGACTTAGGCCCAGCCCATACCTAAACAAACCCACAATCCCTTACGCCTCAACAAATAAACCTTTTATTCGTTCATGCCCTCTACCCCTCCCGCCTATTGCTTTGGCCTTCTGCCTCTGGCCGAAGGGCTTTGCCCTAGGTTTTTGGCAATTCTCCCCTTCGGACGACTCTTCGCTGTCCCCTGGCCATCGCGATTCTTTCTTCTCTGCATCGTCCTTTGTCCTGGTCCTCATCCTCTGGCCATAGAGATAGGAGACTCGTCCACCGCGATTCTTCCATCTCTGCAGATTTGAAGCTCAAGCAATCTTTTGCCCTAGGTAGACTCAAAGCTCATGTAATCTTTGCAGCAAGGTAAAGTGAAGGTCGAGTTTTTGGTGAACAATGGGATTTTGGGTGCAAAATAATGGCAGGGTTTTTGATTTGTTTGACTTGTTTCTACATTATTTTGTTAAAATTTGTTGAAAATTTTTGTTAGTTTGTTACTTTGATTGATTATTTTGTTAATCTGATATTCTGATTGATGTTTTGCTTCTTGACTTCAAGTTACTGGAATTGGGACTTGGGCAAATGAGGTATTGGCTATGTAGAACTGCGGCGTTTTGTTTACTTGGGCTTCTTCTAAATTGACAAACCAAACTGAACTGATTCAGTTCAATTCTTCTGTCATTTGTTCTGTTCGAAACAAAACCGACCAATTACACACCTCCATCGCCATGTCAGTATCAGTTTGATAGTTTTACATTATATTTATTCAAAACAGAGCATACAAATGAGTACAGCTCTGTGGGTTAAAAACTTAAATTAATTATTCATCATTTAGCAAAGACTTTTTTTTTGGGGGTGGGGTTGGGTTGCAGCCATCAACCATGATACATCATTGCCAATCCAAACATCATTATCAATTATCATTTATCACTTGTTAGAGATTAGTGTCATCATGCACCACAATTTCTTCTCACATTAAACAGGATATGGCAGTGCTACCATATCACTCTCCATTCAAATCAATAGATTGGAATTAGCAGAGTAATTGGACAAAACAATAACTCCAGCACACAAACAATAAACCAATTTCTAGCTAAGTTTATGAACCAACTTTTCCAGAAAATTTATACGTTCATAGATTTAAAACCCAAGTATACGATTGAAACAACACTTTCTATTGTCCAACTCAAATCTCAAGTCATTTTCTCTCACAGAAACTAATCCAGACGTCTCTAAACCCCGGGAAACTCACATGGCTGTGAATGCTTTCTTTCCACCACCAGAAGAACCAGCTGGAATCACTTTTAAAACATTGAACCTCACTGTCTTAGACAAAAGCCTATCAATTGAAGAAACGAATGCAGTAAGCACAAAGAAGAAGACTTATGATAACATGGTCTCCCTCTTTCACACGGAAGCATGGGGACATGTGAGTTGGAATATTAGAATGCCGCTTCTCATACCTAAGAGCAAGTAACCACATAAGTTGGAATTACAATGGCTACAAAATGAACAAAGAAACCTTGAATGCCCAAATTGAATATCTTGCCTCTGGTATTTTTTGATAAAATGAAGGTAATTACATCTAACAAGGTCCTCGTCATCTTTGCACTGTGGCAAGTACCAGCAAGTATGCGGCCTCTGATAGAAACATTACCAGTAAATGGGCACTTCTTATCAATATAAGTCCCTGCAACAACAATTAAAAAAAAAGGTGCTCTTTGTCAACAAGCCTGAACTGATTCACAAGCAGGAGGAGGATCTTACAACTACATCCAGCACATCAATGATTTGAATCAAGCAACTAAATCCTAAAGCCTATAATATTTTTCAAAATTTCAGCTCCAATTTACTTTAAAGACTATGTTAAGATACAATGGCATACAACTGATATGCATAACAAATAATCAACTTAAATGTGCTTATCAAATTTGTTAAAAAGATACATGGTTGTTTTGAAGTTCTTTCCACTGTAAGACCTATTTCTTACAAAATTGTACACAATAATAACACTCTAGAAGCTTATTTTGTGAATCTCTAAATATAATAACAAGAAAAAAAATGACAGAAAAAAGACGATAATATAGAAAGTATGATAATTTACAATCTAAAAACAATGGTGTTTAATCTAATTTCTGAGAGTTGCACATGGATAGCAAATTTAAGTAAAATGTACATCTGCAGATAGGGCAAAAATTCACAACTTTAGGATGGCACTTCAATTATAAACAATAATCCAGTTCAAAGTGTAATAATAAATTCACAACAAAGAATCAATTAAAAAATTTTCAAACATACAAGCATTTGTGGTGGTATATGCACATCAACGTCAACTATCTATCCAAATCAAAACAAATTGAACAGCATCTAGCGATCTTATTATTCAAAAAATAAAATGTAGATTGCCAACTTAAGCATTCCAATGACTAACTGAACAAAAATTCATCAAACCTTCAATTGCCTCTCTGGGTGTCTTAAAGCCCAATCCAATGCTCTTCCAAAACCGATTGCCTCCCTTTCCAGGCTCTTTCCTTTCCCCGACTTCTTCGAGCTACAAATTTCGAATAACAAATTGCAATTTCCCACATTTTAACAACAGCTATATAAAGAATAAGCCCACCTAGATCAATTGAAAAAAAGAAAAAAAGAGAAGCAAAATCTTACCTCAAGAATACCTTATGCTGCTTCAGAAATGCCTTCTCTGTCTGCAATTGTGTATATATATATATATATATATATATATATATATATATATATATATATATATATATATATATATATATATAAACTCTCATCATTGACACCATACACAACCACAAAAATGAAAAGTCACAATGGACCAGTATATGCATGTAATTCAGAGATATACTTAAGATATAGAGTTTGAAGAGAAACAAGAACCTGCTCGGCCATGGCTAGCGATAGCGGAAATTCGCCGAGCTTGAAGTCGCGAAGGAAGCTGAGCAGGCAAAAACCCTAGCCTGAGCCCAAGCAGATGAGAATGAGTGCGATCCCATACAAAGTGTTTGCCCTAATCGCTTCAATGACTGAACTAGAAAATTAGCCGTGCTGCCGATTAATAATTTTAATTTATATATATATTTTTTAATTTTAATATATAAAAAAATGTAATATTTATATTTTTTATTAATTATTTTAAATTTTATTTTTATTATTTTTATCACTTAAATTTTTTAATATATATATATATATATATATATATATATATATATATATATATTGCAAATTTCTTAACTTAGAATAATTATCAAATAATTTATAATAGAAAATGACTAGTGATAATATTATGAAGAAAAATATTAAATATTAGTCACATAATAATACTATAAAAAGAATATCACACTTTTTATTAATTATTTTGAGAAGCATAATAATTTCAACTCATATAAAGATGAGTTTCTCATATTAAACTTATATATATATATATATATATTAATTCAAATTAAATCAGATGAAAGTTAACAAGTAAATTAACAAAAAAATTTCATTACATTGATTTAAATTAATCAGATTAAGCAATTTGTGTGGATTGACGTCCATCATAATTTGCCAGCTTAATAAGATATAAAATTAAAAAAAATATTTTTTACTTAATTTTAACTGAAATTTAAGAATTTACAATTCTAAATACGATACTAATAATTTAAAGCTCATATATTATTTTTGTCACAGAAAAATATATCTCAACCGAGTTGAACCAATCACTCTCTACTCTTTGAAGTAGCTTGAAAATCCCAAAGAGCATATAGTGAAATATTAGCCTCTAAATCAAACAGTAAGCAAACTCCAAGCTCAAACCTGGAATATCTCCATTCCAAAAACCTTAGTGCTAACCATAAGCCAGCACACCATTGGTTATCTCACCAGATGCTTACTCGTGATTAAACAGATTATGCTATTAATCAATAGATGTTAAATTTTATAAATATAAAAAATTAATTTATTTTAAAAATATACCATGAAATTCCCTCAATTGAGCCCACCATGAAAATCCTGCCTCAGATGCTATTAACCTTATACGTCGTGCCAATCTCATGTTCACAACTCGTAAGGTTAACCAAAAGTTAAGGTCCTCCATCTCAAGGAAACAAAAAAAAAAAAAACAAAAGCTGCAACAAAAATATCATCAATTTACCTGCTTAGAGAAAGCCAAACTTCTTGCAATGAGCTGAGACAGATGACAAAGTGAGCTTCTTTCAAAGTTGGAATGATACAGAAGAGCCTCCTCTGATGTGTAATCAAACAGAAATGCACAAATACTTGAAGCCATCATAAGAACAGATGGGTCATTAGCATCCTCTGTGGAAAAAACCCAAGTTTAGAGAATTTGTTAATGACAATATACATGCTTAATAATTCATTCCTAGGTAACAAAGTACAGATTAATATATCAAATTATCAACAACAGTCAACAGTATAGAAAGTCTAAATGCTTGGAAGAGATGAAAATTCTGAAGATCTGCTCAGGATTCATATAGAACTTGTTATCATAGGGAAACTGAATTGGACTCACAACAGGCTTTTCAACACCTATGACTGACTAAACTAGGAATTAAGTGATTCAAAATGTTATCAAAATCATGCCCTCTGTTTCACTTCTTGAAAGCTAAATTCCTAGATTGTTTCAAGACTGCAGGTTCTTATTTTTTATGTGAAAGTTATGTTAGTAGATCTCTTTAGCTAGGGTAGCTATGAGAATGAACAATAAAAATTGAAAAAGATTTACTAAACACAGAATATTCTGTTTAAAATGATCCTGTTTCAAAATAAAAGCATTTCAGTAAATTACTTGTAAACTTCTTTAATTATCCCACCGACAAATTGACATTTTCCCTTGCAATCCTGATGTAATGATAAAATAAACTCCTGGTTCCGGTTCAGGTTCTATGAGGAGAGGCCTGTAACTGGCCCCCTGATCGGTCTGGTTCGCTGAACAGTAGACCTGGACCAGTCTATGGTCGGTCCAGTTCGTGGTTTGAAGGGACAATCACATGGATCAAAGCATGAAGTTCCAATTTTTATTATTTATTTAAAGCAGGCCCCGCAGATAAAAGCTGTTAAGTACCTGCCCAATACCCCAAGGCCATCAAAAGATCAGCAGCAGTTGATTCGTCCACTGGGAATTGCACTTGCTCTTTCTATTCATGGAAAATATATGGAGAAAAGAGGAAAAGCTATTAATATGTTGTTTAGTGTAAGATATCAGATTGCTATTAACTATAAAGACAACACTACCTTCAAAAGCAAATTCATAATTGTATTGCATGCCAAGAAGATGGAACTATCATCTTCAACTGTATAGCAACATGGCCTTATCACTATTATAAGGCATTCAACAACCTGAAAACATAACAGAAATAAAAAAGAAATCAAAAAAATGTTTTCATGGTGAAGGAGGGGAATGCATTGCACTGAGTTATGAGCACACATTTGCAAATGTCCACCCAATGATGCACTCAAGTGACCTTAGGTATTATGCAAAACAAAAGAGGAACAGCTATTTAAAATATCCAACGCAAGGTTAGGCTTACACCAATACCAAAATCAACTTAGGAGATATCGGCAGAAAATTTGTACTAAATTATTTATAACCCCCAGAAGAAACTAAAGCTTTACATCCTTCTATCTTTATTGTAATTTGACACAGCACTGTAAGTAAAAAGCATATAGAGTGAAAAGGACTGCCAGTCAAAAAATAGTACAAGACATTCTCCAGTGAAATATATATATATATACATATATATATTGCTACGAAAACAATGTTGAAATTACCAAACCTTGATTCATCATCAGCTTCAATTGATAACATATACACCAAAAGTTCTCTGACTTTATCTTTGCAAGCATCAGGTGTTTCTGCAAGATAACTGTAACAAAACTAATCATCAATCTACTAGATCAAAATTCAAAATACATGAGGGATCAGAGAAAGCTCATTGCATGCCGCATACTGGAATAAATATGGATAAAGTAATGGAAAAATAGATTGAAGAAAAATCCTTAAGAGACATTAGCATCTGGTATTTCCATCATAAAAGGCTATATTAAAAGGCGGGAAAAATGCTAACAATTCACACTACAAAGAAAAAAAAGGGAAAAGAAATCACAATCATTGCCAATTTTACAACCTAGTCTGTGAAGTCCACATGCAGAGGCATGCACTGTTATTTAAAGTAGCATTGATGAAGAGTACTTGATCTTCTCTTCTTCTTAACAAAATTTTCTTCTCAACAACAATAAAAACCAAAAATAACAAAAAGAATAATAATTGCCAATTGACATTATCTTGACCTCCCAACAACCCCTACTGAAGCAAGGAGATCATTTCCTTTATTTTGACCATGTTCCTGTAGATTGCAGAAGTTATTACAACTGAAGCAATAACTTTTGATAGGATGGTAATAAATTACCTTCACATCTTTTAGATACTCTAGCAATACATTAATTGTCTCATTAAGCCCATTGATCACCTTTATGAAAGTGTTTTCACCAATGAGTTCCTCTGCAAGTGATTTAACCAAGAAAGTGAAACTTCCAGAAAAACGTAGCAAAAAAAAAAAGGAGTAGAAGCACATGGTGAACATATGACTCTCACTTGGAACTAAATTAGATGAGAGATACAAGGCGAATTAATCACCAAATCCGAAAATGGGAGCATTGCTCAAAAAGAGCTTTTATGAAGCTTTAGAGGAATGAACTTCTAAAGATCTCAACCTTAAGCCAACATCACCACTCCTATACCCTTTTTGGTCACCCGAAGGTAGATCAAGCAATGAACCATAAACGGTCGAGGACATTGTAACAATAATTGTTATTTCAGCCAAACACTGCCCCAGTTTTTGCTGAACATGAGAAGAATGAGTTGCATAAATCACCTGTGTGTTCCTCCAAAATATGAAATAAACCTACAATTCCCTAATTAATTACTTCAATGTATTCTCGTGAGGTACCAAAACAGCAATGAGTGGCTAGGGCAATGGGAGGGAATATATACCATATAGTAACTGTTATGCCATCCACTCCAAATCTGTCTTGAAAGGATAGTTCAATCTCTTTCAATTGTTGTGGATGGATCAAACAACAGAAACTCTTAAGGAGAAGATTGTAATGAAAAAGAAAATAGAATAAGGAGAAATGAGATTTTTCCAAAAGGAATAACTGAATAAGGAAAAAAAATTGCTAGAATGATCAATGAAGCATGAATTTCCATTCCTTACTAACAGGAATCAGTATTAGCAATGATGAGAATTATGAGTTGCATACTCAAAGTGAAACATGAATTGCAAAACATAGAGATAACGTACAAAACTTCATAAATTAAAACAAAAGTTTATGTCACCCACTCCACATTTTATTTGTCACACACACATGGTAGATGAGTGAGGTCCTCAATGCAAAGATAAAAGTTCTTCAAAGAGAAGTGAATGCAATTCACTACATATTAAAATTGCTCAGCATGAAGTGTGTATTTTGATTTTTGAGTAAGCTTTTTATTAACACGAGTTTCAACAAAATACGGATATAATTTTTCTTTCCAATTAGTGAGGTTAGAATTCATGTCCTTCCTATTTGAAAATTATTTATGAACCTTCATTTCCAGCCATAGCTGATGTTAGTTTGATTATCCTCTCTACCATGGAAAAGGCAATAGCCACGTTTTGTTGCTTTACTAGAACAGATACAGCAATTGTTGAGGTATTCTTGGAAGCTTCATACTTCAAATAGGTCAGCTCATTGAGCAATGCATCAACTTGAACCCTTGATGACTCAAAAACAAGCAATAGACACCAGACAATAGAATGGTAAGAAAATGATAACACAATTCATCAATATAAGTGCCTTAAACAAAAACAAGCATAATTTGCATGCATAACTTACTTGTCAGCTGACATGGGGTCTTGTATGCAAGATTTTGTCCAATAATTAATATTACCATACAGGCCAAAATCAATTTTTTTAATGTGGCCAAATATTAATTGATATTTATTTTATTTAATATAAATCCTAATTGTACAAGGATTACTCTAATTAAAGTAAATCCTAATTCTAACTGTATAAGGATACTTGATGGATGTATCATATTAAGTCTTGGATATATATATAAGTTGGTCCTCTCTCTACCTATAAGGTCACACACGTTCTTTTTCATAAAGTCAGAGATATTAGGGTCATCTCAAGAAAGTCTTCCATCGCTAAAGTTTGCGTGCGAATCAAGAAGTGTCAAGAGGGAGAAATCAGTTTATTAAATTAAAGTGTGTCTCTCAATTATTATCATGGCTCAGTTAAACTCCGCATCATGTACACTTTCTAAATCTGTGAGAATTTATTTATTCAAGATCCATTATTAGGGTGATGGTTAAATCTTACATTTATGATTCACATTATGTTTATGATTCTTATGATCTATTAAGAATTATTTTTACATTGTATATCAGGTAGGTTTGACTGACCATCAACTAGCGTTCCCCAAATATGGACACCATAGATTCAGCCAAAATAAGGGCATGAAGCTTCTCAAAAGATGCTGTGATTGAATGGATAAAAAAATATTGATAAGTTTCATCCAAATTGTAAGTTATATTCTCTGGCGAAGAGAACAATATAGGAAAAAAATGTTATATAACTAAGAGAGAGAATGCTAATTTCATTTAGCTATTTATCTTTTTTATGCTCTCAATGTCGTAGAACCAAATGAGATTAAAGGGTACATCCATATACACAAAATATACACCATCCATATGTCAAAGGAACCATATGCAAACAACCAAGGAACATCATAAAGTAGGAACGCATATAACTCATTACACATGTGACATATCCAAACTTCCCATGATTCTAGCAATAAATTGCTTCTTCAGCAACCAGAAAACCAAAAGTCACCCAAAACATTCTTGGTTGTCAAATACGAAATAAATAGACAAATTCAATGCCTTTGCCATCCCAATTTTTAACAGAAATTAAATAAAACGATAACATACTCAAGAAAATTACCCACTCGATTTTGTAAAATAGCAACAATGCCAACACGCATATAATTTGGCCAATTGTTCCCTGCCCTCACACACAGTGCATCATGAAGCAGTTGCTGAAAACAGCAAGAGAATATCAAAGCGAACTTCAGAAGTAGTTACTAACAATAAGCATATACCAAAAGCAGGTCAAACCTAACCTGTCCTACATCAATTTTACAATGTTGTTATCTCATTCTTTCTAATTCAGCATTACTGAAAATAGTTGCATGCCAAGTACTTTGATGAGAAGATATCAGAGAGTATGTGAAGTGCTTCAAATTTCAATTGAATGTGCAACACAGCAAATTGCCTTGCTATTGGCACCACCTACAGGAAAAAGGAAATTCCTAAAAAAAAAAAAAAATCATAATTTGATGTAAATGAAGATCTGGGCTGCCCAAACCACTACTGAATATGCTAAAAGAGAACAAACTACTGATAGAAGTTCAGAAACAACAGAACTAAATATTCATATGATACAAAAAAAATAAAACTTACTACCATTGGCAGCTAAGATAGGCATTTGTTGGTAATGGAGTCCTGAGGCAGCTTTCTTAGCATATATTGTACCATTTTCATAGCAAGCTCCATCATCTGAGAACATACAGCATATTCACAATTCAAGATCTAAAATGGGGTCCATAAATCTTCGATGTACATGAAGAAGTACAATTTTTTTCTCAAAACAATTGATGTGAAGATGCTATAGAACTTAATTAGGAAAACAAAAAATTATCACTACAACACAGGCAAAATGATTACTGCTATCCACATTATTAGATTGCAGCAAAAAAATATACATATAATTTCAGTACATGGTAATGATGCTTATCTTGTCTTGAAAAGCTGAAAACAAAATCCAGTGAACAATTCAATTGATTACCATCAGGCAAAGTACACATTTGAGAAGCTAAGAATTTCATGCCCCCAGATTCATACAAAGTTATGGCTCCATACTCAGAAGAAGCTGTCACCAGATATAATAATTCATAGCATTCTTCCAGAACAGGTGAATTTGATCTGTGGATTTGAAGGGGAAAGTCACATGGTTAGCTAATCAAGACTGTAAATCAATAGGTGATAGATAAGATCACGCCATCAAAAAGAAACAGATACAAAATTTGTATGATGGAGAAAGGAATTGTAAGATCAAAACTGTTCCTAGACCACACCGAACATAATTCTTCACAAAATTAAATACCAATCCTCCAAAACAGAATATTCAAAACACCATAACAATCCCCATCCAATTTGCCTGTGGTTTTCCATGCAAGACGAGTACCTGATACTACCTCCAAACC
This sequence comes from Hevea brasiliensis, assembly GCF_030052815.1. Taxonomy (NCBI): domain Eukaryota; kingdom Viridiplantae; phylum Streptophyta; class Magnoliopsida; order Malpighiales; family Euphorbiaceae; genus Hevea; species Hevea brasiliensis. The sequence continues at coordinate 1,546,062 of NC_079503.1, read as the reverse complement.
AAAGAACAATATTTCATTTTCTAATACATTGACTGTGAAAGTCCATTCTTAGCGTTAGCACTCCCCCTTCTTCAATCTATCAGTCAATTCCCTTACCATCAAAACAGTTGTTTTCATCACACATGTTGAAATGCAAACCATCTCAGTTAAATTTCTCTCATCTTGCTCCCAAGAGTTTTCACATGCATCAGAAATGGAGTCTAAATCTTTTAAATGAAAAACAAAAAGGAAGCGCACCAGAAATGATCATTCACTCTAATAACTGAACATCATAAACTGCTCATCAGACACCAGTCATCACTGCGCTTATATACTTCGCAGCAGCAGTTGCCAGTCCCAATACTAGCCACAGTTTTCTGCTGTTAATTTTGTGATACAAGCATGTGAGGGTGCAGAATTGAGCTCATATCAATAATTGAATATCAAAGACAGAAAATAAGAATCAAACAACAATAGACAGAAAATAAGAATCAAAGAACAATACAAATGATACTCTTCCTTCAAGTTCCTTAATCATAAAGTTCAAGAACAACAAATGAGGCAAAATAAGGACACAATTGGCCACGTATTCTGATGAGGCAATTTCGGGAAAACTGACAAAATGCTTATGTTTTAATGATTGAAGGACAAGAACCTTATTTTGACATTATTTCCAATATGACCGCAATCTTCAAGACCATGTATTCTAATGAGGCAATTTCGAGAACACGACAAAATATCTGCAAGAACAGTGACCTATAGCTGCAAATATGCATCGCGGTTATTGGCTCCATTAACGCTTACAGTTCCTTTACCCAATCCTAGCCACCCAGAAAAATACATACATATAATTATAAGAAAATGAGAGTGATCAAAATTTTTTTAAAAAAATAAAGAAATCAAATTAACATGTATACATAACTTGTCTAGATAAGTATTAAATATAAATATATTTTCTAATTAGTTTAGTTTCCACAACTTTCTCCGCAACCAAACAGATGGGAGAGAGAGAGTACCAGTCCTCAGCTTATCGAGAAAGTGAACGCCTACTGCATCATAAACTTTACGTAGAGAAGCAACATCTTCACCTTTGCAAAATTTGGTGTCAAGAAAAAGGCCAGCAAGGCGTTGCTCGTCTCTCTCGCCTTTCAATAGCTTCAAGCAATCGTCAAGTGACGGAGATTGCCCTTGTTCCTGTCGTGACTCCTGCAAGGAGAGCAGGGAGTGTAAAAGTAATATTTGAGTGAAGAAAAAGGAAGAGAACAGAAGAGAGAAAGAGAGATTAGCAAACCATGGAGGCTGAGTAATGAAGGCGAGCTTGATGACTGTGCACCTGTGAGATTTTCAAACGATAGTTTTGTGAGATTTTCCACGTCAGCTTATTTTAAAAAAATCTTAATTTATTTTACTTTCAGGGGTCCTGATTCCTAGATCTAAAATAATCCCCACCCTGATTGTAGCAAGTCCCAAATTCGAAACTGGGAAGGAAGGCACAAATCAAACACTAACAGTGCTTGCTTAAGCGGTACTCTCTCTCTCTCTTTATCTCCCTTGGTGCTTGGTGCTTCTACAGGTATGAGCATGCCTTCTTTGTTGCCCATCTGCAATTGGCAAACCACATAATTTTGGTCTCTTATGGGCGATAAAAGAAATAGATGGAATTTTGTTTAGCCGATAATACAATTTGCTGATTTACTAACCCTTGAATCTTGATCACTTCTTTCATCCAGTGAGTGCTTTCTTAAATTTTATTGATATTGTACTCATATTGAAAGCAACTGTTTGGTTCTGTGATTTCGGCAGGTATTCAGCATAATAGTTAAGGAAGAGCAATGCTTTTGTGGGTTGCATTTGATCTTACCATTTGTCTAGATGGATGCTGTACTATGATGTTTTTGCTTGCATGTTAGTTGCAGTGACAGAAAGCTGTAGCTTTTGCAATGTTTTCTCAAGATAGTGTTACTAGGTAGTACCTTGAAATTTTTAAGCATTTGTAACAATGCTGAGATGTATTATCCTAATCTTTATCTCATTCTTGCTCTATCCTAATTTTTTTCTGATTCAGTAGGTAAACTTTTCGAGGATCATGGCTCTACTAAATAGAATTATTCCAACTTTGCTCTTCAGGTCGGTCAAGAATTCTGGCAATTCATGTCTATATAGTCCTCGGTTATTGGTAAATCGATTCCTTGCTAATGATGCAAATACAGTTGTAAATGCCATATGTGATTCATTAAGGAGAGGCAATAGTTGGGACGTTCTGAGTAGAAATTTTGATTCTGTTGAGCTTAATGATTTGCTTGTTAAAAATGTATTGCTCGAATTGAAGGAACCAACTGATGCGAAAAGGGCACTAGGATTCTTCCACTGGTCAGCTCAGAGGAAGAACTTTGTCCATGAGGTTCAGACTTACTGCCTCATGGTTAATATATTAGTTCGAGCACAATTGCTTATGGATGCTCAAGCATTGCTTGAATCAGTTTTGAAGAAAAGTGTGGGAGATTCTTCAAAATTTTTAGTTGTGGATTCCTTACTTAGTAGTTATAAGATTACTATCTCAAGTCCATTGGTATTTAACTTGTTGGTTCAGGCTTACGCTAAATTAAGACTGTTTGAGGTCGGCTTTGAAGTCTGCTGCTACTTGGCGGATCATGGGTTCTTTGTGAGCCTAACAAGTTTCAACATTTTGATTCATGTGGTTCAAAAATCTGATAAAAGCCCCCTGGTCTGGAAGATTTATGAACATATGATTCAGAGAAGAATTTATCCAAATGAAGCAACAATCAGAATCATGACCGATGCTTTATGCAAGGAAGGGAAGTTACTTATATATGTGGACATATTGGATAAGATCCATGGAAAGAGATGCTCCCCTTTAGTGATTGTTAATACTTGTCTGGTCTTTAGGATTTTAGAGGAAGGAAAAATTGAAGTTGCTATGGCTTTATTGAAGTTGATGCTACAAAAGAATATGATTCTTGATGCCATTGCTTACTCTTTGATTGTTTATGCTAAAGTGAGGCTTGGAAATTTGGACTCAGCAATGGAGGTCTATGAGGAAATGCTAAAGCGAGGTTTCATTGCAAATTCATTTGTGTATACTTCATTTATAGGTGCTTATTGTAATGGAGGAAAACTTGAAGAAGCAAATCAGTTGATTGAGGAAATGGAAAACATGGGCTTGAAGCCATATGATGAGACTTACAACTTTCTGATTGAGGGGTGTGCCAAGTCAGGAAGAGTAGAAGAAAGTTTGAGTTACTGTGAGAAGATGATAGAGAGAGGACTTCTTCCTAGCCTTTTGGCTTTTAATAAGATGGTAACAAAGCTATGTGAAACTGGGGCAGTGAAGCAAGCAAATGCTATGTTAACTCGTTTATTAGATAATGGGTTCTTACCTAATGACATCACATACTCTCATCTTATTGCTGGTTATGCGAGAGACAACCAGATTCAGGAAGTGCTCAAACTCTACTATGAAATGGAGTATAGAGCACTCTGTCCTGGGTTGCTTGCTTTCACTTCCTTGATTAGGATTCTTTGTCATTGTGGAAAGCTAGAGCAAGCGGAAAAGTACTTGAGAATTATGAAAGGTCGTTCCCTAGATCCAAGTGAGGAGATTTACGAGGCATTGATCACTGGCCACTTTGAGAAGGGTGATAAGACAAGAGCTCTTCACCTTTACAATGAGATGATTTCTAAAGGATTGAAGCCTTGTTGCCCATGTGATTTCGGTGTTGGCACTGAGTTTTGCTAATTTTGGCTAGGATCTTGGAGCGATATCATGTATTGGTGAACAAATACAAAAAAGAGAAACAAGTGTAATTATGAACTACTTTTTACTTGTCCTAATTGGAACCATATCGTGCATCAGAACTTTTACTTTTGTCGAGTATTTGCCATGAACTCTTCTCCCCTGTGGCCCCACAGTCCACACTTGGGCATAATACAAAAAAGGAGGGGCTTGCTTTCTTTAATCTCTTGAATTCCTAGGATATCTTCTGTTATTGAACAAAGGGCTCCAGCTCTAAGTTCGATTGTGCTACTCGACAAACTTTGTGCAGATGTCTTATATTTGATTCTGATCCGTGGATTCTTCAAACTGGCTAATTTATAAACAGGCACTCCCCAAAAGGAAAGAAGCTCTTATGGTATCCTCTTGGCCTAGAAAATCGCTTCCATGAAATGCTTACTCAAGAAAAAAAGTTAGCAAATTTCCAAGCATCGGTGAGTTCACAACCTTGCTTTGCTTCTGACAAATCCACAGCCCACATACACCCTATCATATTGTAATATCATAGTTATTATTTCTTTGTTTCTTTTATAATCAATGAATTCCTCTTTTTTTGTCAATCATACTAGAGCAATCCAGAATGATCACTTACAGTTTAATTAATTAAAGCCATATGATAACAAATTTACGCGGGTATTTTAACGTCAAACCGCTCCCACGCTCTCCCCACGGTTTCTTTTCAACTTGTACACTGGAACTATCATCCTTATCTACGCATCTCTTTCTATCACCACCCAACTTTATATATACACTCTTTCTCAATTCCCAACTTTCTCATCTCATCACTTAAAATCTTACAGATACAACGAAAACCTGAAAATGGAGATGCCAATGGTTAAGGAGTGCCCCTCACCATCCCTCAAAGACAGGCTAAAGTCCTCCATTAGCTGCTTTGCTGCTCATAACATTCCTGAGAGCCTTGGCTCCGACGACGGAAGGAGGTCACAGACTCCGAGACCTTCGTACGCTTGGTTGAAATCCACGGCTCATGATCTCGAGATCAGAGACAAGTGTAGGGGCCTGATTGGGAGAAGAGGTAAGAACCGAAGGCGCTATTATTCTTCCGATTTTAAATACGATCCTACGAGTTACTCGCTCAATTTCGAGGATGATATTAACCAAGAAGATGAATTGCCGATCCATAATTTTATGGGGAGACAGCCAGCCACCCCAAATAGTTGCTAGCGGTAGCAGCGCCTATTTGTGAGCTCATTGCTTGGACATGATTGATAATGAGATCTGATTTTGGTGTTATATGCATATACATATAGATTGAGTTTTCTAATATCGTTGTTGTAATTGTATGTACAAGAATCTAATCACTGAATATAAAAATTAAAAACAAAAAATTCTAATCCTGTGTATATGTAAATTACTGTATGTGATCCTTTGATTCTAAAAAGCCTAGCTTGCTGAGACGCTATGCTTCTCGCTAAGCTCAAAGGTTTCTGAAAGATCCAAGTTGAAGAGGACTCCTTATCAGTCATCCACGGTCCCGGAGGAGCAATGGTTGTCTGGATATCCAAGGCATTCTGCTTGATATCTCTAGCTTAGCTCGTACCATTGAAGAAGTCTCCTATTCCTTTGTTCGTCGGGCTGGCAACAAAGCAGCGCATAGCTTGGCTTCGCAGGCCCTTCAGGACCCATATTTTCTCTATAAATCCTCTGGGCCCAATTCATTTTGTGTTATCTGATATGCCCATTTATGGCCCTTTTAATGAATTTCTGCAAATTAATATATTAGTCATTATTGGTTACAGTAGATGATTAATGAATTCAGCCGATCAAAATTACGTTCTTTTATCAATTTGACTAACTTTATGGGTTGGGGCATTGGGCTTGGGATATATTTATATAACACTAAGCAAGTTTGGTTATGCAAAACCCTCTCCAGCTTTTGCCTTTGGAGGTAGATGGCTGTTGCATTGCATGAACATAATGGCAATTAATTAATTAATTATATATTATAATAGCTAAGAGACAAAATACCTGTTTGGCCTTTCAACTGTCAATTAATAGGCGACGCATAAGCCACAGCTGCACTTGTTATTGGCCGGCAAATGCAGCCTAATCAAACACCAAACGAGCACACAACTAACTAATCATCAAGAATCCAAGCTGTCAAACAAAGGTAGGGAATATAGAAATTGTCATCCAAAATCATCCTTTACAAATCCCATGTCTTATATATTGATCCCTCTAGCTTTCTATAGTGACCGGTGCTTCTTTTTGCTGCATTGGGGTCTCTTTTCACGTCTTTCTCTTGACATGAACTAGATTCCCTAGTGCGATATATCTAGCTTTCTTCTTCATATATATCGCATCCTGTTTATGGCCAAACCACAAGAAAAACCAGCAGCAACAGTCAGCGAAAGCTCACAATTAATCAGAAACCCATTTCATTGAAGATTATGAAGGTGCAGATATGTCCTCTGGTTGTTGCTGTTTCTATAGACTTTGCTGGAAAAGAAACAACAATGGATCACATAGATATCTCTTGTCCAAACTAGAGGAGATAAACGATGGTTGGTTTGTGGAAAGAGCAAGGAAACTAAAGGAAATTTCAGAGGTTTTGGCTGGGCCAAGGTGGAAGAATTTTATTCGCAGGTTTACTAAAGTGCATGGATTCAACAAGAAAAGAAGGACGCAATATCAATATGATCCTCAAAGTTATGCACTTAATTTTGATGATGGGATTGATAAAGATGCAGAAGATGCATTTCCTGATTTTTCAGCTAGATTTTCAGCTCCAGTTGGGATGTACAAAGGCTAATTGGGGTGTGTTTGACCTGGTATTAGATTGATTCTTGCTGATTATAATTTCGTTGTTTGCTGGTTTTTCCATTTAATCTTCTACTTGTAATAGTTCCCATTACTCTGAACCATGTATATTGCACATTCTTATGTTTATTACTATTGAACAACCCTAACGAGTCATTATAATCACTGAATGAATTGTTGGTAAGACTACGAGGTCTTAAGTTGAAACCCAAATCGAAACGAACTGCTCTCATGTCAATTATGCTCTTGGAACAATCCATTTTTATTGAGAAACCAGTTATAGCAGATGGATTGAGTTATCTTATTAATTAGTGATCGTGAGATATCGATTCATAAGCTGAAAGTAGAACAGTTAAATCAACTTTAATATATAGAATTTTCACATATAAAGAGATCATAGAGAGAATTAAAATTGAATTCTAAAAACAAGAATTCTTTATTCCTGACAATGGCATTAGATCCTAATTAATTAGTTTGCTTGAAGAACATTATCATTAATAAGCTCCAAAAGACTTAATAATATTCCACTGCAAATTTAAATCAAATCCCACATGCATCCACATTGCCAAAAAAGCTATAATCTAATATATAATGACCCTAAGAAATCAAGCATGCAAAGATTATTACTGTACACCCCATAACCTCTCCTCTCTCTATTCTTTACTATTCACAGATATAAACAAAAATCATAAACCTGCAAGATATCAAGATCCACAAGGTGCTATATGACTATATCTAACTCAGCTACAGTAATATAATCTCTGAAATTTTTCAAATTCCAAATAACATATTTGCATGATCACATATGCTTCTACCATCTGCATATATGCTTGTGTTTTGAGCCTCACTCATCCTCTCCCTATGTTAGCCTTCTTATCTAGAAGCAAAATATATGGTTCCTTTGCTCGAATTCGGTAGACTGTAGCAGCTACTGTCACAGTTTCTATATATATAATTTTTGGATATCTTTATTGATCCTTGAGTGCAGACGAATGATCAGAGATTGATCGATCATAGGAGAATTCGTTCTTGGATTTACATGAAACGTTCACCACTGTTATCACCTGCATTACTTCTTTTCAAATTAAGGTTGGTGCTAGAGCTCATAAAACCCATTGAGAAAGATGACAAATTAAACGGGCTTTAAACAAAACATATACCTTTTACGTTTGCTTTTCAAGACTGTTGAAGTTGAAGGATTACTGTGCCAGTTCCTCTTCCTCTGGTTGATGAACCAATTATTTATCTGCTTTAATTGCAAGCCTGTTTCCTGTACCAACCTTGCCTTATCTTCCTCCTGAAAAGACATGATTATATAAGATTAAAAGATGTCATTTACAAAGTCTTCTAAGAAAAGTGAAAGACTTAGAGAGCCAAGACTTTGGCTTAACTACTCCCTCCTCACCCACCAATGTCTTGTCAGGATCAATTTTCACAAACTCTCTGTTTGTTAGTCTGGTGTGTGCCCTCATGTGCCCGTTTAGCTACATCGATCTTGCTGATTTTTTAATGGAGGAAATTTCATGACTTTTTGACACTAAGATTGGGAATTGGTTGTACTAAATTCTAAGAAAGTGTATTTTTTTCACTAGTCTCCCGACACACCACAACCATGGTGGGGTTTCAATGACTAAAGCTGATGCTTAGCAGTTAGACATATCACAAGGCTAAAGAGCAGCTCCTAAGCAATGCAATTGAAGCTAAAAACCTATCGGAATACTTACAGTAGGATAAGGCCACTTGGAATGTGATTGCCACCAAGATTTCAAGACAGAAGTGGTGTCCCCAGGTAGCTTTCCTGCTCTTCTCTTGCGCAAAATTTCCTCTCTAATGTCAGCAATTTTCTCTTTGTAACCCTACAAAACAGAGAGAGTAGAGCACATCTTTGAAAATCTTCCAAGATATATGCTTCTCGGTCAATCCAATAAATAGGTAATTCTTTGACCTGCTTTAATTCATGCTTCAATTCTTGCCTCACCCTCTCCATTAAAGACCTCTCGCTCTCTGTTGGGATAAGAGGACCGAATCCCATGGCATCTGAACCATCCAAACTTGGATCAAACAAATTTGCATCACTATCTACTTGGTCTTCATCATCATCAGACATTGTTGCACCCGTACCTTCACCTGGAGAAACTCCTGTTCATGCAAAGTATGAATCAACATTAGTAGTTATCAGGGGATGGCTACAATTTTTAACAAAATATAGCTACTCCAACTGTTGTAGAGCTCGTATGATCAAGCAGTTAATTACTTTATTCAACAAGTAAATTAAGTAGATAGTAGGAAACAGTACCAGTTAAGCTTTGCAGGGACTGCTCTATCTCCCAGCAGGCCATTACTGCTTCCATCGCATGGACTCGAACGTGTTGTTGCAATTGTTCTTTAAAGGAACAAAGCAACAGAAAATAGTGTGTCTACAATAGCAAGAAATAGAAAGATCAAAACTTTGACACCGTAAATATATTTTTTGGTTTTGTGAAGTAACTTCAACAACGACAGTAACAGAGTCAATAACTGCAACAATGTAGGGAATACAAGTGAGCTTGCTTTGCAATTTCACAATCATGTGACAAAATAATCAAGCTTACAGCGAAAGGACAAATTCATAATTCATAGACCCAAAACAAAATAAATTCTCCACCGTTCAATCGTGAAAACCGTATGACCCAACAGACTGGAGCAGGCCTTTTTTTTTCGCGGGGATTGTTTTGTGATAGAAGTAATTAAAAAGAAGACTAAATTTTCTATATGAACATCAACTCAATATTCTTGGATGGTTGGGATAGTGATGGTAGAGAGCTATTCCTATTACATTATTCAAAATTCAATAGCCTCTTGATGTAGAACAAGAAGAAACCAAAAGATTAAGAGAAATAAATTATCAAAACAGAAAAGAAGAAAAATAAATTCTCAAACTTTTATTAATTTTTAATCATTCATTTTGATAGAATTAATTTTCAATCATATATGATATAATCACAATAATAAACTATAAGGGTTAACACTACTCCGATTAATACAAGAATTAGAAATTTCAAAATAATTTAATTTTTTTAATAAAATAAAATAAAATATTATTCTACAAATATTTCTAATTAATAATAGGATTTTAAACAATAAAAATCCAAATTTTTAAATTTTATAATGAATGTAATTTTTAAGTTAATCTTCTTTTTAATACTACATTACCTCTTAGTAGACAAGAAAATATATAAGGAGTCAAGTCAATTCAACACCCACTAGCAATTCCTAAAGATTCCAAGGCATTCATGCTGGGGTTTTGTTTTTGGTATTCCAAGGCATTCATGCTGGGTTATTAGGTAGCTGGAGGTGAAATGGCTGCATACAACTTCCCTAACAAAATTATAGGTAACTAATATAATCTCATGCATGAAGCCAAGTCACTAAGAAATTAGGTAACGATTTAGAAGAGCTGCTAAAAAAGGTAAGAGAATATTAAATACACAGAGTACAAAAAAATATATATATTTTCTAGGAGTCTTTCCATAAATTACGAGAGATGAATATCACATTAATATGAGTGAGAGTATTAATCTGAATGTATTTAATAATATCTCAGAAAGAGTATGCTTGGCCCAGCGCATCCTTTCATGCATTGCTCCTATCTCCAAAGAATGTTTTTTGTCCCTAAGACTTTCATAAATATATTAGTGTTGGTCAGAAATGAATCTAGCAGTCTTCACACTAAATGGAAAAATCTAAGTATAGAAAATCAGCTCTTTTTCTTTCTCATAGACATAGCAAATAATCTCCACTGCATGTCAACGATAATTTCATTCCATGTTGGAAACAGAGAACTACTGGGTAAGTCATGGTGTTGGACATTAGGGTGTCCTTTTTTTTTCTTTTTTGGAATTATCATGATGCCTATACAATAATTCCAGTGATTTGGCCAAGCAGTAACCTTCGCATCTGGTTCCTCTGCTGGACGCTTCCCCTTCCCAATAAATTTGTTAAATAATAAGGTCTCTACTGAGGCAGGATGGTTAAAATATTAGATCAATAAATTAATACTTTGTTGGTTTGCTTAAGAAAGCTGAACTCTGTTGGTACCAGATATTTCCCAGCTCTCTCATATAATCACATGTGAGAATTTCCCATTTGTAGGAACCAGAACAAACTTCAAACTCAACATTGATTTTACAATATAGATCATTTCACTAAAAGAAACCCTCTCTTCAGGGTTTCCATAGAATCAAGAAATGAAGATTGGAGCCGTGTCACTGGTGGCCATAGTCCATATAGATATCTCCTTGTCAGCCCCAAAATCACAATATTTTCAATTACCCAAGATAGAAAAACCATCAAAATTGACATCTTTTGCATGAGCTCAAATGTATTTGCATCATTATATCCAAAATTCAGATTCGAACTCTGAACCAGAAACCACAGGAACTGAAATTTGAGACCAGAGACGCAACCTTTTTTAGTGTCACAAACAACCTCAAAGTATTGACATAGATCCACGAAGTGCCTAACAGCCACTCAAAAAGCCACCATCAAAACTTTCTTAAATTTCCCCAAAATCCTCTGTCGGTGTATTCACCTCCACTCAATCTCCAAACAGCTACAAAAAGTGCCCCAACTGCTAACTTATTGAAAGCCCAAATCCATTTCAAGTAACGCAAGAAATCCCAAATTCATACACCAATTAAGCTCCAATCCGCTTCAATTGACTAACCATGTCATGAATTTGAATCAGGCACTAAATTGATAAGCTTTAGAAAGAGTAGCAATATATTGATAAAATAGAATTGAGTTTTGTGCTTAGAATTTGGAAGAGGAAGGCTTAAATATAAATAAAAAGAAAGATCACAGGGTAACTAATAGCATACCATGAAGTGATCAAGCTCCTTATCATCAGCTATGCCCTGAGTCCCGCCGCCGAGGGCGGAGTATTTAGCCACTACGTGCTGTGACTGGGCGAGCTGGGCGTCAATTCTTGGCAACTGATCCACCGGAGTGGCGATTCGCAAACACGCCACGTGTGCCGACAACAACTGGTCATACAACGGGTGAGACAGTATCTCCGCCTTGTACCTCGCATTCTGCCAGTTAACCACTCCCTCCCCGCCTCCACCACTCTCAACCACCCCTCCTTCGCTCTTGTTGTTCATGGTATCGCTGTTGTTATTGGTGTTGGTTTTCAAATCGGGTGATTCGTGGGAAATAGTGCCCGCAATGATGGAGTCAGCAGCGGTTGCGGCGGTGACATCATCGATAACATCGCTGTGATTGCGGTTGAGTAGAGAGGAGGAGCGGGAGAGCCATTGGGTAGGATTCTGGGAAGCAGTAGAATCGGAGTTGGTGGTAGAAGTGGTGTGAAGATTTAAAAAATTAGTATCGGTGAAGTGGGAGTCGGATGGTGGTTGTGGTTGTTGGGCACGGAGGAGAGCAGTGTTAAGCCAATTAGGCGCGGAGGTGCTTTCGGGTATATTTTGCTGCTGTTGCTGTTGCTGTTGGGTTTGGCCTGCAGAGAAATGATGGAGAGGAAGGTCTTGAGACAGATTGTGATGAAACGCCATGTTTAAATTGTTTCTCGTTTTGTATTAGTATCTGAAACAAAGCAATCAAGAAAGAAAAGCCGATTATAAAAGCATGGATATAGATAGAAAGAGAGAGAGATAACAAGGGAGTGAGAAAGCAAGGTTGCATAAAAGAAGAAAATGATGGAGAGAGATAGGTTTCTTACAGGTGCAGACTATATAGAGAAAGAGAAAGGGGGGAGAGAGAGAAGACTGGTGGTTGGTACTTGATGCAGTAGAAACAGTGAAAGTAAAAACTATAGAGAGTCAAAGAAACGCAGAGATCATGGTCCTTTTTAACACAGATTATCCTCTACTGTCTCTGTGTCTGTACAGAGAGATGTATGAAGATGATGATGTTATACATATGGGCTTGTGATAAAACGTATCAGGAGCAAGAAGGTTGCTTAGAGAGAGAGAGAGAGAGAGAGTGGGGACCTAGCTAGGAAGAGAGCTGGAGGAGGAAGAAAAGTGGTTTTCAGGCGAAGAAATCAGCTTCTTATAAAATGATGGGTTTTTATATGAGCCGTTGAGCCCTCAAATATTCAACCTAACCTACCATCTAAGCCCTTCAAATTATTATTTTGGCATCCCATTATTACCATTCATGTAATCCAAAATTTAAAAAAAAAAACCGTAAATAGAATTTTTGTTGTTCTTTAATAAAATAATGAAAATTAATTTATATAAATAAAAAATATTAAATTTTTTTTTTATTTTTCCTATAGAAGTCATTTTTAATACTGAAGTATAGAAGTTAACGTGGCTTGATTATTAAAATTAATAAATATAAATATAGTAACATTAAACAACAAATTAGAATGATTGGTTCACCTGCATATGGATCGGAGCATTCCTAAATCGGATTGTAATCATTTCATTTTCCCACAATAAAATATATTATTATTAACAGTACCAATTCCAATCATATTTTTATTTTTCCAAATCCAACAGTGCAGGCTTTTAAAGCTTTGTTTATATGCGTGGACCTTTCTACAGTTGATTCGGTATTTCGATCTGACGGTGATGCATTCGCTCCAGGATCTAGTTAGGATGACAGCGCGTGACCAAGTGTATGACTAGGTAGGTGGCAAGGATCCAGGTTGCCGTACGATATGAACAGCGGCCCCTATTTTATTAAACTGGGGAAATTTAGCAACGAGTGGATATTTGCCTGGAGAATTTTAATATTTACTAGTTTCTATAAGAACGTGCAATGCACGTGCCTACGTCTGAGCAGCTATTCGAGTTACTTGCGTTCAAATTAATGCAGAGTTAATATATTTATTATTTTCAATTAATTATATGTGAAATTTAATATAAATATTTTTTTAATAAATTTTATAATTTTATAATAATATAAAAAAAAATTATTTTTATGGGTTACACGTGCTATGAAATACAGGAAGCAACAATAACTGGTAACATGCACACGTAAAATAGTACAACTTGCCGCAACGTTAAAAAGAAAAGGTTCTATATGATTGTATCCAGAAAGCGTAGTTGTCAATCAGGACATCATCGTCCCGTAAAACTTGGAGCGTGCTTTCCACGTCACTCTACTTTGAGTGGCATTAAGCAATTAATTTTGTTTACTCAAAAAATTCCAACCACGAGACTATGATGATTGAACTTCTCTCTCTCTAACCATCCACCGGTTTGGTCAGGTAAGTCCCGTGGTGGCGACAGGTAATAACCGGTGACGGAAGAGCGGAGGAGAGAGAAACATTGCGAAGTAGAAAAAGGAGGGGACCATTAATTACGTCGCTTCCCTCTCCGCCACTCGCGGGAAAATGACCCTGACACGAGGCAGCTGTAGATAGCTTGGACCAAAAGTGGTCCCCAGCTATGAGCACGCGCCAAGGATAAGCGTATCAGTTCCTTGCACGTATAAGGATCAGATAGATGGGGACCACTTAGAATTTTGACTTCTCTGACAGCCGCCAGCTTAATTAATGGAGACTGTGTGTGGTCCCCATAGGGAAAAATTGGTGTGGGGCCAGATAGAGGAGTGGATCCAGAGAAGAGAGAGAGGGTACTGTGTGGTGCTTATGGCAAACTGCCCACCCATACAATGAGAGACGAGAATGGTCCCCCAACACCTCTCTCTCTCTCTCTCTCTCCGTTTGCGATAGCAGAAATTAAGCTGGCGTCACGCGAACGGCAAATGACGGAGCGTGGGGCTCTTGTCTCTTCTTACACCTTCCAAGAAATTATCCAGATGCCTCCAACTGCTATGAACCTTCATTTTGCTATTATATTTTCCAATACTCTGTTGAACTTAAGAATATATATACCGGAAGAAACGTTTAATAATAATAAATAGATTAATTACATCCATTAAATGTTCTCAGGCAATAAAAGAAACATGGGAGAGAGGTGTCCACCCTACTCGCGATGCAACATAATCAAGCAAGTAGGTTAGCTGTTCATAGCCACGCGTGTCTTATCCTATTTCGTAAATTTTTTTTCATTGCTTCATTAAATACAGTAAAAGGCAAATGCCATTCACGTGCCTTCTTTTCAATTTCCCCTTTCTTTTCATCTCATCTTTCAACTCCATCATTTATCACTGCTCTTTCGATTTCAGGCAAAACACTTTTAATTTTAACTTCTTCCCTTTTTTATCAATTCAGCTACAACAATACAAGCCCATGTTATCAATAATATCTCCAAGAAAAAACTATCCAAGAGGAGATTATGAATAAGGTTTAATTTAAGGTGAGTAAGGAGAATTAGTTAATTATAAGTTGTATAATATCAATATCATCTTCAAACATTATTATTGAGCCAGTTTCACATTCTTTATCCTCTTCCTCTGATGCAGTTAATCTCACCTCCTCTCTATGCCTATCACCTTCCTGTAGATGAACTTTAGCCTCTAAAATAGATAAGCTAGTTGAAATTTCACACATTCTTGATAGCACGTAAGTTGAAGAATCTCTTCTTCCTCTGATAAGTTCATATAATATTTACAAGCGCTCTGGATCTTTTACTAGAAGCATTACAACTCTCATTTCCCCCAGAAGAACGGCTACCAAGGAGTATGTTCAGACTTCACGTCTAGATCAGTGTACACTTAAATCTACAACTGCAAAATAATATGTGACTCTTGAAATCCCTTCAGCTCTTATCCCTTCATGGAGAAGACAGGGATATTCTGGTCTCTTCTATGGCAGCTACCTTACACTACCAAATAATCTATAGGCTTTAAGATCATGCTATAGATTTATCTCAGCCAGGAGTGTCCTCTGATGCTCTATTCATCCTTGCAGACATAGAAACTACACCCACTATTGTTCAGATTCCTCGACAACTATCTAAAGAAGATTTGGAAAAGATCATTCCACGTGAATAATTTACCAACCGTGAAAAGTTGCATAATAATTCCCGACCTATCCAAGTGACAGAGCCTACATTTTACATGCAAGCAGATGGTACTGTTAAGACAGTTTTCAAGGAATCAGGAAGCATTTCACAAACTCTTACAATCTTCCAAACCATGATGATCTCTCCAGTGTAAGAAAAAAGAGAAAAGATTCCTATTCACTCCTTTCAGGCAAATGGATGGCCAGTCTATACAGATAAAATTAATGGACATTTCATTTGGGATGCTCTAGATTCAAAAATGTGCGATGAAGATTGTGACTGTCGCCTAGAACACTAGGATGATGATGATGATAGTTATCACAGTCGCAAAAAAGGGAAAAAGAAGCAATACTCTCCTTGCAAAACCTTGAAAGCTAGAAGGGACTCCTCTCCAGATTTAGGACCCTGAATTGGTATTCATAAAGATGTACAAAGGAAAAATCATTTACCAATCTATGAACTTGCCTTAGAAATCTTGAGAAAAAAAAAAAAGAGAAAAAGAAAAAAGGCTTCCTGATCCACCACCTCCGGTACTTCCTCTTGTACAGCCCTGTATGATGTTCTCACAAGAAAACGTGTATAAATAAGATTTTTTGCTACTTAGGCACTGGATTGATTCAGCACAATAGCTCACATCCAGGACATTTATTCAAACATCTGCTGTTAGCCTAGACGAGCAACCTAAGCCATTAACTCATGCTGAAGAAGTTCTCAACTGGCAGACTTTAAATGCTAAGACTCAAAATACTTTCCTGGAAAAAATTAACTCAAACATGGACATGATAGTCAGACAAGCCCAATTGATTGAAACAAAGGTTGATAATTTATCAACCCATGTCAATAAACTTTATGCTAATCTTCAGTCCAAGGTCAATCAACTTGATAAAGACCTTAGAGCCTTACTTTAGCAAAAAAAGGTTTGGCTATGAATTTGATCAAAAGGAGTCAGAAATCAAAAAGTTAAAAGCTCAAATTACTCAGATAGAAGCTGACTTAGCCAAATGGAAACCAACACCATTTGACCATGACCATCATAATCTATTTCTTCCCCTTTCTAATTATAATCCTTTCTCTTCATTTTATCCACCTCTACCTAGAAGCCATTATATCAGACAAACCCTTACCTCAATCACCATTTCATAATCATTTTCAAGAAAAAGCCTAAACCAAAAGCTCAGCCTACCTCGTCTACTACTCAACCCTCTAAAAGTATCTCTTCTTCAAAATCTATAGAGGAAGATAAAGTCAAACTCTGAAAAGATAAACAGTAAGTAGCTAGTAATCCTCCTTTCCAAAAATGGCAATTTCAGTTGGGCCCCTAACGAATGAGACAGATTCCTCATCAGGAACTGATTCTGAAGAGGATTTGGCAGATATCACAAACTCGCTGATGGCAACTTCAACAGACTCTAATGATAGGATTACAGAACCTCATGTAGAATAACCAACTGATACTCTTGATGGAGAAAATCTAGATAAAGCTCTCCCTAGGCTAACTTCTGGTCCTTAGTTCACTCTTGAAGATATTTCTCCAACCAAATGGAGAGATAGAATGATAAAATTTCATGCTTGGCTCGATTTCTAGATGTTCAAATCAGATGCAGTATTTATCGAGTGTTTTGAAAGAATTCTTCTGTAGATTCATTGAATCATTAAGAGAATGGTTCCAGAGTTTTGGAGATTACAAGCGTTTCTTGTATCGATCATAGGAGTTATGAATGCTCTCTACGAGGAATTCATTGGAGACTGCACACTCTACAATAGGCAGGTGCAACAAGAATACTTTGAAATAAAATGCTACCCTTTAAAAAAGAAAGATATTGAGTTTCATTACCAAAGAATGTCTCAGAGATACTATCTGTTGAACGAATATAATGATGTCAACCTGAGATACACTTATATTGCTTCTTTGCCAGAACAATTACAACCTAAATTACAATGAGCAATTTTAGCAACCTGCAAAGACATGACCCAGATAACCCTGGGAGAAATTTATCAAATGATACTAGCCACTTTTTAAAAAATGTGTGATTTGCTAGCAACACTTTCTGAGTGATATGCTAGATAATAACAACTCTCTGCGAAAAATGCACAGAAAATCTTATCTTGCAATCAAATACAAAGAAAAGAATTATACTTGCAAATTTAAAAAGAAGTGGCATCTGAAACATTACATAATCAATAACGGCAAGAACTGAAAGAAAGGAAGATATGTTTGATTTTTTAAGAAAAAATCAGTTAGGGGAAAAAAGTTCAAAACAGACAGATGCTTTATCTATGGAAAAAATGGACATTTCTCTAAAGAATACTCTCAAAAGCCCAAACAAGCAGCAAAATTAATCCAACAAATTCACAAGAGTGCGCATCTCGACTTAGATAATGCTGACATTGAGTCCCTGTTTTTAGAATAAGAAGAAGTTGATGAAGCAATTGTCTTCGCCCTAGAAGAGAACTTTTCAGATGAAGAAAAATCTTCATCAGAAGATGATTTTGAATACCTTAGTATCAATACTCTTTGGTCATGTCATCCAGTACAGCCCCTGATCTCAATTTCATTGGTGCATATTCATGTCCTACCTTCCAAATATGAAAGATAAATTCCTATAATTGGTTTTCTTGATACTGATGCCCATAAAAGCATGATGAATCCTGCAGTATTGCCTGATGAAGCGTGGATGCCTTATTTAGAATATTTTAAAGCCATAGATGGGAAAGTATTTCGCGCCAATTTCATTATCAAAAGGCTCATTGGAATACAGTTCTTTTTAGACTATACCATATGTACAAAAGTAATTGGATTAACTTTGCTTGATAAAGATTTATTAATAGGATTTGATGTCTATCAGCAAGCTCAACATCTTCAAATCTTTCCTACTGGTTTGAAACACAAAAGGTCTTTTAAAACCTTCACCACTATTCCAAAATTATTTTCTCTGTTTAAAGTTCCAGAAGAGTTTATCAAATACAAAGAGCTGCTCATGCCATCCTATGTAGAATCCCATGTTAACTTCTCTTATCTAACACCTCTATGGAAAAATAGAGATTTTTTTTTATTAAGCTCCCTTTTAAGCTTAATGAAAATGTCAACTCTACAAAGGTAACTCATCCAAGAATGACTCTAACAGACTTCCTGCTAGCTCAATAGGAATGCTAACAGCTACTTCAACTAGGCCTTATTGAACCCACCAGTTCAGGATGGACCTGTCAAGCTTTTTATGTTAAAAAAAGATCAAAAAGAATTCAAGAGAAAAAAGGCTAGTCATTGACTATAAGCCCCTAAATCATTTCTTAATGGATGATAAATTTTCACTTTCCAAGATCAGTTCTCTGTTCACTCATTTACAAGAAGCACATATCTTCTCAAAGTTCGATCTTAAAGCAGGATTTTGGCAACTAAGAATTGATCTAACAAAAAGATACAAGACAGCATTCTGCATTCCTAACGCTCAATATCAGTGGATCGTAATGCCTTTTAGACTCAAAGTTGCACCCTCACTATTCCAAAAGGCCATAGTTCAAATTTTTGAGCCTATTCTTCATAGTGCCCTGATCTACATTGATGATATTCTGCTATTTCAAAAGATAGTTTAGCCCATAAACAGCTCTTGGCTCAATTTCACTATTTAGTCCAACAATATGGGATTATGCTATTTGAAAAGAAGAGCTACTTGGCCCAAATTGATATTGAATTTCTTGGAATAAAATTTGAAAATGGGATGTAATACCCTCACTGTAGCAATTTCGTACATTCTACTGTTCCGGCGACCAGTGTCGGTCCGGACAGTTAGAACGTCTGGAAAAATATTTAAACTAAAGTAAGGAATCATAATTAACTTAAATATTAATAAGAAAAATTTAGGAAAAATTTTAGAAATAAAATACAACCAAGTTAAATGAGCCGGTGCCCTAGCGATGGATAACCCAGTGGGAAGTTGCAGTCCTCCCAACCAGAAGCCCTAAACCGGGTAGAAAATTCATAAAATAATTTTTGGGACTCCAGAAAAGAGTCATTGAGGTTTTTATGGCATTAGAATACCAAGAAAATGCTTAGAAAAATTTTTCAATTGGTACAGATAATTTTAGTCTGTTAAGCCAAATAGAGGGCATTTTGGTCATTTCGCCTTCAGAGGTGATTTTTGGCCGCCTTGTTCAGTTAAGTAAATAATTATTATGATATAAAATTTGAATAAATATTGCTAAAAATTAAATTGAAAATGAGTAAAGAAGAAAGGAAAAAAAATGCCAATTATGACATCACCATGATGTCATTTAAAAGAATTTTCACCAATCACATTAAAGCACCACTTAAGTAAGTAATAAAAGAAGATAAATAAAACCAAAAAAAAAAAAAAGAAAAACCAATCTGCCTTCTTCCCCAACCCAACCAGCCGAAACCCTTATCCCAAACCAACCTCCATGAAAGCTTAAGGCAAGCTTGAAACCACCCATCAAATCACCTCCAAAACCTAACTTCTCT
The DNA here is from genome assembly GCF_030052815.1 of Hevea brasiliensis. NCBI lineage: Eukaryota > Viridiplantae > Streptophyta > Magnoliopsida > Malpighiales > Euphorbiaceae > Hevea > Hevea brasiliensis. The sequence continues at coordinate 1,526,114 of NC_079503.1, read as the reverse complement.
TCATGAAAAATTGTCTCTACCACTAGAGCAAGCATTGGACAGCAATTTGAAGAAGGAAAAAAAGAATTTTTGCAAACTTAAGAATAGCTCCAACAAGGTTAGTGTCCAAACTCCTACCCTTTTTACTTAATTCATATTTATTGGCATGAAATAAGTAGAAAATGTAAGAAAAACAAAGTAAAACCTATGTGTGTCCATCCCTATAATTTCGGAAACCTAGGGGTGGTTAGGTTTTGATGAAATTACTTGAAACAAAGTGGTTATGAGCTGCCCTTAGAGTTAAATGAGTGATTGAACATGTTTGTGTAAGTGAAATGCAAGGGTAATGCATGAATAAACTTGAAAACTTGGACATTTGAATAATATTAGGGTTGCTCATGTAATAGTATATTACCATTGTAATGGTCAATTAGTGACCATTTGAATGTGTGTGAGGTGGAATTGAAGTGAGTAAGGATAACTAAGTTGACCTTAGGCCTGCTGCCCTTGGTGACCTGCAGGACTGGTTATGAGTCCAGCAGGTTTGGGCAGTTATAAATGGAGTTCTATAGGTTCAATTGGTGCAAGGCCAATTGAACATAAAACTAGACACATAATGGCACAGCTTTGGTTGAAGAAACCTTGCCCAGAAAACCAAACCAAGTTGACCTAAAAATTGCCCTAATCTAGGTGACTTGCATTCTGCTGGGCAAAATGACCAAATGAACAGTATTTATTCATTTGGTCATAACTTAGTGTAGAAAGGTCCAATTGACCTGAAATTTTACCAGCAGAGAGCTGAGACATAGACCTACAACTTTCATAAAGAAAACAAACCTAAATTTTGATCATAACATGTTTAAAAACTGACTTGCAGTCAGTGTACAAAACACTGTAGAATTGGTTCTGTCCAAAAAATCTGGAAAATTTGCAATCCGGCCAGTTATGGTATTTAGGTCATAACTTGAGCTGCAAAACTCCAAATGGAGTGACTCAAAAAAAGAAATGTAACTAGACACAATAAGGAACAACTTTCATGAAGACAATTTTGCCAAATTCTTACTGTACAAATAACCAATAGAACAGTAAACTTAATGCTTGAAATCTGAAAATCGTGAATAACTAACACTAAGCTTTAAATGGTATTGGCAACCAATACAAATAACTTTAGAATGCAAAATGTGATATGTTGGGAATATTAGAAATAATGTACCTATTGTCAATGCAAAAGTCAACATTTAGTTGACTAATGAAATGAATAGTAACACTTAAACTTTAATTTTAAGAATTGTAAAATTTAAAAGTGTAACATGCCCTAGTACACCTAGTAAGATTGGTTTGGATAGGTTGGCATGCCAATAGGGTTCAGTTAGCAGTGCTGCATATGGCATTATGCCATTTTGTGATTTTATGGCTTTTAGCTAGTCTGATACTATGCTGATATTTGGCCTTGTGCCTAATATTTAATACAGCTTATTAGTTGTTTTGTTGTATACCGGGAGATACATATGTGATCGATGGTGTGACGGCCCGAGGTACTTGATACCCAGTGGCAGTTTTCCCGTTTATCCAGTCCAGTCATCCAGTATAGGTTACTTGGGCAACCAAAAATGAAAATTAATAAATTTAATGAAATAATAAATATAACAAGTACCAAATAAATAAGACCACAAATAATTATCGAAAATTTGTCTGTATAAGACATCAATATATTTACTACATATTTATTTACTTTTAGTTCTTTTTATTTTGTTATTGGCACCACTAAGCATTATTGCTTAGCGCGTTGCTTTTTGCCATGTGTAGATTCTGAGAGACAGACAGAGAGCCCAGCAGACCACAGACTGGGTGAGGCCGTCTACAGTTCTGCATAGTGTCCGTGTCACCTCACAGACTTTAGTGCATTGGTAGGACACTAGATCTCATTTTGGTATTTTGTAATTAAACTTTTATTTTCTCATGTATAATTGAGACTCATATAATATATTTTGGTATTAATGTAAATATTTGTAATTTGTGTTTATAAATTAAAATTGAGTATTTATTTATGACTTGTATATGAATATCACGTGAAATGAATGAATGAGAAATAGAAGTATTGTTGAGAAATATTGAGACTTTGTTGATATAATGGAGTTTGGGAATGACTGAAAATGTATTGGAAGTGTTTTTCACAGGTTCCGAAAAACTGTTTTCTCCATTTTTAGCCGGTACTCTGTCGAATTTTCTATAAAATTTTTAGAACCTCAAATAAATTTATAATTTCAATAAATGACTTAAATGAGTTATATTTCATAAGTTGTACTTCATAACTATGAAAAAAAAAATTAAGGAAGAATAAAAATGATTGAAATAAAATAGGGTGTTTCGGTACACTGTGTGATATGGGATGTACTAGCCTGGACCTCACATTGCCCAAGAATTACTCAAATTCCCAAATACACATCTCACTATCGAAAAAATTCATTAATTTTTTGGAATTATCAACTATCTCAGAGACTTTATCCCTCATGTGTCCAAATATACTATTCAGTTTTCCAAGATGCTAAAAAAGAAGGCCCCCACTTAGGGTAATAAATAGATCACAACTGTAAAAGTTTTAAAGAAAATAGCTCAAAACCCCCTTCCTCTAAAAATTCCAAACACAAGGAAAAAAATTCTCTAGACTAACGCCAGTGATGAATATTAGGGTGCTATTTTACTTGAAGAACTCGATAGAAAGTGACAAATTTATGGTCATGCAAGTGGACAATTTAAAGAGACTGAAAATACTATCACACGATTTACAAGGAGATCTTAGCCATTAAGAATGAAATTAAGAAATTTGAGTTTTATCTTGTTGGCCATCGTTTTCTAATAGTAATGGACAATTCATCTTTTCTGAAGGTCCTTCATTTTAAAAATAAGACTCTCCTAGAACCACAATTATTGAGACTCAAGAGTTGATTTCATAAATACGACTACACTATCCAACATATAAAAGGGCATCTCAACCTCATTTCAGATCTCCTCACCATACCACCGAATATATCTTTACTCACTTCTCTTCAAACAATTCCTCTCATCTTTATGGCAGACTCCTCCAGCTTCTCTAAAGCTCTGATACCACAGTTCCTCATTCCAGCAACAGAAACATTTCCACTCGGATGCACACCAACAATTATCCTGTCTCAAATTGTTGAATTTGGAAAAAACCATCTGTTTCATTTTTAAAACCTATCCAATATCCTTAGACAACGTAAAGATAACCAGACTCAGTTCCATCCAGATACTCTATTCCTCACAGTTTTTCTGTTTTAATCCCTCAGATGACCTGCTCCTTGAAGAAAAATGGTTTTTGTAGTGCATGATCACTCTACATGCCATTGGTTTTAAAGTTCCCACCATACCCATGTACTATTTCCTAAATGACAGGAGCAATCAGAAAAAAATCATATGGAACTTTCTTAAATGATTCAAGCCAATTCCTCAATGGTGTAATGATCTAAAAAAGATCATCAATTACTATGGTCTATGACATAGATCATTAGACGATGGTAATGAATTATGCTCACTGCTATCATGCATTATCCTTTCTTTATAAACCCTGAAGGAATACTCTGGACTCAAAATTCAGTCTATGAATATTTGACTTATTTCAAGTTTATCACCACTAGAGACACCTCCACTGTTCTCAGGAAGAAAATTATAACCTATCTACATAAACTCAACCACTTCATGCCTAAAGCTCAAATTTTGGAATCAAACTCTATAGGTCCAAAAGCAAAACCTGAAGCAGTTTCATAGTACAGTTCAAAGATTTGGCAAGATTCATAGGATCCAACAGATATGGACACCAATACCAAGCTTTTTGATGAACCTAAAAGCTCATGGAAGAAAGATTTTTATGGCAAGGACATCAATTTTAATGACTCAGACTATTACAATAATAATTTGAGTCCTAGTCAAAATTCCTTCTAGATAGGAACTCTTCAAGACAGAACCAAAGATACCCAGAAAATTCAAAATGAAGCTTGTAGACTATGCTGGCACATGCTTCACAGTATTTAACCTGTGACAGATGCCATCAGGACTCTATACAAACTGACAGTAGATTGTCTCTCTAAAGCTGAAAAAATATATATTTATATAATTAATTTTAGTCAGATAAGTCATTTGTATAATTAATGATTCATTTATCTTCATATATGACTTAGTTAGGTATGAGTCATGTGTATATATAACTAGTTCTTATCTTGTTAGATGTCTTCATCTAACTATTAGGTAGAAATGTGTTTATATAAAAAGTAATTGTAATAGTTCCAGCATTCCTCCTATAAAAAGGGAGCTTTGGTTTCATTTGTAGCAAGAGTTACCAAGTAATAACATCCCAGCTTCTTTATCTTATCTTATGACTTTTTAAATTTCTCTCCCTCTCCTAAAAGTCAAGAATTTTATCTTATTCATATCATCCTCTAATAAGACATGAGTATGCTCTACATTTGTCACTCTTAGTAGATCCTGTGTATCAAAAAATGCTAGTTCATTTATTCTTTGCTACAGTCCTCTAAATCTAGTTATGTATAATAATACAAAAGAATAAAGCCTTGAGATTTATTTTGCAATGGTGGCTTATTGTATCTCGACACCGCATGAGTATTATTATGCTTAACTCAGGTTTAAGGGCTCTCGATCAATGATGGTATCAGTTTCCAAGTATAGGGAATAGGATTCTCCAGACTAACGCCAGTAATAAATATTGGGGTGTTATTTTACTTAAAAAACTCGATAAAAAGTGATAAATTTATGGTCATGCAAGTAGATAATTCAAAAAGTCTGAAAAATATTATCACATGATTTACAAAGAGATCTTAGCCATTAAGAATGGAATCAAGAAATCTGAGCTTCTAATATTTATTAAATCCGGATCTAACTAATTGGTTAAATCAGTGAGTCAGTGAATTGGCTCTCAAATTGATCTAGGTTTATAATCGAACTAAATAAGAAAGTGACTCAGCGTAATCCGATTGACTCGCCGATTGAATAGGTAACCCGATGTGATCAATTGACCTGAACAATTCAATTATTTAATAAAATCTCTCTTTTTTATTTTTTTTTATAGAAAATTAAACTTAAAACCTCATAAAAAAATTTAAAATTAAAATCAATTAAATTAACTCGATGGCTATATATTTTTATTTTAATATATTTATTTTTTAAAATATATTTAATATTTTATAAATATTAAAAAAAATATACATTTATAAAAAATTGTGTTATATTATTTAAATATTTTTATATAAAATTTAAAATACTATTAAAATTTATTAAATATAATATAATAAATATTGAAGTTTTATTTTAAATAATTAAAATTTAATTAATTATATATATTTATATTAATAGATGTTATTTTTAATTAATTTTAATTTATTTAATTAATTTTTAATAATTTACTGATTAAATTATTAATCTATTAATTAAATTACTAAAACTTTAATCCTTTCACCGAATAACCGACCCACACATATAGCATGTTTCATGCAACAGGTAAATGATTGTAATAATAATAATAATAATAATAATATAGTGACGTGCACACTCGGCTATTGAGCAGATTAGTCCCACGCGAAAAAAGAAGGCGGTAAAGAGACTCCCATGAACATTAAAATATCCAAGTACAGTTTGTGGATGGTTCGGTAATTGACACGTGTACAGCTATAAAGCTTTAAATATAAAGAATCTAATGAGACGGTGTCTTAAATTTCGTGGGGTATCCGCTACGTTTGTTACCAGCTTGCAATTCGCGGGGCTGTCACCATTTAAAACTTGCCACGCGCCTCTTGTTTTAGTGCGTTCCGTTTAGGAGCCACGCGTTTTACTTTTACACGATCCAACAAGAGCAAAGCCCACGGTGTCCCGATTTCACACATTTTTTTTAATAACTAATACTAATAAAATTAGCAAGTGATTACAATTAGGTTGATGGATTTTGTTATTATAATAACCAAGTTGGTTGCGTGGACTAATCTTTGCATTTAATGTATAATTATATTACAAAAATTTAATATTAACCTTATTCATCTACAAAAATCAAATATTTCATATAAAATAATTTATATAAAATGGTAAATAAATAATGAATAAACATAATATATATATATATATATATATATATATATATATATATATATATCTGTCCTTGTCCATCGGAGGTTGCAGCATTTGGAATCTATAGTTTTGGACTATTTGCAGCTCCAGGTCATTTAGTATACTTGATTTTTTCTTTCTTTAAAGGTTTTTTTTTTTTAAAAAAAAAGCTTTTTGAAAGTGACATAGATGATAATAAGTACATGAATATATATATATATATATTAATTGATATTCAAACTTGAACTCGAACTATCACATTATTAAAGGCTGAATGCTACTATTATTGATTAATAAAACTAATTCATTTCCTCTGTTTGATTAATAGTATTTATTTATATATTTTAGGTATCATTTTAGACTTGTAATAAAACAAAATGGATTGTATTTCAAAACCCTGAAAAAATGTAAAAAAATATATATATATATGAAATATACTCTTTGTATTTTTTTTTTATGATAAATAATGTTAACTAGTTCATCTTTGTGATCTAACTAAAAACAAATTAATCACATAGAAATTAAAATAATTTGTAAATAAAGAAAATACCTCCTTGATCCTAGAATTCAAACCTAATTAACAAAATTGAAAGCAGACCCACTTACAGAATGAGTTAATTTTTAAACTCCATTCGTTTCGTAGAAAATAAATTATATATGAAAAATATTTTTTTAAAAATGTCTTTATATATTTTTTGTTATTTAATTATAATATTAAACTAATGGTATATATTCATATAATATATATTTAAATATTTTCACATTTTAATTAAATTATTAAAATTTTAAAAATAAAAATAACTTTCTCTTTTGAAAAAAGAATGTTATTTTCATTAAAAATGTCTTAATTTTTTTTATTAGAAAAATATTTTGTATTGATCCATTTTCTCTGTTAGCATAATTATAGCAATTATTATTCTTGTCCAAATTAGTTCATATTCTCATGTATAAATAGATGTAATATCTCTGTAAATGGGAAAATATATTTCAAATACCCAATTGCAAGAAAATAAGGAAAATATTTATTATTATTATTTTTTTTTTTAACATGGTTGAATAGATAGTTATGATAATCCACCTGTAATTAAAGGCAGGAATATATTGTCTATTTGAAGTGGCTAGCAAGTGTTGATTAAAAGAAAAAAAAAAGGTGGGTATGGTGGAGAGTTAAATTGCAAGAAGTGGGTAGATTTCTCACTTGTGCGAGCTGTGAAAGGTGGGATAGAATTGTTTTTGGAACAGTGTTAAGGATATGTCTTAATTTATTGCAGAGAGTTAGAAATATTGTCTTCCATTGACAATGAAAGAAAACATTTTGTAGGATTCCAATTTCATACTGCATAGTACATTATTACAGATTTTGACTACTGTGTCTGAAAATGAAAGTACCTATAAAGTTGGAAGCAAAAACAAAAAAGAAAGATTGAAGTTAAATAATACCCATTCATGAATGATGCTTATAGGGTTTAATTCAGAATTAAAATTAAAATTAAATTGAATTTGATATAATTTGATTATTTTTAAAATTAAATTTTTTTTAAACTCTATAATTTTAATTATGATATTCTCAAACTTTAAATCAGAATTACCGATTTCGACTCGAAATCTATAGTACTAACGCTAAATACAATCGATTATGAAGCAAAATTAAGGCATCTTAAAGTGGACCCAAATTTCCAGAAACACCAAACTTTTACAATGAAATTAAATGAATACATTCGAAATATGTAGTACTAATGCTAAATACAATCGATTATGAAATAAAATTAAGGCATCTTAAAGTGGTCCCAAATTCTCAAAAACACCAAACTTTTGCAATGAAATTAAATGAATACATGTATGAGAGACAAGGCATCTTATTATTTGATTTTCAGTGGCACCTAGACCTATAGAATTGACAGGGTGAGTGTAAGTGAGATACTTTGAAACCATTTAATTTCTTGCATGTTGATGAGAGGTTGGGGGTGGGGGACAAAACAAATTAGGCAATGGCCTTATCACACCTTTATACATAGTGTTAAGAATAGACAAACAGTAGTACAAGTCGCAAACTTTTGTTGTGGCAAGTTGCCTAAAAATGATTTGAACTGTCATAAAAATATCAAAAAGAAAAAAAAAATCTCTAATGGTATAATTTTTGGAAATTAATTCAATTATTTAATTTTGTTACGCGTTAATTTGGTGTTAAATTAGATCCACATTGATGTGATTGTGTTTATCCATATGCTACAGAATATGTATAGGTTGCTTGTTTAGGACTTCTACTTTGTACTCGAATTCATCTAGACTTTTCAAGAGATCATTGATCTTTGACAAAATAAAGGAAAATAGTATCAATTTAGTGAAGGGAATTTCTCTAATAACTCTTAAAGAAAAATTCTAAGGGACTAATTTATTTTAATTAAATTAAAAAAATTAAAATGAAATTTTTTTTTTCTTTTAAATTATACAATAACTTAGATTTTAATTTTAAACCGGTTAAAATCACATATATGAATTATAACTTAATGTGAGATTAGAATTTCAGATGGTTTAATTACATGCACAACTTTAGAGCTTTTGATGCCTTTCAAAAGGATGAGAATGTGCTAAAAATTGGATGAGTGTATCCCAATCCCATCCCATGGATTGGTGGTTCAATGGTAGCCCACTCCTCGGCATTTTCCCACTTCCATGTTCCTCTGCCCTCAAATTAGGCTTTCCTTTCTCCATGGACCACAAAAGCACTTCATGGCAAGCCAGTATAGGCACTCTTTACTGGACCACACACCCACTTGCCCTCCTTCCCCCCTCCTTTTTATCCCTTTGTGACAATGATAAGATTTTTATTCAACGCCTTCAATAGTTAACCCTCCTAATACTCTTGTTTAAGCCCTATGATATATAATTCCGCTTGGGTATTCAGATTTTAATGGTAAGATGTCGAATTTAAATCCCGTATCCTAAAATATAAGTTAATTTTGAGATGGATTTCTCCTAAATTTTATATATTGGGGAGGGAGAAGATAACACTAAAAACAAAGTTGAAAGCTTTGGAACTATAGGGTTTGGCTCAAATAGTTATAGGGTCTTTTTCATTGCTTGTATGGAGTAGCAGTGTGGAGCTTCAACTGTAAGAGTTGTGAAACAAGGAAAACACAAAAATAGGTAAAGGGTAGCGACTACCCCACCAGCTAATGTAGTTGACATGATAGATGAGGAAAAAAGCATCAAAGGACATATAATTTAGACATGGTTTTAATGATGTGTTGTGTTTTTTTTCAGTCTCTCATGTCATGTGATGTGATACCGTTTTGCTTGCTTGAAGAAACTGAGAAGTTTCACAGACACGTACTGTGTATAAGAGAACATTTCCTGTTTACTTGATGTTGATGGGATTCATATACACACAATTGGAAAGAAAAGAAAGGGAGAGATAAGGTTGTGAGGGTGAAAGCTCTTTGTCAACAGAGACATTGAAGAATACTAACATTTTGGTATGAAAGGTTGAAGACTGAGAAAGTTTGGGACAATTTTGTCTGATAGGGAGTGGTGGAATAATATTTTGACAATAGTTGTCAATGGCTTGGCATTTGCTCAATGGGGAGAAGGATAGAGTAAGCTATAAGAAGAAGATTGATGACTTTGTGAGGAAATTTCTTTTCACAAATTTGCATGAGGGCATCTAAAGTAGTACAGTGAAGACATATAAACATCTTGATGATAATTATTTGGTTGGGAAATTTTTATACAAATATTGACTGCCAGTGCCAGAATGGCACAGAGAAACCACATGGTTGAATTGGGACATAACAGGATTGATTTATAGTGGAAATATGTGGGAGAAAAACAATAAATGCAATGGACCAATAATCATACACAGAAAATTCAAACTTATATTCTGGTTTAGTGGGATACTGGAGAAGATAACTATCAAAAAACTTTAAATTAACCAAATAAATTTTAAGATTAATTTCAGCCCATCTTTGTTTAATTTTTCTTGGTTGGCTTTATCTGTTCATTGTTTGGTTAGAGGCAATGGGAGGATCTTGGTGGTGAGTGGTGGCTATTGTTAGTTGGGATATGGTTACCATTACCAGTTGGGATGCTGGAAACATTGAGAAGCTAACACAAAGAGTATGGAATTTTGTATGTCAAGATTATTAACAGATCCAATACTACTTTAGGTAAACATAAATTCGAATTCTTACTCTCCCGATTTTTTACTCAATTTTTTTTTTTTTTATAAAAAAGAAAGTCCAATACCCATAGGATGCAGTAATGATAGAGGAAATTTTCTACTTGTCTCTACCTCGGGATTTTCCTTTTTGCCTACCCTTTTCCCCCTTCTTCTTCTCTTAATTTAAAAAAATTGTTTTTTTACCAAACATTGCTTATCAATTATCAATTATCATATGGCCATAGATTTAAGATTAAGAAAGATGAAGACCCATAAAGAGTGGAGAAAGTATTTACGAGGATTTAACCCAAAATCGTTTAGAATGAACAAAGCGAATTCATATAGTCGATCTCAAATTTTTTAAATAAAAGCTTAATTAGTTGAGCTGAATAGAAGAGCCATCATCCAACCAATCAAATCAGCCGCTGTCATTGACATTCGTTAAGGTTTCAAGTATATTCATATACAGAAGCATCAGAAAATTAAATTGTCGGTTCTGACCAATAAAAAAGAAAAAAAATTGTCGGCAGAGAAAAGTGATAAATTTTCAAGTAGTCGCCTTCTAACAACCCAATTCATCTTGGGGGTCTGCTCTTGCTCCTAACCTTATGCTTTCACACTTCAATCTATTTTGGCCTTCTAATATTATGCCAATCTAATGATGACCCACCAAAAATAGCTACTAAAAAGCACTTCAATTACAACTCCGTTTGCACATTCTCCTTGCCAAACTAAAAGGGTAAATTGGTCATTAATAATCTCCTTTGATTAAGAGTAGAAACGACAATTTGATTGCGTCATAATCCATCTGTTGTGGCCTAATGAAATCCATATTATTCTAATTCAAATTAATTATGTCTTATTAAGACTTAGAAGCCCATAGCAAAGCATGCGGCATTCAGTTGCTTTCAAGACACAAACCACTAATGCTTGAGCACAAACCATGGGATCGTCAACATCTACAACTAATGCCATAGAAATTACAACAGCCTTGGATCAGATTGAGGATACGACACGACACCGTAGCTGCAAACTACAATATCTAGTATCTTAAACAAGCAGTAGCGCCACTAGAAGTTTAGGAAAACAGCAGGAGATGGTGGAATGTATTCAAAGTGCTGCTAGTCAACCATATCCATGTGTACTCGCGTCAATGATCATAGAATTACAACGATATCGATAAATCTCCCCCTAGTTTTTAACTCCTTTGGGTTCTGGAATCACTCGACGAAAAGCTATTTGATGAATAATAGATTTACAAGCACATCAAATTCCTAAATATACATCAATTGAATCCATCTGCAGATCAACCTGAATAGTGTAATACCAGGGAAATCGTTGGTAGAATGTATTCAAAGTGATCAATGATAATACCATGAAAACCATCAGAATCTGTCAATTAAGATGAATTGACCATTCTCGGTAGAATAGTCAAGCAGTTCCAATGACGCGAATATGGAATGGGGGACCTCGACAGAATATTGGCTCATCAACTGAATCAGTTTTGGCACGGGTTCTGAGGACATCATTAGCTTCTTCAATCACAGCAGCAGCCACTAGAGTATACTCACCAGGGACGAGAAAATGCAACGAGAAAGAATGCTTAGATTCTTGAAGAGGGGGAACCTCCATAGCTATCCCATTCAAAACACCTACAATAAATTAGAGCAAGCCAGAGTTGCATATTAACAATTTCAATTGCATAAATATGCAATAGCAAGTTGTTTTCCAGCCTTGTGAGTGACAACAGATCATACAAACAGTGCTGCTTGAAAAACAAAACAAAATAAAAGTACTAGCATCCAGAGCCAAGCACTTAATCCCATAAAAGTATCTGGATAAAGGAATAAAAATGAAATATTACCAGCCCATAGGACAGTGGCCTTTGTACCCTCGAAGCAATTTTCTCCAGCCACATCCCTGCATGCAATGCTAAGACTCATCCTAATGATTTCCTTGGTGTTGTTGCGAACTATGACCTCCATTGGGGTCATGTCATAAGCCATCACAGAACCTTCATGCCCAGAGTCATCGGGCATATCAGATTCTTGTGGGACACTATTTCTAACAAGCCTGAAGCTAAATGTCAATGGATCTGGTAGCAATACATCCACAACAGATGTCTGAAGCGCTGCCTGTATGGCATCCTTCATATTCAGTTCTCCAGAGCTGTTTCGTCCTGATTGCCACCTCACCTTTATCCTGGAAATGAGGTTCTTAATTGAAGCATTTAATTCAGCCTTGGCATTCTTTTCTGAGAAGCTCGAATTTCTGCCAACACCATCAGGCTGAAAATCCTTCATGAAAAAGGAACCATCAAGAATGGGCAACTTAAAATGCTCCAGAGGTATTAAAACCCTCGCAGAATGATCCCTATCAATTCTTGTTTTTGGACAACAATATTCAGTAGCATCTTGAACAGCAGAAAGGTTATCCAACTTATCTTCGCAGCTGTCAAGCTGGACTGAAACGCTAATTTCAAACACAACATCAGTTGGATTAGACAATTCTAATTCAAGAAAACGTAGCCCCCAACTTCCTCTGAAAGGATCAATTTTTAGCAATCCATCCATCTTACTTTTTGAACCAACAGCTTCTTTGCTACCATTAGTCTCAACATGAACTGGTTCTGGAAGATTTAGGCCAACATGTGCAGGAATTTCCATTGAAAGCAAGCAAGCTTTCACAAAAGACAAACCTTGCAAAACACAAATGTGTAAGGGAACCACCAGGCGTCTACCAGGAGGAAAAACAGATTCTTTTGTTGGAGGATCTCCAGAATCTGTCAATGGCCCTGACATCCAAAATGAATTAGAGTCACCAATCATTTAATAGTTGACCATAGTAACATTCAGGGAAGTTAATCTTCCTAGGAACAAGATGATACACAGAGAGCTCTCTAAATTAAGAATAAACAACTGTAAGCTGATTGCAGTGCTAGTGTGCTGAAATGAAAACATATTCAGATGCAGTTCCCAGATGCTAAAAAGGAAAATGTGGGACACAGATGATTGAGGGCTCCAAACTCCAACCTGATTAATAATCTAAGAAGTCAAATTCCAAGGCTCAGATAACCAACACTCAATTGGACTTTCGATCATTTTATTTGTTTTAATATTTTGGCAAACAGTAGGCAAGGGCTTTAGAGACCTGACAGTGTCACCAACTTGAATAGTCTAAAAAAACACAGCGAACAAAGAGCAACCGACATTCTAATAATCTAATTTATAGTGCAACTACTCTTACAAGAAGTAACATGTCATTTATTTGATCTAATACAAGAATAAAATATGGCTGAAAGTTCAGAAATATAGACAAACGAAGACTTATTACAAAGTCCACTACGCTTTTTTTTTTTCAGATAAACATAACCAAATAATAAATGAGAGCGCCATTGTAATCTAAGTTAAAAGAAATACCAGCATAATGAATCAACAATGTGGGGCTGCTACCATCCTTTAACTGCCTCCCCATACTTCCAGAGGCAAGCTTACCACCAGTAATATCAGGGTCTACTGGTCCATGCTGCCAGGCTTTCAATGTCACAGGTAGGATCACTTCTGCACCAGGCTTCAAAGGAAGGGCAGATTTTAAGGTTTCATATGGTATTGAGACAACAGAATCTTGGTTTTTACCAGAGAGTGATATATGTGCTTGTTCAACTGGAACTATCCCTGCATTAGCCAGACTAATCCAGACATCACGTATTTCACCTTCATATAAAACTATTGAACCATCACCACCTACAACATGAGAAACTAATAATGGAATTGGAGGTACAACAGAAATATTTGGAACCAACACATTTCTCGGCCTTGGAGACCCACAACATCTGAAAGGATCAGAAAGCACAAGCCCTTGTGCTGCACCAAGAAGCAGATTATCAACATCCCCGAAAAGGTGTTCAGAAATAACACCAAAACAGTGAACAGTACACCCTGGAATTGTTACTGACCCCACAGAAGTCGGGATTCCAGATAAGGTTATCACCTTTGATGAATTAGGCAGAAGATCTACACTAACAGGAAAAGCATCAAAATTTCCTGAATGAACAGATAGGTATATACTATCAACCCTTAAATCAAAGCCACATGGATTTGCCAACTCCACTAAGACCTGGACTGGTTCGCCAACAATCCATATCAGCTCCTGCTTGCTGCTGTCATTTGGCTCCCCTTTGCTGAATGGTGTGTATATAAAAGGCCCTGAAGGAGCAGATCCAGCCCACCAGTCTTCTCTTGCTGGATTGCGTTTTACAATGTCCATTTGACAGGGATAGGGAGGAAAGGAATATAACCTGAAAGAATCAAACATATAAATGAAAAACAGAATACCAACTTGGAAAACAATAGTGAAAAGCAGAATGTCTTCAAAAGTCTGCTCAAAGTTGATAAATCCCATAAATGCAGGACTGTGCAACAAATAATTAATTGTCTTGAAACCACAGCCAACCCCCACCCCAAAAAAAAAAAAAAAAAAATTGATAGAAGGATCTAAATCACATTAACAAGACATTATTTGAAGTTAGTTACAAAAGGTCCATGCATAGAAGTAAATACCTTACGAAAGGTAAGGCTGGATCAGCACAGCGAGTTCCGGAAGGCAACCTCTGGGCTGACTTAGTAAGTGCACTAGCAAGGCCATTCTGCCCAGCTGGTGTGATTAAAGGATAATAAGATCTTAGTAACCGTGCAGCAGCACTCCATGCAGCAAGGGGATCTCCTGCACGAACAGCAGCCAGCAGTATCTCCCGCAGTACAACCATCTGCAATGTGCTCCACTGAGACTCAAATAAAGAAACTACTGATTGGTGATGCATTTTCCCACTATCAGCATGGCTTGATTCAATCTCCTTCTGCAAAGAAAAAGAAAATTACCTGAAAGTCTAGAACAATAAATACAAGCACAACTAAAAGTCTATAATAAAAAAGGTTTCTTAAAAATTCATCTGAGCAATAACAACTAAAATTCTAGAACATGCAGTTAAAGCAACAGTAAGAAAACCAATTTCGAACTATCAAGCAGATACAATGTTAACAATAGTTTTTTTTTTTTAATTATTATTATATTTCCCCACATTAGTGCACTTACACTTGAATGAGGATA
Organism: Hevea brasiliensis; assembly: GCF_030052815.1. Lineage (NCBI taxonomy): Eukaryota > Viridiplantae > Streptophyta > Magnoliopsida > Malpighiales > Euphorbiaceae > Hevea > Hevea brasiliensis. The sequence continues at coordinate 1,510,741 of NC_079503.1, read as the reverse complement.
ATTGGAGAAGGACGCTCTACTCTGAACACGATATGCTTTGGTGGTCATTGCCAAAACTTGCATAGCACTCATAGCCGCAAATCTATTTTCTTGTTGCATATACAACTGGACTACCTGCCTTGAGAAAAAGGCAGCTTTCCTCTGATAACCAAGAGACCCAAATAAGCGAGCTATTTCAACATACAATATGAGTCTATCACTGGCATCTATCAAGGATTTCGCACCATCTGCAGCACTGGTTAGCAACTCCACAACATCTTTAGTGAATCCTCTTCTGAAAAAATTACCATAAACAATGAAATATTAATAATGTTCCATGAGATAGTTGTACAAGAAGCTAGGGACTTTCAACCTTGCAAAAATTACCATAAACAATGAAATAGAAACACTGTTTCCATGAAACAGTTCTACAAGAAACTAGGGACTATGCATAGCAAACTCCAAACTTTTCCAACAACAGGCATGAGAGAAAATCCGCATATGATTGACCATTGGAAGGAAGGCATAGGACAACACAACCAGACCAGTTGATCTCAAAATCCAAAAACAAGCAATTATCATAGATTCATATGTCCTGTTTTATTCTAAGCTACCAAAGAAATAAAAGATGAGAAACATTAACAGACTTGAGCAACTCCAGATATTTCAGCTTTCACAGGTCTCTTGAATCTATCCCACTATACTCAATACTAACAGCATCAAACTCAAAAAACAAGCTAACAATGATACAAATTCCAAGCAATCAGAAAATCTTGTGAGTTAAATATAAAGAAATAAGAGAAACAAGGGAGGGGGTAACAAGGGAAGGCAAAAATAGAACACTTATGCAAACATAAGAAAGGAAGACATAATGTCATCCCAACTTTAAAAATGGAAGCAACTACTTAAATTATTGAAATAACCAAACCCTCACATACATAAAGCGGGCAAATTATAAAATGCATCCGGTGCACTAAAAAATAATGCACCAATTACAAATAAACATTTTTTCCATGAATTATGAAGAATGGAACCCACATCATTGTGAGCAAGGGTGCATATACACCAGGAACACTCAATAATTTCCCCATAAAGAGATATATTTACCTACAAAGAAATCTTGCCAATTTCAGAGTGGCTTCAAGTTCAAAGCTTAAAGGTGAAACTCTGCATAAAACATATAAGCAAAAAATTGCAGTCAACATAATCAAACATGAAAAGGAGATAAAAACTATGAGTCCGACAGGCATTATATACAAGAAATCAAAAGTAAATAAAATTGATAAGTATAATTAAAATTCAGTTAGTTGAGCAGAAGGAATTTAAAAAAAAAAAAAATCTACTTTCCATTAATATTAGAATAGGGGAAAGATAATAGATTCAACCTTGCAATTTCCATTGGAAGTACAACACAAAAACCACCTTGTACTGATAATTGTTAAAACATTAAATAAAATGAAAGAATAATAACCACCCAGAAAATAATTATTTAGGCATTAACCAAAATGAAAGAAAAATAACCACCTTTGAGCATTGTCTGGTGTAAATGACTTTTTGTAATGCGATATCACACTAATGTACCGATACCTGACCTCATCCTCAAAAACTGCATCTTTTTGGCCCATTTGGTCTATCTGATAGCAGGCAAAATGAATAGGTAAGTAATTGCACAAGTCCATGGTAAATAATAGCTTATATTCACTCACTCTTGCAGAAGCCACATTTCCGCACTTCATAGAGTTATCACATTTACATGATCAACAAAAGGATACACTAAAATACAGTGGTGGAGTTATTTTATCAAGATAACTATGGGAACCATATTCTACGCATCTCACATCATACTGAAAGAGGGTTCACAACATTACATTTTACAACTACCATATATATTTTTTATTACCCTGCACATGTTGTCAAGACACAATTCCACATTAATCGACTCAATTGGTTCCTTGAAAAATTCACAAAACCTAATTAGAAAATAACACATTAAAAAAGATACAAGATTCACATATGATACATTTTATTTGGGCTGAAAAGTTGCGCATACCAGCAAGGCACAAATGCTACCCTCCAAAGCCCCAGCATACCAGAAGAAATCCGCAGTCAATCTAGCTAATTCTAAGGCAGTGGAATAGTGGGCATTGGCATCAATAGGTGAACCTGCCATCAAACAGTAATCCCCCATTGTCTTCTGTGCACGAGCCAGTCTTCTCTTTTTGGCCTTGATCACCTGCAGTTTTACCAAAATAAAAATTACTAAAGCTATTCCAAGCAATGCATGGCATCCCGTGACGAAGTTAAAAGTCTTAAGTGGAGAAAATGCAAATTCAAATCCTTATGACACCTAGACATAAACCTCCTCTGAGCTTAAACTGGCTTGAGAATCTAAAGGCGTCTTGAGAATAGTTCCAGCAGATTCCGCCCGTAGTACCCACTTTTCGAATTCCATCAACAATGAAGCGGCAATTTCTTGCATCATAGTTTGCAAATGGATCTCCAACGTTTGGCGGTCCGCCGGAGGAAACAATCTCAGATTCTCTCCCTTTTTACCACCATCCTCCAGCTGTAACAGAAACAAAAATGGGAAATGATAGAAAACAACATCAAACGCTCAATGCCTCATTGCCTCTTGTGTAATAGCTTATAAATTAAACCATGAGAAACATCAAAACGCCAACCTGAGAATCACAGGGGCAGAAAGCGAAACACCGCGTCACCAGCGCAGATGCGTAACTTTTACAGGCGACGCTAAACTGATCGACGATGGAATTGAGATCAGGCGAGGACGGGCAGTGGCAAACGCCTATGACGGAAAGGATCTTGCGATTCGACTGGAAATCCTCCCAGGGGCTGGGAGGGGACCCTCCGAGTATGAACTTGAATCGAAGAGAGCCGTTGTCCCATGGCTGATTGGCGAAAGGGGATTTCTGGTGCTCCGTGTAGAAGGAACTGATGGCAGAGAGAGAAATCGTATGGTGACGCAGGAACATGGAGTAGTAGTCGCACAGAATGCGGGGCGGGACCGGACCTACTGGGAGGATTGCGATGCGGATCATGCAGGATGTCTCGATGCTTACGTCTGGCTCCATTTCTGGATCTGACGGCGACGATGTGATAAGACGGTGGTCTATAGAGAGAGTGGAAGAGAAGCAGGCTGAGTGAAACGGTGAAAGAGGACTAGAGGAGATATCGTAAAGCGATGTCGTTTTAGGGCGTTGCTTGGTGTTTGGTCCAGCTGTTATGGTTGTGCAAGGCAGTGACTAGAGAGAGAGTGACAGAGAGATTTGGTCTGACTCGGGGTGTATAGGGGATGCTTCTGTTGAAAGCAAAGCAGGTGAAATATTTATTTGCATTATTTTCTTAATTTTCAAATTTATTAATTAAACGATCCTGAAAAAACCATTTATAGTTTCCCAAATTTCAAGAGGTACAATTAGCGACTTGGGTTTATGACAGAGAACAAGAGTGATTATGAATCAACTTGCAATAGACGCAGTGTGTGCCATTAACCCAGTTGAGGTAGTCCGATATCGCTGTATTGAGCTTGTAAAGCTTTTGTTCAGCACAGCTAGTTCCTATTTTATGATCATGAAATTAATGTGAAATAAAGTAGACGATGGTATTAAGCAGAATCTGAGTGTTGAATCTATAGGACAATCTCACCTGTTATCATAACCAGGTGTATCAAATTAGGAGTTTGGTCGAGGGATACCATTTTCATTCACAAACGATGAAATTTTTCCTCTATATCCATAAAATTTAGAAGGGAACAAACCTAATTCTTAAGCTGCTAGGTACTTGCTAAACGGCATAAGGCTAGTGCCTCGCTCCGTATATTTTTCAATGTTTGATCCGACAAGGGCTTGGGTTCGCCAAGACCAAGCTCAACTTTGAAGCCCATGATGTGGTTCTGTAACTTGCCCATTTAGCTGCCGACGGGCTTTATTGCATTAATTTTTACAGATTTTCTCTTTTCTATTCGCAGATTCCACTGCTTTTCGGTCCTAGTCTGTAAAGTCCTCATTCCATCAAAGCTCGATTCCCCATGAGAAACAAAGCGTGGATCAACTTTTTTTTTTTTTTTTTCTTGATCGTTTCTGCATACGCAGATTGTTAAACCGCAAAAAAGATTTAAAATTGGAAATGGATTCCTTCTTGAACACATTGGTTTTATGTTCCATTTTGAGTAGATGAAAGTTGCAAGGATTCGGGATTTCGGATCCTCGCTTGGGTTTATCTGCAGTTTTATTGATTGAAGGCTTTTGAATGCCAGTTTTCAGCTATGATTTTGATTCAATTGGATGTATGATTGACTTCTTTGATTCTTAAGAAAACGAAGAAATCCTAAACTAAGAAATAGAAGTTTAGCTGATTGGTTTCCGTCTGAAGTGAAGCGCTCCTAAAATTCACCTCGAGAAACCCCACAAACTGTAAACCACCAAAATGAAAAGAAAGAAATGGTAAGAACATGAAGAACAAAGCCTTTCAACCAAATACTACGATCTCCTCACTTCATGCACTTTATCTAAGCTCAATTGGCAAATGATGGATTGCGTGGTGGGCTAGGGGGTCTGCCCCCACTTGTTCTGCAGAATTTGCAGCACTCTGAAAGCTTGGGCAATAATGTGAAGCCTCGTAGCAATTGACCTTCTGAATTCATAGTTCTATCCCCCTTCAAACATATTTATGTTTGATGAAATACATAATTTATTGCATAGTTTTTCATTATGATTATCGTATATTGGAAATAATGGATTGTTTATTATCATATACACCAAAATTCATTGCTATACGTATGGGATTTCTTTTAAAGTCTGCATGGAAAGCAGTAAAATAAAACCAAAAAAAAAAAATGCATCGGCAGAACCATGAGAACTCGTATCTGTAAAGTTGATTCCTCTCACCTTTTTGTCACAAATAATTTTGCTATTATGATATAAAGAGTAATCCAAAACACAGCAGAGCCAGACGAACTTTAGAAGGCACACCACCGCAGCTTAGAAATACTAGATTTTGGCAGCATTAACTTTCATAGTGCTGTCCTTTTTCTTTCGTTTTTAAATTGGCACTGGCATTTCGATGGGCAATTCATCAAGCACGCCTATGTGAGGCAATCACCACAGCTCCAAGTATCTGATAATTATTTTTACTTGTAAGATGAGACTTTCGAAACAAAACAAACTCTGCCAACTAATTCACACAATTGGCCAAATGACTTTAATTTCCTGCAGACAAGTCTTTTTTTATAGGTAATGAGTTGATCCTGCAGACGAGTCTGCTCTTCCGATGGCAATCACAGTACATGAAGATTAGTCACTCCTACTCGCGATATTTTTCCCCCTATAAAAGAGTCTGTGGAAATAGAAACTAGGGCCTAAAGAAACAAAAATGTAACATTAGTTGCAAGAAGCCTTTAACATAGGAGTCCAGCAGCCATTCACCTAAAAAAAATGACAATTATTTCTACATAGAATTTCAGAGGAATGTAGAAGCCTCCAACAAATCAAGAATATCTACATCTACAGCCATGGTCTCTACACTATCCTTAAAAGCTTCTTCCTGACTGACTGACTTCCTTTGCCATGGGCAAATTAGCTATAGATCTACGCCAAGCTATCACTTCTGAGGCCTTGGCCAAGTTATGCAGTTCTGGATCGCGACCTTGAATGTGCATACAGCAAACAGCTCCTTGGCCAAAAACAACGTCACAACCACATCATTGACCTGATATCCACATCCTTAGTAGGTACAAAGGACTCTTTATACATTTTTGTCATCTCATTCCAGGTAGAGTTTCACTGTGAGGATCCTCAGATGGCATCATATTTAAATCAGGTAGCAGGAAGGATCTGTCATGGTTTGAAACTGCCTCTTGTGTTTCACAGGAATCCAACTTGATATCATCATCACATTGAACATGTTTAGGCAACATTGAACTAATGTGGTTGGGAGAAGAGGGTTCTCCCTTGTAGGGCCGGTTGCAAATTTCTTTCTCCAGTACATCAGACGCTAAACTTGAGTTATTTGCATATTGCAATTTCAAATCAAACTGAAAAATAGAAAAAGAAAATTCAGTTTTACAGCACTAACATAAATACATTGTGGGGAAACAAAATAGGGGACACAAAAGCAACAGTGAATACCTTTATTCTCTTTAAATTCTCATTTCTTGCTACCTGTTCCTCAAATGTGGAATTTAAAGTTGTTATTTCCTGTTCAATGATCACAAGAGTAGTCAGCAACGTAAAATAAGCTGGAGCAAAGTGGGAGAGGCGCAGAAATTTAGCTTTAAGTTTAATGGTCACACCTTTTTGAGATGCATCCTTTCTTTCAACAGAAAACTCTCTTCTTCTTTAAGTTCAGCAAACGTCTGGAAAATGTCAATCGAGTTAGCAGATTACAAGATGTTAAAGTCATCAACTGCCATCACTTGAACATATATCAACCACTCATTACAGTTATAGGGCCCTAAGAAGCAAGAAACACTCAATATCAACACCAAAAAGGAAAAAAAAAGATAGCCCAAATAGTTACTCCAGTGGAGTTGGAGTTGTCTTTTAAAGCACCGATTGGGATTGCAATTGTGATTGAGAGGCTAAAGGCTGTTTTCTAAAAAAATATCATTTTATATGATATTAAGGTTCCATTTATTTCACAGATTAAACTAATAATTCGTGTTTATATCATCATGTATATATAAATATTTTCACATTCTAATAAAATTATCAAAATTTAAAAAAAGACTTCAAAAGAGAAATTTATTTTAAAAAAAAATTCCAGGAAACAAGCGGAGTCTAAGAAAAATTTTGCTTAATATCACAACATATTAAATTTAACTTTAAACCAACTTTTTTAATACCCTTTAATTAATATATTGCTTTAATATAATTGCCAAATACACCCTAATTTTGAAATGCCAAATAGACCCTAATTTGAAAGCATAGAAGCATTACACCACAAAACAAAGAAGGGTTTGAAGTAGCCAGGGCAGATAACGAGATTTTAAACAGAAGATAAAATTATATACCTTCTTTCTTCTTGACCTCTTTGTGGAGGTGCTAGCGGTTTCAGCAGTAGCAGTACCCTGCAAATATCATAATTGAGTGAAAAGTATAGTCATGCACCATGAAAGCAAGCAATCAACAGTTGATGAAAAGAACTATTACTAAACCAAAGGCTATCCAAGCATAAAATAGCAGAAATTCCTTAGACTCGGTTTAGGTCAGCCCATAAAAAAATAAGCAGTCAGCCAGCTCATTTTTAGTATAGGGCGCAGCGGGTTTTACAACTGCCAGCGAGGTTGTCGGATCTCTGCGAGATTTTCGGCTGTGATATTATCTCCAACCATTTTAATCCCTTCTCCGCAGCAGTCAGACTGCACGGTGCCACCAGCTGAATTCACGTCCTACTACTTAACTATTACTTTTTTATATTATTAAAAAAAAAAAAGCGCTCCGATCAGACAGCTGGTATTTTCAAAAGGGCTCCAACCAGTGATCGCAGGCCACGTCACCAAGAAACGCCTTTTTTTTTTTAATTGCTCACGTGACTTTCCTGACATGGCCGGCAAACCTCATTAAAAATAAAATCAAAATTATTACCAATAATAATAATAATAATAATTATTATTATTATTATTATGATGATAAAATCAAATCAAGTCTCATGATCTCACGACACATGTCAATGGGACCCAAAGGCGAATTGGACGTAGCGTGTAACCCTATTACGCTACACATCGGATAAAACTTAAAAGGTGCAAACCAACCACACGCAAGATCTTTCCATTTCCCTAAGTAAGGCCACTAAAGACTAAAGAATTCATCTATTTGGCACTGTAATGAAGGCGCAGTTGAATAAATAATTTTTTTTTTAAATATAATAATTAAATATATTAAATAAAAATATTAAAATTAGTTTAAAATTAAAATTAATATATTTTAATTAAAAATATTAAAATAATAAACAAAATTTTCAAATTTGCTTTTCCAAAAAAATTTAAATTAAAATTTTTTCTATAAATTATAAAATAGAAATTGGAAAGTGATAAGTGATGACCATACTATAGGGAGAAGAGAAGAGAAGAGAAGGTGACAATGATGGGGCAAGCCACACTTGATAATTTCTCAAGTTAACAAATAACAACAATCAAATGCCGTCCCCACCCACAACACAACACACAACAACGCTGCACCAAACGCAAGACCCATCGCTAGCAAAACACACCACTCTATAATTTCTCCTCTCTCTCTCTCTCTCTCTCTGCCACTTTACGGGGCCCGACCCCATTTGCGACTTTATCTATATATAACCAAAATCCTCTCGCGTCCGAGGCAGAAAGCGTCCCAATATTTGACCCTTTGCAATCTTTTTTTTTTTTTTTTTTTTGGTCACAAGGGAAAAAAAATAAAAGAAAATTAAAGGTAGTGTTCGTGCGTCGGAAGCTTCGTGGGTTCTTAGCGTTGGCAACATGGTTATAAATGGCTAATGGTAAGGGATATCTTGCATCTGACAAAACTGTCCTCTCTACTGCCATTAGAGGCTTCGGAGGGCGATTTGGTCTATTAAAAGGTTAGAACAAGAATGACAGGTGACCGGAAAATAGGCGAGATTTCGAGAAGAAACGTTAGCCACTTTCAAGCTGCTGACCTCATGTGAAAGTAAAATCTTAAAGTGCAAGGGGTTATTTTGGTCCCTAAAAATTTTTCATTAAGGTGTGGACACTGGATAGTGCATGCCTACGGTAATTCACCGTTTATTGGGGAGATCGACCCTGAAACGAGAGCTAAAGCCCATTAAACCGGCAGATTTGTCCTCCTCAGCCGCTGACAAGAAGAGGTAGCTTATGAACCAGGGGGAAAAATATAGGACTATTCTTTAACCGATATAGCCAATAGAGAAACAGGAAAATGGTTAAAGAAGCCAGAAGTAGAGAAAGCAAATAGGGGAACAAACGAAGGGCAAATTGGTCACGAAGAATAAAAATCCCCGGAACTAGACAGGAATGTCTGGTAAATAGGCACATAAGCTCCATCTATCTCACCCTTCAACTCCAACACTCATCGAAAGCAATTATAGTCTTTTTAAAGGTATTTCAGTCAACCAACGCAAAGAACGACACCGTAGAGATCAGCTCATGGCAAATCTGCCACCACCAAAAAAAAAAAAAAGAAAAGAAAAGAAAAAGGAGGGGAGAGAGAGAAGCACCGAGAAAAAAACCTTGGATCTGGCGCCAGGAGGAGAGCGGGTGACATGAGGGCTGGTCTCTTCGAAGCCGTCAACGGTGGCTGAGGGCGAGGCAGCGCCGCCACCACCGCTCCATGAAAGCGGCGTGGTTGGACTACATCTAGCAGAAGAATCTCCTTCTTTCCTCTTACAAACGACGTCACATCGCACGGATGCCGCTGTAGCTGGCTTGGACCTCGGAAGTCGTAACCCCCACCTAATTGGAATCACCGCCTGAGGTCTCGCTGGTGCCGCTGCATGCGCTTGCTTGAGACGCAACAGCAGCTCCACAACCACTCTATCATCCGTCATCGCGGCCCTTATCCACTCGTCCTTCACCATCGTCACCGAGCTATCGTTCCCGAAAGAGACACGCCACAGATATCTGTGTGCAGACACAGTGACTCTGTAGATATAGGAGAGAGAGAGAGAGAGAGAGAGAGAGAGAGAGAGGTGTTAAAGAGGGGAGGGCGGAGAGTATATATAAGAGAGGTGGAGTGGTTTTTCTTTTATTTATTAAAACATCTTAGAGCAAAATGGAGTTGGGTGTTAGGGTTGGGCTGCTGACCTTTTTCTCTGTTTTCATCTTTGTGTATGGTATGGGGCCCATGGTGACATGTGGCAGTGCAAATTTCATATATTTTTGAAAATTAAGAAAAGAATAAAAGAATTTCTTTATTTGTTTGTTTTGTAGGGATGTGTACAGAACACCGATCCACTGCTTCTGTGTTTGTTTGCGTCTGTGATACGTGTATCTGGAAAAAGTGCATCACCGCAGGCCTCTCAACCTCACACTCTGACTCTATCTTCTGGTCTTACCTTGTATGCGGTTCTAATCCTACAATTTTTTTTTCTTCTCCAATCCCATCTCGCCATCTCACTGTTGTGGCTAGTAACATCACAAATAAAATTACATCATACGCATCTAGTATGCCTTTACATTTAGATAAATATGAACTCATTTTCACTAATTAATGAAATATATATATATATATATATATATTAAAAAATTATTACTAATTATATTTTAAAAATATTTAAATTTTATTTATTTAAAATATTATATTAAAATTTATAAATATAATATATATTTTATAAAATTTAAATTTATTTTAATAAAATTAAATTGAATCGAGTATAAAAAGAAAATGTACAACGTTTGCCATCCCTAAAAGGGAATATTGCAAAATTTGACCGCTGTTGCATTTTAATTAACTTTTTACTAAAGTAACTTTGATTACCATAATTGCATAAGAAAAAAAAAATTAAAACTGCTTTACTCATATAATTCGCAATGACGAGGGCTTTTATGTAATTTAAAGTATATTAAGTGTTAACTAAGAAATCTAATTAAAAAATTATAATTGTAACCTTGCCTTATTACCATCATATACATTAGTAATAAATCATATATACTAATAAATATTGAATATAATAATAAACCTGTTATACTCTTAGAAGTGAAAGCATTATTGAAAGAAACAATTATAATAAATTTTAAAATAATTAATTTTTTTATAAATCATAAAATGAGCATAAAGATATCTTAATTATATACTAAAACTTGCATGTAATACCCATTAACAAATAATTTAAAGAAAATGAATTAATGATAATTGACTCGTTCAACCTATTGTGTATATTTGGAAGATTGTTTGAATTTTCAAAATATATATATTTTTAATTTTCATAAAATTGACAGTACTTGACTTAATTTCAATCAACATTAGTCAATTTATAATTATAATTTTATTTTTATAAATTAAATTTTATTTTATTAACAATTACTATTGAATGTTTTGATAATATATAATATAATGGCCTAAAAAATAAAATAAAATAATTATAGAAAAAATCATATAATTATAATTAAAATATCCATCACTAAAAATTATATGTAACACTTATTGGAGATTAATTATCCGTAACTTATAAAATCAAATGCTTATATACAGAATTATAATAATTAATTAGTGATAGAAATTGATAAAAAAATGTTAATTTTTAAATATTAATGTAAAATTAATTTTAAAAATTTAGAAATTATAATTAATTTTGAAATTAAAACTTAATTGGGGATTTGGTTTGAGGCCTAACAAGCAAAAAAGGGCAGCAAGCAACATGGAGATGGAGTGCGTGACAAGACTGTCTTTCGGCGACCAAAAGTTTGAGGCTCCTTCCCTTTCTTTTTTAGTCTCTGCAATGTGCAAATTCCCATACCTGAAATTGTTTCAGTTTCAAAATATTTTGCCATTATAAATCATTGTCAAATGTAGACCCTCAGATTTGTATTATTTAAAATTAATTTATTGAATATATGAATTATTTTTTAATTTATCAATTATTTAAATTATTATTTTTCTAATAATTAAATATAAAATGCTTAACACTTAAAAAACACTAGAAGATTAAATTAAAAAAAAAAATTGAAGGAATTGAATAATGTAGCCAATGAGTTTGAGCTTGTTTAATTTCATGCCAAACATTAATGCCATTACCATAAGGTTATTGTACTCCATGAAATTTTTTATTTAAACTCAGTTTAATATGATTTTAAAATATAAAATATTTAATAAATAATTTCAAATAATGTATAAATAAGCATTCAAGCCCATCAGTAGATTTATTTTTTTTTATTTTTTTATTTTTTTTGGTAAGAGCCCATCAATAGGTGTTTCCAAAATGTTTGAGTTTGGACCATCATCCATATCAAATATCCCATTCAATAAACTCTTTATAGCTTCTTTATATATGAGAGATACTGTTTGTCCTTTTCTTTCATCATGCTGAAAAATCTCAATTCAAAACAAGATTACAAGGCCACCCTTCAAAGTGGAAACATTAGTCACATTCATCATCCCAAAATATATAAAACTCATCACTATCAGGCTTGGATTTGGTCAGGAATTCTATTAAACCAATCATGAGAAGTACTATTTAGCAATAGTAAAATGGAGCATTCAAACACCCATTTCAGATTTCTACAGTCATTCTCATTATTAAACCAAGTAATTATTTCATGATTAAGAAGGGTTAATTTGAACAAACTAATAGAATTTAGTTTTAAACAAAGCATGAGAAACTCTTATAACATGAGCAATAAATCTAGCAGGTGAAAGAAGTTATAGTTTGACAGAGGCATAGTGACCAGATCACTTGTCGGACAATAATTGAGGCCACCGATGAAATTCAGGGAATCATTATTGGCAATTCTCCATACGAGACTATGGGCATCAATTTAATGAGAATTTTGGCGAAATTTGTTACCACCATACACTTTGAAGCAGAGCTGCTAGGACGTTAGGTGAAGGCAAATTACAGTTTGATCCACCCAATTATGGAGAAAGTGAAATGACCCATCAGTATTGTTTTGATGCAATTTTGTTGCAGGCCTGCCAGGTTGCAATTGAAAATTTCTTGCAATCTATATAGGCTAAAGGCTCGAAGAAGAGGAGGGCAAGAAAGGTGATTCCAAGCATAGGCTCATCAATCATGGTCTATACTCGACTTGGATCGTGGCCCATATTTTTCATCTTCTTGTTTTTTTAGTTTTGGGCTTATTTAGGTTCATGGCCTCATGGGTGTTCATTATTGGGCAAGCAAGCATTCACCTTTTCTCATTAGTGGGATTCTATTGTCAGGCAAATGTTTAATTCAGACTTAAGATTACGTGTTCCGTTCGTTTCTGTCAAAAATGGGAACTTTAGAAACAGATACTTGGCTATCCAAAAAGCTTTCAAGCTGGCAAGAAAAGGACAAAATTGGCGGAAATCTAAAAGGTTTTGTTTCAAGTTTTCATCGAACTATGGAATATTATATGGCCCTGATAAGCATCAGCATCATTGCCAGGCCAGGACAAGTATCATATTGTTTCACATTCTTTAAGGATTAGAGAAAGTCCTGGTTTCACAAAGTACAGGTGAAGTTACCTATCTGCCTCTCAGCTTGACTTGAGTTGCTAGAGCCTGAGCTTCCTTCCTTGCTCTATACATCAGGACTAGAGAGAATTCATTTTCTTTTTTTATATTATTGAAATTGCAGTCCATAGAATCTATCAGCAGAGTTCATTAACTAATTAACCGAATTTTGCTCATCCATCATCAGTTCGATTCTTCGATTAGAACTGAATTTGCTCAGCTCTAGACTTCATCAACTGTTGGTTTAAGTTCCATTGAATTCTTGGCATTACTATAACAATTACCAAGGCTGTGCATCTATTTATTCAGCTGTATCTAATTAATCAAACGGAGACTTTCAGCTTAAGAGGAAGGTAATCATTGAATGCTTAAGGAGGAAGATAAAGCATCTGAGATTAGAGTGAAATACAGAGCAGTAAAGGCAAAAAAATATTTACCCAAGCCATAATTGAAACACAAAATATATGTAGCTTGAGATTGCAATAACTTGTAATCCAATATATTCCATTGTGTATTACGAAAATTGGAATAATAATATTCATCTAATTAACAGACTGTCCTTTTCAAAGGGAGAAAATCAACATAAACATCAACCAGCCACAAAGCAGATGAAATAATTGATGATGGAAGAGCAAATGGTTCGCAGAATTTGAAGGGTATGCTCTCTGTAAAGGTAACTGCAGGAGGGATTCTGCCCATCAGGCCAGAAACAAATTCGACACAGCTTGAAACACCACGTAGCGTTTATCCAATCATCAACAGATTAAAACAGAGAGTTTACCCTCCAGTTTTTTCACTTGCAATCTTAAGAAGTCAGAGCCAACATGAACTACATACAACTGCTAAGTAACAAGTATTTGAATTGTTGATTAAACCATATATCTGCAATCTGCCTAACCTGTGCCAACCTATGAACGGAAAACGATTATCACACAAAACTTTTTTGTAGTTGGAAAAGCTTCAAGTTTTCCTCGCGCATAAGCAGCTTCTGACAGGAAGACTTTAGTTTATCCACATGTGTTGATGTGCACCATAACTATGGTCTATGGCTTCTTAATTCAGATCCAGTAATAAATTTTAATTTCCTGTAACATACTCCAAAGTCCAAAGCAATATGTTTCAGAATGGAAAAGGAAAGAACCAGGCCATGTGAACTAACATTAAAAAGAAGAAATTCATTTCAGACAACTAACAACCGGATACAAGATAAGAAACAAACCAATTCCCAGGTACGATAATAGCACCTGTATCTAAATAAGAGTAAGATAAATTAAAAAAAAAAAATCATAAAATCCCACAACACACACCCCATGTAGATCTAGATCCTATGCTGACATAATTTAGCTAACCACAATCAAAGCTATACATTAACAGCACTAATTAGGTACCGCGTCTGTGCCTGCCAGTCGCGTATTTGGGTAAGCAAGCTCAATCTTCCCCTTGAAAAAATAAGGGAGAATGGATTGCAAACACCAAAAAAAAAAAAAAAAAAAAAAGGGATTACAGCTTCACATCACATCTATCCACCCACCACCAATCTTCCATGGCCTAAACACTATAAGCTAAGGCCTAGAATCCGTCGTAAATCACTAGTAGCATCGGTGTTCTTAACACCCACGACACACTTTTTCATGAAAAACGCCGGCAAAGGGAGCGAACTAGGCGGTGGCGAAGTAATAAAAGCCGATCCAGCATAAAAGCCATTAGCTTTATTGGCCTCAGTCAGTCGGATCTGAGTCGGAAGTCCAAGCCGATGAGTAGATTGGAGATCTAGCTCTTCCATTTTCTCAACTTTAGCAGGTTGAGAAACCTTCTCTGACGTAGGTTTAGCTAGTTGTTCGCCGCGTTTAAGAATTTTGACCTGACCCATAACCAGGTTTTTGGCAGCGACCTGGGGATAAACGACGGCGCGTGAAGGAGGTGAGGTGCTGGGGCTCCGCTTCTTGCGGTTAGGTTGAGGCCGATTCGGCCGGTTTGTATTAGGCTTTCTAGGAGTTTTCATGCGAGGAGGGGGTGATATCAGATCTTGTCGGAACGACAAAGGATTCTGGAGACAGTCCCGAGGATTAAGGACAGCAACACCCATTTGTTGCACAAAATTATGAAAGAAAAATCTTAAATTTTATTGAGATTCAGGACAGAGCTTAGTGTATTTTGAAGGAAGAGGAAAACAGTAGCTAACAGAAGGCGAGAAAGTCTGAATTTTATAGAGAGAGAATTTGCAAATTGCAATGGGCGTGGAGAAGCGGTTACTTACAGGACAGGAAAGCAAGTTTGATTTGATGGAAATTTTTGTAGCCACTCTCGTGAGAAACGCGTGAGAAAAGCGTGACTACACGTAACTAAACTTGGTCTTGGTTTTTTTTTTTTCCCCTTATTTTTCAAGGTAAAATTTGGAAGAGATCAGAAAATTAAGCTTAAAGCCCTCCAGTAATAGGAGAGCAGTTGCCACTGGAAAGTGATAATTTTAGCTTAAATTTATAAAATTAAAATTAAAATTGAAATTTTAGAATATTATTTAATTTTAATTCAATTTTAATTTAATTTAATTTAATTTAATTTAATTTTAATTATTTAAATTTTTAATTTTAAATATAAGTTCAATTTTAAATCAAAATTGAATCATTTTATTGTAATTTTTTCGAATAAAATGACTTTTAATACTTATTGATGCTTGTTTAATACTGACCACTTTTTGTTTATATTTTTTTAAGCATAATTATTATAAGTTAATATTTATATATTTATTATGAAATTTGTATAAAATTAATATATTTATTACTTTAATTACATGTATATTTTAATTAATTTTATGTAAACTTTAAAATAAATATTTATTTAAAAAATTCTATCATAATTGTGCCCTTTTTAAAAAAACCATCAACATTATTGAATACATTAAGTGTTTGTATTGATAGAGGTAATAATGTCATTTTAAATGTTGCATTGGATAAAATTATTTTGATCAGAAAGATTATACATCAAATTTAATTATAACATTAATTTTATAAAATAATTTAATACTTCATTATCGATTTTTATATATATGCATCCGATTTTATAACTTTTTTTTTTGAATTTTCAAAATAAGTTTAATCTGATTTGATCGTCATGGGTAATTAATTTTCACAAAATTTTATTAATGAAAAGAAGACAATAAAAAATAAGATTAAAATTTTTATTTTTAATATTTGAAATTAAGTTTTTAATTTAAATAAATTAAAGTGAGACTTATATTTTAAAAATGATAATATTTTAATTAAATATTTAATATCATATAATTATTAATGAAAAATAATATATTTTATTAATTACAAAAATAAATTAATACTTATTTTTCACAAATAAAATTAAATGATATAATATTTTTTTATGTTTTCCTTTTTCTTTTTGGAAGGCCCCATTCCCATCGAATTTGTTTATTGATTAAATTTTGTTGCGCACAAAACACGGAGAATAGGGCGCGTGAGGAGGTGTACTTGGTCGTGGGTCGCCCACCAACCCTCCGTTGTGGAGATTGGGCTGCCTGACGTGGGTGCGATACCGCCTCTGCCATATTATCCGTGATCTTAATTATTCCGCCTCCTTGTTTAGCAAATGCCACACGATAGCCTGCGTGCTTTTGCTGGCGAGGTCAGTTCTTGGCGGTTGCCAATGACAGCTGGAGCCAGACATGGGACAAGTGTCTTCCATCGATCGGCATGATGTAGACGTCAAAAAAGACTGGGTCAATACAAGTTAACCTATCTGATTGGCTAATTTGAAGTCGGCGACTTTCGAGACGCAACCCATCCTTATTGGGCCGCCAACTTTTATTTAACTCAAACAAACAAGACCTTTCTTTCACTGGACTTAGGCCCAGATTAGAGATAGTGAGCCCATTCATTAAAATAATAATAATAATAATAATAATAATATTCCATTTAATCGATAAGATAAAGGATAAAGCCTTTATTATTACCATTGAAATATAATCCATATTAAAGTATGAATTCTACTATTTTTCTTAATTAATTCTATGAGTGAAATAATTTTATATAATGATTAAATTAAACCTAAAAAAAATCTAATAAAGTGCTTGCCAAATTCTGGAAGTAAGTTGAATCGTATAACGATTCATAATTTTTTAAAATAATTGATGAGTCACTGTTTAATAATATTAAAATTATTTTTTAATTTTAGGAAATTTTAATTTTAATCAAAATTTAACAACTAAAAAAATCAATCAACCACACACTAAATCCCTCTATTTCAATTAATTTAAATATTGAAAAATATAAAACAAGCTTCTATATTTTTGTGGATGGAATAAATAAGTCTAAAAATAAATTTTAAAATAAATAAATTCATATACTTTCTATTTAAGATTAAATAAGTAATTGTGTAATAAAATATTATTTTTCATGATTTTTAAATATTAAAAAGTTATTTATTATTTTAAATTGAAATAATTTTAAAACATGATGAATAAAAATTATTTAATATTAAAATTATTATTTTTAATGTTTTATTATTAAAAAATTAGATAAAATATATTTTTTTTAAAATTAAATCTATTTCACCTTAATTAAAAAATTATGTCCTTATTTGATTCAAAATTATTTTGAATTTATTTGATCTCGACTCTAAGTACATGGCTTATTTTTTTACAGGGGGGATTCCTATGGGTGGTATGATCTTATCCAAGCAGTTTTTCAAAATTTGTGGCCCTACCCTAAAACAGTAAAGCTAGTGGGCTCTACTCTTAATTCTCATCACATCATAAAAAGAGAAATTGAGAGATAGGGGTTTTGTTTTAGTTAAATCCAGCAAATCATTCTTTTTACTAACTTTTACTTATAATTAATGATGCCAAACAAACCTAAGTGGAATGAATTAGGTTCTCATGAATCATGGATTACTAACCTAATTGGTGTAATTTTTATTTTAGGTAAATAATCAACCCTTCATGGCATCATTTGGTTCTAACACATGATTTGTAACTAAAACACACACACAAAAAAAAAAACAATAACTTAGTCATTAATTAAATAATAATAATAATAATTATTATTATTATTATTATTAGTATGGTTAAGGCAAAGAGAAAAAGAATGAAATCAAATGGTAGGTAGAGAATCATTTCCCGGAAAAGAAACAAGAAACGGCATACATGACAAAGACAAACGGCAATGCACTGAAACCAGAGCAAAATAAGCCGCAGCCGTTGAATTTACGTTACTTGGTTCGGTTCTTCACACTCTTCTCCCATTTCGATCTTTGACCATAGGTGATAAGTTTCATGGGGCCCAACTGATCTCCACCAGGTGATTTTCCAATTTTTATTTGATGATGATGATGATGATGTGGGGCCTCAGATCAGGCGAGACAGGAGGAATAATATAATTAATAAAAAATGAAAAATAATAGGAAACGGGACCCAAATGGAAATGGGTAGGCAGCGATCACCTGCCTCCTTTCAAATACAGTATTTACCTAACACGTGAGATTTTTTTTATTTTTTATTATTATTTTAATTTGAAATTATTTTTATCATTTGATGGTATAATTATTGAAATGATAATATTAATATATGGGGACAATTATGAAAATGACATTTAGAGCAATCTTTTCAATAATTATTCATTGTTGTCATGGCTTAAATTATTAAAAATTAAAATTACATTGATTTAATTTTAAATTAAGATCAATTAAAATTAATTTTAAATTAAATTAAATTTGAATGATTTGATTCAGCTTAATTTATAATTAAAATTATATTTCAAAAATTAAAAATGTAAATTAAATTAAAAATAAACAAAAATAAAAAATTTACAATTTGATTTGGATCTTTATAAATTGTAAATTGAGTCAAAATCGATTCGATGGCTACTCACCCTAACCAACATCCTCCCTCTTAATTATTATTATTATTATTATTATTATTATTATCATTGTTATTGTAGCGGTTGCTACTATTGTTAGAGTTGAACATTCAATTTAAATATAATCGTTAAAATTGAATTAATTAAATTATTATATTTTTAAAATTAAATCAAATTAAAATATATGAAAGATTGATTGAATCACTCTTGTACTATTTTGTTATATTCAAATCGATCGGTTTTTAGGTTTTAATTGATTTTTTTCTTTTAACTTAATTTTTAAATTATTTAATTTGATTTTGAGTTTGATTTAAATCTAATAATCATCAATCAATAAAATTAAGCAATTTATATATATAAAAACACATATAATACATAAATTATTCCATAAAAATAAAGCAATTCAGTTCTCTTTGACCCGATTGTATTTTTTTTTCTTTTCAAAATCAAACTAAACCAAAAAAACTAAAATTTTTAAAATCTAAAATCGAATCGAATCAAATTACCTTTAAAACTGAACTAATTGCTTAATTAATTTTTTTTTTATTATAATGGTAAATTACTCTCATTCTTAATGCTTTTTGTTAGCTTTAGTGTCTCTTTTAGGGTTGTTAGGAATGCCAATTTTTGTTGAAACATGAGAGTATTCCATATATTTTTTTTAATCATTTGAAGATTATGAGTTAAATTGTATAAATAATTTTATTTTTATTAATTTATTAAAATATTATACATTATGATATTTTCTTATATATTGATGTTTAAAGTATTTTAACTCATATTTTAATATTAGTAGAGGGATTATTATTGATGAAATTCAACTTCATTCTCAATATTCAGATAATTTCACCTTAATTATTAAATTAAAGTAAATTGACTGCAATTAATTTGCATCTGCCCAAAATAAAGCTGCTTTAAATTTAGTTGATGAATATAAACACAAGAATTAACAAAAAAAATTAGTTAAATTAAATTCTTCTAAAATTTTAATTTTTAAACAGTATTAAAGAATCTTTAAAATGTCCATACCTAAATTTTAAGAACAATGAAAGTATTAATAATTGAAAGCTACCACAAATATACGGTTTTCTGTCCTTTTTGACAAATCAAAATTATTTATTAGAATGATTTTCTATATTTAAAAAAAACTCAAAAATAATATAATTTTAGAAAAGGATATAGTTAAAAAGTTTTCAAGAAATAAATATTTAATTACTAAAAAGTTTTTTAACTTTTTCATAATTTTTAAAATAATTCATACTTTATTTTTCAATCATTCAGATAAAATTTTAAATTTATATATTAATTTTAATATACAGTCAGTTTTCAATTAATTGATTAATAAAATTTATTTACATGACACCAAATTTAACAATAATAATAATAATACCACAAAAAAAATTAATCCATTAATTGAGAACTTACTCTATGTTATAAAATATTATTTAATAATTTATTTAAGTAATTGAGAAAAATAAAAAATAAAATCTTTTTCAAAAATTGTGGTAAAAATTTTAATTTTTCTTTTGCAAAAATAGAGGGTGACTTTGACTTGTGAGAGGAGAACCAGCTGGCCTTCACAATTCACAGCCTTTAGAGGATAGCAGAGAAGCAATTTCTTCTGTATGCACTTCACTTGTGCCCATTCCCATCCGAATAAGCTTTCCTCTGCTTCTTTCTGTCTCCCTTTCTTTTGGCCTTTTGCAGGCTTAGAAACACTGTTAAAAAAATATTTTCTTTTATGCTTACAATCCATTTGAAAACAAGAATGGACGAGCCCAAGAACTAGAAGATCCAAAAACTCGTTTAAGTATCAGCAATCTTTACCGTTCTTGGGTTGTTGTTCAAGTTTGTGATCTCTTTTTCTGTCCTTTTTGTTTGAACCCACAAGCACCACAAGGCAGGCTGGCCAGGGGACTAACATATGTGATATCTGTCTCTTTAATGTGTTTTTTGAACTCACAAACAAACAAACAATGAAGCTTGTGCTTCTTCTTCTCCTTCTTCTCTATATACCCTCTTGGAACTTTCGCTTCTTTCTTGTATATGCTGTACCTTTACATGACCCTTTTGTTTCCTCTCCAGCTTCCTCTCCTTCTTCTACAGTTTCTGCTTCTATGGCTGCCTTCTCTCCAGGTACTCTACTTGAGCTTTCTCGTTTGTGCTCATTTCAGTTCTCTTAACAAAATCTCCCATTTTCCCCCTTAAAAATGGTTTTTAAAGCTGGTTAGAAGTTATCTGCAAATTCATTCAAAATTAAGAAATGGTAAATAATTTATTGGTTGATATGATTTACAATTCTTTCTGCGATTTCATCAAAATGTTACCTTTCTCGTCTCTTGACTAGGTTTTGACAGAATCTCAAGATTTTGTTTTTATGATTTTTTTTTCCATTTTCTCAAAGATTAAGCTTAAGCATTGCAAGCTTGCTTTTGTATGTAACTCATTATCAGGAATCCAATCGCAACTGGGAACGGAGGAGGATCACCACAAGATGAAGTTAGACAAGAAAATAGCCATATTACTTACTGTTGCTTGTGGCATTCTGGCTATAATCGTCCTTGTCTCGTTGTTTGGTTGTTGCATTTATTATTGGAAGTTCTGTCATAGAAAGGAAAATGCCCAGCTTTCAGGTGCCCTCTTTTGCATTTATACTCATTTCTGTTTTTTACTTCAAATTTGTGGTCTGATCTAGTGCTATTGCCTAATTTCTTTGTTTTTTCTTTTCTTTCTGTTCTGTGGGTTCTAAACGTGAAGATGTTGAGAAAGGGGTATCAGTAACGCCATTCTTGGGTAAATTTAGTTCATTGAGGATGGTTAGTAACAGGGGATCAGTTTCATTGATTGACTATAAGCTACTAGAGAAGAGCACTAAAAATTTTGGAGATGACAATTTATTAGGCAAGGGTGGATTTGGACATGTTTATAAAGCATTATTGGAAGATAACAAGCAAGTTGCAGTGAAGAAACTAGACTGTGCAGCTGAAAATGCCAGGAGAGAATTTGAGGTACCGTATATATTGGAGGTTTGCTCGCCCTTTCTTTTTGTTGGTTACCTCCATTATTTTTTACTTCAATCTTTCGCTTGTAATTGCAGAATGAGGTGGATTTGTTAAGCAAAATTCATCATCCAAATATCATTTCTCTTGTGGGTTATAGTGTTCATGAGGACACGGGGTTTATTGTCTACGAATTGATGCAAAATAGGTCCCTTGAAGATCTATTGCATGGTGATACTTTCTTCTCATATTTTTCTTTTTTATTGGAAATTGTGCTAAAAAAAGAAATTCATAGTTTTGTTTATTTGGATTTTGTTTATGTTATAGGACCTCATGGATCTTCATTAAGTTGGTATATCCGGTTGAAGATTGCTCTCGACACAGCAAGGTGAGGTTGTTTTGTATATCAACACCTTTGGATTGCTATTTTTGTTTCTTATAGTATTTCTTTATGTCCAATTGTGTATCAGAGGATTAGAATATCTGCATGAATTCTGCAAACCAGCAGTGATCCATAGAGATCTGAAATCTTCTAATATACTTTTGGACTCCAACTTCAATGCCAAGGTAAAAGAGTACGCTATTATATTGTCTTCCATGCTTATCTATCTACAATACTCTCATGTGATTAAACTATTCCTACCCCATTCTCATGCCAAGGAAAAAGTTCACTAACCTCCTCTTCTCTCTTTTTTGTCTGGTTTCAGCTATCGGATTTTGGTCTTGCCGTAGCTGATAGCTCCCAGAACAGGAGCAAACTCAAGCTTTCCGGCACCGTGGGTTATGTAGCCCCAGAGTATTTGTTGGATGGTATGCTAACTGAATTGTTATATGCTTAATTCTGACTTTAGGAGAATTTTTTCATTAATCATTTTCATTTTGTTAGACAGTGGTATTTATAATTTATATGGTTACTTAAGTATCAGAGAGAAAATATTTCCCTTGCTGAAGTGGATGTAACATAATTTAATGACTTGCAATATTTTATGTGATGTGATGATATTGATAACTATATAATTAGTATTCTCCCAGACAAAGCTGTCTTCAATCCACATGTACTGCACTGCTAGCATCTGCAATAATTGTCTTAATCCTAACAACCTTATATGCCCAAAAACCAGATGTAAAATTCAATAATGCTCTTTCTTAAGGGTAAAAGAAAAATGATTTCTTTTTTCAACTGCATTAGGTGAGTTAACAGAGAAGAGTGATGTTTATGCTTTTGGAGTTGTGCTTTTGGAGCTTCTACTGAGGAGAAGGCCTGTGGAAAAACTGGCACCAGATCATTGCCAATCTATTGTAACATGGGTATGTCTTCTGATCCATTATGATCCTCTTTGGGATTGGGAGGGATCCAATATTTAATGCTTTAGCTTATTTTAAATGCAGGCCATGCCTCAGCTCACTAACAGAGCCTCACTTCCAAACATCGTGGATCCTGTGATAAAAGATACTGTAGATGAGAAGTACTTATTCCAGGTTTGTTAACTATAAGTTATTATTAACATATAAAGTTGGGATTTATTTTTATCAACAATAAACTCTTTTGGATTGTGGTAGTCAGGTTGGTTGGTTAGACTTTGCCTAGGTAATAAAGAATTGATGTGGTAATTGGGTTTTGCTCAAGGTGATTCAATCTTTGTGTGCAGGTTGCAGCAGTGGCAGTGCTGTGTGTGCAACCAGAACCATCATATCGGCCACTCATAACAGATGTTGTACACTCTCTGGTCCCACTCATTCCTGTTGAACTTGGAGGGACGCTAAGAGTTACAACACAGGCTGCACCGCCTGCAGGGCGGCAGAGTAGTGGCTAAACAAGAAGATAACTTTTCTGATGTTGATGCATCATTTTCTTTTTTCAGTTTTTTGTTAGATAAATGCATAGTTCAATGCCATTGAACTTGGTTATGTGCATATTAATGTTCTTGCTGGGAAATTTATAACTCCATCAATTTCGGTGGAGAATGGGTCTTTCTAGTTGGACTGAAGAATAGTGGAATTTTTTGCACATTTGTAAATTGAAGCAATTGTACCTAGTTAATATAGAATTCTCAAGAGAACATTTGTTTGCTTTTCCCAAAAAATAGGGGAAAAAAAGATCTTGTATGCACTCAAGATCTTATATAACAGGTTTTTACATCCAGTGGATCATGAATCTTTTTGGGCGTCAGGATCTCAGAATAATTTGCAGGGTCTTCTCCAGAATATGATTCTTTCTTTTCTCCTTGCCATAGGCCTTAAATGGGAGTTTTAGAAGCATGGAATGAAGGGTTAATAAATAAAAAGAAATTAATTGACTTCACCTTATTTTTTTTTATTTTTTTTAAGCAAAAGGTTAATGGAGGTAAAACCTTTAAAATCTTTAATGTAAGCTTAACCTTCACCCTTTAATCCTCAAGTCAGAGGTTGAGAAAAACAAGCTTAACTTCCATCAGGTCATCAACTTTCATTTACATTCTACAATAACTCATAAATGAGGTTGAAGAGTTAACCCTCCATTCTCATTCCATCATTCAATTTCCTCTAATCAACTACCACCTAATACCTTAATTGTGTGGTGAGGACTAAGTAAACCCTTTCTTTGTCAATTTTTAAAGCAAAACTCGTAAAGAAAAACTGCTACACGATGCATATTCTAAGCAAAGTTACAACATTAAGATCATTCTATAACTATACTAATTAGTAAATTATCTTTTCAGGAATAAGAACAATGGGTCTTCGTCCATGCTATCAACTGTTTGAACTTCTCACACAGAATTAAGCCCCTTAGCCTAAGCATGGCAAAGACAACTCAATCATCCAAATGTTAAAAGAGACTGGAATATGATTACTAATCTCACATAAAATTCTCCCATTACAGGGATTTCTGATGGTGGACTTAAACATTTATTACAAAATTTAAAGTCATATTAGCTCAGTAAAACATTGAACTCACCAAAACTTTCCAAGGTTTGCTTCTAATATGAGCAACTCATGCTTCTATCATTTCAACTGACATTGTGATATGAATCAACAATTGCATCTGCAAGGTATTCACATTTGGCCAAATTCAATCCAGCCAGGGAAATCCTTCCATCCTTTGTCATGTAAACATGCCACTTATTGGTCATATTCTCGCTCTGATCAGGAAAAAAAAAAGAGTAATACAAAAAAATCAGGTGTATAGGAAGACACTCTTAACTGTTTCACAAACAAATATTTGAAATGATTCTAGATGTGTCAGACCAGTCACACTGTCACAGTTTTAGAACTTATGATCTCCAAACAATCAGGGAAGTTGATATGCAAACACAATATGGAAATCAGAGGTTATCCTAGATATAACCAATTCATTAATGAATTGATGATTGAGGAAGTATACTACCTATACTGTGGTAGAAAATTGGGAGGAAAGGAAAAGGATTTTGTGAAGGAAAGATCCTTGACATCTGCTTGGTAAAGGGGAATCACAACTCATGGAGGTTTGCAGTGTTATATTATTTCCCATTGGCCATTTGGGCCCACCGATTCCAGCAACACAATTTTAAAAATTCAACTCAAACAAAGGGACCAACATTTATTTCCTCTCACCTCTTTCTTCTTATTACTTCTACTGGTTGGTTTCCTTTGTATTTTTACTGAACATAGTGATAATATTGCATGAAAGAAGAGGAAGCTTTTCCAATAGTTTTGAAACCACAACAAAATTGTATGGGGTCTTAGAAGACAAAAAAAATTGCATCAGATGGCACAGGGAAAATAGTCAAAATTTACTATCACAGAAACCCCTACAGCCAGGATGAAGGACTGGAAAACAAGAGATCAAGACTCCTTGATGAGCATATAGTGTGGAATTTGAAATAAAACTTACCTGAGCTTTGTTCAATCCTGTGAAGGAGAACATGCCAATCTGCTTTAATATAAAAGACCAATCCTTCCCACTCTTATC
The DNA here is from genome assembly GCF_030052815.1 of Hevea brasiliensis. Classification (NCBI taxonomy): domain Eukaryota; kingdom Viridiplantae; phylum Streptophyta; class Magnoliopsida; order Malpighiales; family Euphorbiaceae; genus Hevea; species Hevea brasiliensis. Next base: position 1,484,826 of record NC_079503.1, on the reverse strand, counting down.
TTTTGCAGAAAGACTATCAAATAATTTCTGTCTAACACCTTTTATCCTTCCAGCCATCATGTCCATCTCTGCTTTCCATTCATCGAAGAGAGTTGGATCCCCAACAACATTGGCAACAATCCTAGCCCCATGTACAGGAGGATTTGAGTACATTGGTCGTGCAAGCCTTTTCAGCTGGCTCTTAACCCTGAAAGTTTCAAAGGAAAAACAAGAGAATTTAAGCAGGTACTTCGATGTAAGAGAAATGCTATCTGAAACTTAACCTAGAAGTTAACAAGCATATCATAGCAAATCGGCCCATGGACCTTGCTGCGGCATCTACTGATGAGCAGATGACATTGATTGCCCCAATTCTTTCTGCATATAGACCCAAGTTTTTACTGTATGACTGAGCTACCAGAAGCTCCATTCCACGTGCAGCAAACAACCTCACTGATGCTGCATCTGCATCAAGGCTTCCACTAGCAAATCCCTAAAGAATATTAAAGCATTAAGATTAAATACTAATTCCAAACAATTTTGAAAAGTGATGTTACAAAGTCAAACCACCACTCACACATGCACATCACACATTTCCAGTCCATCATGATGCAGTAGCTAAAAATAATAATTTATACCTGGTATGCAACATCAAAAAATGGAATGTGGTTCTTCTCTTGAATGACATCGGCAATTTTTTCCCACTGTTCAGGGGTTGGATCTATACCAGTTGGGTTGTGAGCACAGCCATGAAGCAAAATAAATGATCCTTCAGGGGCTGCCTGAATGAAAAATCAATGCATATATTAGAGACATGATTTAATCTGAAACTGAGATTATTAACAAACAACTAAGAAAAAAAAAAGACAAAAACAGAAAAGTTGCATATCATTAATTGCCTAATTACTAAATTGACATTGCAGAAATTTGGTCTATCATCTAGAATTCTTTTAACTTTTCTTTTCCTACCTTTTCTTCTTTCACATCTATGAGTTCCTATACCAAGCATCAGTGGTGTATTCTTTACATGGCTCCTTCAAGATTCACTTCCTCCAATGAGGGGGACAGTAAAATATTTCTTAAAGGAATGAATAAATGAAAAAGTAATGAACAATCTACCAACATTATGTTCATTTAGCATTGGCAAGGCAATTCCAATAGATCAATATGGTACGGGTCAGAAGCATTCAAGTTTGACATTAGTGGTTGAGAGTTAACCTTTAGGTCTGCTATCATTCCCTCAAAATCCAACCCAACTGTTTTGGGATCATAGTATCTGTACTCAGACCAAGGGACTCTAGCATCATTGAAAATATTCTTGTGATTACCTACAAAATAATTAGATTGGCCATGAGAAGTTGGTATCCTGAGGAAATAGTATAAAAATTTACAAGGGAGAAATGTTACATACCCCAAGTTGGAGATGATATCAGGACTTTTGCCCCTGGAAAATATCGCTCAATGAGAGCCGCAGCTAAACGAAGAGAACCAGTGCCTGAAAGACCTTGGACTGTTGCAACCTGGATTTTTTTTTTTTTTTTTGACAAAAAGTTGGGAATGAACTATCAACACAAGTGAATTTTTTTTAAAAGATGCAAAATCCTTTCTTTTCACATACTCTTTGTTGCTTTATCACTGTGTTGTCTGCTCCAAGTAATAACTCTGCAGTCACCTTATTGAATGCAGCCAAACCTTCTATGGGAAGATACTAGATAAGACAATCAATATAAAGCAAGTTAAATCAAGTAAGGAGGGCAAATCAGATCATTCAGACACTTGAGTTCATTAAAGTACCTCTTTATATTCACCCCTCTCGAGCATAAGATTCTCAGCCTGGAGAAACAAAAACAGTTTCAATAAAATTAATCTGACTTAATTTAGTCATCAACGAAACCAATAATCATTTCTGTCCATAACATTGGAAAAACCAGGTTATCATTCAAGAAACATTACTACTTACTAAATGGAACAAAAAGGGAATCTGACCTTCTTAACAACATTAAGAACATAAGGCTGTAGCTCTTCAGTTCGGTAGGCCCCAACTCCAAGATTGAGTTTCTTTTCATCATTGTCTGCTTTAAAAGCTTCAGAAACTCCAAGAATTGGATCAGGGGGGGCCATTGTTATACCCTCAAAACGAGAAACATTGACTGCAACAGCCATAGATATCCTGCCTGAAGACTGCAAATGCAAAATTACAAATTCAGATCCCTAAAATAAAACAGATCAAGTTCACACTTCACATCTTACTGATCCAAGCTGCATGCTAATCCTCTATTAGACTAGAGCCAAGCATGAATAGAAAGCTATAGCCTTTTCAATAAAAGGCACCAAAAAGAGTTCATCCGGAACTCATGACTTTGGATACAATGAAAACAACAAATAAATCAATAAAACAACATACACTTGTAGCTGCCTACATAATCTGCATAGAACAAAATAAGGGCCCTAAAGTCAACGAATACCTTAGTGTTTATAAAGGGATTGGATTTCTCCTTGTGAAACCACGCAGTCAAATTGCCACTTCCAAGCCTCACCTTTCCCTGTACAGAAAGTAGAATAAGCAGTCATGAACGACGCCATAAACACCCATTTGGTTTCCAAAAGAAGAAAATTTGAGACTGTAATACTAACTTCAATTCACAATAAGGAATCAACTGAGGGAAAATCAAACCAGGCACTAATCTTCAAAAAATTAGTAAAAGAAAACGAATTAAAACTAACTAATAGTACCTTGAGAGTGTCATGCATAGAAAGCGAAGCAGAAGGAGAAGCGGAAGCTAAAGAAAGCATTGAAGAAGCCATATCCGAATCAAATTGACACAGTTGAGCTGAGAGCAATTAGATTTTGTATCCAAGTTTGGGTGATCTGTGAAAATTGGTGATTAGGATTGAGGAGTCAAGAAATGAAGAATGATATAAGGGAGTGAACTAATTTAACCTGAGAACGGTTGAAATTGAGATGGGATGAGACCGAGGAAATAAGAAGGTTCAGTGGGCGATGGCTCCAATGGGTTAAGTTCGTTAAAGTGAGGGCTTTGAATTTACGCTGCAGGTGGTGAAACCTCGAATAATGACTACTTCTAAGGGCAAATTAGTCATTTTACAGCGCAAAACATGTTGCGGTTAGTTGTTAATTTCTCAACGGTCAACAATATTGTTCCGTTTATTAGTGAACAATGGGCCTTCTTTTGGCCTCGTCCTACAAGCCCAACCCATGAGGTTTCAACTCAAAAAAATGGAATCAATATTCAATAGAAACCCAGATTAATATATATATATATATATATATATATATATATATATATATATAATTTTTTTAAAAAAAATATTATTTTAGATTTTGTTAAAAAATAAAAAATTTTATTTAATTATTTTAAAATTTTTTAAAATTAAAACATGTTAAATTTAACTTTAAAATAATTTTTAACATCTGAACGTATTTTACTCTATAACAATTTTAATAAAGATTTCAAATAAATCCAGAATCTATTTAAGGAGTAGAATTATTCGCGCATAACTTTGTTTAAGAAGAAGTTTTTTAAGATTTTAAAATTATAAATTTATGTTGAAAATTTAAACATTTAAAAACCATACATAATAAGTCGTTCTCAAACACAAATTTATAGTTTCATAATATTAGTTTTTAAAAGTTTAAATTTTAAAACATTTATTTTTCAATTCATCAAATCAATAAGTCAATAAAACTTTTTTCTACAAAATTTCTAAAAAACTTTCAAAACCTTTCTCTTCCATTAAAATAATAAAAAATTATAAAATTCAGGGCGTTGAGCATGGTATTTTACAATGTTCACTCTCGTTTGTGCTGCTTCTCGAGCAGAAGCTGGTAGATCAGCAAGCAAAGGCAAGTTCTTCTAACCAATTTTCCTAATTCCATCTGCCCTGCCTTAGCTTTGTCTGCCAGTGAATAACATAGGAGAGGAAAGGAAAATAATTAGTGTAAAATTATTTATTTGTCCAGAGATATATAACTCATTTGCGAATAAGAAAAATTTATTATTTTAATTATTGAGTGAATTGGAATTGAAAGAAAGAGATGTATTTGATGGATCTAATAAAAGAAAATTGTATTGTTATTCTCAAATGCAGAACTATAAATATCAAGCATGGCACCAAGAAAAAGTCATTCATATATCCATTCACATTTGAACTGGAACTCATTAATAAAACTAATATATCCATTGTTTTGTTGCCTTGGACAGCCATCAACTACAAGCCATCATCAATTAATAACAGATTCAGATGTGTTAAGAAATGATTTTATGGGTGCAAACAGTAATAATTGCAGCATAAACGGTATAACTGTAAAAGGATGAAGAGTCTTCCCAGACTGATAGTACTGACGATGGTGATGATAATCTGTCCGAGGATCCAGATAAAAAATCATCTGTCCTGTAACAATTGTTCCTCCAGAACTGTATTATCCTGTTGAAGTTTCAAACCTTTAATACTTGTCACTCTCACCGCACAAAAGGGATGAGGAAATACTCCACATAGAATAACTGTAAAGGAGATGAATATTGGTAAGAATTTTGTCTTAGGTTTCTTATCATTGACAGCAAAAATGAGATGGGATCACTTGCCTTCCATATGAACATGTAAAATGAAGTAATAGAATACTTGCTGTTGAGATCAACAGACTGTGCCTGCCTCCACAAAATCCAAGCAATGGTGCTGTGCCCTACCATCTGCATTGAACAAATAAATCTTTACAAACGATAACATCTCTTTGAGTTGCCTGAGATTTTATGGTTCTGGATACGGTTCTAGTACCATAATCTCAACCATAAAAGGGTGAAAACAATCACACACTTGCATGCACAATTATTAATTGCTTATAGGAATACAATACATACTGTGACAAGCTTGATTGGTAGGAGGGAAGGAGAAAAAGTTCCTACTGCCACAGCAGCTCCATAGGCTAATAACAGCATGTTAACGCAAAGCCAAAAGACCTTGCAAATAAAAGTATTTAATTTAATAGATATCTTATTTCCTTCTCTTTTCTTCTTCCTGCAACAAGAAAATTCAAATGAATATGAGGTGTAATTAATTTGTTTACTTACTTTTTCTTGGCCAAGGCTGAGACTGAATGATTGAATCCCAAAATCTCTGTCCCCATCAACATCAGGGATGTCCTATTCAGATATCAGAAACAAATTAAAGTTCACTTCCAGTACAAGTTAAGCTTGCTTGCAGCAACAGTGGTTGAGGGGTTACTTTGAATAGTGCAATAACAGCAGAGAAGAAACACATGAAGGCAGTTGCAAACACCAACGATCTGCATATAACTATGGGTTTGCCAAGAACAAATTTCTGCATTTTTAGGCCCCTCATTAACAAATCAGTAAAAAGAAAAAAACAGGAGGAAATAGCTAGGTGTGGGCTCTTGAACACTATGCGTGATATGAAATGAAGAATCTGAGAATTACCTGGATGTGTACAAAGAAAGCAAGTTGAACAACCATTGCTCTCGCGATCAGGATACAACTTGCAGCAAGAAAAGCATGTTTCTTCCATCTCAAAAAGGGAAGCTATAATTACACATTCACGCACACAGTTTCTAAACTATGAGTTTGTAATGTTCATTAAATTTCCAAGTCTCTTAGCTATTTGCATTACACGATAAATCAGTATGGAGAATTAGTAGCTTACTTCAATGGAATACACACTTCCAAGAGCAAAACTTATGAGGAGGGCTGCAAGAAGTGGTGGGGATTGAAACATAATTCCCATAGCCAGACTCTGATGAATATATGAGATCTGCTGTAAATATGAACAGCTTCATGAAGAAATTAAATTAAGAGAAAAACTATACTCACCAGCAGTAAACATGCAGCCACGATTATGATACCCGTTTCTATTGAGAAATTGCCAGAAGCAAGTGGGAGATAGGGTTTATTTACCTAGGAGCGTGAGAAAGAAAACATCAAGGTGAAAAAACTATATTGTTGATGCGTCTAATGTACCAATAGGGGTGTTAAAAAAATCTACTAAATCAATTTAATTTAAAATTTAATTTTGGTTTAGTAATTTTAGTTTTCCTATCTCAGTTAGATTACACTAAGGTTTAACTGTAAGCCTTACTCTTTTATATTAACTTTAGATGAATTGACGAAACATATACAGAGAGTATCTCTTGATGCATGATGTTTGCGGATGATATAGTTTTGATGGATGAAACGTAAGAAGGAGTCAATAGAAAGTTAGAGTTTTAGAAAAATACTCTAGAGTCAAAAGGTTTTAAGTTAAGTAGAACGAAGACAGAATACATGTATTACAAGTTCACTAAAGGCCGAACTGGTGATAGGGAAAGAGTTAGTTTGGATAGAGTGATACTGTCCCAAAGTAATCACTTTAAATATCTCGGCTCAATCCTTCAAGTAGATGGGGGATGTGAGAAGGATGTTAGTCATAGGATTAAGATCATATGATTGAAATAGAGATGTGCCACGGGAGTTTTATGTGATCGCAATATTCCCAATAAGTTGAAAGGAAAATTTTACCATACAACCATATGACCAGCCATGTTATATGGTAATGAGTGTTAGGTACTAAAGGAATCGTATGTGTCTAAGATAAGAGTTGCCGAGATGAAAATGTTAAGGTGGATGAGTGATCATAATAGACTAGATAAAGTCCGTAATGAGAGTATTAGAGAAAAGATAGGAGTGGTGTAAATTGAGGATAAGTTGAGAGAAGGGAGATTGAGATGATTTGGTCATATGAAGTGCAGACATACGAAATTCCAGTTAGACAAGTAGAACACATTAAGTTAGAGGATAGAAAGAAAATGAATAAATCTAAACTAATTTGGAGGAGAGTAGTACAACATGACTTAGAAGCATTACATATTTTCGAAAATTTAACTCAAAATCATTTAGAGTGGAGAAAAAGAATCCATATAGCTGACCATAATATTTTGAGATAAAAGTTTAGTTAAGTTGAGTCATTCAGTTCAATTTAAAATTTTTAAAAAATCATTTTATTCAATTTGATTTAGTTCTTAAAGAAAATTTTCAATTAAACCAAACTAAAAAGAATCCATTTGATATTCCTCATAATTCAATTCAGTTTAATTTAAAATTCTAAAAAAGTATAAATATTGTGGTTGAACATTGCTGCTTACCTTGTCTATTTCAACATCAAACAATTGATTCAATCCCACCACGTAAATGTTCATTAACACTGATGGCACCAGTGCCTGAACAAGTTGTTAATTCTCATTAAAAAAGTAATTAAGACAAACCCTTTGATAAGGATAATAGCTAGTGTACATTCAATCAACCAAAACTTACTTTCAGTAGTCCCATAAAAAATCTGGGAGACAGATCAAGAATAGTTTCGACTGGAAGAAGGGAAACTGATGTTATTCCTATAATCTGATCAGAATTCAGAACACAAGCTAGTCAAGTGAATAAACTAATATCAGATAGCTGGTTAATTGATCTCTCTCAAGAAACAGAAGAGTTGAAATATAGAACTACTCACAGTGCCAATCACAGTATGAGGACGTGAAAACTGATACAAGGAATTTAAGTGCTTTATAATTGAACTCCACATAGAACTTGACCAACTATCACCATCCTTGAGATTTGATGCATGCTCATTATAATTATTTTCAAAAATGGCAGAAATACCATTCTTTCTGACTCCAAGTAGTTTACGTATTTCTCTCAGCACGTACCGCTTTTTCCAGTTTTTTTTGGCCGATCTTGAAGAACAAATGATGGGATTTTTGCATTGGTTTCCTTTAAGGATGTAATTTACTTGTTTTTCTAGCACAGCACTAACTGTTGTAGCATGTCCTGAAAAATATTTGATGACAGATACATTTAGCGTTCTTTGGTATAAATCACTTAAGTAATAAAACTCAATTGAATTTTTACATAATTAAAATTATTTTTTTAATAATTTTAAGGGTACATCTTTTTATATTAAATTTATGCATTCGATATAAATAATTATAAAGTGTTACTCAATAAAATTGAAGCCTAGTTATATGAAAAAGAGTTAAAATTCTTAAACTAACTCTATTATTGTCTTTAGTTATATATAGGGGTGAGTAAAAATTAATTATAATGAAAAATAAAATCAAACCGTTGTAATTTAATTTTTAGATTTTAGTTTGATTAATATTTTTTTAAGTAGTTTGATTTTCAATTTTTCATTAAAAATCAAATTGCCCAATTTGTCTAATTTAAGACTATTTTTTATTGATTTTATAAACTTTTATAGAATATAATATGTAATTTATAAAATTTATAATAGCTCAAAGATAAGATTATAAAAATTAAAAAGACTTAACAAAACAAATTCAAACAAATAAATTAAACCAAACTGAAAATTTTCAATTTGGTTCAATCTCTATTTCAATTTGATTAATATTATTTTTTTAGTTCTATTTTCTGTTATTTCATTTCAATTCAAAATTAATCCAACTGATTGCATAACTAATTAAATATCACAATTCAATCCTTGTAACCCCGCAAATCACCAAAAAAAAAAAAAAGAATCTGTTTAATATTAGTTTTTTACTATTGGAAAAAAAATATTATTTTAAACATACAAACTAATATTATTTTTACATTAACTTTGTTATAATATAATTATAAAACTTTTAAAATAATTAAATAATTTTTTCAAATGATTTGTAATAATATTTTTAATATATTTTTCAAAAATAATTTTAACTTAAATGCCAAACAGATTCAAAATGAAGAAATATAACTCCAGGCACATTTCTCTCCCTAATTTCTTTTTCTTTTCTATAGATAGAAATTTAAAAAAAAAAGAAAATGAAAATAGTTATATATAGGATTCGATATAAGTTTTCATTATTCAAAAATAAATTAATTCTGTTTCTGTTTAGAGTAATTCACATTCTATTTTTCTGTTTCTTTCTTGTATAAAAGAAGTACTTCTTTTCATTTAATGAGAATCTTGTTTTCTCAATTTTCTCACAATCTCAATATTGGAAGATTTTGATCTCAAATTCTAATGCCATTGGCAAAACTTGGAGAAAGCAACAAACAAATATGACATTGATAACATAAATCTATTCATATATAAGAACAAAAAATATATATAAATAAATTGTTAAAAAACATAAAAATTAAATTAATTAGTAAAATATTCATCCTAATTGCTAAAAATCATATAAAACTTGAATTAATCACTGGAGCAATGAGAAATGATACATTACATACCTCGTTCAAGGAGAAGAGAGATTGGAGGAGTAGTGAGGCTGAGGCTTGGACGTTGATAAAATTGAAGCATACTGTTCCTCTCTCTCTCTCTCTCTCTCTCTCTCTCTCTCTCTCTCTCTCTCTCTCTCTCAAGTCTCAATCAATCTGCAATTTGAATTTAAAGAATTGTTCTCTCAGAATCTGGAATTTATAATAGACTTATATTCTGCCAGCTGAGAAGAGACGTGATTTCTTTTCAACCCATTACGCGCGGCGTGTGTGTGATGGGCAAATAGGTAAATCACTATAAATTATTTAATTTATAAGTTATAAAAAATTTTATTTATTTTCCATATTAAAATTTATATTTAATTTAAATATATTGATTTTGAATTAAATTATATATCATTGAATTTATCTTTAATTTTATAATTTGTTTTGAGTTTGAATGTTTATTTAAGTGAATTAGGGATAGCTTTAAGTTTATTTGATAAAAGGAAAAAATTATCATTTTAAGCTTCTTTTTTTTTTGCCTAAGTCATTAACATATAAAAATGATTATATACAGGAACAATTATTTTCTCTTTTTATTTTGGCCCTCGTTTTAGGAAGTATTTATTTGCCTTTTCTTTTTAAATTTTAATTTAAATTTAAAATTTATTTCATCAATTATTAAAAAAATTATGGATTTTCCTACAATAAATTTGATAGAAAATTGAATATGGGTCGTAAATTCTAGTGTGTGACTATAAGCACAATTAATTTATTACTAAATTTGAGAAATAAATTTTAAGAATTATCCTCAAATTTTTAATGTTATAATAAAGAAATTTCTAAACTTTAAAATGTACCACATAATTTTTGAATTTTAAAATTTTATATAATAAAATTCTTTTAGTTCTCGATAATCCGTTCATAAGTAATACATTAATATAAATTTAAAGTGACAATTGTTACTAATGATTATCTAAAAAAAAGGAATTGACAAACAATTTTAAATAGTTTCGAGTAATTTCAAGGAGTGAGTAGGTGATTACAAATAACTACAGTAATATGTGTTCTAGAGTCTTTTAAATATTTATAAATAGAACTATAAAAGTCAAATAGGTTGCAGTGTGAAGACCTCTAATTACATCAAACAACAACTTAATCAGCTTCTAGCAGTTTTTTATTTTTATTTTATTAGTAATTTATTTTTCCAAAACTCATACATTTAATTTGCCTTACAATCTCTTTTCGATTAATTAAAGCGTCATTTCGATTTCTAATTTACTTGTCATTTTAATTTTGAAGTGAGATTGATAAAATTGTGTTTAATATAATCAGTTTTCACAATTGTTTGATCCAGAAGTCCGAACACAATTCTAAGTGATATACTCAATTTCTGACAAATTCACGTATTTTTTAAATTATTAACCAATCAAATTTTCAAGAAAACACAGTCTAATTAACTATTATATATCTAAAATTTCATTTTCTCATATAATTAACGTACGAAGAAAATTATAATTAATTTTGCACTATCACATAAAAAGGATAGAATTATCTATATCATTACAATTTTAAATTGTATAAACAATTGAGAATAAAAAAAAATTATCATGTAAAATTTTAAAATTAAAAGAATTTTATAAATTTATAGGCACGGCTACCATGCTGGAACGATTTAGTGCATGTGGTACGCTTGGCAGAGGATCGGATGAGTGGGCAAAATGAGCGTTAAATGAGCATCATACCCCTCAGCATGAATCTTCCATCTGGCTTCTGCTTTTAAATGTTCTATGCAATCTGATTTTTTTTTTATTGAAAATTTTGACAAATAATAATTATAAAATATAAAATTATTTTTATTTATTTAATTTTAACTAAAATTTAAATTTAAAACTGTATATTTTTCATAAATATTTTAATATTATTAAACTAAAAATCATTGATTAGTTTTTTTTGTTTTCGTCAAAGGCAAAATACACGTATACAGGACTTAAAAGAAATAAAAAAATTAGACGCCAAATTTTATCTGATATATTATAATTTTCTGTTTAAATACTAAAAAAAAAAAAAAACTGAAAACTTTTTCTAATAAATGTCAATAATAAGTTGATCCTCGAGTTGATCGGATCAAGAGGATTAGAATTGTATTTTCCACATCTTTAGGAATCAATTAAGTAAATATTATTATATAATGACTTGAATGCCCTTTTATGTGAAGAGAATATTTTTTGGAAATTAAAATTTAAAACTCAAAATTTATTTTGATTATGGAATAAGAAGGCTAATTATCAGATAAAAAAATCGATTATTTTATTTTTAAAAATGTGAGACTTATATTTTTTAATGAAAGATGTACGCGCATTAAATACACCTGATAATTTTAAAATTGTTGACACCTCTAATTGTTTTTATCTTATTGATTAAATGTTTTTAAATATCAACAAAAATTAGTTACTAAGTACCTACCCATGCCTGTCATACTTTCCTCATTTGCTGAAAATATTGCTTAAAGTGAAGAAATCATGTTTTACAATTTAATATCAATTGCCAATGAAATAGTTTAATGGTTTCCTTATCGATAAATTTATATTGTTATCCTTGAATTTTAGATATTGTAATAAAAATATTATTAAATTTAAAATTTTAATATAAAGCTTTCTGAAATTTATAATTTTATATAGTAAAATATTTTTAATTTTAAAAGGTTAATTTATAAGTAACACGCTGTTGTAAATAATTTAAAATGGTGATAACGTGAGCAATTGTTATTGCTTTCGAAGATAAATTCTTTCTAATTAGCTGTTATATAACTGAAATTCTTTTTATAATTGACATGTGAGAAAAATTATAATTAATTTTGCCATTTCATTAGGGGTGAGCAGATTTTGGTTCAAATAAAAAAATTGAATGGAACCGAATCAATTCGGTTCAATCGGTTCAGTTTTAAATTTTAATCAATTCGATTCGATTTTATATTATAAAAAATTCAGTTATTTCAGTTCGATTTTGAAAAGAAAAAATCGGTTAAATTAAAGATAACTAAATAGTAATTTTATATATTTAAATCGAATCAAATCGAACCGAAATGATTTTTGAATTGATTTATTTTTATGAGAAATTTATGAATTATATATATATATATATATATAAATTATTTAATTTCATTGATTAATGGTTATTAGGTTCAAATCAAAGTCAAAATTAGATCAAACAACTTGAAAATTAAGTCTAAATTAAAAAATCAATCAAAAATCAAAATTGATCAATTTGAACCAAACCAAACAGAAATGAAGAGGTTCGATTCGATTTGATTTTTCATCAATTTCGGTTCGGTTTCTAAAACATGTAATTCGATTTTTATAATTTAATTCGATTTTATTCAGTTCGATTCGGTTCGAATCTAATGCTAACCCCTAATTTTCATATAAAAAAGGAGAATTATCCATATTACCACCATTTTGGATTATATAAACTGGCCATTGAGAATTAAAAGAATTTTATTATAAAAAAATTTAAAATTTAATAGATTTTATATTATGTTTTTTAATTTAAAAATAATTCTGTTACAATTCTTAAAATTTAGAGACAACCACTGAAATTTATCCATTTCCTTAACTTGTATTCAAATGTTGTTGGTGTTGTTTAGTAAAAATATTTTGTAGCATTGTAGTCAAAAGGCATTAGATTTGGCATCTTAAAAAGAAATATGATACTATTAAATAATTACTAAATACTAAAACAAAAATGTTAATTTTAAAATGAAAATAAACTATTATAATCATAATTACTAATTAGAATAAATTGATAATATTTTATTACTAAGAATAAAGTTATATTAGAATTCTAATATACATTAAAGTTTATTAACAATAACATTAAGAACAAAACTTAATATATATTAAGAATAAATTTATTATTAGAATTTTAATTTATATTAAATTTTACTCTTAGTTATATATATTAATTTAAATTTCATATATGTTAACTTCATTTATAATTAGCTCTTAAAATTCTATTAGAGAATAAATAGTATGTTGCTTTTATACATGACTAAATTAGTGATATAAAATAGCTAATTATGTTTTAGTTACATATATGAAATCATTTTGGCATATATGAATTCAATCATATCTTATAATTATATTAATTATTATATATTAGCTTTTTATAATTTGTATATTGCATTGTATTATATGTTATTTTGATATAAAATTATTCATTATAATTCAACTAGAGATTAAATAGTACATGACATTTATAAATTGAAGCATATATTGTATTTATGAATTATTATATGGCTCTATATTTATCAACTGAACCATATCTTACATTTATATCAGCTAATAGTTATGCATACATTTGCTTCATTTAATTAGTACATTATACTATAATATGTGTTAGGTCTTTTATCAATTACTTTTTATAATTCAATTAGTACTTAAATTAATTTAATTAATAAATTTGTTTCATTTAGTTAGTATATTGCATTGTAAATGAGTTGACTATTTGAAATTCAGTTCGATAAAAACTTATAAACTTATCGAGTTTGAACTTATTGATATTCAATTCGTTTTCTAATTGAATCAAGCTCGTGCTTGGCTCAATTTGTTTACATCCTGCAACTACATATTTCATCAAACTACTTCTTATAAGATTATTAGCACTTAAATCAATTATATGAAACATATTATAATTAAATATTTTACGTATACATTAACTCCATATAATTAATATACTGTACTATAATATGTGCTAAATATTCAATTAATTGCTTTTTATGATTCAATTAGTACTTAAATCAATTATGGAACATGTTATAATTCAATATGCTATATATACCTTACATGATTAGTACATAGTATGATAGATTTTTCATAAATATACTTTTTTACGATTGAATTAGTACTTAAATCAATTATAAAATATATTATAATTAAATGTGCTATGTATACCTTAACTCCATATGATTAATTAGTAAATAGCACTATAATATATGCTACATCTTTCATCAATTGCTCTTTATAAAATTATTGGCGTTTAAATTGATTATTAAACATAATAATTAAATATGCTACGTAAAACTTAACTCCATATGATTAGTATGTAACACCACAATATGTACTAGATATTTCATCAATTGCTCCTTATAATTAAATTAGATTATCTGTTAATAATTTTTAAATTCAATCATATAATTATTCAATTGCTCCATATTCAATAAATTTTAAATTTAAAAAATAAAATAAGAAAAAATAACTATTAAAAAAGTAATTTATTGTATTTTAATTAAAAAAATTGAAAATATTAGTTTTTTGAAAAATTGTTTAATTAAAAAATAAAACGAATCAAATATTTCATTTTTATTTTTTTATTGTTAATCTTATTTATTTTTTTTATTAGAAAAATTTAATTGGCTTACTTTGATTAAATAATTTAATAAGTTTCATTGAGATGGAGATATGTCAAATGATTCATTTTTAAAATATTTTCACCGTAAAACATTTAAATTAGTCGAAATATTCGTCTATAGATGAAATATTCAAAAAATTTCGATTTAACATTGAATATCAAATTTTAAAACATGTTATGATTTACTAATGTTTTAAAATTAAATATTATTTTGTCATCATGGTTGCAATTTTTAAGAAATTATTTGAATTATATTAATTATAAATTTGAGGAGAATAATAATAATAATATTATTATTATTTAAATTTATTTAATTTATTTATTAAGTCAAGAATAAATTGCAATTTTATTAAAAAAAATTACTATAAATTATAATAAAATAACATATTTGTGTAAGAAATTGTTATTTTATTATTAAAATATTATTATTTGATTAAAAAAGGAGAAAAAAAAAAAAGTATGAGCACCCAATTCAGCATCCTTTTTTCTGCTCTCCCCACGTTCTTTCTTCTCCAACCAGATTATCACCGACTGAAAGACCTCAGCTCACCGGCAATCCCTGGCAACCTCAGCAGCCACCAGATAGTGGCTGAGTGCGTAGGCGACGAGAAGAGGCTCCTGTTTTCTGTTCAGCAGTGCGCATGAGAAGCAACGACTTTCAAGCGTCTTTCCAACGTCATCCAGTGGCCATCTCCAGCGAGTCAGGTGGCAATGGTTTCTTCCTGGTGTTAGCTTTCATCCCTGAACTTATGAAGAAATCTAGAAACTCGTGAAGCAAAAGTTGAGAAATTGAATTTAGAGCATTGATTAAAACCCACTTTTAAAGTTATAATTATAATTTCCTTCATTTTTAATATATTAATAAATGTTTAAAAATTATAATTTATAAAATGTCAATAATATTTCCATTTGATCTGATTAAGAAGAAAAAAAATTACAATTAATTTTATAGATCTCTTCAAAATTAATTTTATTCATGAAAAGTTTTCAAAACTCTCAAAGTCCTGTGTTTTATCATTCACTTTTATTTTATTTATTATTTTTCAAAAATATTAATTTATTAATAATAATTCGATTGGATCTGTCTCAATGGGGGCATAGGCCTGGGCTGGAGCTTTATTTTCCACAATGGATTACCAAGAATACCCAATGAGAGAAGTTCATGATGGGCCTCAAAATGATTATAGCTTTTGGATCCAACTTCAATTTTCCCAAGAACAGGGATAAGAAATTTCCAACCAAAGTATACGAGAAATCTGTTCTGTTGACGAGAAAATTATGAGTTTCATGACTATTTAAGAAACTTCAATGAAATTTTGAAAACGAAATTTCATTAATAGAAATGTCACTTTCCTTACAAAACTGTATGGAGAGAGACATCAACTTGAATGAATACAACAAAACGACGCGGATTTGGGAAAATAAAAAATGGAAAAAGAATCAGCTCCATGCGTAGCGTAGGCACTTGAAATTTTTAATCTCTATCTCAGCAGCCAGCACATGGCCTGAAAATGACAATTGTAGTTTCCTAATGAATTGTAGCCGAACATGTTACTATCACTGTACACTTATTTAACTGCTTAATTCGTTTTCAAGCTATTCAACCACTTGAATTCCTTAATTTCTCCCTTCCGTCAAGCTTGCTCTATAGGTCTCCAGGCATGTGCTGCAGGACTGGGCATAAGTCCTAACTAGGCAAGTTCGTGAATTCAGCTCTGTTACTAATTATAAAATCAAGCGTTTATTATTATGTTAAAAATTTAAATTGTTAGTAGAAATATAATTCCAACGTCTTATAGAGATCAGGGCAGGATGTTAAATCATGAAATTATCCCTCACTTAGTATTAATACAGTCTAATTTCGATTTAAACTCTTAATGGTTAACCCTAGTCAATGTTAAGCGGAGGGAAATTATAGGGTGGTATACGTAAAAGAACATGGTGAGATGCACATGGAGATGGGAAAATCCTTTTCATGAGAAAGACAATGATGAAGGATGAGTTAATGGTCTGCATCTGCCAACAAAATTCAAAGAAACAGGCTGTGCAAATCCCATAGACTGCGGAGGACACTTGCATTTTCAATCACATCAACTTCTGTTCTTCTGCCCAATTCCTTTCTTGCTTAACAATGAAACCGCGTCAAGACTATTATTTTATATTTAATTTAAAACCTTGATTACCTTCAATATTAAATCCCTTCCTTTGACTAATCCTGTTGGAAACCATAACCACAAATATACATAAATGGGATGTGATTCATGAGATATGGAAACTTCACTCAAGAAAATGATTTTATTTAATTCTCCTATCTTTATATATTGAATGATTTAATTTCTACGGCATGAATTTAATTGAATCTAGGTTGGATCCCTCTATATGTAATTAGCGTGTTCATTTGGTTGTGTAGTTAAGAATATTTACAAAATACTTCTCTTTCTAAATAAATTGCACTAAATTACTCTTTAATTTTTTCCTTATTATTGAGAATAACAATAAATAAATAGGAGTAAAATTGAAAAAAAAAAATTAATACTTTTTAATTTTTTCAAAAGACAAATAAAGTGAAATAATTTCATTTTCTTTTAATATAATTTTTTTTTATCAAAGATAAAACATACATACATGTGAATCAGTGACGAAAATTAATCATTATTAAAATTATAACAATTGTAATAATTAAAAACATAAATAATATTCATATTACCCTTATATGTAATATACTTTTCATTATGATTCATTAATAAGAGCATGTGAAAACTAGATTGTATAAGCAATTTTAGCACTCAATCTATCCTAGAAAGATATATTTATATATATATATATATATATATATATATATATATATATATATATATATAAAATAAAAATAATAATTTTTTTTCTAATATAATCTATTCATATTAATCCATTAAAAATTAAACAATTTATACTACTTAATTTATTATTTAAATTAATAGATTTTATTTTTTTTAATACATATCAAATAGGAGTATATTAATAAATAAATTATTATTTAAAAAAATACCTATAACTTGGGATAGATGAAAAAGGAAAGGGGTAATGCTACATGACCCAGCTATATTTGTCTCATTTGTCCCACCTCTCTTTCTCTATATATATCATTTAACCCTAAAAATTTAAATACTAAAATTCAAAAACTTTAAATCCTTAAAATTTAAATTAATTTTAAAAATTTAAACCCTAAACCCTTACATTCTAAATTCAAATATTCTAAATCCAAAAATTCTAAACTCTAGACCGTAAAATTCTATACCCTAAAACCTAAAAATCTCAACCCTTTTAAGTTCTAAAATTTTAAACTTTAAATTATAAACTTTAAATTCTAAATACTAAATATTAAACCTTAATTTTAAAACCCTAAATCTAAACAGTTAAATCTAAACCTAAATTAAAAAATAAAAAGGTGGGATAAAGTTGAGACCTGTATAGTTAGATTATTTAGCAGTTTCCAAAGGAAAGTATGCCCACTTTCATGGGATAGTGGCAATATTATTTAAGAAATAATATTTATTTTTTTAATAATTATTAAGTAATTAAAATTATATTTTAATTAATTTAAAAATAATTTTGAGAGAACTTTAAAAAATAAAATAGAAAAGTGTAGGAGTATGAAGTAAATATCGCACGCTGTCATTTAATTTTATGATTATTTTTCATAAAAATTATTAGATTTTAATTTCTTTTATAAAATTCATTGAATTGCAATTTGATGTCATAAAAGTTACTATAACAGAAAATTAAAGATTTTAAATTAATTTATTGACTAATCAATTATTTTACAAGTAAAATTATTTTATTTTATTAATTTAAAAAAAAATTACATAAAACAAATCCTACTATTCTATTGCGGTTAAATTTCTCTCCTTTTTTATTTCTTATTCACCAATAATTATTAGTTAAATAATTTTATGCATAAAATAATTATCAAGTTAATAGGTTAATTTGAAAATATTTAATTTTTTTATCATAATGATTTTTATAAAATTAAAATAAAATTTAATAATTTTTATAAAATTAAATAGCAGCCTGTGATAATTACCTTAGGGTTGCGAGGTGCTAGGGAGAAATGTGACAAACCTATAAAGGGAACAAAATGATAAAGAAATTATGAGTACATGTGTAGATGCAAGCTCAGAAGCAGCAAAGAAAATGAGATGACCCATTGATAGAGAAAATATATATATATATTTCCCTATACAATACCCAAAATTTCTTGACTTTTTCTAATTTGTTCAGTGAATTGTGAATGAGCATGTGACAGTTGCATGGAAGAGAGTCACGGCAAGAAAAATAAAGCCAAAAAATGACATAAGACTGGACCCAAATCTTGGTTCGTGAAACTGTGAGAGGCTGCACCATATGACTAGAAGAGTTCAGCCATCAGCTAGCCATGTTGGTCCCTGGGTCCCATCTCACGCGTTAAATTTGTGGGTCCATCCTTTATTAGCCCATTTCTTTATTGACCTCTAATTAATTGATTCTTCAGTTTCATGTTATATAGCTGTAATCCAAGATTCGGACATAACTTCTTTTGTCCACTCCCCCATATCCTTTTTCCCGTTAGCCTTAAAATTAAAAAATAATAATAATAATAAAAAATTAAGACCTTGGCTTAAAAAAATAAAACTTTTCACAAAGAGTAACTTATTTAACTTGTGCTGTTAAATCAACTTTTTGAAAAAAAGTAGATTATTATAATTCTCTTACACCTATATCAATACTACTTTTATTTCCACAGAATGAAGTAAGTTATTTTGGTTTTTGCTCTTGTATTGTGTATAGAATAGAATAGACCCCACATATCTGAAGTGCATATGCAAATTACGCTCGCAGATTGCTGTAAGGAAAATTCCACAAGATAACCATAAAACTGTGGCACGTGAGAGACGACAAAAACCATCCAAGGAATGAAGGAAACAAGGGTTTGTGATATGAATCAACATGGCAAGTCTCTTTCTCAGCTCGACAACTCATGAGATGAAAAAGAGAGAGTCAGAAATAGCAACTGCAGATATTGGATGCTACAAACTCTCACCATCATTCCGTAAATTACACTCCACAAAGTCACAAACCTTTTTTTTTTTTTTCTGCAGCTACATGTAGGCATACATGCATTGTTGATTATGGAGCCTTTCTCTTTCCTCCCCTGTGGGGGATCCATTCTTGGCACATGGAGCAACAGCCAACAGGAGCATGCCCATGTATCCAAACCCATGCACAACGTTTTTCTTCTTCTGTTACGTGGCATATGCATATGTTTTCAATTCTAGCAGCCATAATGTGTGTCAATGGGTAGCCATGAGCCCATGACCTCATCCCCATCTATAACCATTAACCAGTAGATGCCCACTTGCATATAGCCCCAATATACCTTGATTTCTAATGATATTATTCCCACTTGCATATTGATTACGAGATTTTGATTGTTAATATTAGGATCATTATTACGGTCTAGGAATCTTTAATCTTTGTGCCTAACTTAGGATTCACTCAATTATATATATACTTATGCTGTGTATCAAATGGAGGCTGGAGCCTTTTTCCTGTGGACCAACTCAATCCAGAATATAACAATTTGAAGAACTGTACCTCTTGCTATTGAACAGTATATACTCCCATTTTTGGTCATCTAATGATGGTGATCATGTTCAAGACACAACAAATTGGCAATAAGTTAGCTAGCATAATTAAATTTTTAGGTGTAAAGAATCCCAGAAAGTTTCCGTTAGAATATATGATATGTTCAAAGATTTCTTTTATAGCTCAAAAGCATATAGATTTTTTTTTTAGGTGTTGTATGAAAAAAGAGAGAGCTTATATTATAGTTGTAGTGGAGTCATAATCTTCTCCTAAATAACACTCACGTGAAGAAAGAATCTATGGAGACAATGACCTTAGATTTTCTTGAAGAAAGAAAGCTTAATAAAGCAGCAGTTGAATGCTCTCTGATTTTTTATTTTTCTTTTAACAAAACGAAACCCATTATCTTTGTCATGTGAATTAAATTTGGCAGTTTGAAATTTCAGTTCACCAATATTTTCAATAATCATAAATTGGAACAAGCCAGCCAACTGGTGATAACTAATATGAAAAAGAATAGAAAGCACCAACGCCCCAAAAGGGACCCACTTGCTTACAGAACAGACCAAGAAAAAGAGACCAGTCGCCCCCATGTATCTGATCAAACCCAACTACAAAAACCCACCTCTCCCCGACCCTTTCACTAGCATCGATCGCTCTCTTGCCTCATACTTTCTTCTTTCAGGCATTTTCACAAACACTTTCCTAAAAGAAACGTTTTCCCTTCACTAACATGGCCAGACCACAACAGCGATATCGAGGCGTCCGACAAAGGCATTGGGGCTCTTGGGTATCTGAGATTCGCCACCCTCTATTGTAAGACTACCTTAACATGGAAAAACATGTTTGAGTATTCTATGTATGAATACTGAACGAAACGTTTCGTTTTTGCAGGAAGACTAGAATTTGGCTAGGAACATTTGAAACGGCCGAGGACGCTGCCCGAGCCTATGATGAAGCTGCAAGGCTCATGTGTGGACCAAGGGCTAGGACCAACTTCCCTTATAACCCAAACGCATCTCAATCATCATCATCGTCAAAACTTCTCTCGGCAACTTTGACAGCCAAGTTGCATAGGTGCTATATGGCTTCGCTGCAAATGACCAAACAAACATCACTTTATGAACAGAAACAAAAAGCTCCAACTTCACACGCTAACACCACCCCAATCTCCACCACAACCACCACCCCCAATGGCATTGCTATAAAACGTGAGGAATTGGGTTCCCAGTTGCCTGAGAAATATCCATTGCAAGTTCAAGAGACAGAGGCAAACTGGGTTGTCAAAAAAGTTCAGGCTGACAGCATCCAGCAGCAGTTTATGCCTCTTGAAGAGCATCACATAGAGCAAATGATCGAGGAGTTGCTTGATTATGGGTCTCTCGAGCTATGCTCTGCTGCACCACCTCAGCCTCTGTAATGTGTAATCCACAAGTTTCACAAAAGACACCCTCCTTTAGTCTAGTAATCAGCTGCCACTGCCACTGGCACTCGTTTCATTTGCTAATTTAACCCCGATTTTAATCAGCCTTGATTTCTATGGCTTCTTCAAGTGTTCTAATGTTTTAGAGTCTAGCTAGATCCCACTCTGGTCCCTGGAAGTATCCCCTAAGTGACTCATTTGATGATGATTAATGTACAGTAGAGTATTTCATAAATATATATATCATGTTGTCCTATGCGTTTTATGTCACAGTTCCAAAACAATTCAGTGGAAACATAAGCAGAATCTTGCTGCTCTTTGAAAGCTAGCGGCATTAAAGAACTGCTTAATCTAAAGGCTCAAGCTTATCGGTAAAAATCTAAGAAACAAATTTTAATAATTTTAGTAAGCTGTTCTAGTGAGAAAATGCAACTCTGGAGTGCAAATTTTATTGCTAGAAGCAACTTCTTCACTTGTTATTGCTTTCGAAACTGTAAGTTTCTAATATCTCGAGATGGGAAATTTGTACCATTCAGTGACAAAGAACAGCAAGCATCTGCACCCTAAAATCCTACTCAATCAGTGACTGTTCTCGTGTTTATTTACTGAGACATTCCACTACAGGGCATACTACAAAAACCCACAAGGTGTTTGATATAGTTTTGGAAGGAACATATTTCGGATAGTTGATCACCAGAAGAACAAAATTTTAGAGGAAAGAAAAGGACTTGAACTTGAAGCCACTTTTGTTAAAAGTTAAGGCAAAGGAACTAAAAAGGTTTTGCATTTCCTTCAGAGGGAGAATTTAGGAAACAGAATTCTGATTTCTGGTACTTTTCTTTGATAAAAACTTGAAAATTACTGAGACTTGTGAAGTTAATCGTACAATAGCATGTATAAAACTAAAAACAGAATAATCAGATTACTTTAGAAGGCATACTGGCCAATGTCGTTTCCATATAAAGTGGAAATATATACCATTTTCTTTGGCTGTCAGAAGTATATGTGGCCAGTTTTCAGCAGTGTCTGAAAAAATTGAAATCTTTTTTGAATTGTTGGGTATTAAAGGTTCTTTAGATCCATTTCAACTAAGACAGACTTCTCGTTGGGATTGCTGCCTTGAAGAAAAGAGACACTGAATGTGATTGAGTGGGCGCTTTAATTATTATAGAGGTCCCCTCCCTCCAACCCTCTCTCCTTCTCTGGTGATTTTCCTTGTTAAAAAAAAGTAGAGGTTGTGATTAGTGTATTTAAACTGTTCATAATGATATTTATGTCAAATTGAGCTCTCTTAAGTGTTTCCATCTTGACCTGAACTAGCTGCTAATTATTGTGTCTCCTAAAATATATTGTCATACGAGAATTATGCAGATTTGTGTCTATTTGGAATTTGGTTTGGAACATCAAATTTCACCTACAATGGCTAGAAAATCCATTCCCTTTTACATCTTTGCTTGCAGAGATAGAAACAAAAGAGCAAGAGTGTAGAAAAATAGTACCTAACTGGCAGGAGCAGCTAGCATCATTTGTTTTATATAGAACAAGGTTCTAGCTTTCAGATATAAACAAAAGACAAGTGAATAGAATGCCAATCAAGCTTATTATTATGACATTTAAGCATCTCTGTCTAGTTTTGCCTACATTGCTGGTTTAGACCAGAAATGGAAAAAGAAAAGCATAATGAGAATGAGAAACTAAATTCAGCACTAGATATGTACAAAAGAACTGGATGATTAGAAACCCATTTAATTAGTCACAATCACTTGAAAAGCAAACTGCCTCCTTAATTTGCATAATGTGGCAATTATGCAGCAATTAAAGAGACAAGATAATGAACTTTCAACTTGTCTTTGCCATTTTTATCTTCATCTTCTGCTTGATATTGATTTCCCTTTACAGCACTTGAGAGTAGCATTTTCACCTGTGTCATTTTCATTTCTGGGTCTGCATCTCTTTTACATATACTAATTAAAAAACCCAGGAAAAACCAGTGAGAGCAATAGCTCCTCTTAGTAAAGTAATAGGGTAAATTGGGTTCATGTTAATGCATTGTTTAATATTGTTTAAATCATGCAATTTGCCATTCAAGAACTAAATGGGCAAAAAAATTTTTGTCTGCTTTATGGGTGTTGGTGTCCAGTCCTTATCAATGGAACTTCATCATTGTTCACCTGTTTGGAAATTGATTTTGTTCCCCACAACCATCAAACAATTTAAAGTTGTTTAGTCTCATTATATTGTTTTACTTTTGATTCAGCAAAGGTGATTAAATCATGGCATGTTAGTGAGTTTACCATCATTAAATGTTTGAACTTTGGCCTTGGGTATCACTTGATATTTCACCTGACCAACCACTTTTTTCTTATATCAAGAAGCATTTTTTTCCTTTTTCCTTTTTTTGCATGGTCACTAATTACAATTACAAGCCCCAATTAAGATTGGTTAATTACTGTTTTCTTCTGGGTAATTTGAGTGCTTTGTGGATTATTTAGCCCTTAAAGCTTGAAAATAAAATAAAATTAAAATTTTCTAGTGAATGAACTGATAACATGACAGACAGTGGGCTTGACATGTTTTGGCTATATATATATATTATACTTGACAATAATTGAAAGAAAATTGGTTCCTACTGCTTGTTTAACTGATCATCTTTCATATTATCATGTTTAAAATTTTTTTTTTCATTGTAGCTCTAGTATTGTCGGCAAAACCTTTTCTTTAGGTTTTGAATAAACTTTGAGATCAATGAAAAGGGTTGCATCATCTCAAATACCCATTTTCTTATTTGGATTCGTAATCAATTATCAAAAGTATTTGGTTAAAAAATGAGGATCACAGAGTTTGCCACAGTGATCTGGTTGGTGAAACCTAGCACAAAGGTTGAGAAAGGTGGCTGTTTTCTTTCTTTCTTTCTTTTTTGCACAACTTTGTGTGTACAGAGCACTGCTTCTAATGCACACCTCACAGAGCAAAAGAGAGGGAAGTAAGGGAGTCAAAGCTGAGATATTCCTAAGAAGAAAAGTAGTCAAAACCAATCATAGTCTATAGAATCTCATGTGGGAATGTTGGGGAGAAGACAATAACAAGGCTTTAATTTCTATCTTCTTTTATATATATATATGCCTGTATATATATATATATATATATAGAAAGAGAGAGAGAGAGAGAGAGAGATTTTGGCAATTGGGTTTGGTAATGAGGTTTACGATTTGTTTAAGATGCGTTGGATCAAGGGAGTCATGCAAAAAATACAAAAGGCAAAAAGAAAAAAAAAAAAAATCTGTTCCAGATTGAAAGCAAAAAGGTTAGTGGCCTACTACCTTAAAAGCCAAATTACTTTCAACCCATAACTCTCTTTTTTTTTTAAATAAATGATTTCACATTCAATTTTAAGTCTCATTGTTTCAGAGACGACCTCAATATTAAATCTATTAATTTTTAATTCTTTCTTTTGTTATATATATATAATTTTAAAATCCAATATACTATTTTACAGCTGAATTTTATCAAGAAAAAAATTAATAACATCATAAACTTGTAAAATATTTCATGGCACCTTCAACTCCTATAAAATGAAATTAAAATATCCTTAATATTGAGCATGAATTCTAATCACAATAATATGATAATTTACTGACTAAGATTCGAATGATATTTTAATTCTACTTTTATAGGAGTTAAGATGTTTTATAACATGTTTTAAAATTTAAGTGCAACCAAAATTTTTTTATTACTCAAATCTTTGCAAGATATATATATATAACTTTCCTTTTATGAATATAAAATATAAAAGCAGACTAATATTTTTATTTTATGGATTATTACGAAATCTTTTATTTAAAAAAAAATAAGATTTTAATCTAATATTTTTATAAATTTAAAAATAATTTTAAAGCTGATTGATATATCTCTTTTTTTTTTTCTAACAAACCATTAGGTTTAGGATACATTCACATGGACCGACATGTGCATGTTAACATCCACATGGTCCTAACACATTCATCTCAACTATTTTAAAGAGAACAAAAATAAAATATTTCCCTAAAAGATAAAGGCAAAATTGGAAATTTGAAAATATAAAATCACCTTTAAATTTTATTTATAGATTTTTTAACCCAAATAAGAGTTTTTTTTTTTTTTTTTTACATTGCACATTCATTTCATACTCAATGAATAAAATTAATATGATCGTATTGAGTTAATCTACTAAGGTTATTTAAAGAATAAGAGCAATTCTTAGGATAATATCTAATGATGAGAGATATGTTATGAAATTTTCTCCATTGAATTGCTTGATTATATCCATAATCATAAAAAATTAAAAAAAAATAAAAATTATTAATTTATATTAATTTTTAATAAGAAAATATATTTATATAATCCCAATAAACTTTATATTACAATGAATTTTGGCTCAACTCGATTGAAACTCTTATCTAAAATGAGTATATAGCTCGAGATTCATGTTAATTGAGGGCTTTATCATACTTCGTTCCACTCAATTAATCAGACATTAATGTAAATATTTTTTATTATTTTGGGTTGAATTTGGGTGTTGTGGATATAGAAAAATATTGGCCCAAATTGAGTTATTGGAGGCCCGAGAAGCAAGTCTTGGACTTGGGTTTCGACAAGATTGCCGAACTTGTAAGCTCCAGCTTTAGCTCATCTCAAACAAATCAAACCAAAGGTTTTAGACTAGACCCCGTCACAGTCGGATTTAGCTTTAAAATCGGATCGATTCGAATTGAAATCGAATCATAGTCTTTCTGAATTGGAATCGGAATCGATAATATTCAAATCAATATTTTTTAAATGAATTGATTGAAATTACAGAAATTGGGATGATCCAACAAATTCAATCTCATACCTAAATGACAAAAAATATTAAGGTCTTCTCTTACTTAAACTAGATTCTGGAATTAGCCGGTTTTGTGCTTGGCAACTGGAAAGCAGAGCCTGTGCAGGACCCAGAGAAAAGGAGCAAAATTAGGTGTAGAATTTTATACAAATTTTCAGGGAACATTTGCACATGGTGGGTTTTTTTTTTTTTTATTCAAATTCTTCAATATATATATATATATATATATATATATATATATATATATATATATATATATATATATATATATGAGTTTAGTTGAGCTGAGTCTCGAGTCCTCGAGTCATATAAACAAAAGTCAACCCATTTTTGTTCTTGGTGTACATTTGCATTTACTTTGATTAGTCGTCTTCTAGGGTAGAAACCAGAATGACTTGCAATAATAATAATCTTTCAACGTTAGAATTTGTTGGGTATATTGTGGGAAGACATTTCTATCAACCCCGCGTAATAATTTCAATATTATAATGTCTCGAATTTAAATTTTAATAAAAAATTTTTATTGAATAAAAATTTTGATTTGCATTATGGTCAAATAGCTTCGCACTTTGTTCTAAAAGCTAATTATAATATTCAACATCACAATTATATCAATTAATTTATGATAAATTACAAATAAGTATAATTTTGATCAAATTATGAGTCAACAATCTGATTCTGAGTTCTGACCCAGTTGATGGTCTTCATTGAAGCCCATGTATTAAACGACAAGGTTTGGTATCGTGTACTACGGTGGACTTGAATAGTCCATCTCTAACCACAACTTGCTTATTGGTTTTCTAACAAAAACATTGATCCTATTATTTGAGAGTGAATCAACCAAATTCAAATTACATGACTCAGTCCATTTAATTTTCTGGTCATATTTTCATTTTTTAGTTCTTCTTCTTCTCCCACTTGGCCAATTTGTTAGACTTTGACTTTGATATTACTACCATAGTGCTACTTCCATGGTCTCTTTTGCCTACGGGGTTTCCCCAAGATTGGAGATGGAAGCTTTAAAATAAAAATAAATAAAGATATATTGTTTGGTAATATTACCTGATATTATTTATTTGTCCCAGACCAAGTTAATCAGTCAGATTTTCATTCATAGGCTCACAGCAGCATCAGTATCAATTGATTATCAAAGAGATATTACCATTTAATTAGGCCTAATTTGATTCAAAATGACTTTTTTTTTTTTTTTAATTACAGTTTACTTTAAAAATGAAGCACAAGTAGATGGGTGATGATTGAACATGAAAAATAGACAAATGAACCACATAAAAAACAAGTACATTCAAGTGATGTACTGGTACAGTATGTACCTACCAAAGCATGTCCAGAACCACAGCTGGCAAAATTTAAGGAAAGCCACAATGCATAGAAACATTAGAGACCCAGTGTTTAAGGCCATAGAAAAGTAGGACTCTGGAAAAGTAGGACTCTGCCAGATAATTTCCTTGGTTAATGTTGGAGATAAAGGAACTGGGTCACCTTCATTTGCTTGTTTCTTTATAAAACCCCTATCTAATGATCCCACTAATGTTAAGTCTCATTTCTAGCCCTTTTTAAAATCTTGAAATATGATGAAAGGGAGGACTAGTACTTGTAACATAATTATTAAACTTTATTAAATTTGGAGTTGCATCTAGTAATTGCATTAACCAATTAGAAGGTGTGTTGTCATTCTCTTAACCAGAACAGAAATGGGGTCAAATAATTTGCAGTCAGGATTGTCTGGCTAGATGATGGTTTCCAAGTTGCATCACTGGGATAATTAATGCCACAGATCCATTTGGTTGTCCAGTTTAATATAAGACACAGCACATTTTATGTTTGCCATATTTTTCTCTTTGGATATGATTTGATCTTCAAAGTATCAACTGTGGCAGAGGCTTATCACTTTGGGGTCTGACTGATACTTCATTACAAAACCATTATTTGTATGAAAGTTACTCATTATTCTATTTTCTCATACTTTTAAAGAAATTCAGGCAAATTTTAAATTAAAATAAGGTTTAAATCATTTTAATCAATTAAATGGATGAATTTATTAATGAGTTTTAATTTAATAATATTGAAATTATTTTTAAAATTATAAAATTTTAAATGTAAATTTTAGTGGATTTAAATGAAAAATTGACGGTGAATTTTAAACATTTGACGAAGAAGAGAGCATCGACAAACCAAATATGAAAACAAAAAGATTCTAAATTTTGTCTTGATACAGAGTATGATGGCTCTCAAAATGCAAAATATTCATAAACAAATTAAATTAGTAAAACATTAATTAGTAAAACGAATATAATTTCAGGGAAGGAATGCCATACGCTCTTTACCACCTTTTTTGAGTTAAGTATATATTTATTAATATATTGTGTCGTATTGTATTATTTTATATGAATTTTATTATTAATATATTAAAAAAATAATATAATATAAAATAATTTAATAATATTTTTTTATTTAATTAAATAATATTAACATTACTAAAATACTTTTATTGATATTTTAAATATATAAAAAATTGTGGAGGAACTGTAATGTGATGTGAGGAACGATGAAAAATTGACGTATGTAAAAGAGAGATTGAAAGTTTTTTTTATTAAAGAGCAAGATTAAAAATGAAGAGCTAACTCTTATACCAACTCCCAAGATTTAGTTTTTTTAGAACCTTGATTAGGTGATAATGTTTTTATGATGTGATAAGAACTCACTGTGCTGTTTCCAGCTTACCTATTATGGCAGGATATCCGGCATTTTAATGGAGATTATTTGACCAGCAAATCTTCCTCATTTAGGAGATGACTTGCAATAACTCATTTGACGGGCAAATCTTCCTTGTATTTTATATTTGGTATCAAATGATAATTTCTAGCTTATGCTTTACATATATAGCGTAAGAACTTTAAAAAAAATTAAATAATTCCACTCAACCATATTTATCAACTAATTAATTATTTATTTATACCTTAAAAAAACAGGGGTAGGGTAGTCATTCCATCATATTAAAATCAATTATGAAATAAATTTTTTTTAATTCATAATTAAGGAAGTTAATGATGCTAACTTTGATTTAAAAATTGCTATTACTAAATGAAAGAGTTAATAACAATAATAATAATAATAATAATAATAATAATAATAATTTAAAGTTAGGACTTTTCTCCATGATTACTTTGAAATTGAATCGATTTAATTTAAAAAAGAAATGGATTAAAATTAAATTGATTAAATTTGATTTCAAGTAAATTTTTTTTTAAAGATAATTGTTAGATTTGATAAAATTAAAATTACATGAAAATCAAATTGAAATCAGAACTTAATTTAAGAGGGACTATGAACTTCGATTTTAATTTTTCTGAATCAAAATGTTCGATTTGGACCAAATCCGATCCACAGCAACCCCTAAGTTTATATGCACATGATTAATTGGGTGGATGGCAATAACGTGAAGGATACTCCCGTAGGCAGATAGGAAAATTGCCCCTTTGGAAGGGAACTCTTCTAACCGACCAACTGCCATGGTGGCCACATCACAGCCACCAAGCTTCCTTTATCAAACAATTATACCAGAAATAATAAAAAAAAAAAAAATTGACAGATCCTATACTATTTAGACCGGATCACATAATCCATTCTTTTAACTTTATAGCCTTTTTATGGATCTCATCAAATAATTTTTAAATTTAAATTTTTTTATAAAAAACTATAATATATATTAAGATTTATCAATAGAATTTATATTGAAAATCTATTTCGAAGGGGTAGAAATTTGAAAATTATTAAAATTTTCTATCGGCCTAATGGTTAAAATTGGGAAGTAAATAAGTAAAATGTATGGAAGTGTATGTATATACATATACATACGAAGTAGTTAGGTACTTTCCTCATTCCTCCCCTTTGAAAAGCAGTCTTCTCCTCTGTCTAATTTGTGGTTTCTGGTCTAAATTTTCAGGTGGAGAAGTCTCTTCTCTCCGTTTGTTCATAAAACCCCATCTATCCCATACATCCTTTCTACATCTCCATATATATCATCTATCTATCCTCTCAAAACCCTTCAAAACTTCACACTCTCACACCCATCGATCCATCTATCTCTGTAATACAAATGTCCCACCACTCATCCCCCTTTCCCTCTTGCTTCCGCCCCTCTCCCACCACCCCTTCTACTGACAAACGCCTCCCTCCACCATCACCACCGCCGCTGCCGCCGCCGCCACCTACAACATCTGGCAATCCTAACCTCGTTACTTGCCTCTACCAAACGGAGCTTGGCCTCTTCTCTCTTACTTGGTCTCGTACCTTCCTTGGCCACTCTCTCCACCTGGATCTCCACCCTGCAGATAGCACCAACTGCTCTCCGTTATATCTCTCCAAACCACCTTCTCTTTCTACCCTGTCTTTCCACCTCCATATCAAGCCCTTCATTTTTTGGAAAAGACATGGATCCAAGAAATTACATAATGTCAACCAAGAAGCCAACGCCTCCAGAGCTCCAAGAATCCAAATCTTTTGGGATCTGTCTAGGGCCAAGTTCGGATCCGGCCCCGAACCCCAATCGGGTTTCTACATCGCTGTAGTTGTTGACCGAGAAATTGTCCTTCTTGTTGGCGATTTGACCAAACAAGCTTGTGCAAAGACTAGAGCTAAACGGCCAGAGAGAACCCAAGCTCTTGTTCTTAGGAGAGAGCATGTGTATGGCAACAGGGTATACTCCACGAAAGCCAGATTTGGAGGCAAAAACAGAGATATTTCAATAGACTGCACGGTGAATAGTGACGCAAGATTGTGTTTTAGCGTTGACAACAAGAGAGTTTTGCAGATAAAGCGTTTGAAGTGGAAATTTAGAGGAAACGAGAAGATTGAAGTAGATGGGGTACCTATACAGGTCTCATGGGACGTCTACAATTGGCTGTTTGAGGATGTAAACGGTGGCCATGCAGTGTTCATGTTCCGATTCGAGACTCCAGACATTAAAGACGAAGAAGAAGAACAAGAAAGAGAAACTGAAAGTTCTGAAGTATGCGGTGGCCAAGATGGGAAAAACGGTGTAGTTCCATGGCAACAAAATTCCTGTAATAGTTTTGGAATGAGTGGAATAGAATGGAGGAAGATGAGAAGGAGCTTGATGAGGACGACAAGGAGCTCATCTTCGTCGTCGATTTCAATGTCATCGGCATCTTCAGGTGGCGGCTCTTCATCCATAATGGAATGGGCTAGCACCGAGGAGAACGAGCTGAGTGCCCCTGTTGGCTTCTCCCTACTAGTTTATGCCTGGAGAAAATGAAAGATTTGTGGCTGCAAGAAAATTATGGGTTCTCGTTCTCTCTTCTTTAATTTTCCGGTAATGTTGATTAAAGTTCCATTTTTTTTTTCTTGAGATGTGACTAACCCATTTGTTGATGAACATAGTAATGATAGATTAATGAATCATTAGGAGAAAGAAATATTAATTAGTGAAACATAACTCATTATTATTACATTGTTAAGTGTTTGATGTAATCATAGATTGAAGAATCAAAATATATAGTATTCTTTGATGACATTGATGTTCTTCTGTGTCTCCATGTTGTTGGATTTGGATGGAAATAGCATGGTTGATGTAATGAAATTTCCAAGTTATGGGCCAAATAGTAGAGGACAAGAAGCATGTGAGGTGGGTCAATTTCTCGGGGGGTGAAATTGAATACCAATTTCGTACGATTATAGAATCCAATATTGAAGCAGCTGTGAGCCGTGAATTCAGCTGAACAAGCTTTGGATCACACAATAAAGTAGGTTTAATTTGCAACCTTGGACTTGGACATGGTTTAAACAACACAACATTATAGTACCTGATGGAAAACGGCACCGAAATAGGTTTTTTTTTTTTTTAAGACTGTAGAACAATTTCATTTGACCGCATGAGTCTTGTCTTCTTCTGCTAAGCTTCGCCCTCTCATGAGTCTATCTAATCTCATAAATTATTACCATTGTTACTTTTTTTTTTTTTTAAATTGATTATTCTTCCTTGTTTCCCTTCGAGGACGTTCTTCAGTCAATCCATCAAAACGACATTAAATCATAATTTCGGTTTTGAGGGATTTTGAGTCAATTTAAAGATAAATCTGATTCGGTCCTGAGCACCCCATAGTGATTTTCAGGGTGTCACGTTTTTCTTTTTTAAATTGTGATTTGAATTAGACTGAACCAAGTCAAATCTTGTATTTAGGTTTGATGCTTTTCATAATTAAGTGAGCCACAAATCAGGGTCAACTCTATACTATCACGAATTCTGTTTGGTTCGATTTGGTTTTAATAATTGTATTAACCGATTCTAGTTTTAATTTTGACTTGTTCAATTGTAATTCTAAATCAAATTGAACTCATGTTTATTATGAACTCAAAATAAATCATAATATACAAAGTCTTACTATACATTAAAAAAAAATCAATTTAATTATCGTTTAATCGTATTGAATTTTTATTTCTTTGAAAATATATATATAATTTTTTTTTTTAAGTTAAAAGGAATTTAAATCTTCCATTCGGAAAATAGATTCCTAAATTAAAATTGAATTTAAGGGTAAATTTGATAAATGAAATAAAATTACTGTGTACAAAATTTAAAATGTCACATTTTATCCCTCTGTAAGACATAACATGATCCCGTAGAATACTTAATGAATTACCGAACTTCACCTACCGATAACTCATTAAGTACCCTACAAAGGATTTTAAATCAATTTTCTTACTTTTGTTAAGTGGTGAGCATTGTCTAATAGGCATTTAAAACATTTAGTTAAAATTAAAACTAGTTAATATTTTTTGTCCATTTTAGTTTTTCATAAATTCTATAAAAATTTTGACAGAGTTTCCTCTGTATTTTGAGAAAACCGTTCTTCAAATACCTGTAAAAAACACTTCTAAAAGTTTTTCTCAACCACTACTTCGGTTTCACAATCAAACTCAATCAATTTCACAATCATTTCAATAAATTTCTCAAGTCAAAATTCAATAGTCCTCAATGTATAGGCAATCAATTTCATACATTCATATATATATATATATATATATATATATATATATATATATATATATATATATATATATATATATATATATATATATATATATATATATTTTTTTTTTTTTTAAGACAAACAATTTATGTATTCATCATACAAAAATTTACATTAAGAAAATCCAAACTAAAATTTATTACAAATTTTATACAGATTTTGTACAAGCTGCTCAAAACCCATCTTCACATGTCCATACATTTCTGTGCATTACATACATCAAAATAAATATTTACGATCAGGGTATAAATTATACCCGATAGCTTCAAAGCAGAACGATCCTTAATTCTCGTGACTCGATCTGCTTCCTCTAGTCTCTCAGACTGCGGCAAAGAATAGAAGCTATCGCTGAGTACTAGGACTCAGTGGTGCACAAAATACTAAAATAATCTTTATGTAAAACTTAAATCACATTTATTCAAAATTTTGACTAAACATGAGCATTAAACACAAAACATGAATTATGAAATTTTAATGCAAACCAAGTTCATTTCGAAGAATCAAAACATATTTCATAAAACCCACAGTTAGATCATGCCATTCGAAACGAATAGAATCTCAATAGCCAGAGGCTAAAGAGAAATCACATGAATCTCGATAGCCAAAGGCTAAAGAGAAATCACATCACAATGCTAGCTAGCTCAAATATATGGATATCCATTCACATCCTCTTCTGCTGGCACACCTCAACACTTCTCCAGATAAGGAATCAAAATTCGAAACTAATTACCCCCACTAGTCGTGCTAGTGAGGTGTTCAAATAGATGGTCATGACACTGTGGTTTCAAAACTTATCTTAACAATTTGCTAAACATTGTCATTTCAAATATACACAATAACTTTCAACAATTTAAGTCAAAACATCATAACTATTGTCACAAATAAATTCTCAATAATTCAAAGCAAATGTAAAATACATATTTCATTCACTTTATCAACACATTTTAAAGCATAGTGATGTTGTGCACAAACCTCAAACGAGTCGTCCCTTAGCCTCGACTCGGTTCCTCGGGTTCCTTCCCGATATTCTTTTCAACTGAAACACACAATTTTATAATGTTTCAGTACTAGAACTTAACACAGATCCAAAATAAATTTAGCTTCACAATTACCTAGCTCTAACGTGCTAAATTCGACATTCTTTAAATTTTGTGTTTCGGGTTACTATTCACCGCACTATTCAAGTCAAATAGTTGACTTTCTAAGACTTAATAGGTATGGGAACTCCAACTTCACCCACATACCACATTTTGGTCATTAAACTTGTTGGTTTTGGTCATTTTCTCAAAGCTTAGGTCATTTTAGCAAAATTGCAAATTTTTGGTTTTGGTTCTCCGAAGTTGCACTATTCCATTGGTCGATCTACTGTTGGAATTTAACAAAACTTCCTTCATAGAAAATGTTCCTTATTGTCTTAAGTGTATTCTCATTTTTGGATCACCTCAATCGGAGTTTTGTAGCTCAAGTTATGGCCAAAATAAATTTACTGTTCATGCTGCAATTTTGGGTTCTGGCAGATTTTGATCCAACTTTGGTCAATAATTTGATCAAGTTAAGTTCATAATTTGGTCTCACTTTCTTTCTTGCTCAATCCTCTTCTCAAGTTGCCTAGATAAGTTTTAACTATGGTGGCTAATTTTTCTATGGTGAAATCTTATGATTTTCAAGCTCAAAATTGAGCTTTAATGGAGTTTGTGGAGAGGGAGAGAGTGAGGGAGAGAGAGTGACGTTTTGGAAGAAGAAGATTTGTGTTTTAATTTTTTTTTTCTTTTTTTTTTCTTTAATCTTATCTCCTTTTTGAAGACCAAAAATCCCCAAATTAATAAAATAAATCAATTAAGCCTTGATGACATCATACATGATGTCATCACTTTGACTTTTCCATCTTCTTTCTTTTTTTCTTTTTTTTTTCTATTTTTTTTTCTATTAGTTTTTTAATTTAATTCTTGATTCAAAAATTTTTATTTCTCCTATTTTATTTGACAGTTAGGTCAGGAGTAAGCTCTCGGGGTCAATTGACCAATTTGCCCCTCGCCGGTTCATCCCGGTTTGTAAATAATCCAATATTTCTTCCGGCTCCCTGACATAATTATTTGACTGGCTTAACAGTTCTTTTTCGTGATTTTCTCTTTTCCACTGTGTTCATAAGGGTCCTAAGGACCGCAGCGTCACTTTTTACGGTTCGAAATTTGAGTTTAAAATGACTTCGCAGTAGTTCCCGAGGAGGTCACTCATCGCTGTGACTCTCGGCTCGTTTAACTTCTTATGTTCTGTTTTTCTTATTTATAGTCAACCAATTAAACATTACTAATTATTTGTGTTTATGGCTTCTTAAGTTGTCTTAAGTGTGGTCCTAATCCCCTTAATTGTCCGGACCGACATCGGTCACCGGAACAGTGAAATCTATCAAGCTATGCAACCGGGGGTGTTACATAAAATCTACTATCCACTAAATTAGCATATTACAAAGAATAATAAGTAGATTCCTTGCAGTTAAGAAAACGATTTTGAGCATAGTCAACTCCTATAGTGTGATGGGCAGCATGTATTGTTGCAAGGGTTTTGCGATCGTCGGATGAATTCTCACTGAAGTGAAAAAAGTGAGGAGTCGCCACTTTAATTTTGAGAGAAATTAAAGAAAACCATTTGTAAAAATAAAAATCTACTTTGAAAACAGAGATTCTAGGTTCAGGGTCCGTATAAGGGTGGGGAAGGTGTTAGGCACCCACCTCGTCCCTCAACGAGGATAAGCTGATTTAATGTTGTGCTCTTTACAAATTGATAATTTAGGGGTTGGAATGATGATGTTAATTCTTTGTACGGATAAAAAAAATATTTGATATTTCACTATTTTGGGTTGCCCAAGAACATGAGTACATGAGATGACCCTTTAGTGAATAGGTGTTGTGTAATGGATTTTTGTTGGGGGTTAATTTGAATGCTGAAGTTGTGATATTCTGGGGGAAATTTTTGTCTTCTAAATATGCTGAAGTTGTGATTTTCCTTTTTATTTTGTGAAAATGAGTGGTACCGAGGGTCAGAGAGCTGCAAGCCCGCATTTCGTTCATATTTTGTGGACCTCGAAAAAAGGCGACGCGATTTGACCAATCGGACGATCCAGCATAGCCATCATTCCGGTTACTAGTTCAGCTACCAGACCGAAGCAAAGAATGTCTTCGAGAAAGGAGAACCTGCCAGTTGATGAGCTGCTGTCAATCCTTAGAGAGACTGATCTCCAATCCATAAGTCAAGAATATAATCTGCGGATCGACTCTTTTAAACTGATCAGATGCCATGGCGATCTTCGGGCCGATCACTTCTTTGAAGAAGGCGATCTTATCATAGTGTACGAGGAGTAGCTAAAGTCCGGGCTCCATTTTTCTTTGGATGGATTTTACAAGGCTGTCCTAAAATTTCACCATGTCTCAGTAGCTCAAGTGCATCCGAACTCCTGGCGAACTTTAGTAGCCTTCAGAGGCCTCTGCCGAGCCAAGAAACTAGAGCCCACGGTTAGGGTCTTTGCCGAGCTGCATAGGCTTGCCCGAAGAAAGGATGACAAATTCTGGTTCTTTCAGGCAACACTGAACTGCCTGCTTTTCACCGATCTCCCTTCTTCGCTGAAGAACTGGAAGGATCGGTTTTTCATCCTTAGGAGCAAGGATCGGAACGGCTTTGAGGGGATCCCGCATAATTGGAATTATTTGGTCCCTTAAGTCCCTAAGAAGCTTACTCTAAATAAAGACGAAGATGTCATGGTGAAAGAAGTAAAAACTCAGGCGGCCACCCATAAATATTCGTGCTTAGATGTGGTCATGGCCGAACTAAAATGGTGGATGATGCGGTTGATCTCCGATGAAGATTACGAGCTTCAACTTTCTGACCTCGGTCCTGCTACCGGTACAATCCAGATCTCTAGTCTCTCAATCTTAGCGAACTCGCTGACTTCTTCTTTGTGCAGGTATGGCGGGTGGTGACGCTTCCAAAGAGAACCGCAAGCGAAAGAGGGAGGTCTCCCAAAAGGTACGAGCGATGAAAGAGGCTACTGCCACCACTGCTTAGACACCTCGACAAGACTTGGTAGAAGTACCGAGCTCTCCTCCTCGACCTCAGGAGTAGCCGGTCTCGGAAGTAGAGGTCGTCGTCTTCGATCTCTTCCAATGTAGAAGGGGAGTCTTCTGGCCCTACTATTAGAACGCTCTCTCGAGGAGCTCAACTCTTTATCCAATCGCTGGAAAGAAATCATTCCACCTGAGAGAATCCTGGTCTAGCCAAAGTCATGGGCGCTTCCATCTGCTTCCAAGAAGATCGGAACCGATTGACTGAAGAGAGTATTGATGATATTTTAACTCAAACAATGAGTTTGGGCTTGGAGGCTATTGCAAACCAACACGTGATCAGAGGAAAAGCCCACGTCTTAAGGAAGGAGATTCTTAAGGCGGTCCAGGATGCATCAGCTGCAAAGGCTCAGCTCTCCTCTGCCAATGATTACATCGCCAAACTGGAAGATCGGGTGAAGTATTGCAAAGAGAGGATAGCTGAAGTGGAGCGAGAACTTGAAGTCTCCCGGGCTAGTCGATCTGCCGATCTCGCTCGTTTTTCTGAGGAACTTCGGGTGAAGGAGGAGGAGCTCCAAGCAAAGGAGGAGGAGAGCACTACAAAAGAGGCTGGGGCATATGTGAACGCCCATAACAACCTCCTGTCCAAACTAAAGAAGCGTTATCCTGAGGAGGACTTCTCCTGGATGGATAAGCTTATCCCAGAGGCCGAAGAGGACAGTGATGAGGAGCACGAGGGTGAGGAGGGAGAGAGGAATGAAACTAGGACGCAGGGCGGAGAAGACCTCCCTCGCTAATTGACTTGTATATATTTTATTTTTAAAATGAATTGTAGTCTTTTATGTTCAATTTCTTGATAAGATCGGGAAGCACCCAAATCAAATTGTCTGAGTACTTAATTGATTGAACATTAAATCTGAGAGCGACTATTAATCAAAGGATATCAAATTACTCCAAGAGATCGGAAAAACATTACATGCGAACGTGAGATCGGATAGAGCCATGACCAAATACTGAATGGAACTTTAGAATATTAGAATTGCAAAGATTTGACACTGGCTTGAACTTTTAAGGTTGGATCCATTATTAGACCCGATAAAAACCTTAACTTCATTTTGAGGAATATCTGGGCAATTCTACCAAGAAGCTCGATTACAACATTAGTTAAATGAAACTCTACGATATTTATACATAGAGAGATCAGAGAACAACAACAGGCAAGATTGGATGGTCCAGATACCCAATATTGACTCGAACTCATTTGACAAAGACCAAGAGATCGGAAAGCAATCTAACTTGAGCGTGAGATCGATTTGTTCCAGGGATGAGCGATTAGTAACTTCGGAAAAGTTACCTGTGATTGTGACTTTGGTCGAGAACGGATAATAAAGTTTCAATTTAAAAGATCCTTGCCTTCAAAGGTCGGCCAAAATATGGTGTCTACATGTATAAATAGCGGGAACAAAATTACTAATGTATGGTTGTCCGGTGATTACTAGTGATTTCAATTTTATGCAAGAGAGTTGGAGCATTAGATCCAAACCAAAGATGAATTTACCTATGCCAAATCTGACAACTGGAACGCGTCCAGAATGTTTGAAAACGGTGGGGTAGCCTATAATCTTGACCCGGTTC
Organism: Hevea brasiliensis; assembly: GCF_030052815.1. Lineage (NCBI taxonomy): Eukaryota > Viridiplantae > Streptophyta > Magnoliopsida > Malpighiales > Euphorbiaceae > Hevea > Hevea brasiliensis. The sequence continues at coordinate 1,445,590 of NC_079503.1, read as the reverse complement.
TGAAATGGTTCCAACAGCTTATCTGCTCGGCCCGAAATTGCAAATTCGAGTGACGATCGAATTTCCACGAAATGAAAGTACATATGCTAAGTCAACAATACCAGGGTTAGAATAATATATATATTTGAAAATTAGGGATGTTACAGATTTTGAGCATAGTCAACTTCTATAGTGTGACGGGCAACGTGAATAAATAGCGGGAATAAAATTACTAATGTATGGCTGTTCGGTGATTACTAGTGATTTCAATTTTATGCAAGGGAGTTGGAGCATTACATCCAAACCAAAGATGAATATTAAAAAAAAAAATCAATTGAATTGAATTATTATAAAATATATTTTTTCTAGAATTATTATGTCAATGGCTTAATGACGTAGACATTACTTGTAGGAAATCGTTAGAAAAAAGATGGAGACATAAAAAGGCAGTATTTACTGTTAACCCAATCTTTCCTTACGCGCATTGAAAAGCATATGCTGCCCATTCAAATAACAAAATTAAAAAGCATATGCATCCAATTGACCCATCAAAATTATAACATGAGCTTTATTGCCTTTTTTCTTGGTTACAAGTAAATCAGACCGAGGTTTGATCAAATTGATTTAATTTAACACCCAAATCCAAAAATTCTGTAGTTCAATTTTAAGTTCATAGAACATTACCCAAATTTTTATGTTTAATATTTTTGTTTTATATTCCATCAATGTGGGATAATATATTTCTCGCGCGCATAGACATAAACATTTAAATATGAAGTTTATAAAAATAAATATCTACAGATGGCTAACATTGTCACAAGGATTGATTTTGATACCATATAAAATAAATGAATCGGATTTAATTCAACTTTAAAAATTAATACAAAAAAAAAAATTATCTAAATATTTATATTTAGCACTTTTATTTTATATCTGGTTGATATAGAACAACAATGATTACCTCTAGTAGCTTTTGGGATGAGATTTATCTTGAGCTTATCATCTGAAAAAGAACAACAACACATTCAACTCAACCCATCACTCAAAAAAATTAAGAAACACCAAACCTGCAATAAAATAATGGCAAATTGAATCTTTTTAATGAAGTAGTAAGACAGTAGTTAGTGAATCTGCTAGAAATTCCGCAACAACCGACATGAATTTATAAGCATCTTCCCATACTTAATTGCCAACTCCAACTGCCTCAACATTTTATAGAATACTCTTGAAACTAATTAAGATTGAGGCTGCTCATTCTTAATCTTAGATATAAAAGTCAACAATTTTGTATTGCTAATGAAAAATTCAATTATTAAATCCTATATTATAAAGTAGTAAGGAACCCAAATTCTAAACAAAATTACATTTCACTACTTATTCTAATAACTATTGAATTTGATTTAAAATAGTCTTAATTATATTAAAAAATGAAACATTTTTCCTAAAATTAAAATTTAATCTTTTCAATTTTGGTAATTTTAGCCAAATCAAATATATTGATTGCAATTTTATCATATCGATTAAAATTAGGCTTATACTTATCAACTTCTCCCTCTCACTATGATTTTATTAACAAAATTTGGAAGGAATTGTCAAGTTTAAAATTGATTTAGAAAAATTTAAATGTTGTTCAATAAACTTATGATTATGGTAACCAAATGTTCTAAACTGATAATTATGATAATCAAACACTTTAAAGTGATTTTGTATTTTGGCTAATTAAGTTAATCGATTATTTTAAAAATTATAATCATATCAATTAAAAAAAATAAAATCAACTCATTTAAAACATAAATAAATGGATTTATATAGATTTTGGTAATAAAATTTAAAGTTTTAAGACATTTGATTACTATAATTATAAGTTTAATGAATAAAATTTAATTTTTTTTCTAAATCAATTTTGAGTTTAATATAAAATCAAAATATTTAGATAAAATTATAAAATTCGTGTTTTATGCTCAATTGTCCTAATAAGAAAAATGAAAATTTTGAGATATTTTATTTTGTTTAATTTCCAAATCAAAGGGATTTGAAGACCCTAAAAAAGGAAGGAAACGTTTTAATTAGAGAGAGAGAGAGAGAGAGAGAGAGAGAAATTAACAATATCAGTGAACCACCAATACCAACCATTAATTTGCACATTAGTTGTAACAACTGTTAGGACAATATACTTAGCAAGTCTATCTACTTGTCCATTCTAGCCTTAGATTTTTTTTTTCTTTTTGTAAATATACACACGGGACACAATATTTACTGCACCAACACTCACTCCTAAGTAATTATTGACTAGGAAGAGCCTTGACAACACTAATAAATCCATACACACACACACATCCACAATCGATGTAGAAGCCCGAAAGTTTAATCCAAATGGGCACGCCTACTAACTCGTAGATATCATTAAACTATTGGATCACATCAGAAATCAACCTCACCCCTTAGGATTTGTTTTTTTTCTTTCATAGACACACTCATGAGATATAAGACTTACTGTATTAACACTCACTCCCAGACAATTGCTAATTAGGAAGAGTCTTTGCAATGCTTATGAATCTACGCATACACACATCTACAATTGATGTGAGAGCCCGAAGACTATCTAGCCTTAGATGAAAGTAATCCCATCATGTACGTGCATTCTTATTTACAATAATATAAATTTTATTTATAATTATTATTTTTATAATTTTATTAATTAAAAATAAAATTATGTAACTTAATTTTATATAATTTGCCTTATATCATTATTAAATTCAGTTTTAAATTTCAAAGCAAACATTAACTATGAACTTAAATTTTTTTGTTTCCCTTACCTACTTGAAAGCCGATGGATAGGCACGAGGAGGCATGATGCCCTGCAGTTAGTCAAAAGCATTAAAAGGGGAAAAAGACATTGCATCTTTAAACAATAGTCAAATTATCACAATTAACTATTTCCAATCTAATTTAGTTCATTTAGTAAAGTATGAATTTTTTATTCTTACAATCATTATATTTAAAAAAAAATTAAATGTGATTAAAAATAAATATTTTCAAATAAAAAACTATTTTGAAAAATTAAATTTTAATATTCTCTAATTAATTTTAAGTTAAAAATGTAGAAAATTAACGGGTTTTAATTTATTAATATTTAAAAAAAAAGGAAAAAAAGAAAATTTAAGTTTGGTTGCCCAGCGGAAGAGACTTTTGAATGGGTAAAAGCCAAAAGGAATGGTTTCGTGCAATGCAGGTGTCAAGGAGTAGTTGCATGTGATTGTAAGATTTGGGGCTTCTCGCGTGGGTTGTCCGTTGTCGGTTTTGGATTAGTTAACTAAATTGTTTCAGCAGACAAACACGACTTAAGCAAACGTCCATTGTTGTCCTAATGAAACAAAATTAATAAACTAATTATATCACAATTAATTATTTCCCAAATTAATCTCTACGATAACCCATTTTTGGCTACGTGTTTACTAATCAACCTTTTCTTTTGTAAGCATGAATGTGAAATTTAGTCATTTACATGGTATTGCTGTATCCTCATGTGATAGTCATGGGATGTCACCATTGCAATTGAGACTTCACATGATGGACGGTATTAAAAATTGACTTAAAATCATCATAAGAAATCAAAAATAATAAAATCATTTTCTATTAATTAATTTTTTAAAATATTATTTATTATTTTTTTTTATTCGAAACCTCATGGTAGATGGCCCTAAATCTATTGGAAGAAGAAGAAAAAAAGGGATTAATCTTCAACGTATGGGGGCTCATTGAAATGGGAAATTTGTGTGCTTATAGTTTTGTGGGTTAGAAGAAAGTGTGGCTGGTTGGCATGTCAAAGATAGAAAATGGCTACAATGAACCATGTATTGGGAGGGGATGAACCTTTTTCGTTGGGGGCAAAGATAGATCGAGGTCAAGAGAGTTGAACTCCATAGCTGTTGGATTAATAACAATTAATGTTGGATTTCTTTTAACTAACGAATTTTGTCGATTGACGAAGTTCTAAGGAAAGTTGCATATTTGATTTATGCTCCATGAAAATAAATTATTAATATTTATGTAAATATTTTTTTTAACTTTAATAATCTTATTAGATTGTAAAAATATTTATAAATACATAATATAGATATATATTATTAGTTTAATATTATAATTAAATAATAAAAATACTTTAATAGAAAATATTTTTTTTAAAAATATTTACTATGTGTAAATTATTTTTTATAAAATAAATGAAATTTAATGGCACTTTTTTTTATTCATTAAATTTTAACTGGTTTACCTATTCCTTGAAAACTTAAACCAACCTTTCTTTCAAAATTTTCAGACAGAACATATGCTGAAATCTACGATTAGCATTTTGAACCAATAATTTTATTTAGTATTCTTTTGTCCAAGAATGTTTTCAAACTATGCAAAATTATACTGCGTCTATAAACCATATCAGCAGAAATAAAAAAACCTATCAGCTAACAGAATACCCATATTCTATCAATCAGTAAATCCACAATTAATCCATTAATCAAAAAGCAAAAGCTTCTTCACCCAATAATTTATTATAAACGTTACCTAACAAGATAATCCAGCGGCAACTTTCCCGATATCTTCAAATCTGAAAGAAACCAGTTGCTTAGTTTCTTCCTCAAGATATTCCAAATTTTTGGCTTGTAAGAGAAAGTTAGTTTGCAATAGAAATTTCTCATCAATGAAACTAAGCAATACAAACAAGTCGAGTTTTTGGGCATCCGATCAGATGCGAGGTGAATCAGATGGGATTGGGAGAAATCTCAGGTTCGAACCTAGTGGTTAACAATGAGGTAGGCTTGAGAAAGATTCTAGGCTCGAACCTAGAGTTGAGAGTTGTAAGTATATCGTTTGATCCGAGGTCTTATAACTCGCTACTTGACTCCTGTGTTTTTCAAGCTATTGTGGAGGTTTAGAGAATGATTAGTCTGATTGACTAACAGCTGTGATATACCTCTCAACGAAAAATAAAAAATAAAAATCCGATCCGAGGTGAAACCCATTTTATCAAGGCATGAAAAAAGCCAAAAAAAAATCAATTACAATCCCTAAAACATAGTGGGGCCTTGAAATTAGTTATAGAGGTGGTCCACCCCTGGGACCATCTAAGATCCACATGATCCCAAACCCCACGATCCAGATTCCCTGCATTGTAGCTTCACAAGGTTTTCATTTAGAAAAGAAAGAGTTGGGACCAAATTTTAACAAGAAATCGGGGACCAACCATGGCAAGTAGACTCCTACAACGATACATTTACACTAAAATTAGACGAAGCATCACCTCTATGACTTCATAATGATAACCTACCAAGGTCCCTACCCACCTTCTACCACAGGGCATAACTTTAATCATTCACTCTTTGGTGTTCCTTAATCATTCATGTTTGACTATAGACTAATAAATATCGGCATGAATTATCATTTACTCTCTGTTTTAATATTATTAATATATTTTTCTTATTTTGAAGAATACAATTAAAAAAAAAAAATAGAGTACCACCGATAAATATCGACTTTCAAAGGTTATAGTTTTGATAAGCAGAATACATGTACTGAAAGGAACCAAACGACTGGAATATCATAAGATTTCCACTCCTTGAAAACAAGAAAGTTTCTTTACAAGTAGCGCTGCAACACGTCCGCTGTTTAGGCAATCAGCCAACCAAAAAGAACAGAAAATAAACCAGATAACAAGATAGGACAGAAATGAAATATGCAATTTTGCCCCATATATATTTGATATTAAAAAAAAAAATTCTATTAACGCTAAAGAAACTTGAAAAACTGGGTCCCATTAAATCTTCAAGCTCAACGATGAGGTAGAAGTATCATGAACTAATGTCTGAGGAGGGCGAAATATTTGTCTACTACTTCTGTTATCAGAACCTGATTAACAAGGCGTCAATGAAGGAGAAGATACCGCATTGGAAGTAGATAATAACCTACTTGAACGGCTTCTTAGTTTCTTCTTATCTCCCGCTTTCACATTAGTTTGTGATCTAACTTGGCGAACCTTAGTTTCATTCAATTCTGCCGGCAGTACACAGTTGCAAAGAAAACCTATAAATTCATAAAACACAGAATAGAACAAAATCATGTCGAGTTCACTAGTTAGGAGAAAAAGGACTTCCACAGCAGGTTTATAGGGGGAAAATAAATAAATAAATAAATAAATGCTTGAAGCATTGTTGAAAGGTTTCCTAATAATGTCCAGTTATAAGTCTTAAACTCCTCGCTAATTGTTGAAGATGGCCCATAATTTTTTGGGATTACTTCTGTGGGCATACAGCCATACACCACTCAATAAACTGAAATTTACACGTATATTATATTAAGCAAATCAATGTGATGAGCCATATTATACTCTCTATTGGCAACCCAATCCAATAGCATATCCCTTTCATTTTCTATTCCTAATTAGCATAATTCAGTTTATCCAAGGACCAGATGCCCTTGCAATAGAAGAAGAAAGGGAAAAATGAAATGAGAGTTAATAAAATGAAAGAGGAGGTAAGCAGATTGTGGGGCTGGCAAACTAGAAATCTCTACTAAAATTGTGACACCAGAGGGAAAAACCACCACTTCGAGTGAGGGTGCGGATGACAGAACCATTTCTTGGAAGCCGTTGATTAGAGGGAACAGTACTACAACAGGAGCATTTGGCCACCATCTGGTGACTGCATAAATATTTCAGGTCAATGGCATAATGAATCCGTGCTAAGAATAGAGGCAGCAGCAGCTGCAATGAAGTAAAAGTTGCCATTGCAACACACCTTTTTCTACATGCTTAATACTTCAACTTTTCATACTTCATGGTAATCAGCTTTTGCACAGTTAAAACAGAGGCAAAATAATGAATTTTCAATGATCAAAGCAAACTTTAATAATGTATTACCTAAACGAGCAAGACGATTAACCCAACGAGGGATTGTTTTCCCAGTCAACTTGATACACACATCATTGCAGAAGTGGTTACAGTTCTTGGTGATAAGATGGTAACTGTTCCCAGAATAGTCTTGAGCTAGCTTCTCCATGAACGAACGAACTTCTTTGGGACCAAGATCGGTTCTTCCAATCAATATTGATTTTCTGAAAGTGAAACCAGGGCATTGCCTTGGTTCAACCTCAAAGATACCTGTGCTTGGGTGGTCGTGTGCACCAAAACCATATTCCACACCATGAACTACAGAAGCACAAAATCACAGAAAACATCTCAGCTTAAAAAACCCAACTTATGATTAATTTAGAAGAAGCTACACCCGAAATAGGAGATAAGAAAGCCAATCAAAACAATTCGCGTGAAGTTTGTGAACCGGCTTAACAATTTAAAACCCACTAATTTATTTGAGCTGGATGGTAACATTATATTTTACAGGTACAAAACAAATTGCTTTAAAATAATATTTAATAGTAACACTCGTTGGCCTAATTTCAATTCTTTTGCCACCAATCTCAGCAAACAAAGCTAAGCAGAGGATCAATAACTATTAAACAAAATAAATTAGCAAACTATCATTGACCACAGCGAATTTTCCCTTTTTATAGATAAAAAAATATATATACTATGTGATGTGTGAATAGATTACGTTTCCATCAGTCTTAAAAATTTTCTGCACTCAGCCATGAAATAAAAAAGAAAATAAGGCAAATAGCAATTAATAATCCTCAAAATAAACAATGAATTTCCTTTCGGTTTCCCTGAAGCCAACCCCTGAAACAAGCTGGTTTCAGAAGCAGATCTGAGAGAAGAAAATCATCATAATAACAAACAAACAAAAAAAACTAAAAAACGAACGAAACAAAAATGGAATCGGAACAGAAATGGAAATACCAAATTGAAAAAAACAGAAAAAAAGAAAGAAAATATTTCAAACCTTGCACACCAGAATGGTAAATCCCGAGGCCAAGCCAGTAAGCATAGCCATTAATGGGAGTCAAATCATAGACATTCAAGTAAACCGGCACCGTACCGGTCTTCTTCTTCCGGGGCAGCAGTACCATCCTACACAACATGTCTTTCTTTGGGAACTCTTCGGCTTCAAAATCTGGGAGAAACTAAAAAGTTCCAAAAAAGAATAAAAACAGAGAAGAGAGAGTATGGAAAATGTTTTTACATGATAATTGGAATTTGATCCGGAGAAACTTCGCTTCCGCGAAAAGCCACCGGACCGACAACTTTTCAGAGAGTCGAGAAAATTCGAGGAATTTGAGGGGGCAGATTGAGAATCGAGGTTCTCTTATTTAATATTCTGATATTCGTGTACAATTTAATGGAGGAGAAGAATCTTAAGCTTAGGTTCCACCGGCGGCTAAAAGCGTCCGCATTGTCGCTTGGCCTTCCATTTTCGATTTTTATACCGACGAAGGATATTATCTGATTTGCAGCTAAGCAATTATTAATTATTAATTATTATTTTGGAATATAAAAAGAAAAAGAAGTGGGAGTGATTAATTAACGCAATTACTATTTGGTTATTTACAAAAGTTGCCATTACTTTCTACTTTTTTACAGCTTTTACCCTTTTTTTCTTCTGCAATATTAACACTAATTACTACAATTCCATAATCAGTTACTAAGGGAAAAAAAAAATTCAAATTAGTAAATAAATAAATATAACTAACTCAAATTATATTTTAATTAAAGAATGCTAAAAATTAAAATTTATATATTTAATTATAAAAGTATTAAAATCATAAAATAAGATTCTAAGAAAAAGACAGGTTTAGTAATTAGTAAGATGATTACGGGGGTAGTTTGGGAAGAGAAATTTCAAAATTCAATAGGAATTTTTCCTGAAAAAAAAAGAAGAGTGATGGGCATGGGTTCCCTCCGCCGGCGGAAAGGCGGCACCCGCCGAGCCGTCGGCGAATGAAGGGGGGCCCTTTTTCTTTTGTCCGGTGAGGGAAAATGATTTAGTGTGACGCGGTTGGTGCTTCTGTCTTTCTCTCACAGCCACCGGAAAATTCTACCGTTCACAGCCGTGCCTGTCCTTTCATTTTCTATTAATATTTTTGCAGTAATTTGTAAACTAACCATAATATTATTATTATTATTATTATTGGTTTTTTAAACTTGTTAATTGGCCATATCTTTTTGTTTCAGTTGAAAATTTCGTTTTTTTGAGCAAAAACGCTTACTCAGTGCTGACTGAGAATTGGCAGCAAGAATATTTCAAAGCTGCTTCGGTGTCGTATCTGTTTTGCTATCTTTTTCTTTAGATAGAGACGCTTCCGTTATACAGTAAAATTGTCGACTTTAATTGAAAATAACACTCTGCAAACGTTCAGAATTCAGAATCAGAACAGAGAACAAGAAGAGAAGAGTGGTCGGTCGTGGTTTCCTTTGCCCGTACAGAGCAAGCTTAGCTGTTAAGCCTAATTATAATATTTTTTTAAAAAATAAAAAGTATTAATAACAGTGAAATTTTAATTTTAAAATAATAATTTATTATATTAAAATATATTTTATAATAGTATATATATTTTTTAATGTTAATAATTTCGCAATGGGGAGGGGGACAGGAAAAATAATTATAGGGAGTGGATGTCGGATAAGTGGGGGTCCACACACAGTCAAATAATTATCTACTGCACAAAGATCCACGCTTCTATCAAGCCCAAGTACTAAAACACGTGCGTCGTTGAAGTTCAAGTAATTTAACGGAGCCCTCGCACAAAACCATCAGCAAAATTTGACGCAAGTCTGGATCGATGGCCACCAAGAACCACCACACCCAAATGTTGAACTCTTCTCTATATCTATAATTGAACATTTTTAAAGGGCACCCTTCTGAAAATTAAGCTCTAAAATAGTGATTTCGATTTAGAATTTATAATTAAGTCAAATGAGCAGATAAGTGACTAAAAATATTGAAACCAATTGAAGTTGCTAGTAAAAATTAAGTATGTCGTATTTCAAACAGTATAATTCTTGATACGGGTAGAGTTATAAGGTCTGTAATACATCAACATAAAATTTACTTAAAGCCTTAAGTATCTATAGAAAGACTCAACCTTTAAAATCATTTTCTACTTCAAACCAACTTCAAAATATCCCCAAAAAATAGATCAAAAGAATCATACCCTCTCTCTCTATGATAGAGAGAGAAATTTTCTCTCAATACATCTATTATTTGCTTTTCTTTTGAGGCTAGGCCTCGTTCTTCTACCATGAGTATAGTTTCCCTTGCCCCACTGGGGCGAAAGGGGAGGTGGACTGTGTCTCCTTATCCTGGTCGTGGATCATCTCTCCATACCTTCCAAGCAAGGTTGTGATTTAATAATGGGTGATTTTTGTAACAAATCTAAGCATGAATGGTGAGGGATTTCTTAAATCTGTTTGTGTTAAGCTACATTAGAGCTTTTATGGGTTTAGATGTTAGGTCTCAAGCCGAAGTTTGATACATGCATTTCATATAATCATTTAGGTTAGATTTCATAGTTATTTTATTTTTTTATTGTTAATTTTAGTTAATTTCATTAGTTATTTATATTTATTAATTTTAGTTTATTTTATAAATTTATTCTTATTTTGTAAGTAAAATGGTATTTTTGAGGGATTAGAAGTGAATTGCATATTTAAAAAATGAATTTTAAGTCCAAAGATATAAAAAATGAAGTTTAACAATTAATAATTTTGAAGGATATCAAAAGTTACATAATAAATTGCGTAGCCTATGCAGCTTGTATTCAGAAAATGGAAGAAATGCTAAAATTTGCAGGAAGTTGCATAGCCTAGTGTATAGGCTATGCACCTACCTATACACTTCACGGAAGATAAATTTAAACTTGTTGAAAGACGCATAACTTCATGTGTAGGCTACGTGGTTACCTATGTAGTATCACGAAAAAACTTCTAAAGCTTGCCAAATCATGTATAGTGAGTTGCATGGCCATGAGAACCCGTCTTTGTTCATTATTTCAGTCCTAACTCTGCTCAATATGTTGTGTAGGCACAGTTCTAGCTATGCATTTGCTCATTAATTGATTAAAGTGACAAATCTTCTCATACGTGCAGTGACCTCATCTCACACCATTTTAAAACTATTTTAGGGTTTTTGTCATGGGGTATTTAAGCATTCTTACGTTACTTTTTGCTACAAGAAGAACCATAAGAAAAATTATCTGAAAAAGAAGAAAAATGAGAATGGAAAAGGAAGAACGCCATTTTTTCACAATCTACCTAGGATTTTGGCTAATCCTGATTCCAAATATCGGGTTTTTCAGTTTTAATTTATTTTTTATATTTTGTTCCTTCTTCTATCTTGATTTTCTTGTAATGAATATCGGGTTGTGAGTAGTTTTCTTAGATTCTGGAGTTGATAATGTAGTATTTGAGTTATTTTTATGGATTTAAACTAAGTTAGTTTAGATTTTATAAGATTCATGAGATTTAATCCATTTATTGTGTGCTCATTGACATGCTTAATGTAGGGCCCCATTAAGTATTGTTATTAATCATTGATTGAGGACTAAAAGGAGAAGACTAAGTGATAAATAATAAACAAATTGGATTTAATTGGCTTAAATCTAAAAATAGACTAAGGATTAAGAGGACTTAATAAATTAATTAAAGAGCCAATAAGTCTTGGTTAATTTTAAACTTCGTAAAAATATGATTTAATTAACCAATACACTATTTAATTCACTCGAAAGAGATTTTAAAGGGTTTATAATTAGTTTTTTTTGAACCCAAAAATTTTATAGATTAGGCTAGTTAGAAAAAATTTCAAATTGAGTTTAATATGAATCTTTAACTCCAAAATTATCTTTTTATCCATTGTTGCTTGAAATTTAAGTTTCAGTATTCTAATTTATCTCTTTTTACCCATTTTCATTAATAATATCTTATTTTCTTAATTTTAGTAATTTATTGATTTAATTAATTATTTAAAATGAGTTTTACAATTTCATATCTTAAACTTCAAATGCTCAAAATTTATTTTATTTTATTTTATTAAAATACACTTTTAACATAGTTTATTTTACATAAAAAATTCAATTAAAAATATGACTGTTCATGAGAATGATATATTTTTTTTATACTATTTAAATAATCCGTGCGCTTGTTGTAGTCCACATCAAAGTTGCTCTAGTTGACTGGCTGATGAACCTACCCTGTAGTGGAGTGTTGTGTTGTTATGAGGAAGGATACCTTGGAGGCCTCTATCGCCGACCGATTCTTCTCGTCTGCTGACCCTTAAGCCAAGGAATGACATTTGAGCTCTATCCTTCGACTTCTTTATAAAATACAAAGCTTGCTATGTTGTATATTGTTTTTGCTTGAGGTTCCATATTTAGTTTGGAAGTTAAGATTCATGTCTGTATGTTGTTTCTTCTGCTCTTCTAGATGTATAGGAGACGGGTGGCATTGATTTTCAGTTCCTCCTTCCCTTCTAGCTAGGGTTAGATCTTCGGCTTCAACTATCTAAGTATGGGCCTCTTTCTCTGGCTTCCCTTGTATTTGGGCTTGTTGTTTTAGGACCATATTATTTAATCCATGAACTGTATTTAACCCCTTTTTTTTAATGAAACTCTTAATTATAAAAAAAAAATTAAAATATCCCTCAAAATTTCAAATGGGTACCTGTTTGAAAATTGGTTTCAAAAGCACGAAACAAATTTTTAAGCTGGCAATCTGATTGAAGTTTACTACCCAAAATGTTGATTTTGTAATTTGGAGCTCATAACTTTGTCAAATGGGCAAATAAATTAGCAAAATATTTGCAAACAATTAAAGTGCGTTGGTAAAAATTAGGCATATCAGGCTACACTGAGCATACTCTTTACACGTGTATATTTGTGAGGCTTATAATTTATCAATAAAATACTTATTTAAACCCTTAAATATTTAAAAAGGCTCGACCAATCAAGTTCATTTTCTAATTCAAATCATTCCTAAAATAACACATAAATTTCCAAAATGGTATCCTTTGAAAATTGTGATACAAGGGACGAACTTGTTTGCTAGAATCCTGAATGAAGTCTTGTCACTCCGAAATGGTCATTACGCGATTTGAAGTTTAAAATTAGAGGGAAAATTATTATTTAATATCTGTATTTTAATAAAATTAAATATTTAATTTTTATATTTTTAAAAAATATATTATTTAATTTTTATATTTAATTTTTATTAAATTATTAAATTATTTTTTTAAATTTTTTATTATTTATATTATTTAAATTATTATTTAATTTTTCTATTTTAAAAAATTAATTAATTGATTCTTATACTTTTAAAAATATTATTATTTAATTTTTTTATTTTAATAAAATTAATTAGTTTATCAATATATTTTAAAAAAATAAAACGATTTGAAAATTATATTATTAGATAAAAATAAAAATTTTACTATGTGAAGATTAAATTTAAATTTATATATATTTTTTAAACTTTCAATTTATTGGATATTATTTTTATATTTTCATTACTAGAAAATAATTTATTTTTATTACTTATAAATTTAAATAAATTGATTAATTATTTTATATAGATAATTTGTATCGTTTTTATTAACAGATGAAAACAAAGAGAGAATGAGAGGAAAAATGGTGTAAGCGTAGAGAATAAATAATATAGAGAGATAAAAATAAAAGAAGATAAGAGAAAAATAAAAGAAATAATATTAGAGTAATTTATTTATAAAAAATAATTATGAGACTAAATAGTTAACAGAATTAAATTATAAAGACTAAATAATATACTTTTCTAAAATATGAAAACTAATTAATTAATTTTATTAAAATAAAATAATTAAATAATAATTTAATTAGTATTAAGCAACGAAAAAATTAATAATGAGTTAAATAATTTAATAGAGATAAAATATAAGAATTAAATAATATATTTTTTAAAATATAAAAATTAAATAATTAATTTTATTAAAATATAAAAATTAAATAATAATTTATTTAAAATAAATCAAATAAAAAAATGATCAAAATGTTATCTGTCAGTAAAAATCAGGCACGTCGTAATTAAAATGACACAATTCTTAATACATAAAAGAGTTATGAGACCTCATTTAAAAAAAAAAAAAAAAAAAAGAAGCTCTTGAGTTGGAACAAATTTGCAAAACAACAACTTGGATGAAGTCCTGCCACCAATTGTGATTTGATGTTTTGGAATTTTTAACTGCACGTCGGAATCAAACGAGCATATAATTAAAAAAAAGGAAAATTGAAGTGCAGCGGTAAAAATGTGATAGGTGTGTTCTAATTCAACTCAATTCAATTTAATTAAATTTTTATTTAAAAAATTTAGGATCAATTATATGTATTTATTTTATCTATTTTAAATAATTTTGAGTTAAATTTTTAAAAATATATAATATTTTTAGATCATGTTATACTACTCTTCTCTAAATTAATTTAGGTCTATTTCTTTTTTTCTTTATATCTTTTAACTTAATGTGTTCTGGAGTCTTCGTATTTCTATGCTTCACATGACCAAACCACCTCAATCTTTCTTCTCTCAGTTTATCTTCAATTGGCATCACTTCTATCTTTTCTCTAATACTCTCATTACGAATTTTATCTAGTCTAGTATAGTCACTCATTCATTTTAATACTCTCATTTCTGTAACTCTTATCAAATAATAGGTGTGCTCCAAACGGTATAATTATTGACACAACTATAAATTCTGTAATATATATAAAAAAAAAAACTAAAAGCAGCATACTCAGGAGGTCATTTTCTAGTTATAATTAGCTCTAAAATAATTCCCAAATTTCCGAAGGACCAATAGATTTTGCCTTCTTTCTGGCTTGGCTTTGAAGACCTAAACAACGGCATCGTTTGATGAAAGACCACCGTGGCAGCAAACGGCGCCGCACTTTCACCACACTTGTTTTTATTTATCTGTTAGGAAGACTAACACGGACAAAGCACGCATAAAGCATTAAGGGTGTGTTTGATGTTGTTATTAAAAAGTTTATTTTTAAATATATTGATTAGAGAATATTAAAAAATAATTATAAATTAAATTTAATAAATTTTAATTAAAAAATAATAAAATAAAAATTTTAAATTATTTTTTTTAATAATATGTAAAATAATATTTTTATTAAAAAAAATAATTTTAGACTTTCATGGCAATGTCAAACGGGCACTAATAAAGCTGTCTGATTCCCGGGTAACAGACTCTGTGGCTCTTATCAACGCTCTAAACCCAAAGGCCCAAACCCATAGTGAATGCCATTCCAGACCACCCTTCTCCAATGTCTCGCTTAATTGGAACTGCTCAGAGTACACTCGTCTCTTCTCCTTCTTCGTTCCCATTTCGTGGACTCCAATGCCACAATCACCATTGTTCCCTTCCCCAACGGCGAATTGCTATTCCGTTTAATGACTCTGAAGACATTAAACTTGTGGAGGACATTCAATGACTCTGAAGACATTAAACTTTAAGCGACAATGTTTGATGGGTATGAATCCGTTCCGAATTCCGGAGAAGATAGCTCAGGGAAAGATGTGTGCTTTCACATTAGCGTGCTTGTTGAGATCTCTAAGAGGGTGGCGGCGATGCATTGGAGTTTATGTGCTTGGCATGGCCTGATTGTTTAGATATTCAGAAAGCTTACTTACTTTTAGTCGTGGCAGTATGCTGTCTAGGCCTTACACGGGACCTGATTTTATGTGTGGCTTATGTTTCCTATTTCCCTTGTTTGATTGTTTTGATAGTTTGGTTTCTTTTGGGATTTTACTGATTGGTTTTTGGCTTGAATTTTTGTTATTTTAGGAATTTGAATCCCGAGCTTCAGCAGAGATTTCGGGAGTTCTTGGAGGCAAGGGGGGTAAATGACAAACTTTCTGTTTTCTTGCATGAATATATGATGAACAAGGATTGAATCGAACTTATCCAATGGTTTGGAAAGGTCAAGTTTTTCGTAGAAAAATAGAGGGATTTTTTTTACAGTGCATTCTATGAAACTGGTTGTTAAAGGATTTGATTCGATGAAACTAGGGATTACGCAATGTCTAGCTAATTTAAAGTGAAATATAATATGCCAATTGTTGAATCTTTGAGCGTGTTTGCTACTTATTGTTGGGTCTTACTTCTAAAAAGCAGTGGAAAGTTGTAACGTTCTAATGTTAGACAGTCTCCATGTTTTCAAGGGTGTTACAAGATACTGGTTGGCAGTGATCCATTTTGGAGTTTGGATCATGTATATTGGGCTCTACGTAAACGTAATAGATTCGATAAGCTTCAAGAAAATTATACAGAAAAGAGTAAGGGTAAATAATGAACTCTTCCTAAGTACGGCATCATCATTTAGCCCAATGCTATCCTTTTGACATATTGATATTTGCCATTTAATAAAGTTTGCATTGTTATGTTATTAATTTAAAAGTGTTGCCTTTTCTTGTTATATTTGGTGTGTTTGAAATTATTATTGGAAAATAATTAACTTATGGAAATGTAATTATTTTGAAGAAAGAATCTTTGCTGGTTTGAAATTTTGAGATTTTTACTAAAATTTATCTACAAATTATGATGTGATTATAAATTATGCAAAGCTTTGGCCTTGCCTTTGAACCACTTAACGTGCCTCCTTACCATTAGGATTAGGGGAACATGAAGTCTGAACTCTACTGATTGGGAATCTGGGAAATAATTGCACAACACTACGGCAGCATGGATAGTACAATTTTACTCCACTTGCTATCTTCGTAGTTGAGCATAATTAGATTGCTATATGCCTAGCCTCTTCCCTTGCATTAAATTGCTATTGATTAGAATAAATTATCCGAGAGGAGTTCAAACATCTCTCTTGGTGGAGGACTGAAAGCTATTGCTCTTTGATTTTCTCATGTTGAAATTCCTTACATGTTCAATAGGACTAATCAGTAATTACAACTTTTGTTTGATACCTATAACTAATATTGGTAACACATGTATCTATGTGAATGACTTGTTGAAAACAACATTCTGTTTTAGGTTGGAAACTTTGTGACGAAGAACCACGAATGGACAATTGAAAACACATAGAGAAAAGGATGCAATGCTTGAAATTTAGATTTCAAGTTTTAATATCCAAAATACACTGCCAAAAATACCTTAGATAATTAAAATAACAAGAATAAACTATTTTCTAAAGTATAAACTCCTGTCTAAAATATGTAGTAATAAGAATCCAAAGAGTAGAATCCAAGGTTTGAAATTTCTCTTTAGAAATCCATATAGCATCGGATCAGGATGACCTCGCCATTTGACATGAAATCTTTGAAAACATTGCAAAGAAGAAGCAACAAATTCATTGTCTAACACAACTTCAATTTCATCTTTTTGTTGTGGAAGATTTGGTGATTAAGTCAAATTTTGATGTGCAAAAGCACTAGAAGGAGAAGCAGGAGGCTTAGAAGTGCCTTAATAAGGTGATAAATCCTCCACTATAAAACAGGACTAATATTTGTATGATCAAGCAAATCAAGTAATTAGATCCAATTTTTTGAACAATGAAAAAAGTAGAACCACAAACATTAATGATGCAGGACCACTTGTTAATGGAAAGGTGCATATGACAATTCTAGGGAGCTATGATTGAATATGGAATGAACCATCTTTGGCGCAACTGAAGTCTTCAACTTACAACAGTAAATATCTTGAACTTGTAACAACAAATGTGCCCGGGTGTAGTGAGAAATATGCAAGGGTGTAGGACGTTCACCTAAAGCGACGCGTTATGCCATGCCGGTGCCCGAGTGTGGTGTTAAATGAGCAAGGGTTCCCACATTATGGACGGGTGTGGGTAAAGAAGTTAGTCCATAGGACAGATAGTAGAACAAATAGTGAAATAGAACACAAGATAGGCATAGAGAATAATAGAAGATATCATAGAAGGAGATCAATTAGGAATGAATAGGATAGGAGGAGAATCAGAGTTGGTACTTGGAATGTTGAATCACTTACAGGAAAATTAATATAGCTTGTAGATACCTTGAAAAGAAGAAGGGTGAATATTGCTTGCATTCAGGAGACTAAATAGGTAGGAGAGAAAAGCAAGGAAGTGAGTAATTCAGGGTACAAACTGTGATTTACTGGAAAGGAGAGGAATAAGAACGGAGTGTACATAATCATAGATAGGACATTGAAAGATGCTGTAATAGCTGTTAAAAGAGTAGGAGATAGAATTATACTAGTAAAACTAGTACTAGAAGGAGAAACAATAAATATAGTTAGTGCTTATGTCCCACAAATAGGACTAGATAGTGAGAGTAAACAAAGATTTTTGGAAGATATGGATGATCTAATACAAAGCATACTGAATGAAGAGAATGTTTTCATTTGTGGATATTTGAATGGACATGTAGAAAGTGATAGGCAAAGTTATGAGAATGTTCATGGAGGTTTTGGTTTTGGCAATCGAAATGAGAAGAGAAAAAGCATCATGGATTTTGCTATGGCATGCAACCTAATATTAGCAAATACCTACTTTATAAAAAGAGAGTCACATTTAGTGACTTTTAAAAGAGAGCAACATAGAAGCCAAATTGACTTACTCTTAACCAGGAAGACAAATAGAGCTCTATGTAAGGATTGCAAGGTCATTCCATGAGAGGCTTTAACAAGTCAACATTGGTTAGTGGTCTTGAATGTCAAGTTTAGGAACAATTCAAGTAAGATTAGAAGAAATAGTGTAGCTCGAACAAAGTAGTGGGAGTTGAAAGGAGTAAAGCAAGTGAAGTTCAAAAATGAGCTTCTCAAGTCCGAAGCATGGAAGCTAGATGTGGAGGCCAATGATATGTGGATACAGATAACATCAAAGATTAGAGAAGTAGCTAGAAAAGTACTTGGAGAGTCTAGAGGACATGGACCACTCTTAAAGAGAGATGAGGAAGTACAAAAGGCAGTGAAGAGATAGAGAGAATGATATAAGAAATTACTTAAGTGTGATAATAATGAGGTATATGAACAGTACAAGATAGCAAAGAAAGAGACAAAAAAGACAGTTAGTTAAGCAAGAGTGCAGGCCTTTGAAAAATTTATATGAGAAACTTGGAACTAAAGAAGGGGAGAAAGATATTTATAGATTAGCAAGGAGGAGAGAAAAGAAATGTCAAGATCTCAATCAAGTTAGGTGCATTAAGGATAAAGAAGGAAAAGTGTTGGTAAAAGATGAGGACATTAAAGAAATATGGAGAAATTATTTTGATGATCTCTTTAATAATAGTCAAAGTGGTAAGAGCATGAATATAGTCTACAGAGTAATAGAAAAGAATGTGAATTTTACTTGAAGGATTAGATCTTTAGAAGTAAAGGAAGTACTTAAGGGAATGAAAGTGGGTAAAGCCTGTGGACCCGATGGAATACCAATTGAAGTGTGGAAGTGTTTGGGAGATATGGGAGTGACATGGTTAACTAAATTGTTTAATAAGATTTTTAACTCAAAGAAAATGCCTGATGAATAGAGGATGAGTATTTTAGTACCTATTTTTAAAAATAATGGAGACATACAGAGTTGCTCAAACTACAGGAGAATTAAACTCATGGGCCATACTATGAAGTTGTGGGAGAGAGTTGTGGAACATCGACTACGTTATGACACTTCTATCTCTTCTAATCAATTTGGCTTCATGCCCGATCGTTCAACTATGGAAGCGATCTTTCTCATTAGAAGCTTGATGAAGAAATATAAAAACGTGAAGAAAGATCTACACATGGTTTTTATCGATTTGGAGAAGGCTTATGATAGTGTTCCAAGAGATGTCTTATGGAGAGTGTTACAACAAAAGAGGGCATCTATTAGGTACATACAAGTGTTGAAAGATATGTATAAAGGAGCAACTACTATTGTGCTCACAGTGGGAGGAAACACAAGAGATTTTCCTATCTCAATTGGATTACACCAAGGTTTAGCTGTAAGCCCTTACCTTTTTATATTAGTTTTAGATGAATTGACGAAACATATAAAAGAGAGTATCCCTTGGTGTATGATGTTTGCAGATGATATAGTTCTTGATAGATGAGAAACGAGAAGGAGTCAATAGAAAGTTGGAGCTTTGGAGAAATACTCTAGAGTTAAAGGGTTTTAAGTTAAGTAGAATGAAAACAGAATACATGCATTGCAAGTTCAGTGAAGGCCGAACTGGTGATAGGGAAGGAATTAATTTGGATGGAGTGGTATTGCTCTAAAGTAATCAGTTTAAATATCTCGACTCAATCCTTCAAGTAGATGGGGGATGTGAGGAGGATGTTAGTTATAGGATTAAAGTCGGATGGTTGAAGTGGAGAAGTGCCACGAGAGTTTTATGCGATCGCAAAATTCCCAATAAGTTGAAAGGAAAATTTTAGTGTACGGCCATACGACCGGCCATGTTATATGACAGTGAGTGTTGGGCACTGAAGGAGTCATATGTGTCTAAGATAAGAGTTGCGGAGATGAGAATGTTAAGGTGAATGAGTGGTCATACTAGACTAGATAAAGTCCGTAATGAGAGTATTAGAGAAAAGGTAGGAGTGGTGCCAATTGAAGATAAGTTGAGAGAAGAAAGATTGAGATGGTTTGGTCATGTGAAACGTAGACATACGGATGCTCCAGTTAGACAAGTAGAGCATATTAGGTTAGAGGATAGAAAGAAAACAAGGGATAGACCTAAATTGACTTGGAGAAGAGTAGTACAACATTACCTAGAAGCATTATACAATTTTGAGGATTTAACAAAAAATCGTTTAGAATGGAGAAAGAGAATCCAGATAGCCAACCCCAAATTCTTGGGATAAAGGCTCAGTTGAGTTGAGTTGAGTTTAGTTGTAATAACAAATGTACAAGTTTAAGTCTTGAGAGTTGCTGCTTTATGCAAAAAATGTGGTGGGGTAAGATTCTCTCCAAAATTTTCCTTCCCAAGATCTTACTTCTATGGAACCTTTACCATTTAATGTTCTTTTAAATATGGAAATCAAGAGATTAACATGACCATATGCAATATTTAGGAGCACTCATCCTGAAGAAAAAAAAAAAAAAAAAAAGAATTATGAATTTTCATAGAGGTTGATGTATCACTTGAATAGCTTACAGGTTAACTTTGTCTAACATGACACGTTGAATGATGGGAAGACCAACATTATTGTGCAGATTCTTATACATCAGGGTATATAATCTAAATTGACGCGTTAGAAGATGGGAAGACCACCACTATTAAGCAGATTTTAGATATCAGTGTAGCATCATCATGACGGATGTCTTCCAGAAATTCTCTTCCCTGCAATGTGGACCAAATAAATTGTCCTTTGACTGAACTCAGCCAATTTTAAATTTGTTGGTTTAGACATTCAAGTTGTAGAGATCAAGGAAATGGAACTCAATCAATCAAATAGATGTCTTTGGGAGAATTCTTGCAATATTTTGCCTTCATTATGATCTAGAGAGGCTCTTAGAATGATGGAAGGCAGAGTTGACTGAGTAGTTAGGAACCAGAGATAAGAAGTCAATTCCACCAAAGTTACTTCTTCTTATGGATTACTCTTCTTCATCTTGGATGCTTACAGCTTACTAGAGTGAGAATTTGCAATTTGCATGTGACATCATGTTGATCTCTTGTATTGTAAAATGCTTGTGAAAGTTGTATCCACATGGTTGGCTGGGTTACTAACCATGGTTCTTTGACATTTTGTGTTAGGATGAATTAGATCCCTTTTATTATGCATGGTCCACGAAATGTTATTTTAAATGCAATGTCTAGCTTGCTTGGTAGCATAATTGGCTTAGCTCAATTCTCAAATGCCTTGCTATCCTTTCCTGTATGTCCTTTGTTTTGTCCTTTAATCCATGTCTTCCTTTTACATGAGCATCTATTCTTTTGACCTCTTATCCTAACTTGGTCTTAAGGAATAGGCCCTGTCCTTAAGTGTTCCAATTCCAAAGGTATACATAATTGTAGGATTTGGTTGCATAGTGGGTGGTAGGTTGACTAAACATGATGCATCTCCGATCATGTGTCTCGCACATCTACAAAGATGCATGTGTCTCAATGGGTGTGATGTCTTAATACTGCTCATTTGGGATCTTCAAATAGCCTGTGTTGATACTGCTTCATTATATCACTTATTAATGTGGACAGAATGTGATTACTGACTTGCTTAAATGATGTCATTTTGCTGGATAGCTCAAGCTGATTTAAATGATTTTTTGTATTGATAACATGCTAAAATAGTGGTTTTAATTCCTAAAGCACTAAATGGACTAATTCCACTTTAAGTGTGCAATAAAGTTTGACTTCTAGCAGGGTAAAATATAGCCAATATTGGGTTACATGCTTTAGGTTGCTAGCAAATTGAACTTTGAATCCGGATATGATAAAAGTGTATCCAAGGTTGTTTCTTTGACATCATTAAATGTAATTTTTCCAGTTGGATGCTTGACCATTAAAAACAATTATGGAAATGCATGTTTATGTTTTCTGGATGTGGCTGAATTATTGTTCTAGATTCAAAATTTAGATGACTGGTAGAACTTGACTGCTGTTATTTCCTTTTGCTAAGCATATGGTACATCTAGGAGGCAGGACTCTGAAACATCAGATCGCCATCTTTTCCGTGCAAATCTTTGATGAGATAAGAATTTTGTACTACCGGTGAAATTTCAAAAATGGAGTCTGCTGTTAGTTTTTCAGAAAACATGAAAGTTTAGTGGTTCTCTTGGTATCTTTCTGTGGAGAATCAGATTGAAATGAATTTGATTGTGAATCTGTGATAAAGCTGAAAACATACGCAATATTGAGATGGTGATGGTATTGGTATTGGTTCAGATCCACTAGTATTGGTATTGGTTCAGATCCACTAGTAATTGTATCTGCCCTTATTAGAAAGTTGATATGATCTTAATTGGATTAGCGGCAGAGGTGAAGATTTTAGAATCTTTTTGAAGGAATCAACCTTGCAAAGATCAAGTTCAACCTTTGTGGGTGATCGCCCAATATGTGCCCTTTTTTTTTTTTTTTAAGTTCTGTCGGCAACATGCTCTAATTTGCCCTTTTTTATTATCATTTTTTTTTGTTCAGTGTTGCTGAATCTGCATTTTTTATGTACTCGACCCCCCTTATTATATTAAGCTTTCTTGAGTAGACGTCTTTGAAAATTAGTCCAGAAAAGTCCAGAGCAAGGTCATGTGGAGCTCAGTTTTGTGGAGATAGTGTCCCTACCTTTTGTTTTTGTTCTATTATGGGGTAGAGGGGGTGGTCTGGTGGTTTGTCTTATTGAGTCCTAAATAGTCTGTAGTTGGGGGATTAAAATGAACAACATTTCTTCATTTCATCCCATTTACCCTATATTCAAGAGGAAGTTTTATTTTCTAAGGTAATGCGAGGTTTTTCAAGATTTCAAAACTTTATAGTTGTGTTTGGAGAACCCGTGGTTTTTTAGAATAAGGTTTTAAAAGTTTTTCAAAACATTCTAAAATCCCATTTCTTAACCTATAAAATCGGTGAGTTGAAAATGTCATCTTTAAAACCTTAAAATACTTTTAAAAAATTCATTTTACCTTTTAAATAGTAAAAAACTATAAAAATTTAAAATGATAAAAAATTTTACTTAAAAGAAAATCTTATTTGACTCTAACTGCTTGCAATACTTTATTCTATCTTCCTTAGAGACAGCAGGGTTGTAAATGTCAGTCACGGCCCCTAATCTCGTGGTTTTTGACAAGCTCCCATTACTTTAGGCCCCGATAGTTCTCTGTTATAAGTTTTTGTTATTATTATTATTATTATAGATTGTGCCAAGCAATTGCAGCCACCTAATCTTGTCTTAAAGGTTTAATCCTGCTTTGTCTTTTTTTAACTGGCTTTTATTGGATTTGACATAATCTTGTCTTAGGCGCTTGCTTTGTTTTGGCTGATAGCCACTTGTTTAGCCTTTAGATTTAGGCTCAAACTTTTATTAGGTTATGCATGAATTGATCTACAAACAAAGCTTGATGATTTGCATATTCTCTTCTTCAGCTTAAGCAAATTTAACACGATAGCAGTGGGTGCAGGAGCTAAATTTTTACCTGTCATCATCATATCATTATGCTGATTTTCATTACATTTGTATTATTTTTTGTATGATAACAGGTTGAGCTCGAGTTCTTTCGGCTTTACAAATGGGAGCTGTTGTGGGGTTTGAATGTTGATTTCTTCTTTTTGGCTAATATTTTTATCTGATTTTGGTAGGGCAGTTAAGTAAAACTGATGGCCTTTCATTCTCCTCAACGCCCATTATTCGATGCTTTAATATGCTCTGCTTAATTAATCTTTTAAGAAAAGGCAGCAATTGGTGGTAGCCAGGCAAGACTGACCTAACTTGTGTATTGATTTTAGTATAGTTCCTGGAATTCCAACTTTTGATAAAGGAGAAAAGGAAGGCTCCAAGCAAGTTCAACTTGTAAAAGCCCTGAACACTTTGCATGAGAAAACTGTGTTAAATCATAAATGTGATGTAATGCAAGCTGACTATGGCGATTAATATTAAATACAATAAAATCTTCACTAGATTTTACCCATCAGTTGGTGAAAGAGACATCTTGCACGCCACTATGAAATGTACAATCCAACAGTCTGTCAGGCTAAGTTAAATAATGGAGAAAGTCTTAATCCAATATTGCAAATGACTTCTGAAGACGAAGCAACAGTTTCTTCCATAAGAAAATTGTAGCTTGATTGATGAAGTAATTTATATCCCACTAACAAGTTCGGTTTGAAATCCCTGTTTGTCGACAGCTTCCCTGATCTATTCATAAGCTACTTTGATTTTTCTTGCAAATCATTCAAAAATCTCTACCTAATTCTCCATTCTCATTATATTGATATGCTGTATTTTCTTTCACTTCATATATCTAGACACAGGTGAACCATGATGCTACTATTTATCGGATCTTCATTCCATTACTCACGAATCTCAATTGAAATTTCTTCTTGATTTTCAGTTAGTGCCACCGTAAATGACATAAGACGCGTCCTATTTACTCTAAACAGGAAAAAGAAGGCAAGAATTGGAGAATCATAACTATTACTTCAGAAAGAATTATTCTACACGACAATATCCTCTTTTATTATTATTATTATTATTATTTCTGCGTCCACTCTCAATATTCACTTCTACGTTTTTGGATAAATTTAAAAAGAATATGATTTTCTTTTCATTTATCTTATATTGTAAGTTGTTCCAAGCTGATTCAAGATTACATAAAACAACAAATCTTTGAGCATTCTATAATCAGATTTACATATTATTTCCAAGAGAAACATACAAATATACTAAATAAGAAATTAAATCATAAGAAAAGAAAGAAAAAAGAAATGGAGTAATTAGAGCTTGAGGGACAAGTCAAGCTTCTGCAACTCATCCTGATTAGTAACCAGCCAACGATTACCGATTCCCTGGTCGGCATGAGAACCCACGATAGTACTCTTCTCCAAGGCGAACCTACCGACGCCGGCATATGAAGTCGCCGGCAATGATTGTGCTGTTGTTGCATTTACATGATGATTATTCATTGACAGCTTTCCTATGGCTGGTTGTTGGTTAATAGGAGGCCTAGACCAGCCGCCATGTTCATAAATATTTGCGAACCCATTAGGGGAATATATGTGACAAGGCTTATGGATCATTGAGTGCGCTTGAATTCCAAGAGATCTACCATATGCACCATGGAGAGGGAGAGAAGCCATGTTTGAATAATAATGGTGGTGCGAGCAAGGATGCCCCAAAAGTCCTGCTATATGAGTCCCTATCTTTCCTCGTTTGGCTAGCGTCCTCTCTCTTTTATGGGCATTTTGGTGTCCTCCAAGTGCCTGTGAGCTATAGAATTTCCTTTGACAATAGTTACATGAGAAGACTCTTTGCTCAACATCAGTAGTTTGAGGAGTTTCTGTTGAAGTTTTAAATGAATCCATATTGAAGCAGTCGATAAGGTTGAGCTCTCGATCGAAGCCATGATTGGAATCGTTTCTAGTCAGGTTGAGATCCAACTGGAGAGAAGGATTATCGTCTTGTTCTTGTGTTTGAACTTTCACTTCTTCTTTTTCTTCTTCTTCTCCTTCTTCTTCTTCTTCTTCTTCTTCTTCAACAAGTAGTTCTTGTTCGCTCTGCAATATTGAAGTGTATACACGTGGAGAAGCCTCTGCAGCAGAAACTATGGTAGAAGCCTTAGAGAGACTGTGTTCTTTCCTTTGTGAATCCATGGGAAAGAAGACCTTTTTGAGCTTCTTGCTAGTAGCTAGGACTATGAAAAAAGTTTCTTGATTTCCAAAAGGGAACAACAAAAATAAAATCTTTATTGATGGAAAGCAAATAGGGAAGAATATAATGCTGCCTGAATTGATTTTTAGGTATTTAAAAATTAGAGATTGGTAGGTTTACTTATAGTCACACACTTGCACTTTCATTGGAACTCCACTTAACTATGTTCCTATATCCATTCATTATAAGAGGCTAAATGCTATGTGTCCTTATATATCAATCTGCCTGCATGCTCATTGCTTGCTCATGAAAGGCACAAGATTAAGAGAAACAAACAATTCACAAACTTGGACTTACACTACTATGTGCAAGTGCCTTGCCTCAATCATGGGGAGACAAACTGGCCTTGTTTTATAGACCACACAATCCTCCCTCTCCCCCTTCGTGTGTACTTTTAATTCCATCATCCAAGGTACTATGTTACTGGTTTGTTCAAGTGTATTTTTCTCTCTACTACTTTTTGTGGGTCATCCCCATCCCCTTTTCATGGATATTTCTAGTTCTAGTATTGGTTTGTGCATTGCCATTACAGAAACCAGTTTAGACACTGCACGGTTGAGTTGATGTCTATGTTGTCTTCTGTCCAATTATTTAGCTGGCCATGATAACTAAGCAAGAATTGGGTTCCATTTTAGTCTCCACTCTCCATCAATCATTCATAGTTCAAGATCATTTAAGAAAAAAAAAAAAGTGATTCACATCAAAGCATTGATTTTATTTATTAATGAATTTTAGTTTAATGGAACCCTAATATATACTTTTTAAGAATGTCAATTTTTAAATTAAGATTTTAATTGAAATAAAAAAAAACACTGATTTAATTGAAAAAAATTAGTAAATGACTATATTTATTCCTACGTGGAGCCAACACATTTCAGGGTTTTAGCACTAAAAATTTGCCATGTTGGAAGGCTGCTCCTCCCCATCCACTCTCATAAGATGGAATGGCAAGGCATCATCTTTTGTGGTTTGTCCTATGTGGTATGAATGGTGGGTACAGTGACAAATGGCCGACAGATAAATGGTGAAGCTGATGTGGAGCCCTATATATGCAATAATAGACTTGATTAGTGAAAACCCTTGTGTATTATTAGTTTGATATGAGAAAATCCCTAATTAACCCTTGGGATATGCATAATCTTGAGTTTTGCTTTTTATAATTATATCATCTAATAAAGCATTTGACATTTTGTTTACCCAACTTCTTCTAGCCAATCCCAAACCCCACTTGGAAAGGGCTTGAAAGAGAAGGAAAAGAAGATGGTGGATTTTGTCATTTTAGTAACTTCTTTTCATTGGGTTTGGAATTAGAAACACCCCATATGATCCCAATGAACAATTTTACTTGTCTAATCAATTTGAACCAAATCTCTTTACGAGATTTGTTTGTCTAGCTAAAACAAGTCCACACTTGAGAACCCAAAAGATGAAGTATCTCTGCAAAAGGACATCATAAACTCGAAAGAGGACAACAAAATCCCTCTTTTGCTCCTCAAACCCATGATACATTCATGAGTTTTCATTACCTCTCTCTCTCTCTCCCATCATGGCATGTCGGATATGACTCGGCTGAGTTGAGTTTAGAAAGACTATAATCTTCTTCCCATTTCATCACTCTTTGGGGTGCAATTTATTTATTTGTTTATTATTCATTTCTTGTTTTCTTGCTTAGAAAAAGGTGTTAGGTCAATAAGGAATACAAGAAAGAGATCAAATGAGATATTTATATATAAATTTTTTTATTAAATGATGATGCTATTTGATTTTAAATACATGATATTCAAGTAAAGTTTTATATTCAAGTTAAAAATAGTATTCATCGTTACCTTCTAATAATAACGATTTCAGAATTCGAACTCCTAACTTTATAAGAAAATTTTATCTAGAAATCAATTTTACGCTACTGATGCAACCGAATGATAATATTATTTTTCATAATATGTGATTTTTTTAAAAAAATTATTAGATTTAATTTATTATATCTTTAATTTTTTTGAGTAATCTAACACACATCTCTAAACTTTTCTAAGTAATTTAATTACTATTTTAATTTATTTTTAAAATTGTAAATTCTACAACACTTAAGCACAATTTTACTCCATCAATATAGTATATTTGTAAACAAGCGATTGACGAAGTGAAGAACGGATGTGCCTTTTGAGTTTGACCCCCAAAACAAGACGTCTCACAAGACCGTTCCCATACCCATGACTCGTCCATAATCCTCCATGGAAGACCCTGAAGAGAAGCTCTAAATGTAGGTAAACGTAGGTAATGAATTGAATCTTTTGTGCAAGCACATGGAAGAAATTGACCGAGAAAGTAAAAGGGATAGAAGATTTAAATAGGGAGATGGAGGACATTATAAGGAAGAAGATTGAGATTGATTGTGAAAATTCAATACTAAAATTTGGAAATTATTGTTGATTGTGAAATTCATAAGTTGTGTTTTGACTGTGAAATATCATAAGGTAGCAAATCCATGTCGGCTTTGTAAAATGTAGATGGAAAGGATCTTAATAAATTTGACTAGGCTCTTGCAAAACTTCCTTAGAATAGAAATGGGCATAAAAGTTCGATTTAGTTCTAGCCAATAATGGACTTGGACCCATGTCCTAAGTGGGTTCAATAATTAAAGTTGTTGCCCATTTTTCTCTGTTGACTGAAACTTGATTTTTCCTAGATACCTAGTTGCTTAATTCTATGTAACGTTCTCACTTTAAGTAATTCGTACATTCTACTATTCCGGTGACTAATGTTTATCTAGACAGTCAGAATGTCTGGAACTGTATTTAAACTAGAGTGAGGAGTCATAAATAACCTAAGTAATGACTAAGAAAAATTAAGGAGAAATTAAAGAAATGAAATGCAAAGAGGTTAAATGAGCCGCAGCTCCGGCGATGGGTAACTCTAATGGGAAGTGACTGTAAAGAGAGTTGCCAATCCTAGACCAGTGGGGAGCCCTGTGAAATAATTATTTAGAATGTAATTGAAGGAATTTATGAGGTTTAGATGACAATAAAATGCCAAGAAAATATAAAAAAATTTATGTCAATCGATACAGACAATTATAACTCGGTGAAAACAACGATGGACATTTTGATCATTTCACCCTCAGAGTTGGTTTTTGACCAATATGTCCATTTAAGTAAGTGAGAATTATATAATAAAATATGAATAAATATTGATAAAAATTTAATTAGAAATGAGTAGAGAAGAGAAGGAAAGAAAATAAAATAAAATAAAATTTAAAATTTAATTATGACATATGTATTATATAATGATGATGTAATTAAAATTTCCCAACCAATTAAAATTTGACAAAAATAAATAAAAGGGATAAAAGAAAATTTAAAAGAGACCAAATTTGATCATATTCCTCATTCCCATATGTTGGCCGAACCCTCACCTTAAGCCACCCTCCATTAAAGCTTCATCAAGCTTCAAATTCTCACCATTTTCTACTATATTTCCCCATTCTCCAAACACAAAAACTATTTATTTCACTTTGAGAAGAAGATTAGTGGCAAGTAGAAGAGAAGAAAGTGAAGAATAGGGAACTTAGAAATCTCTTAATCAAGGTTAGTGCCTATTCCACTTCACTTTCCTTTTTAATTCTTGGATTTGAGTCCTAAGCATGAGAAATAATAAGAAGAAATGATGAAATTATGTGTGTATGTTTGGGAAAAATTTCGGCCAGCCTAGGTACATGGAGGATTTGATGTTCTTTGTTGAAATTAAACATTGATTTTAATTTTGGTAAAGTGATAAACATGATAGATGAGTTAAATTGCTTGTGTTGGATGAAATTATGGATTGTTTTGTGATAAATTGGGAGATTTATTAAATTGATGTTGAATTGATAATGTTAAGGTCAATTAATAACCATTTGATGTGGCTTGACCTTAAATTTGGGGTTGGTTTTGGAGTTGAAATGCTGCAAGGAAAAAGTGCTCTTTGTGCTGGAAATCTAGACTTTGAGTCCAGTAGGTTTGGGCAGCTATAAGTAGAGTTGTGTAATTCAATTGGTGTAAGGCCAAGTACAGGTGAAACTAAGGACATAATGCCATATTTTTCATAAAGAGATCTTGCCTAGAAAACTAACACAAAGTGACCCAAAATTAGCTTCAATCTGAGTAAGCAAAATCTGGACCTGGAAAAATGACCATATGAACAGTGATTGTTCAAATGGGCATAACTCTTTGTAGAGAGGTCCAAATGATCTGATTCTTTAACTCATAGAAAGTTTAAACATAGTAGAACATTTTTAATGGAGAAAAGAAACTCAAATTCTGATTATAACCTAATCAAATTGCTAACCAAAATTAGCATATCAAAATTACCAGAACCAAAACTACCCAAAAAATTTTGGATATTGAACAATCCGGCTAGTTATGATAAAAATGCCATAACTTGAGCTACAAAACTTCAAATGGAGTGATTCAAAAAGGGATTAAAGTTAAGATATTAAGGAATAACTTTGGTGAAGAAAAGTTGGCCAAATTTCTACTATAGATTAGCCTAATGGAACAGTAAACTTAGGTTATAAAATCTAAAATTCTTGAAATACTCCTAGAATGACTTAAATTGTGATTGACAATCAATACCAACAACTTTATAACCCAAAATGTGGTATGAACATGAATTTGAAACTTGTATTTCTATTATTTATGAAATAGTTAAAATTTGGTATGAATAATATTGTGAATAGTAATCATAATGACACAAAATGCAATGAACCAATACCTAAGATGCTAATATACCCTTGTATGCCTAGTTATGATTGGTTTGGATAGGTTGGTATGTCAATAGGGTTCTGACTTACAGTACTACTTACGGCTCCGTGCCGTTCTGTGATTTGTGGCTTTTATTTCCATTTTATGACTTATGACTTTTAGCCATTCCGTTATTCCTTGATATAAGTGGCTTTATACCTGATTGATATTATGGCTTTTTAGTCATTTTGTTGCATACCTGACAGACACTATGTGACCGATGGTGTGACGGCCGAAGTACTTAGTACCCAGTGTCAGTTTACCCGTTTATCCAGTCCAGTCAATTTGTATAGGTTGCTTGGGCAATTAAAATATGTCCTAAAAAAATTTACAACTAAATAATGAACATAAAAACCATTAAATTAAATATATTACAAATAGTTATAAAAAATACAGTCTGTGTGGAATAATAGCATAATTTCTTTACTTTTAATTATTTAGTTTATTTTTATATTATATTTGCACCACTAAGCATTATGCTTAGCGCATCGCTTTTTACCACGCGTAGGTACTGGAGACCAGGAGAGAGAGCCCAGTAGACCATAGACTAGGATTTTTGGGAGTCTAGATCTGCACTTGAGTTCAGTGTCACCATCCTTTGCAGTGCAATTTGGTAGGACCCTCTAGACTCCATCAGTAATTTTGTATTTTGCATTCAAACATTAAAATTTGTTATATAGATTATGAACTCATGTAATTATTTGTAAACTATGTAAATTAATGAAATGTGAGTGTTTTATTTATGAATGTGAGCATGATATTATTTATGTATGGAATGAATGAATTTGTAAGTTTTAGATTATTGAGATGAAGCATTAAAATTGTGAAGAATTCATATTATTGAGATTTTAAACAGGTGGGAATTCGTCAGAATGTAAATAAATTAAGGGAAACTCTGTCAGTTTCTCTGATTGAATAAGTGAACCTAAATTAACAAAAATTATAATTAATTAAAAGGAAATATAATAAGAAAAGATAAAGTGCTCCGGTACGGGGTATGACATGCCTTACTCGGCTATACTGTAGACGGGTAAAGAGTGTTACATTCTAGGCTAGAATTTGTATTGAAAATGTATTTTTTGGCTGATGCAATTTTGTAGCTATTTTATGTAACTTTTTATCATACTTTCAGCCATGCTTTACTTACGTTAGTTGCTAGAGAAGTTAGTTTTTTGTAATCAGTGTAACAACTCTCTCATGCCTATATTATGAATGAAATTTCAGCTCTCACTGTAGAATGAGAGAAATTTTGCTACTGAAGATTTTTTCTTCTTCCTTTAGCTTGTTATTTCTCTGTTTTCTGAGTTCATTCTCTGCTCAAAGTTTAACAGTGGTATCAGAGCTTTTCATGATCTTTGAGGGCCTGTGATTGAGAGAAAACAAGTGAGAATCCCATTTACAAAAGAACCTAAACACTGGAGAGTTAAGAGAGATGGCTTCAAGTGGATACTCTGCTCCACCTCCTCCTGTATTTTTTAGAGAAGGTTACTCCATTTGGGCTGTGAAGATGAAAGCTTATCTCAAAGCCTTTGACTTGTGGGAAGTCATTGAAACTGGAAGGTAATCAGGTCCTTCAAGG
Organism: Hevea brasiliensis; assembly: GCF_030052815.1. Lineage (NCBI taxonomy): Eukaryota > Viridiplantae > Streptophyta > Magnoliopsida > Malpighiales > Euphorbiaceae > Hevea > Hevea brasiliensis. The sequence goes on along the minus strand of NC_079503.1, from coordinate 1,413,023 downwards.
GAAGATCCCACTCTTGCTCAGTTGAAAGCCCATAGTGAGGAGTGTACTAAAGGGTACAATGCTTCGTCTTGCATACATTCTACTATCTCTGATGTTATTTTCACAAGAATTATGACTTGTGAAACTGCAAAGCAAGCATGGGATAGACTTAAAGAGGAGTTTCATGGAAGTGAAAGCTTAAAGCAAATGAGTGCTCTCAACTTTAGAAGGGAGTTTAATTTTCTCAAAATGAGGGAATCTAAAACACTTAAGGAGTACACAGATAGATTAATGTTTGTGGTCAACAAAATCAGAATGTTGGGTGAAGATTTACCAGATAAAAGGGTTGTGGAGAAGGTTCTTGTAAGTCTACCTGACAGATTTGAGCCTAAAATCTCATCCTTGGAAGATTCTTAAGATCTGAGCAAAATCACCTTACCCGAGCTTATAAATTCTTTGCAAGCCATTGAGGAAAGAAGAATTATAAGTGTTGACACCATATTTTGGCTGACCACCTAAGTCAAGGGACTTTGAAATCGACTTTATCATTCGCTCTCAGCTGATGTCTTTCGATCACAAATGACTTTTCCGAACTCACCGATCGCTCGACCATGGAATAAACAGATCCTATGCTTAGTTAATGATTTTTCTGATCTCTTATCAGAGGGGTTCAAATCAATAAGGGGTCCCCGAACAATCTAGTCTTGCTTCCGATCACTCTTTACAAATATTGTGAAAATTCATTTGGCTAATGTCATGATCGAGCTTCTCACTTGAATGCCCCAGATATTCTTTAAAATGAAGTTAAGATTTCTACCCGGTCTAATGACGATCCCAATCTTTAGAATTCAAATCAATGTCGAATCTTTCCAATTCAAATGTTTTAAACTCTTACCCGGTATTTGGTCGTGGCTTAGTCCGATCTCAAGCTTTCGTGTAATATTTTTCTGATCTCTTATACTTAGGTTAATGATTGCTTTTAAGACAATTAAGTACTCATACAATTTGGACACTTTCCGATCTCATCAAGAAATTGAACAAAAGAGAACTTCATTTTATTTCAAAGAAAATTTACAAATCATTCGGCTGGAGGGTCTCCCCCAGCCTGCTCTCCAGATACATCATCATTCCTCTCATCCTCTCTCTCTCTCTTCTCTCCCCTCTTCGCTCCCCTCTTCATCTCTAGGAGCAAGATCCACCATCCAGGAGAAGTCTTCCCCAGGATAACGCCTTTCGAGCTCGGCCAGCAGATCGCCATGTGCATTCACATAGGCACCAGCTTCCTTCATCACAGCCTCTTCTTCTTTCACTCTGATCTCTTCGGTAAGGCGAGTGACATCGGTAGTTCAGAGGGCCTGAGCTTCTTCTAGTTCCCGCTCCAGTTCGGTTAACCTGTCCTTATAGGATTTCATCCGACCCTCAATCTCAGTGATATAGTCATGGGCAGACGAAAGTTGGGCTTGGGCGGAAGCAGCGTCCTGGACCGCCTTCAGAATTTTCTGCCTTAGAAGATGGGCCTTTTCCCTGATTATGTGTTGATTCACCAAGCTCTTTACTCTCAAACTCATCGTCTGGGTTAGAAGATCATCAATACTATCGGGGGTCAGCCTGTTCCAGTCATCCTGGAGGCATATGGTGGCACCCAAAACCTTGGCTAGACCAGGGTTCCCCCGAACCGAGCGGTTCTTCTCGAGAGAGTGAATGAGGACCTGGGCACCTTGGGATAGGGTCCTCACAGTAGGTTGAGAAGGGCCTACCTCAGAGGAAGCAGGCAGAGGTGGCGATTCTTTCTGTCGAGGAAGGGAGGGGGTGACCTCCAACCTCTGGGATCAGCTATTTCGAAGGACGGGACGAAGAGCCCGGCACTTCTGCTGAGTCCTGCCTTGGCGTTTGGGACATCGCAGCAATCTTCATTTCCTGAACTTTTTGAGCGATCTCTCTCTTTCGCTTACGACCTCCTTCACACTTTCGCCTCCAGCCATACCTACATAAAAAAAAGTTAGTGAGTTCACTTAAGTCAGGAGATTAAAGATTCAGGTTATACCGATCCCAGGTCCTAGGTCAGAGAGTTACAACTCATAATTTTCATTGGCGATCACCCGCATAAGCCACCACTTCAGTTCGGCCATTACAGCATCTAGGCAAGAATACTTATGCATAGCCGCCTACTCCTTCAATTCCTTTACCATGGCGTCCTCATCACTATTCAAAGTGATCTTCTTTGGAGCCGAGAGGACCAGGTATTGCAAGCTGTGTGAAAAACCTTCGAAGCCATTCGGGATCTTGTTCCTCAATATAAAGAGCCGATTCTTCCTATTCTTCAGCGAAGAGGGGAGGTCGGTTAAAAGCCCATAGTGCGGCTTGGCTTGGAAGAACCAGTACTCGTCATTTTTTTGACGAGTAAGCCTATGCAACTCAGCAAAAACCTTTACCGTAAGCTCAAGCTTTTTAGCTCAGTATAACCCTCTGAAAGCCACCAGGATCCGCCATGAATTAGGGTGCACTTGGGCTATGCTTACATGATGAAGCTTCAGAATGGCCTTAAAGAAATCGTCCAAAGGAAACTGAAGTCCGGCCTTCAATTGCTCCTCATACACCATGATCATGTCATTTTCTTCAAAGAAATGATCTGCTCGGAGATCGCCATGGCATCGTATAAGCTCAAAAGAGTCTGTTCAGAGGTTATACTCTTGACTAATGGACTGCAGGTCGGTTTCTTTAAGGACCGATGGCAATTCATCCAGGGGGAGATTTTCTTTCCCCGAAGTAGAGGCCCGTTTGGATTGAGTTGCCCGACCACAAGCTGGGATGGAGGTTGTAGAAGGTTCAGGTCGTCCACTTGGCCTAATTACCTCAACTTCGTCTGATGTCCACGAGATGTCAACGGAAGGCGGCTAGCAACTCTCTGACCCTCGACACCACTCATTTTCAAGGAAAACAAAAGAAATTAACCAAGAAGGGAATCAAAATCCCTACCAGAATGTGATCGGTGCCAAAAAACTTGAGAAAATCAGAGAAAATGCTAGGATTGCTAAGAGAGGTTCTAAAAAATGACATAAGGAAATGACTGACTCACTTCACCCCTATTTATACCCGTCTGGGCATTAAATGATCGCGAAGTCCCAAGCGACGCATCGGTTAGCGGAATCGGGTTGCTTCCTTAACACGTCGCAAGAAGGTTCTAGAAACATATAAAAAATCAAACAAATGAGATCGGCTAAATAGAATAAATTTTCAGACTCAGGGATCGGCAGATAGCGACCAGATCGGATGCACTTGTCAGAGATCGGAAAATAAATAATACAAAATAAAACAAAAACATTTAAGTGAAATTTCATTTCATTTTTAAAAGATCAGATTACATCAATTGGGCTATCTCAAAAGATTGGATTACATTATTGGGGCGATCTCAAAAGATTGGATTACATCATTTGGGCGATTTCTAAAGATCAGCACTACATCTTACCTAGTAGTGGCCTATGTCAAAGCCTAGTCTTGTGGCTGAATCAAAAGATGTGTTTGATCAGAAAGCCAGCTACAAGTGTTGGATAGATGTGCAGCTTAGATAGGGTGACTATGACTCTCACGATATTGAGCGGAGTCATCGCCGATGTTATCGAACAGAACAGAGCTGCAGTCAGGATGCCCGATGTGGTTGGGAGCCAAATGAACTTCAAGAGGCGGTCACCAACATTAAGATTGAAATTAGCAATCCTCTTGCATGAGATCGGTTCACCGATTATATTGGTAAACCGATTCGAGATCGGCACGATCGTCACTTTCAATCTTGATAGGTAAATTAGTCTGATTCCCTCACTGTCATTAGATGTTATCCTCATGATTCTCCGATCGCCAGGATCATAAATTTTCAGGCGAAGGGTGAAGAAAACAGTTGAAAAAAGATCAAAAGCAGTCACTATAATCATAAATTATTATCGGAGAAGCTAGAATTGGAGAAATGGAGAAACTGAAGAAGGAGAAGTGAAGTATGAAGGGGATTTCTCATTGGTGTATATATATAGGGCTTGAGCATTTATTGCATGCAGAAACTGAAGCGTATGCATCGGTAACTGAAGAATTAATTGCTTTGACCCAGGCAAGTCAAATAACAAGAAAAATCTAGAATGGGAGAGATCGGGAAGTGATGGAGGACCCGATATGAGAAAGATCAGAAAAGAAGAAGGTCATAATAGAGAGATCGGAAGAAATGGAGATCGGAAAGCACGGAGGGATTAAAATAACTTTCAATCAACTCTCTCCATAATCAGAGCCGAGTTAGTTAAAGCGTTACAGGCGTGATCAAATCTCCACCGCACACCTCATTTGCAGAATCGCCCACCTAGCTGACAGACGCCAAAACAGTTATGGCAGTCTTATACACCTCGATCTCCATCGTTGATCATATTTGTAAGGATGGACCCAGAGCCCTTGGATCAAAAGGCAGACGACAGGTTCGGCGCTTTTCATTCCTAGCCCTCGGATCCATCTTGTAAGACAAGACCCTGAGCCGTTGGATTAAGAGAAGAAAGGACGGATATTCTGAATGAAATCTCAACCCTCTATTTTGATTCTCTTTAATTCTTAGACATCGGATTATATCCTTTTGAATCCAAACCCTCCGTCTCCCCTGGTGGGATCCTGACCCTTCATTATAGGCACCCGTTCACTATAAATACCTGCATGCAATACTGTAGAATGGACGGACAAAAAAGGTGGTGGTGATTGTAGTGGAAAGACTCTGAAATTTGATTCAGTCTTGCTACTTTGCCATTCTGAACTTTCGTAGAATTGAGAAACTTTAGAAACTAGTTTTCTTAAATATCTTCATTGAAAGAGTTCTGGACCCTGAAATTCTTCATTTTCAGTGTCTGTTCATTACTCTGCAAGACCATTTTTTTGTTCAGTTTCGTCTTCACCACCCTAACATCAGTATATTATTCTCCTAGCTTAACTTTATTCCGACCCGGTTCCCGTCGCTTCGACTCAATTGCATTCTGTCCTGGTTTTCATTACTTTGAAATAAGCACTAGTCCTTCGGTCGTCAGTTTTCAACTCTGCAGTAGTTATGGATTTTGGTGTCATTCCATCCGTCTCCTCAACTTTTCACAGGTAAGTGTCTAGACTGTCATTTTGTCGAATACTCGTGCTTTAATTTTCTCCATTTTTATTCTTAAAATTTTTGTTATATTCAGTTGCACTAAAATCCTAAAGTAGATTGTCCAGGCCAATAGTCATTTCCTAAGTCTTCTTTTTCTATTCATTCGTAAACTCTATTTATCTCCTCATAGTTTTCATTTCCTTTGAGCATGGATGTTCAGGTCATAGAAAACATGTAGATAATCTAAAAGATATTGGTAGAAATATCCTAACATGAGAACCTCAAGCCTAAATGAATAGAAAATGACAAAAGATAGGCGTAGCAAAAGGTCGAATAAATTAGAAATAAGAATAGCAGGTCAAACAAATAAGTTATGAGGTCGGGCCCCAGAACGAGCCCAGGTGATAATGTAATAGATCGGGAGTCGAGATAGGATCGGATCCCTGACTAGCGACTAAAAGAGCTCGGACATCGCTAATCAAAGAGTTCTGGTAAAGCGATCACATAGGAGGTCGGTAAGAAGTTCAGTCTTGCATCTATCCTCTAATTATAAGGTTCAGTGGGTTAGGAAAAGTTTTGCACGGGTTTCTTGCACCCTCAGTCACCAGAATCTTCAGTTCGAAGTTCTTATAAAATGCAATTCCGATAAACACATTAAGAGTTTGGGGGAGAGTTCTTACCCGAACTCAATCTAATTTTTGACGTAACACATTAAGAGATTCGGGGGAAAGTTCTCACCCGACCTCGGCCTAATTTTTTTTTAAAACATCATATATTAAAGAGATCATGAGAGAGTTCTTACCTGATTCTTGGCCAAAATCTAAAAAATGTGGAGGTCGAAAGAGAGTTCTTATCCGAGATCCTTCACGCAAAACTTTGAACAGAATCCTTTAAGAGATCGGGAGAGAGTTTTTACCTGATTCTCAGCCAAAATCTTAATAAAATATGTGAAGATCGGAGGAGAGTTCTTATCCAAAATCTCCCACTTAAATTATTATATCAAGAGATCGGGAGAGAGTCCGTACCTAAGTCCTCTTAACTAAAACCCAAATTAAAATATCACAACTTCAATACATAAAGTAACCCCTAAACAAAAATTCGCTACCCGACACCTACTCACTAAGGGTCATCTCATGTACTCATATTCTTGGGCAGCCCTGAATAGTCAAATATTCCTTTTATCCTTATGAAGGATTAACATCGTCACTCCAACCCCCCAATTACCAATTTTAATTTATGAAGAGTATAATGTTAAATCTGCTTACCCTCGTTGAGGAACAGGGCGGGATGCCTAACACCTTCCCCACCCGTATACGGACCCCGAACCTAGAATCTCTATTTTTGAAGTGGTTTCTTCTTAATTTACCTTTACAAATGGTTTTCTTTAATTTCGCTCAAAATTAAAGTGGCGACTCCTCACTTTTCCCACTTCGGTGAGAACTCGTCCAAGCGACCACAAAAACCCTTGTGACAATAAGACAAGAAGATACTTCTGAAGAAGCATTCATTGCCAAGCAAAAAGGAAAGCAAGTGCTGGAGGTCAAGAAAAGTTCAAAGAAGAGAGATAACAAAGGGAAGCAACCTGAAAGTGGAAGTGAAGTTGTCAAGAAGGGTGGTTTTCCACCTTGTCCAACTTAAAAAAAAAAAACAAATCACCTGGAAAAGGATTTTTGGTAGAAGAATGGTGTAAAGCCTATACAATGTTACTATTACCAAAAATATGGCCATATTTCAAGAGATTGTAGAATTAAGCAAAGTAAAGCTCAAAAACAACGACAAGGTCAGCATGCAAATTTTACTGATGATTAACCAAAGTAGTATGAAGATCATTTATTCATGGCTTCTCAATCATGTAGAGCAGTTGACAAGTTTACTTGGTTCTTTGATAGTGGTTGTACAAGTCACATGGCTAGAGATGAAAGCTTGTTTACCTCCTTAGACAGTTCAGTGAAAGTAATTGTGAAGATGGGAAATGGAGAGATGGTTCAGGCTATGGGCAAGGGTATTTTTGCTATACAAACCAAGAAAGGTAATAAGCATATTTTTTATGTTCTCTACATTCTTAGCTTAGATTAGAATTTATTGAGTGTTGCTCAGATGATGAAAAGAGATTATTCTTTGTCTTTCAAAGATTGGTGGTGTCGACACCATATTTTGGCCGATCCCCAGAATCAATAAACATCGAAACCGATCCCTAGCACTAAGTCTCTTCTTGCCATCTAATCACAGTTCCGATCTCTCTTCACAGAGAGTTGAGTCAATGCTAAGCTCTCGTATCCGTTAAAGCCTTACCGGTCTCTCAAATCATTCACCGATCTCTCAAGCCAATTGTCGAATATCCTGACCAGTTAACTGTATTCCCGATCTCTCTTGTCAGACAAGATTGAATTAACACCAGAACCTTGCTGCCAATATTTATAATCGACCTCTCTTTTAAAAGTTTAGAAATAACCAAGCCAAGGTTCTAATCCGGTTTAAAGAAGATCCCGATCTTAGATGTTCAAGCCAAAATTTTCAATTAAGTTCCGTTTATCAATCTCATGCATGTTGTATTTTTCGATCTCTCACACTTAGGATAATAATAGTTTTCAGTTGTTTCAATATACTCAGACAATCAAGTGTTTAGAAATTTTCCGATCACAACCATTCATCAAACAAAAAGGCATTCTATTTCATTTCATCGCAAAATTTGTACAAGTTATTCGGCTGGGGGATCACCCCCAGCCTGATCTACATTTTGCTCATCCTCTCCTTCCTCTTCACTATCCTCACCCTCGCCCCCGGGAGCCAGGTCGGCCATCCAAGAGAAGTCCTCTTCTGGGTAACGCTTCTGGAGTTCGGCCAAGAGGTCCTTGTGAGCATTCACATAGGCACCAGCTATCCCTGTCACCATTTCTTCATCTTTCGCCTTAAGCTCCTCGATAAGTTGGGCGACCTGAGAAGCTTCGTTGGCCCGGAGCGCCTCGACTTCCCTGAGAGCACGATCCCTTTCAGCCAGAACATGATTCTGTTCGGCCACTCTGTCTTCATAGAACTTCGCCCGCCCCTCAACTTGAGATATGTAATCCTGAGCGGATGCGAGTTGGAATCGGAGGGAAGCCATTTCCTGATTCTTCTTCTCGACCTCCTTGCCCAGGCGATGAGCCTTTTCCCGAAATATGGTCTGGTTCACCAGGCACTCCACGTTCAGGCTCATGGAGCAAGTCAAGATATCGTCAAGGCTATCCGGGGATAGCCTGTCCCGATCCTCCCAAAGGCAGATGGAAGACCCCAAGACTTTGGCAAAACCGGGGTTCTCCCGAACAGTCCGGTTATTCTTCAGGGACTCGATCAACGTTTGAGCGCCACGAGAAGAGGATCTCACAGAAGATTGAGAAGGACCCCTTTCTGTGCTTGGAGCAACTGGAGGGGGTGGAGCCGGCTCTTCCTGTTGAGGAGGAGATCGGACAGCTTCAGTGATCGGCGGCCCCGAAGGTCGGGACGGGCCTCCTTGCGTCTCCCCTGGTTCATGGCCGGGAGTTCGAAGCATTTCCGAACGCTTCATCTCCTTTACTTTCCGGGAGATCTCTCTTTCTTTCTTCCGCTTCCTAGAACCCTCATCACCCGCCATACCTGCACAAAGAAGAGGTCAGTGAGATCGCTAAGGTCCTGAGATCTGAGATGTAGAAAATACCAGTGCCGAGGTCAGAGAGCAGAAGTTCGCGATCTTGGCCGGTGAGCACAGTATGGTCCAATGGTGCGGCTACGGTCACCGCATCTAAACAGAATACTTTTGAGTGGCGGCTGATTCTTCAGATCCATCACTATTAAGCTTTCCTCCCGGTTCAGCACGCGCTTGAAGTAGGGGCCCCTGGTGCCACCAGCTATGGGGGAAGTCCTCAAAGCAGGTCAGATTTTTGCTCCTCAGAATGAAGAAGCGATTCTTCCAATTTTTAAGGGAGGAGGGCAGATCGGTGAAGAGCCCGCAATGAGGCTTTGCCTGAAAGAACCAGTGCTCGTCGTCCTTTTGGCGAGTTAGCCTGTGCAGTTCGGCGAACACCTTAGCCGTAGGTCTGATTCCCTTAGCTCGGCATAGGCCTCGGAAGGCTACTAAGATCCGCCACGAGTTAGGGTGAACTTGAGCAATGCACACTCGGTGAAGTTTTAGGACCTCCTTGAAGAAGTCATCCAGAGGGAACCGAAGACCGGCCTTTAACTGTTCCTCGTATACCATAACCAGGTCATTCTCTTCAAAGAAGTGATCGCCGTGGCACCGGATAAGTTCATACGAATCAGGGCGAATATTGTACTCCTGGCTAAACGATTGTAGATCGGACTCTTGTAAGATCGATGGCAGCTCGTCCATAGGGAGATTCTCCCTCCCTGAAGAAGGTACGTGCCTTGATGGTCCGATCCGCCCCCGAGCTGGAACAGAGGCCCTAGGAGGTTCTGTTTGGGCGTTTGGCCCGACCACCTCTTCTTCGTCAGACGACCACGAGAACTGAACGAAAGGAGGACTCGTCGCTCTTTGACCCTCGGCACCGCTCATTTTCAAAGAAAACAAAGAACTTAAACTAAAAAGAAGATCAAAGCCCTTACCGGAGTCTAATCGGCGTCGGAAGAACTTGAGCAAACGAGAGAACTTTGAAGTTGTGAGCGAGAGATTGAAAATGACATACAAGAGCAAATGGCTAACCCCTCGAACATTTAACCCCTCACCCCTATTTATACTTGTCCGAGCATTTAATGCTCACAAGGTTCTAGGCAGTGCATCGGTTAACGAGATTCGCCAGCTGTTCTGACACGTCTCTCGAACATTCCAAGGAGATCGGTTAAATGGAGATCGGCATAATAAGTTGAATATTTTGAATGAAGGATTAGTTAAGAGTCGTTTTGTTAGGAACCAGATCGGACAAATATATCAGAGATCGAAAAATAATCAATAAGATAATAATTGGAGAAACAAGATTTTTATTTCCAAAAGATCGGATTACATCATTTGGGCGATCTCTTGGGATCGGATTACAATGAAGGTCTAACTACATCATTTGGGCGATCTCTAGAGATCTGATTACATTGAAGGATTACATCATTTGGGCGATCTCTAGAGACCGGTGGAACATCCTATCTAAAGAGTCCTGTGTTTATAATCGATCCTGGGTGTCGCCGATCGAGCATAATCATTGTCGGAACACCAAATGTGGAAGGAAACCGTTTCGGAACACTCAATGTGGTGAGAAGCGAATGAACTTGAGGAAGCAACCGCCAAGGGTCACGTGAGCATCGCAATTTGCTAGGCCAAAATCAGTTTGTCGATCATGCCAGTTGAACAACTCGGGATCGGCACGGTCGATGTCCGCAATCCAGATCGGTCAATTAACCCAGTCCTCTCACCATCATCAGACAAGGTTATGCGATCACCGGGGTCATAAATTTTCAGTCGAGGAATAAGGAAGTCCATCGGAGAGGGATCAAAAACCACAATCATGGCTTAACGATCACGAGCAACTAGAATCGAAAAGAAAGAAGGAAGAGAGGAAAATCGATGAAGGAAATGTCTGCATCGTGGGTATATATAGGGAAAACGGGCATTTATTGTCGAGCGTAAAACGGCTTAACGCCGAATCGAGGAAATTAATGCTTTGACCAGACACGAGAAAGGGAAAGATCGGAATAATAGATCTAAGATGGGAGACCAAAGCATGAAAGATCGGAAAAGAGCATGTAAAAGAGATCGAAAGAGGGAAGATCGGAAGGCAAAAGAATAAGACAAATCCCAATAACCGCCGAATCGTGAGCCGAGGTAGTTAAAGCATTGCGCATTTAGATCTCCACCGCACACCTAAGAATCGCCCGCACGTCGACAGTGTGTGGTATGTCATGACATCCAGTACATCCCAATCCCCACCATTGATCTCATCGGTAAGGACAAACCCGAACCCTTGGATCAAGAGAGAAGACGACAATACCAGGCTTTTCGCTCTTAGCCCTCGATCGTTCGACGAGAAGATTTGGGACCGTCAGATTGAAAGAAGAAAAGGACAAATATTCTGAAGAGTGATCTCAGCCATTCATTTTGATTCTCTTTAATTCCTGAACATCCGATCATGTCCTTCGAAATCTTGACCCTCCATCTCCCTCAAAATAAATCCTTACCCTTCATGGGGAGCACCCGATTCCTATAAATACCTGCATGAAAAACTGTTCAAGGGATGGGCAAAAAAAAAAGAGAGGTAGTTGTTATAGCGGAAGAACTCTGAAACTTGATTCAGTTTGTTACTCTGCTACTTTGAAGTTTTGATTAGAAAGACTTTTGAAACTAGTTTTCTGAAGTGTTTTCTTGAAAAGGATTCTGAATACTGGAACTCTACATTTTCAGTTTGTTCATTATCTGGTCACACTCTCACTTTCAGCCCTTTATCATCTCTGTCTTCATTCCCATTATCCAAGCTCAACTTCATTTCACTCGGTTTTATCTTAATTTGATTGCATTTTAGCTAAGCACCCTTCAGTTCACAACGAACGTCAGCCCTCAAGCTAATCAGTCTGCTGTCTTTTTACTATTTGTCACCCCGTGGTCATTTCAATAGATTTAGCTCCTTACATGTAAGAGCTCATATTGCCGTTTTGTTAAGTGTTTACGTCTACTTTTCGCATTTTCTTTGCCTTTTTATGCATGTGATTTTCTCCAAGTTCATTTAGTGCCAAAGAACCTTAAAAAATGTTACTCTCGAGTTTATTTCTTTAGTGATCAGTCTATCATTTTATTAACCTTCGTCGTTTCTGAATGCAAATTTTCTAGTTCCTAGTAGCGTGTAAGTGGTTAGGTAAAATGTAGATAACTACAACTTACGGGTCTCTTTTAAGAGAGAGAGCCTGAATAACACGTCAGGAAAATAGCCCAACTATTAGGCTGACGTAAACGGCAATTCGGCAAGATGCCATAAAGTGGAATAAAACCAAAGTAAATGAAACAGAATAGATCGGACATTAATAGTTACTGGTAAAGTGACCTTAGGGGAGGTCAGCAAAATTTAGTCCAGCTTCTCTTATTTAGTCACAAAATATCAATTAGTTAAAAGAAGCCTTATCCTCAAAGACCTTAGAACGCTGTAATCCTTAGCTTTAGGACCTTATGACATGTAGCTGAAATTAAAATTCGGGAGATCGGAAAGATCCCATTCAGGTTCCTGTTAATTTAAAAGAGATCGGAAGAGAGTTCTTATCCGATTCTCAACTCAAAACTTTAATTAAATAGAGATCGGAGGAGAGTTCTTATCCGGTCTCTAATCAAAATTTTAATAAATATTAAATAGAGATCGGAGGAGAGTTCTTATCCGGTCTCAACTCAAAATTTTAATAAACATTAAATAGAGATCGGAGGAGAGTTCTTATCCGGTTCCAACTCAAAATTTTTAATGACTTAAAAGAGATCGGAGGAGAGTTCTTATCCGATCCTCAATCCTAAATTTTAAATACCCCAAAAGAGACCGGAGGAGGATTCTTATCCGATCTCCTCTCAGAATTTAAGAGAGATCGGAGGAGAGTTCTTATCCGATTCTCACACCTAATTTTAACCTACACGCAAAACAAACCCAAAACCAAAAATGATATGCGACGTCAATTCACTAAGGTTGTCTCATTTACTTATGTATCTGGGTGATCCAAATTTAGTGAAAAATCAAATGCTCCTTTAGTCAAAAGGATCAACATGTCCATTCAAGCCCTCCTAACTAATGCAAAATTAAATCTACTTACCCTTATTAAGGGACGAGGTGGGGTGCCTAACACCTTTCCCACCCGTTTACGGACCCCGAACCTAGAATCTCTATTTTGAAGTGGTTTTATTTCAATTTATCTTCACAAATGGTTTTCTTTAGTTACCCTCAAAACTAAGGTGGCGACTCCTCACTCTTTCCCACTTCGGTGAGTGATCGTCCAGCATAAAATCCCTCATGGCACTTAGCGACTACTGGGACTAGCAAAGACTGACTTAACCCCGGTCTAGTGGTCCAAAAGTAGATTTAATTTTGTCCTATCAAATTATAGTTAGATGGGCTCATTTGGCGATGTTTTATACGTTAATTATTGTTATTGCGGCTAACTATTTTGCTTGTTTTGCCTGTTTTATCTCCTTACAGTGCTCTTCGTTTCAAAAAAAAGAAAAAGGGAAAAATGGAAAAATAAAATTCCCCTGAATTGGGAAGAGGTAAAGGTGTCCCTTCACACACTGAACACTCACACGATGTCCTCACACACTTTGGCCCTATACCCGGGCTTTCTTACCCTTTTAGGAAAGTAGGAGGGAGTCATGTAGCGGTACCCGTGGGTTCTACCCCGTTAGTATCCGTGAAGGCTTCTGCTCAAATTGAAACTTGTTCTATCCACTGTGATACTCGTGGAATTTTCCCGATAATATCATGGTTATAGAATGGGGCTCTACTGTTTACAGTAGGGGCAATTTGGGAACCGGTGGCTTTTAGAAAATTAGATCCTGAGCTAAACTATCACGATAGCTGAAAGCCGTAGTAAGCTACCTTGTAAGGTAGAACTATCTAGATAGGTAGCGCTCGTCCGATATCAGAAGTCTCCCTATTATAGGACAAAAGGGGCATACTTACCCTTATCCTTTTTCTGCTTTAATTTCCTTTTGTTCGTTTTTTTTGTGAGGGTAATCTTGAATTCTACTAAAACACCTACACATTTTCCTACTTTGATAAATGTGTACGTGTCATCCTGTCAACAGTATGATTCAAAATTACCCTAATTTATCTTGTTAACAAATTTTCCCGCAGGCATTACCAAACCAAGAGTCTGTAAAAGGATAGGCATCATATTTATCATGGCATCCTCGAGTCAGTCGGCAGAAGAAGTTCAGAATGCTAAACTTTGGTCCAAATCGATTCATACTCCAGTACCCCCACAAAATGATGTTTCCAAGGCACATGCTAGCTTACTACCTTCATTAGATCTGAATGGAATTGAAGTCAGAATGAACAGCCTCGAGAGCCTGTCTAATGGATGGAGGTTGCTTCCCGATCAGGTCAAGGCACGATTTGAAGAGAAGTATGGGAGGATTGCAACCTTAATGCGAGTCAAGGTCCAAATCCCGGCATTAAAAGCCATGTTGTCGGTTTGGAACCCTAAGTACGGGGTATTCTCTTTCAATGATATTGATACAATTCCCACTATGGAAGAATATCAGGCATTATTAGGGATCCCTTATTCAACACAGAATTGGATCTACCTACACCTTGAGCATAGGCATACCTGGAAACGATTAACACATTTGTTGGGTATTCCTTCGGAGGAGACAAAGTCAAAAGAAACAGTCAAAGGAAACACACATGGTTGGTATTGGACATATCTCCAGAAGTGGTTAGATCAGTACCTCCAAGAGAAAAAATGGAATCAAGCTTCAGTGGCACTCGCCTTGGGGATCTATGGTCTGATTTTGTTCCCGGGGCCATTGGGAATCGTAACTTGCAGCGCGGTGGAAGCATTCTGGACGGTAGAAAGGCAGGAGATCAATCCGATACCGACAATTCTTGCGGAAACCTTGTTAACCCTAACCTACTGCAGACAACAGGGGAAAGGGTCCATTAAGTGTTGTTCTCAGTTGCTATACCTCTGGATTATCAGTCACATGTGTCCTGTGGAGACAAAGGGATTAACTTGGTACCTTGACCATCCTCCCAACGAGAAGATGACCATGTTATTAATCAGTCCGAAGAATGAACAGCAGTGGTGGGAACGGATTTTGAGTTTCAATAGCCATAATTACTGTTGGAGGAAGCTGTGGACGTCAGGCCAACCCGTTTTAATCGGTACGGGAGGTAATCAGTCGGTATCCCTAATCGGAGTAACCGGATATACAAGTTACACTCTGGCCTTGGTAATGAGGCAGTTTGGCTGAACGCAGTCCATGATCAACATTGAAGAATACCACCAAGGTCACTTCTACCATGAGCTCAAGGAAGAGGAAGGATTGAAACTGGCTCGCAAGTCTTGGGAAAACATTACTCTGATGGAGAGATCGCCTAAAGGCCCAAGTGCCTCGGGCGATTATCTTAAATGGAGAGCTAACAGGGACCGAGAACACTCAACTACAGAATTCGAGGACAGCAACCCTCGCCAAAACATCCTATTAGAAGAAGCTGATAATTGTCTGCTTGACTCACTACAAAAAGCAAACACCGAGAACTCACAACTGCAAGAACAAATAAAACAGTTGGAGGACCAACGGCGAAAACTTAAAAGAAAAGTAAGAGGGCTCCAGGAAGAGGCAAGGGCCGTAAGGATAGGGCTCGAAGAGCAAAAGGAACAGTGGGAAAAGGAAAAAGACTCTCTCCAAGCTGAGGTAAAAGAAGTAAAAGTGCAGAATAGTAAGCTTCAGGAAAAGATGAAATACCAAGAGGTGCTCATTGAAGAGTATAAACAGGAAAACAAAAAGAAGAAGCTCGAATTAAAAGAACAGGCACTACTCATCAACGATATCTTGAAAGAGTGTGCTAAGGAAAGAAAAGAGAAAGAAAAACAAGCTGCTCTCTATCAAGAGCTGAAAGAGAATGTTGACCAGCTAGAGAGAACGATAGCATGGGGAAAGCAAGAACTCCTACCTGAATCCGAGTATGCTCTCAAAGCATTCGACCCTGCCAAGCAAGAAGAAAGGTTATATGAGTATCTCAGAAGATGTCATCTTATTATAAAGAACCTTCCAGAGCCTAGGCCAATGTAGAGGATACGATGTACAAATTATTCAGTTAATGAAATGATTTCTGGACCATTGTTTAGTAAATTTGTGAATGAATAATATGACTCCCGTAGGAACTCCCTCGCTAGGGTTATGTGAAAAATTGAATGCGCTATATGGACAGGTATCATAAATGCGCATTCAATCCAGTCATTCACAGTCAGACTATCGAATGATGCGATGATAAAATTGATGCGATAATCCTTTTACAGATTTCAACCTGGCTCTCAAATGCCACTGTATCCTTCGTCCAGACCAGGACTTTTAGTTTTTTTGCAAAATTCAAAGTTCATTTAAAATCTTCTTTTTTTACTCCTTACAGGAAATCAATATTGCTTCAAACAAGGCAAGTCTGACCAAGCACACGGTTCAGCCCAAGCGAGTGTACTTAACAAGATCTCGGACAAAGAAGATTATGGAGGATCAGGAACAAGTACAGAACCTACAGGGGCAAGTTTCCGAATTGAAAGATTAGGTCTCAGAACTTATGAGACTAATGAGGGAAATGTCCCAGAATAAACCCACAGCAGAGCCTAGCCTACCGTTACCTCCTCCACCACCTCCAACAAATGATCCTCATCAAGCTTCAACTTCTTTTACCTTTTAATCACCTATCCCGGACCCGACAGTCACTGTCAATCCGGTCGTCATGACCAATGACCTGCCTTTCTCCTATTACCCGGCTGTCTCAAATGCCGAGCCTCACCCTTCAATCCTAATCCCTCCAGTTTACTCCACCCCTCAGCTCCCGGTCGGGGGAGCATATCATGCAGTGGGAGGGGAAAATAAGACAAAAGAAAGTGAGAAACTATCTGCTCTAGAGGAGAGACTGAGAGCAATTGAAGGGCTAAATATGTATGGTTCGGTCGACATGGCGTCAATAAGATTAGTGCTCGATGTGGTGGTGCCACCCAGGTTCAAGGTCCCTGACTTCGACAAGTACACAGGGAATTCAGATCCTCGCATTCACTTGGCCACCTATATCTCCAAGATGTCTGGTCTGACAGAGGACGATAGACTGCTGGTCCACTTCTTTCATGAGAGCCTCTCAGGGGCAGCTTTGAGGTGGTGCATTCAGTTGGACAGGAGCAAACTGCGCTCCTGGAAGGATTTAGCTGATGCCTTCTTAAAGCAGTACAAATTTAATTGTGATGTGGCCCCCACGAGAAGGGACGTCTAGAACCTGGTACAGAAAGACAGAGAAAGCTTCAAGGAATATGCCCAGAGATGGAGGAAAAAGGCGGCAGAAGTGCATCCCCCGGTGACCGACAATGAACTATGCTCTCTGTTCATCGAAACTTTGAAGGCCCCTTACTTCAACTTGATGATTGGGAACACCTCCAACAGCTTCTCTGACATCATACAGGCTGGCGAAAGGATAGAGGCCAACCTAAGAATGGGACGATTGCGGGAGTTGGCTGAGAACCCTGCAAAGAAAACTGCCAATTTTGGCAAGAAAAAGGAGGGTGATGTCCATTCAGTCACCCGGCAGAATAATTACTCCCCATTCCCTCAAAACAATTATCGGCCATATCCTCCCCCTCATGGCCAAACAGTCGCCAATATTCCACCTCCTTTCCCTAATTATCCACACCCACGCCCACAATACCCTCCACCTACAAATTACCAACCAAGACCATCTCTTCCTCCCGCTCAATCAAGACCACCACTAAACAACCCAAGACCCTCACGAAACCCTGATCCACCTCTTCCCCTCCCACTCAGTGAAATATACCGATACCTTGTCGGTATAAACCAAATTGTACCAGTTCCCCTAGACCTAATCCAGCCACCATACCCCAGGTGGTATGATGCTACTGCCCGTTGTGAGTACCATGGAGGGGCACAAGGGCACTCAACCGATAACTGCGGGGCACTCAGGGGAAGAGTGCACGCTTTAATCAGAAACGGGTGGTTGAAGATTGAGGGAAATGGTTCCCTCCCCAATGTTACCTCAAACCCACTGCCTAACCATAATGCAGGCAGTGGTGTAAATATGATAGAGCCTGATGAAGGAGGATCAACGCTGGAAGTAGACAAGCTGGTTCCTTACTTTAAGGAAATTTTTGCTCTAGCAATAAGGGAAGGCTACCTCTGCCCTCAGGTAGCGGGATTGGAAGAGAGTACGGGGTGTCCTTATCATGGAGGGGCAGCTGATCACGAGCTGCAGGGCTGTGAGGGATTCAGGCAAGAGGTTCGGAACTTATTGTCTCTCAAGGTTCTGAGATGCCAGACGAGGTCGAAGATGGAAGAGGGAGTGAATACCACTAGATATAGCCAAAATGCTCCCCCCCCCTAAACCCAGAATCACTTTCTCACCCCCGGTAGCCTCACCATTGGTAACGGTTATCCGAGCCTCATCTCAGCTCCATGTTACCAACACCCATGCCATACCTTGGAACTACAATTTCTGAGTCTTCACTCAAGGAGCGTCGAGCAGTATACCGGCTCCTAGCCTTGCTTCACCTCCGACACCTCCTAAGCCATGTTCCACTCCTCATGCACACTTTCAGATGACTTATGCTGGACCTACCACCAGTGCTACCCCCCAGATCGATCCCCAACCCGTCACTGCCACAAAGCCCTCCTCCCTTGAGCAAGAGGTCGAGTTCATAACTCGAAGTGGGAGGTGTTACAGTAACGAAGAAAAAGAAAAGGGAAAAGGGAAAGTAAAGGTGGGAGAGTCATGGAAGAATGCAGAAGAGGATGTAAAGAAGACAGAGGAAGCAGAGCCTACTGAGCATAAAGAAGAGGAGGAGTTGTTACTCCAAATAATGAAGCAAAGTGAGTATGATGTGGTGGAACAGTTGAGGAAGACGCCTGCACGAATTTCATCTGCACATCGATCTTGAGCTCAGAGGTGCACCGTCAAGCCCTGCAGAAAATTCTGGATCAGGCCTTTGTGAGCCACGACATCACACCGGGGCAGTTTGAAAAGATAGTGGGACAAATCCAGGCATCCAGTTTTGTTACTTTCTCGGAGGACGAGATAGACCCTGCGGGTTTAAGGCACACTAAAGCTCTGCATGTAACAGTGAAGTGTAAGGGTTGTATAGTAGCCAAGGTACTTATTGATAACGGGTCAGCTCTCAATGTACTCCCTAGCGCTACCTTAGCTAGGTTGCCAGTTGACCAATCGGACATACGTCAAAGTGCTATGGTGGTAAGAGCCTTTGACGGTACCAGAAGAGAAGTGTTGGGAGATATTGACTTGCCGCTTCAGATTGGCACATGCACTTTCAACGTCACATTCCAGGTGATGAACATTGAGCCTGCCTATACTATGCTGCTCGGGAGACCTTGGATCCATTCTGCGAACGCCGTTCCCTCAACTCTGCACCAGAAAATAAAATACATCAGGGACGGTAAAATCGTCACAGTAAAAGGAGAGGATGCCTTGCTAGTCACCAAGCCGCAATTACTGCCCTATGTGGAGGCAGCTGAGGAGTCATTAGAAAGCTCCTTCCAAGCCCTCGAGTTACAAGAAACCATCTCAGAAAATGGAGGGGCTATGGCTATGGTAGCCAAAATAATGACAAGGAGTGGGTACGAAGAAGGC
This sequence comes from Hevea brasiliensis, assembly GCF_030052815.1. Taxonomy (NCBI): domain Eukaryota; kingdom Viridiplantae; phylum Streptophyta; class Magnoliopsida; order Malpighiales; family Euphorbiaceae; genus Hevea; species Hevea brasiliensis. The sequence goes on along the minus strand of NC_079503.1, from coordinate 1,393,655 downwards.
AAAGGCCTAGGCGCCACATTACAGGGAATCGTTGAACCCATACCAACTATCCAGAAGGTAGGCCGCTGCGGTTTGGGTTATGAGGAAGATGCCCTTATGGATGGGCATTTCTGGATGAGGAAAATGCTCCGGGATCAAAGATTCGATCAGAAAATGGGAAAGATGAAAGTAGTCCCGAGAATTACGGAGATCTTCACTAAACCGGTCATTCAGCATCCGGCAAACACAGAAGAATCACCCGATGATCCATCCATAGATGTCATCCAACTGGATTCCTTGTATGAGGCCCTAGTCTCGCCAATGACTGAGGGGCAAGAGCTGAACAACTGGACAACCGAGGACGTCCCTGTACTCAATTTCGAGTAAAGTACCTTTGGTTATCTACACTTGATCATTTTGTCCATGGTGACAAGTGTAATACTGTAAATGGACCTTTTCTTATGGCACAAACGTTAATGAATTAATAGCGCATTTTAAATCCAATTCTCTCTTTCTTTTGAATTCCATCCTTATAATACATTTTTTTATTCATTCAGGACCATTCATCAATTAACACCTAATAATCCAATAGATTCAGAGATTCCTCTGGTTAATTTTGAAATCCCCATAACTGCCATTACTTCAAATGATTCTGAGGAAGACCCTACACAAGAAGACAGTGAAAAGGATGAGCCCTCCCTCGTGCCTTGTGGAGACGGAACGCGCACCATAAATTTAGGCACAGAAGAAGTAAAAAGGGAACTCAAGGTAGTGGAGAGTGAAGAATTGAGAGATATGATCAATGCCTTAAAGAATTCCTCGACGTATTTTCCTGGAGCTATGATGATATGGTGGGTTTGGACCCTCAGATAGTGACACACAAAATTCCCCTAGTTCCAGGGACAGTCCCGGTAAAGCAGAAGTTAAGGAGAATGAATCCCGACACACTGCTCAAAGTTCGGGATGAAGTCAAGAAACAGTATGACGCTGGGTTCCTGGAAGTGGTCAAATATCCCCAATGGATAGCTAATGTGGTCCCGGTAATGAAGAAGGACGGGAGAGTTCGGGTGTGCGTCGATTACAGGGATCTCAATAAAGCGAGCTTGAAAGACGATTTCCCTCTCCCTCACATTGATGTGTTAGTTGACAATGCTGCGGGATTGGGCAGGTGTTCGTGTATTGATGGGGCATCAGGATACAATCAGATCCCGATGGACGAGGAAGATAAGGATAAAACTGCTTTCATCACTCAATGGGGAGTATTTTGCTATCGGGTCATGCCTTTTGGGTTGAAGAATGCTGGTGCTACCTACCAGCGTGCAATGGTCACATTATTCCACGATATGATGCATAAAGAGGTGGAAGTGTATGTGGATGATATGATCATCAAATCCCGGGGAGAAGAAAGTCATGCGCAGGTACTGAGGAAAGTATTCGAGAGACTCAGGAAATACCAGTTGAAACTAAACCCTGCCAAATGCATATTCGGAGCTAGATCGAGAAAGTTGTTGGGATTCATAGTAAGCGAGAGGGGAATAGAGGTTGATCCAGACAAGGTTCGAGCTATTCAAGAGATGCCATCCCCAAGAACGGAAAGGGAGGTGCGCAGTTTTCTGGGAAAGTTGAACTACATTTCGAGATTTATTTCCAATCTCACTGCCAAAGCTGAGCCAATTATCAGGCTACTCCGGAAAAACAACTCCACCCAATGGGACTCAGTTTGCTAAGAGGCTTTTGAGAAGATCAAGCAATACTTGTCAAGACCACCAGTATTGGTCCCACCCGTGGCAGGGAGGCCTCTTATCTTGTATATGGCAGTCCAGCAGAACTCGATGGGATGTGTTTTGGGACAACATGATGATACCGGGCGAAAGGAGAGGGCTATTTATTACCTAAGTAAGAAGTTCAATGATTGTGAGTCAAGGTACTCTTTTTTAGAAAAGACGTGCTGCGCGTTAGCCTGGACAGCAAATCGCCTCAAGCACTACATGTTGAATCACAAGACATGGCTCATCTCCAGGATGGATCTTATCAAATATATATTCGAAAGCCCATTTGTGCCAGGTAGGATAGCCAAGTGGCAGGTTATACTCTCCCAATATGACATAGTCTATATGACCCGGAAAGCGGTGAAAGGTAGCGTGATTGCTGACCTCCTAGCAGAAAATCCTATCCAGGATTATGAAGCTCTGGATTTTGAGTTCCCTGATGAGCATATTAATGAAGTGGACTGCGAAGAAAAGGGACCAGCCGATGTATGGGAAATGTATTTCGACAGAGCTGTCAATTTGTCCGGGAATGGAATTGGAGCTGTATTGATATCCCCAGATGGAAAGCTCTTCCCGATAGCCGTTAAGTTGAGATTTGACTGCACCAACAACGTCGCGGAATATAAAGCTTGTGTGATGGGTCTACAGGCCGCCATCGAAATGAAAATCAGGAAGCTGGAGGTATACGGAGACTCAGCCCTGATTATTTATCAAGTCAAGGGAGAATGGCAAACCAAGGATCCCAAGCTAATCCCGTATCAGAAGTACCTATTGGAGCTTATCAAGAAATTCGAAGAAATCTCTTTCACTCACCTTAGTAGGGACAAGAATCAATTTACTGATGCGTTAGCTACTCTAGCTGTTATGGCTCAAATAGAAGAGGGTCGGATGGCTCAGACATTGAAGATTAAAGCAAGAAGTGAGCCAGCATATTGCTTCATGATTGAAGAAGAGCCCGATAGAAAGCCTTGGTATCATGACATCCTGGTCTACTGTAGAACCAGAGAATTCCCTTTGGGGGCGAGCAAGAATGAAAAGAAGATGATTCGAAGATTAGCATTGGGATACTTCCCCAGTGGAGAAACCCTATACAAGAGGAGCTCCAACGGCGAATAATTGAGATGTGTGGATGCAAAGGAGGCGAAGAAAATCCTTTTTGAGACTCATGAGGGAAATTGTGCAACCCATGCTAATGGGCACATGATGGCTACGCAAATCATGCGACGTGGGTATTTTTGGACCACAATGGAAAAGGATTGCGTCGAGTATTTCCGAAAATGCCATAAGTGTCAAATCTATGCCGATCCGATCAATGTGCCACCTCACAAGTTGTTCAACCTCGTCTCACCATGGCCTTTCGCAATGTGGGGCATCGATGTGATTGGTCCCGTAAATCCCAAGGCATCCAATGGGCACAGATTCATCCTTGTGGACATCGACTATTTCTCCAAGTGGGTCGAGGTGACATCCTATGCGCATATCACACAGAATACGTTTCTCAGATTTTTCAAAAGCAATATTATCTGCCGGCATGGCCTCCCTAATGAAATCGTCACCGATAACGCTAAGAATCTGAATGGTCCGAGGATTCAGAAATTGTGTGATCAATACAAAATCCGACACCTCAATTCTTCCCCATACCGCCCCCAGATGAATGGAGTGGTGGAAGCTGCAAACAAAAACCTCAAGAGGATAATCCGGAAAATGACAGTCACGTATAGGGATTGGCATGATATGCTTCCTTACGCTTTTCACGCATACCGGACTTCTGTGAGAACCTCAATCGGGGCAACTCCGTACTCATTGGTTTATGGGATGGAAGCAGTATTACCTGTAGAAGTTGAAATTCCTTCCCTAAGGATCCTGAAGGAATCAGGGATTGATGAGTCAGAATGGATCCAGTCAAGGTTGGATCAGTTAAACTTGCTTGATGAGAAAAGGTTAGCAGCAGCATGTCATGGACAGTTATACCAGATAAGAATGGCTAGAGCATTTGACAAAAACGTTCGCCCGCGCGAATTCCAACCCGGGGACTTAGTTCTGAAGAAAGTACTGCCGAATCAAAATGATCCCCGGGGTAAATGGTCACCAACCTACGAGGGGCCCTATGTAGTTAAGAAGGCATTTTCTGGAGGAGCCTTGATCTTGACCCACATGGACGGTGAAGAGTGTCCGAGACCTGTGAATGCTGACACCGTTAAGAAATACTATGCTTAAAAAAAAAAATTAAATAAATAAAAGTAGGGGTGAAAACCCAAAAGCGCGCTCCTAGCAAAATGTGTGAAAGAAGGCGAAAACCCCGAAGGGGCGCTCAGAAAAGCAGTGAGGATGAAAACCCGAAAGGGCGTCCTGAAAAGTGAGTCAAAAAAAAAAAAAAATCTAGGGGTGAAAACCCGAAAGGGCATCCCGAGAACAAAAAGGGAGAAATAAGGAATGGGGGGCATGAAACCAGGATGAAGAGGAAACTGTCACGGCATGAGGCTTCAGAGAACTTGAAATAATGGCATTTAAGGGATTTCAAAATCAGCCACAGGGAATATGTGAGATCTATCCTTGTACCCTTCTTCTTTGAAACTTTTTCTTGTTTATATTAAACCATAATAAAATCACACTTCATTCCCCATGTTTCTATCTTTCCCTTATATTTATCTTTCTGCAATCTCGTTATTTAATGCGCTATTTAAATCAGTTAAAATTTTTGCCATAAGATTAAGATTTGACAATTGATAACCTCACGTACTTTACTATGAGATTTGCAGGAAAAAAAAAAACTAGAGGTGAAAACTTGGAAAGGCGCTTCTGGTCATATAGACGAAGGGGAAGTGAAGACCACAGGGTGCTTTTCGGGAGAAAATCTGAAAAACAAAATGGGGCATTTCAAGAAACAAGGCCATAGGTCAAGTCTTGCAACTCGTCCTCCATTCGTCATGGGTCTTCGGGATTCTATTAAGTACACTTCATTGGGGAAGAACTTCTTGTGTCCGGATCAGGCTTGCTTTGTGAGTGCAATTTAAATTTCCTGCTGATTTTTAATTTCCTGCAATTTACATTTCCTGTTATCGACCTCTGGTTCCTTAATCTAAGTTGATTTTAATTTCCTGCATTTAAATTTCCTGTTATCAACCTCTGGTTCCTTGATCTAAGTTGATTTTAATTTTTAGCATTTAAATTTCCTGTTATCAACCTCTGGTTCCTTGATCTAAGTTGATTTTAATTTCCTGCATTTAAATTTCCTGTTATCAACCTCTGGTTCCTTGATCTAAGTTGATTTTAATTTCCTGCATTTAAATTTCCTGTTATCAACCTCTGGTTCCTTGATCTAAGTTGATTTTAATTTTCTGCATTTAAATTTCCTGTTATCAACCTCTGGTTCCTTGATCTAAGTTGATTTTAATTTCCTGCATTTAAATTTCCTGTTATTCAACCTCTGGTTCCTTGATCTAAGTTGATTTTAATTTCCTGTTATCAACCTCTGGTTCCTTGATCTAAGTTGATTTTAATTTCCTGCATTTAAATTTCCTGTTATCAACCTCTGGTTCCTTGATCTAAGTTGATTTTAATTTCCTGCATTTAAATTTCCTGTTATCAACCTCTGGTTCCTTGATCTAAGTTGATTTTAATTTCCTGCATTTAAATTTCCTGTTATCAACCTCTGGTTCCTTGATCTAAGTTGATTTTAATTTCCTGCATTTAATTTTCCGTTATCAACCTCTGGTTCCTTGATCTAAGTTGATTTTAATTTCCTGCATTTAAATTTCCTGTTATTAACTTCTGGTTCCTTGATCCAAGTTGATTTTAATTTTCTAAGTCTTTTTAACTTCTGTTGCCTATCTCTAGGTCACTGGTTTAGGTATGCTTTAGTTCCCTAACTTCGAGCACTTAATCGTCCAAAATATGGGTCTGAATCTTTACATAATTCTTACACGGGAAATTCTTTTCCCTTTGATAAAAATTATGTAAAGAGGGGCAGCTGTCGACACCATATTTTGGCCGATCCCCAGAATCAATAAACTTCGAAACCGATCCCTAGCACTAAGTCTCTTCTTGCCATCTAATCACAGTTTCGATCTCTCTTCACAGAGAGTTGAGTCAATGCTAAGCTCTCGTATCCGTTAAAGCCTTACCGGTCTCTCAAATCATTCACCGATCTCTCAAGCCAATTGTCGAATATCCTGACCAGTTAACTGTATTCCCGATCTCTCTTGTCAGACAAGATTGAATTAACACCAGAACCTTGCTGCCAATATTTATAATCGACCTCTCTTTTAAAAGTTTAGAAATAACCAAGCCAAGGTTCTAATCCGGTTTAATGAAGATCCCGATCTTAGATGTTCAAGCCAAAATTTTCAATTAAGTTCCGTTTAGCAATCTCATGCATGTTGTATTTTCCGATCTCTCACACTTAGGATAATAATAGTTTTCAGTTGTTTCAATATACTCAGACAATCAAGTGTTTAGAAATTTTCCGATCACAACCATTCATCAAACAAAAAGGCATTCTATTTCATTTCATCGCAAAATTTGTACAAGTTATTCGGCTGGGGGATCACCCCCAGCCTGATCTACATTTTGCTCATCATCTCATTCCTCTTCACTATCCTCACCCTCGCCCCCGGGAGCCAGGTCGGCCATCCAAGAGAAGTCCTCTTCTGGGTAACGCTTCTGGAGTTCGGCCAAGAGGTCCTTGTGAGCATTCACATAGGCACCAGCTATCCCTGTCACCATTTCTTCGTCTTTCGCCTTAAGCTCCTCGATAAGTTGGGCGACCTGAGAAGCTTCGTTGGCCCGGAGCGCCTCGACTTCCCTGAGAGCACGATCCCTTTCAGCCAGAACATGATTCTGTTCGGCCACTCTGTCTTCATAGAACTTCGCCCGCCCCTCAACTTGAGATATGTAATCCTGAGCGGATGCGAGTTGGGATCGGAGGGAAGCCATTTCCTGATTCTTCTTCTCGACCTCCTTGCCCAGGCGATGAGCCTTTTCCCGAACTATGGTCTGGTTCACCAGGCACTCCACGTTCAGGCTCATGGAGCGAGTCAAGATATCGTCAAGGCTGTCCGGGGATAGCCTGTCCCGATCCTCCCGAAGGCAGATGGAAGACCCCAAGACTTTGGCAAAACCGGGGTTCTCCCGAACAGTCCGGTTATTCTTCAGGGACTCGATCAACGTTTGAGCGCCACGAGAAGAGGATCTCACAGAAGATTGAGAAGGACCCCTTTCTGTGCTTGGAGCAACTGGAGGGGGTGGAGCCGGCTCTTCCTGTTGAGGAGGAGATCGGACAGCTTCAGTGATCGGCAGCCCCGAAGGTCGGGACGGGCCTCCTTGCGTCTCCCCTGGTTCATGGCTGGGAGTTCGAAGCATTTCCGAACGCTTCATCTCCTTTACTTTCCGGGAGATCTCTCTTTCTTTCTTCCGCTTCCTAGAACCCTCATCACTCGCCATACCTGCACAAAGAAGAGGTCAGTGAGATCGCTAAGGTCCTGAGATCTGAGATGTAGAAAATACCAGTGCCGAGGTCAGAGAGCGGAAGTTCGCGATCTTGGCCGGTGAGCAGCTGTATGGTCCAATGGTGCAGCTCGGCGGTCACCGCATCTAAACAGGAATACTTTTGAGTGGCAGCCTGATTCTTCAGATCCATCACTATTAAGCTTTCCTCTGGTTCAGTTAATGCGCTTGAGCGAGGGCCTGGTACCACCGGCTCTGGGAAGTCCTCAAAGCGGTCGGATTTTGCTCCTCGAATGAAGAAGCGGTTCTTCCAATTTTTAAGGGAGGAGGGTAGATCGGTGAAGAGCCAGCAATGAGGCTTCGCCTGAAAGAACCAGTGCTCGTCGTCCTTTCGGCGAGTTAGCCTGTGCAGTTCGGCGAACACCTTAGCCGTAGGTCTGATTCCCTTAGCTCGGCATAGGCCTCGGAAGGCTACTAAGATCCGCCACGAGTTAGGGTGAACTTGAGCAATGCACACTTGGTGAAGTTTTAGGACCTCCTTGAAGAAGTCATCCAGAGGGAACCGAAGACCGGCCTTTAACTGTTCCTTGTATACCATAACCAGGTCATTCTCTTCAAAGAAGTGATCGGCTCGGTGATCGCCGTGGCACCGGATAAGTTCGTACGAATCAGGGCGAATATTGTACTCCTGGCTAAACGATTGTAGATCGGACTCTTGTAAGATCAATGGCAGCTCGTCCATAGGGAGATTCTCCCCCCCTGAAGAAGGTACGTGCCTTGATGGTCCGATCCGCCCCCGAGCTGGAACAGAGGCCCTAGGAGGTTCTGTTTGCGCGTTTGGCCCGACCACCTCTTCTTCGTCAGACGACCACGAGAACTGAATGGAAGGAGGACTCGCCGCTCTTTGACCCTCGGCACCGCTCATTTTCAAAGAAAACAAAGAACTTAAACTAAAAAGAAGATCAAAGCCCTTACCGGAGTCTGATCGGCGTCGGAAGAACTTGAGCAAACGAGAGAACTTTAAAGTTGTGAGCGAGAGATTGAAAATGACATACAGGAGCAAATGGCTAACCCCTCACCCCTATTTATACTTGTCCGAGCATTTAATGCTCACGAGGTTCTAGGCAGTGCATCGGTTAACGAGATTCGCGGTATTACGACACGTCTCTCGAACATTCCAAGGAGATCGGTTAAATGGAGATCGGCATAATAAGTTGAATATTTTGAATGAAGGATTAGTTAAGAGTCGTTTTGTTAGGAACCAGATCGGACAAATATATCAGAGATCGAAAAATAATCAATAAGATAATAATTGGAGAAATAAGATTTTTATTTCCAAAAGATCGGATTACATCATTTGGGCGATCTCTTGGGATCGGATTACAATGAAGGTCTAACTACATCATTTGGGCGATCTCTAGAGATCTGATTACATTGAAGGATTACATCATTTGGGCGATCTCTAGAGACCGGTGGAACATCCTATCTAAAGAGTCCTGTGTTTATAATCGATCCCAAAGGGTGTCGCCGATCGAGCTTAATCATTGTCGGAACACCCAATGTGGAAGGAAACCGCTGTCGGAACACTCAATGTGGTGAGAAGCCGAATGAACTTGAGGAAGAAACCGCCAAGGGTCAGCGGAGCATCAGCAATTTGCTAGGCCAAAATCAGTTTGTCGATCATGCCAGTTGAACAACTCGGGATCGGCACGGTCGAGGTCCGCAATCCAGATCGGTCAATTAACCCAGTCCTCTCACCATCATCAGACAAGGTTATGCGATCACCGGGGTCATAAATTTTCAGTCGAGGAATAAGGAAGTCCATCGGAGAGGGATCAAAAACCACAATCATGGCCGGAACGACCGCCGGAGCAGCTAGAACTGGAAAAGAAAGAAGGAAGAGAGGAAAATCAGATGAAGGAAATGTCTCTGTCGTCAGGGGTATATATAGGGGAAAACGGGCATTTATTCTCGAAGGCAAAGCGGCTTAACGCCGGAATCGAGAAATTAATGCTTTGACCAGACCGGACCTGAGAAAGGGAAAGATCGGAATAATAGATCGGAAGATGGGAGACCAGCATGAAAGATCGGAAAAGAGCATGTAAAAGAGATCAGAAAGAGGGAAGATCGGAAGGCAAAAAGAATAAGACAAATCCCAATAACCGTCGTCAGAATCAGAGCCGAGGTAGTTAAAGCGTTGCAGACGAGATCTCCACCGCACGCCTAAGAATCGCCCGCAATGCTGACAGGTGCCAGGGTATGTCATGACAGTCCTGTACATCCCAATCCCCACCGTTGATCTCACTGGTAAGGACAAACCCGGAACCCTTGGATCAAGAGAGAAGACGACAATACCAGCGTCTTTCGCTCTTAGCCCTCAGATCGTTCCGGACGAGAAGATTTGGGACCGTCAGATTGAAAGAAGAAAAGGACAAATATTCTGAAGAGTGATCTCAGCCATTCATTTTGATTCTCTTTAATTCCTGAACATCCGATCATGTCCTTCGAAATCTTGACCCTCCATCTCCCTCAAAATAAATCCTGACCCTTCATGGGGAGCACCCGATTCCTATAAATACCTGCATGAAAAACTGTTCAAGGGACGGGCAAAAAAAAAGAGAGGTAGTTATTATAGCGGAAGAACTCTGAAACTTGATTCAGTTTGTTACTCTGCTACTTTGAAGTTTTGATTAGAAAGACTTTTGAAACTAGTTTTCTGAAGTGTTTTCTTGAAAAGGATTCTGAATACTGGAACTCTACATTTTCAGTTTGTTCATTATCTGGTCACACTCTCACTTTCAGCCCTTTATCATCTCTGTCTTCATTCCCATTATCCAAGCTCAACTTCATTTCACTCGGTTTTATCTTAATTTGATTGCATTTTAGTTAAGCACCCTTCAGTTCACAACGAACGTCAGCCCTCAAGCTAATCAGTCTGCTGTCTTATTACTATTTGTCACCCCGTGGTCATTTCAATAGATTTAGCTCCTTACAGGTAAGAGCTCATATTGCCGTTTTGTTAAGTGTTTACGTCTACTTTTTGCATTTTCTTTGCCTTTTTATGCATGTGATTTTCTCCAAGTTCATTTAGTGCCAAAGAACCTTAAAGAATGTTACTCTCGAGTTTATTTCTTTAGTGATCAGTCTATCATTTTATTAACCTTCGTCGTTTCTGAATGCAAATTTTCTAGTTCCTAGTAGCGTGTAAGTGGTTAGGTAAAATGTAGATAACTGCAACTTACGGGTCTCTTTTAAGAGAGAGAGCCTGAATAACACGTCAGGAAAATAGCCCAACTATTAGGCTGACGTAAACGGCAATTCGGCAAGATGCCATAAAGTGGAATAAAACCAAAGTAAACGAAACAGAATAGATCGGACATTAATAGGTACTGGTAAAGTGACCTTAGGGGAGGTCAGCAAAATTTAGTCCAGCTTCTCTTATTTAGTCACAAAATATCAATTAGTTAAAAGAAGCCTTATCCCCAGCACCTTAGAACGCCAGAATCCTTAGCTTTAGGACCTTATGACATGTAGCTGAAATTAAAATTCGGGAGATCGGAAAGATCCCATTCAGGTTCCTGTTAATTTAAAAGAGATCGGAAGAGAGTTCTTATCCGATTCTCAACTCAAAACTTTAATTAAATAGAGATCGGAGGAGAGTTCTTATCCGGTCTCTAATCAAAATTTTAATAAATATTAAATAGAGATCGGAGGAGAGTTCTTATCCGGTCTCAACTCAAAATTTTAATAAACATTAAATAGAGATCGGAGGAGAGTTCTTATCCGGTTCCAACTCAAAATTTTTAATGACTTAAAAGAGATCGGAGGAGAGTTCTTATCCGATCCTCAATCCTAAATTTTAAATACCCCAAAAGAGACCGGAGGAGGATTCTTATCCGATCTCCTCTCAGAATTTAAGAGAGATCGGAGGAGAGTTCTTATCCGATTCTCACACCTAATTTTAACATACACGCAAAACAAACCCAAAACCAAAAATGATATGCGACGTCAATTCACTAAGGTTGTCTCATTTACTTATGTATCTGGGTGATCCAAATTTAGTGAAAAATCAAATGCTCCTTTAGTCAAAAGGATCAACATGTCCATTCAAGCCCTCCTAACTAATGCAAAATTAAATCTACTTACCCTTATTAAGGGACGAGGTGGGGTGCCTAACACCTTCCCCACCCGTTTACGGACCCCGAACCTAGAATCTCTGTTTTGAAGTGGTTTTATTTCAATTTATCTTCACAAATGGTTTTCTTTAGTTACCCTCAAAACTAAGGTGGCGACTCCTCACTCTTTCCCACTTCGGTGAGTGATCGTCCAGGCGACCGCAAAATCCCTTGCGACAGGTGGTGTTGTACTTATGATTCCAATAATTCTGAAGTAATGGAGGTTAAAATGGTTGATAATAACTTTCCTTTAATGTCTAGCAATGCTACTAATCATGTATTTAAGGTTGCATCTGATGATTCTTGGCTATGGCACAAAAGATATGGCATTATAACTTGAATTCTTTGAAGTTTATGCAATCTCATGATATGATTAAAGACATGCCTGTTATTTTTAGTTATGATGAGGCATGTTCTAGTTATCAATTTGGAAAATTGCATAAACAATTATTTCCTAAGAATCAAGTTAGGAGAGCTACTGAGAAATTAGAAATTGTACACACTGATGTATGTGGCCCTATAAGTGTACTTTCTTTGAGCCAAAACAAGTACTTCATGTTGTTTATAGTTGACTTGACTAGAATGACTTGGGGTGTATTTTCTAAGCAGCAAGGGTCAAGTTTTTAGTGTTTTTAAGAAATTCAAAGCTTTAACTGAGAAGCAAAGTTATTATTAAAAATTTGAGGTCTAATAATGGCAAGGAATACACCTTAAATGAATTTGAAAAATTTTGTGAGGAAGTTGGAATACAACATCAATTATCAGTACCTTACTCACCTCAATAGAATAAAGTTTCCTAGAGAAAGAATAGAACAATTGTTGAGATGGCTATGTGTATGCTGAAAGAGAAAAAGCTACTAAAGATGTTTTGGGCTGAGGAGGTTTACACAGCTGTGTACTTGTTGAATTGACTTCCTACTAGAACAATGGAAAGGAAAAACTCCAATTGAAGCATGGTTTGGATCAAAGCCTTCTGCAAGTCAATTAAAGATCTTTAGATCAATATGCTACATGCTTGTTCACGATGTTAAGAGAATCAAGCTGGATAATAAAGCAGAATTGGGCATCTTTCTAGGTTATGCAGCCACATCTAAGGGTTACAGAATTTACAATGTGAAAACAAAGAAAGTGGTTGTTAGTAGAGATGTCAAATTTGATGAAGGAGCTTATTGGGACTTTGAAAAAGAGCAGGTTGTTGGAGCAAAAAATTCACTTCACCAAAGAGTTGACTTAAGAAGTTCTAGTAATAAATGTGTTGAGTTTGAAAAAGAGTATAACTCTGATGGTGAAGCACATGTTCCTAAGTTTAAGTCTCTTTCAGAGATTTATAAAAGTTATAATTTAGTTGTGTCAGAACCTAGCAACTATAAAAAAGCTTCACAAGTTGAAGAATGGCAACATGCTATGAAGGAAGAAATTGCAGCAATTGAAAAGAATGGAACTTGGGAATTAACTTCCAAACCAACAGGCAAAAATGCAATTGGTGTAAAATGGGTTTTACAGAACTAAAGTAAATCTTGATGGTTCTATTTTCAAATATAAAGCTATACTTATTGTTAAAGGATATGCTTAACAGCCAAGGGTGGATTATAGAGATACATTTGCTCTTGCTGCTAGGCATGATACTATCGGATTACTGTTGTCTTTAGCAGCTTAAAAAGAATGGCAAGTGTTTCACTTGGATTTTAAATCTGCATTTTTTAATGGTTTGTTGACTAAAGAAATTTATGTGCAGCGACCTGAAGGATTTGAGGTACAGGGTCAAGAAGACAAAGTGTATAAGCTAAAAAAAGTTATTTATGGCCTAAAGCAAGCTCTTAGAGCTTGGTATCTAATGATTGACTCTCATCTGGTCCAAAATGGATTCAGGAGGAGTGAGAATGAACCAACCTTGCATGTGAGTGGTGATGGAGATGAATTTCAGCTGATAGTGTCACTATATGTTGATGATATGTTAGTGACTGGTAGGAATTTTTAGTTATTGAATGATTTTAAACTGAAAATGCAAACTGAGTTTGAGATGTTTGATTTGGAGAGTATGAGCTATTTCCTTGGTCTAAAAATTGAGCAAGGTACTGAAGGAATCTTTATATCTCAAAGAGTTTACTCTTGAAATGTTGAAAAGGTTCAATATGGATAAATGCAAATTTGTGGCAATTCCTCCAGTTGTGAATGAGAAACTTAGCAAGGAAGATGGAGTTAAGAAAGCAGATGCTTAAATGTATAGAAGTTTAGTTGGTAGCCTGCTATACTTGACTGCATCAAGGCTTGATTTAATGTATTCAGCTAGCTTATTATCCAGATTTATGAATTAACTAAGTCAAGTGCATTTAGTTGTTGCTAAAAGAATGTTGAGATACTTGAAAGGTACTGTTGATTATGGTATATGGTTTCTAAAAGGAAGACCTGTCAAACTTGAAGGCTATGTGGATAGTGATTGGGCTGGGTGTGTTGATGATTCAAAGAGCACATTAAGCTATATATATTTTTTTTGTTCAGGTCCTTTCTCTTGGAATTCTAAGAAACAGGAGGTGGTAACTCAATCTACTGCTGAAGTTGAAAATATTTCAGTTGCTACTGTTGCAAACTAATCAATTTGGCTTAGGAAGTTGTTGAAAGATTTGGGAATGGAGCAAGGTGAGTGCCCGACCCAACTTATGGGCTGGACTGGAACTAGGACCTGAGCCAGCCTAAAGCTCCCAAGGCTCGTAGTAAGCCTAACTATTCCTCAACCCAATTCTAAGGCCCATTTGGGCCCAATTTCAAGAATTCAACCGGACAGAGTCCGGCCATAAAATGGACCATTCAATGGAGAGTTTTTGACTCGCTCGACCTGTAAACACAATATAAAATAATTTGGGGAGCTTAGCTCACCCTCCACATGCTCATAATATCAAAAATCCAATGGAAACTCAGCTCTTTCATCCAATCTAGTCATACATGCAATTAATAATCTTACAAATTTAACACCATATTATATTACAGACCCAAACTAATTAAAATACTTCTAACACATGCGGAGTCTAAAATTTAACTCAATTGTACAAAATACATTAGATACTACTAATTGACCTGCGAAGAAGAAGAGCAGGTTAGTCACAACAAGTAATAGATGAATAGGAGTAAGCGTTCGACTCAGAGAGTAAAATACTAATTTTAACCACAATTTCTATAGCTATCTAAAGCTAATGCATCCTAAGGAATGGAATGCAACATCATCATAAATTTCATATAATTCCTCAAAATTTAAATAAAATAAAATATTAATATTTACCCATAAAATAATTAATTTAAAAATTAAGAGTGTTAAAGTGAGCCAACCGTTATCTGGTATGATAACAAATCTGCAATTGCCATTGCAAACAATCATGTTTAGTATGGAAGAACTAAGCACATCAAGGTAAAGTTTCATTTCCTAAAGGAAGCTAAAAAGAATTCAGAGATTAAGTTGTTGCATTGCAAGTCTGAAGAACAACTTGCTGATATACTTACTAAAACTTTGACCAAGAACAGGTTTAAAGAGCTGAAGAAAAAGCTTGGAGTATCAAGGAAAAATCTCAAGGAGGAATGTTGATTGAAATGTGATTTTTTCTAGATACTTAATTGCTTAATTATACGCTGAAATTTATACTGAAAATGTATTTTTTTACAGATGTAATTTTACAGCTATATTAGATAACTTTTTACCATATTTGTAGCCATGCTTTGCTCACTTCAGCTGCTGGAGAAGTTAGTTTTTGGTAATTAGTGTAAACAATTCTCTCATGCCTATATTATGAATGAAATTTCAGCTCTCACTTTAGAATGAGAGAAGTTCTACTGCTGAAGATTTTTTATTCTTCCTTTTGCTTGTTTTTTCTCTGTTTTCTGAGTTCATTCTCCGCTCAAAGTTTAACACTCTCAATAAAGCCTTCATGTCCACAGGGCTCTTGAAAATGTCAATTTATTAACCTTCTCTTTCATATTCAAGATGACGCTGTCATTGACAGCAAGATGTGCTTGGTTTTATGAACCTAAACATATAATATTGAAAGTATCAAAGCTTTTTTATTGTCATTTTGGTCCCTCATTCAGTGGCTGCATCTGTCTGGTCTCATTATCTGCCTGTAATGAATCCCTCTTAAGTCTAACTTTGAATGAGATCTCCCATGAAAATATAACCACAACCGTCCAAAGCCGAACAGCAAATGCAAAGAACATTGCGAATTTTCGTCTTTATTATCATCCCTTTATGCATATATATACATATTTGCATTTTCCAAAGTGAAATCATTCCATTCATTCCTCACTATGTCAACTCCAAAAGTCATGTCACCTCTATTTTTTTTAATGCTTTACACTGTAATCGCCAATTGTGACTCCATCTCTCTGTCGTCTGCCGCAGCTCCATCTCCATCACCCTATTCTCTAAGACCTCTTTTGGTTTCCTATGGACCAACCCCCGTTGCACTTGATTGGTCTTCTCCAAGTCCTGCTTATTATTACTCACCTACACCTTCCTATTCTCCACCTGAACCAATTTCTCCCACTTCTCCGGCTTATCCTCCCATGGTTGATGATGAAAATAATGCTCCTGGTGCTTCCCCTGCATACCCGCCATCTGATGTTTCTCAAGGAATCAAAGCAGCCTACTGGCCATCATTCAATGGACTTGAACCTTCCTCTATTGATACTTCATATTTCACCCACATTTACTATGCTTTTCTTTTACTCGACCCTGTCTCCTTCAAACTTAATGTTACAACAATTGATCAAGAAAAGATACCGGAGTTCATAGACACCCTCCGTGCCCGAAACCCTCCTGTGAAGCTTCTACTATCCGTAGGAGGTGCTGATCCAAACCAAACTTCCTACTTCTCAATAATGGCGAGAACCAATCAAACACGAGCAATTTTCATCAATTCTACTATTGAAGTTGCCAGGAATTATGAATTTGATGGCCTTGATTTAGACTGGGAATTTCCTGCTAATGACCAAGAAATGTCCGATTTTGCTTTGTTACTCGAGGAATGGCAACAAGCTCTAGATGATGACGCTAGAACTTCTGCAAAACCACGTCTCCTGCTAACTTCTGCAGTGTACTATTCTTCCAGGTTCACCACATATGGTGATCCCAGATCATACCCAGCACAGGCTATAAATAGTTTTCTTGATTGGATTAATCCAATATGCTACGATTACCATGGGGCATGGGAGAACTTCACCGGCCCAAATTCTGCACTATTTGCTACTAGTAATCTAAGTACTAGTCATGGAATCGGGTCATGGATCGAAGCCGGTGTACCGCCCGAAAAGCTCATAATGGGGCTACCATTATACGGGCGGACATGGAAACTCAAGGATCCGAACATTAATGGGATAGGAGCAGAAGCTGTAGGGCCGGGACCTGGAAATGGGACATTGAGTTATAGCCAAATTTTGGAATTTAACAGTGAGAATAAGGGAACAGTTCATTTTGATGGAGAAAGCGTGTCCTATTATTCAGTTGCTGGGGATGCTTGGATCGCGTATGATGATACCATGTCTGTTGATCGAAAGATCCAATTTGCACGATCACAGGGCTTGGGTGGATACTTCTTCTGGGCTCTTGGTCAGGACAAGGACTGGACTATCTCTAAACTAGGTATGCTTCATTGCTTTTAAAAATATTTAATTTCTTATATTGTCTCTTCTTGCAAGGGAATATTAGTTAATGGCTAAATTTTATTTATTTTTTTGCAGCATCGAATTCGTGGGATTACAAATAAATTTTCACTCCTGATGGATTGTGAGACTTGGAGAAAATATTCTAATATAAGATTGAATAAATTTTTTTGCATATTATTATTATTATTTTTTTATTCTAACTTCATCATTGAGTTGTCTCTAGCATGTTAATTATCATTGATTGTTATTTTTATTATTGTTATTAGTTTCCACTTTCAAGTTTTCTTGAAAATCATTAATAAAAGATCGATTTCCCACTCTCTCCTACAGTAATTTTTATTTAATACAATTATTATATATATAACAATTTAATTATAATTAATAATTATAATCGGATCCATGTGGAACCCATTATAATTAATAATTATAATGAAACTATTAGACATATACTAATTTCATTGTATAATTTCTCATTAGACTATAAATAATAATCCAATAATTAAAATTGGACTGATTTAATTTGAAATTAATTTAATTTTAATTAAATTAAATTAGTTAATATTAAATTAACTAAAAGTGTAAAAAAATTACTAAATTTGATTAAATTCAGAGTCAAAATTGAAAGAACTTTGAGAACTAATTTCAATCCCCTGGAATTAAAAAAAAAATGCCAAATTTGAAGTGTGAACAAGAGAGTCTATGCGCTTGGATTCGACAAGAATTTGGCCGACCTGCATTGTATATAGGCTTGAATTGAATGATTTCTTGGACTTGCATTTTAATTTTTTATTGTGTGGTTTATCATTTGTCATCTTGCAAATGAGTATAATTTAATGAATTTTAACAAAAATTGGAGCTTACTTAAACAAGAAATGTGATTGCCAACTAGTTTATGTCACTAATCAAATTAGCATTTTTGAAATAAATTTTAAAGAGATGACTTTTTATTATTATTCAACAAGATCAATAATTTTATATATAAATTATAATGACCCTCTTAATAATTATAATTATGGTTACATATATATCCAACATCGGAGACATCATTATTAGGCAATAGATTTTCTTGAAATATAAGCATACACAGGGGTCTTATGCTGCTAACATCCAGTGTTCTTTCCCCCTACTTTCATACCACTTGAAATTATGCCTAAGAAAACTCATACGACTCCCAAGAAAGCAAAGGAATCTGAAGATTTTCCACCCAACATGAATCTTGAAGATATCTATATTATATACTGTATAGCAAATTATAAATAGAGTAATAATGGAGGGTTCTCTTTGTCATGCAAAAACTGAAAATGTCCATTTGAATACTATTGGAGAGTCAAAGGATAGTGCGTTGGATAATCATAAAAAAAAAAAAAAAAAAAGCTCATTATCGGGATCTTGCATGTATCCACATTGCGTGTCTAGCTAGCTATGAGGATCACCATTTTATGTATATGTGTGGCTGCAATTGGAATCGATTCGCAATAAACAATCTTTTATCATTAAATTTTATTTCATCTAAATTTATAAATAATTAAAAGATTAAAAATTAATTAATAATGAATATTATAAAACAATATAATTATAATTTTAAAGTATTGTCATTAGACTCCAAAAAATTATTCAACTAAATAATGCTTCATTAACTTCAATCAATAATGTAAATATCATGAAGAAATGGGTAGCTACGTACTAGGAATGAAGCAGAGGCATGCATGATATAATATATATAGTGTCATCTCAAGTCATGGAGCACTGAGCAGTAATGGGAGATAATGAATGATTAAAGGAGAGTTAAAAAGGCACTTAGAGGCGGCCAAGTGATGAGAACCTCATAATGTAGAGGAGAAACATCACATCATCTAGAGTCTTCTCCACTGGGATACCACACTCATAGTAGTGGGCATTCAAGTGCTTCCCCATTTGCCACCTTTTCTTTCACTATATATTCCACTGCCTGGCTGTGTTTAATTTCTTCTTCATTCTTTCCCTTTCTCCCCACCAACCTTCCCAAAGTTATTTTGCCGGAGAGAGTGTAAAGCTCTCTCTCTCTCTCTCTCTCTCTCTCTCTCTCTCTATCTGCATGCATGCAAAGTGCCCTTGCATGGTTGCGACTATGATATGATAACTTTCTCAAAGTGGTGACCAAGAAATTGTTGACAGCAAAGAATAATAATAATTCACATACATTAATTGCACAATAATATATATTTATAAAGGGCTTAGTCTGTCTTATTAATAATAAAATATTAATATTTTAATATAAATAAAATAAATTTCAATTTAAGAAATGAATTATAACATAGAAAAGATAATATGACAATTTTTAGTAAGGTATATAAAAACTAGTGGAATTTTCACACTGCGTGAGTACAGACAATTATTAAAATTATGCTTATAAATTATGTATTTGATAATTTAATTGAGAATTAGTTTTTTAATAAACACAAAAAATATAATTTTGTTTCATATAATTTAGTATTTAATCATTATAAAAACTCTTGAATTTAATTCCTCCTTTTTCATATAAAGAAAAAAAAATCTCTTTTCCCTCTCTTTCCACGGATCCCTCTGTCTATGATCTCTGTCATCAACATTTCTAGGTCTCCTCCATTAAAACAATCAACATTCATCCTCCATCTTAAAACAGATTCAGTAATGTCTAAATTCTCTAAATTCAACAATGAAATCACTATCTCAAAATCCTCAATCAGAGAGAATCACTAATGAAACCCACTGAAACTCAACAATGAATTGATAATAATCATAAAGGCACGAACTTCCATTCTGATAGAAATTAAGCAATAAGAAAAAGACAAACAGAATCCCCATGAATACTAGCTATTCTTCATTGATTTGTTCAACAAAGTATTAGAGAATAAAGTGCCTACAAGATAAGCCCATATGACGTCGTAAAAATGTGTGCTTATCGACAAATACCATACCTACAAAAGGCCAAATTTTGAATTAAATAATGCCACAGCTCTTCCAAAAGGATATTCTGCAGATATTTCAACAGTTGTCATAAAGCTTTCTGCACTTTTTAAGCTTCTCACAACTTTAATTTTCATACTCCCGTTTTCTATTAGGTAAAATAACCATCTAGAGAAAGAAAATATATTAAAATCATCAAGATGCACCAAACTCTCCATCGAATTCCTTCCCAGTATCCTCTGGCTCCAATCCTACACCAACTCCGTAGATCAGCTAATGGAACTCTAAAACTTCACTCAGCCGGAAAAAAGAGTCAAATTGTTGGGGGTTGTAGTCGACAGAATCGTAGTTATTGTCTTTTAATGTGTGAGGAACTGACTCATCAAATGAGTCTGAAGGGGTAGATGTAATTGGTTTGCGAAGGTTAGACTCTAACAGTATGCTTATTTGCGGAAACTAGAAAATCATTTTTTACTTTTTGAAAAACAAAAATTATGAAATACACATTCGATCTGTCAATACCTTCTTGTTTCTAAACATAAAAAATTGTTGATGTCTTTTTATAATTAAAAAATAAATAATATAAAATACATTTAATGACTTATTTTATTGTTAAAATTTTTAATCTGTTATTTATTTATTTTATATTAAAATAAATAATTTTTTAGCATTGTGAAAAAAATTAAAATAATTATTTAATTTTAATTATAAAAGTATAATATAATTTTAATCATAAAAAGTAATTATTTTCCATTTGAGAAATAGTTGAATAAGAAAATTATTGTAATAAAGAAAAATAATGAAATAAAGTTTGAAATTGTTTTTAAAATTTTAATTAAATTTTAAAAAATTAAAAAATTAAATTTTTTGAGTTCTCCATTTTAAAACTAACACATTTAAATATGAAACTTTTATTTTTAAATTTTCTAGAAAATTCAAAATTTCTACAGGTGAACCAGCCCTGACTTTTTCTGCTTCAGTCATTAAATGTCAATAAATCTGCTTGCTGTTTTTCATCGGCATCATCCATGGATACCTAGCTTAGATTTCTTGTTCTTTTTCTTGTAAGATTTACTCTATTTTGATCTTTATTTATTTGATTTCTGATCATGATTTAAATACATTGATTTTTTTTCTTGGATGCTCATCTATTGTTGTTTCAATTTGTGATTTGGGACATGATACATACCTTGAGATTGAATCGATGCCATAGTTTGAAGGCGGTCATATGTATGAGGGAGAGGTTGGCCGAAGAACAAAAAAAAAATTAGAGTGAATAGGTGAGAGGCAAAGACATGAGATGATATAACCAATAACGGTGAACTTTTCTTACTATTCGATACATGTAAGATCATCTATTAAATATATGACCTGTGAACAATGAGAGGCCTGAGAACAGAAAAAAAAGAAGAAAATAATAAAAGGCCAAAAGGTTAAGAGTGAGTGGGTGAGAGGCAAAGAAATGGAACGATATGACCAATGGCGATAAATTTTTCTTACTATCCAATAGTACATGATCGCCTATTAAATACATAAGTCTCACATGATTATGTATTCAGTTTATAATGAATCGAATTTAAATAAAAATTTCTCGGAACAGATCATTGAAAAATAATAAAGAGAGAAAAGAAATAAAAAATTTTGGAGTTTAGTACTATTATTTTCAATGAGTTTTATATTATAAATTAAAATTTAAAGATAATATATTATTGAAAAAAAACTAAAATTTAAAACTGATCGGTAAATTTACTCAAAAATCATCGAACACACTTAGTGTAATCGGTCCCTAGTTCCCCATCAACGTTGATAAATCTAACATAGAATTTCCGACATATGGGAAAATTATGGATATTTGAACTGCGTGGCTTTTCAACATTTTCCTGTCTGATAACTCTCTAAAGTAACGGGGTTTATCTTTAGGCACTATAATCAAGAGGCCTTTTTAAGCTTTGAAAGATTAATAACTATCAAAAAAGAATAGAAAAACAGAAAAGTTAGAGCATGCGAGTCAAGCTATCGCAATCGTAGATGCCTTTTGGCTTTGGGGCCACTTGGATTATGCCTACAATTTACTCTACATCTACGCTTCTCATTTCCAAAAATTATAGAAAAAGACACCACATGTACATATATATAAATATTCATTTATTAATCTCTCTATGCTTTTAGAGAGAGAATTTTCTCTCAACTCTCGGTAGTCTTTAGTGTCTTTTTCTTGGTCAGCTAAGGACGTTCCTCTGTTTGTTTCCCTTGCCCTTTGGAAAAAGGGAAAATGATGGTTTTTATTCTCCTTGGCTAATTATGAGTGACTCTCCCTCATTTAGCTGTGGTTGTTGTGTAAAGATTTTGAGGTGATGTTATTTACAGGTTGAAAAACATTGAGAGAGTATACAGGAAACTTATGCTAGCTGGCTGCACATGTTATAGGGCAATGGGAGAGTTTGGTTTGTAAAGGAGTCCGCAAGTATGATCGCCATTTGCCGATCCAAAGATATGAAAGACTAAAACGCTTTGGACTTTTGCTTGCGTTGCCTTTCTTTCTTCTAGTAGACGTCGATTGGCTAGCTTGCTCGGTTTTGAGGTCCAACGGAATAAGAGTGCTATGACCCGACAATTAGTTAAACATGGGGCTTATGTGTTTTCAATAACAAGCAAGTGCCTTTGTCGATGCTTGAAGCTTTTGGCTCTTCTCCTTGTTTCTGCTCCAGTCCTGCCTCTAGTTTTTTGATGATGAGGCGATGAATTTTTTTGATGGTATTAGTTTTCTGTAGGTTGGTATCAGAGTCACTATGCTAGGTGTGTGAATGTAGATAAAGGCTAGATTGTAGGCCTTTTAACCTTTATATTTTCTTGTGTACTTGTTTTCTGGAATGAATCATGAAATGCAATTTTTATTTGTAGATATTTCATTTAAATAGATACAATAAATTTTATATAAATAAAAGAGAGAATTATATACATCAAAATAATCGAATAATTTTCCATTAATTTTTACTTCCCATACCATTTCATGCGTTAATAATGTCATTCACCCTTTACAATCAATTTTTATATCAAACCATATTATGATTGATCTACTATTTAATGACGCACATCTCTTAAAATATTTGTGATAAAATATTTTAAACCAATTTAAACGTATTAAAAATAAATACTAAAATCACATTATAAATTAATTTTATATATAAAATCATTATAAACTTTTATTACTCTCAAAAACCCAAAAATAAAAATGAAAAAAAATAAGAATTGGTAAAAAAAAAAAAAATAAATAGAAGAAAAAAAAAGAGAAGTGCCAAACTAATATCATGATTATTCAAAGTCAACCTTAGTATGCTTTGTTTGGAAAATAAAAAAATAAGGCAAAAGAAAATGATCAGGGAAGGGGAATGTGAGAACAAGAGATTATAGTATTTTCCTCCTTTATTTAAAAGCAAGGGAAAATGGAGGGAAAACAAATAGGGAATTAATTTTTTTTTATTTAAAAAAGTATAGAAATTTCCGATTTTAATCTTAAAAATATAATTTGTGGATAAAAATTAAATATAAAATAAGGATAAATATGTAGTTTGCAACTAAATTTTAATTCGTCATCTCATTTTGGAGAGAATGGAATATGTGAACCGAGGTGAAACGTATCCATTACTTTTTCTCCATTTTCGTTGTGTCCCAAACAAGGAAATGGTGTCACTGTCACAATCCACAAACAAGGAAAAATAGATATTTAATTGAATAGAATTTTACTGAGTTTAAATAATATATAATTAAATTTTAAAATAAATTTAATATTAACAAAAAAATATATTTATAACAAATTCAAGTGAATTTAAATTTTATGGTTGATCTATTATTTAAATTTATTAATATAAATAATTAATTAAATATAAAATATATTTTATAATAATATTTATAACTTTTATGCATGTAATACAGTTGTGAATGTAGACCAGAGTGGAATTTATAAAATTATTAATTTTTTTTTAAATATAAATTAATAATAAAAAATATATTTCATGTAAATAATTAATTTAAATATATGAGCCTAAATAAGTGACATTATTTAGATAATAATAATAATTGAATTTAAAATAAATTTTAAAAATTTAAATAAATTTTAATTTAAATTTAAATAAAAAATACCATATCCATTACCATTTAAAAAAATCATATATTTTTTTTACAATTAACTAATAATATATACTCGAATCGAAATTTAAAAAAAATATAGTGAGAATTGAGTGGATCATTGACCACCTCTAATATTTGGTTCTTTGTTTCTGTGCAAAGGCCAAAAGCTAAGAACCAGACAAGGAGCAAAAGAGCCGAACAAAATCGCGTGGGAAGTACGCGCAAGTAAACCAAATTTGGTAAAAGAAATCTTAACAGTGAAATTTGTTCAATCAGAATCACCGTCCAAAATGTAGTTCCCATATTCTCTCTCTTTTTCATGGTTAAGGCAGTAGCAACTAAACTTAATTGTTCTATTTTTTAGTCCTTTTTCTCTCTAATCCATATTCCACCTTCTTCAATTCGCAATCTTTAATCACTTTCTCCCTCAAATCTCTCATTTTTTCAATCTCTGTGTTTGTTTTAGCTTCTGGGTTTTGTTCAAATCTGAGCTTCACAGCAGATACTACTATCATTTTATTCTCTTTTATTCCTTTGTCAAATTTTATTCGACAAAAATGACTGTAGAGCAAGGAATTGGACAACCTAGAGACCAGTTTCCCATTGGCATGCGGGTTTTGGCCGTTGACGATGACCCTACTTGCCTCTTGCTGCTAGAGACCCTGCTTCGTCGATGCCAATACCATGGTTTCTTCTTCTTCTTCTTCTTCTTCTTTTTTCCTTCATCCTCGTTTTTTGTTGTTTCAATCACTCGTTTATGAGTTTTTGGACTTGGGTGTTATGCATTCTTGTTATGATTTTGTTGTTGTTTGTTGGTTGGCTAATTTGGTGATTTTGTTCTTCATTTCGCAATTTATATATTTTCTGCGTGAAATATGAAATCTGTGCCCACTATTGGCCTAATTGAACTTCTCTCTTGTTTTCACTCCCATTGTTTTCCTCTAAAGGGTCTTCTCTATTCCATTTTAGGGTCTTCTCTATTCCATTTTCTTTCTTTTGCGATATGGGCCCTTAGATATGCATCTACTTTAACAAGATTTTATTCTTCATCATTGTGATAGAGTTTACAGTTGCGCTTTTGAATCTTCACTGTCTCTCACTAGCTATAATTATTGAAACTGTAGGATCTACTGAGTTGATTGCACATCTACAGTTGGTTTTTTGGTTCTCTGGAGTTAGAATTTTATTTTTCTTTTTTGCCCCTCGTTTTAAAGTAAAGATTTAGATTCATTCTCTGCTTAAGTTTCCAACATCTCATGATTTATTAGGCTTGACTCATTACTGATATGTTTTCTTAATAATCATGTACAAATCACTGCTTTATACTTATATGTTTTAATTGATTATGGTGCTTGTGGATTTTGATAATTTGGTTTTATTCAAAATGAATTATGGACTGTGCAGTTACCACGACAAGTCAGGCAATTGCAGCATTGAAGATGTTGAGAGAAAACAAGAACAAGTTTGACCTGGTTATCAGTGATGTGCATATGCCAGACATGGATGGTTTTAAATTGCTGGAGCTCGTGGGGCTTGAGATGGACCTACCTGTCATAAGTAAGCCAAAAACATTACACATGGTCTTTTCTTGGTTTTGTTGATTGAAGATGTGTTACAGATTCTACACGTTATCATTAAACTTTCAGCAAACAATTAAAAATTTTTCAATTTTGTACCATTTCTGAATTTGCAATATTGTTGACAAGTTTAGTGATTCCTCTATTAGTTTGAATAAACCCATTTTGTAAGTTGATTCCAAAGCTGAATATTAGAACTGTGTTCTGTTCAGTTTTATGATTTGGGTGAACGCATTTGATTATACAAACACCTTTGCAGCATGAGGTTGTTCAACCAGGGCATGATCCTAATTCAAATGTTGAAATGTCTGCTGCAGTGTTGTCGGCAAATAGTGATCCAAAGCTTGTGATGAAAGGGATTAGTCATGGAGCTTGTGATTATTTGCTGAAGCCTGTTCGAATGGAGGAGTTAAAGAACATCTGGCAACATGTAATTAGGAGAAGAAAATTCAATAACAAGGATAGGAATCACTTTGACAACCAAGACAAGCTTCATCATGGAAGTAGTGAAGCCACAGCCGACCAGAAGCTTAATAAAAAAAGGAAGGACCAGAATGAAGACGAGGATGAGGATCGTGATGATAATGAACATGAAAATGAGGATCCGACAACCCAAAAGAAACCTCGGGTTGTTTGGTCAGTAGAGCTGCATCGCAAGTTTGTTGCAGCTGTTAATCAGTTAGGCATTGACAGTATGTCTTCAACCCTTTATCTGAAAAATATGTTTTGAGGTTTTGAAGTTATGTCATACTCAACTGTGTTGTGTGTGCTTGCATGTGTGCATTTGCAAGTATGTGGACATTTGCTTTTCCTCCCATCATCTTGTACAGATCTAATGACTATTATTTTTTTAAATAGATTGGGGGATAATATGTGATCTCTGATATTTTTATTCCATTTCCATTGTTTGGTTTTCACCAATCAATTCAACCAAAGCAACCATACAAGTCAATAACTAATTCTCAGAGCTATAGTTGTCATAGTTAATCTATTTATGGATGAATCCTATTATCTTGCTATCATTGTTATAGTTTTGTATTTTCAAATTTTTCTTGTTTTCATGCAGAAGCTGTCCCTAAAAAGATTCTCGATTTGATGAATGTTGAAAAGCTTACAAGAGAAAATGTTGCGAGCCATCTACAGGTATATACTTACACCCCCTGCCTCAATTCAATATAAAGTAATAGTTTGCTCCTGGTAGTTAATTACATTTTGTGATTGCAGAAATATAGGCTTTACCTTAAAAGGATCAGCACTGTTGCAAATCAGCAAGCTAATATGGTGGCAGCGTTAGGCAGTACAGATTCTTCGTATTTGCAAATGAGTTCTGTGAATGGACTTGGGTTCCCCAATTTGGCTGGAACTGGGCAGTTTCATAATGCAGCTTTCAGATCTCTCCCACCAAGTGGCATGCTTGGTAGGTTGAATTCGCCTGCTGCTCTTGGTATGTGTGGTCTGCCTTCTAGTGGAGTGATTCAAATAGGTCCTTTGCCAACCCCAGGCCACTTGACTAATTGTCAGAGCCAATTTCAGTCAATTGTGCATACTGGAAATGATGGGAATGTGCTTCAAGGGATGCCGATGTCATTGGAAGTTGATCAAATACAACCTAACAAGGGTGTTACCTATATCAGAGAACTTCCTACTGATGTTAATAATACAACTACTTTCTCTGTTTCCAATGGTTTCCAGGATGCAAAAATAATGGCTAGCAGCTCAAACAGTGCTTTCCTTGGTGTTTCAAACAAACCCTTGATGTTAGAAGGGAGTGTTCAAGAGGTTCAAGATGGCCGACAATTTGGAAAACAATCTTCTCTTACTGTGGCCTCTTTAGATTCAGGATTTTCTTCCAATTTTTTGGATCATGGTAGATGTAATGACAGCTGGTCAAGTGCTGTTCAGTCAACAGGTGACCAATCGAATTCTTTTGGCATAAATGACTGTTTCAAACAAGCTACCCTGCTTCCTAGTAACATCAGAGATAGCATGTCAACAATGGCTTTGCAAAGTGGGAATAATCCTTCTCAAGTCTCTTCTATTTCTACAGTGCCAATTCACTTGCAGGACTCTAAGGCAGATTTACAGTGCCAAATAGCTTCAATTAGAAGTAATACCAGACAAATAATTAATAATGCCCCACAAGGGTGGGATGACCAGAGCCAGAGGCGAGATGCCACTTACCACTCAAATGCCGAATGTAGTTCAATAAACTCTGTAATTCCTAATCATGGCACTGGGAGTCCTATGGGCCAGAGTTTGGACCCAAATAATGCAATTTTCCAGAAAACCAAGAGCTTCAATTCAACAAGGCAATCAGATATTGTGGATCCATTTCTGTTGAAGCACAATGAGGTTGACAATTTGGCAATGGAGACCCTGATGAGTTCAAATGATGGATATGTGATAGGCCAACAGAAGCCACAGGGTAGTTATTTTTCTAATAATTTTGGCTCCTTGGATGATTTAGAGAGTGTAATGGTGAAACAGGTATGTTACCATATCCATGTGCAACTGTGAATTCCTGTTGAGACTTCATTTCCTGTGTCATATCTTGGCTATAAATTGCATAACATTTCCAAGCTTCCACTTAATCCATGCCAGTGCTCAAGGTACAAGGCCAATAAAAATTTTCTAAGTGCCTTAGCAAGTGCATTCCAATTTTCAATTAATTTAAGCATTAACAGTGAATCATTCAAGATTCTAGCATAATCTAACTGAAGTTTAGCAGGCTTCAGCTTGTGTAATGACAAGTTGATACAGTTTTACGTGGATAAATCTTCACTTGTGGGTAATTGAAAGAAATTTATATGTGTATACTATTTTTCTTTAATTTAGGAATGACCGCAAAATCTGTCTTTAACCTGTAGCTGGTGTTATTACATTTAAGTGCTTTGGTTCAGTTATTGTTATGAATGCTAATGCAATTTCTTTTTTTTCTTCACATTCCTTAGGCAGTAGAAGTGAATCATTCTGACCTCACAAAGTATCAGTTTCTTTTTTACAAACCTTTTGACTGCATAGTTATCTGTTTCTTTTCCTGTCAGTTGTCAATTGACTTGAGCATACTTACGGGATTGTTCCACTAACATAGTGAAAGCTGTGGATTATCATCTATGGTTTCTTACAGTTTGCCTTAAAAGCCTGCTCAGTAACTTTTCAGCCTTAAGCTGCATAATTTTTCCAATTCTGCTTTGTTATCTAACATGTATTAATATTATAAACTTTATAATGTAGTTTATAATTGCTCTATGGGATACAATTAAAATCTGCATTATGCAATTTCATAAGAGTTATTTATTTATTTATATTTTTGTGAATTAAATTTCTTGTTATATTCTGAAAATATGGCATGAGCATTGAGGCTTGCATGTCTTTTGTATGTTAAATTTGGCTATGCCATTCTGAGTTAGCGATGAATTGTGCATGTATCTTGTTTAATATTATTGTTCAGGAGGAGAATGACTAATCCAGAGAATGTAGAGGGTCCATATTCTTTGAACATCATTCCATTTCCTTTGTAGGGACTTATCCTGTTCTTTCATGAACACACTATCTGCTTGGCTGTTCTTGAATTTTCTGCAAGCAAGCCAAAAATAGAGTTGTCATTGTATCATACCATCATTGTTACAGTGAGTCTATTTGAAATATATTGGGTATACTATAGAGGAAACCTATCAATTTCTTCAAGGCCTCCCAACTGTACAGCTTTAGACACTATGGCCTACATAATTAGGTATATCAGGTGCCCCTATAATTTCTTGGAAGCTTGCCAAATGTACAGCTATTGCAAACACATCCTACTCGAAATATATTCCTAGGCATCAGTAGTATTATTACCTGGTAATATATATATATATATATATATATATATATATATATATATATATAGAGAGAGAGAGAGAGAGAGAGAGAGAGAGAGAGAGAGAGAGAGAGAGAGAATTGAATTGCCCTTGTAATGCCTTTATTTCAATGTAGTGAAATTACTGTCCATCAGATGATTGTTGATTTTTGCCAATAGCTAATGTGGTTTTTTGAAAATGTAACCCTAAACCAACAGAATGGAGGAAATGGATCCATATAACGAATCCTAACTAGATGGGGATTGAGGCCGAGTAAGGTAGCTAAACATCCTATTTATTTAGTTCTTCCCCCACTTTGGGCATTGTACATGCAATCCATCAGCTGCTACTCTATTAATTTTGCCAAGTACTCCTGTGAGGCTTGAAGCAATCATCTATTTTCCCTTCGATTATACTGGATAGCGTGATTTATATCCATCCACACGCCAGGATAGATTGATTTACATCTATGCTCAAATAATTATAGTAATTTTCATTCCTTACAATATTTTTAGTGGTTAGTGCAAGTGTTTAGTCATCTTGGTCTCAATGCCATTTTTTGTTGAAAAGTTCTTGGTATAGACAATTTCTACATTCTTTTGGTATATATATACAGTTGGAAAGGGTGAAAATTGCTTAGTTAATCGATGCCACATGTCTTTTCACTTATGACTTTGGCATGGGGCATCCAAATAATTTAGCCATTGCCAACTGTATACCTACATTGAAAATGAATAGACATTATCTACATATAGTAGTGCTTTTTTTTGTCCCCCTTTTATCATTGGAGAATGTCTCAAATTACCTTGCTTTGTGATAATCATTATGTGGCTTTGATCTCTTCATCAGCTTGTCTTGGGCATCTGCTAACACGAATTTGGTGATGCAGGAGCAAGAT
The DNA here is from genome assembly GCF_030052815.1 of Hevea brasiliensis. NCBI lineage: Eukaryota > Viridiplantae > Streptophyta > Magnoliopsida > Malpighiales > Euphorbiaceae > Hevea > Hevea brasiliensis. The sequence goes on along the minus strand of NC_079503.1, from coordinate 1,363,274 downwards.
AAGGTGACAATAACAGAAGAAGAATTTGGGTTTGGTTCTTATTCTCTTAGGACGTGCATGTAAAGCAGTTTTTTGCTGCCAGAATCTCCAAGAGAGAAGGATCTGCCATAGAATCACGTTTTCCTTGTGTAATTGATACTTCATTGATCTGTGATTTCCATTTCTAGTTTTTCCCTAGACAACTCTATGCTACTAGCAGTTGTTTTTATTTCAGCAGAGCGAATGTTTCTAGCTGGTTGAACAGTTTCAACTTGTGAAAATTTCCAAGAGCGTTTTTGTTTTTGAACTATAGGAAATGCATCTTCTTGATCATGAGCCCAGAGTTTTTTGCTTGTTTTTACATGCTTCTCCTTAAGCTTGAGATTATCCGAGGACCCACATTAAAGAGAAGGAGCAGTATTTGACCTAGAAAAGCACCTCTTACTATTATGACAAGAAATGGGATCTGGATTACCTCTTAACAAATGGCAGTTCCTTATTATGTATCATGTATCTAAAAACTAGCTTTTCAACAACTGAGTATGACATACCATTATTACAACCTGTGGTAATCATTTTCTTATAATCTTCACTGCCTCCTAAAGTCCATTACCCATCTCAAGCAAAAAGGGCAAGTTAATTACTAAACAAAGATATAAGGAGGATGCTTCAGGTTTATAAAAGATTAATGAGGAAGTAGTGGGAGAAAGCATCCAGGGCCTGTGGAGGTAAGCCAATCCTCACATCAATACCTCTGAAGTCGATTGGATTCTGCATAAAGTAAGCAGCCTGAGGGAATGGAGAGACAAGAGGACAAGCATAGGCTGCGTCTCCCTGTAGAAAATTAACCTTGTGAAATGGCATCCTTGTCCAGTCAGAAACCAATGTGAGCTCATTAAGAGGAGGGAGATTAGCTTGGGGTCCATCAAGTGCCTCCATATATGCTTTCACATAGTCACTGTTGACAGAGTTCTTAGCTTGTTTTATCTTCTCTATTATCGCTTCATGGCTTTCTACTTCCAGTTCGCCGGCTCTTATTGAGACTGATGCCAGAACATAAGCATTGCCACTGAAACCTTTAGGCAGTGAGGGCACCATCTTGTTCCTTGCGTCCACGGCAAATTGCAGGCACACCATTCTTTCCTTCCTCACTCCTAAAGCCTTGGTCCTGACCTGAGTTAGATGATCAACAAGTATGATTTTTATAGCACAACACTATTTCGAGATTTTTTTTATAACCCAATTATTAAGATTCAAAGGAATTAATCTCCTTATTTATTGAGAAATTTTTTTTCCTTTTTTCATATGTTTGGATGATTTGGAATAGAGATTTGGATTTAATTTTTTATTTAAATTGTTCAATAAAAGTTGACTCATTGTTTAATTAGTTAGATTAATATTAAATTATTGATATGGTTAAAAACTCATTTATGAAGTGGATTTCAAATATGATTTCTCTATCAAACCTTTAAAATCCACACTCAAATGATTTTTCCCCCTTTTTAAACCTAACTTCAACCCATTATTCTAATCAATTAAAGTAAACCTTCACATTATCAAAATTCATGACTTATATTTCAAATTTTTTCATCGCTAAAAGCTAAATCATTTGACACCTGATGCATTAAAAAATAATGCACTAATTATTCATAAAATAAAAAGTAATTGAAGCTTAAATTTAATTAATATAAAATAAAATTCTCACTTTTGTGAATGAAGGTATACATATAGTGGATGCACTCAATAATTTGCTCATTGATATACTTATTTTGTTGATAGAAAAACTAAAAATACATCCCTTCTGTCTAGAAGTTTAATTTATATATCTTCAGCTATCAATTCGACTAATTCTATTTTTTTTTTAAATTCATTTAATTCATATTAAAATTTGAACTTGAGACCCTATGAATTTAAAGATAACTTACCATTGAGCTAAGCTAACTCAATGGTCAACCAATTCTAATTAGTTAACTCTTTTAATTTTTGGAGAAAAACATCTAACTATCTTCAAAATAAGGAAAAAGAAAAGAAATTAAGGTCTAAATGTCCAATGTATAAGCGCATGACTATCAAGTCTCTAAATTATTGCATTCTAATGTTTCACAAGATAGATCATCCACATTAAAATTGGAAGATTCATTAAAAAAAAAAAAAAAAAAGAAAATATCTATCCTATTCATCCAATTTATTGTTTGATCGATTTCTAATGCTTTCAATTTCAGTTGAATTTTATTTTATTTTTATCAAAGTGACTTCCTGCAATAAATTCAAAATAATAATCACATCATGTATATAAAGATGAATTTTAAAACTGAATTCCTTAATGATTTCTAAGTTTTCATGACTTGTCACTTAGATTTGATAGCAATAGTTTGGAGATTTAGGAGGAAATAAAAAAAAAAAAAAAATTAAAAGCTGTCTAGCAAACCAAAAATCAAATATAAAGCCAAGAAAATCTTTCTTGCTTCTCCTTTTTACAGCTAATTTGGAGAATGATAATGATGTTACATTTGGTCTTAGATTCTATTAATTTGCATATCTGAAATGTAATTGCCAACCTCATAGTCCTCGTAGACCTTTATATATATATATATATAATCTTTATTTCTTTTCCCTTTCCTGTTTTAGGGTACTTGTTTCTTGTCTTGTCCCCTGCTCACATGCAAGGCTAGCTTTTGATTTTTTTTTTTTTTGGCAAAGTTTATTAATATGTTAGCATGTATCATCTGATTAAAACCGAACATCTGACCACCCTTATAAATCCGACCTATGACAACATATACCAGGTGAAAAAACTTGGAAGTAAATCTCGGTATAAAAAGGGCTATGGGTAGGGTTTTACAGATTAATTTTAGCTTAAACTTTTTTGTCTCCCATATGATAGAAAATCACTGCGTTCATGATGCATGTTAACTTTTATAAGGAAGTTAAAAGTCTCCTATATCTGAACTAAAATCACCGTGTTCATTCTATTTATCAAATTCTCATCTTTTCTTTTCCTTTCATCAGGTTAAATCAGTAAACATAAAGACAGAAGAAGGAATTGCTTATAAAGGAAAAGAACTTAATTAATTTACCTTCCATAGATGAGCTGCGAGTAGCTCAAAAGATGAACATGATGAGAAGCTGCTGCCTCTCTTCTCTCCCAGTACTTTCCTCTTCAGGTTTTCTATCATCGTACCACTCAGATGAAAAGTCTTTAGAAGGTAATTAGGGTTTCGATCTCCAAACCGCCCGTGATGTATAGCAAGATTCTGATGATGATCAGCAAGCGTTTGTTGTATCAACTGATATAGATGATCTATTGCTGCTGCTCTCGTTGTGTTGGATTTTTGGGCGTGGCAATTACCCACCTGTACCAGTGGCCCTCTTTCATGGACTGGTTTTTGAAACTCATACCTACCCTTTTCTTTCATAGTTGCAGAATTACAAGCCCATGCACACAGAAAATTAAAGGTGGCTGGTCCATCAAATAAGGAGTGGCTTGCGCCTACGCCCACTGAGTAGCCTCCACAGCCAAATTTTGTCACCTGTATAAGGCATATGATCATCAGTTGATAAAATAAATTAATGATCTAACACCTTAATTACAAGACTTGAGTCGAACGTTAGGAGATGCCCTAAATAATATACGTAGTAAGTGGATATTGAAGAGAAGAATTATATGAAACCCTAGTGAAGAAACCTAATAAACTAGTAAGATATTAAGATCTCACCTCCATATATATATATATATATATATATATGAAAAGTACACACGCACGCATACACTATTCCCACCTGGGCAACAACCAAGGGCATCTCAGAGAAATTTCCATTGAAAACAGGTTTATAGACCAGATTTTCAAAGAATTCATTGTACTGCGAGAGGTCTCCAAGGTCTGAGATCTTTACTTGCGTCACTGCCTCACTTAGAACTGCACCCTCGTTGTTGCACCAAAGATTGAGCTTTCCATCATTTGGATTCAAGTTCAGCCTACCTGCTGCAGGGTACCAGATGGACAAGGTCTCTTCCAAGCCGGATTTCAAGCTGCTAAAAACTAAGTTGAGCGACAAGTTGTCATAAGCATGAGATGGCTTATAAAAGAAAACCAAGTACATAAGTAAAGGACACTGCCTGTCCAAGCTAGAGAGGTTGAGAATTCTGTGAGGGTGAACGGTTTTTGGATATACGGACGCCCTCTTTGTAACAGTAACTATTGGTACATAATTTTCATGTTGAGTGGCCATGAAAATTAAAATGGAGATAGCTTAGCGTTAGCTTCTTGTTTCGGGTCTTGTGTGAGTTAAAGACTGAGAGGGGAGAAGGGTGTCGAATTATAGAGCGAAGGAAGTGATGAGAGAGCTACTAGATTCCTTGGAGCTAGCCAGCCTATTATAAGTCTCTTTATGGATTTATTTTATTCCGATATGTTTTAGGTAATCGAGTTTTGTCATTATTAGTTAGTTTTTTTTATATGCAAGATGAATTTTATAGATGAAAATTTAAGGAAAATTTTTTAATGGATTTTTTTCATTATTAGTTAGTTAATCCCTAAATTTCAACTATTTTCTAAAGTTTGATTCGTTAAACTAAATAGCCTTTTTTCTATTTTTCTCTACCACATTATGCTAGTCAAGCAAGTTAAATAGAAGAGGGGAAAAAAACATTATTCATATAATACCCCTACACTCTTTTCCTATCACTCTTTTCTCTATTGAGTCTCTCTCCCGTTTATGTTTCTCCTCTCTATCTCTTTTCATCCCTTCTCTCTCTCTCTCTCTCTCTCTCTCTCTCTCTCTCTCTCTCTTTGTGTCTCTCTCTCTCTCTTCCTATTTGTCTTTTTCTCTCACCTTTTTTCTTTCTCTCCCTCTTGCTCCATTTTTCTCTTTGCTCTTTCTCTTCCTCTATTTCTGTCTCACCATTTCTCTCTCTCTCTCTCTCTCTCTCCCTCTCTCCCCCTCTCTCTCTCATAGTAAATACATTAGTTAGTCTTCTCAATTTTTTACTACTACACTATAAAGGGCGTCTTCAACTACATGAGTAAAAGCCCTCTCATCAAAATACAAAAATTTCTTCCTTTTAGATTTTATATCATTTTTTCAACTTAAACTGAAGCCTCTCTCTTGATGGGACTGCAATGGGCAAGAGCCCCTTATTAATGGATAGAGTTAAATCCTCAACAATTGGCAAAACTCCTCTACAATGGGCAACAGTCCTACACTATGAACTAAAAGCCAGTCTCTCCTATGGGCAAAGCCAGTCTCTCCAATGGGCGAAGCCACTCTTTATGGGCAAAACTAAATAATCTTTCCACGATACTTTTATTTATAGTGTTAATTCCTCAGTCCTAATCTAATTAAAAATCTCATTCAATTTTGGAATAACACTAAAATAGGAGTTCTACTCTATATAGAAAATCTCTCACTCAAATTAGGAAAATGGTCTTCTAAATCCACTAGAATTTTGGGTCATAAATCTAACAATCTCCACCTTGAAATAAAATCCATCAACCATTGCATACCTCAAATTCTTGGGTGTCATTAAATCATCAAATCTCTATGATCAAGCTTGAACCTTTCAAATCTTCAATTCTTCGATCTTTATCTTGGGTGTAACTTACTTCTTTCTTTACAAAATTTTTGCGTTAACAATTTTCTTAATTTTGCATCAAGAGCTCTACCTTAATTTCAACTCTCCACTATTACCATTGTTACATGTGTGACTTTCTACATGTCGCAGTAGTTTCACCTTCAACCAAACTCATCAAGATCATCCTTATGTTCTGATACTAATCGTTGTGTACCGTAAAAACGTGTAAACTATAAAGAAATAAAACAAATACACAAAATATAATATTTATGTGATTTACCCTCTCTACATAATCATCATTATAAGCTCAAACTATACCATCCATCAACCCAAATACATCCAAAAGACTAATACTTCATAACTGCTCATAGTAAATACATTAATTAGTCTTCTCAGTCTCCTCTAAACATAATCCAATATATTTAGTACTTTAATTACTACACCATAAAGGGTGTCTTCAACTACATGGGCAAGAGTTTTCTCATCAATAGATAAGAATTTCTTCCTCTTGGATTCCATGTCCTTTCTCCACCTTAGGCCAAAGTTTCTGTCCCTTAATGGGATTACAATGGGCAAGCACCCAGCAATTGGTAAAGTCTCTCTCTATAATGGGCAATAGCCCCACACCATGAGCTGAAAGTCACTCTCTCCAATAGGTGAAGCCACTCTTCAATGGGCAAAGCCAAATAATCTTTCGACAATATTTTTATTTATAGTGTTATCTAATTAAGATTCCTAGTCAATTTAGAAATAATACTAGAATAAGAGTTCTACTCTATGTAGGAAAGCTCCAACTCAAATCAGGAAAAGGGTCTTTCAAATATACTAGAATTTTGGATCATAAATCTAACAAAATGTTGAACCTATAAATTAACAAGAACAAAGAATTGGAAAATTCGAGTCTCCTCCAAGGTTAAAAGCATTGAATGGCCGTGAATGTAGTACTTGAGTTGTTCATAGAGTTAAATCTTGTTAGCATCACAGATTATAAAGAGGCACTTGAGCTTTCTCCCTGGTGCGCTACGTTGTTGTATGTGGTTGTTGTCAGCCTCATGCCACCCCTATTGCACCTCCAACCACCATTATTGTGTGTCGCATTTTTTTTATTAGCTGTAATTTTATTAAAAATTAAAAAAATAAGGAAAAACTTAGCATGAACAAATATTATGCGTCACGCTTGCCCTATTAGTTGTGATGCAATTGCAACATCGCCCTCAAATGTGATACTAGGTCGAAACAACAGTGGTTAGGGAGCTAGGTTGTGAGACGGAGGGAGAGGGGGGCCTGTGGGTTTGGGTTTCGAGTTTGGAAAAGTGGTGGCCTTTAGGTGAGAAAGGAGAAAGCACAAAAGAGATTGGGAATAGGTTCGGAAGAATAAAGGAAGGGCATGAGTGTGTGAGAGGAGAAGAGGGGGAGAGGGAGAGAGCAAATTCGAATAAGGGTAATTTGATCTTATAACCTTAGGAGTTAAGTAATGTAATTGTCAAAATTCAAAAACTAATTAGCAAATAATGAAAAAATTTAGAAATTTCATTCACTATTTTTTTGTCAAATTGAAATTTATATTTGAAATCTCATATGCTAGACAATACTAATGCTAATAAAAAATTTTCTTTTCCATTACTTAATAATGCTTTGCAAGGTACTGTTTCCGCGTATAATGTAAAGAATTAGGGTTACTTGCTGACTCCGACTGTATTATCTGGCTCGCATTGGAAGAGTGACAATGACCCATTACCGGTGTCTCTACGGTCTAACGAAAACCCTAATGATAAGATGAACATCTATAAACTGGACCCACATGTCTCTTTTGTGGGACCCTCGTGAACATGTAATATGCAAGTCCAGGGTTTCCGGTTAGCCATTCATATATTTTGTCCTCAGCGATGCCATGTTGATTTTTTCTTGAGTTCTAAAGAGCTTAGAGTTTTAATGTCTTTTTCTAGCATACACAAAGGATGCCATGTTAGGTTAGGGCATGACATTCCATGCTATAGTACTCGCAATTTTTCTCTATAAATTTAGTTTTTATGACATGAATTTCATCTGCAATGATTATTTACTAGCTAGTTGAACATTAAAGACTAAAAACCTCTAATATTCTCTTGTCAAAACCTACAAAATCATAACCACGTACACTTTTATCTCTTTATCTTTAAAATATATATATATATTTTTTTTATAAATTTAGTAAATTTATTTGTCTATATGTTTATATCTTGTTGGACTATCATTCTTATATGAAATCACAGTGATGAGATATGCATATGTGAATCTGCATATGCAACTTCTCTTTAATTTTTATCACGTGTAGTAGATAATAGTATTTGGAAGATAAGGGAAATCTCTGTGCATAAATCTTAGTTTGAAATTAATAATCTTTTCCACTAGATTTTTTTTAAAAGCAAAGTTCTTATTAATAAATTGAATTCAAGAAAAATTTAGTATAGTCATCGCCATACTGTAGATCCAATTTAGGCAACTGCATGCTAATCTTTTCCACTAGATTAACATTATGTATTATAGCCATCGTTAATTTGATAAACCGTGATGTATAAGTACATTTTGAAGTGACTGACCTATATATATTATCATCTTATCACGTGGTAGAAGTTGGTTAACCTCATTTGCTACGAAGGAGAGGATAAGCAAAAAAAACAGAAGAAGAGGGTCCATATTGAATGTAGGAGCTTTGCTTGTTGAATGCTGTTTACAATTAAACTAGATCATTATGTACACTTAACAATAACTGAAAAGAAGAAGAAACTTAAATGTAAAAAAAAAATGCAGAAGAAAGCCACCAAAACAAAACAAAGGCAACAAAAGGGGAAAGAAAAAGAAAAGCTATGCATGCTTTGGTGTTTTCTTAAAGCCAAAAGTAGAGTTAATTGGAGGAAGAAAGAAAGGAAATGTGGGGCAAAGGCTTGTTGAAAAAACAGGTTGGCATGTCTCAATAATCCCAAAGGGGTTGAGAAGTTGCTGTGTTTAGTAAAGCATGCGTGCATTTGAAGCGCAGACTTGTCTCTTCTTGTCTCCACTTTCGCAGCAATTTGCCCTATTTCCAGCTCTCTTTTTTTCACCTTCTCTCCTCCACCCCTTTCCCCATCATATTTCTTTCTTTAATGTAACCATCCTTTCTTATCTCTATTATCTATTATATATACCTATTGTATTCATTCTCAAAGGAATATGTATTCTTTTCATAGCTAGTTAGTGCTCGCAGCTTTATATATTTCTCGACTATAAAATATTAACTTGCATCAATGTGAACCTTCAACTTTGAATGTCAAAATTTTCATGCTTGCACAATAAATAATGGGGCCCCTCTCTATATAAGCTTTGCCGTTATTAGTTGAAATTTTCCGATGAATCGATGGCAAGAGTAACTAGAATTATTGGTTATGATAAAATTCACTATGGTGTGTGGTTTCAATTTGGATTTTGGGTCTACTTAGAAATTAGAATCAAATTAAAATTTTGATAAAATTTCGATTTAATTTTTCAATATTTTTATTTCAGTTTAGTTCGATTTTCAACTCTTCGATTCTAATATGATTTCATTTCAATTTTCAAATTTTGAAATAATTTTATGTAATTATTTTCATGAAAAGTCATACTTGAATTATCATATTGTAAGCTTTAAAATTAATTGTTATATATATTTTTTAATAAGTTAAAAATTTATTGAAAGAAAATTGAGAAAAACTTAGCACGTATAAGTCCAACTAAAACCATGGCAACAAGCCTATCCCATTACACTCAACTTATGATCAGATGTAATTTTTAACTCTCTTTATATATATATATATATATATATATATATATATATATATATATATATAATTTAAGATTAAACATATTATATAATATAATTATACAAGTATATTATGTAATATACATTTTAATTATTTCTTAATTATATAATTTTTAATTATAAAATATATGTACAATTAAGAATTAAGCAAATTATATAATATAGTAACACATTTAAAATTAAAAATTATTAATTTGAAATATTTATAATTAAAATTATTAAGAAAAACTAAAAAAATAAAAATAATATTAAATTATATATAGTCCATAACTTCACTATATATAAATATGTAATTATATTAATAGCATATAATATATCTAAAAGAAATCATAGAAAAACATATGTATAAAATTAATTTATAGTTTAATTTTGATTTGATATAGGTCTGGCATGATTTCAGTTTAATCTTTAATGTTGTACATACGCTTAAAATCCACCATAATCAATACAAAACAAAACTATCATACGTATATCACTTCAATGAAATTTTTTTGTTCTCTCACTATGGATCAAATTCTAAACTATAAAATATATTTATACAAATGTGCATGCATACACAAGTGTATAGCAATAATTGTAAGAGAAGCTAAATGAGAATCTAAACATAATTTATTTTTTCTTCTTTTTGGGTGGAAAGAAAGGTAATCTGGTTGGTGGTTAACGAATAGCTTCCCAGTTATATAATTCTCTTGTCTCACATTATTAATTTTAATTAAGACGTGAATCCCATTATGTATATATGTAGACACTTGATAAATAGATAAAATTAATCCAAGCATTAATTAATTTTCTCATCGTTGAAGATAAGAGTTGATAAATTCTTCATGTCGTTTTGCTGGCATCCAATTCCAAACTCTTTTATATTTTGTGGGTAAGATTCACCCTATATATGTCTCTATGCATGCTAGTTTTATTTGGACTAAGTAATTTATATAAACTAAGTTCGTGCAATAAGTCAATATATATATAGAAAAGAGCTAATATATGTGGCTAAAGGGAAGCGAGAATATAACATACTGAATGAAAGAGAATAAGAGATTGAACGACTGGTTTAGTGATTAATTTAATTACTTTTATCTCTCTGAAGGAATAACCCTTTTGAGCTCGACCAACACCAAGCAACCATCAAAGCATGCAATATGGCCCACTAACAATCACATCACTGCACTTTCGGTTGATGGTCCTGCTCCTATTCTTTTCCTCTCTCTCCATCTAATGAGAAATTATCACATATAAATAAAGGATATCATCGATGATTATGATAAGATTTATATAAAATTTATTATAATAAAATTATTTTATATATAATAATTATATTTTATAATTTTTTTAAAATTAAAGAAATAAAGTAAAATTTGAAGGTATATTGTTCTCTAATAAACTAATATAATATAAAGATAGAGCATATCTAAGCATTCACCTTCTAATTATGCACTCATTTAAAATATAAGATTTTATAAGAATGCAATGTAATTAATTTTTTTTAATAATTTTTATATTTTCAATGAAATAATTTAATTTTCTAAATTTAAAAAATTTTTTATTTTAAATAAAAAAAAATAAATATGATTTCATGAGAATTCAATTGAGTTTTTTTTTTTACAAATAATTTATTTTAAATAAAACATAAATGTTTAATAGGTTTTTCTTGGTCAAATATTAAGGGTCTAGAGATCAAAACATCACTTTTTTAGAAAATATCATTTTAGATGTTAATAAAAAATACTATTTAATTATTTGAGAGTTTTATAATTAAAATTTATTAAATTTTATTTTAAATTAATTTTTAATACCATCTAATTAACATATTTAAAGAACTCTTTTTCTTAATAATAATTTTAACAACAATAAATAAAAATGCATTCAGACATGCTGCCTTTCTTTTATTTGGTGACGCTAAATGCAATCAGTTGTTGAAATATAAGAGAACCTTGAAATTATATTTAATGTATTTATGTGATGTGAGATTAATTAATGTGTTGTATTAGGATCTATAGATTGTGGGTTTACCAGAAATTTGTATCATGCTGGCAAAATAAAAAAATGCAAATCCACTTCAAACACCAGGATTTTCCAAACATCAAATAGATGCTTGTGCATTTTGTAAAATGACACCTGTAGACATTGAAAGTTGCAGCAAATTAAGAGTCCCTTTTTCCTAAAGCTTGTAAACTAGATGTTACAGCAAAGGAATTATGAAAGATGTAATGAGATTGTCATTTGTATGATATCAATCATCTAAAATTACGACTCCTGATTTCAATTTATCGACAATCTCATTTTCACTTCGGTTAGCTCCAGTTTTGGTGTCGGCATCATTCTTCGATTCTCCCACTCCCACATCATTTTCAGCTATCCCTGGTGAACAGCCAGCATTATTTTTAACTTCTTGCATTTCAACTTCATTCTTGGTAATTTCTGGTGAATGTACAGGTTCCTTTGGAGATGTCCATGTATCTGCAGCAGCCAGAATATCATATGGAGATTTGTTCCGCTCTTTAACCAGCTCTTGGTCTATCAATACACCATCTTCTTTTTGCAGCTCAGACTCTCTCAGCTCAGACTCTCTCGTTATGTCCTTCATCTCAGTATCTTCTGAAGCAGGAGGATTATCATTATTCTGCTGGACAGAATGTGATTGTGATTCTGGTAGATTGTCCTTTAATTCAGCTTGTGCTTTATTTGAGTCTAGTGCATGCACTTCAGAAGCAGACTTCTGTTCCAGAGGACACAGAATTTGATTTATCTGTTCACAAATGGTCTCCAATGGAAGAAGGTCCTGCCTCAACTTAAGATTGGCTGCTTGGTTGGTTAGGGACGTCTGAATTGATTCATGAATGTTTTGCTCCAAAACATTACACATCTATCAAGAAAATTAGAGAATAAATCATTAGTACTATTCCATGGCTCATTCTACCTCTCCCCCACACCACACTTCTGAATTATTTTATTTTATTTAATTCTGCCCAATACAAATGCTATTCCTTCCATACACTTGAAATCAAACGTATTAACAAACCAATTACCTTGTTATACAGTTGTGGCAATTCTAATCTGTCTGGATCATCATCACAAGCAGCTGCAGAAATTTCTTCAGATGCTGCAAAGGTAGAACACTCGTCATCCACTAAATTTCTCTTGATTAAGGGACATTAACTCAGGTATAAACCAGGTCACTTAAAATAGCATTTGTAGGTTATTAAGATGTGCAATATACAATATGAATCAAATATGTAAACACGCACCCTTCTCCCACTCCATCCCCCCAAAATAAAAGTAAAAAATAAATGATGAAAGGAAGAAAGAGAGGAAAGAACTTATCTCCAACATAGATCTGTGGAGATCTCTCGTGTTAATAAAGTGATCAAGAACTGATAAACTTACTAATTGGTTCCATTTGAGGCAACTGATCAATCATTTGAGCATCAATTTCTATGGGGTTTAAACTTGATCTATCTGCAGCGTTTATGTCACTTTCAGACTCTTCACCTTTAACCTCAGTTGATTTTGGATCATCCTGATATCACCAAAGCAATTTTGAAAGGAACTATATCAGTCTATAAGCAAGTCAGTTATCATTACAAAATAAAAAGACAAAGATGAATAAAAGCAGCAGCAGCAAGAAGCCAAAATATGAATTTCTACTGTTATGAACAATCTTGCAGCCTGAAGCAAGTCAGTGTTGACAAATGACTAGCAATGGAAGGCTATAAATGCAGTTATAGAATCACCATTTATTGGCAAAAATAACTTCATAAAATGCACATGATTCAAATAATAACAAATAACAATAAATAAATAAATTATCATGTGTCATCAACAAATATTGCTATATCTTACACATTCCTTAGAACCAATTGATGTCTAAATTTAATAGGATTAATTAGATCAGATCTATCCAACTATACTTTATTTCCCTTCCTTCTCTTCCTCTTCTCTCTCTCTCTCTCTCTCTCTCTCTCTCTCTCTCTCTTCCTTCTTCTACCTATTGACCTCCCTCCTCTCTCTCTCTCCGTCTCTGAATGGTTGTATATTCCATATTCACCTGTTCAACCCTAACTCACAATTTTAGAGGCATATTCTGGCCTTGAATTTGAATTCTTTTTTTTTTCTTCCTTTTTTAAATCCTAGCAAGGTCAACAATGCCTTGACAAATATTGCAATCTGCATTGAATTTCTTAAAATTGCCCCCATAGAATAACAGCAATAAAAATATAAGGCTACATGCACATAAAATTAAATGGTAAGCACCAAATAGCGCCACTGAACAGTTACTTGGATAAAAAATAACAACTTACAGAAAAGTATTCTTTCTGGTACTCGGCATTGAGCCCTTTCTCCAAAAGCAGCACTCTCTTCTTAATGAACTCAACCTGTCGTCTCTGCATATCTCTAAAATGATAAATTATAGGAGAATCTTGATATAACTGTGGTTGGTTAGCAACATCTGTCATCCCCTGCGCAACATCAGTTGCCATATCATTGTTAGTACCATTTCCATTTCCCTGCACCTGGGTACTAGGAGCTTCCACTGTAACTGTGTTAACACCATTTTGTGCTTGAGAACTGGCTTGTCCTTGGACAGGTAGATTTATAGAAGGAAGATTCAACTCTTGAAAAATAATCTCCTGAATCCTCAAGTCTTTGTCATCAACAATAGCTTGCCATCTTCCATATCCATGCCTTAAGTTGAAATAACAATATTTAAGCAACAAAACAAAGCACTTCAATAAACCAACTCAATTGAGGAATCAGTATGCAAATCTGGTCAAATTGTTGACACAAAACATGTAGCAGAGTGAATACCTCTTCCAGGCATAAATTACAAAAAAGGGCCAATCAAGGTCTGTTTGTAAGACCTTACCTTTTTTACTAATCAATAAATATCTGCAAAGCCTATCTTCCTTCTTCCCATGCCTAATATTCAGTCTAAATACCATATCATTTCATTATCAAGTATCAACCGCAATACAATTCAAATAATCACATATTAATCAGCAAAATTACAATAAACTTCTATTCCAAAAGCTAGAACCTACATCCCAATCAGCTGGAACATTTTAAATAGTGATGTACAGGGGGAATTGGGTCCCAGAATAACTTACTACAGGGATATCAATAACAAAATCTGGGCTAGATATAACTTGTTCCTGACAACAAGATACATATATTATGCATGTATAATGAACAAACCCTCCAAAGCACTGTCCCCTAAACATCATTCTAACACTGCATACTAAAATTCCTGATGATACAGCCAAAATGAAGACATATCTTGCAAACAAAACATCATGCAGTTACATTGCTTCTCCTATTTAAGGCAACTGTGTCAGTGCTATTCCATTTTTACTGGCTTAAGCCTGAGCATGTCTGATCTTCAGTCTATATAAAAGCTTCTAGAATTCATAAATAAATTCCAAACAGGGTAAAAGCTAGACAACATTAGCACAGTCCTGACTCCCTTCTCAAAACTTTTAGGTGTATAAAAGAATTTTAAGCATAAATGCAGAGATGCATGCAATGCAATCCCTGCCCCACAAAAAAATAATAATAATAAATAAAAACAAAAGGTCTCCTTGAGAGAAACAGAGAGGGGGGGGGGGGGGGGGTGTGGGTGTGGTGTGTGAGATGTTGGGGAAAGGGGCATCAACAAATAGAAAACTTTTAGAAGTAACATCTCAAGTTTTCCCTTCCTATGAACCAACAAGTTCCACTCCAGAACTCATATCCATTTTCATAAGTATTAACCACCTACAAAACTCACAGGCAGGCAAGTTTAAACTTTAAAGTAATGCAACAGTTAATCATAAATTCATAACACATATGAGCAACATAATAAGAATGATATGAGGGCAAATATATGTTAACTGATAAAGTACCAAGAAAACATACTTCAATACTGCACGAAGCAACAATAAATCATGTTCTTCTTTCCAAAATTTTCCACTCTTCAATCCCGGATATCGCAGTACAATATCATCTGTGAAAAGTGTAGTGCCTGGCTTCTCCAATGCAAACTTCACCTATCATTCCAAAGACACCAAAAACATATTTATTGATAGAATGTTACACAAGACACAGTGACAATGAACTTTTCTTATAGTCATGCACATGTCATAAGCAAAAAGTCAAATTTTACTTAAATGATATGAAATGAAAACAAGCGTGATGTGTATCAGGATCAACTTTCAATTTTAAGCTGCTAATTTTAACAAAAAATAGGGTTAGTTTATATTATTATCATTTATCATTTTTATTAACTAATTAAAACAACATATGCTTGGTGTTACCTAAGCACATGCATAAGAAAAGCCAGGCATTATGTATCATCTTCATCACTTTAAATAATGTTAACAATAAGGGATAAAATGCAAATGGAGGAATAATACTAACTTGTGCTTGGTGGGTTGTTGAACCAAATGCTAACAGATGTGTGCTCTAAACATCACAAGAACATTTAAGAGTTTAACAAGAGATGAGGATTAAGGAAGAGGAGGGAAAGTAGAAGGCCATGTTGTTCAGTTAGAATAGAAGGTGAAGGGAAAATGAAGGTAAAATTATTTCCCTCCCTAACAAATTAACAATTACACATACAGGTATTAAAGCACTTAGAATTTAAAAATTTAATTGGGAGAAAAAGAACCCTAGACAGAACTTCCATTTGGATACTCACCTTATCCCTGATCAGAAGCAGGACAGCTATCCTAACAAGTACATCTTGTATTCTAAGTCCTTCTTTAGGAACACCATCTACAATCAGATGGAAACAACATATTAGCAGTAGATCAAACAAAGCAGCAAAGAAATTTGTAACACAAGACAATATAAAATTCATGATGAGAGAATCAATCACCTGCAAAGTTTGGCGAGTCAGTTATATCTTCAGTAATGTGAGACAAGAAAAGAACCCCATAACTGAAATTGAGGTTGAAAAGACACCATAGATCAGTAGAGAAATAGTCACAGCATGCAGTTCAAAATCAAAGAATAAGCAAATTCATACATATTAAACTTGGCGAAAAAAAAAAATGAAAGCACAGCACTCTTTGAAAAATGAGCAACTCTTTGAGAAAGTGATATGGAGGAATGAAAATTAGATTACTTAGCTATGATGAAAAATACCAATATGATTCCAGCCTGCAGCCGGACATAAGGATACAATGATTCTCTATAAATAAGAAGATTGTAGACGCATCTCAAGCTCAACGTGTGTCTTGAAGAATGTTGTTATAATGATCATAAATGGTATTTAAGACTTTTCACAAGATTTAGGCATTTAGATGAAAGTCGTAAGTGTAAACTTTACAAATGGGCTTCCTAAATTTGCATAAAAATGTTGAAAATATATGCTTCAATTTCTCAATAAAAGAAACCATAATTGTGTGAAAACTAAGCAAATGCATCTTCTAGCAATTACAGGCACATGCATGTCCCAACAAACAAAGAAATAAAATGAAAACATCAATGCAAGACTTGAAATGGATGGTAATTTGATTTAAAAAAAAAAAAAAAAAAAAGAAGAGGAAATGTGCAGAAAATTTATGTTTTATTTGCATCATTTAGTGGCCATTTGGCACTTTAGGAGCATAATGAAAGTAACAACCAACAGAACAACAGGTAAGGAATTCATTCCATCATTTTCCACAACAGTCTACCAAATATGCTCTTCATTGTGAATAAGAAATGTGTTGGGCATAGGCACCAAAAAAAAAAAAAAAAAAGAACTGTGTTGGGCATTGAAGAGATTCTTTTTGTAGAGCTAGATGTAAAGAAATCTGAGAAGCCATTCCCTTCAACATTTAACAGTTTTTTCGAACTCTGGAACTATTGTCAGTGAAGTGTAACAATAATGTTTTGCATACTCATTATTTATTTATCTATCTTAATGGTAAGGGCCTGTTTATTGTGGTCATTTTGCTTTTGCCATCAACAGTTTCTGTTCCTTTTTTGGTCAGAAGGGGAGGGGTTCTTAAAGGTATATAAACCAATTAAGCGTGTAAGCTGATTAGGAAAAGAAATATTTGAATTCTAAAATGCCATAATCTATAGCAAACACTTGGCAAAATTAAGAAGCAAAGGTAATTTCAATACTCTCTTATTTCTTCATGTGTCTTCTGTTTCATACGAGATGTAAACTCCTTCCAGTCATACTCCCCTACCCCAAACCTGGGAACACATTCTTGAGTGAGACAAGCTATAATAACAGATAAACAAAATACAATAACATTGAACATCATATTCATAAAAACTTCAAATTTCAGCAACAACACAGTTAGGTATTCTCCAGAGCAGCAAAATAAATAAGCATTAATTACAAAAAATACCCCCTAAGGTCTGCCTTAACCTAAAATAAACCATTTTTCTTCCCCCCAAACACACCATGCCCACTGCCTATCATCATCACTTTCTTTAAGCCATTGCTGCAAGATGGTCGAAATGATTGGGCAACTCTTTTGGTGGCCTTTATGTGTGGAAAATTGGCTGGAGAAGCATGGATTGGCAATGAAAGAACTCATTTCCTGAAATTTTTTATTTAATGTATTTTCTGGTTATTGGCTATATCATTGATGAGAAAGGGTTTTGGCTTGGAGAACTTCTAACATCAAAATTTTGTTAATATGAAAAGAAGAGAGAGATTTGTAACTAGGATAAAGAGGCAAATTGTCCATAAAGATATAAGTGTTGGAGTCCCACATAGGTTAGATATAAAGAATTGAAAGAGAATATAAGCAAGGAGAAGCTAAGCCAAATTGGCTTAAGCCATTTTGTTGGAGGCAACCCCGAGCTCAACAACTGAACATGCCAACAGTCTTCAGCACTCTTCAGGGCAGAGAAATTTCACAATAAGAATTTGGGACACTTCATTGGACTAAACCCTAATGGCATACTAACAGGACTAAAGTGTTGTGTCTAACTCTCAAGCAAATCTCACTGGTAAAACTGTTAAATTTTGAATTCGCAAGGACCAAAGTACATTTTAAAGCAAACCTCAGAAGAGGGGGGTTTTTTTTTTTCCCCCTGTAGTCAACCCAATAGATAAAAAGATCAAAAGTTAACATTTCTGAATGTGTGGTATAGGGTACTGACATACAAATGCCCATAGAGATTAAAATTTATGATCACAGTAACTGAATTTATGTATTCATATATAAAAGATCTAACCTCATCAAAATTTGTACAAAAGCAGCCCTCTGATTTTGATTGAAACCCAATACCCTGAATGATCTTCCCTCACCTTCCATCAGAGGAATTGGTTCCATATTATCCACTGCAAAATGTTGTTTCAGAAATTAGTACCATAACTTCATTCTTGTAACTACTAAACAAACAAAGTAAGAAGGCAAAAGGTACCACGGGATTTCTTTCTGTAAGGCTTTCTCCCAGTCTGAGTTCCAGAAGAAGTTGTTTCACTATCAGTCAAATCAGCTTCATAGTTATCATCCTCACCATCAGTGCTTACATCTTCCAAACCAGCAAGATCATCTTCTTCAACAGACACCATCTGAATGAATTGCAAGTATAACAGTTAATCCCATTTTTTTATTAAATAAAATTTTAGTGCAATTGATGCAGGAACCCATGAGCTAGACAAGCTTAAGCCTAGCATATGTTCCAAAATCGGAAATAGGATATATGATATTTGTACTTCGTTGGGTAAAATGTATTCATTTTTTCCTTAATGCAAGTATCAAGAATAGGTATTGAAGGACTCGTGAACTCAGATCTTTGGTAATCAGCCAATATTGTATTTGTTGCAGTTAAATTAACACTCAATAACAACAAATTAAACAATTTAAGGTTTCAACAGAATACACCCTCAGAAAGCTCAATAGCAAAAATTCAAAAGTTGAGGGGCTTCATGATGGGTGTTGCCAAAGCATAAAGCACAATGAGTATGAAGACAATGAATCCTATAGCATAACATTTCCACAACAATTTTCATCTCAAAAAACAAGGACAATGAGATAATATCCCCTTAGAATCCTTGATACTAATGAGAAGGATGTTAATATCAAATATGTCAAAGTGTATAAAACAATACCTGTTTACGGCTTCTTTTTCCTTTGCCCAAGGCATTAAACTCCTCGATTTTATGCACTTCATACCGGTCTTTTAACAACTCTTCCCAGTAAGTTGTTCTTTCAGAATTACTCATCGTAGAACTTGCTTCTGCGGCCGCCTTTTGAGCTTCCACCTCTGCTGCAGCCTCTACTTTATCAATATACTCGAAGTTTGCAACCTAAAACAACACATTTTAGTCCCTCTGAGAAACTGAAATTCAAGAAGTAAAAAATCACATAACATAAATATGCAGAGATCATGCACCAAAAAAAAATGTAACAACAATTAAACAACTAAACAAGTATCCAACATGAAAAATTTTGAATATGCTCAATATTCAGTGCACAAGGCTTGGTTCTGAGAGAAACCACAACTCCTCAACAAGTTAATTATTCCATTTACTTGTTCCAGTTTCAGTTATCACACACTAGCAATAGATCATTTTGGATTGCCATCAACACCAGATATACAACCCATTGAGATGCTGATCCCAAAGTCAACTAAAATGGACTTAAAATTCAAGCATCAAGTGCCTTTCCCAATATTTAATTGGTAAATGATGCATCAAAAAGAGATCAAATTTTGGAAAAATCAGCCTCATGAAACCAAATCCCATCAAAGGAATTTGTAAAATCAAGAGTTTTCCCTTTATGACTAGGACTGTGTTCCTATATGAAACTTAATGATTCAATGGAGTTGTAGTTAAAGTACTTGACCCATAAGCAATGAAGATGGCAGCTAGATGAAAGCAAAATAAAACCAAGACCGCAACTAATTAAAACTTCAGAGACCAAAGAAAATGTTTCAGAGGAAGAGAAAGAGACTAGTACATAAAATCCAAACACAATTGCTTTAACATATATGAAGAGAATACAATAGATCATAAATCTTATATAAAAAGCAGTATCAGAGTTTTAATGACTAGGATTTAATTATCCTCTCAATTTAGTAAGTGATTATTTAGAAGGACAATCATTAGTTGTTAAACGTCAGCTATACGCTGGACGATTCATGGACATAACCAAAAATGAGTTTGAAAAGGAAATTGAAATAATATTATTGTTGCCATCTTTATCGCCTATGATTTGACTATATCTTAATTGCCATATATGGTCATTATGTTCAAAATTAACGAAGAGAGGAGGTTGGGGGGTGGGTGGAAATACTTGGGCTCTTTGAGCATCTGATAAGCCCAAGCCTAATTGAGGCAAATCATATAGGCAACGATAACTTTTCTATTTTCATGTTACCCATGAATATTATGTAGATAATAAACCTTTTCTAAAAATAATTTTAAAACGAAAAATTCCTCATTGGATTAAAAGCATCAACATTTATTTTTCTCTTTTGATTGGGCAAGGAGACCAATACAAACATAAATCACCAAAGATATCTACACATAAGTAGTAACATAAAAACAACGAAACCTTAAAGGCCTTCAAAAATCCATCTTCCTCATCATCTAATGAAGCTTCTTCATCTCCAACTTGTTCACGGTCAAGTAATCTATTAAGAAAACAACATAGAAAATCATTGAGCAAGGGTTTGATCCTATGAACCATAAAAACGTAGGTAGCTAAGTGTTTACCGGTCTATAGCAGCATCATCATAATGAATTTGACGTGATTTTCCTGTTTCATCATTCTCATCAGCAAATAGCTCCTTTGAACCATACCTGATGATGTCATCTAACTCTTCCTAGAGTAAAATTAGGATCTTTTAGTAACTTCTTTGTATTTTCAAGTTCAACACAGTAGATGGTTATTAAATAATGTTCCTTTCCATAGCATGCACCTACACATTAACTCTCATGATAAACACCAAGTCACCAAAAAAAACATATATGACTACATTAAGGAAGATATAGTGCATAACAAACACAAGAATTGTCATCCAGAAAAGAACTGGCCAATTTATGCAACAAAAATGAGTATATTATATACCTTCCTTGTGGTCGACCAAAGATAATATTCCAAATGGTTCAATCTTAAAATGTTTTGACAATGAAAAGGTTCATCTCATCACCCAGTCATGACTACATTGATATGGAATTGTAAGTGGGAGAGTTAGTTATATTTTTCACATTTTTACATTAAGCTATCGCTCTTGAGGCCCAGTCTAGCATCCCCATCGTTGAAACTTGCAAGGCCAAAGCCTTCACAATTGCACCAAGCAATATCCCCAAAAAACACACTATATTGCAACTACAGTTAAGACATTTAGTCACAAATAACTTCAAACATCAATATATCAACAACAATAATTTCACTCTTAAGATAATGGGCCGAGCCTAACTCACCCTCAAAAGCTAGCTCAAGGGGAAGGAGTACCCAAGGCCTTATAAGAGACACATTACCCTTTTCCAAACCAATGTGGGATATTAACAATTTAACACCTCTCTTATGCCCAGGACTTAACACCTTGAGCGTGAAACACTTATGGAAGCCCCAACACCAGTTGGGGAAGCTCTGATACCATCTTAAAAAAAATGAGCCAAGCTTAACTCACCTCCAAAAGCAAGCTCAAGGGGGAAGGATTGCCCAAAATCCTAGAAGGGGCACATTACCGTATACCAAACCAATGTGGGATATTAGCATTCACAAAACAGCAACCAAACAAGACAGCCTTTGCTGCCACATGTATGCCCAAAAACCTTAATCAATAAAAGAAATTGTTTACCTGATTAATGTTTTGTGCCTTCAACCTCCCAACAACAAGATGTTCTAAAACCATTTTCTTCTTAGTCAATTGCATCATCCGCTCCTCGATAGTTCCTCGTGCAATGAGTCTATAAATCATTACCTGCAACACCCAAACAATATCTCAAATTTAAACAACCAACAATAACAAATGCATATGCTATCATTAAAGATTAAATTTCAACCTTGTTGGTTTGGCCAAGTCGATGAGCTCTAGCCATTGCTTGAAGATCAGCATGAGGATTCCAATCACTAAACAAGCCAAGAACATGTTCAGTATATGGGTAGAAAATCACAACAAACCAGGAGAACGTAGTAAAGATTTAGAAACTCCAACTTCCAATCCACATCCACACAAGAAAAGTATATTGATATGTTAAAATAAAGTCATCAGATATGTCAGCATATTAGAAGAAAAATGATGACCGTCATTGCATTGTGCATCACATATGAGTATCATAAAATCATAAAAACACCATTATAATTAAAAAAAAAAAAAAAAAAAAAAGAAAAAGAGCCCCAAGATTAATATGAATCACATGGTTAACTTTTTTAGAAGAAAACCCAAGATTATATGCAACATAATTATGCACACTAAAGTGTCTAGGCAATATTACACTATTTATAGGAGAAAATTAACATAAGCACCCATTGTACTATTTGCAAAAGCAATCCCAATACCATACTCATTTATTACAATTTTAATCAAGAAGTTAAACAGTGAACCTCCCTCAAGTCCAAATCATGTTGATGCAAAAAAGGCATGTCAACACAATCATCAAGTATCCACACCATAAGATCTCTCACCATAAGTTCAATTTGGTTACTATGAATGGGTTATAATCATTTTAATAACCCGGCATTTAGGGAAGGACCAAGACAAAAAAAGAATGAAAACGCCTTCATTACTTAATTTTCACTCTCATATGGAGGTCAGGTATTAAAAATAGGAGACCAATCCCTTATTCCTATTACCAAAATGGGATCTCAATCATTCATAATTCTAATATGGTTCTGTATATATACCCAATAACTGGATTTATTGGCATGTCAACTGAGTTACAGATTATCCTACAAACTACACTTATATTTTTATTCCAGTTGCACTACCCTTCAATGATGAAATGACATTCATTCCAACTCCATTTTGTAACACCCTTTCACAATGATGAAAAGGAATAATATAATAACAACAACTAAGCCGTAATCTCAAACAAAAATAATGTCAGTAAAATTTCACCTATCATATATAATAACTGTATCAGCAGTTGCAAGGTTTATTCCCAATCCTCCAGCTCTAGTAGAAAGCAGGAAACAAAATCTTGAAGAATTTTTGGCATTAAATCGATCTATGCGTATTTGTCTCTCAGCTCCACCAACCCTTCCATCTATCCGTTCATGCTGCCATTTCTGATAGAAAAATGCATACATATCCATATGAAATGATATTAAATCCATTTAGAGATAAATAGCAAACAGCAAATAAATAACAGGCTAAAATTGAAGGATCTAACAGTGCAGCAACATATTTATACCTTATGAGCACAGTAATCTTCTAGCAAGTCTAGCATATTCTGAAACTGAGAATAAATAAGAACTCTATGTCCCTGCTCTTTAAGCTTCACCATCATTTTGTCCAACAGTTGCAGTTTCCCAGAAGATTCCACAAGTTGTCTGTCAAAGAAGCACAAACAGATGAATAATAATGCATGGTATAATTTAGCCTAACACAAATTTTTTTCTATGGTTGTGATTTCCAGAAGATTCCAGTTGCTATCTTTCAAATAGGTAAAAAGATGAGAAAAATAGAAGAACCTAACATATGAATGATTGATGATGTCTCAAATAACATAAATCATCAAAATAAAGAGATTCCTTCAACCTCTACAAGGAAACCCAAAAATCTAATGAAGCAATTTGCTTATGTTAATTAAATAGCCCACGCACCCTAATATACACAAAAGACATAAATGTGAAAGATAAAATAGTATATACTATCATAATCCCAATGAAGAAGAAAAGTATATTGTCCACATACAAAGTGCACATGTGTACACTCTCACACACCACATATTAATGTAAAAGAATAAAAAAAAGTACTTGTAAGATTCATTGGCATCTGCAATAACTGGTTCAACTCCTTCTAACATATAAGCATGACAGCAAAGCTTCCGCAATTCCATAACCACATTGATAAGCGAAATCTGGCCCAGACACATCCAACCATAATTTTAGGTTAGAGTACAGTAAAAGAGCATTATTTCACATAAACAGGAAAGCACACCTGTGGACCACCACGTCGGGTTAATATTTGATAGTTACGAGTCAGAATGGCCTTGTAATATTCTTTCTGCTTGCTACTTAGTTCAACACGTAGAATGAGTTCCTTTTTAGGAGGTAGCTCTGTCATGACATCTTTCTTCACCCCTAAATAAGCATCAGAAATTTCCAGCCACTTTTCATTGTCAAAACTATGATTTAATAAAATGAAATGTCAAGCATATGAGATGAAGTAACAATTAGCATATGAGGGCAAACCAAATCAATAAAATAATTTTATGGCATAAGAACCAACTCCAAATAATACAGCCCATGAAATAAAAAATGGGAGAAGTTAATGACATTTGAATAATCTATAGTTTTAGAGAGGAAAAAACTAAATTGAATTCATCTAGAAAACAATATAGGGACTGCTGAAAACAGAAATAATCATACAATGGAAGGAAACATGTTAATATGGTTCTCCATGCAAAACATAAGCCAATGTCTATATATGTCAACAAAGAATATTTTCGACATGACCCACAAGGGAACACCCAAGAAGTTAAGGCTTGGGATTTTCACTAGGAGATCTAAAGTATGAATCTCACTGTGATTAAGGTGGGATGGGCAGATTACAAGAGATGAGCAACTCTCCAATCTCCACCATGTAGCTCACCAATAAAACCAAAAATGGGATTTAGAAATCATGGGAAGAGCCAAGAGGGTCAAGGAAGTGAGACGCCAAATAAAGCAAAATACTAATACAGGATCAGAGGAATACAAAGCAAATAGAGAGGTAAGAATCATCTTAGTAGAATCTGGCTCACTCTCTAGGGAAGGTAGAAAAGGTCCTAATTTTAGATCATTTTTTATCAGAGCCAAAAAGTAGAGATTCATAAAATTTATCAAATAATATCAAGAAAATATTCCAAAAACAATTGGGATATTTTGAGTCATGACAATGAACAAAACAATAGAAAAGATAAAGATGTTAAAAATTCAATCAATAATTTCAAAAAATTACGCCAGAAATAAACTATATTCTCAGTAGCACTGGCAATCCTAGCAATCCAATGAAGCATGACTGTATTAGACAGAAGTTTGAGACTTTTACTTCTAAGGAGATGGGGAGCCAACATTTTATGAAGTCTTGAAATTTTCTCTTCTTGATTTATATCCTTAAACTCCTCCTGGAACTCCTCCAAACTAGAAAACTGCAAGTACTTACAAATCAAACACAAAGCAAAAGGTGCTTTTGATATACTAAGTTATTCCTATAACATATCTTCCTCTAACTACAATTATTCATGATGCTTCTGTAATACTAACCTTCCCAGCATCAAGGAAGTGCATGAGCATGAAAAGTTCATCCAGATTGTTCTGAGAAAGTGTCAGACAAATGCCAGTAAGTTCATAATTTAACATAAACATATATATAACAGTATGTTAAAATGAGTGATATGTACAGAAATTTGAAGCAATTTAACTAATCACAAGAAACACAGAACAACCAACAACAACAACTAGCCTTAATCCCAAAGTAGTTGGGTCGGCCATATGGATTCTTTTTCACCATTCAGCTTTATTGGACACCAAGACCCAAGTTCACATCAATATCCAAAACTTGTAAATCCTTTGATATCACTTCCCTCCGCATCATCTTAGGTCCCCCCCTTCCCCTTCTCACTCCTTCTACTAACTTATCACAATTCTGTATATTGGGCATTTGATTGACATGACCAAACCACAGAACAGCCAACATTAAACTAAATTATTACAAGTCCACATATGAAACAATTAGCATGCACATGTTGCAAATAATGAAGGGATCAGATGACCTAGAGAATTACATAAAAGATGTATCTTATCCAAACCTTAAGCTAATGTGAAGAGAAGGGGGAAAAGCACAAAATAAAGAAGAAAGAAAGTAATGCTTGCATTTGTAAGTTGCAGAGGAGCTAATCTTTGTTTATCAAACAGAATACTTGCTCCCACTTATTCCATTTTCACTTTCTTCAATAATATTTTAACTATACCAGTTCAGCATGAGCAAACTAGTTTTAAACCATGCTAAAATTATAATTAAAACAGCATATAAAAACAGGATGAAGTTTTTAACAGAGAACTAATAAACATGGACTGAAGAAGCACATAGAAGGAAATCAAAATCTTCACGCTCAGAGCATTCAGCCTCAGCATCCATATGAGATGAGCCCATAAGAATCTAAGTAAATATCCTACAAGCATGCCCTTAATTGTTGATGAATGGATCAATGGACTGATTTCATACCAAAGAAAAAAAGATACTAATATTTGACAATCTTTTCAACTGTTGTTGAAGTCAATGAATTCACACTATGCAGTATCACTAACTGTATCTGCACCCAAGCATGTTTTTTTTTTTTTTAATTTTATTATAATATGTGACAGTTAATATTGTCCAGCAAATAAACAAACTAAAGTCTTGGTAATTCTAATAGCATTATCATTATCTGATAACAAACCTGAAGAGGAGTTCCAGTCAAAAGCACACGATGATTACTAGAATACCGCTTCAGTGAAAGAAATAATTTTGAATCCTTATTTTTGAGACGATGACCTTCATCAACAATCTACATGCAGATGTCAGTCAGTAATCATACATTGGACAATACCAAAGCACTCATTGAACCGTAGAATGTTACCATGCTCTCCCACTTTATTGGTTTCAATGATGCTGTGTCCAAGTTAATCATTTCATAAGAAGTTAAAAGCACATCAAATTTTATCCTATCTTGTTTGCTTTCACCAACAACTTGACCAGATTTCTTTTTCTTTATCTTCTTGTGGTTCTTGGGATGATAAAATTCATATTCCCTGATAATAGCACGAGCCTGTGCAGAGCCAACATACATAACCTACAGAAAGAAACTTGCACTCAAGAGTAAAATTTTAATGACCAATGATAAAGATCAATCAAAAGTATGTTTACATACAACATTCATTTGAGGTGCCCATGTTGCAAATTCACGCTCCCAATTTCGCAACGTTGAAAGCGGAGCTACTACCAAATGTGGTGAGATATTTTCTTCAAAAAGAGATGCTAAAAATGCAATGCTCTGTATAGTTTTCCCTGAAGTTAAAACATATAGGGAATGAAAGTGCAGTGATAAATGAAAAGAGAAAATATCAACACAAAAGGCTCCATTGAAGAGAAAAAGAAATAAAACATAAAAAAACTCACCAAGGCCCATCTCATCAGCAAGTATCACATGAGTGTGTTTGGACCATGAGAAACGTAAGAAGTTCAACCCTTCTAGCTGATATGGATGCAAGGTGCCTTTAAATAAAATAGAAATAAAGGCTCAGGGATTCATGATAATCAAATCAAAGTAACATGACATTAATGAAACAATAATACCAGATTGCAAGAGAAGATAGAACAATATACCTCCAGTTAGAAATTCAGTATTTTCATACGGTTGAAATTCTTTTGGTTTCTTCTTGGAATCGGTAGCATCTCGAAGGCTGCTCTTCTGCTTTCTCAGTTTGCGAGATCTAGACTGAATTCTGTTAAATCTTTCTATTTCAGGCTGAAATGCAGATATATCTGATTCAAATTCCCAATAGCTTTCGTCATATGAAAGTTCTTTATACTTCACAAGATATTCTCTCTCATCTCCATCTCCCCTGCAGCATTTAACAGAAGTTTTACATTGAGAAATCTTGTGACAGCTATCAAATTGTTGAAAAATAACATCAAAATATGATGTACATCATGTTAGTAAGAACCAAACAAACAATCTATATATATATATATAGCAAGAAGGTATTCCCAAGAAAATGCCACGTGTTATTCTCTTTTATAGTATTGCCACGTGGTATTTTGTATTGACATGTGGCATTCTCAATTATATATAAGATATAAATTATTTAATAATTACCCGATTAATATTACAACAAATAACTATTATTATAAGGTAACTTACAATATATTAACATATATTAATTATATATATTTATATATATATTTATATCTATATTATATATAGATAGATTTTAATTATTTCTATGATAAAATATTTATTAAAAAATTTGAGAGATAAAAGTAATAAAAATAAAATTTAAAATAATTAATAAAAAATTTGAAACATTACATTATTTTTTATTTTTTAAAATTAAAAAATATATATAAATTAAAATTATTAATAGCCACATCCATTAGCACGGGCAATTCCCATTTGACACGTGGTATTTTCTTTTATAGTATTGCCGTAACATTGTCTTTCATAACATTGTCACGTAGCATTCTCTATTATATGCAAATTATAAATTAATTATTTAATAGTTACACCGATTAATATTATAATAAGTATTCATTATTATAAGGTAACTTACAATATATTAACATATATTAATTACATATATTTATATCTATATTATATATAAATAGATTTTAATTATTTCTATTATAAAATTTGTATTAAAAATTTTGAGAGATAAAGGTAATAAAATAAAATTTACAATAATTAATAAAAAATTTAAAAATTTACATTATTGTTATGCATTAAAATTAAAAGAAAATATATAAATTAAAATTATCAATAGCCGCATGCATTAGCACGCACTATTCCCAAATTTTTAAATAAAAACAGCAATATTTTCATACTGATACTTTTGTTCTATTCTTCAGCATGCAAGGACAGTAATGTATCAGAGAAACGCCTTCTAAAGTTAAAAGACGATCCCAGACAATTCTTTACAGGACAATACCATAATTCAAACAATAAATTTATGACATCCCAAACAGAATGATGAGAAGAATTTATAGAACCAGATAGTCATGCAAATATGACCATCCCTGCATATCCATTCAAAAGTTGAACTATTTTGCTAGATCAATAAACATAAAAGGAAGCAACCTATACCACACATCTAATCTAAAATTCCAGATATGTAGAATACTAATGCTTGAAAAATACAAACCATGATTTCCAGATCAAGAAAAAATTCTGTAGATAAATACTATTACCTCAATACGCTAAGAAATTAACTGCAGGGCTGCACCTTTTGAGATAAAACCAAAAGATAAGGTCCTCCCTGGCTTTGATTTGACTTGACAAAAAGTAAACTTTCACTCCATAAATTCTAGAGTTCAAACCAAATTTTGACCAAGAGAAAGAGACAGAGTGGCATTTCCCCAAAATTAAGGTTTGCAAATTATATATATATGTATGTATGTATAAACTCAAATGCTAGCTTAAATGCATAAGCATTAAAAGAAAAGACAAAACATACACATATATAAAAAAAAATAATCAAAAATAAAATAACCAGTCAGGGTTGGTTGTATAGGTTCCTTTGCATTTGTGTACATAAATATATAAGCATGTTACAATAGAAGTTTCAGATGGCTCAACCTGCAAGCAAGAATCCGGTCAACAGTTGTCCACTCAGGCCGAATGGCAACAAATTCATCCTCAGGGTTATTATTTGATGCCATTTGACGACGGAAGTTGTTGAATTTAGTCCTTAGATGAGAATTTGACTTGAATGCTTTTAAAAACTCTTTCTCAGGTACCCTGTTTGGGGGGTGGGGGGTTGAAACCAGCAGGTAAATTAATGGTTTTGCAAAATTAGCCTGTATAGCACAAACTTTTATTTTTTAAGAGAGAATTTGTAATCATATAAACAAACATTAGTATAAATGTATTAAAGTTACCAAGTGCAGTGCAGATAAGACAATCCCTTCCACTTCACAAGATATTGTTTCACAAAAATTTGCTTTGAGCCCAACTTAGAGGCATCATTATCACCAGCTACGGTAGGACGCATTTCACAGACCAATATCTTATCAATATCATTCAAAGGGCTAACCTGCATATTTTGTGTTTGTCAGCAATTGGAAAACATAATAATAATGATGTGATGATTATATTGTGTAATCATTCATGTCAAGGAATTATACACATTCAGGACATCTCCAGTTGCTAGGAGGAGTGGCTTTTAGTGGTGGAAGTAGACACTTGACATGGTAAGCATAAGTGCAAGTTTCACAGCTCAGAAGATCCCCACTTTCTCCACAAGATTGACAGCAGCACTCATCTTTCTAAAAAGAGGAGCAAATAAGGGAAGAAAAACAACAACTTCAACAATCGAATTAATGCAAGAACAATCTAGTATCTGAAATTTGCAAAATTAAGAACCAAAAAAAAAAAAGAGACGACAACTTAGTGCAACATCAATCTTTGAAATTACCAATCCAACATCATGTCAAATAAGACCAAAAATTATAAAATAATATGTGAGATAAACATGATAATAAACATGATAAAAGACATAAAAGAAAAACATTAATCAGTGCCTAGATTGGGAAAGGAGAAAGCAGATGAAGAAGAAGAAACAAACCGCATCAGGCCTCACTATCCTTTCAATTTTTCCCCGAGATTTCCCAGGTTTTCCCGACGCAAAATCAGCATCATCATCTGACTCATCTAAGTTATAAATTGGCTTTCGCTCTGATCTTACACGAAGCCTCTCAACCAAGCTACTCATATTCTGCAAGACAGAATGTTCCACATTTAACGTACCTGAATTAGCAACAACCTATAGAATGCCAACAATAGAGGAAAAGGACCTATACAGTTTAATCCACTAAAAAGAAAAGTGATAGAATCCGTATATTCCAATCTCTGCATTTTTTCCCAATTTTCGACCATCAAATATGTTAAATATGATCCAAAAGAACAAAGTCGATTAGTAAACCACCGGTTTTCTTTACTCTTCAACATTCACTTGCAAACATTTTACAGTAATAAGAGCTCTTATAATTCATATTTTATTAGCTAATAACATGTGGCATCTCATAATTATAGAAACCAATTTAACTCTACTGCTTAAAATTAACATGCCCTCTGGATTCCAATGTATTATCACGTGGGCACCCTCTACTTGCTGTCATACTAAGAAAGAGAAAAACAGATTGAAGGTAATCTCTCACCATATGCCAAACAACAACTAAAGCATAATCTGGTCAATATTTGACAATGCAGACAACTGGAAAAAGCCTCTATAGTAAATTTAATTCCCAAAAGCAATAATTGGGTTACAAAAGGTTTAAAACACATATTTCATATCAAAACATAAATGCCAGATTACCAAATCCAAAAAAAGCAAAATGTTGAAGGAAAACAAAACATATTAGGGAAGTTTATCGTCAATTTTGCAACCACTCTCTTTATTAGCCCAGTTTTGATAACTGCCAATTTGAATTATATCGGAATTGATCTCCACTAAACTCCAATTCTACTGTCCATTTTCAGAACAAAAATAAGAGCCAAAACCAGAAGGAACCCAAGCCAGCCCTACATATACACAGTGAACAATTGTGAATTTAATTGAAGCAATTCACAATTAATGTTCAAGAGCAATCTGTCACATTTTCAATCATCCAAAGTCAAAAACACAAAACCAGAAGAAGAAGACCATGAGAGCTCAAGCTCAAACTAAAACAAGGCATTCAAAGGCAACAAAAAGAAAAAAGCATTCAAAAGGCGAAAACTAGCGTAAAAAATAAACATATAGTAGTGTAGCAACTAGCAACAGCCAACAATTCACGCTAAAGCCAAATGGATAAAAAGAAAAATCTCATTTTCGCAATAATTACGTAGAAAATTCGCCATTAGTCACCATTTTCACTATACTCTTAAACCCGTATTCACATACAAAGGATTAATCGATGAACCCAAGAGCTAGTGTCAGCGGCTGGCGAAGTGGAGTGTGTGAGAGCTCTAAGAGCAATGGAAATGGCGTTTGTTATAATTTTTGGCGACATTGATTGACCATCCTGGAGAGATAGAGAGAGTAGAGAGGGAATTACGGGAGATACCGGGACCCAAAACCGAAATCGGAACTGAGGCTTTGAAGGTGGGCTAAACAGAGAAAACAAAAGAGGCGGTTTAATGCTATTATTATTATTATTACTGACACCATATTACTTTGGCAAAAAACTGATAATAATAATTTTATGAGAAATTTTATGAAATACCCTAATTTACATAGGAGTAGTAAGTCTTTTAGGGGATAATATAGCCTTTTCACATGACAAAATATAACTCATTTGAATATTTATGACATTGCTAAAGTTGTGATATATTGTTTAGATTTAGGTTGTATCACTAAATGAGATTGAATGGGTAAGGTGTATGAGTGAATAAAAGTAAAAATAAGGAGAAGTGAAATGGGTTTATTTAGATTTATCCTCCTAAAAATTAAAATTAATTAAATAGTTAGTTAATTTTTCATTTTTATAAATTTTTTAAATTAAATTAAATCGAGCTAGATATGCTCTAATACTATATTATTAAACGAAATTAAACAACGAAAGTGAATGAATGAATTAATAATTTATAAAAAGTGAGATATTTACTTGGGTTTAAACTAACTATTATTAAGAGTTTACAATGAATAAATTATATAAGTCATTTAAACTTATCTAATATTTAGACTAGAAAATGTCTCGTGCTAATGCAAACAGATTGATAATTTTAATTTATATATTAAAAACAATATAATATCTTAAATTTTTATTAATTATTGTATTTTTTATTTTTCAAATTTTTTAATAAAAATTTCATAAAGTCTTAATAAAATTTTAAAAGATTGATAATTTTACTATCCCAATTAAATAAAAATTTTAATGAGCGCATATTCTAATATTTTGAATCTTATTTTTTTTATTGGCATAATATATTTCAAAAATTGATCAACAATAAATTTTAAATTTATTTTAAGTAATAAAAAAGAATTTAAAAGAAATTAAATTATAATCAAGTATATAAAACACATAGATCTAATTATTATATCAATCGCCCATATATCTAAATGTTATAGTTGTTATTAATTGATATTTTTAATTGGCCCAATAAAGTAAAAAAATTTAATGGTCAAATATTTTAGTAATTTAAAAGTTTTTTTATTGACCCAATTAAATAAAAAATTAATGAGTTTATATTTTAATTTTAAAAAATTAGTGTTTAATTACCTAACAAAATTGAAAAAATAGTGGCTCATATTTTTAAATTTTTTTACTTTTAAGTAACAAAAAAATATTTTTAAAAATTCAAATTGAGAGTTAAGTATACAAAATACTAGATCTAAATCTTGTTTCTATCCAATAAAGAACTTGAGGGTTGAAACAGAAACACATCACCTCTAAAATTTTAGTATTTAATCTAGAGTATTTTAAATGTGGGTGTGTTTTTAACTGTCCCTCACGATTAGTCTAAAAAAAAATCTTAACAAAATTTTGAAAGTTTGATTTTCTTAATAGACTAAAAATAAATAAAAAATTTAATGGGCTCATATTCTAATAATTTGAAGTTTATTTTTCTATGGCCCAACTTATTTGAAAAATTAGTAGTCGATATTTTTTAATTTTATTTTTAAATAATAATAAAAAAATTCAAAATAATTAAATTATAAGTGAGGTACATTAAATACCTCAGTCTAGTTGTTACATCTATAACACCCCTATTCACATAGTCTGGTACATTTTACTGTTCCGGATAATTAAGAGATTAGAACCACATCTAAGACAGCAAGATAAGCCTTGAATGAAAATAAATAGTGACTACCTAATAGGTAAGTATAAATAAGAAAAACAGAACATAAAAGGTTAAATGAGTCGGGAGTCACAGCGACGGGTGACCTTCTCGCAAAGTGACTGCGAGGTCAGTCTAAACCTTAATTTCGAACCAGAAATTGTGATGCCACGGTCATCAGGACTATTGCAAACACAGTGGAAAAGAGAAAATTACGAAAAAAAAAATTGTTAAGCAGGTCAAATAATTAGGTCAGGGATCCGAAAGATATATCGAATAATTTGCAAATCGGATTGAATCAGTGAGGGGCAATTTGGTCAATTTACCCCTAGAGCTGACTCTTGACCTAATTGTCCAATAAAATCGGAGAAACGAAAATTTCAGAATCGAGAATTAAATTAAAGAACTATTAAAAAAATTTAAGAAAAAGAAAAAGAATAAAACTTTGAGTTATGACATCATGTGGATGACATCACACGTGATGTTAAAATTCATTTTATTTTTCCTACCAATTTTGACTAAGTCAAAAATCATTATTAAAGACAAAAAATATAAAAATTAAAAAGAAAAAAACCCATTTCTTCTCCTCCTTCAAGCTTTGGCCGAAACCTCCACCCCTCTCCTCCATTGAAACACCTCTATGAAAGTTTGGCTACAAGCTTACTTCTTTACTTATTTAACCCTAATTTCCCAAAATTCCCCCATAAAACTTGCTATCTTCACTTGAGACGGTGATTTGAAGAAGAAAAGAAAAGGAAAAAGGGAGTGAAGTGAAAAATTGAAGTTCAAAGTAAAGGTAAGCAATTTAATTTGAAATTTTAATTTGATGCGCATGTATTAAGTTGATTTAACTTAGATTTTTACTTAAATTTAAAACAAAACAATTATTGGTGGAGTATTTAGAAATTTGGCCAGCTTATGTGAGGGTTTGAATTGAATGAATTTGGTGCAATTGAATTGCTAATTTAGGTGAATTAGAGGTGTAAACAATGAATATATATTTTGATTTCATTAGATATTAAATTTATGTAATTAGGGTTCTTGAGCATGTGAAAAATGGGAAAAAAATTGGGAAATTGGTCAATTGATGCAATTGACCTTATTTAGGTTGAGAAATGGTTAATTGGGACTATTTGTGGTGTGTGTAAATTGGTAGAACCAAATTGCAATTCAGATTGGTTAGTGTTCATATTCTAGCAGCTTAACCTAGGTCCTTTTCAAGGACCAAAATTGAAAATTTACCAATCTAATTGGTGTGAAGCCAATTGAAAATGAAAACAGACACATAATGGCACATTTTTTATTTAGGAATCATGCTCAGAAAATGACTATAACATAGTGAACAATTAGGTTAAACTCAGATGTAGTGCACTGCCACTGTACCAAATTGACCAAATAAACAATGTTTGTTCATTTGGCCATAACTTGGGCTATACAGGTCCAAATGACCTAATTTTTGTGGCATTAGAAAGGTGTGACATCGCACAACAACTTTCATGAAGAACATTAACCCAAATTCTACCCATAACAAAGTCATTGTGCCACTCAAATTTAGTGGTCCAAAACTGCCAGAACCAAATTAGGTGCTCAGAAATATGGGTTAGACCAATCTGGCCAGCCATGTTCAAATGGCCATATCTTGGGTTACAAAACTCCAAATAGACTGATTCAAAAAGGAAAGTAAAGTTAAGACAATAAGGAACAAGTTTTATGAAGAATACTTTGCCAAATTTCCACAGCAACATGATCAATGGAACAGTACAAAACAGGACATTAAATCTGTAAATTTTGAAATTGTACCTAAAAGACTTAAAATTTGAAGAAACAATCAAAACCAACAAATTAGGCACTCAAAATATGGTATGTGAGTGTAATTGGATTTCCCATACCTATTAAGCATAAGAAAGTCAATATTTTGACTTGAATAGTACCATGAATAGTAACCCCGAAATGAAAATTTTCAAGAGCGTTAATTTAAGCATATTGGGGCTAGAATTTAGCATATATGAATTAATTATTAGATTTATTATGAGATAAGATACTGAAACACTGTCAATTATGTGTTTCAGTTGAAAAAGACCCGAAAGAGATAAAGAACTGATTTAAGGCCTAGAAGCTACTCACGTCAGGTTTGTGCACAATAAATTTATGTAATTATTTTCCAATTGAAAATTTTGAATTGCTATGCTTTATGAAATCGCTGTGTTATTTATGAATTGTGTTACCACTTGTGACTGCAAAAATGACTTTGGAAATTATTTGGGATCTCTCATAAATTATTGAAAAAATTTGTTTTAAATTGATTTTAGATTCACACTTAGTATGACAATATCACATTATTCCTCCTCCATTTATGGGGTTAAGATCGTTTATTTTTCTCTCTCTCTGGCTTACCAGCTGAGGTCGAAATCGGATGAGTACTCATTAGCTAGCTAGCCACCTCCCTCATTCATTTCAATTAGTGAGGTTGTAGATTGCTTTGTCGTGGTGTACAACACGGCATTGATCGAAAATTTTATGTCATGACTTAAGTTGTGTATGGATTGGCAACACTATGTTTATTAAATTATTTAACCAAAATTGTGCTAAAAGACGCTTTAAAAAAATTATGGAATATGATTGTGAAATTTTTGAACTGTGAATTGTTCATAAATGTTTTATATTATGCCTTTACATTTTATTGTGCACCACTGAGTATTTTTATACTCAACGATAGCTTCTTTTGCTGTCGCAGATAGAGGCAAGGAAAAAGCAGCAAAGTAAGCTACTGATTATGGGGACTACCAGAGACTTTTGCACGGGTATTTGATTATACCCTTGTAATTTCTTAATGTAAATAATTTTGTAATCATATGTACTTTTGTAACTGAGCAGTTGTACAGTCATATGTAATCATATTGTCTTTTGGCTTTTTTATATCTGTGAACTAAATTGTGAATGTAATCAAATATTTTAAATGCATGATGTATAACTTATTTTGGAAAATTTTGGGATGACAATCTTAGTTTGAATTGTGGAGATTGGATGAATTTGTATTGATTAAGTGATTTGGTGGTTGAGATTTGATAAAGTGCTATTATTGAAAGTGTTTTTCCACAGGTAAATTTTTTATTTTTCTCAATTACTTCCAGTACTCTGCCGAAATTTTTTCAGAATTTGCGAAAAAATAAAATTGGTTAAAAATTTTAACTAGCTTTTAATCTTCAATTAAATGTTTTTAGTGCCTACCAAAAATGCTCACAACTTTCAAAAAGTAAGAAAATTATTTCAAAATTCCTTGTAGTGTACTTAATGAATTATCGGTAGGTGAAGTTCAGTAGTTCATTAGGTATTCTACGGGATCATGTTATGCCTTACAGAACGGTAAGGTGTGACAACGTCCATCATTAGCCTCATATATCTAGTTGTTATAATTATCTAATTGATGTTTTTTATTGGCCTAACAAAGCAAAAAATTTAATGGGCCAATGTTCTTGTAATTTAAATTTTTTTCATTGACACAATTAAACGGAAAAAAATGTGGCCTAAAAAATGTGGCCTTGTTTTAATTTTTAAAAGATTAGTTTTTATTTACCCAAAAAAGTAAAAAAAAAAATTAGTGGCCCACATTTTTTAAATTTTCCTTTAAGTAATAAAAAAAATATTTTAAAAAGATACAAATTATGAGTTTGATACCTAAAACACCATGGTCTACATGTTGCATCTATCTAATACTGTATTCAAGGGTTCAAATAGAGCCACAACTGCTCTAAAATTTTAATTTTTAATTTAGAGCATGTTAAAATCAAGTATGTTCATGATTGTTTGTAACGTTTCGCCTCAAAAAAATCTTAACTAAATTTTGAAAGGTTAATATTTTTGTCAGGCCAATTACATAAAAATTTTAATAACTGCATATGTAACACTCACCACTTTTCAATGTCAGAATTCATGGATAGAAAATTCTCAGGAAACTTAAGATTTTACGGACAAGGGAAATAGTGGTAAGTTCTATATATATTATATGATATGTTAAAGATGTGGTTATAAATGAAAACATTTTAAGTGTTGTTTTTGGGCAGAAGGAATTTTGATAGTTGAAAGCTGGACTTTCGACAGTTGAAGTCTTTTTTACTATTCAAATGTCCTTTAGATAGATTAGACTCTAGCAACCAAAAGCTGGGCTTTTATCAATGAAAAGTCCCCTCGATAGAAGGGGTATAAATAGCCCATTATTGTTTAAATTTTAAAGAAAAAGTGGTTTTTCCTCTTTCTATCAAACTCTATTATAAACCAAGGATTTTCTTTCTTTAAGCTTATTTAACTTGAAGTTTTGAAAGTTAAAAGTTGTTATTTTTGTTGGGAAGCTCAAAGATTTCAAGATTTTGAAGTTTTCTCCAATCTCTCTCCCTATCTTGATTCCAAGGGAGAAAGGTAATTTCCTATCTTAAATTCATTTTTTATATGTTCATGGCTAGGAGAGTATAGTTTGAATTTTATGTGGAATTTGAGTAGTCTTAGGCTTTTGAGTTTAAGAGAATTGCAGCATGCATAAAGGTTTGATTTTGTTTTTAATGATATGTTCTTTTATGAGATTCTTAATAAGTTTGAAGAGTTTATAGGGATGTTTTGTTTAGTATTTAAAGAAAATAATGTGAATTAAGTCAATTGATGTTTCTAACTTTGGTGTTCCTAAATGAAGTTTGATCATAACTATTGTTTTTGGGATCTTTATTGAATGCAACATCCAATACTAGCTTCAAGTTAATAGAGGTCCTAGGTATGTATTTGTATAGTTACTTTGGCAACAAGAGTGGCTATAGTTCTCTTGAGATATCCAAGTTTGGTTATCAAAACCCAGGACTTCAGCAACCATAGTCGCTATTGCGCAAATAAGGCATTTCAGGATTAGGACTTCGGCAGCTGAAGTTGGTTCTGCCAGCTTTATTTTCCTTTTTGCTCTAAGGCTTGAAAACTTGTTTTTATGATCCAAAAAGACCTAGAATAAGTTGTTTAGCATGTTTTTAGAGTTTTGAGCCCCGAATAACTCTCTAAGGTCCAATGTTTATAGGAAAGGACTTGAGGGACTCGAGCTATGGATCCAAGGATAACTATCATTCGTGTCAGGTGGTTAATAAGCTGCAAAAGGTGAGTAACTCTAACCCTAATGAATGGAACTTATCTAATTGAAATCATAACCATCCTAGAGAGATAGAGAGAGTAAAGAAGGAGTTACGGGAGATACTTGTCACACCTTACCCTTCTGTAAGGCATAACATGATCCAGTAGAATACCTAATGAACTACCGAACTTCACCTATCGATAACTCATTAAGTACCCTACAAGGGATTTTAAAACGATTTTCTTACTTTTAAAAGAAGTTTAAAAACTAGTTTAAATTTTTATCCATTTTATTGTTATGCAAATTTTAGAAAAATTTCGGCAGAGTGT
Organism: Hevea brasiliensis; assembly: GCF_030052815.1. Classification (NCBI taxonomy): domain Eukaryota; kingdom Viridiplantae; phylum Streptophyta; class Magnoliopsida; order Malpighiales; family Euphorbiaceae; genus Hevea; species Hevea brasiliensis. Next base: position 1,323,875 of record NC_079503.1, on the reverse strand, counting down.
CGTCTGTATTTTAAGAAAGCAGTTCTTCAAATGCCTGTAAAAACACTTTCAATAATTCTTTTTCATCAAACTCACTACTACCTCAACACAATTCAACATCGTTTCTCAATTCAATTGTCATCAAAATAACACTCAATAATTCTATTTGTTTTTTATTAAAGTAAAATCAATTTACATTTATCATCCAAAATATATATGAGAAAATCCAAACTAATTTTATTACAAACTCTATACAACTGCTCAAGACCAGTTATTATATATACATACACAAATATAAATATTACAATCAGGGTATAAAGTTATACTCGACAACAACTCAGGGATGTAGCTCGAAGATCCTCAGCAGCTCACTCTACTGCTGTTCCTCTAATCTCTATATCTGCGATAGTAATAACAGCTATCGCTGAGTACTATGACTCAATGGTGCACAACATACTAAAATAACAGTTTATGCATAATTCAAACCATATTTATTTAAATACAATACTGAAAATGAAAGATAGATACAAAACATGATTTATAAACTTTTAGTCCAAACAATTTCATTTAGGAAGTCTCAAAACAAATTTAATAAAAACACACAGTTATATCATGCCAATTAAAACAATATTCATTTTAATAGCCAGAGGCTTATGAGAAATCACAAGGCTAGATAGTCAAATATATGGGTATCCATTCAAATTTCTTCTTCTACTAGCACACACCTCAACACTTCAGCCAAATAAGAAATCAAAATTTAAAATTAATTTCCCCCACTAGTCACGCTAGTGAGTCATTCAAATATATGGTCATGACACTGTGGTTTCAAAACTGTCTTAGCAATTTACTAAATATGTATTGCCATTTCAAACACATACAAGTAAACTTTCAACAATTTAAGTCAAAAGCATAATAAACATTTCAATACAATTAATTCACAATTTAATATCACAATTCATTCAAAACAATTTGCAGAAGAAAATTTACAAAAATTTCTATGTTGTGCACAAACCTCATATGAGTCTCCTCTTGGCCTTGACTCGATGCTTTGGGTTTTTTTCCGGTATTCTTTTCAACTGAAACACACAATTTTATAGTGTTTCAATATCATAATTTATCATAAATCCAAAAATAATTTCAAATCTATTTATGACACTATTCAAGTCAAATTATTGACTTTCTAATGCTTAATAGGTATAGAAATTTTAATTTCACCCACATACCACATTTTGGTTACCTAATTTGTTGGTTTTGGTTATTTTCTCAAACTTTAAGTTTCTTAGGTGAAACTTCTAAAATTTCAGATTTGGTGTCTTGTTTTATACTATTTCATTGGTCAAGTTACTGTAGTAATTTAGCTAAGTTTTCTTTATAGAAGTTATTTTTTATTGTCTTAACTTTATTTTCCTTTTTAAATCACTCTGTTTGGAGTTTTGTAGCCCTAGTTATGGCCATTTGAACATGGCTGGCCAGATTTGGTGTTACCTAGAATCTAGGCAAATTCCTGGTTATTGGCAGTTTTTATGGGTTGACTACAGGTGATTTTTTAAACAGATTATGGTCAAAATTTGAGTTTATTTTCTTCATGAAAGTTGTAGGGCTATGTCTCAGCTTTCTATCGATTTAAAATTCAGGTCATTTGGACCTTCTTAGACCAAGTTATGGTTATTTACGTAACTACTGTTCATTTGGTCATTTTTGTACAGGTCAGTGTGCCCGATTCCGGATTTGGCCTAATTGTTCACTAAGTTATGGTCACTTTCTAGGCATGATTCCTAAATGAAAATTTGTCATTTTGTGTATAGTTTCATTCCCAATTGGTCTCACACCAATTAGGTTGGTAAATTTTCAATTTTGATCCCTGAAAGAGACCTAGGTCAAGCTGCCTACAGATTGACCTTTACCAATCCGAATTAGAACTTGGTTCCAACAATTCATACACACCATAAATAACCACAATTGACCATTTTTCAACTCAAATAAGGTCAACTACATCATTTTCCCAATTCTCAAATTTTTCTTCAATTTTTTACATGCTCAAAACCCTAGCTACACATAAAGTTCAATCTAATGCATTTCAAAGTGTACATTCATGATCTACACATCTAATTCACCTCAAATAACCATTCAAAACTATCAAACTCATTCATATCAAACCCTAACCCTAGCTGGACAAATTTCATATTTGGTCCCTCAATAATTAATTTTGTTTGATTTTACACAATTTCTAAGTTAAGTGAGCTACATACACAACAAATAAACTAAGATTTTCAAGTTTAGATTACTAACCTTATTGAGACAAAATTTCCTCCTCAGACCTTTGATTCCCTTCTTCTTTTTGCTCCTAAGTTGTTTAGCAAGGTCCAAAGACAAGATTTAATTGAGGGGTTTATGGATTTAAGTGCTTGGATTTAGGCTTTCTCAAGCTCAAAGTGGGCTTCAATAGAGTTTTTGAGAGAGAGAAGTGAGAGAGAGGTGAGCGGCTGCATGAAGAAGAAGAAAGTGATTTTTTTTATGTCATTTATCTCTTTAAATTAGCCATTTGACTTAGTCCAATTTTGTAGGAAAAATTAAATTAATTTTGAAATCATCCATGATGTCATCCAAGTGATGTAATAACACTTTTTTCCTTCTTTTTTTTATTTTTCTTTTATTTTTTCATTATTCTTTAATTTAATTCTTGATCTTGAAATTTTCTTTTCTCGAATTTTATTAAACAATTAAGTCAGGAGTCAGCTCTAGGGGTGAATTGACCAAATTGCCTCTCGCTGGTTCAATCCGGTTTGCAAATAATTCAATATTTCTTCCGGATCCCTGACCTAATTATTTGACCTGCTTAACAATTTTTTTTTGTGATTTTCTCTTTTCCACTGTGTTCACAATAGTTCTAAAGACTACAGCGTCACATTTTATGGTTCGGAATTTGAGTTTAGACTGACCTCGCAGTCATTCCCGAGAAGGTCACCCAACGCTGTGACTCTCAACTCATTTAACTTTTTGTGTTCCGTTTTTCTTATTTATAGTTAACTATTTGGCAATTATTAATTATTTGTGTTCAGGGCTTAACTAAGTGTCTTAGATATGGTTCTAATTCTCTTAATTGTTCAGACCAACACCGGTCACCGGAACAGTAAAATGTACCAGGCTATACAAATAGGGGTGTTACAATATCGGGAACTGGGACACCTATTTTTGTCGAAATTCTGCTTGGACCCGAAACCGAAATAGGAGCTGAGGCTTTGAAGGTGGGGCTAGACAAAGGAAACAAAAGAGGCGGTCTTAATGCTAAACTCGCCCACGCATTAGATTTTTTTTCCTTTTTTTATTATTATTATTGATACCATACAAACCTGTCTTTATATAGCCATTCTTGAGATTACTTTGGCCAAAAAAAGGATAATAATAATTTGTGAGAAATTTTATGAAATACTCTCATTTACATAGGAGTAGTAGGCCTTTTAGGGGATAATATAGCCTTTTCACATGACAAAATATAACTCATTTGAATATTTATGACATTGCTAAAGTTGTGATATATTGTTTAGATTTAGGTTGTATCACTAAATGAGATTGAATGGGTAAAGTGGATGAGTGGATAAAGCCATAAAGGTAAAAATAAGGATAAGTGAAATGGATTTATTTGGATTTATCCTCCTCATCGTAAAAATTAAAATTAATTAACTAGTTAGTTAATTTTTCACTTTTATAAATTTTTTAAATTAAATTAAATCGAGCTAGATATGCTCTAATACTATATTATTAAACAAATTAAACAATAAAAGTGGATGAATGAATTAATATTTTATAAAAAGTGAGATAAGTTTACTTTGGTTTAAACTAACTATTATTAAGAGTTTACAATGAATAACTTATATAAGTCATTTAAACTTATCTAATATTTAGACTAGGAAATTACTCGTGCTAATGCAAACAGATTGATAATTTTAATTTATATATTAAAAATAATATAGTATCTTAAATTTTTATTAATTATTGCATTTTTTATTTTTCTATTTTTATTTCTCAAAATTTTTAATAAAAATTTCATAAATTCTTAAACAAATTTTAAAAGATTGATAATTTTACTATCCCAATTAAATAAAAATTTTAATGAGCGCATATTCTAATATTTTGGATCTTTTTTTTTTATTGTCACAATATATTTCGAAAATTGGTCACTAATAAATTTTAAATTTATTTTAAGTAATAAAAAATAATTAAAAAGGAATTAAATTATGATCGAGATATATAAAACACATAGATCTAATTGTTATATCCATTGCTCATATATATGAATGTTATAGTTGTTATTAATTGATATTTTTAATTGGCCCAATAAAGTAAAAAAAATTTAATGGGCTAATATTTTAGTAATTTAAAAGTTTTTTATTGACCCAATTAAATAAAAAATTAATGAGTCCATATTTTAATTTTAAAAAATTAGGGTTTAATTACCTAACAAATTTGAAAAAATAATGGCCCATATTTTTAAATTTTTTTACTTTAAGTAACAAAAATATTTTTAAAAATTCAAATTGAGAGTTAAGTATACAAAATACTAGGTCTAAATTTTGTTTCTATCTAATAAAGAACTCGAGGGTTGAAACAGAGACACATCACCTCTAAAATTTCAATATTTAATCTAGAGTATTTTAAATGTGGGTGTGTTCTTAACCGTCTTTCATGTTTAGTCTCAAAAAAAATCTTAACAAAATTTTAAAAGTTTGATTTTTTTAATAGCCTCAAAATAAATAAAAAAATTTAATGGGCTCATATTCTAATAATTTGAAGTTTATTTTTCTATGGCCCAACTTATTTAAAAAATTAGTAATCGATATTTTTTAATTTTATTTTTAAATAATAAAAATTTTTAAAAAGAATTAAATTGTGAGTGAGGTACATTAAATACCTAGTTCTAGTTGTTACATCCATCATTAGCCTCATATATCTAGTTGTTATAATTATCTAATTGATATTTTTTATTGACCTAATAAAGCAAAAAATTTAATGGGCCAATGTTCTTGTAATTTAAATTTTTTTCATTGACATAATTAAACGAAAAAAATGTGGCCTAAAAATGTGGCCAAGTTTTAATTTTTAAAAGATTAATTTTTATTGACCTAAAAAAAAAAAATTAGTGGCCCACATTTTTTAAATTTTTCTTTAAGTAATAAAAAAAATATTTTAAAAATATACAAATTGTGAGTTTAATACCTAAAACACTATGGTCTACATGTTGCATCTATCTAATACCGTATTCGAGGGTTCAAACAGAGCCACAATCACTCCAAAATTTTAAGTTTTAATTTAGAGCACGTTAAAATCAAGTATGTTCATGGTTGTTTGTAATGTTTAGCCTCAAAAAAATCTTAATAAAATTTTGAAAGGTTAATATTTTTTATCAGCCTAATTACATAAAAATTTTAATAACTGTATATGTAACACCCACCACTTTTCAATGTCAGAATTCAGGGATGGAAAATTCTCAGGAAACTTAAGATTTTACAGACAATAGAAATAGTGGTAAGTTCTATATACATCATATGACGTGTTAAAGATGTGGTTATAAATGAAAACATTTTAAGTGTTGTTTTTAGGCAGAAGGAATTTCGACAGTTGAAGGCTGGATTTTCGGCAGTCGAAGCCTTTTTTTAGTATTCAAATATTCTTTAGATAGATTAGACTCTAGCAACCAAAAGCTGAGCTTTTAGCAGTCAAAAATCCCCTCGACAGCAGGGGTATAAATAGCCCATTGTTGTTTAAATTTTAAAGAAATGGTGGTTTTTCCTCTTTCTGTCAAACTCTATTACAAACCAAGGATTTTCTTTCTTTAAGCTTATTTAACTTCAAGTTTTGAAAGTTAAAAGTCATTATTTTTGTTGGGAAGCTCAAATATTTTAAGATTTTAATGTTTTCTCCAATCTCTCTCCCTATCTTGATTCTAAGGGAGAAAGGCAATTTCCTATCTTAAATTCATTTTTTGTATGTTTTTGCAATATATGTTCATGGCTAGGAGAGTATAGTTTGAATTTTATGTGGAACTTGAGTAGTCTTAGGCTTTTGAGTTTGACAGAATTGCAGCATGCATAAAGGTTTGATCTTGTTTTCAATGATATGTTCTTTTATGGGATTCTTAATAAATTTGAAGAGTTTATAAGCATGTTTTGTTTAGTATTTGAAGAAAATAATGCGAATTAAGTTAATTGATGTTTCTAACTTTGGTTTTCCTAAATGAAGTTTGATTATAATTATTATTTTTGGGATCTTTATTAAATGCAATATCCAATACTGCTTCAAGTTAATAGAGGTCCTAGGTATGTGTTTGTATAGTTGGATCATGTTTGGGGAGCCTTGAGATGGGTTTTTGAAGTTTTCAAGGTGAGTCTGCTACAAATTCAAACTTGGAAATTTTGGAAATTCTCAGTTTCAACAACTGAAGACAATTTGGTAACCAGAATGGCTATTGTCGCAAGGTATTTTGCGGTCGCCCGGACGAAGCTCTTCACCGAAGTGGGAAAAGTGAGGAGTCGCCACTCTAATGTTGAGGGAAATTAAAGAAACCCATTTTGTGAAAATAAATTAAAAGGAAGCCACTTCAAAAGAAAAAAAAAATTCTAGGTTCGTGGTCCATATACGGGCAGGGAAGGTGTTAGGCACCCCGTCTCGTCCCTCAGTGAGAGTAAATAGATTTAATGTTATACTCCTTATAAATTAAAAAGATAATTAGAGAGTTGGGATAGGAGTGGTGTTAATCCTTTATGCATAATAAAGGAGTGTTCGATATTTCACTTATTTTGGGTTGCTCAAGAACACGAATTCGTGAGACGGCCCTTTAGTGAATATGTGTCAAATAGAGTTATCTTGTATATTGGAGTTGTATTATTTTAATTTTGATTTCATTAAGAGAGCTCGGATAAGAAGTTTCTACTGATCTCTAGGTATGTTTTATTAAGAGTTTTAGGCGGGAGATTTCGAATAAGAACTCTCCTCCGATCTCCACATATTTTATTGAGGTTTTGGTTGAGAAACAGGTAAGAACTCTTTCCTGATCTCTTAGAGTGTTCAGTTCAAAATTTTAATAAAGGAACTCGAATAAGAACTCTCCTCTGGCCTTCGTATTTTAGTTAAATGAAAATCGGGTAAGAACTCTCCCCCGATCTCTTAGAGTGTTCAGTTCAAAATTTAAATGAAGGATCTGGGATAAGAGCTCTCCTCTGATCTCTGTATTTTATTTAAATGAGAATCGGGTAAGAACTCTCCCCCGATCTCTTAAAGTGTTCGGTTCAAAATTTTAATGAAGGATCTCGGATAAAAACTCTCCTCCGATCTCCGTATTTTATTTAAATAAGAATCGGGTAAGAACTCTCCCCCGATCTCTTAAAGTGTTCGGTTCAAAATTTTAATGAAGGATCTCGGATAAGAACTCTCCTCCGATCTCCGTATTTTATTTAAATGAGAATCGGGTAAGAACTCTCCCCCGATCTCTTAAAGTGTTCGCGATATAAGATCGAACTTTTCACCGATCTCCTAGGTGATTACCTTGTCATAATTCTTTGGCCAGCTATATCCGATCTATTTCGGTTACTAGTCTGGAATCCGATCTTATCTCGATTCCTGCTCTATTATGCTATCTCCTAGACTCATTTAGTAGCCCGACCTCATAACTTTTTCCTCTGATCTTATTATTCAACCTTTGGTTATTTTTATTTGTTCGAAAAAACTTTCACTTTAAGATACTTCTACCAATATTTTATTAAGTTACCTATAAATTGCCCACAACCAGAATACCTATTTTCGAAGGAAATGAAAATTGAGGAGGAATAAATAAAGTTTACGGACGAATAGAAGAAGTAAACATCGGAAAATAACTATTGGCCTGAATAATCTACATTGGGACTTTAATGCTACTGAACTTGATGGAAAAATTAAAAAATAAAAATAAACTGAAACATGAGCATTCAGCGAAATAATAGTCTAGACACTTACCTGTGGGAGGTTGAGGATCTTGAGTGAACTCTAGTGTCCATAAATGTTGTAGAGGTGAAAGTTGATGGTCCAGGGACTAATGCTTACTTTGAAATAACGAGAACCAGGTCAGAATGCAGTTGAGCATGAAGCGATGATAACCGGCTCGGAATGAGATCAAGCTTGGAGATTAATATGCTGGTATTAGGGTGATGAAGACGAAACTAACAAATGGTAGAGCAGAGTAATGAACAGACTGAAAATAAAGAATTCCAGGGTCCAAAGCTCCTTTAATGTAGATACTTAAGAAAACTTGTTTCTGAAGTTTCTCGAAAGCTCACAATGGCAAAGTAGCAAGACTGAATTAGATTTCAGAACCTTTCCACCATAATCACCACCTTTTTTTACTCGTCCCTTCTACAGTATTGCATGCAGGTATTCATAGGGAACGTGTGCTTCTAATGAAGGGTCAAGATCTCTTCTAGGGAGACGGAAGGTCTGGATTTCAAAGGACATGATCCGATGTCTGAGAATTAAAAAGAATCAAAATGGACGGCTGGGATCCTATTCAGAATATTCGTCCTTTCTCTTCCTAATCCAACGGCTCAGGATCTTGCCTTACAAGATGGATCCGAAGGCAAGGAATGAAAGGCGCTGGACCTATCGTCTGCTTTTGATCCAAGGGCTCCGGGTTCGTCCTTGCAAGTATGATCAACGGTGGAGATTGTGATATACAGAACTACCATAACTGTTTTTGGCGTCTCTCAACAATGTGGGCGATTCTGCAAATGAGGCGTGCAGTGAAGATTTGATCACACCTGCAATGCTTTAGCTACCTCGGCTCTAATTATGTAGAGAGTTATTGGAAGCCATCTTATCTTCTTCGTGCTTTCCGATCTTTGTTCCTTTCGATCTCTCTATTATGACTCTCTTCTTTTCTGATCTTTCTCATATTGGGTCCCTCGTTGCTTTCCGATCTCTCCCATTCTAGAACTTTCCTCTTTATCTGACCTGCCTTAGTCAAAGTAATTAATTCTTTAGTTACCAATGCATACGCTTCGGTTTCTGTATGCAATAAATGTTCAGGCCCCTATATATATGCACTAGCGAGAAAACTTCTCCACACTTTATTTCTCTTTCTTCCATTTCTCCACTTCTCCTGTTCTAACTTCTCCGGTAACAATTCTGACTATGGTGACTGCTTTTGATATTTTTCCGGCTGTTTTCTTTACCCCTCGCCTAAAAATTTATGATCCCGGTGATCGGAGAATCATGAGAATAATATCTGATGACAGTGAGGGAACCGGACTAATTTACCAACCAAGATCGAAAATGACGATCATACCGATCTAGAATCGGTCCACCAATATAATTGGTAGGCCGATCTCGGGCAAGAGTACTGCTAATTTCGATCTTAATGTCGGTGACCGCCTTTTGAAGTTCATTTAGCCCTTCACCACATCGGGCGTCCCGACTGCAGCTCGATTCTAGTTGATGACATCGATGATGTCTTTGCTTACCATCATGAGAGTCATAGTCACCCCATCTGAGCTGTACATCTATCCAACACTTGTGGCAGGCTTTCTGATCAAACACATCTTTTGATTCAGCCACAAGACTAGGCTTTGACATAGGTCCTTACTAGGTAAGATGTAATGCTGATCTTTAGAGATCGTCCAAATGATGTAATCTGACCTTTAAAGGTTCTCTTAATGATGTAATCTGATCTCTTGAGATCGCTCAAATGATGTAATCTGACCTTTTGAAAATGAAATGAAATTTTATTTGAAGGTTATTATTTAATTACTGCATTGGTTATTTTTCCGATCTTTGATGTGCATATCTAATCTGATCTCTAACTAAATCATCATTAGCCAATCTGCGGCTCTAAAAATTCGCACAATCCGATAACCCTAACTAGCCGATCTCGTTTTATTTGATTTTACTATTGTGTTTCTGAAACCTTCCCGCGACGTGTCAGGAAAGTGGGTCGATTCTGCTAACCGATATGCCGCTTGGGACTTCATGAGCATTAAATGCTCAGACGGGTATAAATAGGGGGAGGGTCGATCAGTTGCTTCCTTATGTCACTTTTAGCATTTTGCTAGCAATTTCAAAATTCTCTCGTTTCTTCAAGTATTTCCGGCACCGATCACATTCGGGTAAGAGTTTTGATCCTTTTTTTAGTTAAACTTCTTTGGTTTCTTTGAAAATGAGCGGTGTCGAGGGTCAAAGAGCTACGAGTCCGTCTTCTGTCCACGTTTCGTGGACCTCGAAAGAGGGCGACGTGATTAGATCAGGTGGTCAAACCAGTACAGCCTTTATTTCGGTAACTGGTTCGGCTACTAGACCGAGGCGAGGGGCGTCTTTGAGGAGAGACAACTTGCCAATTGATGAGTTGCCTTCAGTCTTGAGAGAAACAGATCTCCAATTTATAAGCCAGGAGTACAATCTATGGATCGACTCCTTTAAACTGATCAAATGCCATAGTGATCATCGGGCTGACCACTTCTTTGATGAGGGCGATCTCATCATGGTGTATGAAAAGCAACTGAAGGCTGGGCTCCATTTACCCTTGGACGAATTTTACAAGGCCGTCCTAAAATTCCACCATGTCTCGGTAGCCCAAGTGCATCCGAACTCCTGGCGGACTCTAATAGCCTTCCGAGGCCTCTGCCAAGCTAAGGGACTGGAACCCATGGCCAAAGTATTTGCTGAGCTACATAGGCTCGCTCGAAGAAAGGATAATGAGTTCTGGTTCTTTCAAGCTAAGCCCCATTATTCTCTCTTTACCGATCTCCCTTCTTCATTGAAGAATTGGAAGAACCAGTTCTTCATTTTAAGGAGCAAGATTCAGAATGGCTTTGAGGGCATCCCACGGAGTTAGCAACACCTAGTCGCTTCGATCCAAAAAAAAATTACCTTAAATAAGGACGAAGACGCCATGGTGAAAGAGTTAAAGTCTCAGGCGTCCACTCAGAAATTCTCTTGCTTAGACGTGATGATGGCCGAACTGAAGTATTGGATGATGTGGCTGATCACTGATGAAGAATACGAGCTTCAGCTCTCTGACCTCGGCCCTGGTACTAGCTATATCTCTGGTCTCTGAATCTTAGCGAACTCACTGACTTCTTTTTTGTGCAGGTATGGCGGGCGGTGATGCTTCCAAGGAGAGCCACAAACGAAAGAGGGAGGTCTCCAGAAAAGTGAGGGCGATAAAGGGGGCCACCACTGTCGATGCTTAGACCCCTCATCGTGAATCAATAGAGGTGCCAAGCTCTCCTCCCCGATCTTAGGAGCAACCGATCCCTGATGTAGAGGTCATCGCCCTAGCTCCTCAACAAATCAAGCTTCCACCTCTCCCTCCTCCTCCGACCTCTTCCAATATAGAAGGGGAGTCTTTCGGTCCCATGGTCAGGACACTTGCCTGGATGAACGAGCTCTCCCCAGAGGCCGAAGACGAGAGCGACGAGGAGCTCGAGAGAGAGAGAGGAAATGAGAGAGATGATGATGTACTTAGAGAACAGGCTGGAGGGGGAGACCCTCCAGCTGAATGACTTGTAAATTTTTATTTTGAAATGAAATGAAGTTCTCTCTTTTGTTCAATTTCTTGATGAGATCAAAAAGCATCCCAATTGTATGAGTACTTGATTGTTTGAATGTATTAGAACATCGAACTTAAAAGCAACTATTAATCTAAGTATAAGAGGTCAGAAAAACATTATAAGCATGAGATCGGACTAAGCTATGACCAAACACCGGGTATAACTTTAGAACATTAGAATTGGAAAGACTTGACTCGAATTCTTAAGATCGAAACCATCATTAAATCGGACAAAAACCTTAACTTAGTTTTAAGGAATATCTAGGACATACAAGTGAGGAACCTGATTCTAGCATTAGCTAAACGACTGTTTATAATATTTATAAGGAGAGAGATCGGGAGGCAAGACTGGAGGGTATGGAGACCTGAAATTGGTTCGAACCCCTCTAATAAGAGATCGAAAAACAATTTATTAAGTGTAGGATTGGTTTATTTCACGATCGAGCAATTGACGTGTTTGGATAAGTCATTTGTTGATCGAATGATGTCGGCTGGGAGTCAATTTAAAGTCCCTTGACCTCGGTGATTGGCCAAAATATGGTGTCGACAGCTGCCCCTCTTTACATAATTTCTATTGAAGGGAATAAAATTTTCCCGTATAGGAATTATGTAAAGATTCAGACCCATATTTTGGGCGATTGGGGCATGAAAAATTAAAAACACTGAGAATCAAAATTTGACTTGGAAGTTAACTTAGATCAACAGGAATTTAAATGCGAGAAATTAAAATCAACTTGGATCAAGGAACCAGAGGTTGATGACAGAAATTTAGATATGAGAAATTAAAATCAACTTGGATCAAGGAACCAGAGGTTGATGACAGGAATTTAGATGCGAGAAATTAAAATCAACTTGGATCAAGGAACCAGAGGTTGATGACAGGAATTTAGATGCAAAAAATTCAAATCAACTTGGATCAAGGAACCAGAGGTTGATGACAGGAATTTAGATGCAAAAAATTCAAATCAACTTGGATCAAGGAACTAGAGGTTGATGACAGGAATTTAAATGCAAGAAATTCAAATCAACTTGGATCAAGGAACCAGATGTTGATGACAGGAATTTAGATGCAATAAATTAAAATCAACTTGGTTCAAGGAACCTGAGGTTGATGACAGGAATTTAGATGCAAGAAATTAAAATCAACTTGGATCAAGGAACCAGAGGTTAATGACAGGAATTTAGATGCAAGAAAATAAAATTAACTTGGATCAAGGAACTAGAGGTTGATGACATGAATTTAAATTTTGAAAATTAAAAATGCTGACAAAGCAAGCCTAACCTGGCATGAGAAGTTCTTCCGCGTCGAAGTGTACTTAACAGGATCCCGAAAATAAACGATTAATGGAGGATGAGTCTCAAGACTTAACCTACAACTTCCCATTTCTTACTCACTTCCCAGGATGCCCTTTCGGTTCTCAACTTTCTTCTTATTTCGCAAAAAGTGCCCTTGCGGGTTTTCACTTTCCCCTCTGCATATTTGACTAGAAGCGCCCTTCCGGGTTTTCACCCTTAGTTTTTTTTTTTTTTGGCTATCGATCATTTCTTGCAAATCTCATAGCAAAGTACATGAGGTCATCAGTATTCAAATCCTAATCTTATGATAAAGTTTTAACAGATTAATAGCGCATAAAATAAAAATGTAGAAGAGAGATAACATTAAAGTGTGGATATCTGAGTGTAGTATAAATTAGAGTGAAAGAAGATAAATTAAAGTGAAAAAATGATTTTATTATGGCTTGAGAGGAAAAGGTACAGTCTCAAAGAAGAAAGGTACAAAAATGGATCTCACAGGTTCCTTGTAGTTAACTTTGAAGTGCCTTAACGACCATTATTTCAAGTATTCTGTTGACGAACATTCGTGCCGTGGTGGCTTATTTCCTTTCCTGGTCCCGTATTCCCTTCCTTATTTCTCTATTTTCTTATTCTAAGGGCGCCCTTTTGGGTTTTCACCCTTAGATTTTTTTTTTAGGGTGCTTTTCGGGTTTTCACCCTTTACTCATTTTACAGAAAGCGCCCTTGCAAGTTTTCGCCCTCTTTCGCACATCTTGCTAGGAGCACCCTTTCGGGTTTTCACCCCTAACCCCCCCCCCCCTTTTTTTTAGGCATAATATCTTTTGACAGCATCTGCATTTACGGGTCTTGGAAATTCTTCGCCATCCATGTGGGTCAAGATAAAGGCACCACCAGAAAATGCTTTTTTAATTACATAGGGTCCCTCATAGGTTGGCGACCATTTGCCTGGGCATCATTTTGATTTGGAAGAATCTTTTTCAAGAGCAGATCTCCTGGTTGAAATTCGCGTGGGCGAATGCCTTTGTCAAATGCCCTAGCCATTCTTCATTGGTATAATTGCCCATGACATGCTGCTGCTAGCCTTTTCACATCCAGCAAATTCAATTGGTCTAACCTCGATTGGATCTATTCTGACTCATCAATTCGTGATTCTTTCAGAATCCTCAGGGAAGGAATTTCTACTTCAAAGGGCAAAACAACTTCCATCCAGTAAACCAGTGAGTATGGAGTTGCCCCAGTTGATGTTCTTACAGAGGTCTGGTATGCATGAAGAGCGTAGGGAAGCATATCATGCCAATCTCTATAGGTGACGATCATTTTTCGGATTATTCTCTTAAGATTTTTATTAGCGGCTTCCACCGCTCCATTCATCTGGGGACGATATGGTGAGGAATTGAGATGTCGGATCTTGTATTGATCACATAAACTTCGGACCTTCAGACCATTCAAATTCTTGGAGTTGTCAGTGACGATTTCGCTGGGGAGACCGTGTTGGCAAATGACATTATTTCAGAAGAATTTGAGGAATGTGCTTTGCGTGGTGTGGGCATATGACGTTGCTTCGAACCATTTAGAAAAGTAATCAATAGCTACCAAGATGAACCTATGCCCATTGGATGGCTTGGAATTGATGGGACCAATTACGTCGAAGCCCCACATTGCGAAAGGCCAAGGTGAAACGAGATTGAACAACTGATGAGGCAGAACGTTTATCGGATCCGCGTAGATTTGACATTTATGACATTTTCGAAAGTACTCGATGCAGTCCTTCTCCATAGTAATCCAGAAGTATCCCCGTCTCATGATTTGCTTGGCCATCATATGTCCATTAGCATGGGTTACACAATTCCTCTCATGAGTCTCGAAAAGGATCCTCCTTGCTTCTTTTGCATCTACGCATCTCAACAATTCGCCATTGGAGCTCCTTTTGTACAGAATTTCACCACTGGGGAAGTATCCCAAAGCTAATCTCCTGATCATTCTCCTTTCGTTTCTGCTTGCCCCCGGAGGGTATTCCCTGGTTTTGACGTAGACTTGGATATCATGGTACCAGGGCTTACCATTGATTTCTTCCTCGACTATGAAACAGTAAGCTGGCTCACCCCTTGCTTTGATCTGCAATACCTGAGTCATCTGCCCTTCTTCCATTTGAGCCATGACAGCTAGAGTGGCTAAGGCATCTGCGAATTGATTCTTGTCCTGACTGAGGTGAGTAAAAAAAATTTCTTCAAATCTCTTGATCAATCCCAGTAGGTACTTTTGATATGAGATTAGCTTCGGATCCTTGGTTTGCCATTCTCCCTTGACTTGATAAATGATCAAGGCCGAATCTCCATACACCTCTAACTTTCTGACTTTCATTTCAATGGCAGCCTGTAAACCCATCACACAGGCTTCTTATTCTACGACGTTGTTGTTGCAATCAAATCTTAACTTGATAGCTATCGGAAAGTGTTTTCCGTCGGGGGATATCAACACAGCTCCGATCCCATTACCAGACAAGTTGACTGCTCCGTCAAAATACATTTCCCACACGTCAGCTGGTTCCTTTTCCTCGCTGTCGACCTCATTAACATGCTTATCAGGAAATTTGAAATCCAAGGCTTTATAATCTTGGATAGGGTTTTCTGCTAGGAGATTAGCGATCACACTCCCTTTTATCACCTTTCTGGTCATATAAATAATATCATATTGAGAGAGTATGACCTGCCATTTTGCTATCCTCCCTAGCACGTATGGGCTTTCAAATACATACTTGATGGGATCCATCCGAGAGATGTGCCATGTCTTATGATTCAACATATAGTGTTTGAGCCGATTAGCCATCTAGGCTAACGGGTAACAAGTTTTCTCTAGAAACAAGTACCTTGACTCGCAATCATTAAATTTCTTGATCAGGTAATAAATGGCCCTCTCCTTTCGACCTGTGTCATCATGCTGCCCTAAAACACACCCCATTGAACTCTGTTGGACTGCCATGTACAGAATCAGCGACCTTCCTGCCACTGGAGGAACCAAT
The DNA here is from genome assembly GCF_030052815.1 of Hevea brasiliensis. Classification (NCBI taxonomy): domain Eukaryota; kingdom Viridiplantae; phylum Streptophyta; class Magnoliopsida; order Malpighiales; family Euphorbiaceae; genus Hevea; species Hevea brasiliensis. The sequence goes on along the minus strand of NC_079503.1, from coordinate 1,308,012 downwards.
ATCGGTGGGTTTGACAAGTACTGTTTAATTTTCCCGAAAGTCGCTTGACAAACTGAATCCCATTGAGTGGTGTTGTTCTTTCTGAGTAACTTAAAGATGGGCTCGGCTTTAGCAGTGAGGTTGGAAATAAACCTCAAGATGTAGTTCAACTTTCCCAGGAAACTGCGCACCTCCTTTTCTGTCTTTGGGGATGGCATTTCTTGAATGGCTCGAACTTTTTCTGGGTCTACATCTATTCCCTTCTCACTTGCTATGAACCCCAATAGCTTTCTAGATCTAGCCCCAAACAAACACTTGGTTGGGTTCAATTTCAACTGATACTTCTTGAGTCTTTCGAATACTTTCCTCAGCACTTGTACATGACTTTCTCCCTCTTTGGATTTGATGATCATATCATCCACATACACCTCTACTTCTTTATGTATCATATCGTGGAATAATGTGACCATAGCACCTTGGTCGGTAGCTCCAGCATTCTTTAACCCAAATGGCATGACCCGATAACAGAACACCCCCCACTAAGTGATAAAAGCAGTCTTATCCTTGTCTTCTTCATCCATGGGGATCTGGTTGTACCCGGATGCCCCGTCAATGCATGAACATCTACCCAATCTTGCAGCTTTATCGACCAGCACGTCTATATGTGTGAGAGGGAAATCATCCTTCAAGCTCGCTTTATTGAGATCCCTGTAGTCAACACATACCCTGACTCTCCCATCCTTCTTCATTACCGGGACAACATTAGCTATCCACTGAGGGTACTTGACTACTTCCAAAAATCCAGCATCGTATTGCTTCTTGACTTCATCCCTAACTTTAAGCAGAGTATCAGGATTCATTCTTCTTAACTTATGTTTTACTGGAATTGTCCCGGGAATTAGGGGAATCTTGTGCGTCACTATCTGAGGGTCTAATCCGATCATATTATCATAGCTCCATGAAAATACATCCAAGAATTCTTTGAGCAATCTGACCATATCTTTTAATCCTCCACTCCCCATAATCTTAAGTTTCCTCTTTATTTCTTCAATCCCTAGGTTTATGGTGTGAGTTTCGTCCTCATAAGGCACCAGGGAAGGTTTGTCTCTTTCACCCCGTTCTTCTATAGGTTCTTCTTCAGAATCACTTGAAGCAATGGCAGTTATGAGAGTTTCAAAATTAACATGAGGAGTTTCTGAGTCTATTGAATTATTAGGCATTAATTGATGAGTGGTCCTGAAGAAACGAAAGTGGAGTATATTATAAGAATGGATTTTAAGAAAAAGAGAATTGGATGCAAAATGCGCTATTACTTCATTAACACTTAAATCATAAGAAGATGATCCATTTACAGCATTACACTTGTCATCATGGATAAGATGATCAAGTGTAGATAACAAAAGTACTTTACTCGATTGAGCACAGGAAGGTCTTCTTCTTCCCAATTATCCAGCTCTTGCCCCTCAGCAATTGGCGAGATCAGGGCTTCATATAGGGAGTCCAATTGTATGACATCAACAGATGGTTCTTCAGGAAATTCTTCACCTTCCTCCTGATTCTCAATGGTTGATTTGGTGAAGATATCTGTGATTTTCGGGACAACCTTCATTTTCCTGACTCTCTGGTCAAATCTCTGATCCCGAAGCATGTTCCTCCTCCAAAATTGCCCATCCATAAGAGCACCTTCCTCAAATCCCAGGCCGAAATGAGCGATCTTCTGAATAGCTGGTATGGGTTCAACTATTCCTTGCAATGTGGCACCCAATCCCTTGCTTACCTCATATCCGCTCTTAAGCATTACCTTTGCAACCATAGCTGTAGCCCCTTCATCCTTCAGAGTAGTTTCTTGCAACTCTAGAGCCTGGAAAGAACTTTCCAAGGACTTTTCAATTGTTTCCTCATAAGGAAGTGATTGCGGCTTGGTGATCAGCATGGCTTCTTCCCCCCTTACAGTGATGATCCTACTGGCCATGATATATTTAATTCTCTGGTGCAAGGTCAAAGGTACAGCATTTGCCAAATGGATCCAAGGTCTCCCTAGCAGCATGGTGTATACAGGTTTAATGTCCATCACTTGGAATGTGACGTTGAAAGTGCATGCCCTGATTTGGAGCGACAAATCGATGTCTCCCAGTACCTCCCTCCTTGTGCCGTCAAAGGCTCTTACCATCGTGGCACTTTGGCGTATGTTTGATCAGTCGACAGGTAGCCTTGCCAAGGTGGCATTGGGCATGACATTAAGGGCAGATCCGTTGTCGATTAGAACCTTAGCAACTATACATCCTTTACATTTAGCTGTCACATACAAAGCTTTAGTGTGCTTCAAGCCAGCCGAGTCTATCTCCTCTTCCGAGAAAGTGACAAAACTAGATGCCTGTATTTGCCCAACTATTTTCTCGAATTGCCCTGGTGTGATATCGGGTTTACAAAGGCCTAATCCATGATCTTTTATAGGGCTTGGCGATGCACTTCAGAGCTCAAAATCAGTGACAGCAATGAAATCCGGGCAGGCGTCTTCCTCAGTTGTTCGACAACATCATATTCACTCTACTTCATTATCTAAAGCAATAGCTCCTCTTCTCCCCTTGGTTCAGTAGGTTCTCCTTCCTTAACTTTCTCAACCCCCTCTTCCGTGTTCTCTTGTGGCTCTCCTATTTTTACTTTCCCTTTTTTCTTTTCCCTCTCATCATTCCCGTAACATCTCCCACTTCGGGCTATAAATTCTACCTCTTGCTCAGGTGGGGAGGAATTGCTAGTTGTGATAGGTTTTGGGTTTGATTGGGGAGTAGCATTGCCAGAGGGTCCGGCGTAAGTCATTTTGAAGTGCTCGTGGGGAGCGAAGCATGGTTTAGGAGGGGTCATGGGTGGAGTATGTGTATAGGCAAGGTTAGAAGCTGAGGTGCTACTGGATGCCTCTTGAGTGAAGACTTAGAGATTGTAGTTCCAAGGCACTGCATGAGTGTTTGTGACTGGGAGTTGAGGCGAGGTCCGAATGACTATTATTGGTGGGGTGGTGTCGGTGCGTTGGGAACAGAAAAGGTTAATCTGGGATTGGGGGTGGAGGCATTCTGGCCAAATCTGGCCATGTTCACTTCGCCCTCTACCTTTGACCTCTTTTGGTATCTCAGAATTTTGAGGGACAGCATCCTCTGGACCTCTTGCCGGAATCCCTCACAGTTGCGCAGCTCATAATTAGCTGCTCCTCCATGGTAGGGGCATCCCATATCACTTTCTGACCCTGATGCCTGAGGGAAAAAGTAGCCTTCCCTTACTGCCATTGCGAAAATTTCCTTAAGGTGAGGAATCAATTGATCTACCTCTGCAATTGACTTTTCATCCTGAGCTTCTACCATATTTACACCACTGCCCGTACCATGACTGGGCAGGGGGTTTGAAGTGATATTAGAGAGAGAACTGTTTCCTTCAATCTTCAGCCACCCATTCCTGATCAGGGCCTGTATTCTTCCCCTAAGAGCTCTACATTTATCAGTTGAGTGCCAGAGTGCTCCTCTATGATATTCACATCGAGCACTGGCATCATACCACCTGGGGTATGGTGGCTGAATTGGATCAAAGGGGATTGGCACTATCTGATTTATAACGAGGAGGTATCGGTATATTTCACTGAGTGAGAGGGGGAGAGGTGGATCAGGATTTCTTTATAGTCTAGGATTATTTTGGGGAAGAGGTGGTCTTGATTGAACAGGTTGAGGAGGCGGTCTGGGTTGGTAAGCTGCTTGCGGTGGATACTGTGGGCGTGGGTGAGGATAATTTGAAAAAGAGAATGGAACGTTAGCTATTGTCAGGCCATGGGCAGGAGGACATGGCCAAAAATTATTTTGAGAAAAAGGAGGTTGGGTTTGTCGGGTGATGGAGTGCACATCACCTTCTTTTTTCTTACCAAAGCTGGCGATCTTCTTTGCAGGATTCTCAGTTAACTCCTACAATCGTCCTAACCTTAGGTTAGCTTCGATTCTTTCACTAGCTTGGATGATATCTAAGAAGCTGTTGGAGGCATTTCCAATCATCAGATTGAAATATGGGGCCTTTAATGTTTCAATGAACAGGGAGCAGAGTTCATTGTCAGTCACTGAGGGATTCACTTCCGCTGCTTTCTCTCTCCATCTCTGGGCATACTCCTTAAAGCTTTCTCTTTCTTTCTGCCCCAAATTTTGGAGGTCTCTCCTTATGGGAGTGACGTCACAGTTGAATTTATACTGTTTTAGGAAAGCGTCGGCTAAAACTTTCCAGGAGCGTAGCTTGCTCCTATCTAGTTGAATGCACCATCTCAGGGCTGCCCCAGAGAGACTCTCATGGAAGAAGTGGACCAGGAGTCTATCATCTTTCGTAAGGGCGGACATCTTGGCGATGTAAGTAGCTAGGTGAATGTGAGGGTCTAAATTCCCGGTGTATTTGTCGAAGTCTGGGACTTTAAATTTGGGTGGCACCACCACATCCGGCACCAATCTTAGTGATGAAACATCAACCGAACCATACATATTCAGAACCTCTATTGCCTTTAATCTTTCTTCAAGAGCAGAGAGCTTCTCATTCTCTCTTGTTCTGCTCTCTCCTGCTGCATGAGCTACTCCCGCTGTTGGGAGATAAGAGGCAGGGTGAACTGGAGGGATTGGGATAGAAGGGTGCAGATCGGTATTAGAGACAGCCGGATAGTAGGAGAAAGGTAAGTCATTATTTAAGAGGGTCAAATTGACAGTGATTATCGGATCTGGAATAGGCGGCTGAAAAGTAAAAGAGGTTGAAACTTGGTGAGAATCAACCGTTGTAGGAAGTTGGGAGAGGTAACGACAAATTTGGTTCTGAGGGAGGCTTGTTCTGGGATATCTCTTTCATTAATTTCATGAGCTCCGAGACTTGATCTCTCAATTTGGAAACTTGTCCCTGTAGGTTCTGGACTTGTTCCTGATCTTCCATTATCTTCTTCGTTCGTGATCTTGTTAAGTACACTCGTCTCGATCGAACTGCTTATTTGGTCAGGCTTGCTTTGCTTGAAGCAATGTTGATTTCCTGTGAGAGAAATCATTAGATGAATTTCAAATTTTGTTAAAAATTAAAGGTGCTAATTTGGACAAAGGATACGGTGGCATCTGCAAGCCAAGAATGGGATCTATAGAAGGATAATTGCATTAATTTTATCATGGCATCACTCAATAATCTAACGGTGAATGACTAGATCGAACGTGTGTCTATGATACTTGTCCATATGGCGCATTTGTCTTTTCGCATAACCCTAGCGAGGATAATTCCTATGGGAGCCACACTATTCATTCACAATTTTGCTAAACAACAGTCCAAAGTGATTTTATTGATCGAATAGTTCATACATAGCATTTTACAATTGCCTAGGCTCAGGAAGAATTTTTAGAATGCAATGGCATCTTTTGAGATACTCGCAGAGCCTTTCCTCTTGTCGGGCGGGGTTGAATGTTTTCAAGGCATATTTGGATTCTGGCAAGAGCTCTTGTTTCCCTCGAGCTATCATTCTCTCCAGCTGGTCAATATTTTCTCTCAGCTCCTGATGGAGAGTAGCTTGTCTTTCTTTTTTCTTTCTTTCCTTAACATACCCCTTCAAAATATCATTGATAAGCTGTGCTTGCTCTTTTAGTTCGAGCTTCTTCTTTTTGCTTTCTTGTTTATACTCTTCGATGAGTATCTCTTGGTATTTCATTTTCTCTTGCAATTCATCAGTCCGAACTCCTGCCTCCCGTACTGCGCCTTGGAGGGAGATCTTTTTCCTTTCCCATCGCATTTCTTGTTTCTCAAATTCTCCCTTTTCTGTCATTGCTTCTTCCTTGAGCCTTTTTACCTCCCTTTTAAGGATTTGCTATCGGTCCTCCGACTGCCTTATCTGTTCTAGCAATTGCTAATTCTCGGTATCCAATTGTCGCAAAGAGCTGACCAACTGAGCATTAGCTTCTCTTGAAAGAACATTTTGATGGGGGATGCTATTTTCAGGTTCTGTTGGCTCGGCAGTTGGGTATCCTTGCTCCCTGTTGGCCCTCCATCTAAGGTAATCTTCCGTGGCACCTGGCCCTTTAGGCGATCTTTCCATCATAGTGATGCTTTCCTAGGATTTGCAAAATACTTTCAATTCTTCCTCGCTACCGAGTTGATGATAAAAATGACCTTGATGGTATTCTTTAATACTGATTGCGAACTGGGTTAAACCGAACTGCCTTATTACCAATGCCGGGACGTAACTCGTGTATCCGGTCACTCCGATCAAAGATACCGAATAAATACTCCCTGTGCTGAAAAAAATAGGAAAACGTGACGTCCACAATTTCCTCCAGCAGTAGTTGTGACTGTTAAAGCATAGAATCCACTCTTGCCACTGCAGCTCGTTCTTTGGGCTGATTACTAATCTGGCTATTTTCTCGATAAGAGGCTGGTTGGGGTACCAAGTTAACCCCTTTGTCTCCAGAGGACACATGTGACTGAGAACCCAGAGGTGTAACAATTGAGAGTAGCACTTAATAGATCCCCTGCCCTGTTGTCAACAATAAGTAAGAGTCAATAAAGTCTCTGCAAGGATCACTGGTATTGGGTACTGCCCAGAACATCTCCGTGACACTGCAGGTTATAATTCCCAAAGGCCCAGGGAATAAGATCAGGCCATAGATCCCCAAAGCTAGTGTTAATGAAGCTTGCTCCCACTGTTCATCCTGGATGTACAGGTCCAACCGCTTCTTGAGGTGGGTCCAATACCACCCATGTGTGCTCCCTTTGATAGTTTCTCTTGCCTTTGCTTCCTTTAGGGGGATCCCCAACATATGCGCGAACCGTTTCCAAGTCTGCCTATGCTCGAGGTGTAGGTAGATCCGATTCTGTGCCACATAAGGAATTTTTAGCAGCGCCTATGTCACACCTTACCCCTCTGTAAGGCATAACATGATCCCGTAGAATACCTAATGAATTACCGAACTTCACCTACCGATAACTCATTAAGTATCCTACAAAGGATTTTAAAATAATTTTCTTATTTTTGGTAAGTGGTGAGCATTTTCTAATAGGTATTTAAAACATTTAATTGAAATTAAAAGCTAGTTAAAACTGTTGGCCCATTTTATTTTTTCGCAAATTTTATAAAAATTTTGACAGAGTTTCATTTATATTTTGAGAAAACAGTTCTTCAAATACCTGTAAAAAAAGCACTTCCAAAAATTTTATCAACCACTACTTCAATTTCACAATCAATCTCAACAATTTCTCAATACATTTATCAACTTTCAAAATTCAAATCCACTATCCAATGATCATCAAAATACCAGCAATCCAGTTCATTCAAATTAAATAAAGTAGTTCCATTCATAATTCATTAAGGACAAAACAATTTATAAACATCCTTACAAATTTACATTAAGAGAAATTCAACTAAAATTTATTACAAACTTTACACAAGCTTTATACAAGCTGCTCAAGACCGAATTTACATGTCCATACATTTATGTGCAATACATACATCAAAATAAATATTTATAGGCAGAGTATAAATTATACCCGATAACTTCAAGCTGATAGATCCTCAATCCTCAGCAGCTCAGTCTGCTGCTCCTCTAGTCACTAAATCTGCGACAGCAATAAAAGCTATCGCTGAGTACTAGGACTCAGTGGTGCACAACATACTAAATTAATCTTTATGCAGAACTTAAATCACATTTATTCAAAATTTGAACTGAGCATGCGAGTTAAACACAAAACATAATTTATGAGATTTTAATCCCAAACAATTTCATTTTGAAGTATCAAATCACATTTCATAAAACCCACAGTTAGATCATACCATTTGAAACAAATAGAATCTCAATAGCCAGAAGCTAAAGAGAAATCACATCACAAGGCTAGCTAGCTCAAATACATGGATATCCATTCACATCCTCTTCTACTGGCACACCTCAACACTTCTCCAGAGAAGGAATCAAAATTCGAAACTGATTACCCCCACTAGTCGTGCTAGTGAGGTGTTCAAATATATGGTCATGACACTGTGGTTTCAAAACTTATCTTAACAATTTGCTAAACATTGTCATTTCAAATATACACAATAACTTTCAACAATTTAAATCAAATATCATAGATAATGTCACAAATAAACTTTCACAATTCAAAGCAAAAGAAAAATGCATATTTCATTCACTTTATCAATAAATTTTAAAGCATAGTGATGTTGTGCACAAACCTAAAGCGAGTCGCCTCTTGGCCTTGACTCGACTCCTCGGGTTCTTTCTTGGTATTCTTTTCAACTGAAACACACAATTTTACAGTGTTTCAATACCATAACTTAGCATAAATCCAAAAATAAATTTAACTTTACTTTTACCTAACTCTAACATGCTAAACTCGACGTTCTTGAAATTTTGTGTTTCGGAGTTACTATTCACTACACTATTCAAGTCAAATTGTTGACTTTCTAAGACTTAATAGGTATGGGAATTCCAACTTCACTCACATACCACATTTTGGTCACTAAACTTGTTGGTTTTGGTCATTTTCTCAAAACTTAGGTCTTTTAGGCAAAATTGCCAAATTTTCAGTTTTGATGTCCCTAGTTACACTGTTCCATTGGTCATCTTTCCGTTGGAATTTGTCAAAATTTTTTTCATAGAAAATGTTCCCTATTGTCTTAAGTTTATTCTCCTTTTTGAATCACTCCAATTGAAGTTTTGTAGCTCAAGTTATGTCCAACATACGGTTACTGTTCATGCTGCAGATTTTAGTTCTGGCAGATTTATTGATCCAACTTCGTTCAGCAATATGATCAAGTTAAGTCCATAATTTGGTCTAATTTTCTCATATAAAATGTTTTACTATGTCTTAGGTTTCCATCGGTTAAAGAATCGCTTAAATTGGAGTTTTCTAGAGAGAGTTATAGCCATTAAAACTTTACTGTTCATATGGTAAATCTGCAGTCCTGCAGATTCAATGATTCAACTTTACTCAGTAATTTGATTGGGTTAACTACATCATATGGCTCATTCACAAATTTTTCTCCCTCTTCAAATCTTCTTTCTTTCCTCTTCTTTTTGTTGTCAATATGCTTGTCAAGATTCAAGAACAAGATTTACTTAAAGGAGTTAGGGAGTTTATAAAATAAAATCAAGCTTTGAAAGCTTGAGATGGGTGTTAATGGTGGTAAGGAAATGAGAGAATTGAGAGAGAAAAGGGGTGACGGGAAAAGAACAAAAGAAAAAGTAAAAAATGTTTTTTTTTTCTTTATTCTAGATATTTATCTCTTAGAAAGACCCAAAAATCCAATTAATTAAATTCACAAATTCTTATTTTTTTATGGCATCATGCATGAGGTCATGCATGATGTCATCACCTTTTGACTTTTCCATTTTTTTTAATTTATTTTTCTATTAGTTCTTTAATTTAATTCTCGATTTTGAAGTTTTCTTTTCTCCGATTTTATTTGACAGTTAGGTCAGGAGTCAGCTCTCGGGGTCAATTGACCAAATTGCCCCTCGCCGGTTCATCCCGATTTGCAAATAATTCAATATTTCTTTCGGCTCACTGACCTAATTATTTGACTGACCTAATAGTTCTTTTTCGTGATTTCTCTTTTCCACTATGTTTATAAGGGTCCTAAGGACCGCGGCGTCACATTTTACGGTTCGAAATTTGAGTTTAAAATGACTTCACAATCCTTCCCGAGAAAGTCACCCATCGCTATGACTCTCGGCTCGTTTAACCTCTTATGTTCTCTTTTTCTTATTTATACTTAACTAATTGACAATTACTAATTATTTGTGTTTATGGCTTTTCTGGTTGTCTTAAGTGTGGTTCTAATCTCCTTAATTGTCCGGACCGACACCGGTCACCAGAACAGTGAAATATACCAGGCTTTACAACTTGGGGTGTTGATATTCTTCCATAGTGGGGGTCGTATCGATGTCGTTGAAGGAGAACACCCCATACTTGAGATTCCAAATTGACAGCATGGCCTTTAGCGTCGGAATTTGGACTTTGATCGTATCAAGGTCGCAATCCCCTCATATTTTTCCTCGAACTTCGCCTTCACGTGATTGGGAAGCGATTTCCAACTACTGGATAGACCCTCGATACCGGTCATTCTAATTTCAACCTTGCTTGGGTCTAATGGAGGTAGTAGGCCAGTATCTGCCCCGGTGACATCACTTTGTGGGGACACTGAACTATGAGGCAGTCTGGACCATGGTCTAGCATTCTGTTCTTGTCTAAGAACTTCTTTCGTTGACTGACTCGAGGATGCCATGTTAAAATTGATGATTATTCTTTTACAGACCCTAATTCTGTGATGCCTATGGGAGAAAACTCGTTATCAGGACAAATTCATGTAATTTCGAATTATACCATTAGCAGGGCGATACCTACACATCTATCAAAGTAGGAAGATGAGTAGATCGTTCTAATATTATAATTCAAAATTACCCTCAAAATTAATAAACACAAGAAAACACAAATAGAGTAGGGTGAGAGCAAGTATGTCCCTTTTGTCCTAAAATAGGGAGAATCCTAGTACCGGGTAAGTGCCTCCTAATTGAATAGTTCTATCCTATGAGGTAGTTTGCTACAGCTTCCAGTTATTGTGATAGTTTAGCTCAAGGTCTAATTTTCTAAAAGCCACAGGTTTCCAAACTGCCCTTACTATAAACAGTAGAGCCCCATTTCATCACCATGATACTAACGGGAGAATTTCACGGGTATCGCAGTAGATGGAACGAGTTTCAATCTGAGCAGAAGTCTTCACGGATACTAACGGGGTAAAACCCACAGGTACCACTACATGACTCCCTCCTACTTCCCTAAAGGGTCAGAAAGCCCGGGTATAGGGCTGAAGTGTGTGAGGATATTATGTAAGTACTCAGTGTGTGAAGGGACATATTTACCTCTTCCCTTCGTGGGGGATTTTTACACTTTTTTTTTTATGAAAGTTGCTGTGGGAAATAAGATAATAAAAAATGGTTAGAATAATAACAAATCAACATATTAAGATTTTCGAATTTCACAAATTAAACCCCCCCCCCCTAATTACAAATTCAATTTATATGAGCATATAACTAAATCTATTCTTGGACCTCTTAAAACAGGGTAAAAAAAAACCAAGCAGTCCCCAGTGGAGTCGCCAAGCTGTCGCAAGGTATCTTGTCGTCGCCTGGATAAAACTCTTCACAGAAGTGGGAAAAGTAAAGAATCGCCACTCTAATTTTGAAGAAAATTAAAGAAAACCATTTTGTGAAAATAAATTAAAAGGAAGCCACTTCAAAAGAAAAAAGAGATTCTAGGTTCGGGGTCTGTATACAGGCGGGGAAGGTGTTAGGCACCCCGTCTTGTCCCTCAGTGAGGGTGAACAGATTTAATGTTATGCTCCTTATAAATTAAAAAGATAATTAGAGGGTTGGGATAGGGGAGGTGTTAATCCTTTATGCATAATAAAGGAGTGTTCGATATTTCACTTATTTTGGGTTGCTCAAGAACACGAATTCGTGAGACGGCCCTTTAGTGAATAGGTGTCAAATAGAGTTATCTTGTATATTGGAGTTGTATTATTTTAATTTTGATTTCGTTAAGAGAGCTCGGATAAGAAGTTTCTACTGATCTTTAGGTATGTTTTATTAAGAGTTTTAGGCGGGAGATTTCGGATAAGAACTCTCCTCCGATCTCCACATATTTTATTGAGGTTTTGGTTGAGAAACAGGTAAGAACTCTCCCCCGATCTCTTAGAGTGTTTGGTTCAAAATTTTAATGAAGGATCTCGGATAAGAACTCTCCTCCGATCTCCGTATTTTATTTAAATGAGAATCAGGTAAGAACTCTCTCCCGATCTCTTAAAGTGTTCGGTTCAAAATTTTAATGAAGTATCTCGGATAAGAACTCTCCTCCGATCTCCGTATTTTATTTAAATGAGAATCGGGTAAGAACTCTCCCCCGATCTCTTAAAGTGTTCGGTTCAAAATTTTAATGAAGGATCTCGGATAAGAACTCTCCTCCGATCTCCGTATTTTATTTAAATGAGAATCGGGTAAGAACTCTCCCCCGATCTCTTAGAGTGTTCGCGATATAAGATCGAACTTTTCACCGATCTCCCAAGTGATTACCTTGTCAGAATTCTTTGGCCAGCTATATCCGATCTCTTTCTGTTACTAGTCTAGAATCCAATTTTATCTCCATTCCCGCTCTATTATGCTATCTCCTAGACTCATTTAGGAGCTCGACCTCATAACTTTTTCCTCTAATCTTATAATTTAACCTTTGGTTATTTTTATTTGTTCGAAAAAAACTTTCACGTTAAGATACTTCTACCAATATTTTATTAAGTTACCTACAAGTTGCCCACAACCAGAATACCTATTTTCGAAGGAAATGAAAACTGAGGAGGAATAAATAAAGTTTATGGATGAATAGAAGAAGTAAACATCGGAAAATAACTATTGGCCTTAATAATCTACATTGGGACTTTAATGCTGCTGAACTTGATGGAAAAATAAAAAAAAAAAATAAACTGAAAAATGAGCATTCAGTGAAATAATAGTATAGACATTTACCTGTGGGAGGTTGAGGATCTTGAGTGAACTCTAGTGTCCACAAATCTTATAAAGGTGGAAGTTGATGGTCCAGGGACTAATGCTTACTTTGAAATAATGAGAACCAGGTCAGAATGCAATTGAGCATGAAGCGACGGTAATCGAGTCAGAATGAGATCAAGCTTGGAGATTAATATGGTGGTATTAGGGTGATGAAGACGAAACTAACAAATGGTAGAGCAGAGTAATGAACAGACTGAAAATAAAGAATTCCAGGGTCCAAAGCTCCTTCAATGGAGATACTTAAGAGAACTTGTTTCTGAAGTTTCTCGAAAGCTCAGAATGGCAAAGTAGCAAGACTGAATTAGATTTCAAAGCCTTTCCACTATAATCACCACCCTTTTTTTTTTGCCCGTCCCTTCTATAATATTGCATGCAGGTATTTATAGGGAACAGGTGCTTCTAATGAAGGGTCAGGATCTCTCCTGGGGAGACGAAGGTCTGGATTTCAAAAGACATGATCTGATGTCTGAAAATTAAAGAGAATCAAAATGGACGGTTGGGATCCTATTCAGAATATTCGTCCTTTATCTTCCTAATCCAACACCTCAGAATCTTGCCTTACAAGACGGATTCGATGGCTGAGAATGAAAGGCGCTGGACTTGTCATCTGCTTTGATCCAAGGGCTCCGGGTTTGTCCTTGCAAGTATGATCAACAGTGGAGATTATGATGTACAGAATTGCAATAACTGTTTTTGGCATCTCTCAACAATGTGGGCAATTCTGTAAATGAGGCGTGCAGTGAAGATTTAATCATGCCTGCAACGCTTTAACTACCTTGGCTCTGATTATGTAGAGAGTTATTGGAAGCCATCTCATCTTCTTCATGCTTTTCGATCTCTATTCCTTCCGATCTCTCTATTATGACCCTCTTCTTTTCTGATCTTTCTCATATTGGGTCCCTCGTTGCTTCCCGATCTCTCCCATTCTAGAGTTTTCCTCTTTATTTGACCTGCCTTAGTCAAAGTAATTAATTCTTCAATTACCAATGCATCCGCCTCAGTTTCTGTATGCAATAAATGCTCAGGCCCTTATTTATATGCACCAACGAGAAAACTTCTCCACACTTTATTTCTCTTTCTTCCATTTCTCCACTTCTCCTATTCTAACTTCTCCGGTAATAATTTCGACTATGGTGACTGCATTTGATCTTTTTCCAGCTGTTTTCTTTGCCCCTCGCCTGAAAATTTATGATCCTGACGATCGAAGAATCATGAGAACAATATCTGATGACAGTGAGGGAACCGGACTAATTTACCGACCAAGATCGAAAATGATGATCGTGCTGATCTCGAATCGGTCCACCAATATAATTGGTAGGCGGATCTAGGGCAAGAGTACTGCTAATTTCGATCTTAATGTCGGTGACCGCCTTTTGAAGTTCATTTGGCTCTTCACCACATCGGGCGTCCCGACTGCAGCTCGATTCTAGTCGATGACATCAACGATGTCTCCGTTTACCATCATGAGAGTCATAGTCACCTCATCTGAGCTACACATCTATCCAACACTTGTGGCGGGCTTTCTGATCAAACACATCTTTTGATTCAGCCACAAGACTAGGCTTTGACATAGGTCCTTACTAGGTAAGATGTAGTGCTGATCTTTAGAGATCGTCCAAATGATGTAATCTGACCTTTAAAGGTTTTCTTAATGATGTAATCCAATCTCTTGAGATCGCTCAAATGATGTAATCTGACCTTTTGGAAATGAAATGAAATTTTATTTGAAGATTATTATTTAATTATTGCATTGGTTGTTTTTCCTATCTCTGATGTGCATATCCAATCTGATCTCTAACTAAATCATCATTAGCCGATCTGCGGCTCTGAAAATTCACACAATCTGATAACCCTAACTAGCCAATCTCATTTTATTCGATTTTATTATTGTGTTTCTGGAACTTTCCCGCGACGTGTCAAGAAAGCGGGTCGATTCCGCTAACCGATGCGCCGCTTGGGACTTCGTGAGCATTAAATGCCCAGACGGATATAAAATTTGGGAGGGCCGATCAGTTGCTTCCTTATGTCACTTTGAGCATTTTGCTAGAAATTTCAAAATTCTCTCATTTCTTCAAGTATTTCAGGCACCGATCACATTTCGGTAAGGGTTTTGATCATTTTCTTAGTTAAACTTCTTTGGTTTCTTTGAAAATGAGCGGCACCAAGGGTTAGAGAGCTGCGAGTCTGTCTTCTGTCCATGTTTTGTGGACCTCGAAAGAGGGCGACGTGATTAGATTGGGTGGTCAAACCAGCACAGCCCTCGTTCTGGTAACTGGTTCGACTGCCAGACCGAGGTGAGGGGCATCTTTGAGGAGAGACAACTTGCCAATTAATGAGTTGCCTGCAGTCTTGAGAGAAACCAATCTCCAATCTATAAGCCAGGAGTAAAATCTGCGGATCGACTCCTTTGAATTGATCAAATGCCAAGGCGATCATCGAGCCGACCACTTCTTTGATGAGGGCGATCTCTTCATGGTGTATGAAGAGCAACTGAAGGCTAGGCTCCGTTTTCCCTTAGACGAATTTTACAAGGCCGTCCTAAAATTCCACCATGTCTTGGTAGCCCAAGTGCATTTGAACTCTTAGCGGACTCTAATAGCCTTCCGGGGCCTCTGCCGAGCTAAGGGACTAGAACCCACGGCCAAAGTCTTTGCCGAGCTGCATAGGCTCAGCCGAAGGAAGGATGATGAGTTCTGGTTCTTCCAAGCTAAGCCCCATTGTTCTCTCTTTACTGATCTCCCTTCTTCATTGAAGAATTGGAAGAACTGGTTCTTCATTTTGAGAAGCAAGATTCGGAACGGCTTTGAGGGCATCCCACGGAGTTGGCAACACCTGGTCGCTCCGATCCCAAAAAAAATTACCTTAAATAAGGACAAAGATGCCATGGTGAAAGAGTTTAAGTCTCAGGCGTCCACTCAGAAATTCTCTTACTTAGACACGGTGATGGCCAAACTAAAGTATTAGATGATGCGGCTGATCACTGACGAAGAATACAAGCTTCAACTCTCTGACCTCGGCCCTGGTACTACCCATATCTCTGGTCTCTGAATCTTAGCGAACTCACTGACTTCTTTTTTGTGCAGGTATGGCGGGTGGTGATGCTTCCAAGGAGAGCCTCAAACAAAAGAGGAAAGTCTCCAGAAAAGTGAGGGCGATGAAGGGGGCCACCACTGCTGATGCTCAGACCCCTCATCGTGAATCAATAGAGGAGCCAAGCTCTCCTCCCCGATCTCAGAAGCAACCGATCCCTGAGGTAGAGGTCATCACCCCGGCTCCTCAACAAATCGAGCTTCCACCTCCCCCTCCTCCTCCGACCTCTTCTAATATAGAAGGGGAGTCTTTCGCTCCCACGGTCAGGACACTTTCTTGGATGAACGAGCTCGCCCCAGAGGCCGAAGACGAGAGCGACGAGGAGCCCAAGAGAGAGATTGTCACGACCCAACCTATGGGCCGAACCGGCACTAGGACCTGGGCCAGCCTAAAGCCCCCGAGGCCCATAGTAAGCCTAACTATTCATTTATTTAACTCTAAGGCCCATTTGGGCCCAATTTCAAGAAATCAACCGGACAGAGTCCGGCCATAAAGTGGACCTTTCAACCGGGAGTTTTTGACTCACCCGACCTGTAAACAAAATATATCATCAATTGGGGAGCTCAGCTCACCCTCCACATACTCAAATCAACATAAAGATAAATGGGAGCTCAGCTCTCTCATCTAGTCCATCAAACATGCATATAATAATTTTACAGGTCCACATAACAATTTATATTACAGACCCGAATCATTTAAATATTTCTAACACATGCGGAAATTCTAGGAGTAAATAAAATTACACAAATATTGATAAACAACCTGCGAAGGAGAAAAGCAGGTTAATCACAATAAAATCCTCCGGTAGCCTGAAAAAATATTGAACAGGAGTGAGCGTTCGACTCAGAGAGTAAAATATCAATTTTAACCATAATCTCTATAACTGTCTAAAACTAATGCACCCTGTAGAGTAAAATGCAACACCAACAATAATTTCATATCATAACATCAAAAAGGTAATTTGGAGCACTCACACACCCAATAATATTAATCATAATATATGGGAGCTGATCCTCTATACAGCTCTCTTAATTCCATCTGTGCCAGCAAAGAACTCAGCTCGGACTTCCACTTAATAACCAAATCGGGGTCCCAGCGAAGAACTCAAGCCGTGTCTACCCCGAAGGACCTAGTCCCAGCGAAGATCTCAAGCCGTGTCTACCCGTCCTATCCATAGTCCACACCACATCACACGCACGCCAACGCACGCACACTACTCCAAATTACCACAACAACATACATGGCACTTTCACAGTTATGAATGCAACATAAATCGTGCCTAAAGTTTATCTACATAGATATATGCATATAAGTGATGCATGGGCATGCTTGAACATATAATAATAGTGAAATTACAATTAAAATTAATATTTTACTCACAGATTTGACAACGGTCACTGTGGCGGCTTGGCGGAGGAAGAAGGCTGTCCCGGCTCACCTGATAATTACATTACAATTATTTAATACAAATGACTCAATACAAATCAAGAAAAGACCAAATACGTCCTAAGTCGTGCCGAAAATCCGGCAGAGTTTCCCCTATACCTAGGACCTACCCAACCTGCAAAAGGGCTCAAAATACACTTCTATATTCGCAACTCATATAGCCACAATTCAATCACATCACACAGCCCCTCCTGGGCTCATCAAATCAGTCATCCATCACAATATGTAAAATTTTAATTTAGTCCTTATAATTGATCATTTTTGCAAAAACTACCCAAACAAGCTCTAAAAATTCTAAAACTTTGCCCCGCGGTCCTTAGCAATATTAATAGGCTATTGCAAAAAGAATCATAATTTTCTGACCTACCACGAATATTTTATGAATTTTTAATCCTATATAAGCACTAGAAAATTACGAAAAAGCAAGGTTCGGGTTTACCTTTGCCGATTCCGACTTCGGGAACGCACTCGGGATGTCTGACAATGGTGGGGTGGCCAAAACCTCGATCCAATTCGGAGACTTTTTCGGTAGCGGGTCTGTCTGGCCGGAAATTCACAGACCCGGACAACTGTCGAATTTTCGCGAATTGAGGATACCTACACGAAGCCCACAACACGGGGGTTAGTCCATAAATTTTACAAAATTTTCTAAGCTCATTTAATGCTCGGAAAAACACTACGAAATTCCATGGGACCCACCGAAAAACGGTATCGAAAAAATTCAAAATTTATGTCGCCGCGAAGCTCTCGATGAGTGGAGCGCTCTGGTACTCTCGGTTTTCTCGTGGGGTTCACGGTTTGTGAGAAATCAAGCCCAAAAGTCAAAATGGGCTAAAATTTCCCAGGCAAAAATTGGACAAACCGCTCGATGGATTTCGGTGTTCTTGGTGTCTATGAAAAGCTCTCGACGAGTAAATGAGTTTAGACACAAGTAGGGCTGAGCAGAATTCGGTTCAAACCGAAAAATCGAACCGAACCGAATCAATTCGGTTCAATCGGTTCGGTTTTAAAATTAAATCGATTCGGTTCGGTTTTAATTTATAAAAATTTTGGTTATTTCGGTTCGACTTGGTTTTGAAGAGAAAAAAATCGATTAAACAGAACCGAATAGTGATTTATATAGTCAAATCGAGCCGAATTGATTTTTGAATTAATTTATTTTTATGAAAAAATTATGTATTATATTTAATTTTATATATATTAATTGTTTAATTTCATTGATTAATGATTATTAGGTTCAAATCAAAGTTAAAATTAGACCAAATAACTTGAAAATCAAGTCTAAATTAAAAAATAATCAAAAATCAAACCGATCGGTTTAAACCGAACCGAACCGAAATAAAGCTGTTCGGTTCGATTCGGTTTTTCACCAATTTCGATTCGGTTCGGTTTCGAAAATTGACAGTTCGGTTTTCATAATTTAATTCGGTTCGATTCGGTTCGGTTCGGTTTGAACCGATTGCTCACCCCTAGACACAAGACCCAGTTCGATTGGTGGCCGGATCTGCCGGATTTTGGCCGGGAAGACGAACTGTCGCGCGCGCGTTGCTTCAGGAGCCGTTTCCTGCGTTCAGTCGCGGCCGTGGGAGGGGTGAGAGCACGGCCGAGTGGCAGGTGGGAGGTGGCGGCGCTGCAAGGGGAGGAGGGAGGAGAGAGAAAAAGAGAGAGAAAGGAAGAGGGTTCGGGACGCGCGGGGAGGAAGAAGGAAGAAAAAGAAAAGGCCGGTTCGATCCGGTCCGGTCCGATTCGGCCGATTCGATTCAGGATACAAAATTTTGAATTTTTACTCTGCCTCGGGACCGAAAATGAGGTCCAAAAATTTTGAAAAAATTTTAAAAAACTCAAAAAAATTCGTAGACTCCAAATATATTTTTAGTTTTGCCACGTGGTCTTTAAATAAATTTTTAAAAATCATCAAAGTTTATATTTTTGGAAAATCGAACCCGATTTTTAAAATTCGAAAAATCTCAAATAATTTCTTAAAATTTAAATAAAATTAAAATATCAATAATACTCATAAAATAATAAAATTTAAAATTTTGGGGTGTTACAGAGATGATGATGTACTTAGAGAACAGGCTGGGGGAGACCCTCCAGTCGAATGACTTATAAATTTTTATTTTGAAATGAAATGAAGTTCTCTCTTTTGTTCAATTTCTTAATGAGATCGGAAAGCGTCCCAATTGTATGAGTACTTGATTGTTTGAATGTATTAGAACATCGAACTTAAAAGCAACTATTAATCTAAGTATAAAAGGTCGGAAAAATATTGTAAGCATGAGATCGGACTAAGCTATGACCAAACACCGAGTATAACTTTAGAACATTAGAATTGGAAAGACTTGACTCGAATTCTTAAGATCGTAATCATCATTAAATCGGACAAAAACCTTAACTTTGTTTTAAGGAATATCTAGGATATACAAGTGAGGAACCTGATTCTAGCATTAGCTAAACGACTTTCCACAATATTTATAAAGAGAGAGATCGGGAGGCAAGACTGGAGGGTATGGAGACCTGAAATTGGTTCGAACCTCTCTAATAAGAGATCGGAAAACAATTTATTAAGTGTAGGATCGGTTTATTTCACGATCGAGCAATCAATGTGTTTGGAAAAGTCATTTATTGATCGAAGGACGTCAGCTGGGAGTCAATTTAAAGTCCCTTGACCTCGGTGATCGACCAAAATATGGTGTCGACAGCTATAGTTCTCTTGAGATATCCAAGTTTGGTTGTCAAAACCTAGGACTTCAACAACCATAGTCGCCACTCCCCAAATAAGGCATTTCAGGATTAGGATGTCAGCAGCTGAAGTTAGTTCTTCCAACTTTATTTTCCTTTTTGTTTTAAGGCTTGAAAACTAATTTTTATGATCCAAAAATACCTAGAATAAGTTGTTTAGCATGTTTTTAGAGTTTTGAGCTCCGAATAACTCTTTAAGGTCCAATATTTATAAGAAAGGACTTGAGGGACTCGAGCTATGGATCCAAGGATAACTATTGTTCGTGTTAGGTAGTTAATAAGCTACAAAAGGTGAGTAACTCTAACCCTAATGAATGGAACTTATCTAATTGAAATCATAATCATCTTCTTGTATCTTTACATTATTTATTAGGATGTTACTATTGATACTGATGGATGTTGGATGACCCACTAGTTTCCCCATGATGCAATTATGATATATGTTTATAATATGCAAGATATGATATAATATGATGTGATAAGACTAGGTAAGGCCTAATAAGCCCCTGGCTCACTATGTTTTTAAGTGGAAGTCCTGAGGAGCCTCTATATGAGTCAGGCACAATGAAATTGTTATGTATTCAAGCGGAAGTCCTAAGGATGCTCTGTATGAGCTAAGCACATTGGATATTGGAAATCATTAGCGACAAGTCCATCTTACATGAAATGAATAATTTATGTTTGGTTGGGTTACTCATTAAGCTCTTTAAAGCTTACCCCTTTTCCCTAATCCCAAATGTAGAGTTGCAAGGATAAAGGTGTCTTCAAGGAGAGCTAGCAATAGCAGAAGCTTTAGCAAGTTTTATGTATATTGAGTTTATAAAATGGACATGAAAATTATAATAGTTAGATATTATGCTTGACTGTAAAGAATTGTGCTATGTCTTGTTTAAGTTAAGATATGCATGTATGTTTACCTTAATTTATAAGCACACTCAATAACTTTTCATAAATGTACGAAAAGATTACACTTTAGTAGTTACGAATGATTTGAAAGGGTTCAAATTCTGAACCATTTTAAAAGAAAATGAATTATGTTTCAATGTAAATGCTAAAGTGTGATTGGATATGAGTTGCGTAGGTTTTGGTATATGTATGGAATTGTCGGGGGTCGTAGTAAGGTGTAAGGTGAAATATCATCAACTAGAATTATATAAAATACACTAGGTAATAAGTACAAATATATAAATACATGTAATTAATATATGTTAATATATCTTAACTTATCTTATAATGATAACTACTTATTATAATATTAAAAGGTAACTATTAAAGAACTTATAATTTACATATACAGTTGGGAATTAATCATTTAATTATAATTTAAGGTGATTAAATAATTAATTATTAAAAAATAGCGAAATTTTAATAGAAAAAGTTACATGGCAATATAATAGAAAATGTCATATGACAATATCATAAAATAGAATGCCTGTATTAGTCTCTTAACAATTAAGAAAATTTAATAGAAAAAACCACATGATAATATAATAAAAATATCGCGTGGCAAACTATTTGGAACACCTTCCTACTTTATATAGATTTATAGACGTAGGACAATTGATGAGCAGAGGATTATGTCTTTTATGAAATTATATATATATAATTTCATATTAAAAATATTTTTATTTTGAAGTCATTTATGATTTTAAATTATAGTATTTAAATTATAATGTGTACAAATTATCTGTATCATAGTTAAGTGAATAGAAAATATTTCATTTCATGTTTTCATTGTCAAGTCAAACGATAAATTGCCTTTCTCTTAGATGTAACATGTGGTAATTTAGGGAATGTTGGGCTTAACTTGAGAAAATTATCTTATAAGCACCTTGTGTTTAGTGTTTATGAGCTAATTTAAATTTATAATTATTTAAAATTTTAAATAGTTAGTTAAAATGCTTATAAATGATTAATAAATGGTTAATATATTTAGTAAAAAATAACTTATAATACTAAAAAAAAAAAATAAGATTAGCAATAGACCGAATCGGTTGTTAATCTATTAAAATCGGTTGCCAATCAATTTAGCAACTGAATCGGTTGAATGCAACAAGTCTACATGCAAATATCAACCAACAGCCAAATTGGTTGCTAAATTAATTAAACTTAAAAAAAATAAAACTTTTGGTAAAAAACTATTAATTGCTAGTAACAATTGATTTAGCAACCCAAATCGGTTGTAAATAGCAATCAATACATAATCAATTGTAAAAAATTTGATGTCTTTAATTTTATAATTTTGCAATTATTTTATAAATCATTTGCTATTTGCAACTAATTTAGCGATCGAAAAGTCGGTTGCTATTTTTAAAAAATTATAAAAAAAAAATAAATTTTCAAATAAGAAATAAAAAATTCAAATAAATAAAATTTTTCAAAATTTTTAAAATAATAAATTATTAATGAAAATTAGTGCTAAAAATTAATATAAAAATATTATAAAAAATTACTAATAATAACTATTATAAAAAATATTAATAAAAAATTAAATATAAAAACATATTTATAAGACAAATTACTAAAAAAATTACTATATATATTATAACAAAAAAATTACTAAAAATTAATACTACAAATAATCTACTAACGAAAAAATATATTTGTACAAAGATTTTTGTCACGACCCAACCTATGGACCGGACCAGCACTAGGACCTGGGTCAGCCTAAAGCCCCTGAGGCCCGTAGTAATCCTAACTATTCATTAACCTAACTCTAAGGCCCATTTGGGCCCAATTTCAAGAATTCAATCGGACAGAGTCCGACCATAAAATGGACACTTTCAACGGGGAGTTTTTGACTCACCCGACCTGTAAACATAATATATATATCAAGTGGGGAGCTCAGCTCACCCTCCATACACTCATAACAACATAAAAATAAATGGGAGCTCAGCTCCCTCATCCAGTCCATCAACATGCATAAAATAATAATTTTACAGGTCCAAAATAATAATTTATATTACAGACCCAATTCAATAAATACTTCTAACACATGCGAAAATTCTAGAAGTTTATAGAATTACACAAATATGAATAGATGACCTGCGAGAGAGAAAAGCAGGTTAACCTAAAAAATATCCTCCTGTAGCTTGGAAAAATATTGAACAGGAGTGAGCGTTTGACTCAGAGAGTAAAATATCAATTTTAACCATAATCTCTATAACTATCTAAAACTAATGCACCCTGTAGAGTGAAATGCAACATCAGCAATAATTTCACATCACAACATCAAAAAGGTAATTTGGAGCACTCACACACCCATTAATATCAATCATAATATATGGGAGTTGATCCCCTATACAGCTCTCTTAAATCCAACCTGAGCCAGCGAAGAACTCAAGCCGGACTTTCGCTTAATAAACCAAATCGGGGTCCTAGCGAAGAACTCAAGCCGTGTCTACCCCAAAAGACCGGGTCCCAGCGAAGATCTCAAGCCGTGTCTACCCGTCCTATCCATAGTCAACACCATATCACACGCACGCCAACGCACGCACACTGCTCCAAATTACCACAACAACATCCATAGCACTTTAATAGTTATGAATGCAACATAAAACGTGCCTAGAGTTTAACTACATAGATACATACATATAAGTGATGCATGGGTATGCTTGAACATATAATAATAGTGAAATTACAATTAAAATTAATATTTTACTCACAGACTTGACGGCAATCACTGTGGCGGCTGAGCGGAGGAAGAAAGCTGTCCCGGTTCACTTGACAATTTTATTACAATCATTTAATAAATTTGACTTAATACAAACTAAGAAAAGATCAAATACGTCCTAAGTCGTGCCGAAAATCCGGCAGAGTCTCTCCTATACCTAGGACCTACCCGACCTGCGAAAGGGCTCAAAATATACTTCTATATTCACAATCCATATATCCACAACTCAATAACATCACACAGCCTCTCCTGGGCCCATCCAAATAGTCATCCATCACAATATGTAAAATTTCAATTTAGTCCTTATAATTGACTCTTTTTGCAAAAACTATCCAAACGAACTCTAAAAATTCTAAAACTTTACCCCGCAGTCCTTAGCAATAATACTAGGCTAATGCAAAAAGAATCATAATTTTTTGAGCTACCACGAATATTTTACGGATTTTTAATCTCATTTAAGCACTAGAAAATTACGAAACAGTAAGGTTGGGGTTTACCTATGCCGATTCTGACTTCAGGGACGCGCTCAGGACGTGTGACAATGTTGGGGTAGCCAAAACCTCGATTCAATTCGGAGACTTTTCCGGTAATTGGTCTGTCTGACCGGAAATTCACAGACCTGGACAACTATCAAATTTCCATGAATTGAAGATACCTACACGAAGCCCACAACACGGGGGTTAGTGCATAAATTTTACGAAATTTTCTAAGCTCATTTAATGCTTGGAAAAACACTACGAAGTTTCATGGGACCCATCGAAAAACGTTGTCGGAAAAATTTGAAATCTATATCGCCGTGAAGCTCTCGACGAGTGGAGCGCTCTGGTACTCTCGGTTTTCTTGTGGGGTTCACGGTTTACGAGAAATGTAGCCCAAAAGTCAAAATGAGCTAAAACTTCCCGGGCAAAAATTGGACAAACCGCTTGATGGATTTCAGTGTTCTTAGTGTCTATGGAAAGCTCTCGACGAGTAAATAGATTTAGACACAAGACCCAGTTCGATTGGTGGCCGGATCGATCAAATTTTGGCCGGGAAAATGAAGCGACGCGCTTGAGCGTCGCGTCGCTTCGGGCGCCTTTTTCTAGCGTTCCAAGCGGCGGCCGGCGAGCTGGGGCGGCTAGGGACGTGCGCCGGCGGGCTGAGGTGGCAGGGGAGGCGGCGGCGCGGCAAAGGGAGTAGGGAGGAGAGAGAAAATAGGAGAGAAAGAGAGGAAGGTCAGGACGCGCGCAGGTAGAAGAAAAAGGAAGAAGCCAGTCCAATTCGACTGGTCCAATCCGGTCCGATTCGATTTGGCCGGTTCGATTCAGGATACAAACTTTTGAATTTTTACTCTGCCTTGGGACTGAAAACGAGGCCCAAAAATTTCTAAAAAATTCAGAAAACTCAGAAAAATTCATAGACTCCAAATATATTTTTAGTTTTGCCACGTGGTCTTTAAATTAATTTTTTAAAAATCATCAAAGTTTATATTTTCAAAAAATCGAACCCGATTTCTAAAATCCGAAAAATTTCAAATAATTTCCTAAAATTCAAATAAAATAAAATATCAATATTTACCCAAAAATAATAAATTTAAAAAAAAATTAGGGGTGTTACATTCTTCCCCCCTTACAGAAAATTCATCCTCGAATTTTACACAACGCAGAATAAAGTACAAGATTACACATTGAACAGATAAGGATACTTGCTACGCATGTCCCGTTCTGACTCCCAGGTGCACTCCTCCACTGACTGGCTCCTCCACAAAACCTTAACCATAGGGATCTGTTTTGATCTTAACTGTCTCACTTGGTAGTCCACTATGGCTACAGGTTGCTCCTCAAATGTCAAGTTTTCTTTTAGCTCTATTACATTCGGCTGTAGTACATGAGAAGGATAAGGAATGTATTTCCTGAGCATGGAGATGTGAAACACAGGATGAACATGAGAAAGGTTGGGTGGTAGCTCCAACCGGTAGGCAACTGTTCCAACTCTATCAATAACCTCAAAAGGTCCAATATACCGAGGTGCCAACTTGCCCTTCTTTCCAAATCTCATGACTCCCTTCATCGGAGAAACCTTTAGGAATACGTAATCGCCTACTGTAAACTCCACATCCCTCCATCTGGGGTCTGCATAACTCTTCTGCCTACTGAAAGCTATTTTCAATCGTTCCCTGATTAAAGGAACTATCTCTGAAGTGTACTTCACTAGGTCTACATCATGCACCTTCGCTTCTCCCATCTCCGTCCAACACAGAGGAGACCTACACTTTCTTCCATATAGTGCCTCATAGGGTGCCATCCCTATGTTGGAATGGTAACTGTTGTTGTAGGCAAACTCCACCAAAGCTAACTAATCATCCCATTAACCTCCAAAATCAAAAACACTCATGCGAAGCATGTCTTCCAGTGTTTGGATTGTCCTTTCGGACTATCTGTCTGTCTGAGGGTGGAAAGGAGTACTAAAGTTCAACTATGTGCCAAGTGCCTCCTGTAACTTCCTCCAAAACCGAGAAGTGGCCCTCTGTCAGATATTATGGAAGCCGGAACTCCATGCAATCTGACGATTTCTCGAATATAGAGTCGGGCGTACTGTGCAACAGAATATGTAGTCTTCACAGGTAAGAAGTGAGCTAATTTGGTTAGGCGGTCTACAATTACCCATATCGAATCATATCCTCGCGTGGTACGAGGCAACCCAGTCACAAAATCCATAGTAATCATTTCCCACTTCCATTCTAAGATAGGGAGCTCTTGCAGCTTCCCTGACGGTCTCTGGTGTTCAAACTTCACCTTCTGACAAGTCAAGCACTTGGACACAAAATCTGCTATGTCTCTCTTCATGCCATTCCACCAATAGCTATCTTTCACATCATGGTACATCTTGGTGGAGCCTGGGTGGACATTGTACAGTGTATAATGTGCCTCTCGTATGATTTCATTTCTGAGATTGTCCACATCGGGCACACATATCCTAGAACCTTGCATAAGGGCGCCATCATTGGCAAATCCAAACTCTCTGCCTTCACCTTGCTGTACTCTTTCTACGATCTTCATCAATTGTTAGTCTCTGTGCTGAGAAACTCTAACTCTGTCTCGCAAGTCTGGCCTCACTGAAAAATGAGCCAACAATACCCCCTCATCTGAAAGATCTAGGATTAAACCTTGATCCATCAACTCATGTACTTCCTGAATCAACGGTCTTTTCTCTATTGAAATGTGCGCCAAACTGTCAGAAGATTTTCTGCTCAAAGCATTTGCTACTACATTGGCCTTCCCAGGGTGGTACTGGATAGTGCAATCATAGTCTTTCAGAAGCTCCATCCATCTCCTTTATCTCAAGTTTAAATCCCTCTGTTGGAAGATGTACTTCAAACTCTTGTGGTCGGTGTATATCTCGCACGCTTCACCATACAGGTAGTGTCTCCAAATTTTTAGTGCAAAGATTACAGCCGCCATTTCCAAATCATAAGTGGGGTAGTTCTGCTCATGCCTCTTCAGTTGCCTTAAAGCATAAGCCACTACTTTTCCATTCTGTATCAAAACACACCCTAAGCCAACTCTGGAGGCGTCACAGTATACTGTATATCCTTCACCACTCATCGGTAGTGTCAACACCGGGGCGGTGGTTAGACACTCCTTAAGCTTCTAGAAACTCTTCTCACAGTCATCTGTCCAAACGAATGAAACATTTTTCCGAGTCAATTTAGTTAGGGGAGCTGCTATCCTGGAAAAGTCCTGCACAAAACGCCTATAGTAGCCAGCTAGGCCCAGAAAACTTCGCACCTCAGTGACTGTTGTAGGCCTAAGCTAATCAGTTACAGCTTTAATTTTCTTGGGATCCACTTGAATACCTTCACTAGAAACCACGTGTCCCAAGAATGAGATACTTTCTAGCCAAAATTCACATTTTAAAAATTTGGCATATAGCTGGTGCTCCCTTAAAGTCTGCAACACCATCCTCAAGTGCCATACGTGTTCCTCCTCGGTCCGAGAGTATACCAAAATGTCAATTATGAATACGATGACAAACGGTCTAAAAATGGCGTGAACACTCGGTTCATCAAGTCCATGAAAGCTGCTGGTGCATTAGTGAGTCCAAAGGACATCACCAAGAACTCATAATGACCATATCTTGTCCTGAATGCTGTTTTGGACACGTCCTTATTCCTGATTCTCAACTGATGGTAGCTTGATCGCAAGTCTATCTTGGAATAGAATCTAGCCCCTTGGAGTTGATCAAACAGATCATCGATCCGAGGAAGTGGATACTTGTTCTTCACAGTCACCTTGTTTAGCTGTCTATAGTCAATACACAACCTCAATGAAACATCCTTCTTTCTCACAAATAGAACAGGAGCACCCCAGGGTGAAGTGCTCGGACGTATGAAACCCTTGTCCAGAAGCTCCTGTAGTTGCTCCTTTAACTCTTTCAATTCTCCTGGTGCCATCCTGTAAGGCGGCATTGATATGGGGTTCGTACCCGGCACAACATTAATGCAAAATTCTATTTCCCTTCCTGGTGGAAACCCTGGAAGCTCCTCAGGGAAGACATCCATGAATTCTCTGACAACAGGAACATTCTCCATGTTGACACCTCCTATAGATGTATCTCTCACCAATGCCAAATACCCTTGACATCCACGCCTCAACATTTTTCTAGCACTAATTGCTGACACCAAATTATATGGAGCCACGCTCCTGTCACCATCAAAGCTAAACTCTTCCACACCAGGTATGTGGAAATACACCTTTTTGTTCCTACAGTCTAAAGTGGCATAATGTGTTGCCAACCAATCCATTCCCAAGATTACATCAAAATCCATTACTGGTAGAGGAACCAAGTCTGCTGGGAGGATCTTTCCGTCCACTACTACTGGGCTACCTGGAAAAACCATATCCACATCTATGTTGTCACTAAGCGGGGTAGCTACAGACAAAGGGTATTCTAAAGTTGTAGGGTTTCTACCCAATCTCATGGCAAACACAGGGAAGACAAATGAGTGCGTAGCACCCGGATCTATCAAAACACGAGCCTCATAGGAACAGACTAGAAGAATACCTGCCACAACTGCATTGGAAGCCTGAGCATCCTGAAGGGTCAGTGTGAAAACCCGAGCTTAACCCCTACCCTGAGTGGCAGAACCCTGATACTGACTTCTACCTCCTAATCTGCCTCCAAATCCATGTCCCCCTTGTCCTCGGCCCTGTTGGCCACTAAACTGACTGCCTGCCATGCTGGAAGCACCAGGATACAACTGACCAGGAACATTTGCAACAGAACCTTGTGACCCCATCTGTGGCTCGCTGAACACGGGGCATTCCCTAGCAAAGTGACCTGGCTGGCCACACCTGAAGCATACTCCTGAATCTATCATACAAGGTCCTGAATGTCCTCTTCCACACTGTGCACAAGGTGCCAAGGAAGATCCTGACCTGCACCTAACTACTGTACTCGAACCGTGACCATCACTTTGGATCGGTACCACAGTGCGAACCCTCGGGATTTGTGTCTAAAACCACTCTTCTTATTCCTACTTCTTCCTCTGTAATTACTCTGGCCACCACTATCTGGAGCACCCAAATGGGGAACACCTGAAGAACTCTCTGCTCTATTTTTCTTTGCCCTTCCACTGTCATCCACAGCATAGCTAATCTCAATCTGTCTGGCTCGATCAACTACCACATCAAAAGACTGATCAGACATCATGGCCAGGTTTGCATACCTCCTGTCAAGCCCCTTTAGGAATCTCTTCACCTTTATAGTTTCTGTAGTTACTGCTGTAGGGGCATACCTGCTCAATTCTAGAAATTCTGTAGCATATTCATCTACAAAC
This sequence comes from Hevea brasiliensis, assembly GCF_030052815.1. Taxonomy (NCBI): domain Eukaryota; kingdom Viridiplantae; phylum Streptophyta; class Magnoliopsida; order Malpighiales; family Euphorbiaceae; genus Hevea; species Hevea brasiliensis. The sequence goes on along the minus strand of NC_079503.1, from coordinate 1,278,677 downwards.
CTGCCATTCTGCCTTAAGGCTTCAAAGGCCCACTGCTTTTGATCTCTGAAACTTTCTGGTACAAACTGGTTGATGAACAGTTCCACAAACTGAGTCCACGACAAACCCTCCATCCGAGGTAATGTGTAGTCATTCATCCATTGTCTTGGCATAGGCCCCATGACATGCTGCATACACTTTATAAGTCTTCTGTCAGTCAACTGTAACTCTGTTCTTGCCTATCTATAGGAATCCAAAAACCGATATGCATCGTTTGACACATCATAAGTACCAGGCACCAACTTCTTAAAATTGATTATCTATTTGTAAGGTTCTCCTCTTAGTGCGGTGGACTGCTGCTGTTGTGGAGGGTAGACCATATACTGCGCCATAATATTGATGGTTCTCTGCAACCCAGCTAAAGTAGCTGCCATTGGGTCCATGGGACCCAGTGCCATAAACAACTGATTCTAAACTGGTGGCAGCTGCTCTTCTACTTGAGCAGCTTTTGGCCTCCTACCCCGCCTCCTCGGGGCAGGCGCCTCATCCTGTGCTGATACCTCGTCAGGCACATCTGGTTTTGGTGCAGTGACAGCTCTCCTGCTTCTATGCATTTTCCTGAAATTCAGCAGCATTAGACCACAATATTCAAAACAATATGTTACACAGCTCTATAGACTCATATTACACACAATTATATGAAGCAGAAACTAGAAGCAAAGATGACAATGCAAGACGAATGTGGACCCTATTTTCTGCATGTGACTCCTAGTAGACTCGTCCCAACACTTTAGACAATTATTCCCTATGAATCTGGAGCCTAAGCTCTGATACCACATTTGTCATGACCCAACCTATGGGCCGGACCGACACAAGGACCTAGGCCAGCCTAAAGCCCCCGAGGCCCGTAGTAAGCCTAACTATTCATTAACCCAACTCTAAGGCCCATTTGGGCCCAATTTCAAGAATTCAACTGGACATAGTCCGGCCATAAAATGGACCTTTCAACGGAGAGTTTTTGACTCACCCGACCTGTAAACACAATATATATATATATCAAGTGGGGAGCTCAGCTCACCCTCCACATACTCATAACAACATAAAAATAAATGGGAGCTCAGCTCCCTCATCCAGTCCATCAACATGCATAAAATAATAATTTTACAGGTCCAAAATAATAATTTATATTACAGACCCAATTCAATAAATACTTCTAACACATGCAAAAATTATAGAAGTTTATAGAATTACATAAACATGAATAGACAACCGGCAAGGGAGAAAAGCAGGTTAACCTCAAAAATATCCTCCTGTGGCCTAGAAAAATATTGAACAGGAGTGAGCGTTCGACTCAGAGAGTAAAATATTAATTTTTACCAATCTCTATAACTATCTAAAACTAATGCACCCTGTAGAGTGAAATGCAACATCAGCAATAATTTCACATCATAACATCAAAAATGTAATTTGGAGCACTCACACAACCATTAATATCAATCATAATATATGGGAGCTGATCCCCTATACAGCTCTCTTAAATCCAACTTGTGCCAACGAAGAACTCAAGCCGAACTTTCGCTTAATAAACCAAATTGGGGTCCCAGCGAAGAACTCAAGCCTTTTCTACCCTGAAGGACCGGGTCCCAGCGAAGATCTCAAGCCGTGTCTACCCATCCTATCCATAGTCAACACCACATCACACGCACGCCAACGCACGCACACTGCTCCAAATTACCACAACAACATCCATAGCACTTTAATAATTATGAATGCAACATAAAATATGCCTAGAGTTTAACTACATAGATACATACATATAAGTGATGCATGGGCATGCTTGAACATATAATAATAGTGAAATTACAATTAAAATTAATATTTTACTCACAGACTTGACGGCAATCACTGTGGCTGCTGGGCGGACGAAGAAGGCTGTTCCGGCTCACCTGAAAATTTTATTACAATCATTTAATAAATTTGACTCAATACAAACTAAGAAAAGATCAAATACGTCCTAAGTCGTGCCGAAAATCCGGCAGAGTCTCCCCTATACCTAGGACCTACCCGACCTGTAAAAGGGCTCAAAATACACTTCTATATTTACAATCCATATATCCAGAACTCAATAACATCACACAGCCCCTCCTGGACCCATCCAAATAGTCATCCATCACAATATGTAAAATTTCAATTTAGTCCTTATAATTGATTCTTTTTGCAAAAACTATCCAAATGAACTCTAAAAATTCTAAAACTTTGCCCCGCAGTCCTTAGCAATATTGCTAGGCTAATGTAAAAAGAATCATAATTTTCTTAGCTACCAAGAATATTTTACAAATTTTTAATCTCATTTAAGCACTATAAAATTACGAAAAAGTAAGGTTCGGGTTTACCTATGCCGATTCCGACTTAGGGGACGCGCTCGAGACATTTGACAATGGTGGGGTAGCCAAAACCTCGATTCAATTCGGAGACTTTTCTGGTAATCGGTCTGTCTGGCCGGAAATTCACAGACCCGAACAACTGTCGAATTTCTGTGAATTGAAGATACCTACACGAAGCCCACAATACGGGGGTTAGTACATAAATTTTACAGAATTTTCTAAGCTCATTTAATGCTCGGAAAAACACTACAAAGTTCCGTGGGACCCACTGAAAAACGGTGTCGAAAAAATTTGAAATTTATATCCCCGCGAAGCTCTCTACGAGTGGAGCGCTCTGGTACTCTCGGTTTTCTCATGGGGTTCACGGTTTGCTAGAAATCTAGCCCAAAAGTTAAAATTGGCTAAAACTTCCCGGGCAAAAATTGGACAAACCGCTCAATGGATTTCGGTGTTCTTGGTGTCTATGGAAAGCTCTCGATGAGTAGATGGATTTAGAAACAAGCCCCGGTCTGATTGGTGGCCGGATCGACCGAATTTTGGCCGGGAAGACGAAGCATCGCGCTTGCGCGTCACATCGCTTCAGGCGCCTTTTTCTGGAGTTCCAGGCGGCGGGCGGCGAGCTAGGGCAGCTGGGGACGTGCATCGGTGGGCTGGGGTGGCAGGGGAGGCGGCGGCGCGACAAGGGGAGGAGGGAGGAGAGAGAAAACGGGAGAGAAAGAGAGGAAAGTCGGGACGCGCGCAGGGAGAAGAAAAAGGAAGAAGCCGGTCCGATTCGATCGGTCCGATCCGATCCGGTTCGATTCGGAATACAAAATTTTGAATTTTTACTCTGCCTTGGGATCGAAAACGAGGCCTAAAAATTTCGAAAAATTTTCAGAAAACTCAGAAAAATTCATAAACTCTAAATATATTTTTAGTTTTGCCACGTGATTTTTAAATTAATTTTTTAAAAATCATCAAAGTTTATATTTTCGGAAAATCAAACCCGATTTCTAAAATCCAAAAAATTTCAAATAATTTCCTAAAATTCAAATAAAATAAAATATCAATATTTACCCAAAAATAATAAATTTAAAAAAATTAGAGGTGTTGCAATTTTAATTTTATGTCAACGAAAAATAAATTAAATAAAAATGATGAGAAAGAAAAAGAAAATGAATAAGAAAAAAGATGAGGAAAAAAAAGAAAATAAATGAGAAAGAAAAAAATGATGAAGAAAATATATGATAAAGAAAAAGATGATAAAAAGGAAAATAGATAAGAGAAAAAAAATGAAGAACAAAATATATGAAAAATAAAAAGATGAAGAAAAAAAATAAATGAAAAAAAAAATGATGAAGAAAATAGTTGAGAAATAAAAAAATGATAAAGAAAATATGTTAGAAAAAGAAAAGAAAATGAATAAAATAGATGATAATGAAAAATATTATTAAGAAAATGAGAGAAAAGAGAAAAAAGAGGAAAAAAAAAATAATAGTAGGCAAAGCAAATGAGTAATAATTTATATAAGCGAATTAGCAGCTGATTGTCAGTTGATAATTTCTTTTAAAAATTGGGCTGGAATTTTTGGAGGGAAAATTTTACAATCAATTTTAATTGGTTGCAAAATTAGTTACTAATAACAATCTATTTCAATCAGTTATAAAAATCAGTTGTTGTTAGCGATCGATAAGCAAATCGATTGCAATTCAAAATTAAAAAACAAAAAATCGATGGGAATTTTTTGGAGAAAAAAAAATTGGTTGTAAAATTAATTGCTAATAGCAATCAATTTAATCAGTTTCAAAAATCAGTTGTTACTAGAAATCAATTCGCAATTCAGTTGCAAATAAAAGAAAAAAGAAAACAAAAAAATTGGTGAGAATTTTTAAAGGAAAAAAATCGACTGCAAAATTGATTTTAATCAATTGTAAAAATCGGTTGCTAATAACAACCGATTTGCAAATCAGTTTCAAATAAAAGAAAAAGCAAATAAAAAAATTAGATAATAATTTATGCAGGGGAAAATTGATTGTTGTTCGCAACTGAATCATAAATCGGTTGCAAGTCGAAAAAGAAAAAAAATAAAGCAAAATTTTTTGAGAAAAAAAATTTAGCAACCGATTTACAATTTATTGTAAAATCAGTTGTTACTAGCAACTAATAAAAAATCGGTTGTAAATAACAACCGATTGCAAGTCGGTTGCTAATTTTTGCTACCGATTGTAAATCGATTGTTGACTCTAGAGTCAATTAAAATAATTTTTTAATTTAATAATTAATTTTCTAAATCGATTATTGTTAGCAACTAATTTTAAAATTGATTACTATTACCAACAGATTTTAGTAACTGATTTTTTAATTGGTTATTAATAGCAATCAAATTTAAAATCGGTTGCTAATTGTATATTTAAGATTTTTCTAATATCGATTAGCAATCGATTTAGTAACCAATTATAAATTAGTTGCTAATAACAACCGATTTAGCAACTAATTCTCGAATCGATTGCTAATTTTTTTTTGAAATTAACTGTTTTATTAAAAAAAACTAAAATCACAAATTGGTTACAAAATTGATTGCTAATAACAATTGATTTCAGTTAGCTGCAATAATTGATTATAAAACTAATTGTTTTTTATAGTGTAAGCATATTTATTATTTAAATGATAAAAAATATATATTAAATGAGATTTATGATGAAATTTAAAAAATTAAATAAGGATAATATTATAAAATATTTAGTCAAACTGACTTACAAGTACTAAAATAAAAGGTTAAGTCCACAACTTATTTTTAGTTTACAAGCTCAACTTACAAACCCAGAAATTATAATAAATAAATAAGTCAATCTATTTTTAGCGTTTATAAGTTAATTTGATCGACTTATAAGTTATACAATCACTCTCTTAAATTCATTTGCCAAGTATGAAGAAAATTTTGGTATTTTATTTATGTCTTTATTTAAAATTTTTATCTAATAAAACTAAACAATTATAATGAGGTTATTATAATTGAAAATTATAAGGAAATCATTGTACATACATCTGTTTTATAATATAATTTTTGTTTAATTCGAGTATTTATGTTTGTATTGCTATTAATATAAAATGTGAAAATCTCAACTATTACTATGGAATTAACATTATATGCTACGTAAAACCATAATTATATAAATTTAAATGGGCATTTAGTCTTTAAAATAGCACAGTAAACTCGGATCATATTGTGATTTACATTATTGAATTAAAAAAAAAAAAACCTATTAAATAGCAATGTAATTGGAAACATTAAAAACTAGCATTGCATTACACAACACCTTCAAAATAAAAATATTTTAATTTTTAAATTAAAACTTTATTTTCTTAAATTCCTAAAATACATCTCAATTTTCAACTTAAATCTAAACAACTTTAGTAATGTCATCAATATTTAAATGACTTATATTTTGTCACCCTAAAAGACGTAGTACTCCCATGTTCATTAGGGTATTTCATAAAATTTCTCTTAATTATATTATTCTTTTTAAAAATTTATTAAGTGTATATAAAGCATTAAATTTTAGTATTATTTATATTAGCATAACTATGAGTTCTTTCATAAATCATGAAAGTGAATTCCACTTTTTTCTACAAGTGAGGGAGTACAGAGTGTTAAAGTCACATACTATACTTATATTTAAAATTTATCTTTTTTTTTTTCTCTAAATTAATCTTAAGAATTACTATACAAATAATGTTTCGATATGATTTTAAAAATATATGAAAAATTTTAAAAATATATGAAATTCACAATCATTAATGATTATAGTGAAATCATTGTATTGGAGTATTTATATCCCTGTCACTATTAATATAAAATGTGAAAATCTAAATTATTGTGTCAAGTCTAAAGAAAGACTTTGTTATCTATCTTTTAAGTCTAATGCTTGTGTTGTTTTTATTGCTATTATACAATAATAGGAATTAGTTTTAGTTTGCCACGTGTGGGGAAAGATCTGATCTCATATTTTTGTTATTATCGATATAAGATGCAGAAATCTGAATTGGTTTGCCAAGCGCGACTAAAGATTTGATATCTTGTTTGTTTTCCTAAGTCGAATATTGATGTTTCTGTTGTTATCTATGTAAGATGTGGATATCTGAATTACGTGCCAAGCGTGAAGAAAAATTTAGTTCCCTGTTTCTTTATCGAGTCATACATTCGTGTTATTGACAAGGGAACGGCAGCTTGTCGGAGACGCAGGAGGCGGAGCAGCACAGGAGCTACAAGGGAAATAATTCATAAAAAAAAAAAAAAAAGGCGTTCAAAATCAGCAGGTGAGACCGGAAAGCGATGTAACCTAAGGCTCCTCTTGTCAGAGGTTTGCTGACTAAGAAGAGTCAAAACGGTTGAGCTCTTGCTCTAGACCTAGACCTCCTCTTTTCACAAGCCTTAAGGGCAATCCAATCGGTTTGACGTTTTCGGTCAATTTGATAAAAATGACTGAAATAAACTGAAAATCTCATTAAAAAAATTAATGGAATCGAATATATTAAAATAGTTTGATTTAATATGATTTTTCAATCATAATCGGAAAACTGCTCACTTCAAATAGAAGCAAGATTCCGCCTTTGAAGAATATCAACATTACCCATAAATTTTTTAACCATCGAATTCTACTAAATTTGCAGAAAAGCGAAATCTTGAAATTGAAGTACAGTTCCCAATCCCAGAGAGGAGAATGTGAACCAAACCCTTCCGATTGATACAAAAGCTTTTGTTGAAAAGAGGACAGCATTGACATGGGTACCAGAGAGAGTTTTCATGATTGGAGGAAAATGTAATTTTCAATCTTTAAACAGATGATCAAGGTAGCAAAATTGATATGGGAACAACCATTGGTTAATCTTGTCGTCACAATTAATAAAGATCCGAAGGAACATAAAATAATTGAAAAACAAAATTTTAAGTCTTCTAATATTTTACTGCTAAGGAAAATGCAGTTGCAACTTAAGAAGATAAGGAAGCAAATATATTTTATTTATACAAATTTCTTTGACAATTGGACAACAAAAACAAAAAATTAAAAACAGAAAGGATACCAAGCAGGCCAAAATAACAAAGCAAAGATAAAACAGCAGTCAACCGTTACAGATACAAAACGGGTAAACCATGATGAGAATTAGCTTTCTTTTACACCAAGTCTGAGCACGTCTGCACGCCTATCAAAAGTCAGTTGCTTAACTTGCACGAGAATAGCTTTGCTATGATGAGACGCTAGCTATGAAAATTAGATCAAAAGCCATTCATCTTTGATCCGCATCTGGTAATCCATAGCAAAAAATAACTTTACCAAAGAGACATACTTCTGCAAAGCCAGTAAAATGTCACCCAAGCTAACACAGGTGGTGGACAAAATCTGATTTAGCTGAAGACAAGAGAGATGGAGAAATTGATAAAATCTTCCACTGCGTTAAGTATCAAGTATACAAAATACAATGTTTTAGGGTAATTACTCTTCAAATTGAGTGGCTGCAGGGAAATACATTGATAAGTGAGTAGACCTCCTTGTGCCTGAAAAAGTATTTTCAAGCAAATAAACAAGCCTGCCATCCCCATACGAATAGGAAAATTTTCAAAACTGGTGAAGAGCGGTGAGCTTATATCAAAGTTAATTATTTAAAATATCTATGATCTGTTTAAAGGTTCTAACTGAACTTCCATTCTTCCAGACTGTTGCACATCTTTTTGTGCCGCCCTAGTTGGACTTAAAAGATCAACAGAATCCTCTTCTTCAAGGTTACCCAACACCCAATTGCTTCTCCCAAATATTCTGTCCCTCCTCCGCTGTTTCTCTTGATATTCCAGATACATGACAATCAGCAGAAGAATCAAGAACCAAACGATTAATGCTCCATTATACCCATGAAGATCTTCACTTCCATATCTATCTCTCAAATGCTTTAGCCCGCTGAAAAGTGCGGCAACTCCCACAATGATTGCACATCTGCCAATAATAATGTGAAAATACTCCCAAATCAGTCTCTTTGAGGATACCTCCTCCCCATTTACAGGTTTCTTAGGCCTCATGAAAGCATTTACTGGTTGCCCACAAGCCAAAAATATAGCAGTGAGCCCAAATTTAACATGTAATGAGCTGACATATAAGCCCCGAAGCTCAGCCACCGCAAAAAGAAGGCCAAGTAGGACAATTGCTAAACCCGAGTACTGCAAATAAACATGAATCTGATACCAGCCATCCCCTTTCACATGCTTCAAATATCTAGCTGCCAAAATTCCACCAGGAAGCAAAATACCCCAAGCAAGGAACATCATGAATCCATGCACAGCTAACACAGGTCGTAGATCTTGCTCAGCCTCTGCAGAACCACGCATAAGCAACACTCGGACAGGCCTATTACTGGTAACAGAATGCATATTTTTCTCACTTAGATGTTTGTCTGACCATTTGGTACCCATTGCCCATATAACCTTAAGAGGGCTAGTGGGATCAATGATATTCTTACACTCTGGCTGATCATTGTGACTACATGTTGGTTTAAAGGGCCGTGTAAACTCAAAGGTAATGATGCCATTTTCTGATTTGAACCTTATATCAGTCAAATTCTCATTTGTTGGATGAACACTAAAGGCATCCTTCCCATCAATCCAATATGTGTTTACATGCCCTTTGCTGCTCTCATCCACCCAGCCAACATAAGCATAACTATTCACCATTCCACTACCAAATCCTATTGCAATATAACCACTCTTTTTCTCACCTCGAGCTGCAATAGATATAGAATCCTTTGCCAATGTCCAAAAGAACGTCACTTGTTGATCGTCCAAAACAACACTATTATTATACATATCAGATAAACCCCCATCAACAACCTGAACTCTCCAGCCCATCTTCTGCTGATACAAGGATTGATAGTACACTTGATCTGGAGTATTCCTATCTGGTTGCCAAACCAATTCCATTGGACTAGCCAAAACACCCTCGGCTTCAGGGCCTCCAGCATAAATAGTCTCTGTCTTATTCCTCAGTGTTGCATTCCCACCTATCAAATCTGAAGTAATGTACAACGCAACATCATGTCCAGCTTGCACTGATAACTTCACTGGCACCCCTCTTTCAACTCTCAAAACTGGAGCCTCTTTCTTATTAATGTACAAAACCTTAGAAGGATTCGGCGGATTAGGATAATGCATTGCAGGACCAGTAGTAACAACAAGAGGCACGTTTGCATCTGCAATAATCAAATCCTGATCCTCCTTGTCTTCAGCATCCAAGGGCCCCAAACAATCATTCACCTGCTCAGATACATTAAGCACCAGATGGCCATAAGTCACCATTTTTGGGCCTCCATGATACTGAGGAAGATAGTAAGGCCTAATAGTGTCAGGTGGCCTCATCAACCCCAATGCCCAAATCACTGTCATATTAGCAGTATGACTCACAGGCAAATCATATTTCTTGTCAACTGAAACCAACGGCCTCCTGTACCTTACAAAGGACACCCCATCCCTTCTATGCCCATAAATCAGTTTTGTATTGTTCACCAATCCAACTGGGTCCGACCCTTCATATATGGTATCTGGGCAAACACCGAAGGCTGAACCATCCTTGTTTATCGTACACTCACTGTATTTGGTGATGAAAAAATCATCAGCAAACGGCTTTCCTTCCTCTGTGAACCCAGCCACCGCTACATCAGCCTCCTGCATTAGATCGGCGTCAGAATCCAGTTGCGCCCACCCGAATGCCATGTAATTCTGGATCCCAGTGGCGGCCTCTAATCCTATATCTATGAAATTATTTTTTATACTCAAACTCCATCTAATCCTATAGTTCTTAGACAACACCTTGCAGTTATCAAACATCGTCGGCGCAGTAAAAGTCAAATTTTTCCCTTCCTCGAGCGTAGTATCGTTATCAGAGGGCGAAGGTGCCAGGCCAGGGCTTAAGGCTGACTCATTTGCGAGAATAATGTGACCGAAATCGGAAGCCGTGGGCAGGTCCCAGACAGAGAGGACTCGGATCCGATCCCACGTCATGTTTTTGTACAAACGAACAACAAAAGATGTATTCTTGTAGGTCTCGTTAAGCTTATGATCGGAGATGATAAAACCATCGGTCAAATTACCGAAATCAGGGGCGAGCGCGCCCAACCAGTGCACGTCGGATCCAGAAAGCATGTCAAATTGAGAAACACTAAATGAGCAATCGTCGATTATGGTGAACGCTCCACGGAGCTGGTGTTGAACCATGGTGAATTGGGATTGGAATCCGACATAGGAGCTCGTCTTTGAACAGGGTTGACCGGGATCCGCATGGCAAAAGTGAAATAAGGAATTGAAAAGAAACCCTAACACGACAACGAGACGCTTGTTGTGGTACATGAAGGACGTGAGATCCGATCCGGATCGGATCACCAAAGGTAGGATCGGAATTCGTCGTTTAATCAGATAGGAAATGGAGAACAAAAGGAAAAAATGATCTGACCTGCAGTGAGTTGGCGATGGAAAGGCACCAAAAGAAGAGGCGAAGCGAGCTGACTCAATAGCAAAAGCGAGTCGCAGGTTCATGAAACACTTAGATTTCCAATTTGGCGGAGCCGATGGAAGTGAGAGAAAATGGGATTGCGTCAGAGGAGTGGCATTTCCGTCCAAAACCCTTTGATAAACCGATGAATAGGGGATGCGGCTTCGCATCTAAGCCAACCCTTACACGTAACGAGGTGGGGTTTTTTTTTAATTTTTAATTTATTAATTAATAATGTATTAAAAAAAATATAATAATTATTTAAATTTTATAGTGTTATATTTATATACTTTTTTTTCAACAAATAGAATTATAATATGTCATAATCATATTAATTATAGATAAATTTGATTAAAATTAAAATATATTTATAAATAAAAAATAAGTTATAGAACAATCTTAACTAACAATAATACGATTTGAATTTAGAAATTAAGTCAAGATCTCAATTTTGACATTTTTGATTATTACATTTACATGTTTCCTTTTTCAAATGATAATTTTTACTCACATTAATATTTTATATTAAAATTTTTATAATTATTTTTATTTACCTTTATATGTACATTGCCATAATTTATTAATTAAATAAATTTATATTTAAAAAATAAAAATAAAATTAAAGTGTTTAATGAATCAAAATAAAAATTTAATGAGAAAACTATTCCAAGAAAATATTTGTTTGTTCCTTGAAGAAAAAAGATATATTTGTTCGGTACAAGCATATTAGCTTTGGCCTTCCAGAGAAAAAAAAATGGTACATTGCCTTGGAATATGCTTTCACAATGGAAACATTGTAATAAATTTACTGTTTCTGATAGGCTAACATCCCTATAATTAAGATCTTTTAAGGGTAAAGGATGGTGGAGCTCCATCAAACATAAACAAATGGGCAGGGAGTAGTCAATCAAATTAAGCCAATTTTCCATCCAATAATAAATTCAACCTCATGCCCAAAACTCCACTAGATTCATCCAGCAAATGCATTCCACTTCCCACTTCCATGAAAAAATGCGACGGTCAAATTTCAAATGGGTTTTGGCATCTCCAACTTTTTAAGAGCTTCCCATTTTCTACACGTTTTAATTCTTCCTTTTCTTGACAAAATGTGTTGCCCATGGCAGAAAAGGTTTGCCAAATGCCAAACTTTTGGTGGGTCTCCTACTGATTTTCTTGATTATTCCATTTCATTTCTGGCAAAATCTGGAAGCGAAAATGACCATTCTGAAAAAGAATTGGCCTGCCCGTAGAGGAATCTTTGAGGACGCGAAGGCCGACCAATGTTACGTCCCCCCCACATACACGTGGATCTCATATGACACAGGAACCATGGAGCACCTACCCAATATTTGCTTGTCTTATTTACAATGAGTCGAACAGCTCAGCCCTGAGCACACTTTGAACTTCCATGTCTTGCAAGAATTCATCTTTCTAAGCTCCACACTCTGGTAACGCACAATTTGACCTATCCATAGGCATTACATTGCTTCCTTCCTAGCCTACTGATCCACCATAGCTGATGTGTTCATTAAGCACTTTACTATGACAAATCTTCCATAGCAACAAGCAGGTCAACTGGTGGTGACTTGAACAGGGTTAGCAATAACACAACATGCAGGCACGTTGAACAGTCAGATTAACATCAATCAAATGAACTAGAAAGAAGCATTTCTTCAACAAAAGAGCATGCACTAGCAATCGTGTAACGCCATCACCAACAACAAAGCAAAAAATTGTCAGGTCAGAGTTTAAAGAACAAACCAGGCAACCATGCCAATTGGCATTTTACTCGCAAAGGACTAAAAGATAACAAATTTGTACTTAGCCGTATTAACTGATCAATAGATTTTGAAAAAAAAAAATCATAGTAGAGTTTAGCCCTTAAAGTTTAGTAAATTCATAGTAATGTCTTTAAATCATAACATTTTACTTCAGCATCTGCATCAAGAACTCTACTGCCAAAGCTGAACCACAAGGAGGCTCTTGGGTCATGCAATTACTGAAAATCCTCAACAAACTGCGTCAGTAGAAAGCCTGCAGCAATCAAGTAAATGGAGCAATAATCAAAAGAAAAAAAAAAAGGGACTAGGAGCTGAAATTTTAGTTTCAAAAGCGGAAATAATGTCTACTACACCAACTATTAGCATCCAATCACAAAACTAAAATTGCAGATTTAAGCTGTTCCATTTGAAAAATATTCAATTACGTTAAAGGAACTTTTGGTGCTGAAGTTCTGCTTAGAGCTCATTAACAAGAGAGAAATTCACAGCTAGCCTTGGATTTTATGTTCAAAGAAAGGTTATGTTAATTATCATTATTATGAGAACTACTACATGCACTTACTGACAAAATATGAATACAAGAATGTATAAAAACCAAGGACAGAAAAGTTGTCATTTTAGATTGTGGGTCTCTTGATGGGTCCTATGCTACAATGATCAAACAAAGGGCAAGGGAAAAAAAAGTTACAAAATAGATGAAACATCATAAGCTATTGGAATACACAGTCAAGACAACATTTTCATAATATCAACACTTACTTGCAAGGCTTTGGAAATTGGAATATAAGTAGAAAGTAACTCTGATCATCTAAAAAAATCATGAACGATTCTTACTATAAATTAGTTTTACAAAAATTTAAGTCTTGCTTTTATACCTTTATCCTTGCACTAGACTCGCCTCAAACAATTAATTAGATTTTACAAGTCAACAGGAAATCGTCATATTGTACATACCTCTTCTAAATTTGCATGTATCCAGGACCGAACCCATTCACTTTGCTTTCTCTCATTCCATTTCACATTCTCCTGAAGCCATGCCGCTGAAAAAATGACAAAACCAAATTGAACATTGGAAGATATATATCATAACTCATGTAGCACTATAGCACTTCAATTCTGTTATCTGCAAAGATTAATGAGTTGTATGTGCAAGAAGGCAAGTCAGCCTGATCATATAAGAAAGTTTTACAAACTGCATCCTTCCTTTGACACAATCAAATAGTTCCACGTATGAGGAAACACAAAAGCCAATATAATAAGGCTTTAAGACATTAAGTGTTAAACACAAAAGGCAATATAAATAAGGCTTTAAGCCACTAAGTGTTTAACTAACATCAAATAACTGGACTTAGATTTTCAGAGTAGATAAATACTGAACATGAGAGAGAGGAAGAGGGAGATCCATGTATTAGGTTTATCCTCACAGGGAGGCAAGCTAAGAGATAAACATCCAGACAATTACAAAGAACATCCACAGAATAAATTGCCAAGAACTAAAATTATTATTGAAAAACTAACTTCAATAATGTACAAGGATGACAAGCTACAAAACCAGTCAAGGTTTCAGTCACAAATAAGCAAATGAAAGTCACTACTAGAACAACAATCTTTTTGGCAAAGTATACAAGAGAATTAAAAGTCTCACACTCAGGTAGTCTACAAATATTCATCAATCATTTTCCCAATTATTTCTTTTCAATTAGTATTTTGTCCATTCTCGACACCAAGACCGTACAAAACACCTGCGTACTTCTCTGTGGAGCCGCTGAAAAAGTTGTCTCTCAATTTCCTAAATGTGCAAGACGTGAGCAAGCTATCAGAGCCTGCTTGATGGCAGACACCAACTCTTTCCACCTCCAACAACTCTGCAAGCTTGTTCAACCCACCATGAAGGCTATTGCAAAACTTCATTAAATGCTTGATATCATACACAATGGGAAAGTAAACATTGATCAAGTCGAAGAATCCAGCTTGTGTATCAGGCAAACTCCTGCAAGTCAAAAGCTTAAGCAAGTACCCAAAATCATACCCGCTATGAAATGTAACCCAATGCACGCCGTCATTCAAAACAATTCCTGACGACATCAGAAGCTCACCAAACCGGTTTACATCAATACCCTTCTCATTATTCTTCTTAAAATCAATTCCGCATTGGCGCAACAGCTCAATAGAATCACTAGCAAAGATGTCCTCACTGATATTGAACTCACGGAAATTAAACTGCCAAATGCAGAAGTTGTCGGTCCCACAAGTTGGCAAATTCCCGTTCTCGTCAGAGAACGTAAGACCCAATTGGATCAATTTCAACATATCAACGTTATCTTTCAAAGTTTGATAGTTATAATCGTTGATGTTCTTAAAATTCCCCACAGGACGTAAAACCACGCCTGGGAATTCAGTATCCATAGCTACATAATTGAATCGATCGACAATTTCGCGAATCAAAGCGAATTCCTCCTCAAGATTATCATTCCACACCTCTCGGATTTGAATGGAGTCGCCTTTAGGTACAATTGACATTTCCAACACACGGATTCAAAAAGCAATGGAGCAACTAATACTATAAACCCCAGATCTGAAGCAAAATAAGCATAATCACTCAAAACCTGAAACGGGTCTTGTTGTGAATTTGATTTCCAAGACGGCGTCGTTTTCTATATTAAGTAGATCTGCATCGAAACAAACCCAGGAAGGAAAAGAAGGATTAGAGACTGCGTAAACAATCCCGTTAAAACCCTAGAAAGATTAAAGTGAACAAACTGAGAAGTGCAAAATAGAAAGAGATCTAACCTTAAATTTGTGAAATCAGGGCTTGTAATGAATAGATCTACAACTGGTGATCAGTATATTATGCTTCGTTGAACAAAGATTTGTACGTCAACGAAGGATTGCCACTGGCCAGCGAGAGATAGAGAGAGAGAGAGAGAGAGAGAGAGAGAGGCTCTAGCCCTTCACTTCTGGGTGTCTTCCTAAACAACTGAAAGGACAGTGCAATAAAAAGGGAAAGTGATGTCCCAAAGAACGAGTCAAAAACGAGGGCGTTTACACGGTGTTTCCAGAAGGACCAGAACGACGGCGTTTCTTGTTTTGCTTTCGGTCTTCGCTTGCGAGTTAGACTCGGGTTAGGCAAATTTTGACCGACATGTCATAATTAAAAAAAAAAAAAAAAATCATCTTATGCTATAATTGAGCCCACTATTACTCTGTTTTAATATAACAAGCTATGTAATTGATGAATTTTAAGCAATTAAATATTATTTAAATTTTTATTTACATAATAAAACTTTTAAAAAATTAAAAATAAATAAATAATTAATCATGGTATTGTAGTTCAATAATTAAGCATGCTAAATTGATGTTAATTGAATAAACAAGCAATCAAGTGATGGTGACATAAGCTGAAAAATAATGGTATGGTGGTGGCTCCCATAACTTTAGGTGTTAGCAAATAATTGTAATCATCAACTTCACAATATAAGCATCAAAAATAAAAATAAAAAAAAAAAATTCAATATTTTAAAAGTTGGTTTGAGACTTAAAATCTATTTAACATATCAAAAAAATCATTTTTTAAAATATATTAATTAAAAAATTAATTTAAAAATTAAATTTAATCTGTTTTAATAATAAAAATTTTAAAATTATTTTAATATTTAAAATGATTTTTTTTTATTAAAAGTATTATTGAGAAAATAATTTAGAAAAAATATTTTATTATTTTGAATATTTTATAATTAAAATGTATTAAATTTAATTTTAAGTCAAACGATGTGATAATCCCAATCAGATTCAACCAAGGATGAGGAGGTGACGCAGACGCTTTCAAAGGCGAGGTTCTGTGTATGGTGCGTGGTCTGCCGTGTCACTCTTGGGCAAGTGCATTCACCAATCGATGCATATGATTCCCATTGTTCATGTGTTGGACTATTTCAATAAATAGAGAATTTTCATTCAAAATTAAGGAAAAAAATTTACTTTTTAATGAGTTTTTCTTTCACATGTCCAGTGCTATTGCTTTTATGTTATTAGAAAGAGCAAAATTCATGAAAATTATTCGATTTAAATATATATTTAATTAATATTTTATACCCTTCAAATTCAATTATTATATTACTTAATACTATTTGATTTTATTTAATTGTATAATTTCAATTAATAACTTAAAAGTTTAACACGATTTCAATACAAGCAATTATTAAATTTAAAACTTATTTTAAATTTAATTATATATAATTAAATAATCCTATTAAAATTATATAAGATTGGATATTTTAAAATATTATCAGATTAAATATTTTAAAATATTTAATTTATTATCATCTTTAATTGTTATTACTCATAAAAAATAAATACATGCACATACATACTTAGAAAAAAAAAAAAACACATTTCTCAGTGACTATAATAATTTTATCAAGACACTCTAATTTTTATAAACTTACATATAAATTCATTCACAATCGATAGGAGGTACCGAAAGATTAACCTATTAACAAATAGATCATCTATTGTTCAGGAGTTATTTGGCATAATTTATAAAAATTAGCATATAAGCACTAGTGCTTATAAATATTTAAAATTTTAATAAATTATATTTTTATTAAAGTATTTATAAATAACTAAAAAGTAATTAATAAATATATTTATTATTAAAATGATTAAAAAAAATATTAAAAATGGCTAAAAAATATAAAATGAGATTTATAATAAATTTTAAAAATTAAAAAATATATATATAGTAAAGTATTTAATCAAATTGATTTATAATCACTAAATATCATTAAGAGTCACAAATCTCTTCCTAAAAAATCATAACAACTATCAATCCTTCATTTCAATTCACATAATCCAACCTAAATAACATAATACATGTTTGAACATTGTGCTTAATAAAATGTATATGAAAAATTAAAATTGAATCAAATAGGCAATTGGATATATTAAATATTATGATATAATATTATAAAATAAATCCTAACAGTACTATGTTCCTTGTAGCAGCTGGTTTGTTTTATTTTAATAAACCCAAAAAGGATGTTGGGGGACATTTGCCATGTATTCAATGATTTGAAAATTAAATGGATCATATGATATGATTCTCAATTATACAAACTTCAAAAAGAAAAAGATTTGCCATTATTGTCAATAATTCTAATCATATTTAGAGCTAGCAATAGCCGTGCCCCCCACTTGTTTTTCTTGTATTATTCTTTGTTTAATTTGGAGCCTATTTGACATACCCATTAAAGTGATTATTAAGAAAATTATCTTTAATTAAAAAATATTAAAAATTAAGTTACCTCAATCAAACGAACCTCCTGTTACGAATCCAGCAAAAAGCCCAGATGAGATTTATTTAAGCCCAGCAAAACTCAAGTTGCATTGCAGAAGAAATGTAAAAGGCACATAAGGTTCTGGAGCTGTTTTATCTGCTAATATAATTCTACTGGAGAAATTCTTGGACGGAAGGACACAAGTTTGCTATCTTGCTGGGGCGGGGAGAACTGACTTTTAGTGGTTTTCTTAGTTATTTTCCTTTTCCTTTTGATTTGGGTTCTGTAATTCTGTAAGGCGCAGAGAAGAGAGTTATTAAGTGAATTAGCAGAAGGGGAGCAACCAGTCTTCCTAGAAGAGACACTCCACGAGAGGATGGTTGGTCAAGACATTGCAGTGAAATTAGTGGCTAATGCAATCCGACGTCAAGGATAGGATTATCCAACAGGCAAGACCCTTTACATCCATCCTATTGAGCAAGAACTCCTCCCCACAACAAAAAGCGGAAACTAGCCAAAATGACAGCAGCAGAAGCAATGAAAAATAACTAGGAGAAAGAGAGCCGCAAAAAGTAGAAATGAAACCAGCAGCAGAGCATTACTCAAAAGCAGCAGTAAAATCAGCACCACGACTCAACCCTTGCTTAGCGAAAGCAACCAAAATTGAATTTGTTATGACAGGTACACAAATTTAAGACACACATACAAATCATCACAGTATATAAAAAAAAATA
The DNA here is from genome assembly GCF_030052815.1 of Hevea brasiliensis. Lineage (NCBI taxonomy): Eukaryota > Viridiplantae > Streptophyta > Magnoliopsida > Malpighiales > Euphorbiaceae > Hevea > Hevea brasiliensis. The sequence goes on along the minus strand of NC_079503.1, from coordinate 1,260,019 downwards.
AGAGTAATACAAAATTTAAGTGGTTCAATCATAAGGACTAAGTCCACGGGCAAAATAATAGAGAAAAGTTATACCATGATAAAAGAGCGAGATATAATTACTCAGAAAACTATAATGTGTTTTTTGAATATCTCACAATTTCATAAATGACAGAATATTTATACAGTTGCCCCCACACATCCAAAGGAGATGTAGCTGAGGGCATGAGCCGATCCGCAACCCAAGGATATCAGTGGTGCTTCAGGCCTGGGTCTATCGGCTCGTGCCCTCGGATAGTGCAAAACTTGGAGGTCAGGTCACAATTCGGACCCCTGAATACATGTTCAAAATTCAAGCCACATACAAATAATAGAATTAATTCCGCGAGGAAAAAGTTGAACAGAAACGATTGGGAGCTCCTATAATTATCTTTGACAACAACTTTGAATTCTCTCTGCCTCTAAAAGCATAAGAAGGAAATCTCATGAAATCTCCGAGCTTTGATATCCATAAGAGAAAACGAAGACAACCCAGAAGGAGAAATGGACAGATTGAAAGGGCCACTAAAAGAATGGAAGCAAATCCAAGCACCTGATTAAAATATTAAGCGTACAGCTTTTGCTATTTCATTCAGATTCAGCTTTTATGGTTGTTTGCTGAGGGTTCTTAGACACATTAACAAACCTATCTCTGTGGCTTTTTCTTTCATGTTTAGTGAAAAATATACGCGAGTTAATAAATTTCTGTGATTATATGATTGTAACTGCTTTGTTGCCTAAATATAACAATAGGAAAAAATCAATTATAATGTTTTGTTGCCTAACTTTTGTATTCAATTGCTTGGTCTGTAACTGGGAGTCTTGAGGGTAGAGTTCAAGGACGAAGATTCAATTATCTTGGTGCATCCTTGTACCTATCACCCCAGAGCAGGTTGCAAGAAAGGAAACTAGAGAGTGGCCCTCCATTGGAAGCCATGGTTGCCAATGACTAATATTTTTGTTGTGAAAACGTTCAACAAATGAACCAAAAGCTTTGCTTTGGCCTTTGTGAATATCATTGTGCAATGACAATGATTAGGGCTGTTCTTTCTTCATGCAATTTCAAGCATCTCCTGACATGATCGATTACGATATAAAAATAAGTGTACTGAGTGGCAGCTTTCAATTACGAAGCTTTTGCAAAGTGTCTGTTGACGCACTCTTTTTTTTTTTCTTTTCCTTGTCACTTTTTGTTGAACAGATTGAACAAATCAGTCCTAAAGATTCCCATGTTTAATTAGTCAAGTTACTTCTCTATCTTAACTAATGCAAGACGTTTAGCAATCTGTATAACACAGTATGACTAGATTAGATGATTCCCTTTCACCTTTAACTTTCTGCTTTTTGCAGTCCTTTCCAGTTTTTCTAATAAAATTCTTTCTCGTGAACCCATCAATTATTTCTTCTGTTTTAATCATTTTCAATAACCTTGATTAGAAAACTACTAATGAGAGGTAGTGCTACTTTTTTATTAGCATAATAATGCACTGTAGATTGTTGAACCAGGTGGTTAAGAACTCAGGAGTCCAAAAAAAAAAAAAAATTGCCTCCATCATCAAATTACCCAAAATAACCATCTTTTCCTCATAATCCATTAAATTAAGACTTATCCTTCTGTTAGGCCACCAGGATTTTATGGGACTGACTGGCCAACTACTACATAAAGTCCTCTTATAACAAAGGTCTAAGCCTTCTAATATTTGGAAATCTAGGAAGAAAGACTTTCTTTATTTGGAGAGCTAAGATGAATCTAACCATGGAAACAATAATCAATACCATGAGTGCCCTATATCTTAACTCATTGCTTCCCTTTTCAATGAAATAGCTCTAAATCTCTAATTATATTTATTATCCAGCACACAATATTATCATGAAAGGGACACACAATAGAATGCTATTATTATAAGCTTGTTCTTATATAATAACGAATTTAATAACTTTTAAATCAAATATTTACTATCAGGTATGCAAATAATAACTCCACCTAATTTCTTCTTTGCCTTGAAAATTTCTAAAATTGCCACATTAATTTCAACCATTTACTAGGGTTCTTACCCCGCTGAGGTTTCAGGTTTTCTTGCATAAAAAGGCTTTGGCCTTTTTCTTGCAACTGCCAAAATTACTGAACTTTGCGCAACCGAATCATTTCTTGCTTACCCTTTTCTTTAATTTGAATATATTCTAACTTCCTTTCAAATCAAAGGCAAAGAACATGGAAAAAAAAAAAAGAAACTACAAAATGGTCACGCTGAATTAATGTGGACACAACAAATAGACCCCTAGACTTATTTTAATGTTCTAAATTAATCCATTGGCATCTACTATATCATATGTGATCATGATTTTACAATTTTTATTGAAATATTTTAAATTATCTACAGTTGATGTAGAAGGAGGTTAGACCATGGTCGAAGCCTATTCTGTCTTGCACGACTAAGATAAAAAGAAATTGATATATACCTAACAAACATGGGTTCTAGTTTATTAAATGCAATCCTTGTTGCCATACAGCAGATCTGCACATGAGAAAAAAAAAAAAAAAAAAAATATATATATATATATATATATATATATATATATATATATATATATATATATATATATATGAATTTTTCTATGCTAAATATAAAACATTAGTAAATCTTCTCTCCTATAATTAGCCTTTTGGATTGAGTTACATCAATTTATTTTCTCTATGATGGTAGGACTTGGGAGCCAAGGGTTCAAGAAGAATACGACAATTACAATTCACAACCACGAATGAGAAATAGAATAATAAAGTTAAAAACCCAACAAGACATTCCATGGACCCCATATTTTAGAACAGGATTGATGGATTAATTAGTAATGGTTAGGGAAGAAAATGAAGTTAATAAGCAGCAGACCCTAATAAATTAATGCACTTTTTGACAAAATGTCAACACCATTTTCCTGTCAACCATTTTTCAATCAACAATTTGATGGGTTTCTTTGTCTAAGTATAATTTGATTTGTTAGGTGGTTTTGACATTTGCTCCTCAATCAAGAGAAATTATTAGGTTTGTATTGTGAATATCTCTTATTTTTTATAATTATGTGAAATTTATTTTTTTATTATAAAAAATTTATTTATTTATAAAAAAATATATTATTTTTCAATACTGGTAGTATATCTAATAATTAGCTCTTAATCAAAGTAAATAATTTTGTTAATTTCATGTCTTTCCATTTTCAATCACAATCCAATAATTTATAAATAAAAATAATATAGCAAACTCACCATAAATTTCAATCTAAATTAAACACAATAAAATTGTAAAATAACATATAGAAATTAAATAATATAATATATATGATGAAAAAGACATTAATTTAATATTCTTTTAATTTATATTAATATAATTATTTTTAAGAAAGTCACATAATTTACTTATGAAATATTAAAGAAATGATTATTAAAGCGCATATTGTTGTTTGCTCTATTTCAGAAATAAAATGATTTAGCCGACACTTTTATGCAAATTTAATGAATGATATCAACATCAACAACATATATAAAATACCAAAATAGCTAATATACAAACAATGAATAATGAGTATATATATATATATATAAATAATGATGTATGATAAATGTATAAATAATAAAATTAAATTATTATTTTTTTACGTTTATAAAATTTTAAAAAATAAATATATATATTTTCACAGATATTATGATTTAGTAATATTTTAAAAATAAAATTAGTCCCACACTTATATTTTTATCAAAATCAGATATATTTTTATTTAATATTATTATTAATTTAAGTAAAAAAATAAATACATTATTTATTCACTTAAGAAAAATTCAGTATTCAATCCATGAGTTTTGATTGACATAAAAACTTAATTCTTATATTTTGAAAATTAAATAATTTAATTTATATATTTGATTATTATTGAAATTATTAATTTTTTTTTCTTATTAACTTTGCTCTTATTTAATTTTTAAAATCTTTTTATAGGAAGAATGAATTAATTTATTTAATAATAATTATTTTTATTAAAAAAATATAAATAAAATATTTAATCATTTAATTTTTAAAATATAAGAATTAAATTATAATATCGATTAAATTATAGAAGTTAAATAATTTTTTTTAATTAAATAAAATATATATTTATTTTTTTATTTAAATAAATAATAATATTAAATAAAATTATCTATAATTTTAATAAAAATATAAATAAAAAATTAAATTATTTAATTTAAAAAATATAAAGAATAAATTATAATTCCAAATGATGTAGTAAATTCCTCATAAAGTAGGAAGCAGATCTGGTCAGACAAACATCCTTAAATAGTGGTGATGTAATGGATATTGGTGGCAATAGGGTAATTACAGTGAAAGTGAAGGGCACAGAGTCAGTTGGTGATCTCGGGCATCCATCCATCTCCATAGAAATCAGAGAAGTATTGCACATACTTTGACACGCACCATACATCGCTTGCCTACCGTGTTAACACACTCCAACGAATCACATCGAGTGGGCCCACAGGATCAGCAATGGTTGTTAGGTCCCACACGAAGTTTCTCTGATTGAGATTCGTTAGCTGGACGGCACAGACTAGAGGACGGCAATGAGGGGTCAGTGCTCAGTACTATTAAATGCACTGTAGTTACACATTAACACATTTCCCTATGCCAACACTCGAATTGTTAAGGCTTGTTTGGTATTAGAGTATTGTACAACTTAATCACTGAAGTATAATAAAAATTATATATTTTTTTATTTTTCTAAAAAATAAATTAATTTCTAATAATATATTTTTATTAATAAAATAATCATTCCGCTCTATGATTAGAACGCATAGAATTAGATATATAGAAGTGTAATAAATTAATAAAAAAATAAGAGCAGAAAAGAAATTCTTAAAATGATATGAATAAAAATATTATCAAATTATTTATATGTTTGGAGTATTAATGTAATTTATTTTCTAATAGAGATTTTTTTATTTAAATTAAATTTATTATAGATTAAAAGATGTGTTATGAAATTATTTATAAAATATATAAAACTCATATATTTATATATTGAGTTAATAATAAATTTTAAATAAAAATTTCTCAATTTATTAGAGTTTAATGAAAAAAAAATTTATATATGTAATTTCAACTAATTTAAAATTATGAAATAATTATTATTCATTAAAATTTATTATTAATCAATTATAATTAAATCAGTCAACTAAAATTTAAAAAACTAAATTATCAAAAATATTAAAATTACAAAAATTAATTTATTATAAAAAGTAAAATATCGGCTAAATAATTAATTTTAACATAAAAATTAGAAATATATTTTAAAGAATAATTTTTTATATAAAATTAGAGAAAATAGACCGTAATTTATAATATATTTTAAAAATTAAATTACAAATTACTTTTATTTAAACGGAGTCTAATAATTTCTCCCCAAACTGACCCAAATGGGCGGCTCTCTCTCTCTCTCTCTCCAAGTATCTCTGAAAAACTCTGATCAGTTATAAATAAACAAGAAACAGAAAATATATAATACTTGTTGCTCTCTCTCTCTTCCGCACACAGAGGAAGAAGAAACCAAGAAACAGAGTAACGCTAACTCACAAACACTCTCTCTGGAAGACTAGAACTTTGTTGTCTCTGTTGCTTTTTTATCTCAGCAATGTAGCTCCCAGACAAAAATCTGTTTCGAAATGGCCAAATGTCACCGAAATAACATCGGATCCTTAATCCTTGATCACTCCTCCGCCACCAATGCGTCCGCTGGCGGCCATTTCAGATTTTCCACTGCCTTCTCCCCTGCTGCATTCCGCCGTAAAATTTTTGACGCTGTTAGCTGTGGTGGCAGCTCCCGCTATCGCCACCATGATGACGACTTTTCCTCCACCACGACAACAACAACCACCACCACCACCACTACCATTGCAAGTATCATGGCGATGTCAGGTAACAATAATGCCAGTGTGAAAAAGACAGGGAGAGCGAGAAATGGAAAGTCGGAGAAGTTATCGGATCTGTTGAGTATTGCAGAAGTGGAGACTGAAATCGAGACGAAGAAGAAAGTCGAGGCATTGGAAGAGCTGAAACGAGTAGTGAAGGAATTGCAGGTTGAGAGTGAAACGAAGAGAAAAGAAGCAGCTTGCCGTGTAAGGTTGCTTTCTAAGGAAGACTCGGGAATGAGAGTCACTCTCGCTATGTTAGGAGCCATTCCTCCTCTAGTTGGAATGCTTGATGTGGAAGATGTGGAGTCTCAGATCGCTTCTCTCTATGCCTTGCTCAATCTTGGGATAGGAAATGATGTGTGAGTTTCCTCCTTTTTCCAGTTTTTTTTTTTATTCTTAAAATTTTTTAAAATCAGTTTTAGACGTTAGTAATGGAATTCTCTTTTCTCTGAATTTTGGTCTTAATTTGTGATTTGCTGTAGCTTATACTGTGTTCCACTGAGAAGTTGTTGGAGTATAATTTGGAAGGTGTTGTTCCCTTCAATTTTGCATGATTGAATTTTGTGGACTGATTTGCATTTAGATCGAGGATGTGGAGTCATTTTCTTGCTTTTGTTGTTTTCTGCTTCTTTATTATTAGTAGTAATATATCACTTTCCATGTTTCCGTTTCGCGTTCTATTTTCTTGAAACAGTTACATTTGCATTTAATCTTCTTCAGTTAATCCATTTACATTTCTTGTTTGGTATGTATGTTTTTTTCTTCTCTTAAATACGATTCTGTTATAGAGGGTGGAATTAAATTCTTTTTGGAAACTTTTGCAGGAACAAAGCTGCAATTGTTAAAGCAGGGGCCGTTCACAAAATGCTGAAGATCATAGAATCTCCAAGTCCTCCTAACCCATCTCTATCTGAAGCAATAGTGGCAAATTTTCTAGGCTTGAGTGCATTGGACCCAAATAAGCCCATTATAGGTTCTTCAGGTGCAATCCCTTTCTTGGTAAATGCTCTTAAGGATTTTGGCCATAAAAGTAGCCACCAAGCGAAACAAGATGCTCTTAGAGCTCTGTACAACCTTTCAATATCCTCATCCAATGTTTCATTTATTATAGAAACAAATTTGATCTCTTTTCTGATGAATATGCTGGGAGACATGGAAGTAAGTGAAAGAATTCTTTCGATTTTGAGCAATGCAGCTTCCACTCCTGATGGTAGAAGGGCCATTAGTATTGTACCAGATGCTTTCCCAATTTTGATAGATGTTTTGAATTGGACTGACTCGCCAGGATGCCAAGAGAAAGCATCTTATATATTGATGGTGATGGCGCACAAAGCCTACGGGGATCGACAGGCCATGATTGAGGCAGGAATTGTATCATCATTGCTCGAGTTAACACTTTTGGGTAGCACATTAGCACAGAAAAGGGCTTCGAGAATCCTAGAAATTCTAAGAGTGGACAAGGGGAAGCAAGTTTCAGAGAATTATGGTGGGAATTTGGGTTCAGCAGTGTCTGCTCCTATTTGTGGGTCTTCATCATCTTCCACAAACCCAAATGGGGCTTCGAAAGAGTGTTTGGAGGAGACTGAAGATATGATGAGCGAGGAAAAGAAAGCGGTGAAACAATTAGTCCAACAGAGTTTGCAGAATAATATGAGGAGAATTGTCAAGAGGGCCAATTTGCCTCAAGATTTTGTACCATCGGAGCATTTTAAGTCCCTCACATCAAGTTCAACCTCCAAGAGTTTACCGTTCTGAGGAGATTGGATGGATCTAGATTGGTGTGGAGATTGAAGAGGAGCATCTTGAAGTTAGTCTTTTTATTATTGTTCTAGTTGGTCTCGATCTTTGTAGTGGCATTGTTAGCACATGAAATAGTCGTCTTGTGTTAGATTTTGTATAATTTCAGAATCTTATGGTAAATATTTTCAGTTTTTGACTGATTTGTGCGTATTGACATAATTTCGGATTTTGGGTGATGTTTATTTTGGTTTGGATCTGAACGCATGCACCGAATGCTTGGCAGGTGTTAGGGTCATAGTTGAAAACTTCTGCAAAATGATGAAATCTTTTCCTTGGGATGCATCTCTGTCACACTGTCAGTGGTGTGCTCTGCAAATTTGGAAAAATCTGAGAGTTGATTTTTCTTTTTTCCCCTTTTTCATTTGTCGTGTAGCTATATATTCCCATAATTTAGTTCATTTGCAGCCCACTTGTGCATTCTTGTCTACCTCTTGTAATTTTATATACCTACCACACACCATGTCGGTTTATTTATGAAAGTCATTTTTGCAGTATAAAAATGGGGAGCCTTTGCATCATTTTTCTATTCAAGTCTGCAGGTTTCATCCGGAATCTCAGGATTTACATCGTAGAATTGTATTTATTTTGATGTTTATTAGCAGGAACATGGACGATTAGGTTTAACCCTCGTTCATATTTTATTTGATGAGTTTGAAATCTTTGTTTGTAACTTTCTGTATAACGCGTATTGACCTGTTTCACTGATATGCTTTGTTCTTTATTATCTAGCTACAGGTGAAAAGAGAGGAAGAAGAACCTGAGATGAGCTGTCTGCTTATAAAATTTATGCACCTTTTCCCCCACGAGGTATATATTTTCAAGTGATGTTACGTAGTGGGGTATGCTCATTTTGTAATCTTTTAGAACTTACCATTTTACTATTACCTCTTATTCTTTCTCTACTATATTTTTGCATGTCCCGGTGTAAATATTGATGCAGACCCGTCTAATAGATCTGAATGAGGATGAAGGATTTATAGAACCAACCTCAACTAATTTGGAATTAAGGCTTTGTTATTGTTATTATCCTGATGTATATATTCTATTGTATTCATGGCCTCAGTGGTAAATAATTTAGTGATTTAGGATATCATTTGTGTTTTTTTAGATCTAAATTTGGTTTATCTAGTTCATTTTGTGGTTCCTACTTGAACCTAAGCATTCATAAATAACTTCAAATGCTGGGGAGTCTTATATTTTGGATTATGTGAAACTTTCTTGTACCTGGCTTGGAGGAAGGTAGTTAAACAATAAAAACCATTGGTACTGTAGTCAATATGTTTTTTTTAGGAAAGGACTGATACTGTTATTCTAGTTCTTCACCTTACAGGAGTAATAGGAATTGGTGCTTCCACCTAATACCGACGCAAGCAATAAGGATCATTTAGCCCTGCAGAAGCATATAAAGAGTGAGATGATTATTGGGAATAATGGTAGCAGGTTTACCGTAAGTTCTTAATTACAGTTCCAGTCTCATATTTATTACTTTAATCTTTATATAGGCAGCTTTGCTGCCCCTTATGATACTGAAAATAACAGCTGACCATATAAATAATGTAGGCCTCTCCTTTTACTTGTAGGATATAGAGAATCTCCCAAGTCCCAACGGGCAGATGAAAAACTGAGAAGCGGGTGCTTATCTTAACAGGACAGAACTAAATAATTGTACTTTGCAGGAACTACCATTTGTAGGAGACTTTATGAGACTGGAACTTCTTAGTTGAGCCACACTATTGAGCTAATAAATAAATGAAAAAGTTATTTCAAGTTATAATAAACGATTATTCATTATTGCAAAGTAGATTTAAGGGAAATTTTATCAAGGATTGTGCATGCTCATCTAAGTTACAAGGCACAATAACAATAGAAGGTAGTTCATAAATAAGATCCAAAACTGAAGCCATAGGGCTTAGCTAAGGCTCAGCCATGCCCAACTGTTGTGTACATCTAGCAGGAATCCATAAAAAAGAAAACAAGCAAGTGTAGAGGGGGAAGACATGAGGCATAATTGTCCCTAACCTAAATCGCACCTAGACGGGGCCAACTCCTCATGTGTAGGTACACATGATATGTCAATTCGCTGATCCAACCATCCAATTTGATGGGCCCATCCTTTCCTTTGTATTGAGAAGCTTTCGATTCCTCCCCCCCCACCCCCTTTAATTTTTAACCGTGCTTGTGTAAGGTATGTGCTATGTGGCCCAACGGCTCTTAAATCGGCGAACGTTAGCATCATCATGGCATCCTCAACACCCTCGCGCCCGCAAACGACGAGGAATACGATTTTTTTTTTTTTTTTAATTTTAAACAACGAAATTTATTTTATATATAAAAAGAAATTTATCAATAATTTCTCAAATAGAATAATCTCATCTTTTTATCATTAAAGCATGTTTAAATATAAAGCTGAATTAATAATATGGATGATTTTTATTTTGGTGATTTATTAAAAAAGTTATAATAAATTCTTAATTGAATTAAACCAATTTTGGAATTTCCAATTCAAATTTTCTTGGACATCCTATTATAGCATCAACATGGCATTGAAAATATACATACAATAATCAGGTATGTCTCCAACACTCCTTCTAATTTCCTTTATATATTTAGGAAATTTTATTTCATTTTACTTGTTAATCCCTTCAAAATAATTTATGTGAAATCTTAAAATCATTTATTTCTAATTATATATTTAATAAATTTTTATAATATCTTTAAAGAAATTGACTTAATTATATTTTATTATGATACTTTTAAATACATATTATTAAAATTTTTTTAAATATATAAATATTAATTATAATTAATTATATTTAAATTTTATTATGATCAATAATTATAATTAAATATTATATATATAACAGGCTCACCAAATAAATAATCAAATTCATGTCTCTGAGTACAATAACCCAGATTTCTTACTTCTTTTACTCGAGCATTGGTTCCATTCGTTATACCAATCCGTATTCTTACCTATTTATTTCACTTTAACTAACATATAAAATGTGGTTCTCTTCTTCTTTACATTGAAACTCGAGAGACACAGAGAGATGGAGAAACTTTTTTTTTTTTTTTTGTCAATTTATGGCCATGGGGCCATGAAAATTGAATGAGAATATCTGAAAGAGCAGTGAGAGCCTGGGAGGTGGTAAGTTGGCTGGTAATAATAGCAATGATCAAAATTCCAAAAAAAAAAAAAAATTGCTGAATTGGCAAAATATTTTACTGCTTGTCCACCCAGCCCGTATCTTACGCTCTGTTGTAAATGCAGGCAAATCTGCATTAAATAGGGCAATAACTTCACCTGCCAGAAAAAGAAAATCTATAGCTGTACGGATTTTGATTTTTTAATAGAAAAAAAAAATTGGTGATGACAGGACTTGCCCATACACTGAGATTTAAAACTAAGCTCAAGGGATAAATAATTAAAATTATGTTAATTTTATTAAGATATATTAACTCTTATAAATTTATATATATACCCTTTTATATACCCTTTTATATATATATATATATATATAAAAAAGTCAAACCTTAAAAAATTAAAAAGTTTTATAAGAATGTGTCACCTACTTTAATAAGGTGTTTAAAATGTTACTGAGTAGCACAATTTTCTTTTTTATCTTTAATTTTATATTTTTATATAAAAAATTAACTTATTATATTAAATAATATTATTTAAATATTTTTAAATTTCAGTTATTAAAATTTTATTTTATTTTATATAAAAAGTATTAATTATTTAAATTATTTTTTACTATATCTTTTAAGAATTTTAAAATTTTAAAATTTATAAATTCAGATATTATAAAACCCTCTTTATCATATTATATACATATGAAAATCAAAATTTTTTAATTAAATTTTGATTAGGTAAAATAAGGTGAATTATTTTGTAAAAAATTATAGTAATATATATTTAAATAATTATTCAATAAAAATTATTTATAAAAATTTTTGTTTAATAAGTGCACTTAAAAAATTACGAAGTAGGATAGTCTTTTTTTTTTAATCTTTATTTTTATATTTTGTTATATAAAAAAAATTAACCTATCATTTTAATTATTAACTTCTTATTTAAATGTTTTCAAATTTCAACTATTAAAATCTTATTTCACACAAAAATACTTTCTGTAATTAAAAAAAAAAATAAATTCTTAAATTTATATTTTTAAACATTAAAAAGGGTGAATTATTTTCTAAAAATTTGTAATAGTTTGTATTTTTAATTCAACAAAAATTATTTATAAAATTTTAAAAATTAAAAAATTTCTTATCTTTAAGGTCTAAAGATTTTAATAATAATATTCTAAAATCATAATGTGGAATATTCATTTTTTTTATTTTATTTTTTGTTTTATTCATTTATGACTATTTCAATTAATTTAAATAATAATAAAAAATATATTAATGAACTTATTTATTTATTAGCTTTGAAATAAATTTATAATTAATTAAAAATTTTATTATTAATAAAATTTTATAATATAATAAAAAATAAACTAATAAAAATTATATTATTAAACTAAAATAATAAATAATCAGACAAAATGATTAGTTTAAAATTAAAATTGAATCTTTTTATCACATATTTTTAATTAAATTTAAGCAAATTGACTTTTCTTTTAAAAAGATGAAAAAAAAATTAATTGTTAAATTGAATCGAAATTAGAAGCAGAACTGATACCAAATCTTTAATTTTAAGAATCAAAACCATGGCCAACCTGCGAGCCGACCAAAGTTTTATTCAAAATTAACATTAATGTTGGGCCATAAAAATCAAGAGATTATCCTCTCTGCTTCTACAGGATTTTAAGCAACAGTGTGTGGGCCAGCTGTTTTGTTCAAAATTAAGTTCATTTTCCGACCGGCCAGTGCGTAGATGGCCGTCAGGTGTTTGATGAGTGCGCTTTCACACCAATATTCGATGATCCGGTGGCGGTATGAATGATATTGAGAAAAATATTTTTTTTAAAATTTGTTAATTTTTAAATTTTAATTATAAATTTTTTAAATAATAAAATTATTTTTCAACAAATTTTTATAATATTTTTTAGATATTTATTTGTTTTCAATTCTTAAAATCAAATCAATAATTAATTTAATATTTTTAATTAATATATTTTAAAAAATAAATTTCAAATGCCAATCAAACTCAAAAACCAAAGAAAATGAATTAAGCAGAAAAAATTGCTGCGTAACCAAATTCTAGTGTTCACCTATGGACACTATCAACTATGGGTCTAAAAGTTGATGAACGCATAGACTTAAATTAAAATCGAATCAGACCATAAGATAAAATTCTGTATAATAATATTATTAATCTAATACAAATTATCATATTTAATATAAATATTCACAAATCATGTTTTACATTATATTTAATTAAAAAAATAAATATAATATAAGCATCCATATAAACTATCTTCAAAATAAATTATCATAACATAATAACTTTAAAATTAAAGAACAAAAGAGTTAAGCACTTTGAATTATATTTTTCGATTTTTTGGAAGTAAAGGTTTAACAAAACCACATCATTTTAATAAAATTGACTAAATAGAAAAACAATAATAAAAACCCGCCAAGCCCATTAAACCTGCAACCTGTTGAACAGGTCAATGGATACCCCACCAATCCGTTAAATTTTTCCCTATTTTAGTGATATGGAGATTTTGAAGATAAACCAAATTATTTGATGAACCAGTTCACAATTTCACGATCCAACTGACCGTGTCAGGGTTTCAAAACCATGCTATCAACAGCAATTGGATATGGGAACTTGAATTATGATTATGGTAGAGGAAGAAGAGCTATCCACTTTTGTTTGTTCGCATTAAGTCATCAATGCTATTTCCATTTACTTTACAGCAACTCCAAAGCTGTGTTGAATTATTCATGTTGCACGTACAAGTGACACAGAACATTCCCAAAATGATGAACAAGATTTTACTTTATTATCAAAAAACCTCAGAATGAGCATAAAGTAGTAAATGCTTCTCACTGTTAATCCAAAGTGTTAATATCTTCAGGTAAATAAAGATTTGCATATAATGCATGAAAAAGAAACAACAATTAGCAATGTTGCATTCTGGCCTCTGAAACATATTTCTTCAATTAATAGAGCATCTATAGCTATTAGAACAAATAATGACAGGCACCCGCCACCGCTAAAATTCAAAACCCATGCACCTGTTTTTGCAAATTAGAAGTCAAATAGCATAACTCTGTTCTACTAGCTCTGGTTAACAGGGAGGTACACGCCTTCTGCTGCCAGCCAAACATTATCAGCACGCTTTTCACGGATACCACAAACCTATGTAAGCACAGATATCAGCAAGCATAAATAAGCAATGCCAATGAGATGCAACTATTATAAGCTTGATCTTATTTGATAATGAACTTAACAACCATTAAATTAAATATTTGCATTTATATTCATGCACTCATTATTCATACTTTAATTGATTCTGCATAAATCTCGATAGAAATATTTAATCTAATAGTTATTAAGCTTGTTTTCATACAAGGTCAAGCATTTATTAGATACATCCCATGCCAATGAGGTTAAAAATTAAGCAGCAGCATAATGTTTGTACTGCAAATATTTTCATGACAAGCATTCACTGCTGTGAAAGAACAACGAGAGTTACCATGGTTGAATTTTACCTTAAACGGAAACCTAGCCACCTCAAGTTAGCTACAGTAGATGATTTTAAGTAAGGAAAGTATACTGGACACACATAATGCCATAAAAAACCACTAGGAACAAAATAAATTGGCTCTAATGCAATTTTTTTTTTCAAACTTCAAACTTTCTTAATATTGCTAACAGTAAAGCAGTGTGCTTCCTCACCTCTTGCTGCCCCCCAGCAATTCGTTGGTATTTCTTGTCATGACTGTGCAGGTAGCCTCCAGTGTCAACATGTTGCAGCCGAATCCTTTGATCTTGCTTCCAAGTCTTCCCACTTCCTTCAATCAGCAGCCTGAAGAAAAAACCCAACATGAATTGCCAAACAATAAGAAGATAGAAGACAGAGAAAACTGAAGGATTTTTAAAGTCTTACCTCCAGTAATCCCCAGTGTCAGAATCAGTCTCTCCTCCAAAGCAGCTAACCTACACCCAGAAAAGTATTTGGCTTGCGTTGTTAGCACAATCAACAGCTTCCAAAGCTGAAAGCCCACAAAAGACAGCTTTTTGGTCACTGAAGTAAGATTTTTATTGCAAAGCAAACTGATTATCATTAGCAACTGCATCAACAAACCAGCTACCTTGTTTACAAAGCCATTTCACCTTTCACTACAGACTTCTCAAAACAACATAGTAGAGTTTCAAGTCAAGGTAATAAATGTCTGAAAGGAGAGCTGCACCACGATAGAAGCAAATTCCCCGGAGGAAAATGCTCAGGAAACTCAAAAAATTCTGACCTAAAGATCATTGAAATCCTTTCTTGATATAAATGCTCAAAATGAATTATGACATCCATTCCATTTATTTGTTTGAAAGTTTATCCTGAATAATCATGACAATGTTTCTTCTAGGTCACTGAGCACTGAGCATATATTATATCTTAGGGAAGCTTTCAACTTTATTCCGTGCATACACCAAGTCGGTCAGAATTCTCTGTCAACTTACACATTAAAGATATATTTTAGATTTAACATGTTACGAAGTGTGGAGGAATTAAGAGCAGAAAAGTATAACTGGTTCTAACCTCTAGGTTGCCTGATATTGGTGATGAATGCAAATGACTGTGCAGCCATTTTCTAGTCCTCATGTGTTGCAGGCGTATGATTGTCCCAGTTTTGATGGCATCACCTTGTTTGGCATCTGTGCCTGGTTGAGGCCTAACAATCTACGAAAAGAAATGCCATTTCAAATCTATAGCAACCTTCAGATGATAAACAGTCTTTTTTGTAAGAAATAGTAAGTTACAAGAAATTTAGTAACTCCACATTTCTTTAGCATGCAATCAAAATTTATGGAAAAATTGTGTGTGCCAACCAACCATATCTACAATACTGGCTTGCTACTACAAAGAACCAAGTCAAGGATTAGAACATTGTAAAAGTGGCACAGATGACTGCTTACTCAATTTAAACAACCGTTAACTTCCTAGTAAACCACATACTTTGAATTCAAGCTAATTCTAGCTAAAATGTTGATAAAAAAAAATATAAAAACCAGTATCTAAAGAAATAGAAGAGAGTTACCCAATAACTATTAGAATCATCAACATTAGGAAATCCTGTAACAGATTGCTGCCCACTGCCAGAGCCATATGGCACTTCGTGGGAATGAAGCCGAAATTTTGTCCTCTCATGCATCAGCTTGAGAACCGTTCCATAGGTGATCTGAACAAAAAAAAAAAAGCACAGCACTTGAAATCGAAAGGTTACATTTTGTGCGTTGATTTTAAAGTCAAGAGATATAGAAGTAAACAACTAAAATAAGAAATTGATCAAATTATTGAAACAATTAGGGTATTAGGTGATAGTGAAATAAGGAAGGAACCTCAAGGCCTTCAGAGGAGGAGGAGGACGACGACGACGACGACGACGAGGAGAAGGAGGCGAAGGCGGAGGAAAAGGAGCCCTGTTCAAGATCAAGGTTGAGGAAGAGGAAGATTGAGAGACCAAAAAAGGCAAGAGCCATCGCGAAAAGCAATCCAATGAACCAATTCTGCTGCCAGAAAGGTATCGGTTCTCTATACACGATTCTCGTCGGAGTAACTCTAGGAGGCGAGGAGGATTGCGATGAAGAAGAGGGTTTCCTTCGAGAAGGGGCTTGTGTAGCTGAAGGAGCCACGGTTAGAGGAATAAGAATTTCTAGAGGTTATATTGTTATAGTTTCTCTGGATCTGTGAATTGTGGTTTGGTTCAGAGACAGACGTAGATCAGAGCTCAAAGGAAAGGAAATGAACTCATTGGAGGGGTTTCATTTAGACTTAGAACCTCGAACGCGTTCGGTGACATCCTTTTGGCCAATAGAAGGCCTACAGCTGGGCTTTGGGTGACGTGGATATTTTCTATTTGACATGACTCGCTCTTGACTCAGAAGGTCGTGTTTGGATGAAATGGAAAAAAAAAAAAAGAATGGCGGATATTTTTGTGAAAAAATTACAAATTTTTCTCGTCCTTGATCACACTAATGTAAGGATTCATGATTCGTCCTTGATCACAAATTTTTGTATAATTAAAATATTAAATAAATTATTTTTATATTATATTTTAATATTAAAAATTAATATTTTTATTAATTATATTAATTTAAACATAAATTAAAATTTATAAATTAAATTAGATTAAAAATAAAAAATAAATTAAATTGAACCTTTCTCAATAAATACATAATCAAATTGAACCTTATTTTTTTTATTATTTATAAAATATTATATAAGTAAAATAATAAATTAAATTTTAAATTAAATTTTAATTTTATTTAATAATATATTTTAAATTAATAACAATTTATTTTTATCATTAATTTTTATTATTTGTCAATTATATATATATATATATATATATATATATATATATATTAAATACAATTCTTAAAGCTCCTAAATCTACGATGAATTGGGCCTCCTATGCTCGTCCAATGGACTCATCTTAACTCATCTCTTCTTTTTTTTTTTTTAACTCATCTTTGAATTGAGGAATCTTGTGCTGAAATTAATAAATTTTTGCGGATTTGGGGTGATATGGTTAATCTTTTTTCACTTTTAAAGTATAAAAAATAAAAAGTTTTGAATTTAAATATTTTCAATTACTATTATACAATAATTCTCCCTTTGTGCAATCAGTTTGCAGATGATGTAGTTCTGATAGATAAGACGCTATAAGGAGTCAATAGAAAATTAGAATTTTGGAGAAGTACTCTAGAGTTAAATGGCTTTAAGTTAAGTAAAACGAAAACAGAATACATGCATTACAAATTCAGTAAAGATCGAACTGATGATAGAAAAAGAGTTAATTTGGATGGAGTGAACTGATGATAGGAAAATAGTTAGTTTGGATGGAGTGGTACTATACCAAAGTAATCACTTTAAATATCCCGACTCAGTCCTTTAAGTAGATGGGGGATGTAAGGAGTATGTTAATCATAGGATTAAAGCCAAATGTTTAAAGTAGAGACGTGCTACGAGAGTTTTATATGATATAAAGATTCCCAATAAATTGAAAGAAAAATTTTATCGTACAGCCATACGACCGAGCATGTTATATGGTAATGAGTGTTTAGCACTGAAGGAGTCGTATGTGTCTTCAATAAGAGTTGCAGAAATGAGAATGTTAAGGTAGATGAGTGGCCATACTAGACTAGATAAAGTCCGTAATGAGAGTATCAGAGAAAATATAGGATTTGTGCCAATTGAGGATAAGTTGAGAGAAGAAGGATTGAGGTGGTTTGGTCATGTAAAGCGTAGACATACGGAAGCTCCAGTTAGACAAGTAGAGCACAATAGGTTAAAGGATAGAAAGAAAATAAGGGCTAGACCTAAATTGATTTTGAGAAGAGTAATACAACGTGACCTAGAAGCATTACATATTTTTGAGAATTTAACCCAAAATTATTAAGAGTAGAGAAAGAGAATCAATATAGTCGATCCCAAATTTTGCGGATAAAAACTTAGTTGAGCTGAATATTATACAATAATTCATTAAAAAAAATGGCTAACTCTTATTATATAGTTCTTTTATTATTGCTTGTTTTATTAAATATTTATTGAATTAAAAAAATAATTTTATTTTATTTTAATAAATATTGTAGACACCATATTTTGGTCGACCTCCGAAGTCAAGGAACTTTTAAATTGAAACTTTATCATTCGCTCTCAACCGATGTCCCCAATCACAAATAGCTTTTCCCGACTCACCAATTGCTCGTTCCTGGAATAAACCAATCTCACGCTTAAGTTAGATTGCTTTTCGATCTCTTGGTATTTGTCAAATGAGTTCGAGACAATATCGGGTCTCCGAACCATCCAATCTTGCTTACCAATGTTTTTCGATCTCTCTGTGTACATATATCGCAGAACTATATTTGACTAATGTTATGATCGGGCTTCTCGCTTGGACGCCCAAGACATTCCCTAAAATAAAGTTTAAGGTTTTTATCCGGTCTAATAATGGTTTCGACCTTAAGGTCAAGCCAGTGTCGAATATTTGCAATTCTAATATTCTAAGGTTCCATCTGGTGTTTGGTCATGACTCAGTCTGATCTCATATTCGCATGTGATGCTTTTTCGATCTTTTATTTTTTGGTTAATAGTCGATCTTAGATTTAATGTTCAACTACATTCAATTAATTAAGTACTCAGATAATTTGGTTTGGACGCTTTCCGATCTCATCAAGAAATTGAACAAAAAAAACTTTAATTCATTTCAAAATAAAAATGTACAAGTCATTCAGCAGGAGGATCTCTCCCAACCTGTTCCCCGGGTACATTATCGGTTCTCTCATCCTCTCTCTCTCCCTCGGGCTCCTCATCACTGTCCTCTACGACCTCTGGGATGAGCTTATCCATCTAGGAGAAGTCCTCCTCAGGATAACGCTTCTTCAGTTCGGCCAGGAGGTCATTATGGGCGTTCACATATGCCCCAGCCTGTTTTGTAGTATTCTCCTCCTCCTTGGCCTAGAGCTCCTCCTCCTTCGCCCGAAGTTCCTCAGCAAAACAAGCGAGATAGGCAGATCGACCAGCTTGGGAGACTTCAAGTTCTCGCTCCACCTCAGCTATCCTCTCTTCACAATGTTTCACCCGATCTTCCAGCTGGACGATGTAATCATTGGCAGTGGAGAGCTGAGCCTTTGCAGCTGAGGCATTCTAGACTGCCTTAAGAATCTCCCTCCTTAAGGCGTGGGCTTTTTCTCTTATCACTTGTTAATTGGCAATAGCCTCCAAGCCCAAACTCATCGTTTGAGTTAAAATATCATCAATACTCTCCTCTGCCAATCTGTTCCGATCTTTTTGGAAGTAGATAAAAGCTCCCATGACTTTGGCCAGACCGGGATTCCCTCAGGTGGAACGGTTCCTTTCTAGTGATTGAATGAGGAGTTGAGCTCCCCGGGAAAGTGTCCTAACAGTAGGGCCAGAAGACTCCCCTTCCACATTGGAAGAGATTAGAGGAGGCGGAGGAGGCGGACATTCAATCTACCGAGGTGGAGAAACGATGATCTCCACTTCAGAAACTAGCTGCCCTTGAGGTCGAGGAGGGGAGCTCGGTATTTCTACCAAATCTCGATGAGGTGTCTGAGCAGCAGTAGCAGTAGCCTCTTTTATCGCTCATACCTTTCGGGAGACCTCCCTCTTTCGCTTGCAGCTCTCTTTAGAAGCGTCACCACCTGCCATACCTGCACAAAGAAGAAATCAATGAGTTTGCTAAGATTTATAGGCTAGAGATATGGATTATACCAGGACCGAGGTCAGAGAGCTGAAGCTCGTAGTGTTCGTCGGTGATCAGCCGCATCATCCACCACTTCAGTTCGGCCATAACCGCATCTAAGCATGAGAATTTGTCATGGCGTCTTCACCATAGCGTCTTCGTCCTTGTTTAACGCGAGCTTCGTAGGGAGTTGAGGGACCAAATAATTCCAATTATGTGGGATCCCTTCAAAGCCTTTTCGATCCTTAGTCCTAAGGATGAAAAATCGATCCTTCCAGTTCTTCAGCGAAGAAGGGAGATCGATAAAAAGCGCGCAGTTCGGCTTTACCTAAAAGAACCAAAATTTGTTATCCTTCATTCGGGCAAGCCTATACAACTCGGCAAAGACTTTAGCCATGGGCTCCAGTCTCTTGGCTCGGCAAAGGCCCCTAAAGGCTACTAAAGGATGCCAGGAGTTCAGATGCATTTGAGCTACCGAGACGTGGTGGAACTTTAGGACGGCCTTGTAAAATTCATCCAAGGTAAAACGGAGCCCGGCCTTCAGTTGCTCTTCGTATACTATGATGAGATCGCCTTCTTCAAAGAAGTGATCGGCCCGAAAGTTGCTATGGCATTTGATCAGTTCAAAGGAGTCGATCCGCAGATTGTACTCCTGACTTATAGATTGGAGATCGGTTTCTCCCAGGACGGACGACAGCTCATCGACTGGCAGGTTTTCCCTTTTCGAAGAGGTTCCTCGTTTTGGTCTAGTAGCCAGACCAGTAACTAGAATAATGGCCGTGCTGGATCGTCTGCTTGATTTGATCACATCGCCTTTTTCTGAGGTCCACAAAATATGAACGGAAGGTGGGCTCGTAGCTCTCTGACCCTCGGTACTGCTCATTTTCAGAAAACAAAAAAAAAATTAACCGAGAAAAGATTAAAATCCTTACCGGAGTGTTATCGATGCTTGAAAACTTTAGAAAACAAGAGGAAATGCTGAAATTGCTAGGGGAAGCTCTGAAATGACATAAGAAAGCAAATGAGTCACCTCTCCCCTATTTATACCCGTCTGAACATTAAATACTCACGAAGTCCTAAGTGACGCATCGGTTAGCGGAACTGGACCGCCTCCTTGACATGTCCCAAGAAGGTCCCAGAAACATAATAAAAATTAGATAAATGAGATCGGTTAACTAAGGTCATCAAAATTGAATAAATTTCCAAATTTACTGATCGTCGAATAGTGATTCGTTTAGGGATCAGATCGGATACACTTATCAGAGATCAAAAAAATAACTAATGCAATAACAAAATAAAAATATTCAAATAAAAATTTCATTTCATTTCCAAAAGATCGGATTACATCATTTGGGCGATCTCAAAAGATCGGATTACATCATTTGGGCGATCTCTCAAAATCAGCACTACATTCTATCTAGCTTATGACTAATCCGAGGCCCAGAATGCTAGCCTATGTCAAAGCCTAGTCTTGTGGCTGAATCAAAAGATGTGTTTGATTAGAAAGCCAGCCACAAACATTGGATAGATGTGCAGCTCAGATAGGGTGACTATGACTCTCATGATATTGAGCGGTGTGACGCCCCTCACCGGTCTTTTGTATTTTGGTAGGGCCCATATATAAACTAGAATGTAATGGCCCGGCCCACTAGTAATATTGTCCACTCTGGGCCGAAGCCCTCACAGTTTTAAAATGCGTCACTAGGGGTTACGAATCACCAACTTATAAACCCAGCATCTCTCTCGTGTTTTGCCGATATGGGATTTGCCTAGGATGTTACAATCCACCCCCCTTATGAGACTCAGCGTCCTCGCTGAGGTTTGGCCCACCATCACTCAAGGTTGCACGCGGAGCGGCTCTGATACCATAAATGTAGTGGCCTGGCCCACTAGTGATATTGTCCGCTCTGGGCCGAAGCCCTCACGGTTTTAAAACGCGTCACTAGGAGTTACGAACCACCAACTTATAAACCCAGCATCTCTCCCGTGTTTTGCCAATGTGGGATTTGCCTAGGGTGTTACAAGCGGAGTCATCGCCGATGTCATTGACCAGAATCGAGCTACAGTCGGGACGCCCGATGTGGTTGGGAGCCAAATGAACTTTAAGAGGCAGTCATCGACATCAAGATTGAAATTAGTAGTCCTTTTGTCCGAGATCGGTCTATCGATTATACCGATAGATTGATTCGAGATCAGCACGATCGTCACTTTCGATCTTAATCGACAAATTGGTCCGGTTTCCTCACTGTCATTAGGTGACGTTCTCATAGCTCTCCGATCGCCGGGGTCATAAATTTTCAGGCGAGGGGTGAAGAAAACAGTGGGAAAAATATCAAAAGGGCCATCATAATCAGAATTATCACCGGAAAAGTTAGAATTAGGGAAGTGGTGCATCAAAAATAAACTGAAAAAGGAAAAGTGAAGTATGAAGGTGATTTTCTATTACTGCATATATATAGGGCCTTGGTATTTATTTCATACAGAACCCGAAGCGGATGCATTGGTAACTGAAGAATTTATTGCTTTGACCAATGTAAGTTAGATGGGGAGGAAAGATTGGAATAAGAGAGATTGGGAAATAAGAGGGACCCGATGCAAGAGAGATCAGAAAAGGGGATGGTCATAATGGAAAGATCAGAAGAAACGGGAGGCGACCTATAGAGATCGGAGAACGTAGAAGGGTTAAACAACTTCCAATTAACTTTCTTCATCGTCAGATCTGAGTTAGTTAAAGCATTTGCAGGAGTGATTAGATGGGGTTGATTAGATCCTCACCACGCCCTCTTAGCCACCATACGCCAAAGCAATTAAAGCAGCCTCGTACATCCTTATCTCCACCGTTGAACATAATCGTAAGGATAGATTCGGAGCCCTCGAATCAAAAGTGTCGCAATGGGATTTTGCGGTCGCCCGGACGATCACTCACCGAAGTGGGAAAGAGTGAGGAGTCGCCACCTTAGTTTTGAGGGGAACTAAAGAAAACCATTTGAGAAGATAAATAAAGAATGAAACCACTTCAAGACAGAGATTCTAGGTTCGGGGTCCGTAAACGGGTGGGGAAGGTGTTAGGCACCCCACCTCGTCCCTTAATAAGGGTAAGTAGATTTAATTTTGCGTCCTTTATAAATTAGTTAGAAGGGCTCGGATGGGAATGTTAGTCCTTTTGGTAAAAGGAATGTTTGATTTTTCACTGATTAGGATCACCCAGATACATAAGTAAATGAGACAACCTTAGTGAATTACTTTTGCATGTTAATTTTACTTGAAAAGGAATGTTTTATTTAAAATTTAATTTAGAAGATCGGATAAGAACTCTCTTCCGAACCTCTTTTAGATATTCATTAAAATTTTGGTTGGGGATCGGATAAGGACTCTCTTCCGATCCCTATTAAATATTTATTAGAGATTTTAATTTGAGATCGGATAAGAACTCTCCTCACCTCTTTTAAGTATTTATTAAAATTTTAAGTGAGACAGGATAAGAACTCTCCTCCAATCTCTATTAAGCATTTATTAAAATTTTAAGTGAGACCAGGATAAGAACTCTCCTCAGATCTCTTTTAAATATTTATTAAAAATTTTGAATTGAGGTCGGATAAGAACTCTCCTCCAATCTCTATTAAGTATTTATTAAAATTTTAAGTGAGACCAGGATAAGAACTCTCCTCCGATCTCTTTCGGATTAGCGAGGAGCACGGAAGGGGCTTTGCCGATCTCCGAATTTCAATTTCAGCTACATGTCACAAGAACCTAAAACTAAGGTTTCGGCATTCAAAAATGCTGGAGATAAGGTTTCTTGATACCCTATGACTAAATGGGTAATACTAAACTTGATTTACCGACCTTCCATGTAGTCATTTCACGCATACCTATTAATGTCCGATCTGTTATCTAGTTTATTTTGGTTTTATTCCTCTTCATGGTATCTTGCGAATTCCGTTCACGTCGGCCTAATAGTTTGGCTATTTTCTGACGTGTTATTCAAGCTTTCTCTTTTAAAAGAGGCCCTTAAGTTGCAGATACCTATATTTTGCACGACCACTTACACGCTACTAGGAGCTAAAAGCTCGTATTCGAAATGACGAAAATTGATGAAATGATGGACCGATCATTAAAGAGATAATTCGAGAGTAACGTTCTTTGAGATTTTTTTGCTTAGAATAAACTTAGAAAACCGCGTGCGTAAAGAGAACAAAGAAAGTGCGAAAAGTAAATGCAAATACTTAATAAAGCGATAATATGAACTCTTACTGAGGAGCCAAATATATTGAAATAAGCGTGAGGTGGTAAATAGTGATGAAGATGGCGGATTGATCGGCTGAGGTTGATGTCTGTGAGGAGCCAAATGTATTGAAATAACTATGAGGTGGTAAATAGTGATGAAGATGGCGGATTGACCAGCACTGAGAGTTGATGTGCATCGTGAAACCGAGAGATGCTTTAGCTAAAAGGTAACGGTAAGAACCGGTGGAAGGAAGTTGAGCTTGAGCAGAGGAAAAGAAAGCGAGAGATGGCGAGAGTATGACGGATAATGAACAAGCTGGAAATGTAGAGTTCCAGTATTCAAAATCTTTTCCAAGAAAACACTCCACGAAAACTAGTTTCAAAAGTCTTTTAATCACTACAAAGCAGAGTAACAAAGTGAATGAAGTTTGAGTTCCTCCACGATAATAGCGACCTCTTGTCTATATTTTTATCCGTCCTTGAGCAGTTTTCATGCGGTATTTATAGGAATCGGGTGCTCCCCATGAAGGGTCGGGATTTATTTTGAGGAGATGGAGGGTCAAGATTTTGAAGTACATGATCGGATGTTCGGGAATTAAAGAGAATCAAAACAAATGGTGAGATCGCTTCTCGAGAATATTTGTCCTTTTCCTCTTTTAATCGGCGGTCTTGAATCCTCTTGTCCGAACGATCGAGGGCTAAGAGTGAAAAAGCTGGTATTGTCGTCTTCTCTTTTGATCCAAGGGTTCGAATTCATCCTTACAAGTGAGATCAACGGTGGAGATTGGGATGTCAGGATCATGACATACCACGCACTGTCAAGATTGCGGGCGATTCTTAGGCGTGCGGTGGAGATCTCATCGCCACGCTTTAACTACCTCGGCTCACGATTCGGCGGTTATTGGGATTTGTCTTATTCTTTTTGTCTTCCGATCCCTCCCCTAGCTCCTATTCCGATCTCTCATGCTGATCTCCTATCTCCCGATCTCTTTTATCCCTTGATCAGTCTGGATTCGGTCCAAGCATTAATTGCATCTCGATTCTCGAAGCGTCGCCGTTTCATCGACATTAAATGCCCATTTCCCCCTATATATACCCCTGTCGACGGAGACATTTTCTTCATCTGACTTTCCTCTCTTCATTTCTTACTTACCTTGTTCTAGCTGCTCCGGTAGAAGTTTTGGCTATAACTGAGGCTTTGATCTTTTTCCGATGGATTTCCTTTCTCACCGACTAAAAATTTACGATCCCGGTGATTGGATGATCCTAATTGACGATGGTGAGAGAATTGGATTTGACCGATCCGTATTGCGGGCCTCGGTTGTACCGATCTCGAGTTGCTCAACTGAGTTCATTTGGCTTCTCATCACATTGAGTGTTCCGACAGCGATTCTGATCCACATTGGGTGTTCCGACAGCGGATGAAGCATCCGGTCGGCAATATCCTTGGGATCAGTTATAAACTGATCCTTAGATCGGCTGGTGGTATCCTTGGGATCAATTATAAACTGATCCTTAGATCGGCCCCTTCATATAGGATTTTTCGTCGGTCTCTAGAGATCGCCCAAATGATGTAGTTAGACCTTTATTGTAATCCGATCCCTAGAGATCGCCCAAAGGATGTATTTTATTTTCAATGCAATCCGATCTCTAGAAATGATGTGATCCAATGTTAGTGTAATCCGATCCCTAGAGATCGCCCAAATGATGTAATCCGATCTTTTGGAAATAAAGGCTTCATTTTGTCGGTTATCATCTTATTGTTTTTGCATTGATTATTTTCCGATCCCTAATGTGATTATCCAATCTGATTCTTTACCTGAATGACACTTAGCTGATCCTTTATTCAAAATTTTTAACTTATTATGCCGATCTCTAATAAACCGATCTCAGAACATTCGGATATTTGAGAAAAGTGTCAGAACAATTTGTCGAGTCCCACCAATCGATCTGTTGCCTAGAACCTCATGAGCATTAAATGCTCGGACTAGTATAAATAGGGGTGGGAGGGTTAGCGGTTGTTCTCTCATTCCATTTTCAATCCCTGCTCACAACTTGAAGTTCTCTCATTTTCTCCGGTCTCTCACGCCGATCGGACTCGGTAAGGACTTTGATCTTCTTTCTTGTTTAAGTTCTTTGTTTCTTTTAAAAATGAGGTGTCAGAAGGTCGAGAGCGGAGCCCTCCTTCCATTCAGTTCTCATGGTCATCGTCGACGAAGAAGAGGCGATCGGGCCAGCGTGCAACCTAAACCCCTAGGGTCTGCTCCAGTCGGGTCGGGTCATACCATCAAGGCTTGCACCACCTTCAAGGAGAGAGACCCTTCCTATAAACGAGCTTAGTCGGTTCTTCGAGAATCCGATCTGCAATCGTTTGTTCAAGAATACAATATTTGTCTGATTCATATGAGTGATCAAGTGCCATGGCGATCTTCGTGTCGATCACTCTTTTGAAGAGAATGACATGGTCATGGTGTACGAGGAACGATTAAAGGCGGTCTGAGGTTCCCTCTAGCGATTTCTATAAGGAGGTCCTAAAACTTCACCGAGCATCCATTGTTCAAATCCACCCCAACTCGTGGCGGATCTTGGTAGCTTTCCGAGGTCTATGCCGAGCTAAGGGAATCGGACCTACGGCTAAGGTGTTCGCCGATTGCCTGCAGACTAACTCGTAGAAAGGATGATGAACACCGGTTCTTTCAGTGAAGCCTCGTTGCGGACTCTTTTCCGATCTGCCTCATCCCTTAAGAATTGGAAGAACCAGGTTCTTCATTACGAGGAGTAAAGATCCGAGCCGCTTTGAGGACTTTCCTCGTAGTGGTGGTACCGAGGCCCCGCTTCGAAGCACATTACCTTGAGTCAAGAGGAAAGCTCAATAGTGATGGAGTGAAAAGTCAGCCGCCACTCTAAAATATTCTGTCCAAATGCGGTGGCTGAATCGCACCATTGGACCATGCAGCGATCACCGGCGAGATCGCGAACTTCGCTCTCGACCTCGGCATTGGTATTTTCTATATCTCGATTCTCGGGACCTTAGCGATCTCACTAACCTCTTTTACTGCGGTATGGCGGGTGGTGAGGGTTCTAGGAAGCGGAAGAAGGAAAAGAGATCTCGGAAGGTAAAGGAGATGAAGCGTTGGGCGTCTTCAAACACGATCCACGAACACAGGGAGATACAAAGGGACCCGCCTCAACCTTGGTCCGCCGACCATTGAGGCTGTCGAGATCTCCTCCTAGATCGGAAGAAGCGGCCCCGCCTCTCTCGATTATTCCAAGCACGGAAAGGAACCTTCTCAATCTTACGGGAGGACCTCTTCTCGTGGCGCTCGAATCTTGATCATTGCTTGAAGAATAACCGATGTTAGGGAGAACTCGATTTTGCCAAAGTCACGGATCTACCATCTTCTTTCAAGAGGATGGGACAGGCTATCCTGAATGGTCTCGATGATATCTTGACTCGAACCATGAGCCTAAGCGTGGAGTGTGCAGTGAACCGGACCATGATTCGGGAAAAGATTCGTCTGCAGGTAAGGAGGTTGGGAAGAAAAATCAGGAATTGACTTCCCTCGATCCCAACTCTCATCCGCTCGGGATTATATATCTCAAGTCGAGGGACGGCGAAGTACCATGAAGACCGGTGGCGAAAGGACTCGTGACTTGGTGAAAGTGAGCGGGCTCTCGGAGAAGTCCGGGCACTTGGGCCATGGCCGCCAGTCGCTCAACTTGTAGAGGAGTTTAACGCGAAGGATAAGGAGCTTTCGGAGAAAGAAAAAGAGCTCAAGGAAAGGATGAAGAGATGGTGTCGGGAATAGCGGAGCCTATGTGAATGCTCATAAGGATCTCTTGGCCGAACTTCAAAAGCGCTATCACGAAGAGGACTTCTCTTGGATGGGCGACACGGCTCCGGGGCGATGGTGAAGATAGTGAGGGGAGGCGAGGAAGAGAGAGAGAGTGAGCGAGAATGTAAATCAGTGGGTGATCCCAGTAGAATAACTTGTACAAATTATGAAAGGAACTGGAATATCTCTTTTGTTCAATGAATGGATGTGATTGGAAAATCTTCGAATTGCCTAAGTATTTGATTGTATGAGCATAGCGAAACATGAACTAAATGCCATTATTAATCTAAGTATAAAAGATCGGAAAGCACAATAAGCATGAGATCGGTGGGGAGAAATGCTGAGCGGGACTTGATTAAAATTGAAAATTTAACTTGAACACTTAAGATCGGAACCCTCGTTAAACCGAACCAAAACTTTAGCTCTTAATCTTAGAAAAGGAGGTCGGCAATAAAGCGGTAGGAAAAGATCTAGTGCAGTTCATTTTATTTATCAACAGAGATCAGAATATACTTGATGGTCAGGAAATTCGACAACGGGTTTGAGAGGTCGGTAAATGATTTGAGAGATCGGCGAGGCTTAATGAATATGAGGACTCAGCATTAATTCAATTCTTTGTGAGGAGAGATCGGAAATGTGACCGCCTAAAGAGGGATCGGAAACGTGATTAGCTGTTCAAAGAAGAATTTTTATTGATTCTAGGGATCGGTCAAAATATGGTGTCGACAGCTGCCCCTCTTTACATAATTTCTATTAAAGGAAAAATTTCCGTATAGGAATTATGTAAAGATTCAGACTCATATTTTGGACGATTAGGTGTTCGAAATTAGGGAACTAAAGCACACCTAAGTTAATGACCTCGAAAATTAAAATCAACTTGGATCTAGAAACCAGAGGTTGATAACAGGAATGTAAATTGCATGAAATTAAAATCAACTTAGATCAAGGAACCAGAGGTTGATAACAGTAATGTAAATTGCATGAAATTAAAATCAACTTAGATCAAGGAACCAGAGGTTGATAACAGAAATGTAAATTGCATGAAATTAAAATCAACTTAGATCAAGGAACCAGAGGTTGATAACAGAAATGTAAATTGCATGAAATTAAAATCAACTTAGATCAAGGAACCAGAGGTTGATAACAGAAATGTAAATTGCATGAAATTAAAATCAACTTAGATCAGGGAACCAGAGGTTGATGGTGGAATTGCAGGAAATTAAAATCAACTTAGATCAGGGAACCAGAGGTTGATAACAGAAATGTAAATTGTATGAAATTAAAATCAACTTAGATCAAGGAACCAGAGGTTGATAACAGAAATGTAAATTGTATGAAATTAAAATCAACTTAGATCAAGGAACCAGAGGTTGATAACAGAAATGTAAATTGCATGAAATTAAAATCAACTTAGATCAAGGAACCAGAGGTTGATGGTGGAATTGCAGGAAATTAAAATCAACTTAGATCAAGGAACCAGAGGTTGATAACAGAAATGTAAATTGTATGAAATTAAAATCAACTTAGATCAAGGAACCAGAGGTTGATAACAGAAATGTAAATTGCATGAAATTAAAATCAACTTAGATCAAGGAACCAGAGGTTGATAACAGAAATGTAAATTGCAGAAAATTAAAATCAACTTACAAAACAAGTCTGACTTTGGCACATGAAGTTATTCCTTGACAAAGTGTACTTAACAAGATAATGAAGGCGGACGATTAATGGAGGAGGAGTTGTAAGGCCTGACCTATGACCTCGTTCTTTCGGATGTCCCTTCCGTTCGACTTTCTCCTTTTTCTTCGGAAAGCGCCCTTGTGGGTTTTCACTTTCTTTTCGTCCATTCGACCAGAAGCGCCCTTTCGGGTTTTCACCTTTAGTTTTTTTTTTTTTGTTTTTTTTTTTTTTTTTTGGCGGCTATTCCCTGCAAATCTCATAGTAAAGTACGCGAGGTTATCAATTTTTAAATTCAAATCTTATGGCAGAAATTTAACTAATCACTAGCGCATTAGTCAAAGTGAAAGGATAGTATAAAAAAGTGAGTAGCGGAAAACAAAAGCAGAAGGAATGGAGTATAACTTTATCATGGCTTTAGGAAAAATAGACTTTCAAAGGAAAAGGAAAGGTACAAGGATAGATCTCATATATTCCTTTTAGTTGGTTTTGAAGTCTTTTAACTGCCATATTCCAAGTTCTCTGAAGTCCCTTGCCGTGACGGTTGCCTCTCTATCCGCGGTTTCATGCCCCCTTCCTTATTCCTCCAGTTTGGTTCTTGTGACGCCCTTTTTGGTTTTCACCCCAATAAGGTTTTTTTTTTTTTTTTTTATTTTTTTTTTAGGGCGCCTTTCGGGTTTTCATCCCTTCTCCTTTTTATGCATAGTATCTCTTGTGCAGTGTCGGCATTCACAGTCTCGGGAATTCTTCACCGTCCATGTGGGTCAAGATCAAGGCTCCTCGAAACGCCTTTTTAACCACATAGGGTCCTCGTAGGTTGGTGACCATTTGCCGGGGATCGTTTTGGTTTGGTAGTACTTTCTTTAGAACTAAGTCCCGGTAGGAATTCCGTGGGCGCACGTTTTATCAAATGCTCTGGCCATTCTCCTCTGATATAATTGCGTGACATGCTGCTGTTAACCTTTTCTCATCCAAAGAAGTTTAAGCGATCCAACCTTGACTGGATCCATTCGACTCACCAATCACGATTCCTTGAATCCTTAGGAAGGAATTTCAACCTCAACAGTAATACCGCTTCCATCCGTAGACTAGTGAGTATGGAGTTGCCCAGTTGAGGTTCTTATGGAAGTCCGGTATGCATGAAGAGCGTAGGGGAGCATGTCATGCCAATCCCTATATGTGACCGTCATTTTCCGGATTATCCTCTTTAGATTTTTGTTCGCGCTTCCACCGCTCCATTCATCTGGGACGGTATGGGGAGGAATTGAGATGTCGGATTGTATTGATCACACGGCTTACGAATCTTGGACCGTTCGAGTTCTTGGCGTTATCGGTGACAATTTCATTCGGAGACCATGCGGCATATGATATTATTTACGAAGAATTTGAGAAGCGTGTTCTGCGTGATGTGAGCATAGGATGTCGCCTCGACCCATTTGGAGAAATAGTCGATGGCTACAAGGATGAATCTGTGCCCATTGGATGCCTTGGGATTGATGGGACCAATCACATCTATGCCCCACATTGCAAAAGGCCACGGTGAGGCGAGATTGAGCGACTTGTGAGGTGGCACATTTATCGGATCTGCGTCGTCGACACTTGTGGCACTTAGGAAATACTCGATGCAATCCTTTTCCATTGTGGTCCAAAAATACCCACGTCGCATGATTTGCTTGGCCATCATGTGTCCATTGGCGTGAGTTGCACAATTTCCCTCATGAGTTTCAAAAGGATTCTCTTTGCCTCCTTTGCATCCACACATCTCAATAATTCACCGTTGGAGCTTCTTTTGTATAGGGTTTCCCCATTGGGAAAGTACCCCAATGCTAACCTCGAATCATCTTCTTTTCATTTTTGCTTGCCCTGAAGGGAATTCTCAGGTTCTCTGATGACCAGGATGTCGTGATACCAAGGCTTTCCATCGAGCTCTTCTTCAATCATGAAGCAATAGGTGGCTCATCCCTTACTTTAATCTTCAATGTCAAAGCGTCGCCCTTCTTCGATTTGAGCCATAACGGCTAGAGTAGCTAAGGCGTCGATAAATTGATTCTTGTCTCTACTCGGATGAGTGAAAGAGATTTCTTGAATTCCCGATCATCTCGATGAAGTATTTACGGTAGGGGATTAGCTTGGGATCCTTGGTTTGCCATTCTCCCTTGACACGATAAATTATCGAGCCGAGTCTCCATACACCTCCAACTTTCGATTTTCATCTCTATAGCGGCATGTAGACCCATTACACAAGCTTCATATTCTGCGACATTGTTGGTACAGTCAAATCCCAACTTAGCGGCTATTGGGAAGTGCTTTCATGCAGGGATACTAAATGCGGCTCCAATTCCATTCGGATAAATTGGTTGCTCGTCAAAATACATTTCCCACATCAGTGACCCCTCTTCTTGCGATCTACTTCATTAATATGTTCGTCGAGAACTCAAAATCGAGCTTCATAATCCGGGATAGGGTTTTCCGCTAGGAGGTCGCAATTACGCTACCTTTCACCGCTTCCGGTCATGTAGACTATATCATATTGGGAGAGTATAACTTGCCACTTGGCTATCCTTCCCGACACGAATGGGCTTTCGAATACGTATCGATAGGATCCATCAGGAGATAAGCCATGTCTTGTGATTCAACATGTAGTGCTTGAGGCGATTTCTTTGTCGAGCTAACGCGACAAGTCTTTTCTAAGAAAGAGTACCTTGACTCACAATCATTGAACTTCTTGCTCGGGTAGTAAATGGCCCTCTCTTTTAGTAGGTATCATCATCTTGTCCCAAAACACATCCCATAGAGCTCTGTTGGTGCCATGTACGAGGATCGAGGCACACTGCCAGGCGGGACCAATCTTGGTGGGTTTGACAAATCTTGTTTGATTGTCTCGAAAGCCTTTTGACAATCCGAATCCCATTGGGTAGGATTGTTCTTAGATAGTCTGAAAATAGGCTCGGCTTTGGCGGTGAGATTAGAAATAAATCTTGAAATGTAGTTCAACTTTCCTAGAAAGCTGCGCACCTCCTTTCATTTTTGGGGCGGCATTTCTTGAATAGCTCGAACTTTGTCGGATCCACTTCTATCCCTTTCTCGCTTACTATGAATCCCAACAGTTTTCCCGATCTAGCTCAGAAGATGCATTTAGCGGGTTCACTTCAACTTGTATTTCTGAGCCTTTCGAGCACCCTCCTCATCACTGAACGTGGCTCTCTTCTCCTGGATTTAATGATCATATCATCCACATATACCTCCACTTCTTTATGCATCATATCGTGGAATAATGTGACCATTGCGCTATTGGTAAGTAGCCGGCATTCTTCAACCCGAAGGGCATGACCCGATAGCAAAATACCCCCATTGGGTGATGAAAGCGATTTATCCTGTCTTCCTTGTCCATCGAATCTGATTGTACCACGATGCCCCATCAATACACGAACACCTACCCAATCCGCGGCATTGTCAACTAACACATCAATGTGAGGGAGAGGGAAATCATCTTTCAAACTTGCTTTATTAAGGTCCTGTAGTCAACACACACCACGACTCTCCGTCTTTCTTCATTCTTTGGGGACGACATTAGCCACCCATTGGGGATATTTGACTACTTCCAAGAATCGGCGTCATCTGTTTCTTGACTTCATCCGAACCTTGAAGCGGTGTGTGGGATTCATTCTCCTCGATTTACGCTTCAGGGATCGTTCACGGAATTAAGGGAATCTTGTGCGTCACTATCTGGGGTCCAAACCGACCATATCATCATAGCTCCATGAAAATCGTCGAGAAATTCCTTAAGCGGACCGATCATATCTCCCAATTCCTCACTCTCCACTATCTTAAGTTCCCTTTTTACTTCTTCGAGCCTAAGTTTATTGTGCGCGTTTCATCTTCACAAGGCACGAGGAGGGTTCATCTTTTCATTGCTTTCTTACGTAAGGTCTTCCTCAATTACTTGAAGTAATGGCGGTTATGGGGATTTCAAAATTAACGGAGGAATTTACGAGTCTATTGGATTATTAGGTGTTAATTGATGAATGGTCTGAATGAATAAAGAATAGAACATGTTATAAGGATGGAATTAAAAGGAAAGAGAGTATTGGATTTAAAATGCGCTATCAATTCATTAATATTAATGCCATAAGAAAAGGTCCATTTACTGATTACACTTGTCACCATGGACAAAATGATCAAGTGTAGATAACCGGAGGTACTTTACTCGAAATTGAGTGCAGGATATCCTCCGTTGTCCGGTTGTCGAGCTCTGCTCCTCGACCATGGGTGAAACTAGGGCCTCATACAAGGAATCCAGTTGGATGACATCTATGGATGGATCATCCGGCGATTCTTACGTACTTGCGGATGTTGGATGGCCGGTTTGGTGAAGATCTCGTAATTCTCGGGACTATTTTCATTTTCCGTCTCTGGTCGAACCTCGATCGAAGCATCCTCCTCATCCGAATCGCCCATCCACGAGGGCATCCTCCTCATACCCCAAACCACAACGGCCTATCTTACGAATAGCGGTATAGGCTCGACGAGTCCTTGCAAGGCAGTGCCCAAGCCTTTACCCTCTTCATACCCGTTCTTTGACAGCACTTTGGCTACCATAGCCATAGCCCCCTCCTTCCCAATATCTTGCAATTCAAGGGCCTGGAAAGAACTCTCCAATGATTCCTCGGCCGCTTCCACATAAGGAAGTGATTGCGGCTTAGTGACGATATGGCCTCTTCGCCCTACCGTGATGATTTTGCCGTCCTTAATGTATTTGATCTTACGGTGTAAGGTTGAAGGAGCAGCGTTCGCAGAGTGGATCCACGGCCTCCCTAATAACATAGTGTAAGCGGCTCAATGTTCATCACTTGAAGCGTGGCGTTGAAAGTACATGCCCGACTTGGATTGGCAAGTCAATGTCTCCCATACCTCTCTCTGATGCCGTCAAGGCTCTTACCACCATTGCACTCGGCGTATATGCGATTGGTCAACCGTGCTTTGGCTAAGGTCGCGCTAAGCGATACATTGAGGCCGATCCGTTATCGATGAGAACCTTGGCCACTATACAACCCTTACACTTCACGATTACATGTAGAGCTTTATTGTGCCCTAAGCCCGCGAGGTCTACCTCCTCTTGAGAAAAGGCTACAGTGGATGCAGATTTGTCCTACTATTTTCTCAAACTACCCGGAGTAATGTCGGGGTTCACAAAACTTGATCCGAGATTCTTTGTAGGGCTTGTCGGTGGACTTAGAGCTCGGGATCGGTGATATGATGTGAAATTGGCGGGGTTTTCTCAATTGCTCCACCACGTCATACTCGCTCTGCTTCATTATTTGGAGCAGCAGTTCTTCATCTTCCTTGCGCTCAATAGGCTCTGCTTCCTCTGCTTTCTCAACCTCTTCTTCCGTGTTTCTTGATGACTCTCCCATTTTTACTTTCCCTTTTTTCTTCTCTCTTTCTTCGTTCCCGTAACACCTCCCACTTCGAGTTATAAACTCGACTTCTTGCTCAGGTGGAGAAGGTTTTGTTGCAATAACGGGCCGAGAACTGGTTTGGGGAGTAATGTTGCTAGCAGGTCCAGCATAAGTCATCCTGAAATGCTCGTGAGGAGCGAAACATGGTTTTGGTGGTGTCGGAGGTGAGGCAAGGCTAGGGGCGGATGTGCTGCTTGACGCTCCCTGAGTAAAAACTTGGAAATTATAGTTCCAAGGGACTGCGTGAGTATTGGTGACAGGAAGCTGGGGCGTAGTTCGGATAAGCATTCTTGCGGTGAGGCTCTTGGGGTGAGAAAGTGATTAGGCTTGGAGGTAGAAGCGGTTTAGGTGAGTCTAGCGGTGTTCACTTCCCCTTCCGCCTTTATGCGGCATCTCGGAACTTTAAGAGATAACAAATTTGGACTTCTTGCAGACCCCTCACAATCTTGCGACTTATGGTGTTGCCCCTCCATGGTAAGGACACCCCGTACTCTCTTCAAATCCTACTACCTGAGGGCAAAGGTGACCTTCTCTTACTGATATGGCAAAAATTTATTTGAAATAAGGGATCAACTTATCCACTTCCGGTGTTGATCCTTCTCCCTCAGACTCAATCACATTCACACCACTACCCGCATTATGGTTAGGTAGTGGGTTTGAGGTGACATTGGGGAGGGAACCATTTCCCTCGATCTTCAACCACCCGTTCCGGATTAGAGCGTGCACTCTCCCTCTGAGTGCCCCGCAGTTGTCAGTTGAATGCCCTTGTGCTCCTCCATGATACTCACAACGGGCAGTGGCATCATACCACATGGGATATGGCGGTGGATTGGGTCTAAAGGGGTGATGCGATTTGGTTTATACTGAGCAAGGTATCGGTATATTTCACCGAGAGGGAGGGAAGGGGTGGATCGGGATTCCTTGGAGGTCTTGGGTTATTTTGTGGTGAGTCGTGGTTGAATTTGGAGGAGGAGGTGGTCTTGGTTGGAAATTTGCGGTGGGGCGTATTGTGGGCGTGGTTGTGAATAATTAGGGAAAGGGGTGGGATGTTTGCGATAGTTGGGCCATGAGAGGGAGGATAGGGCCGGTTGTTATTTTGTGGGAATTGGTGAAAATTATTCTATCGAGTTATTGAATGCACATCACTCTACTTTTTCTTGCCAAAATTGGCTGTCTTTTTCACAGGATTCTCTGCCATCTCCTGTAGTCTTCCTATTCTCAGATTAGCTTCAATTCTCTCACGGCTTGGATGATATCCGAGAAGGCTGTTGGAAGGTATTTTCGATCATCGGTTGAAGTAGGAGCCTTCAATGTTTCGATGAATAGGGAGCGAGTTCATTATCGGTCCTTTGGAGGATATACTTCTGCGGCCTTCTCCCTCCATCGTTGGGCATCTGCTTGAAACCTTCCGGTCTTCTGTACCAGGTGCGGAGGTCCCTCCTCGTGGGTGCCGCATCACAATTGAATTTGTATCTTGCTTTAGAAAGGTATCGGCTAAGTCCTTCCGAGTGCGACTTGCTCTGTCCAATTGTATGCACCATCTCGGAGGCTCTCGGAGAGGCTCTCGTGAAAGAAGTGAATGAGAAGTCTATCGTCTTCTGTTAAAGCGGACATTTTGGCAATGTAGGTTGCGGTGAATGCTGAGGATCTGAGTTTCCATTGTATTTGTCGAAATCCGGAACCTTGAATTTGGGTGGTACCACCACATCTGGCACCAATCTCAGTGACGACACATCGACTGAGCCATACATGTTCAACCCTTCTATTGCTCTCAATCTTTCTTCTAGGGCAGATAGTTTCTCGTTTTCTCTCGCCCTATGTTCTCCTTCCACCGCATGATACGCTCCTCCAACCGGAGGCGAGGGTGGAGTAAAGCTGGAGGATCGGGATTGAATGGTGAGGCTCGGCATTTGAGGCAGTAGGGTAATAGGAAAAGGTGGGTCATTATTTATGGTCACCGGATTGTGATGATTGTCGGTCGGAATGGGAGGCGAAAGGTAAAAGAGGTTGAAGCTTGCTGAGGATCATTTGTTGTAGGAGGCGGAGGAGGTAATGGTGGGTTAGGTTCTGAAGCAGGTTTGTTCTGAGACATTTCCCTCATTAGTCTCATAATTTCAGAAAGCTGATCTTTCAACTCGGAGACCTGTCCCTGTAGGTTCTGTACTTGCTCCTGATTTTCCATTATCTTCCTCGTTCGAGATCTTGTTAAGTACACTCGCTTGGGTTGGCTCGTGTGCTTGGTCAGACTTGCGTTGTTAGAAGCAATATTGATTTCCTGTGAGGATAAAAAATAAAAAAATTTAAATGAATTTGAGTTTTGCAAAGAAACTAAAAGTCTGATGCAGACGAAGGATCTGATGGCATTTGAGAGCAG
This sequence comes from Hevea brasiliensis, assembly GCF_030052815.1. Lineage (NCBI taxonomy): Eukaryota > Viridiplantae > Streptophyta > Magnoliopsida > Malpighiales > Euphorbiaceae > Hevea > Hevea brasiliensis. The sequence goes on along the minus strand of NC_079503.1, from coordinate 1,222,301 downwards.
TTGGAATGCGCAAAGGATAATCGCCTCAGCTTTATCGTGGCATCGTTCGATAGTCTGACCGTGAATGACGGGATTGAATGCGCATTTATGATACCTGTCCATATAGCGCATTCCAATTTTTCACATAACCCTAGCGAGGGAGTTCCTACGGGAGTCATATTATTCATTCACAAATCTGCTTAGACAATGGTCCAAAAATCATTTCATTAACTGAATAATTTGTACAGCATATTCTTTACATCGGCCTAGGTTCTGGGAGGTTCTTTATAATGAGATGACATTTTCTGAGATACTCATATAACCTTTCCTCTTGTTTGGCAGGATCGAACACTTTCAGAGCATACTCGGATTCAGGTAATAGTTCCTTTTTTCCCTGTGCTATCATTTTCTCCAACTGGTCCACATTTTCTTTGATCCTTGATAGAGGCGACTTGTTTCTCTTTCTCTTTCCTTTCTTTAGCACACTCTTTCAAGATGTCGTTGATGAGGAGTGCTTGTTCTTTTAATTCAAGCTTCTTCTTCTTGTTTTCCTGTTTATACTCTTCAACGAGTACCTCTTGGTACTTCATCCTTTCTGAAGCTTACTATTACGCCTTTTCATCTCTTTGACCTCGGCTTGAGAGAGTTTCTTTCTTTTTCCCACTGTACCTCTTGCTCTTGAACCCTATCCTTTCGCCCTTGCCTCTTCCTTGAGCTTTCTTACCCTTCTCTTAAGTTTCTGTTGGTCCTCCAATTGTTTCATTCGTTCTTGCATTTGTGAGTTCTCGGTATTTGCCTTTTGTAGCGAGTCAACGAGCGATTATCGACTTCCTCTAATAGGGCGTCTTGGCGAGGGTTGTCGTCCTTGAATTCTATGGTAGGCGTTCTTGGTCCCTATCGGCTCTCCATTTAAGGTAATCGCCGAGGCACTTGGGCCTTTGGGTGATCTCTCCATTAGAGTGATGTTTTCCCGGGACTTGCGAGCCATTTTCAACCCTTCTTCTTCCTTGAGCTCATGGTAGAAGTGACCTTGGTGGTATTCTTTAATGTTGATCATAGGTGTGTTGAGCCAAAGCGCCTCATTACGATCTTTGAGTGTAACTTGTATATGCGGTTATTCCAATCGGGGACACCCGAATACCTCTGTACCAATCAAGGCGGGTTGGCTTGGCGTCCACGACTTCCTCCAACAAGTAATCATGGCTATTGAAACTCAAAATCCGTTCCACTTGTTTTTCATTCTTGGTGATCACTAACGGATCATCTTCTCAATGGGAGGCTGGTCAAGGTACCAAGTCAATCCTTTTGTCTCCACAGGACACATGTGGTGATAGTCCAGAGGTATAATAGCGAGAGCAACACTTAATGGACCCTTTCCTTTTGTGCGGTAAGTTAGGGTTAACAAGGTTTCGGTAAGAATTGCGGTATCGGATTGATCCTGCCTTTCTCTTGTCCAAAATACCTCCTTTGCTGCAAGTGATGATCCCCAATGGCCAGAGCAGGATCGGACCATAGATTCCCAAGGCGAGTGCTACGGAGCTTGATCCTTTGTTTCTCTTGGAGGTGATGATCTAATCGCTTCTCAAGGTCGTCCAATGCCATCCATGCGTGTTCCCTTTGTTGTTTCTCTGGACTTTACTTCTTACGGGGAGAACCCAACATATGTGCCAACCGTTTCAGTGCGCCTATGCTCGAGGTGTAAGTAGATCGGTTACGCAATGAGTATGGGATCCCGACAATGCACGATATTCCTCCATAGTGGGGGCCGTATCAATGTCATTGAAAGAGAACACTCCGTGCCAGGATTCCAAACCGTCAACATGGCTTTTAATGCGAGGATTTGGACCTTGACTTGCATTAAGGTTGCAATCCTTAGTACTTCTCTTCAAGCGTACCTTGACACGATCGGGAAGCAACCTCCATCTATTAGACAAACCCTCGAGGTTGTTCATTTTGACCTCTATTTTGTCCAAGTCGGTGAAGGTATTGAGCTAATGTGTGCCTCGGAAACATCATTTTGCGAGGTACCACCAATGAGCTGATTTGGACCAAAGTTCAGCATCTTTGAGCCTCTCCTGCCCCGACTCAAGGATGCCATGATAAAAATGATGCCTATCCTTATACTGAGACTCTTGGTTTGGTAACGCTGTGAGAAAATTTGTTAGTAAGGCAAATTAGGGTAATTTTGAATCATCTTTATTGTGAGGTGACACGTACACATTTATCAAAGTAGGAAAATGTGTAGGCGTTTTAGTAGGATTCAAGATTACCCTCAAAAAATGAACAAAAGGAAATTAAAGCGAGAATAGGGTAAAGTAAGTATGCCCCTTTTGTCCTCTGATGGGAGACTCTAACAGGAGTAGCGCTACCTATCCGGATAGTTCTATCTTATGAGGCGATTTACTACGGCTTTGGCTATCGTGACGGTTTAGCTCGGGATCTAACTTTCTAATAGCCACGAGTTCCCAAATTGCCCCTCATGCAGTGAGAGCCCCATCCTACCCCATGATATTATCGGAAAATTCCACGGGTATCACGGTAAATAGAGCGAGTTTCAATTTGGCGAAGCCTTCACGGATACTAATGGGGTAAAACCCACGGGTACCGCTACATGACCCCCTCCTACTTTCCTAAAAGGGTAAGAAAGCCCGGGTTAGGACCATAGTGTGTGAGGACACTGTGTAAGTGTTCAGTGTGTGAAGGGACATTTTTACCTCTTCCCAATTCAGGGGGATTTTATTTTTCCATTTTTCTTTTTTTTCTTTTTCTTTGAAATGAAGAGCACTGTAGGAGATAGAACAGGCAAAACAAAATAGTTAGTAGCAATAATAATTAGCATATAAGACATCGCCGAGTGAGCCCCTCTAAATATAATTTGATCGGACAAAAATTAAGCCTACTTTTGGACCTCTAGACTGGGGTTGGGTCAATATTTCCCCAGCGGAGTCGCCAAGCTGTCGCAATGGGATTTTGCGGTCGCCCGGACGATCACTCACCGAAGTGGGAAAGAGTGAGGAGTCGCCACCTTAGTTTTGAGGGGAACTAAAGAAAACCATTTGAGAAGATAAATAAAGAATGAAACCACTTCAAGACAGAGATTCTAGGTTTGGGTTAAAGTAGCGGGTGGGGAAGGTGTTAGGCACCCCACCTCGTCCCTTAATAAGGGTAAGTAGATTTAATTTTGCGTCCTTTATAAATTAGTTAGAAGGGCTCGGATGGGAATGTTAGTCCTTTTGGTAAAAGGAATGTTTGATTTTTCACTGATTAGGATCACCCAGATACATAAGTAAATGAGACAACCTTAGTGAATTACTTTTGCATGTTAATTTTACTTGAAAAGGAATGTTTTATTTAAAATTTAATTTAGAAGATCGGATAAGAACTCTCTTCCGAACCTCTTTTAGATATTCATTAAAATTTTGGTTGGGGATCGGATAAGGACTCTCTTCCAATCCCTATTAAATATTTATTAGAGATTTTAATTTGAGATCGGATAAGAACTCTCCTCACCTCTTTTAAGTATTTATTAAAATTTTAAGTGAGACCAGGATAAGAACTCTCCTCCAATCTCTATTAAGCATTTATTAAAATTTTAAGTGAGACCAGGATAAGAACTCTCCTCCGATCTCTTTTAAATATTTATTAAAAATTTTAAATTGAGGTCGGATAAGAACTCTCCTCCAATCTCTATTAAGTATTTATTAAAATTTTAAGCTGAGACCGGATAAGAACTCTCCTCCGATCTCTTTCGGATTAGCGAGGAGCACTGGAAGGGGCTTTAGATCTCGAATTTCAATTTAGCTACATGTCACAAGAACCTAAAACTAAGGTTTCGGCATTCAAAAATCTGGAGATAAGGTTTCTTGATACCCTATGACTAAATGGGTAATACTAAACTTGATTTACCGACCTTCCATGTAGTCATTTCACGCATACCTATTAATGTCCGATCATTACATCTAGTTTATTTTGGTTTTATTCCTCTTCATGGTATCTTGCGAATTCCGTTCACGTCGACCTAATAGTTTGGCTATTTTCTGACGTGTTATTCAAGCTTTCTCTTTTAAAAGAGGCCCTTAAGTTGCAGATACCTATATTTTGCGACCACTTACACGCTACTAGGAGCTAAAAGCTCGTATTGAAATGACGAAAATTGATGAAATGATGGACCGATCATTAAAGAGATAATTCGAGAGTAACGTTCTTTGAGATTTTTTTGCTTAGAATAAACTTAGAAAACCGCGTGCGTAAAGAGAACAAAGAAAGTGCGAAAAGTAAATGCAAATACTTAATAAAGCAGTAATATGAACTCTTACGTGAGGAGCCAAATATATTGAAATAAGCGTGAGGTGGTAAATAGTGATGAAGATGGCGGATTGATCACTGAGGGTTGATGTCTGTGAGGAGCCAAATGTATTGAAATAACTATGAGGTGGTAAATAGTGATGAAGATGGCGGATTGACCGGCTGAGAGTTGATGTGCATCGTGAAACCGAGAGATGCTTTAGCTAAAAGGTAACGGTAAGAACCGGTGGAAGGAAGTTGAGCTTGAGCAGAGGAAAAGCGAGAGATGGCGAGAGTATGACCGGATAATGAACAAGCTGGAAATGTAGAGTTCCAGTATTCAAAATCTTTTCAAGAAAACACTCCACGAAAACTAGTTTCAAAAGTCTTTTTAATCACTACAAAGCAATGAGTAACAAAGCGAATGAAGTTTGAGTTCCTCCACGATAATAGCGACCTCTTGTCTATATTTTTATCCGTCCTTGAGCAGCTTTTTCATGCGGTATTTATAGGAATCGGGTGCTCCCCATGAAGGGTCGGGATTTATTTTGAGGAGATGGAGGGTCAAGATTTTGAAGTACATGATCGGATGTTCAGAATTAAAGAGAATCAAAACAAATGGTGAGATCGCTTCTCGAGAATATTTGTCCTTTTCCTCTTTTAATCGACGGTCTTGAATCCTCTTGTCGGAACGATCGAGGGCTAAGAGTGAAAACGCTTTGGTATTGTCGTCTTCTCTTTTGATCCAAGGGTTCCGAATTCATCCTTACAAGTGAGATCAACGGTGGAGATTGGGATGTACAGGTGTCATGACATACCACGGCACTGTCGGCGTGCGGGCGATTCTTAGGCGTGCGGTGGAGATCTCATCGCCCGCGCTTTAACTACCTCGGCTCTGATTACGGCGGCGGTTATTGGGATTTGTCTTATTCTTTTTGTCTTCCGATCCCTCCTAGCTCCTATTCCGATCTCTCATGCGATCTCCTATCTCCGATCTCTTTTATCCCTTGATCGATGCGGATTCGGTCCAAGCATTAATTGCATCTCGATTCTCGAGCGTGCGCCGTTTCGCTTCGACATTAAATGCCCATTTCCCCTATATATACCCACATGCGGAGACATTTTCTTCATCTGACTTTCCTCTCTTCATTTCTTACTTACCTTGTTCTAGCTGCTCCGGTAGAAGTTCTGGCTATAACTGAGGCTTTGATCTTTTTCCGATGGATTTCCTTTCTCACCGACTGAAAATTTACGATCCCGGTGATTGGATGATCCTAATTGACGATGGTGAGAGAACTGGATTTGACCGATCCGTATTGCGGGCCTCGGTTGTACCGATCTCGAGTTGCTCAACTGAGTTCATTTGGCTTCTCATCACATTGAGTGTTAATAAAGAGATTCTGATCCACATTGGGTGTTCCGACAGCGGATGAAGCATCCGGTCGGCAATATCCTTGGGATCAGTTATAAACTGATCCTTAGATCGGCTGGTGGTATCCTTGGGATCAGTTATAAACTGATCCTTAGATCGGCCCCTTCAGATAGGATTTTTCGTCGGTCTCTAGAGATCGCCCAAATGATGTAGTTAGACCTTTATTGTAATCCGATCCCTAGAGATCGCCCAAAGGATGTATTTTATTTTCAATGCAATCCGATCTCTAGAAATGATGTGATCCAATGTTAGTGTAATCCGATCCCTAGAGATCGCCCAAATGATGTAATCCGATCTTTTGGAAATAAAGGCTTCATTTTGTCGGTTATCATCTTATTGTTTTTGCATTGATTATTTTCCGATCCCTAATGTGATTATCCAATCGATTCTTTACGAATGACACTTAGTGATCATTTATTCAAAATTTTTAACTTATTATGCCGATCTCTAATAAACCGATCTCAGAACATTCGGATATTTGAGAAAAGTGTCAGAACAGCTGTCGAGTCCCACCAATCGATGCGCTGCCTAGAACCTCGCGAGCATTAAATGCTCGGACTAGTATAAATAGGGGTGGGAGGGTTAGCCAGTTGTTCTCTCATTCCATTTTCAATCCCCTGCTCACAACTTCGAAGTTCTCTCATTTTCTCCAGTCTCTCCGCCCGATCGGACTCGGTAAGGACTTTGATCTTCTTTCTTGTTTAAGTTCTTTGTTTCTTTTAAAAATGAGTGGTACAGAAGGTCGAGAGCGCGAGCCCTCCTTCCATTCAGTTCTCATGGTCATCGTCGGCGAAGAAGAAGCGATCGGGCCCGGCGTGCAACCTAAACCCCTAGGGTCTCTGCTCCAGTCGGGTCATACCATCAAGGCTTGCACCACCTTCAAGGAGAGAGACCCTTCCTATAGACGAGCTTCCGTCGGTTCTTGAGAATCCGATCTGCAATCATTTGTTCAAGAATACAATATTTGTCTGATTCATATGGTGATCAAGTGCCATGGCGATCTTCGTGTCGATCACTCTTTTGAAGAGAATGACATGGTCATGGTGTACGAGAACGATTAAAGGCGATGCGAGGTTCCCTCTAGCCGATTTCTATAAGGAGGTCCTAAAACTTCACCGAGCATCCATTGTTCAAATCCACCCCAACTCGTGGCGGATCTTGGTAGCTTCAGAGGTCTATGCCGAGCTAAGGGAATCGGACCTACGGCTAAGGTGTTCGCCAGAGCTGCAGACTAACTCGTAGAAAGGATGGCGAACACTGGTTCTTTCGGTGAAGCCTCGTTGCGGACTCTTTTCCGATCTGCCCTCATCCCTTAAGAATTGGAAGAACCGGTTCTTCATTCTGAGGAGTAAAGATCCGAGCTGCTTTGAGGACTTTCCTCGTAGCTGGTGGTACCAGGGGCCCCTGCTTCCGAAGCACATTATGCGGACTCTTTTCCGATCTGCCCTCATCCCTTAAGAATTGGAAGAACCGGTTCTTCATTCTGAGGAGTAAAGATCCGAGCTGCTTTGAGGACTTTCCTCGTAGCTGGTGGTACCAGGGCCTGCTCGAAGCATATTACCTTGAGTCAAGAGGAAAGCTCAATAGTGATGGAGTGAAAAGTCGGGCCGCCACTCTAAAATATTCTGTCCAAATCACGGTGGCCGAATCGCACCATTGGACCATGCAGCGATCACCGCCGAGATCGTGAACTTAGCTCTCGACCTCGGCATTGGTATTTTCTATATCTCGATTCTCGGGACCTTAGCGATCTCACTAACCTCTTTTACGTGCGGTATGGCGGGTGGTGAGGGTTCTAGGAAGCGGAAGAAGGAAAGAGAGATCTCCGGAAGGTAAAGGAGATGAAGCGTTGGAGCGTCTTCAAACACCGGTCATGAACACAGGGAGATACAAAGGACCCGCCTCAACCTTGGTCCGCGACCATTGAGGCTGTCGGATCTCCTCCTAGATCGGAAGAGCGGCCCCGCCTCTCTCGATTATTCCAAGCACGGAAAGGGAACCTTCTCAATCTTACAGGAGGACCTCTTCTCGTGGCGCTCGAATCTTGATCATTGCTTGAAGAATAACCGGATTGTTAGGGAGAACTCCGATTTTGCCAAAGTCACGGGATCTACCATCTTCTTTCAAGAGGATCGGGATAGGCTATCCCGAATGGTCTCGATGATATCTTGACTCGAACCATGAGCCTAAGCGTGGAGTGTCAGTGAACCGGACCATGATTGAGGAAAAGATTCGGCGTGCAGGTAAGGAGGTTGGGAAGAAAAATCAGGAATTGACTTCCCTCCGATCCCAACTCTCATCCGCTCGGGATTATATATCTCAAGTCGAGGGACGGGCGAAGTACCATGAAGACCAGCTGGCCGAAAGGACTCGTGACTTGGCTGAAAGTGAGCGGGCTCTCGAGAGAAGTCCGGGCACTTCAGCCAACGGCCGCCAGTCGCTCAACTTGTAGAGGAGCTTACGCGAAGGATAAGGAGCTTTCGGAGAAAGAAAAAGAGCTCAAGGAAAAGGATGAAGAGATGGTGTCGGGAATAGCGGAGCCTATGTGAATGCTCATAAGGATCTCTTGGCCGAACTTCAAAGCGCTATCTGAAGAGGACTTCTCTTGGATGGACGACACGGCTCCGGGCGATGGTGAAGATAGTGAGGGGAGGCGAGGAAAGAGAGAGAGTGAGCGAGAATGTAAATCAGTGGGGTGATCCCCTAGAATAACTTGTACAAATTATGAAATGAAATGGAATATCTCTTTTGTTCAATGAATGGATGTGATTGGAAAATCTTCGAATTGCCTAAGTATTTGATTGTATGAGCATAGCGAAACATGAACTAAATGCCATTATTAATCTAAGTATAAAAGATCGGAAAGCACAATAAGCATGAGATCGGTGGGGAGAAATCTGAGCAGGACTTGATTAAAATTGAAAATTTAACTTGAACACTTAAGATCGGAACCCTCGTTAAACCGAACCAAAACTTTAGCTCTTAATCTTCCGAAAAGGAGGTCGGCAATAAAACTGGTAGGAAAAGATCTAGTGCCAGTTCATTTTATTTATCAACAGAGATCAGGAATATACTTGACAGGTCCGGAAATTCGACAACGGGTTTGAGAGGTCGGTAAATGATTTGAGAGATCGGCGAGGCTTAATGAATATGAGGACTCAGCATTAATTCAATTCTTTGTGAGGAGAGATCGGAAATGTGACAGCCTAAAGAGGGATCGGAAACGTGATTAGCTGTTCAAAGAAGAATTTTTATTGATTCTAGGGATCGGTCAAAATATGGTGTCGACAAAAAGCAAATGATAGATTCATCGCCTTTTATTCCCAGCCTTTGGATCCATTTTGTAAGGCAAGATCCTTGATCGTTGGATTAAGAGGAGAAAGGACGGATATTCTGAACGAGATCCCGACCCTCCATTTTGATTCTTTTTAATTATCGGACATCAGATTATGTCCTTTTGAATCTAAGCCCTCTGTCTCCCCCTGGCAAGATCCTGACCCTTCATATGGGCATCCGTTCCTCATAAATACCTACATGTAATACTGTAGAGGAGGACGAAAAAATTAGAAGGTGGTGATTATAGTGGAAAGACTCTGAAATTTGATTCAGTGTTGCTACTTTCCATTATGAGCTTTCGAAGTGTTGATAAACTTTAGAAACCAGTTTTCTTAAGTATTTTCATCAAAAGGAGCTCTAAGTCCTGAAACTTCTATTTTCAGTTTCTGTGCACCCATCTTCACATCACCTCATTCTCACCGCTCTAGTATCTGGCATTACCTTCCGAATTCAACTTCGTTACGACCTATTCCCATTACTTCGGGTAAGTTCGAGTCATTCGGCCTTCAGCTTTCACCTCTATAATATTTGTGGATTCCGGAGTTAGCTCATCTGTCGTCTCAACTTCCCACAGGTAAGCGTCGAAACTGTTATTTTGTTGAATATCCTTGTTCTATTTTCTCCAGTTTTCTTTTGAAATTTCTTTTATATCCAGTTGCACTAAATCTCAAAATGGATTATCTAGGCCAATAGTTATTTCCTGTGTCTTCTTTTATTTCATTCGCAAATTCCATTTATCGTCATTTAGTTTTCATTTCCTTCGAGAGTAGACGTTCGAGTCACAGGCAACTTGTAAATGCCCAAAAGAATATAGGCACGGTTATTTCGATATGAAAATTTTTAGTATAAAAAAATAAAAATAACAAAGGAAGATAGGTGTAGCATAGTTCGGATAGTTGGAAACAAGAATAGGTCAAACAAATAAGTTATGAGGTCGGGCCACGGAACGAGCCTAGGTGATAATATAATAGATCGGGAATCAAGATAAGATCGAATCCTGGACTAGCCACTAAAAAGAGATCGGATGTCGCTAATCGAAGAGTTCTAATAAAGTGATCATGCGAAAGATTGGCAAAGAGTTTGGTTTTTCATCCACTATCTAGTTATAAGGTCTCGTAGGCTAAGAAAAGTTGTACACAGGTCTCTTGTGTCCTCGGTACCTCATTCCCACAAAAAGGGGTCAATAAGGACCTTTTACCAAAATCCTCAGTTCCAAGTTCTTACAAAACGCCATTCTAACAAACACATTAAGAGATTGGGGGAGAGTTCTTACCCGAACTCAGTTTAATTTTTAAAGCAAATACATTAAGAGATCGGGGGAGAGTCTTTACCCGAACTCAGTCTAATTTTTAACGCAACTCATTAAGAGACCGGGGGAGAGTTCTTACTTGAATTCTCAATTAAAATCCTTAATACTAAGGGATCGGGGGAGAGTCCTTATCCGAACTCAGTTTAATTTTTAACGCAACTCATTAAGAGATCGGGGGAGAGTTCTTACCCTAATTCTCAAATAAATTCTTAACACTAAGAGATCGGGGGAGACTTCTTACCCGAGTTCTCAATTAAAATCCTTAACGCTAAGAGATCGGGGGATAGTTCTTACCCGAGTTCTCAATTAAAATCCTTAATGCTAAGAAATCAGGGGAGAGTTCTTACCCGAATTCTCGATCAAAATCTTAATAAAATATGTGAAGATCGGGGAGAGTTCTTACTTGAATTATCGGCCAAAATCTTAATAAAATATGTGGAGATCGGATGAGAGTTCTTATCCGAAATCTCCCGCTTAAATTTTAAACAGAGTACACTAAGAGATCGGGAGAGAGTTCTTACCCGAATTCTCGGTAAAAAATTTTAATAAAATATGTGGAGATCGGAGGAGAGTTTTTATCCGAAATCTCCCCCTTAAATTTTTAATCGAATACATTAAGAGATCGGGAGAGAGTTTTTTACCCAAATTCCCTTAACTTAAATCCAAATTAAAACATCACAACTTCAATATACGAATTAACCCCCAACAAAAGTCCATTACACAACAACTATTCATTGAAGGGTCATCTCATGTACTCGTGTTCTTGGGCAATCCTAAATAGTGAAATATCAAATATTTCTTTTATCCGTACAAAGGATTAACATCGTCATTCCAATCCCCTAATTATCAATTTTAAATTATGAAGAGCATAACATTAAATCCGCTTATCCTCGTTGAGGGACGAGGTGGGGTGCCTAACACCTTCCCACCCGTATACGGATCTTGAATCTAAAATCTCTATTTTCGAAGTGATTTTAAATTTTATTTTTATAAATGATTTTCTTTAATTTTTCTCAAAATTAAAGTGGCGACTTCCCAAGCGACCCAAAAAAACCCTTGAGACAAATATATTATAATAAAAATAGAAGTTTATAATTTTTATATTATTTAAAATTTGATTTAATTTAAAATATTTTTAAATTATTTAAGTTAAATATTAAATTGATATAAAAAATTGCATGACTAAAATTATTTGAGAAAATAATTTAATTTTAACGAATGAATGCAGATTCCAAAATAGCCATGGCGAAAAAAAAGGGGTAGGTCCAGGTTCCATGAAGTGGCCTCCGGTCACGCAGAAAATTAGAATAAACAAATCCAAATGGCACGTTCTCAGCCATACGTTTGGAAACTTTGTTTGAAAGAAAAGCAAATAAAGAAAGAAAATAGAAGTGATGGAAATTTGTCTCTTTGTTTAAATATAAAAAAAAAATTATATAATAAAATATTTATTTTTATTTTATTTTATTTAAAATTAAAATAATTAAATATAGAAATAAAAAAATAATTTTATTTAGATATTAAAAAAAGATAAAATAAAATTTAAATAGTAAAATATTCTTTTTATTTTTGTCATAGTCTCTCCAAAATAAGAAAAAATAATAATGATTTTCAATTTAAATAAGAAAATTTTTACATTGATTTATTATTATAAATTTAAAAAATAAATATATAAACTTTATGCATTTAGATGAGTCTGTGATCCTATCTAACCAAGAAAAATTCAAATAAGAGAAGAGATCATTTTCCTTCCTCCCTTATTTTTCTCCAATCCAGACATAGTGTTACTGAAGCGGTGGAAGTCCCAAAGTTTTTGGATCGGCGCCAATAGTAAAGTGATCAAAGCCAACAAGTGGTCCTTTCACGCTGCCAGTCCAAGCCTCGCCCAGCAGCGGCAATCATTATCTTGTCCCTTCCTTACTGCAATCAGCAAAAGAGTTTTACTAGCAAGAAATGGCTGGAACTGGAGTTTTTACTGACATAGTTGATGGAGATGGCGTATATAAATTCTACTCAGAGGGTGAGTGGAGGAATTCTTCCTCTGGAAAATCAGTATCCATCATCAATCCCACCACCAGAAAAACCCACTTTAGGGTTCAAGGTATACCCTTTATCTAATTCTTGTTCAACTGTGTAAAGTTCAAGGCTTATATGCAGACGATCTTAGTTTTGATAATTTTTTAATGTCTTAATCTGGCAAGAGTTTATTTGGGTGTATGGTTTCTACTGCTAATCAAATTGGTGGGATGATTTAGTTGACTTGTCTCATTTTTTGTCCTTAAACTAAATTCGGAGCAGCTTGTACTCAAGAAGAGGTGAACAAGATCATAGAAACAGCAAAAACAGCTCAGAAATCATGGGCAAAGACTCCACTGTGGAAAAGGGCCGAATTGCTTCACAAAGCAGCAGCAATCTTGAAAGAGCACAAAGCGCCCATTGCAGAGTGCCTGGTCAAAGAGATCGCAAAACCGGCTAAGGATTCAGTGACTGAAGTATGTAGGACAAAGACTTTCATTTCTCTATAATACTGTTTGATTACTTGCAATTTTGGAATTTTCTTTCTTGCTCTAATTCACAACTTAATTATCCAATATTACTTTATTAAGTAGTCTTAAATTGTGTCTTAAATACTAAATTTGCTTTTGACATAGGTGGTGAGGTCCGGAGATTTGGTGTCCTACTGTGCTGAAGAAGGGGTTAGGATTCTCGGAGAAGGAAAGTTTTTGGTTTCAGATAGTTTTCCTGGGAATGAAAGAACCAAATACTGCCTTACTTCAAAGGTAATTTCACTCCTTTGTTTTTTGGAAAGTGGAAACTTGTTTATTGTCAGGATGAGTGGGCTTGCATGCATAAACTTTCTTTATTTTTTAAAAAATTATTTTATCTTACATAAATTTGTTTTGGTCAAGTGGATTTGCTTTCGCCCACCGATACAGGCATTTTTTTTTCCTCAATTGTCTCTGTCATCACTCATCACAAACATAAAAGTCAAGCACTTCCACATTTTTCTAAGGGAATATTAAAACACACAAGGAATATCCATGTACTAGAGGCAATTAAGCCATAAGGATACCACTGTGATTTTAACTGGTGAAATAATTTACTAGATATTAAATTCCTATCGGCAGGCTCACATGATGCCTATCACCAAAGTGCCTTGTTCTTCTCCCTTGTGGGGAACGGACATTTTCCACGAGGACATTCCACATGAATTAACCTGTGTATTGGAGAATTGTTTTCACATACCTGTGGTTTCAATTCATTGATGTTTGTTTTCACATCCTAATCTTTGCATAAAGTCTGATAAATATTACATATCATAACTTAAGAACATTTCCCCTCTAGTTTCTACTTAGGTGAACGTATAACATGTAAATTTGATTGGTGAATTAATGCTTCAACTGCAACATTATGAGACAAACTCATAAAAAATGAGTTCAAAAATTTAGACTTCAAATTATCAAACCAAAAGATCTGACAAAAACATTTGCCCCTGTTTGGAAACTATAATTTTGCAGGAATTCAATTCAATTGATTTCTTTTTGTCAATTCTCATGTTTAGAATGAAATAATTCAATTCTTTTAACTTGAAAAAATAATACATTAAGAAAAAATAGAATTTATGCATGATTGTGTGAGAATTCTTGACTTGCAAATAATTTATTCCAAATGAACTCATGAGAATTATGAATGACAAATAGAATAAAAAATTTAAAGCAAGCAAGTTTCAGGAGTAAAACTCTTTAGCTAAGCAGGAAATTGTGGCTCCTTTTTCTTGGTTGTAAAATCCAAGGATGCTCATGTTTTAGATTTATGGATTGCTTCCTCATATGTTTGTGTATCTCCATTTTAATTATATTAACACCTAGTGGGTCCTATGGAAGTGTAGTTGGCCTTCACCTCTTTTCTTGGGGTTGCAAGTTCAAATTGTCTAGTTATTCTATTTTCTGTGTCTTGCTGTGATTGTCCCATATCATATCACAGTATGGGGCTAAAGGGGGAGAAAACAGTGGCTTGCATATATATGTTACATTCAAGTGTCATCTTTTCAGTAATTTCTGTTACCGCTAGCCTATTGAGAAAGCAATGCCCATGTTGCATTGGAGTTCTCCTTCTTGGGTAACTTTAACTAGAGCTATTAATACGCCGAGTTTCCCCTCTTTGGGACAACAAAACTTGCTCTTAGTTTGTATCATTATGCACCTTTCATATGCATAATGTTTGTTACTTTGACTGGCTCGTGCATGCAGATTCCACTTGGGGTGGTTCTAGCAATCCCCCCCTTCAACTATCCTGTGAATCTTGCTGTGTCAAAAATTGCTCCTGCATTAATTGCTGGAAACTCCCTCGTGCTTAAGCCTCCAACCCAGGTATGGGTCCCTTTTTTCCATTGCTTATTTGCAGTAGATGTATTAGATTATTATTATTATTATTATTATTATTATTATTATTATTATTCCATAATCTAGGGGACCTTCAAGCATGCTTGGTTAAACTGTTTTCAGTGTCAAATAATATCATAAACTGGTGGCCCTCTTCCCTGTAGGGTGCTGTAGCTGCACTTCACATGATCCATTGCTTTCACTTGGCTGGTTTTCCCAAGGGCCTTATTAGTTGTGTTACTGGAAAGGGTTCAGAGATTGGTGACTTCCTCACAATGCATCCAGGGGTCAACTGTATAAGGTAACATTTTGGCCTCTTCAAAATCTGTTGTTCTCATAATTTTTCCTGGTTCTTCATTTGTCCTTATTCTATGATATATTTGATTCTAAATCTCGTGTGCTGCATCTGTACGTCTGGGTGCATAGGCATTTATAAAATTGAAAAATTATATTATTCCTTTTTAGAATTCGAAGAGCAACTTCTATCAAGTCCTAACAAATGGGCACTCTTGTTCAGCTTTACAGGTGGAGACACTGGAATAGCAATCTCAAAGAAGGCAGGCATGATCCCTCTTCAGATGGAATTGGGTGGCAAAGATGCTTGTATCATTTTAGAAGATGCTGATTTGGATTTAGCTGCCGCAAATATTGTTAAAGGAGGCTTCTCATACAGGTGAAATAGAGGACTTTTGGTCAAGTAGATTACTACTTTAAAAATTCTCTAGTTAAATTCTAGATTGAGAAACCATCTCCCTTAGCACAAAAAGTCTCAAATCACGATATCATCCACCAAAATTATGTTATTGCTCTGCATGGCGCAGTTTTCCATTATTGCATGTATACTAATAGTTTTAAACAATAATTTATGTCAGCGGTCAAAGGTGTACGGCTGTCAAGGTTGTTCTAGTTATTGAATCGGTTGCTGATATTCTTGTTGAGAAAGTTAAAGCCAAAGTCGCAAAATTGACAGTTGGACCACCTGAGGACGGCTGTGATATTACTCCAGTTGTTACAGAATCCTCAGCAAACTTTATTGAAGGGTTGGTAATGGATGCCAAGCAAAAAGGAGCAACATTCTGTCAGGAGTACATAAGAGAGGGCAATCTCATATGGCCATTGTTGTTAGATAATGTTCGACCTGACATGAGGATAGCCTGGGAGGAGCCTTTTGGTCCAGTTTTACCAGTTATAAGGATAAACTCTGTTGAAGAGGGAATCCACCACTGTAATGCTAGCAATTATGGTCTTCAGGTATAACATTGCTCATCTACAGTGCCTTAATTTCAATGGATACCTATCTTTTATTCATTTTAAGCCATTTGAAATTTAGAACTCATTGGAATTCTAATGCTGTATTTCACTTTATATTTGTCATTTCAGGCAAAATGACAAACATTTATTTCTTTTTGTTCGGAATACACTGTTGTTGCATTTTGAAATAATTTCCTTCTTAGTTGTTGCATTTTATTTTTTGTCCAAGTAACTAAGCTGTTGCATTGTTTCAGGGATGTGTCTTTACAAGAGATATAAACAAAGCAATTTTGATCAGTGATGCTATGGAGACAGGAACAGTGCAGATCAATTCAGCACCAGCTCGTGGACCTGATCATTTTCCATTTCAGGTGAATATTCTATGTTAAATTTTACAGATTTGTTCGCTCTTTCTAGATTGGATATAGTAATCACAATGAAATAATTACATCACTTGAAATTTCTTTCTACTCCTGGATCTAGACGTAGATCATATCTTTTCTGTGCAAGATAATCGGTTTATTAAATTTTTGAGTTGGTAAACTACCATACATGGTTTGGCAGATTGAACTTTAATTGCCAGTCTTTACAAGCAACCACAAATTGATAAAAGTGCGCATTCCATATATAATCCTGAACCTTATTTTAAGAAATTTGCACAATTGGAAACCAGAGTGTGAATTGATCTCTTCAAATCCTATTTTGTTCAATGCATCATTATTCATCACAACAAATCGATCGCCTTGTGCAGGGTCTGAAGGACAGCGGAATAGGCTCACAGGGAGTAACTAACAGCATCAATATGATGACGAAGATCAAGAGTACAGTGATCAACTTGCCTGCCCCTTCTTACACTATTGGTTGATGTGCCTTGTAGAGTACAGTGATCAACTTGCCTGCCCCTTCTATACTTGGTCTACTGTGTATTTAAGACATAAATATATAATATTTATATATTTATGCATTTATGTCTCATCCCAATAAAGCGTTTTATTATTTTTGGGCATATAAAACTCGTTCTCTTCTAATAATGAGAAATGTGGACTAACAAATGATGAACTTTGACCCTCCTTTCTCTTATTTTTAGCATTTTGATATTTGTCACCAAAAGTCGCTATGTGCCGAACGTCACCGCCTGTCCGCGAAGCCTCTTTCGCTCGATGCCTATAATGACAAGAAAGGAAAAATACATGGATAAAATAGTGAAGATTTTAAAAAATAATAATAACAATAAAGGTCTTCACATAAATGGCCAAAAAGGAAAATTACTTTATGAGTAGACAAGGTGTACCGTGTACACGTATGTATGGAATTTTATATGCTTATTTTATAATCATTTTACTAAAAAGGTTTTTAAATTGTAATAATTAATTAATTTCACAAATTAATTATGTATAGATTTACTTAATTATGTATAGATTTACTTTTATTTGAAAATTTATTTTAATAAATAATTATATAAAATTTTGTTTTATGATAATCCATCAACAAAAAATTAGGATAATTTATAATTTGGTCTCAAAATTTTCTTTATATGACATTTTAATTTCTAAATTTTGAAAAGTTAATTATTTGATCTCTTACTACATTACATTTTAGGTTATGAGTTTTACACTATATTATATTTTAGTTTCTGAATTTTAAAAAATTAATTATTTAATTCCACAATATATAAAATCATTTAGTCCCTATAAGTTTAATGTTTACAACAATTTTATCTATTGACATAATTATTAAATTATTTTATATATTAAAATTATATGAATTAAAGTGTGATATAATGTAAAATTTAGTGACTAAATAATTACTTTTCAAAATTTACAGACTAAAATGTTACATAAGGTAGAACTTAAGAATTAAATTATAAATTTCTCTAAAATTTAATTCAATTGAGTTTTAAAGAGTAGTGCAACAAAAAATTTAATAGAAACTCATATATTATATTATGAAAGAATGAGAGATAACTAAATTTTATTTTAATTTGTGAAGCAGTAAAATAATGTACACCTATAAAAATAATTATTATTTTTACATAATATATATATGTATATTATTAACAAAGAAAGGCAGTAAATTAATTTAAAACATAAATTTCTTTATAAATATAATGTTTTCATCTTAATAATAATTTTGTTATAATTACATAGATAATATAAATATATTTGAAACAATAATATAAAAATATTTTAACTTTTAAAAAAATTATAATCCCATTCTAAATTAAGTAATAATTGCATAAATTTATTTTTTAAATTAAGAAATTTAAATATTATTTATTATATATTTTTTTTATTTCGATCTTATCATAAATTTGTGTGTCATAATAGTAATATTAGCAAGAATGAGATTTACACTAGAAAGAGAATGTTCGCCTGTCACGACCCAACCTATGGGCCGGACCGGCACTAGAATATTGGCCAGCCTAAAGCCCCTGAGGCCCGTAGTAAGCTTAACTATTCCTCAACCTATGACTAGGTCCACAATTTAGGCCCAATATGCATATAAAATAATTTAAATTAAACTATTATAATTTTATTTCGGGCCAACTTAGCCCAGTAATTATCAGAAATTAAAATTATGGGAGCCTAACTCAACCCTGTTACATCATCTACAAACTATTTAAAACTCATAAAAATTTTTATTTATTAATATAAAAACTTAAATTCATGCAGTCACTGATAGGATTAATGCTACTACTAGTACATGCTGAGTTCTAAATTACAAATTTATATAATAATAATACAGTTAAGTAATTTTTATTTTCATAACCTGCGAGGAAAGGAACAGGTTGTTCTGAAAAAGGTCTTCTCTTGTAGCCTGGAAAAATATGGTGAATAGGAGTGAGCGTTCGACTCAGAGAGTAAAATACAAATTTTAACCGTAATCTCTATAGCTATCTAAACCTAATGCACCATGTGGAGTAAAATGCAATAACGTCAATATTTTCATATCATAACAGCAAAAAAGCAATTTGGAGCACTTACACACCCAACATTGTCAAATAATACATATATGGGAGCTGATCCCCTATATAGCCTCTTAATCCAACCTCTGCCAGCGAAGATCTCAAGGCGGACTTTCTCTTAATAAACCAAATACGGGGTTCCAACGAAGATTTCAAGCCGTGTCTACCCCGTATGATCGGATCTCAGTGAAGAACTCAAGCTGTGTTTACCCATCCTGTCCATATCCAACACTATACCACTCGCACGCCAACGCATGCACACTGTTCTAAATTACCACAAACACATCCAGGGCACTGTAACTGTTGTGAATGCAACATAAAACGTGCATAGAGTTTAACTACATAGATACATACATATATGTGATGCACGGGTATGCTTGTACATATAAAAATATCGAAATTACAATTAAAATTAATATTTTACTCACAGTACACCGATGACTATTGTAGCTGCTGGATGGAGGAGAATAGCTGATCGCGATCACCTAATAATTATATTATAAATTTATTAGTACAAAGTCAAAATAAAACTCTAAATAAACAACAGACAACCTAATTCATGGCGAAAATTCGACAGAATTTTTCCTATACCTAAGACCTACCCAACTTGCAAAAAGGTTTCAAAATACACTTCTATATCTACTAATCACACAATCACATCACAAGGCCCCTCCTGGGCCCCCTCAAACAGTCAACAACCACAATTTAAAAAATTACAATTTAGCCCCTATAACTAGCCCTTTTGCAAAAACTACAAAAACGAGCTCTAAAAATTCTAAAATTTTTCCCCGCTGTCCTTAACAATATTATAAGACTATTACAAAAGGAATTAAAATTTTCTGATCATCCACGAATATTTTATAAATTTTATTCTAAATCGGTATTAACCGAAAATAAGTAACTTGGAGTTCGGGTTTACATATGCCAATTCTAACACCTGAAACGCGTCTAGAATGCCTGAAAATGCTAGGATTGACTATAATATTGATCACATTATGAGACAAGCTGTCATGCAGCCCGATCTGGCTGAAAATGTGGTCCCGACGCCGGTGAGCTATTCTCGATTCGATTGCACCTAAATGAAGTCCAAATTATGTTAATAATTATTATAAAATTATTTTTAAATTTTAAAAATCGAAAAGTTCGAAAATCTCACCAAACGATCTGGACCATCCGATTATCGCCTTTTTCAAACGGTGTCCGATCAGAGCGGTACCGATCCTATCTCGAAGATCTTGTCGTCCTGAGTCCATTGGTGGTCTCGGATTTTCGATTCAACGGTTGAATCGCCGGAAAAGTGACCGGAAAGCCACTGCTGTCACTTTCTCTTTCCTCTTTCTCTCTCTTCGAGACTCGTCGGAAACCTCTACGGTATGGAGCACCGCCGGTCGGGATGGAAGCCCGTGGTCTCAGGAGTCGAGCGCCACCCTCACTTGGCAGGAACGCCACCAGAAACTGCCGGAATCACTCCTGGAAAGACTTGGTTGTCGCGCGCGTTAGGGGCTTCCTCTCGCCGCTGTTCACTGTCCAAGGGGTTGCCGGTGTCGCTGGGAGCTTGCCGGACCTCTGCCGACCATCGCTCACCACTGGGTCGAGCAGAGACGCAATGAACGAGGAGGGAGAGGGAGAGAGATGGGAGGAAGAGAGAGATGGGAGGGAGGGGCTTGCTGCGTTTTTTCAATTTATGGGTTTTTTTTATATCTTTTAATTATATTTTTAGTCCCTCAACTTATTAGGGGTTTACAATTAGATCTAAAATTATTTTATTATGTTAAAGTTTAATAAAATTGTAGTAATGATAAAATAAATATAATCTAGGAAATTTAATTATTTTATTCTCATTTACTAAATTAACTTTAATTAATTTAATTATTGTTACTTTATTTATTTATTATTATTTTTATTATTTTCTTTTATTTTTAAAATCAGTTCAAACAAATTCTAAATATTAATAACATAATATTTATTTTTATTTTATTTATAAATTTAAAAATTTTTTTGGGTTGTTACATCGCCTCTCCCTGGTTTTACCTAACCACTAATGTCATCCCTCCTTTGGAGTTTGTGTGAGGTTCATGTAGTCTTTCCCCTTACAGTGTCTCTACCCTATCGCCTTTCAATCTTTATGCTTTTCTTTTTCATCATGCTTTTTCGAGCCGTTTGCATTGCTGGTTCCAAGCGATGGAAGAGGCGAGTTCTCCTTCGATGGTAGAAAATTTACTTTACAATAGCTTCCGATATCAGTGTGGTGATTCGATGTACTTAGATAGTCGGTAGTTCTCAGCGAGCCGGAGGCTCAAATCGTCCAATCCAACTTATTTGAAAAGCCATATGCGAAGGTGAGGTTAGCTCCTTTTGAAATATAATTTGTCTATTACACCCTAGAATGGTAATTTCTTTACTTTAGCAATATTATATGTGCAAACAAGTATTTTCACCCCATTGTTGGCATATTCTACTTCCTCGGTTGAAGCTGTTCTTAATCTTATAAGCCTGTATTCAAAATTGGCAACGTCGCTAATCCGAGTAGAGATTGAGAGTTTTATTTGTGAAGTGGCGAGGGCGAAGAAAACTTCAACAACAATCAGTTCTCCCCAATCACCTTGGCACTAAATAATTTATGGTTGATCATGCAAAGAAGGATAAACAGAGAAAGATAAGAGAGAAAGTTAAAAAAATGAAATTTTTTTTCTAATAATATGACTTAAAAGGAAAAAACTGTTAGATTTTTTTTTTTATTGTATTGCTAGAGAAAGGGATGTTATATTTTAATATAAATGTGAACTAATTTAGATTTTATTTTTTATATAAACAAAAATAATTATAAATTATAACTAATTTGATACACATGGTGGTGATTAAAAAGTTAATTATAATGAAATTCAATTAGAGTAAATATTTGAAAATACTCCATTTGTGGCCATCCTCAGAAGGAAAGGGTTATAAGGAAATGAGTAATTTTCAAAATTAGAAAATAATATATTTTTTTATCGTAAAATAAGGGGGAAAAAAAAAAAGGAAAGGGGGAGGAGGACGGTTGAAAAAGGACGCGGTCCAAGAGAAAAAGCCCAGGTGGTCCCGAGGGAAGCCTGAAAAACCAAAGACGGACTTGAACCCCCAAATTAAACCCGAATTGACGAGCGCGGCAGAATCCGAGCCAAGGCAGCGCTGGATTCTCCTTTAAGCGTACAAAATAAATTACCTGGAAAGGTAGAAAAATCATTTCCCATTTATAAATAATTGCTTACGCTGATTTAGGCTTTTTTAATTTTCTCTTCAAAATTTACATCCAAAACACTCACTTCAAACTCTCCTCTCCTCTCCCCCTCTTCTCTCAAATAAAAACCCTAAACACACTCTCCATCTCCTCTTAAATCCCCAAATCTCGCACCCCAAATCTTGTTTTTATCCCCTTGATTCGTCCTTTCAGGTGGATTTCTCGGGTTTCAATGGTATGAGATTCAAGCCTCAGTCTCAGATTTCCAAGGATCTGTAGATATAAGTTATTATATCTTTATATATTTAGCCACAAATCACATAAACAATGGCGTCGTCGGATAAAGAGCTCGAGCTACAGCTTATGGAAGCTGGGACTAAGCTTGTTAACCCTCCTTCTTCGGTCGATGAACTTCTTCCTCTTCTCGACGTAAGCCCTATTTTTTTTTTCCTTTTTTTTGTGAATAAACGTGTTGGTTTGTATGCTTATTTTGCCTTTTTTCTACGTAATTACTGTGTTATTTTTTCGATGAGTTCCTGCTTTTGCATTCTGGGTGCTTCAAGATTTTCGTTCTTAAGTGGAATCATTTTTGGGTTTGGGTTTTTTTTTTGGTCTTTTTTCTTTTTCCTTTTTTTTTTCCTGTTGTTTCTTTGATATTCGTGTATTTGTAATGTTGGTGTTTGCGAATTACGATGCTCTACGTTACACGTATAGAATCCTGCTACATGTGTCATATAAAAACGAAGTGCTGGTAGAAATGTAGCGTGAATTGGTGGGAGTTATAGTGTGGAACTAGATAATTCACTAGCAGTTTAATGCTCACAGATTTACGTTTTTGATTTATTGATACTGAAAAAAAGGTGCAACCAATGAAAATAGTTAGCTGTTTATTGTGCTCCTAATGGGGAGTAATGAAACTATTTAGTTCTTGTCTTATTTTTTAACATATCATGTAGCATGCGAAGCTATATATATATCATATAGCTTGCATATATACATGATCACTAGCAATTTTAAATATGAAAGTGCGTGGGTTTTTTTGGCACTTGGAGCAATAAATTTGATTTTGCATTAAAAACAAGCCCATATCAGCAATTAACTTTCTGGATATCTTTGAGAATCATGTGATTAAAGTCATTCCCTTCACACGAGGACTGAATTAGAACACAAATGATGCTTTCGTGTCATTTGTTATCAGTGGGATAATTTCTTAATAGGAAACACAGGATCGTTCAAAACCTGAGTATTGGTTATTATCTAGAACTTCATTTAATGTTCCGTATGCTAATTGAAGCCGTGGACCGAGAGAAAAGGAAACCTTTTAAGATGGTATCCTATATATTGGTCCAGGTGGATATTTTGGAGAGAGAGAAAATCATCGGTGTATTGAGCTGGTTTTCTATTAATTTGTCTTTTTTGAAAAAGAGAGATTTTTTTTTATTGAGAATTTCCTGTTTTCATATCTAGCCCGTTTAAGCTTAAACATTAATAGTAATTCATTTATATATCATTCTGTAAATGTGTGCCTGTTTTCCTTCCATATAACAGGATTTTTAGTTTTCTTGCCTTTTTCTTTCATTTGTTATCTTTGTTAATATGGACGAGGTTCTCTATGATGTTGGAACTTTGATTTATCTCCTTTGAGTTGACATTTGGACGCCAATCTTTTAATTTTTTTAATTAGGCTTATATTCTCTATATATACAATGAACATTAGTAACAGCATCATTGTGAGTTTCATGATGTAAAAAAAAGTCCTTGGGTGTAGTGCCCTTTTTTTAATTAAATGCTATTCAGACCAGTATCCCTCACAGAAGCTTTATGTTCAAAATGTAGTAAATCCTCCTCTTGGTTTTGTTATGCAAGAATGTTTCTCACTTTTCCTCACCATATCTGTTTTGAAGCGGATGTAAAATAAGGAAGACTCGTTTGTTATGGACATAAGTGTGCGTATTTTTGTGCTTTTTCTAGATAACAGAACGCAAAACCTTTGATTGTATTACAGATTTTGGTATTATTTTGCAAATATTGTTACTTCATTTGCATGCCCTTGAAGGCTTGAAAACTCATTATGAACAGGCAACAGGGAAAAAGGGCACAGCACACAGCGCTCAAATCATAAAAAGGGTTTAGTGACTTTAGTCATTTGTTGTTATTGTCTTTTACTTTTTATGGTCAAATGGTGTCATGTAATTGTTCTTAGTTGCATCGAAACTGCTGTTTTTGTCCACTGCAAAATCAAATATCCCTTTTAGGTTTTTTGATGCTAAAGTTGGTTGAGCGACATGATTTTTATTTGCTAAAGTTGGTTGCAACATTGCCTCTTTTGTGCCTTTGGTTTTCTTTGCATCTTAATTTTTTCATAGATTTGGTAAAAACATTGCCAAGTTAATATCAGTATTAGTTGCGATACCAACACTCAAGTTTAGAAGATTGGATAATTATCAAAAAGCCCATGCACATGGGTGCATGGGCTTTCTGAATCAGTTTCAGTTGAGACTTTGGTTTATATTGGTTCCCATTCATTATGGTTGAAGCTAGCGTCTATGGTTGGTAGAATGTATTTGTTTTGAATGGATACTGCATTTGCTTAATCCTTTGATTCCTTTCCTGCTGGATAATTGTAGCAAGTCGAGAATTGTTTATCAAAAGTGGAGCAGTCCCCTACAAAATCAATGCAAAGTGCACTTACCCCATCTCTGAAAGCACTGGTAGCAGAGCAACTTTTTAAGCATGCTGATGTTGATGTGAAAGTAGCGGTTGCCTCTTGCATTAGTGAAATAACCAGAATAACCGCTCCAGATGCTCCTTATGATGATGATCAGATGAAGGTGCCAAGGAGTTTGTGGTTTTGACAACTTAGATCTTTTACAGATTAAGGGCCATCTGCTCTCGTAGTTGTTTTGAACCATCTGATTTCTGTTTTTCTACCTTTCATTTCATGGGTATGCAGGATGTTTTTCAGCTGATTGTATCATCATTTGAAAATCTAGCTGACAAGTCTAGTCGATCGTATGGTAAAAGGACTTTGATTCTTGAAACTGTTGCAAAAGTTCGGTCATGTGTGGTGATGTTGGATCTTGAGTGTGATGCTCTGATAATTGAGATGTTCCAGCATTTCCTTAATGCTATAAGGTATGAACTATCTTTAGTGAAATAATCGCTTTTCCTTGGTGATATTTTGTCATATGCTTTTTCTGTCAATGGTTTTTATCATTGTGGACTCTGAATTTTATTATGATTTTCAACAGGACAATTGCCCTAATTTCCTTTTTCCTTTTCTTTTGTGGCCACATCAAGGATCAACATAGGGTGGTTTTTAGCGTTTGGTGATAATTCTTCATGCTTTTGGATGCATATTGAAAAATAAAATTTACATTATCTCTATTGAAATGCCAATGAGGTGGAGGGTCTGGACTCTGGAGTTGTTGAATTCTATGATGTATAACTCAAATTTCTAAAATGCATGTTAGTTTGTGTGTCTTACTCTATTATTGTGGGAAAAATTTTGGCTCGACATGGTGCCATGATTGCTGTACCAGGGAGGTAGACACCCATTGCACCCCTGGAGGAATGCTGACTCACTTGGGGCAACAATAATTTTACCTGTTTCAAGGAAAGATCGTTTTAGTTAAAGTTGATGCCCTTATTCCTATACAGCATAGTTTCATAAGCACATTTCTACTATCTTGTACTTGGTACTATGTTTGAACGACTATTCATTGCACTGAGGACTCATTCTTTCCTCCCAGGGATGATCACTCAGACAATATTTTTTCATCCATGGAGACCATTATGACCCTTGTCTTAGAAGAAAGTGAAGACATCTCTCTAGAACTTCTTTCTCCTCTTTTAGCCAGTGTGAAAAGGGGCAATGAGGTCAGCATCATTTCTATGATTATTTTGCCTTTTTTTTTATTTAAAAAAAAAATTCTCTTTTTGTTTTCATGAATTGTTAATTGCTTTCCTTGTTTTTTAGGAAGTTCTATCTGTCGCATGTAAGTTGGGAGAAAAAGTACTTGAAAGTTGTGCTACCAAAGTTAAGCCTTACTTGCAACATGCTGTGAAATCTTTGGGTATTTCTTTAGAAGATTACAGTGAAATAGTTGCCTCTATTTGCCAATCTGGAACTGTTGAACAAAATGATGCTCATGCTGCTGATGAAAATAAAGTAAGCTTCTGATACTTTTGAAGATAACATTGTATTGTATCATATTGTGATGATTTTAGTTAATGGCAAATCAATTATGCATGAGTTGATTGATGAAGGTCTTGAACATTTTTTTTTTTCTTTCTGCATTCTTTTACCAATTAATTGATAGGAGATTTTTATTTAACATTATGGGGCTAAGAACTCTTATGGATAATTATCTATTTGAAAGTAACCATCTATAGAGACTTAAACATTTGAAGAGACGTACAATCTGTTTTTAATTCCAATGCTTATACCAAATGTTGGCATATGTTGTAGTGCTTGGAATAGAGTTGCGTCTTATGCATTGCTTTTATATTCCTAGCTTGTAGTCTGGTGGCATTGGATCCTGTTTCTCTGGCATGGAACTCTTAGGAAAGCTTTGGCCACAGTACTTTGATGAGAATTAGACAAGGAATTTTCTTGTTTATCATTGTATATGGTATTTTAGCAGTTTGTGCTAGGTATTAACACAGTTGCTTATGCATTGCATGTTGTTGAAATTGTTTTATAAAGTATACATGGTTTATGTACGCTCCTGTTTACTAGTCTAACTTATCATCATGTGGCTCAAGTCTCATTGTTTTTTGGTTCTGTTAACTCAGCTTTGTTAAATTTCTGCAGGTTGAACAAAGCAAACCAGCTGGAGTATCATCAGATGAGGTTGCCCCGGGCATGACAATTTTCATTGTCAATTTTGTAGTATTTCTTTTACATTTATTTTCTAATTTGTATTTTCTTCCAGGATGATAAAGATATAGCAGCTGAAGCAGGTTCTCCTAAACAAGCTGATCCTATAAATGACAAATCTCCCAAATCAATTGTGAGCAATGGTATTGCACAGACTGGTGAAGATGACTCCTTGGCAGATTCGTGTTCCTTAAAGAAGCAAGATGATGGTAATCATGCTGATAAGTCAAAAAGTATTGACATGTCAAACAATACTGAGACTGAGAAGGCAGTTAATGAGGAAAGCAAGCCAGCACAGGCAACCAAAAAGAGAGGGAGGAAACTTAATTCGTCAACAAAGTTGACAGAACCATCTGAGAGTTCTCATATTGTTGCTGAGAGGGAAGCTGAGAAACTACTGGATGATAAAACTCATGGCAAGAATGTTCCTGGTTCACCGCACGAGGAACCATCTGTTGAGGCAGCTGTGTCTTCAGAAAATAGAAAAGAAGCTGGTAGTAGTCAGCCTTCCTCCCCCAAGGCATTAGAGGGCGAGTCCATGACTGCTGCTTCTCCATCTGGAAGCGGAAGCCTCCTTGATGAAAGTCTTTCCAAGAAGGCTGGGAGATCAAAGAAGAAAGAGAGCTTGATCAAAGAGTCTGAACCATCTGCTGATGATGTTCCCAGAAAGGCATCTGAAGGAGCTAGTGATTCAGAAGCAAAACTAAATAAGCGATCAGCAAGAAGGGCACATGCTAGGGTTTCCAATGAGGAAAAGGCACCAATGGCAACAGATGCATCCAAGAAGGAAAGCCGCACTACAAGTGAATCAGAGGCAAAACCACTGAAGCAGTCTTCAAAGAAGGTGGATGCAAGCAGTAACAATGGTGATGAATCCTCTTTAATTCAGTCTCAGGATAAGAAACATCACAGTCGTGGAAAATCCATTACAGAAAAGATTGTGATCAAAAGTTCAACCAAAGATGATAACATGGTATTTGGCCTTCAATTATGACTTAGTTTTGTTAAATGCTGTTGCATCTAAATTTAGTTTGCTGAATCCATCAATAGAAGTTAATTATAGCTTTTGTTGCTATTCTTATTTTCTTAGGAAAAGGTATCTTCACCAAAGTCAGCAACAAAATTACCAAAAGATGAGCATCAATTGGAGGAGACCCCCAATGTCAACAGCAAGAGGAAGCGTGCCTCAGGCAATGAAAAGGTATGCATTTATAAAACCTAAAGTTATGCATATCCTGTGACATTTGTTGCTTGAGATTTTTGCTGATCACTTATTTGTGCAGAGTGCATATGTATTCTACCATAGGAGAGGCAGCAGTGCTGATGCCATGGCCTTAATTTTTTTTCTTTAGAAAATTTCCCTCCTGCATCATGTATAACACCCCCCCAACCAAAAAAAAAAAGTGAACAGTTTAAAGCCTGACATTTACCGTTAAATCTGATGCATGCTTTAGTTTGGGCCATCTTTATGTATGTTAGTCTTAGGAAAATGTTGATAAATGCTTTATTTTATTTAGTTTCTCATGTTTAAATGATACTTGTTGCTTGGCTTAAATGCTTTTGGATTTCCTTAGTGAATTTCTCATTTACACAATTGCTGTGTCAGGCATCTAGGACTAGAGAATACAACGCTAGTCTGGTTGATTTGAGGGTTAAAGTTTGGTGGCCTATAGATCAAACGTAAGTTCTGACTTTCTCTTTTTCCTTTTTTCCTCAAGGGCAATTGGTTTCTGTAAGCCATTGCTAGAACTGATGCTCAAAACTCTACTGTTGAGCATTGTTTGTGAATGCATGTGTGTTCATATGGATTAGTATCCAAGTGTGACATTGTTGAGTTTGACTGAATCTCTTCAGATTTGATATTTGTTTCAATGATGTCCTAGAGCAGACAACTTGTTGGTTTCATGCTCATATTTTGATGGGGAATTTACTTATTAACTCTACTTGAATCATTATTTTCCTTGACCTGGCATTGTTTCCATGGCAATTTATCTTAATACATGAGGTTTTAATGGTGAATTATTATTTTTTTACGCTACCAAAATTTTTGAATTTCTATGGCAATTCTTTTGTAGTATACCATTTACATAATGTAGCTAAAGTCATTGCAAATAAGGGTTTTTTTTTTTTTTTTCCTTGTGCCAAATGAAATCTCCAATTGTGGCTATCTCACAAGTGGGCATGCCTTTAAATGATTGCCACATTACACCAATTTCATAGTTGCCTTTTCCCTCTAAAGGTCAGTAAGTTATGCATCAAATACCCATTGTGATTGCATCTCATCCGTTATGCATTGAGCAAAGCTCAAATGTTCCCCTGCACCACTATGTGAGAATCGAATTTGTAATATTTGATTCTCATGGTCTTTTCTAGCTACTATTTCTGTCCTCAATGAAATCAAGTGCTGTATTTTGATCTTATGTTCATTTTATGATTTTGCAGATTTTATGAAGGTGTAATACGTTCTTATGATCCTGTTAAAAAGAAGCATGAGGTGAAGACATCAATATCAGATTCCTATCTCCATTTTGTTCTTAACTGAGTTTTACTTTATTCCTGCTTTATTTTCGTTTTCTTCTTTCTCAAAGAATTATTTCTGTTTCATATGATATGCACATGCATATTTATCTATAGTTAATTTCATGCGTACTTATTTAAGTATATACAAACAATACCTACTTTCATTTGTGTATGCATGCATGACGCACATCTCCATAAAGGAGTCAATATAAGTGCACACTTATATATGTGTGTACAACTGACTATATATTCATTATGTAGGTTGCCTATGATGATGGGGATACAGAAGTGTTGAATCTTAAGAGGCAAAAGTGGGAAATTGTTGGAGAGGAGTCTGCACCAAATGAGGTAAGTGGCTACCTACCTGACTAGTGCACTACCGAATTTTCAAGATTGATTTAACAGACATTTTTATTTTCTGACAGGGAGAAGCATCTGATCCCGAAACTTCGGATGTTCCTTCTGAAATGTATGTTTTTATTGTTTAAATTAGCCTTTTAGTTGATAATGCTATCTTTTGATTTGGGATTTTATTTTCCCAACCACTTGGTCATGTGACTTGGAGGAAGTACATAGTTTAGAGAGTTTCTAGTTGGTTCTTGTGTTAGTGGTATCCCTATATTATATCACATTTAATCTATGTCCTCAAGGCTGAGCCATCACTTGTCTGGCTTCCTGCTTTGGTTTGATCTTAAAGTACAATTAGCATTTACTTGACTGATGATTCTAACCAGGCCTCCGAAGAAGAAAACAAAAACAAATACTGATCAGTCAACGAAACAAGGAAAGGTGGATGCTTCTCCATTGAGGTGAGTATTTCTTTTATTGTGTTGTTTTTAGATTCGGATTTCTGACAGCTGTGTATATTCAATTGGTAGGGGTGGTGGAGTTTCCTCCAGAAAATCCAAGAGTGCAGCAACGAAGTCTGGACGAAAATCAAAGGAAGTGGATAAAATGGATGGCAAATCAATGGATGATTCAAAAACTGTTAAAAAAGCCGAGGATGATAATGCTGCCATAATTAAAAGTGGAAGTAAATCTGCTGATGTTACTTCAAAAACAGGCAGCAAATCAAAGAATGATGACATCACGCCATCCAAGACTGGAAAGTCCAAAGAGGAAGAGATGAGGACACCCAAAACCTCCAAGTCCAAGCAAGAAACCGTGAAGTCTGGCAAATCCAAGCAAGATACCCCAAAGATTAGCTCTAATGCCAAGGGTAAATCCCCAAAAAGTGGTGGCAAATCTAGTGTTAATGTTACTGAAAAGTTGAAATCTGGTTCATCAAAGGTGAAAGAAGTCGACGATAATAAGGAGAACCCAACAGATTCTGGAAAACCACAAGAAAGCGTGAAAGGGAAATCTCTAAGCTCAACCAAAGGACAGGGAAGTGAGGTGAAGAGTGGAAAAAAGCGGCGAAGAGTTTAAACTCTTATGGTCTATCGTAACTGCTACATATGCCTTTTGTTGCTGCTTTCTTTGATGCGTGAGCGCCACATTCAGAGAGAGTAAGCCATTGATTGTGTAATTTTTGTCATCTTTTGACAATTGTTGTCATCTTTTGACATAATTCCTAGGTTGTGGCTAGCATGGTTATGTCAAACAGTTATAGTCTTAGTCTACAGTGGTTGTAGGTTAGTTTTTTAACTATTGTTTCTAGATGGAATTTTATGTTATTTGGGAGTGGCAGTAGAATACGTTGGGTTAGCTTTGTTAAATAGATATGCTTTTATAGATAAGTCATAGATTAACGATCATGCTGCTGTCAGCAATGTTTTTTGCTGGAATTCCCCTTTTCTAGCCTTGCGTAAGTGTTTTTTCTGTTTAAGCATTCTAGAATTAAATATTGATCTAACGTTGGAGATTTAGCAGCTTAGAACTTTTAGAGATGTCAAGGACTTAACCATGTCATTAGCATATATATTAAGCACAATGAAACATGTTGTGGTGGTGAAATAACCGTGTGTGTGTGTGCACGAGTTCTTAATACTAATCCAAAAATTAAATGCCAGAATAGTAAAAACTGCTTCAAGTTCATGATAACGGCTCTTTTTTTGAACACAAATGATAATTCATTCATTTAATGGAAGAGTAATATACATGTAGGTTTGAATGCAGGGATAGATTATAGAACAGAAATCCTAAGGACTCCATGGTATGAGATGAAGCTTCTGTAGTTTTTTCCCCCTCTGGGCTATTCGAGGATCAGGAGGGACAAGCGAAGGACTCCATTCTGGAAACTCATCTTTTGACAGGACCTCTAGATTTTGTGGAGGCCCAAACAGACGCCATCAATAGTGAAGCCCATGGAGTGTTAAACCCTTTTTCTTTTCAATGCTCCCCTTCAACCAACTCATCCCCGTTATACGCTGCCAATCTTCGACAAATTATTAGATCCAATCAGAATACTCATTCACTTAATATAAATATATGATTTATCTTAATTTTTACATTTATATTGTAATAATGCAATTCAATTTAAAATCATTTTAAATAATTTTAATAATACGTATGAATGATTAGGTTTTTTTTTTTTTTTTAATCATCTTTTCCCATTTATGATTAGATAGTGTAAGTGAAAAGGGTCAGCATCTCTCAGGAATAAACGTTTAAATCACAAAGACAGCCTTTGAATTGAAGGGAAGACCACATATTCAACTTCTCTCCAAATCATTAACTATTCATGAAGAAAACAAATTTTAGTTAATTAATTAGCGGATGAGACCTAAACTACTTATTCAAACGCCATGAAAGCAGTTTACGCAAGAACGCACTAACCTTTACCCATAAAATATTATTTTATGGTGTGAATATTTATATTAAAATTATTTTATATAAGATAGAGTTTATATCATTCCACAGCACAAATAGAGATAGTCTCATCCACAATTAAAAAGAAAAAGAAACAAAATGTCTTGCAAGAATCCAACAAAGCAAAATCTGACGAGTAGGTTGTCTTGTTTCATTGAATTTTATGTTATTGGATTGACTTTAAACCCTCCACACATTTCTCAAAAAACCCACAAGAAATTTGACTTTGGACCCAAAATCCACAAATTTGTGTCTGCAAAGAGAGAGAGAGAGAGATGATCATGTACATGACCTTGTTGTGGATTCTTTATCAATCTAGTGCTGCATTTCTTTAATTGTTTCTCCTGTTATAGTTAGTGACTTCCTTTTGACATATTTGAGTTGCCAATAAATTCTTTTAATTTGCAGCCACTTTATTGCTGTGAGTGCGTCAAGTTGTGTGTTGTCCACTTGTATTAATTTCTTTAGTGTTTTCTTTTTCTTATAATAATTGATTTCTCTCCCAACTTCATATATACACATTTTTCCATTCATTTTAATAATCATATGATAGCCCTAACTTTTGTGACTATGGCTGGTCCCAATCTCCACATGCAACTTCTTCTTGCCCCCCCGCTTGGCCAGGTTTCCTCCTTAACCCCATTTTCTGCCCTTTTTGCCTCATGTTTACTTTTGTCAAACCCTAATGTGGTCATAGGAAATAGTAAAATACCACCCAAATCCCAAGTAAAAACGACACTCTAAAATGTCAAAAGAGATGAGTTCCTTCATCAACGACCCATTTAGAGTTTAAGACCATGTCTCCTGCCAGCTCTCACCTTTGCTTGTCAAAGAATAAGCTAGTTATTCCAAATCTATGGATCTTTTCATGGAATTATTCCAAATCTATGGATCTACCATGTTATAGATGGTAGAGAACCTTTTGACCAATCTACTCGATGATTAATGTGTTTTTCACTAATCTACAATATCTGTATATGTAAAAAATCTCTGTAAAAGATCTATATTTTATTCCACAGACCTTTGTAAGGGGTATATTTTTTCTTTTCCCAGTTTTTTATGAGTATAGATACATGAGTAGGTTGTTTATTGTTAGGGTTTTGTTTCCATTTATACAAATGATATCTTTTATCTTAAAAAAAAAAAAGAAAAAATCTAAAATAATGTGAAGAAAAATAGTGCTGAAAGATTTACTGATGTGAAATTAGTTTGATATAATCAACTCCAAAAATTATTATCATTTCTACATGGGCCTTTATCCATATATATGCTTTATTGGTCAAAGGTTACTGCAAAGTAAAATTCTATGTATCTTTAAAGTGGTGGCTGAGAATACAAAGAAGATATGATTCTTGAACAAAATGGGACAGTTCTTTTCTTGTTTACCCTTCGATAACAATATCAATATGCTAAAAGTACATCACCCTTTGAAGAAGAACAAAAACACTGTCAAAGAAAAGAACAAGTTGATGAAGAAGAATAAAAACTGTAATTTTTCTATAATTTTAAAGATTGAAATAATAAAAAATTAAGTGTTGATTGATGAACTTAAATTCAATGATATCAAACCCATTTTTAAAAGCCCTCCATTTTAGGTTAGTTTTACACTAATAATTTAACTCTTTTGGTCTTGGAGGAATTGAGTAATTTAGAAAATTAAGAAGCTTATATGCATGTATTTGTAAGAGTGCAAATGGATTTAATTAGTAATGGAATTTTAGTGGATGGTGCAAAATAAACTAAAACAGCAATTAAGCATAAGAGGAAAGTGTGTATGTTTTTCAAAATTTAAATCATGAGATGATACCGATCCCATTCTTCTTGAAATTTGATCACGATTCCATTCAAAGTTTGCAGCATATGGTGGAAGAGAATCCACTCCATTCTCACCACTTAAATTCACTTTACACTTCTGATTCGAAAATGGGATCAATATATGTTAGTAGTATGCCCTAGAGCATATCATTTAGTATGTATCTTATACATATTTTATTAATAAAAAACATTTTCACCTTTTCATTTACATAATATATTTATGTGTAATAGAAAAGGTCCATTGATATTTTGTTAGAAATTCTATTCTTAAGTTGTTAAGAATATAAGTAACAGTATTTATAACACAAAGTATCATAAATAGGTTCACAATCGAGGATACTTCACAATAAGAACATGACTTATCTAGAAAGATTGTAATCATGTTTGTTCCCAAGTTATTTATATGATATATAAATAAGATGGAATGGTGAGTCTCATGCCATATAACAAACATGATAGGCACTTATACATGATAAGTAGGTCAAACCAGTGACATTTATGACAAGCACATAGAGTTTACTCTTGTAAATGTATTGTCATAAATCATATCAGTGCATATCTTTAGACCTGAGATAGCACAGTTATCTTGTATATAGGTAGTTTAAGTTTGATACTGTTTTCATACTTGTACGGTGTATGGGTATATGAGCATGTGTTGGCTCCTACTAGTTATATATGGAGGTAGGTGTTGATCAAGATAGAATATGTTCCTCTAAGTAAATAGGGATAAAATCCTATGTTCATTTAATTGTTCTTGATGTTTCAAGTTCCTGGTTAAGACAGATAGATTTATTCAGAAAAGAGTTTTTGATGAGAAAATCTTTTTAATTAAGAACTAGAATTAAAAGAGAACATAATATTCATAGCAAATGGAGTTTGACATAAACCATGACTCCAGCTTGAATTGAGATTTTGTAACAGAGAGATTCTAGTGCATGGTAACATATGATTATAGGTTCATTTATGGTAAACCTTATTACTGATTGGGTGGCTATGATATGCTATGCTAGGTGTTAACCATAGTTTATGAGCTGCATAAAATGATTTAGAGAAATCATTTATGGTAAGAAAGAGTTCTGATGATATTAAGAGTTGATATCATGTCTTATTGCCAATTAGTGATGAGCCTAGTAAGTCACACACATACACAAGTAATCACCAAATTAAATATGATTTAATTAATTAATTAAAGAGTTTAATTGATTAATTAAATAGGTTTGGTTTGCAATTAGATTGCAAAGTCCCTAGCATGGCTTGAAACCAAATCTAGGTTATTGGATGTATAGTATAAGTTAAATTTATATTTAAAGTATTTAAATATGAATTTAATTATGAAAAATTAATTAATAGAGATTAATTAATTAATTTGTATTTGATATAAATTGATTAGAAGAAGAGAAATAATTATTTTGGGTTGAGAACTCAAAATTAAGACACAGGGGCATTTTAGTCATTTCACAGGATGACATGTGGCATCATGAGATGGTGACACATGGTACTACGCATAAGCTTGCCATATGTCTTTTAATCATGTAAGATGATCAAAGTAAAGATTAAATATGGGTTTGACACTTGGCACAATGTGATTGGGTCAATTAAACCTAGAGCTAATCAAAAGGTGACATGTGGCAAGGGTTTTAAGTGGTGACCTAGCTATATAAGTGTAAGGATGAAAGAACAAAAATAATAAGCTGCTGTTCTCTCTTTGTGCCGCCACCCTTGCTTGCCACTCCTTCTCTTCTTCTTCATCTCTCATCAATTCAAAGAGATTAGACAACAATCTCTTGAATTAAAAATACTAGAAATCGTTTTTAGTGTCCTGTTTACATCTGTAATCTCTTAAAAGGCAAAACTTGATTTTCTAATTGATTGGGAAAGCTTTAGAAGCTGTTCAAGAGCTGCCATTGGTGATTTTGGTGTGGACAAGCTAGAGGGACAACACCTGGTGTCTTAAGGTGCATCCCAAAGGTGCCAAACACACTGCAGTGCATCAAAAAAGGTTAGTGCACTTGTTCTTGATCTAATCTAGGGTTCTAATGAATTAATCAGTTAATTCTAAAATCTTAAATGGCAAATGTAGATCCAAAAATATATTAAAAGAGTTTTAATATGCTATTTATCATTGAAATCAAATAGATAAAAATGAATCTTGCATGTTGCATGTGACCCTAGATGAAAAATTTTGAATTTCAATGATCTAAACTTGTGTTTTTCATGCTTCCGCTCCTACAATTGGTATCAAAGCCACTATATTTGCCATTTAGATTGTTGATTATATGATTTAATTTTGTGGTTTGATCATGAGATGATAGATCCATTGCTAGTTGCAAAGGAAAAGTGGCGGCAAGGTGATGAACACCAATGGTGCGCATACTTTGTGGTCTCCAATGGTGTGCGCAAGGTTTGGTTTTTGAATCTACAATTGTTGTATGATCTAAGGTTCATCCTATGACTAATTAAAATGTTTAATCAGGTGTTTTAATCACACAATTAAATTTTGATTCAGATCTGAATTTTAAAAGTTGTTTAAATATGATTCAAATATGAATTTTTAAAGTTGTTTGAATGTGATTCAAATATGAATTTTAAAAGTTGTTTGAATGTGATTCAAATATGAATTTTTAAAGTTGTTTGAATGTGATTCAGATATGAATTTTTAAATTTATTTGAATGAGATTCAAATATGAATTTTTAAATTTGTTTGAATGAGATTCAAATATGAATTTTTAAATTTGTTTGAATCATATTCAATTCTGGATTTTTAAGTTGAATATGAGATATTCAATTTATTTTAAGTATGTATGTTTTATTTAATTGTTAAATAGTGATATGCATGATGGATGATTATGGACTATAAAAGACCAATGTGATTGGATTTATTTCTTTTATATTTCTTTGGGTTGTAAATTAATTAATTAATTTTAATTTATTTTGGGCATGTATTATAAAGGTTGTAATATTTTTTGGGTTGTAATTTCATTTAATTGTTTCTTGTAAATTCGCCTTGGTATGCCAAGGATTACTATGTAATTGAATTGAAAGAAGATCAAGGAGGTCAAGAGCATTGGTGGGACCAGTGGGAGGAATTCAAGATCAAGTGTTGATTATGTACTTCTTTAGCAACTCTTATAATATGAATGAATGAAATGCACCTAGGAATGCCCTGATTCAATTCTTGGTGGCTCAGAATTGAATCCCTTAGAAAAGTCTATGATCATACCATATTTATTTATTATCCATGAATGCATGAGATGTATGGGAATGTATGCAAGTATATAATATATGCATTCTAATTGGATAATATGCAAAGTGGTCTCTTAATAATAATTAGGACGACCACAAAATCTTCCAAACAAATGATTAAGTTGGATATGCTATAAGTAAATTAATTATAACATGGGCCCTCTATTGGGCAATTATTTTAAGAAATTTTAAATAGTTGCATATGATGCAATTA
Organism: Hevea brasiliensis; assembly: GCF_030052815.1. NCBI lineage: Eukaryota > Viridiplantae > Streptophyta > Magnoliopsida > Malpighiales > Euphorbiaceae > Hevea > Hevea brasiliensis. The sequence goes on along the minus strand of NC_079503.1, from coordinate 1,184,661 downwards.
ATTTAAGAGATTTTCTTAAGAATAATTGTTAAGCATGAGATGTTGTAAATATGTAAATGGTTTAGTGGCCAATAATGGATGTGCCTGAGGACATTAAAATTATTTGCATGTTTATTGACTCAATGGGATTAACTTAACTAATGCAAGATAAGTCAATAATGTATGTGCCTGAGATTTTGAGCATTAGGAGCTAGGTAAAGGATTGAACCTCACATGAGATGTGATGAGCAAGGAGTTACTCACTTATAATTTATTGTAATTCTAATAATGGATGCGCCTGAGGATGATCAATAGGATTATAAGAATTCAATCACCCACTAGAAATCCATCCAACTAGGATTTTCGTTTTCTACTTTGGAAGTGTAGGATTCGCTAAGTTAGTGGGAGGACCAATTTTATTAAAAGACCATAATCATTTTGGTTAATTACATGATATATTTACTAATTAATCTGATTATTTTCTACAGTTAATTTTCTGATAATAATGAGCACAGAATAACCACTACCATCTAATATCCTTGCAAGCATACTTGATCGTAATAGGTTGACAGGACCTAATTTATCTGATTGGCTAAGAAATTTGAAACTTATCCTGAACCTTGAACATATAGGATATATTCTAGACTCAAATGTTCCTGGTCCCTTACCTCTAGAGGCCACTTAAGAGGAATATGAAACTTTGGATAAGTGGAAGGAGCATGATATGAGAGCTAAGTGTTACATGCTTGCTTTCATGAGTAATGAGTTACAGAAGCAGCATGAGAACATGCAGAGTGCGAGTGAGATCCTCCTTTACCTACAAGAGTTGTATGGTGAGCACAACAGGAATGCTAGGTATGAGATATCTAGGCAGCTATTCCGCATGAGGATGTTTGAGGGACAGAATGTTAGGGATTATGTCCACAAGATGATTCGGCTGATTGAGCAGCTGAAACATCTTAACTTTAACATGGATTTCTAATTGCAGACGGATTTGATCATTCAGTCCCTTCCTAAGTCTTTTGGGAATTTTGTAACAAATTTCCGTATGACTAAACAGGAATGTACCTTGGCTAGTTTACTCAACATGCTGGTTATTGCCCAAAAGGATATGCCTGGCAATAAAGGAAAAGAGGTAGCTTTGATTGCATCTTTTTCTGCTAGAAAGTTCAACAAGAAGAAGGACAATAAGAAAAAGAAATCTCAGATTCATGGTCATTCCAAGAAAATAGCTAAACAAAATGGAAGACTAAAGCTGATGGAGGCAAAGGAAAGTGATTCCACTGCTAGAAGGATGGGCACTGGAAAAGGAACTGCCCAGAGTATCTTGCTTCTCTGAAGGACAAGAAGGATACACCTTCGGAAGGTATGTCCATATCTTGTTATTTAGATTCTAATAATACTCATAGTTCATCTACAGCTTGGGTTTTAGATACTGATGCCAGTTCTCACATTTCTTATGATATGCAGGAACTAGCAAATAGTAGCAGCTTGCGTTCTCGAAATGTTAGACTCCGGATTGGCGATGGCTCAACTGTTGAAGCTTTAGCCATAGGATCTAAATCTTTTTACATGTCTGGATATGTTTTGTATTTGGATAATATTTTATATGTACCTGATGCTTTTAAGAACATCATTTCTATATCTAGTTTGACTAGAAATGGCTATGAATTCAAGTTCACAGATGATGTTTGTAATATTTATTTTGGAAATAAATATGTTGGTTCGGGTTATATGAATGATGGTCTTCATTATTTGGATAATAATGACAAACACAAAATGAATGCAAGTGATCTAAATGAATGCAATGCCATGGTGAAAATCAACTCAAGTTCAAAATAAATTTAGTACTTAAAGTTATGTCATGTTGCAGAAGAAAGGATTGCAAAACTAGAGAAAATGGGGATTCTATCCTCATTGGGTTCTGAACCTACTCCAACCTATGAATCCTGTCTTCAGGGCAAAATGACTAGATCACCCTTTGTAGGACAAGGGCTAAGAGCTGAAAATATTTTAGAGCTAATACATAGTGATGTATGAGGTCCATTTAAAGAAATGGCTAGAGGTAGTTTTCATTACTTTATTACCTTTACTGATGATAAATCAAGGTTTGGGTAGTTGTATTTGATGAAATACAAACATAAATCCTTTGAAAAGTTCAAAGAATTTAAATTTGAAGTAGAAAATCAAATAGAAAAGAGTATTAAAGCTTTTCGATCAGATTATAGAGGTGAATACTTTAATACTGAATTTGATGAATACTTGAGAGAGCACGACATTGTTTCCCAGCTGACTCCTCCAGGAACACCACAGCTGAATGGTGTATCTGAAAGGAGAAATCGTACCCTATTGGATATGGTATGTAGTATGATGAGCTATACTGATATGTCAATCTCCTTTTGGAGATTTCCATTAGAATCAGCTTTGCATATTCTGAATAGGATTTAATCAAAATCTGTTTCTTCCACACCTTATGAGATATGGCATGGAAGAAAACCAAGTTTTAAGCATGTTAAGATTTGGGGTTGTCCAACTTATATCAAAAAGCTGAACACTGACAAATTGGAAACTAGATCAGAAAATGATCGATTTGTTGGATATCCAAAAGATAGTTTTGGATATTATTTTTATTTGCCTACATCACAAAAGGTTGTGGTTAGTAGAGATACCACATTTCTTGAACAACAGTTTGTTCAAAAAGGAGGCAAAGGAAGGCAAATAGAGTTAGAATTGGAGAATTCTGACCGACCAACAGATCAGACGGATATAGATCCATCTAGTCAACCTACACCTATTGATGAAACATCTATAGCTGTTCCTCGTAGAACAACCAGGGTATCTCACCCACCAGTAAGATATGATTTCCTTCATGAAGAAGAACAAGAGTTGTCTACTCATGAAGAAGTTGATCATGGAGATGATCCACTTAACTATGAAGAAGCTATATCAGATATAGACTCTTCAAAATGGATTGATGCTATAAAATTCGAGATTGATTCCATGTATAAGAATCAAGTTTGGGATCTTGTTGACCCACCTGAAGGTATTGTACCTATAGGGAACAAATGGGTTTTTCAAGAAGAAAATTGGTTCTGATGAAAAGGTAGAGACCTATAAGGCAAGGCTAGTAGTAAAAGGGTTTCGCCAAAGGCAAGGAATCGACTATGAGGAGACTTTCTCACCTGTTGCCATGCTTAAATCAATTAGGATTCTATTAGCAGTAGCTACATACTATGAATATGAGATTTGGCAGATGGATGTCAAAACAGCTTTTCTCAATGGATTCATTAAAGAAAACATTTTCATGGAACAACCTAGGGGTTTTAAATCCCAAGATGGTTCCAAAGTGTGCAAGCTAAAGCGATCCATTTATAGGTTGAAGCAAGCTTCGAGGAGTTGGAACATCCATTTTGATGAAGCCATTAAGTCATTTGGTTTTATAAAAAATAAGGATGAGCTATGTGTATATAAGAAGATTAGTAACAGTGCTATCACTTTCCTTGTCTTATATGTGGATGACATATTGTTGATGGGTAATGATACAGGTATGTTAACAACTGTAAATCTATAGTTGTCAAATACATTCTCTATGAAAGACTTAGGGGAGGCAACCTATATTCTTGGGATTCGCATCTATAGAGATAGAGCGAAAAGAATAATTGGTTTATCCCAAAGTCTATACTTGGAAAATGTGTTAAAGAGGTTTAACATGCTTAATTCCAAGAGAGGATTGTTACCAGTGAGATATGGTATCCATCTTTCTAAAGAGATATCTCTAAAGACACCTTAAGAAAGAGATAAAATGGCCAGGATTCCATATGCTTTAACTATTGGAAGTTTCATGTATGCAATATTGTGTACTAGGCCAGATATCACATATGCTGTTAGTTTGACTAGCAGGTATCAATCCAATCCAGGTTTGGAACACTGGATAGCTGTCAAGATTATCCTTAAGTAATTGAGAAGAACTAAGGATTTATTCTTGGTATATGGAAATGGTGACTTGCAATTGGATGGTTATACTATTCTGATTTCCAATTAGATATCGATGATAGAAAGTCTACCTCTGGATATGTGTTCATTTGTAATGGACAAGCAGTAAGTTGGAAGAGTTCCAAACAGAGTATGACTGCAGATTCCACTATAGAGATCGAGTATATTACTGCATCAAATGCTGCAAAAGAAGTTGTTTGGATATAAGAAACCCCGGTCTCACTAGAAATCCAAACACATAGATAGGCACTACCACATTATCAGAGAAATAGTTGGGCAATGCAATATAGCCATGTAGAAAATAGCATCAGCTGAAAATCCAGCTGATCCATTTGCTAAACCTTGGTCACAAGCTCAGTTAGACTGACATCTTGAGAAGATGGGTCTAAGGTATTGTAATGAATGGCTCTAGTGCTAGTGGGAGATTGTTAGTAGTATGTCTTAGAGCATATCATTTAGTATGTATCTTATACATATTTTATTAATAAAAGATATTTTTACTTTTTCGTTTACATAATATATTTATGTGTAATAGAAAAGGTCCATTGATATTTTGTTAAAAATTCTATTCTTAAGTTGTTAAGAATATAAGTGACAGTATTTCTAGCACAAAGTATCATAAATAGGTTCACAATCGATGATACTTCACAATAAGGACATGACTTATCCAGAAAGATTGTAATCATGTTTATTCCCAAGTTATTTATATGAGATGTAAATAAGATGGAATGGTGAGTGTCATGCCATATAACAAACATGATAGGCACTTATACATGATAAGTAGGTCGAACCAGTGACATTTATGATAAGCACATGGAGTTTACTCTTGTCAATGTATTGTCATAAATCATATCAGTATATATCTTTAGACCTGAGATAGCATAATTATCTTGTATATAGATAGTTTGAGTTTGATACTGCTTTCATACTTGTACAGTGTATGGGTATATGGGCATGTGTTGGCTCCTACTAGTTATATATGGAGGTAGGTGTTGATCAAGATGGAATCTGTTCCTCTAAGTAAATAGGGATAAAATCCTATGTTCATTTAATTGTTCTTGATGTTTCAAGTTCCTGGTCAAGACAAATAGATTTATTCAGAAAAGAGTTTCTGATGAGAAAATCTTTTTAGTTAAGAAATGAAATTAAAAGAGAACATAATATTCATAGCAAATGGAGTTTGACATAAATCATGACTCCAACTTGAATTGGGATTTGTAATAGAGAGATTCTAGTGCATGGTAACATATGATTATAGGTTCATTTAAGGTAAACCTTATTACTGATTGGGTGGCTATGGCATGCTATGCTAGGTGTTAACCATAGTCTATGAGCTGAATAAAATGATTTAGAGAAATCATTTATGGTAAGAAAGAGTTCTGATAATATTAAGAGTTAATATCATGTTTCATTGCTAATTAGTGGTGAGCCTAGTAAGTCACACACATACACAAGTAATCACCAAATTAAATATGATTTAATTAATTAATTAAAGAGTTTAATTGATTAATTAAATAGGTTTGGTTTGCAATTAGATTGCAAAGTCCCTAGCATGGCTTGAAACCAAACCTAGGTTATTGGATGTATAGTATAAGTTAAACTTATATTTAAAGTGTTTAAATATGAATTTAATTATGAGAAATTAATTAATAGAGATTAATTAATTAATTTATATTTGATATAAATTGATTAGAAGTAGAGAAATAATTATTTTATTAATTTATATTTGATATAAATTGATTAGAAGAAGAGAAATAATTATTTTGGGTTGAGAACTCAAAATTAAGACATAGGGGTATTTTGGTCATTTCACAGGGTGACATGTGATTCCATGAGATGGTGACACATGGCACTACACATAAGCTTGCCATATGTCTTTTAATCATGTAAGATGATCAAAGTCAAGATTAAATATGGGTTTGACACTTGGCACAATGTGATTTGGTCAATTAAACCTATAGCTAATCAAAAGGTGATATGCGGCAAAAGTTTTAAGTGGTGACCTAGCTATATAAGTGTAAAGATGAAAGAACAAAAATAATAAGCTGTTGTTCTCTCTTTGTGCCGCTACCCTTGCTTGCCACTCCTTCTCTTCTTCTTCATCTCTCATCAATTCAAAGAGATTAGACAACAATCTCTTGAATTAAAAATACTAGAAATCGTTTATAGTGTCCTGTTTACATCTGTAATCTCTCAAAAGGAAAAACTTGATTTTCTAATTGATTGGAAAAGCTTTAGAAGCTGTTCAAGGGCTGCCATTGGTGATCTTGGTGTGGACAAGCTAGAAGGACAACACCTGGTGTCCTAAGGCGCATCCCAAAAGTGCCAAACACACTGCAGTGCATAAAAAAAGGTTAGTGCACTTATTCTCAATCTAATCTAGGGTTCTAATGAATTAATCTGTTAATTCTAAAATTTTAAAAGACAAATATAGATCCAAAAATGTATTAAAAGAGTTTTAATATGCTGTTTATCATTGAAATCAAATAGATAAAAATGAATCTTATATGATGCAAGTGACCCTAGATGAAAAATTTTGAATTTCAATGATCTAAACTTGTGTTTTTCATGCTTCCTCTCCTACAGTATATATTTCCATTTCATCCACAACTTATCATTTTCCTGTTTAATTTCTCCCAATTATTGAAAAGAAACGGGTTTACGGATAAGCTAATTATACACCTTATTATGCATCGAGAAAGCGTGTAAATGAAAAAAAAAAACATATAAAACACCTTCTTCACATAGGTTATATCCACAAGTATGCCATCTTTCATTATTCATAAATAAAATATTCATCCAGAACCTCATAAAAACTGCTTATATTAAATATATTAGCTAGTCTTCTCAGTCTCCTCTAAACATAATTCAATATGTTTGCTATTTTAATTGCTTCTACACCAACACTAGAGTGGCTTCAACTATGGATAATAGCCCCTTTCTCTTGGGCTATGTCATTATCCATCTCATATCAAAACCTCTTTCTCTCTTCATGAGACTATTAGCCAAATTCTTAGCAATTGGCAAAACCCTTTTGTGCAATGAGTGACAACCCCACTCTATGAGTTGAAAGCCCTTTTCAATGATCAAAGCCAAATTAATTTATATACAATACTTCTACTTATAGTGTTAATCCCCAAATCCTAATATAATTAGAAATTTAGAAATAATACTAAAATAGGAGTTTTACTCTACACAGGAAATATTCCTCTATCTTATTGATAAATATTTCTAAATCAACTAAGATTTTAGATAATAAATCTTACTTAAATATGAATCCGTTAATTAAATGTCAACATGATACTACACTAAGAGGTCAGAGATGAAATTAAAACTTAAGACCTCTTAGACTGAATGAATTATTTTTATTATTATAATCAATCCTAAATGTATGTATATAATTTTTTAATATAAAGAGAAAAGTTAAAGAAATTATAATTAAATATATAAGACTGGGTTAATACCAAAACAATCTTTTAGGATGTGCTTAGTGGAGAAAATAGAAGTCTCTGCACGCAATATATTGAAATGCATGACTTATCAATCTTTCTGTGCAAAAATTCAACTTTCTATAAATAGGACAAGTTGAAATTTCCAATCTAAATTAAAAACTCAAATTTTTTTACAAGAGTTGGAGACAATTAATCATAATAATATTTTATAATTTTTTAAATTATATAAAATACTTAAAACATAAAACACTTACAAAAATTTAATATTAATTGGAGAGATTTTAATATTATTTTAAAAAAAAGTCTGAATTTAACTTATTCTCGAAAGTTAGAGGCAAATTATTTTAAAATATTAACAAAATCTAATGTTTACTCAAATTCTCATGATATGCTGAAATTTAAAGAAAAATATTATAATATTTAAAAGTTGACATTTTGAAAATTAAAAAAAAAAAAAGTAAAAGATATCCAGAAGAACAGTGATTAGAATAGAGATGATCTCATCTATTGTTACCGACTGTTACCATTAATGCCGCTGATCAGCTTCAACATCAACATCATTGCTTTCAATATTATTGCTGTTCTTGTCAAAATTATTGCAATCATGCAACTAGCCAACTAGCTACTCAACATTTACAGGAAATATAGACTAGAAAATCCTCTCTTAAGAGTGATAAGAGGAAATTTGCTTATTTTGTTTTTAGTTTGTAATAATAATTGTTAATAAAATAAATTTTATTTTATAAAAATAAAGTCATAATAATGATATAAAAAAACATTAAAATGAGAAACAATGCATTCAATATAACTTAAAATTTATATAAGAATGAGTGTAATAATTATTAAATAAATATTATTAAAATATATGTATATAATATATAAATTTAAATATAAAAATTTAATTTAATAATTAATAAATTCACACTCATTATAATTTGAACTCTTCATAGCCACTCAAAATAATATGAATCTTATTAATAATAAAATATAAATTAATTACTCGCTCATCTTGACGTTTTCAGAAATCTTTCCTTTTGCCTCTCTCTCTCTCTCTCTCTCTCTCTCTCTCTCATCGACGATTTGTGTTCTTCGGCAAAGTTGGACAACGAAAGTGGTCGGGAAGGTCTCTCCATGTCAGAGCAAGCTGATTCGCGATGGTAGGGACACGAAAAATCACTAAAAAACTAAAAACCTAATAATGGCTTTCTCTAGAGGTTAACATTGGTGGGCTCTTTTGCTTGTCGTTAACCATCGATCTTGCTACAGGTATCAACATGCTTGCCGGAGGGAGATGGAGAGACTAGGGTGGGTCCTAGTGGTTTTGTGGCCGAAGCTCCGTTGGCGAACACTGATTGGAGAAGGGCTCATTCGCAAGAGAGGAGAGAGGGATGGGTGTAGGTCTTATTTTCACTTTATTTTATTTTTTAAATATTATATTAATAAAATAATGATAAGCTTGAAAATATATTCCGTAAAACAAGGGACTATTTTGGGATTTAATAATACGTAATTTTGCAAAATTTTACTTTAACTATTAATTTTGTAATTAATAGTTATTTTGTAAAATTAGTTATTAATTATATTAAACATTTTATTCTGTACTTTATAAATTTTTAATTTTGTAATTAGTTTGTTAATAAATTAAAATTTCAAAGATTATTTTTATTTTATATTAATATTCATAGATAAAGGAAATTTTAATATTTTTATTAAAATTAGCAGTGATTTAAATTAAAAATCAGAGGAAAGAACTCATTTATAAATTTTATTAAATTTAAAAATTAAATTGTAATTTATTCATTTATAACTTGGAATTTATGCTTATCAAGTATGTATATGTATATCTAACCCTAGGAATAGATGCAGCATGGCTGGAAATGACACTTGGCAGATGAAGGCTGCGATCCCCTAATTGTCGTGATTCGTTCGTGCTGACATGGAGTGTCGGGATAGGCAAAAAACCACTAACGAATCATGTCTTTCCAACTGCGACAACACCATTTCTCAAATAATAATAATAATAATAATGCCACTAACTTTTATTTTACTTCTTATGATTTTTATTGAAATCACCAAAAATAAAAATAAAATTTATATTGATTGAAAGTAATTTCATTCATAATTAATCTTGAATGTATCAATAAAGAGTTTAAACTCACATAAAAATGAATTTATTTATTATTAAATTAAATTTTTACATATAATTTCATACATTATATATATATATTTTTTAATTAATATTATACATGTATCAATATAAATATTTAATTTAATAATAATTAAATTAATTTTTATATAAATTTAAATTTATATTAGATACACCATTAATTTTTTCTTCTCAATGAAATTTGAAACCTCATACTTAATTTAAAAAAAAAAAATCACACATTTCATCCAAGTTGTTTGCAATTTGCAGAGTGTCTCTCTCTATATATATGTAATTTTATAAATTATCTTCCATAAAATATAATAATATATTACATACTTGTCTCATAATGTATGTTAAATTAAAATTGTTAGTAATAGAGCATTAAATTATTTGTTAAATATACAAGAAAAATCAGATAAAAAAAATATTATTTTTGTTAAAAGATTTATAAAAATTTAATATTGAAAGAAATCAATAGTAAGCATGATAGCTTAGTAGGTTTTTAATAGTAATGCCTTGGAAGTATGAATGGTCCAATTGACCCTTCGAAATTATCGAGTACTTAAATCAAAGGAAAGAGATGTTAGATGTGGGTCTTTAGGTCCTTTAATGGCGTGGTCTCTGCTCCCCATAAAACCCCATTATTTTCTTAATTTTCTACCAACGTCTCTCTATATTACTCTATTCAAAAATTATTTAGCATATAAAAATAAATGCATATTATCTTACATCAGAATAAATAATTTTAAATTTTTTAATAAAATTGAATTCTAATTAATTAAAAAAAGGAATTTATTGTTATTTTTTAATTGAATTAATTTTTTATTAAATTTATATATAAAATAATTAATCATAGACTAATAAGTAATACTTAAAAAATTGAAATATATTTAACAATTAAAGTGACTCATAAAATTAATATATATATATATTTTTTAAAAAAAGAAAAGAAAAGAAAAGAGAGGAAATATAAATGAGTACAGTCGGTCCCCGCCCACTGGACTGTGTAATAATAAATACAAGCTCCCGAAGCAGGTTTAAAGGCGAGGCTTCTCCATTAAACAGAAAAGGGTGTGCTCCTCTGCGTTCTGTTCTATTTTGTTTTTTCAATCATCAATTATTATCAATGCACCAATTATTTCTTTAATTTCCGCAATCTCCCAAATTACCTAATCCACTTTTATGTTCAGCACATAAAATTTTATCAGTTTCAAATACTTTTTTAGTATTATAAAATAATATTTTCAGTTATATTATATATATATATTTTAATACTTTTTAAAATGATCAGTGAGAAGAAAAAGAAATAATTTGACATAATATGCAATGATAATTAAATAAAATTTAATCTTAATTTTCAATTCTTCAATTTTTTTTTATTTTTTATAAATATAAGAACTTTTATTAATAAATGTCCAGAAAAAACTTTGCATGGCTCATCCCACTATCAGCATACCTTCCCAAAACATCCATCCTAAGATAAACTATGCTAACTGAAAGAATTTGGATAATAAAGTACATCAACATTATAAAACGAACAAATGAGATACAAAGAGTTGATTTTTTTTTTTAATGGGCATTTTTCATTTTTAAGATATTGAAGATTTTTTTCTTATAATTAGGATTCAAATTCAAAATTTTATAATATTGAAACGACTCTAGCATCGTTAAATTAAAACTCATTGATACAATAAGAGTTTTTTTAATAAATAATAAAAAAAATTAAATTAATTAATGACATTGATATAAATAAAAATAATAAATAAAAAAACAAACATAGATATTTTCTCTCTCTTCAGCCACTCTCTCCCTCCTCTCTTTTCCTAAATTAGATCATCAAATTCTCTCCATCTCTTTCTATTCTTATATATTTACAAATTACCTAAACTCTCTTCCTCTCCTTTCCCCTCACTCTCTCTAAACTATCTCATTCCATTTATGAGCCCAAATATCTCACACAAACAAAAGTCAAACTAAACAGAGAAACACATATATTGCCACAATCTCTCTCAATACTCACAAACAATATCATACTGTAATTGGAATGAGCAGAGATATAGCAAGTAGGAGTGTGAGGGCTCACTTCTCAAGTCCCTAAATCAAAGATATGGTTTTGATATAACATAAAGTTATTTCATATGTAATTTGAAGATCGTAGATTTGAGCCATAAAAATAACATGTGACATCAATTCTCTAAATTTTATAAGTATGAAATGTTTCGTGTACTGGATCACTTTTTATTAATTTTCTACTCCAAGATCTGTCATCTTTCTTTTAGATCAATCATCTAGTTCAATATCTATTCTAACAAGGTTTTGCATATATGCTAGTTGAAGATCAACCATCTTCCCCAAGACCAATGATTTACAGGTGCATGCAACGCGAAGGAACAAACGCAGAGAGAAAAGACTATTAATTGTGTTACGGTTGATGATCTGCTGGTTGCCCAAGGTTAGGGTTTGAGATGAACCCAAATCCTCAGCAAAAGTACAAGAAATTGAGGAGTTTTAGAATAAGTTTTTCCTCAAAACAATGGATTAAAATAAAAAAAAACAAAATCGCATGCATGCTTCTATTGGATAACTCTTTTGTTAAATAAAGAATTTTCTTAATATTTTTTATTATAATTAAATGATATCATCATCAAAGTTTTAAACAAATATAGTATTTTTAAAATTAAAAAAAATTATAATTAATTTTAATTGAAATATGAATTAAAGGGGTAATAATTTTAAAACTTAATAAAAAATAGTATTTAATTGAAGTTAAATTGCAAGGGTGCCACGTCTCATAGGATGCAGGAAAATGGAAAGAAAACGGATGCAGGAAACAGAATAAAACTTGTTTCCCAGAGACGCGCAGTTCCATCGGGGCCCAATTACCAAGAGAAAGACCACTTGGGGACGAAAATATTCAGATCCCAACCATTACCACAATCCAACGGCGGCGAATACGAGTAAAAAAAAAAAAACCTAAAAATCGGACGGGCAAAAATCAATCGAAAGTGAGGCGCATGAAAGCAACACGTACCCTCACCTTTGTCAGCCAACCAATCACATCCCTAAGGAGTACATACGCCCAACACAGGCACAGAGAGAGGAGTCGAGAAATTGATAGAAAGAGAGAGAGAGACCACTTGCTCCTTCTCCTCCGCCTTCTTCCTCTTCTTCTTCTTCTTCTTCTTCTTCTTCTTCTCTCCTCCCAACACATCTGGATTATTTTTTTTCTTTTTAAAGCCGTTCATATTGGTATTCAGTAGTTGAGAGTTGAGCTTGAGCGTATTCACTGTTAGATTTGTTCAGATTCAGATAAAGACAGGACATTTGGTACGTTTCACCGACACCTGTACGTCTTGCATGACAGAGAGAGAAGGTCATGGAAGAGCAGAGAGAGAGAGAGAGAGAGAGAGAGAGGGTTCTTGACTTTCTGGTGGCTACAGTCTTTCTTGGTCCCATTAAAACCCTAAATCGTCATTAAAGCCTTTCAGTCTTACAGGATAAGGAGTGTGAACCGTAGATTTATGGTAACTTTCCTTAAATGGGTCTCACTGTATTCTCAGATCTGACTTCCATTCTTTTGTACATTTTATGCTTCTTTTTCCTTTCTTCTCTATTTTTCCATTTCTGGGTAGCTTGTCTTTATATTATTTACTTTGCTACCGATGATCTCCTCTCATCTTTACTTTGATACCTATCTCCTTTCATCAACTTCTGGGACATAGAAATTGACAGAAGAGAGTGAGCACACAGAGGCATTTGTATAAATCTATACCTTTGCTTTTGTGTGCTCACTTCTCTTTCTGTCAGCTTCCAGCGCCGGAATTTGATCTCTCTCAGGTCATTTAAATTCCTGGCCTGTTTTTGTTCCAGATTGATACCTCTCTTGTTTTCTTTTTCGTCATCGGTTTTCAAAGAGCTTTTTCGCTTCCAAGAGGACGAAGATGGGATATGAAGGTTGAGCAAACAGAGAAAAAATGGTGCCAACTATTAATTATTACCAAAAAGGGAATATGTATTTGCCTTTCTTTGAATTTATTTAAGTTTATGCATTAAATTATATATTTAATAGCTTCAAAAGCGTGGCTTTTGATGGTGTTTGCTTAAGAGGTAGTCGAGATTACTGTGCAGATTTAGCGGCAAAACAATGAATATAGCATGGGGAAGGGAGATGATTCACGTTATCTAAGTTTATAGCATGGTCCTCACTTGCAAAACCTTCTCTCCATTTTTTTGGCTTCTTACTCTTATCGTTATCATCTCTGCATAATATGCATTCTATTTTTTTTTATTCCTGCGCATGGTTTTATGTACCAAGTTCGAGATTTGCTTCTGATTGGACTTTGTATTCACCTGAATCTACTACTACCTTCAAAACTTTCAATAGAAAAATGGGTTTTCCTTTTTATGGTTCAAAAAACCCTATCTTAATTACCTGGAATAGGGTTGCTTGTGTTGCTATTGCACAAGGGATATCTTGTGGCTCCTTTTTGCTATGATTTTCGACATTATCTGGTCACTTTCACAGTAACTCAAGTGGGTTCTGAAAAGATTTTACTTCTTTTTCCAGATTTTCTGTATTGGTTGTTTCAAAGGAGTTGTTTCTTTTAGTGTATATGTGTGTGGATGATTGATCCGATGTGATGTTTTTGGGTGCATATGAGGGGGTGAAGGACTCTTTAGATTAGGTACAATAATGATGCTTCTTTCCTCATATGGGAAGTTTTCTGCAACTTTTTCGTATGTTCTGAGTTTTTGCTGATAGCTAGGTACTCGATTAAGAAAAGTCAACCTATTTGTCATGGGCGAAAGGTTCCCTAGAAGAAATCTAATCCAACAGGTCAGAAATTTAAGATATATTCGAGAAAACATTTTTTTCTTGCATTTATACATATATAACACTTGGTTCTATGTATTTCATGGATTTCCCTTGCATTTTCTCTCTTCTTTTGTTGGAATCTATATCTTATTCGTTTATTATTGGTTTACTGAGGACTTCATTCTTTCCTTCCGTCTATAACCTATCAAATCATCTCATTTTGTGATTATTGTGTCTCTTGGCAACTTATATTTCACATCGATGCTGTATTAGGCAAAAAAATATATCTAAAATTACATAAAGAATAAGTAGTTTTTCAAGAAATTACAGGCAATTAAAATTTCTCAGATTATAGGATCATCAATTGCATCCTTATTGGTCATTGTACTTGGTTTGAGCATTCAGTGGACAGCTTTGATCACATTCTTCCCTATGAAATTGTGATCTATACAACATCATCAGAAGTTCATGGAATAATTCTTATGGTTTATTCATTGACAAGAATACATGTAATATGATATTTCTTGCTCTATAGTATTTATTTTATGCAAACAAAAACCTATAATTGCATTGCAGATGTTAAATATATGAGCTGGATGCTCAAATGGTTTAGAAAGCAAATGTTTCCGTCCATGGAGTTTACAATAACACATTCTTTGCAAGGGACAAGGTATACATTTTCAATTTGCTTCAAGATGCACTTGTTTTCTTGTTCTTTGAAGGTGACATGGTACTGTATGTTTCTGGTAGTTCAGTCACTACTTTGTTGTTAGTTTAAGCACTAAATTCTGTGAAATAATATCTTTATTCCACTACTCTCTGTTGTTCTGTTACTTTATGATTTATTTAGTATTATTGTTTGAGCTGCTGCTGAGAAAAATACTTCCTTAAATATATTGTTAGAGACCATTAGAGATTGATTTTAAGTTAAATTTGACCTATTTGAGTCTTAAGAACTTCAAAATAACTAAACAACTTTTTTATATTACTTTTTTCCAATAGTATCTGAAATAGTACTTTTCTTAAAAAAAAAAAAAAGGTTAGAATCACAATTCCAAACATGCTATAGTTTCAATACAATTTGTTTATGGCATAAATTTTGTTATTTAAGCATAACACATAAATATCTTTGACCAATGCATAAGATAACCATATAGGTAAGTGAGAAATATATCTTTGCTTTATACATTCTCGTAGCAGTTTTCATAACATGTATACACAAATGTTACAAGTATATTAACAAGAAGGTATAGTTTTGACATGCCCTATGTTGATAACTTGTCAGATCAATTTCCTTCTTAATGGCCTATATTAGCTTTCTAACGTTTTTAAAATGCAAATAATATATTTTCTTATATTAGGACTAGAAATCTTATAAAATATAAACAATTGAATATTTACATAAATTGTATTTGTTTCATTCTTAATTTAATTTTGTAAGCTTAGAAACACAAAAAATAAAAATAAAAAAATAAAAGCTGGCTCATCATTTTGACACCAAAATAATTGGTATCAATACATAAAAAGCCTGAATTACTTATTGAAATAAAAAAAAAAGGCAAAAAAGATTGAATTGTCCAGGAATTGTGAATTCTAGTTCCTTCCATGTTAAAACAGTATTTAGAAATATTATAGCACTACTAAATTGTAATAATGAACATAATCTATCCTCATTTTTGCGCTTCCATGGTTGGGCATTTACCAAAAACTTCTTATTTTTTGTAAATAGTTTGGTAGAGACCAAAAAAAAAAAAAAAAGATGGTTTCACTGCCTTTTGCACCTTAACCATAAACAATATATAGTAATAATCATGAAATATATATATATATATATATATATATATATATATATATATATATATTTCAAATTCAAGCTATCTCAATCTTTTTCCATTTTCCCCCAGCAAACCTTGCTATGAATGGAAATAGAAATGTGCTACCTGCAGTGTGCTTATATTTCAAACCTCTCAAACATATACGACATGAAAATTTTATACAGCATAACAATCCTTTGTTCAAAAAGGTAGTACTTTGGAAGGTGGAGTCAAGCAGGTTGATCCCCAACGAAAAGTGAAATCCCAAGTTCAATCCACCTTGGAAGCAAGCCTTAATCGAGTTGGGTCAGGGCAATCGAAAAAATATTTTTGTCAAGTTCAATATTTTTTGGTCGGATCAACAAGTCTCTATTATCAAGTACATAGTAGTTGATTATTTGGCAGCCATGACACATCTTATGATACAACCACAATATATCATTTGTAGTATCTAGAGGAAAAAGTAAAAATACCACCTTTTACTATAATCTATGTTAGAGGTAAGCCTATTTATAGAAGTTTCCATGGTATTTTTCCTTATTAAATCATGCTCATTTTATTTGCATAGAGTTATTTACTCAGTGGGAGACAATGCAATTTGCATTTGTATTTGTAGTCATCCATAATTTATCAGTGTAGTAGCAGTGTGGTGCCTTTAAAATGCAAATTTCAGAAGAAATTACAACAGTGGAATATTTATGACACATCATTAAATTGTCTGAGAAATTGAATGGTTTTGTTCAATTCTTGAGTTAACCCAAAACTATGCATCATTTATTTAAAAATCTATCGTAGTAAACCTATTCAATCTATCAAAATTTTCCTTTTTTTCTTTACTTTTATGATTTAAAAAAAGCATTGTTGGTATTCAATTGTGCTCAAATTCTTTAAATTTTGAGTTTTTGTATGTAACAAAAAGCATTTTGAGACACAATGACAATATTTTATTATGGAGGCATTTGTGCAACTAGATCAAGCACTATTTTTTTTTATAAGAAAAAATTATTTTATTAAAATTATAATCCATGAAAAACTTAGCATGGGAACATTCATACTGCCCCATGCCAGTCCCATTACACCCGAATCTAGGATGCATCATGCTAAAAGAAAACCTTGGAGATGAACAAAATACAACCGAGACTAAACATTGAACACCAAGGACCAAATAGCTCTTAGAAGGCAGCTCTTAGAATCAAGCACTATATACCTGAATTAAACTTGATATAAACCTGATTAGGTGATTTCACTTACCTACTTGATTAGAAAGAACACTTGATAAGATCAAAAGAAGGAGAGTTGATGTGTGATTATTGCTTTCATCAAGAGAGAAGAGAGTGGATTGTGGTAAGGGGGTTAATATAATTAGGCATAATAAGAGTAGAAAGCTATGTGGAATATTACTAAGAATTTGTATTAGATAATATTTGACAGGGTATACACTAGGTTTCAAGAAATTTTGCTATTCATTATAAGCAGAATGAACTATGGGAAAAGGGAGAATATTGGTCTAATTAATTTTTGATGAACATGTTCATGATGAATAATGTGAACAATGCTCCTTTAACTTTCTTCGAAATCAAAAAGAAAATCAATTCATTTTTTTTTCACATTGATTAAATAGCTAGAATGTACTTTGATGTTTGAACATAGGTGTATGAACAGTTAGATATCTGAACCCAAGGTATATGGTTCAATTCCATGATATCTAAACCCAAGGTATATGGTTCAATTCCATGATTACCTGAACCAAACAGGCACTCACTAGGCAATTTCCTATTTGTGTGAGATTACAGATTTCCATTGCTTATGGTATGGTTTTTTT
The DNA here is from genome assembly GCF_030052815.1 of Hevea brasiliensis. Lineage (NCBI taxonomy): Eukaryota > Viridiplantae > Streptophyta > Magnoliopsida > Malpighiales > Euphorbiaceae > Hevea > Hevea brasiliensis. Next base: position 1,166,636 of record NC_079503.1, on the reverse strand, counting down.
TTATTGTTATTATTTTTCTTTATTGTTAGGTTTATACATGTCTAATATAGCTGAGTGATGGAAAAAGATCTACATGGCAGACCCTAACTAATTTGAGATTAAGGCTTTAGTGTGTTTTTTTTTTTTTTTTTTTTTTTTTAAGGTTTGTACATAGTTTTTAAAAATAAGGGAGACATAAAGAGTTGCTCAAACTATAGGGAAATTAAACTCATGAGTTATATTATGAAGTTGTGGGAGAGAGTTGTGGAGCATCGACTACGTCATGATACTTCTATCTCTCAATCAATTTGGTTTCATGTCCGATCGTTCAACTATGAAAGCGATCTTTCTCATTAGAAGCTTGATGGAGAAATATAGAGATATGAAGAAAGATCTACATATGGTTTTTATTGATTTGGAGAAGGCTTATGATAGTGTTCCAAGAGATGTCTTATGGAATGTGTTAGAACAAAAGAGGGTATCTATTAGGTACATACAAGTGTTGAAAGATATGTATGAAGGAGCAACTACTATTGTGCATACAGTGGGAGGGGACACAAGAGATTTTCCGATCTCAATTGGATTACTCAAAGAATGAGCCATAAGTCCTTACTTTTTTACATTAGTTTTAGATGAATTGACAAAACATATACAAGAGAGTATTCCTTGGTGCATGATGTTTGCGGATGATATTGTTTTGATAGATGAGACACGAGAAGGAGTCAATAGAAAGCTAGAGCTTTGGAGAAGTATTCTAGAGTCAAAGGGTTTTAAGTTAAGTAGAACGAAGACAGAATACATACATTGCAAGTTCAGTGAAGGCCAAACGGATGATAGGGAAGGAGTTAGTTTGAATGGAGTTGTACTGTTCTAAAGTAATCACTTTAAATATCTAGGCTCAGTCCTTCAATTAGATGAGGGATGTGAGAAGGATGTTAGTCATAGGATTAAAGCCAGATGATTGAAGTGGAGACATGTCACGGGAGTTTTATGTGATCATAAGATTCTCAATAAGTTGAAAGGAAAATTTTACCATACAGCCATACGACCGACTATGTTATATGGTAGTGAGTGTTGGGCACTGAAAGAGTCGTATGCATCTAAGATAAGAGTTATAGAGATGAGAATGTTAAGGTGGATTAGTGGCCATACTAGACTAGATAAAGTCCGTAATGAGAGTATTAGAGAAAAGGTAGGAGTGGTGCCAATTGAAGATAAGTTGAGAGAAGGAAAATTGAGGTGGTTTGGTCATGTGAAGCTTAGACATACGGAGGCTCCAGTTAAACAAGTAGAGCACATTAGGTTAGAGGATAGAAAGAAAAAAAGGGGTAGACCTAAATTGACTTGGAGGAGAATAGTACAACATGACCTAGAAGCATTACATATTTCTGAGGATTTAACCCAAAATCGTTTAGAGTGGAAAAAACGAATCTATATAGCCGACCCCAAATTTTTAGGATAAAGGCTTAGTTGAGTTAAGGTTTGTACATAGTTTGATCTTTTCAAGTAGATTCATGAGTTTATTCTTGAACAATCAGTTGATGCATAAGTCCTATAACAGTGTTACCACATATTTCAAGCAATGATTAGATTACTATCTGTTGATGAAATAGGTATTACCACTCTTCAATCCATAGTGGGGTTTTGATGTCACCATCTTCAGGAACAGTTTCTGTCCAACACAGTAGACAGACAATTTTACATTGCGATAGTGTCTAGTTGAGAAGGAGTCAATTCCAATAACGCCCAAACATCAAGTGAATCAAGTGATGAGGTAGAACTTCAGGGTAATTAATTTCAGAGATGAATTCTTTTTTTCTTTTTCTTTGTTTCCAAGAGGTAAATCATCAGAGATGAATCCTTTTGCTAAGCATAACTCCGTCGTATTAATCACCAAAACTGCACTGATATTCTAAACTAGGGGTTGTTAGAGACTAGTGAAGCCTAGTTGTAAATTCACGGTCAAGTTTGCATATGATTAATTCATAAAATTGTCTAGGGTTCATGGCACCAAAAATGATTCCCTTCTAGTAGAAAATTTCAACATCAAACACAAAATATGCAAATCACATCACACACCAGCAGCAGCATAAACCACAAAAAGCAGCAATTCAATTACCTTTGATGCCGCAATAGATTACTGACAGAGGAAATATTTGTGCAGAAGCGATCATTCACTGCTTGGACCTCAGCTTCAAAGATCTTACACAGGGCAAGTCAGGGAAAAGATGAGAACGTAGGAATAATTTCTGGTAATTCAGTACATGAAGAAGAAATTAGTGAGTATATACCTGATGCTTGCAAAGTATGTCTATTGAATCCTAATCTCTACCCAGCCCAAACCTTTAGGCTGTAGGTGATGAAAATTTTCAGTTGGATTGGATAAGAGAGAACAAGGGACAAAAGCGGTAATGGCGGGAAAGTAATAAAAACCCGTACACATTCTTGGCTGGTGGCTCTTCAACTATCACTTTCTTAAATATATTAATTAGAAGATATTAAAATAATTAAATATATTTTAATTATGAAGCCGTTAATCACTGTTCATGTAAAATATATCCTTTTTGTTAAATTGGATTACTTTTTTGATTGCTGAAGAACGAATGTAGAAATTGGATTGGCAGATATAGAGTAATAATAGATTAGACAAGGTCGAGGTGCTTGGCTTACTCCCGGGTGCGAAACGTGGAAATTAATTATGAAAAAGATGTTAATGAAAATGAAACTCTAGATAAATGTTTAGCTGCAGTGCTTGCTCGAGTCTAATCCCTATCAAATCCCATAGGTTTGCCAATTGTCAAAATGTTTCTGTTGAGTGCATTATTTTCCCCGTCAAAGTACTGTTCAGGACTTGTTAAAAATATATATATATATATATATACCGCACAGGACTTGAGTGAATTGCATGACAACAATTTTCATCAGCAAATCTTTTTCAATATAATTCATTTTCATCAACTAATTGGCAGGCAACTGGCAGATTACTCATTCAATTCTCATAATTCATATGCTTATGAATGTTTTCACTAGTAATTTCTAATTTGACATTCTTGTGCCATTTCATTTCAGAGAATCCAAACTTGCAACCTACTTCTACATTAAAATAATGGCAGATAACCAGCCCGGCAGGTGCCCGGCAGAAACAGAAGGGCGCTCAGTAGATTACACAAAGGTTGGCCGAACTAAGGTATTTTCTTGGGGCCAATTTTAGCTAATACTATGACAAAAAATATGCTAATAACCTTGTTCTATCCCAATCTGCACTTCTTTAGTTGGTCAACATCTTCAGTCACGTCATGCCTTGATAATGCTGCAAGCACCTCACACACTTTTTGAAAGGACACCAGCAGCAAACAGAAGATTCCTCCGAGAAAACTGATACCAGAGTAACATGCAAACATTATATACCACCAGACAACATATTAAAGGACTGGGAAGGATATCAAGTAAAAGAATTTGAGTGTTTGGGAAATTACCCTTAATGTATACACTGGTGTCGATTTTGTTGGCAGAGTTTTCAATGACCTCAATCTGTTTGCGCTTCCACTTTTGCTGATTGAATGAAATATATTTCAGTAAATATCCCCACCAAGCACCACCCAAAAAAAGTGGAAAGAATCCATAAAAGGAAAAAAAGAAAGAAAAAAAACACCTCACCTTTCTTCTGTCATTGTTACTTTTGCGCTTGTGGTTACATCCCATAATTTCACAGTACAATCAGCAGAGCCAGATGCAAGCATTGAACCTTCACAACTGGCAGGAGTAGAAAGAATTGTTAGAAATTATCAGTAATCCAGCTATCAATAATTAGAACAACTGTTCACACAGATAACAAGTTCTCTCAGCATTCATAAGCAACAAAGGATTTTCACCTGAAAGCTAGTGTCCACACACATGAATTGTGGCCCATCAAAGGCAAAACACAGCGGCCACTTGAAAGGTCCCACATCATAATCGTGCCATCTTCATCGGCAGATGCCATATACCTGCCATCAGGTGACATTGCAAGTGATAAAATCATACTCCTATGACCAATGAAAATCCTGACACACTCCCCACTCTGTACATCCCAGAGTCGAACTGTTTTGTCACTTGAGCCCGTCGCAATATAGTTGCAGTTGGCATGCCATTGTACACACTGAAATAAATCATATAATTCAATGTCAATGATTTTTCAGAACTAGAAAACACAGTAATAAATCTTTGCTCATCTCATAACATATATAAAGCCAATCATAATATACAAGAACAGAATTCTCCATTCTTGTTAGAATAGTCCATTAAATCTAATAAAAATCTGTTGCAACATCCGGCTGATGTCCTTGACAACCTTTACAGCATAGCATATGGCAACAAATATGCCTGAAAATAACGGACATCACACAAGGAGATGGTGAGGAATTGGATAAAATGGGTAAGGTAATTAACAAAATCAGTCTTCCAGGTCACATCATCAGGCAACAGAGTTGACAGGGCTGAAAATGAGACAAGCTTTTACATAAACAACACGTGTTTTTCATTTTTTTTCAGATGTAAACTTATCCTATATCATATTACCAAGTGTTTTGCAACAGGCCACCTTTTACGTTGGTAAATTGCTGTCGTCTAAGACAATTGAAATGACATACAAATGCAGTTTATTAGACTGAAGCCATTACAATAGCAGATGAGACGGAGGAAAAAGAAGGGTCCTCAACAGAAGCATCCTATGCTGGAAATAAATGGTTAATCGCTGAAACTAGATCATCTACATCTGATAACATAATAACATCCAACTTAGATAACAATAGCCCTGTTCCAAGGACCACTATACAATTAATAAGTTTTGTTCTCTTATACACAAGTCAAATGAGCTGCCCCCACTTCCAACCACAACCTAAGTTTTCTCAACAATATTATTAATTACTATTAAAACAAAAAAAGTATGACTTGATTTTGCTTAGAGATTCAGAATGAGAAAAAAAATATTTATAAAAGCAGTTGCAGAGAGAGAGTAAAAGAAATTACTCACATCAACATCAGACAAGTGACCTGCCATTATTCTTAAAGGCTGTATTCTATCCATGGACCAAATCCTTGCTGTTCGATCATGAGAAGCACTGGCAAAATAATGTCCTACAGGACTAAACTGCACCAGTAGATAAAGTAGAAAGCATGAGAAGCATGACTTTACCACCCTGTTATACTCTCCTCAAGTTCAAATATTAGATAAGTACAAGGGATATATTAAACAGTAGAATAAAAATAAATATGAAATCCGTACCTGAACATCCCATACTGGATAATTATGACCCTTGTAGCAAACAAGATTTGCATTTAGTTTTGTGCTCCATAATCGAACTGCAGAAGAGAAGATTTTTAGAGCAGACCATAAGATGTAACAAGATACAATTAAAATGAAGGCAAAGACCCACACAGTTGGAGAGAATGGTGATATCAATAGGATAACATACTCGTTGTGTCTGCTGAAGAGGAAAGAACAAAATCCCCGAGAGGACTAAATGTGGCTGAATAAACAGGCCCTGAATGACCCTGAAATAACGAGTAGGATCTTTTGACACCATTTGGCCCTAGGACATGTTCACTTGGAGCGGTATCATTTTCACCCTGCAAAACAGCTGACAACAAGACTGTGTAACACCAAATCTTCTTTTAAATGTCAGTCATTGCATGACATAAATTAACATATAAGCACATAAAACCATATCATAAGAGAGGTAATAATTTCCATTAAGCAAAAGCATCTTGCAATTGTGGCACAAATTATTTAAGACCCAGGATATTTGAAGCTCTAAGGTTAGGTTTGAACTAAGAATGAAAAATGATGATTCAACAAAGTTATTTTTCAGATTATAGGAGAGTTTTAGAATAAATAACAAAAAATGCAGAGAGATATCATAATTTTCTTAACCAGAAACCCTTGATTACGGCCTGCTATGGTTCTCAAAAGAACATATTTATGCATCTCCTATATTGTAATTTGGCCGTTTAACATGTCAATAATTAATAAGATAAAAGTTCTTAAACTGGTAAACAATACATAAAATACACACACAATGTTGCCATTCACTATATGCAGGCAAATGCTTCACTAATAATATAGCAACCAAGTAAAGAAAATTTTACCCACATTGCATGTTTATACTCACAACAGTACGTGCCAATGAAAGAAATAACGAATTATTACAAAAATTATCTCCTATTTCTATAGACTTACAATTGCCAGATTGTTGCCCAAGTTTAGCCATATCCCAAACCTGAGAAAGCACAGTTCAAAATTACCAATTAGAATGGCAAACATGATATATATTGGGCTAAGTTATGCGCTAGGGAAAAACCTTCAAGGAGGAGTCTGAGAATCCACCAGCAACCAAAGATCCATCATGGGATATTGAAGAACAGTTCAAACTGGGGAAATTCAGTAAAAATAATAAGCGAGTGAAAACAAATCAAGAGTCAATCAAAACCTTATAAAAAAAGGGTCATTGAACAATAAGTATTACCCATTGTGAGTGTTTATAAATGTATAAAAGCTAGCAGATGGCAGTGACGCACTACTCAACTGTACACGGTTTCTCAAGTCTTCAACGATAGACTGTTCCACCTCTGTTGGGCTGAAGAATCATTAAAATGTTAATTAGAAGAATGCTTTAGCATTATCAGTTTCATTTTCTTGTCATTCCTGGACCAAGGAATTGTGCAAGGGCCTCACCGTGGAAAACATTGCAAAAATCATATTTATGTAGATTGTAGAGAATGAACCATGACTAAGTTCAGATTACATACAATCCAAAAATTACAAGACATAGCACAATTGATAAACTACAGCCATCAAGCAAGCAAGAAAAAAGAAAACAGAAATGAATGACATCAAAGAGTCAATATGAAACACCAGCAAAAATTCACTGATCATCTAATTAAATCTTAGTTGAATCTAAGGTAATTTAATGGTCATGAGAACAAGCATTCATGCATTGTGTAAGTGAGGTGGGCGGGAATTTTGCTAATGTTCTGTTTTCAGGACAGTTCAGAAAAACCATAAAAGAAATGCCTCCAACCAACAAATATACTTTTTTATTTTTACAATATAGTATGCTGCAAATTATTAGATAATAGCTACAATCTATCTCCTATTTCCTGTATTTAATCACTGCAAAATATATTTTTTCCTCGCATGTGGTACGAACATCACGTTGCTACATCTTTTTGCTGGATCCTAACACCAAATGCATACCATCTAGCTCCACAAGAAAACAAAACTATAGGTAACAGCCATAATGTATATTTTATATGGAAAGAGAAATAAGATTCTAGAAAATACATTACTGGCAAGGGAAGTTCTGATTTGACTCGTGGTGCCATTGATCCAGTATTAGTCTCAGGACGCACAACTTTTGCAGTTGCACTAGCAGCTTTGTCCTTTTTCAACTTTTTAACAGATGCACCTTGTTTTCCACCTTCTATTGATCTTCTCTGAACAAGAAACAGATAGCACCACAGCACAACATGAACCATAAACAGAATCAAAATTGCAGCTGTATGACAGTAATCTTATAATCCACATAGTTCTAGAAGATATTTGAAAAACACACAAATTATTAACACTAGTACATGCTCTACAAGCAGGCAAGGAAAAGATATAGTGATTTATGAGCATATGTACCTTGGTTTCATCCAGGTCACCCTCTTTGGCTTCTCCTTCAGTCTTTTCAGAATCTGAGAGCAAAGCCCCTGCGTTCTCTAAGCGCTCCTCCAAAGAATCTTCAAGCAGCTACAACAATTATATGATTAAAGCTCATAACCAACAACTATATGGGAAAAAAGAAAAGAGGAGAAGCAACAATAGAAAGTGTAGCAATGATAAACCTAACTTAAGCAAGCATCACATTCTTGAGAGAAGTCCCATCAATTGGGCAGTATTTTCAGCAATTCAAAGAAACTCAATTACGAGCTCGGAACCAAAATGCAAATAAGAACACATCATTCAAACTTTTAAGCTTTCATTCTTTTCGAGTAGCAAAATCAGATGATCCTTATCTTTTTAAAAAAAGAACAAGCTATATAAATGCCAAGCAAACAACACCCAATTTGTCATTTGCCCATTCAATATGCAGAAATAAGAAATTAGAAGAACCTCAAAAGCTTCATTTACTCACCCCCCAATGTATTTCTTTCTTATTTATCTGATTAGCTGCATCCTGGCTGCTTCCAATTAATGTTACAACCTCAGCATCATCTGAAATCAAGCTGGGCTGTCCAGGAGATACTGCCAGCAAATGAGAACATGAATTATATGCGAGTTTCGCACATCCTGTTTTGAATAATCACTACATGCAACGAAATGGGAAGTAAACAGATGTACCTTGGAAATTAATATGATCATTAACAATCCCAAGCATCATAGTAGATTTTGTATTGCGTAGATACTGCATCAGAAGCTCATTGGAGTACTGGCAATTTGATTGACAGCCAGCTTTTCAGTAATTTGCATGAATTGGTGAATAGATTTCAATCATGCTAATTTACTAATCAACAACCATTTATTTTTAGCTGAACAATCTATGTAAACAAAAGGCAATGATTCAAAGTAAACATGCCTGCAGGGTTCAGTGAGAAACTAAAAGCATTGGATTTGAACCATGAAGCACAAACAGCTAAGGGTGTGCGATTTCAGTTTGGATTCGAAGTTTGTCTAGGAACAAGAACCGATCCGAAATTTCAATATGGTTCCAATTCAATTCTTCGATGCTTCAGTTCCGATTTAGTTTGGTTCTCAATACTTCAGTTCCAATAGGGTTCAGTTCTTGAAAAGATTTTATACAATTGTTGTCATGGAAAGTCATAATTGAATTACCATTTAAAATTTAAAGTTGGTTGTTAATATACATTATATCATATAATATACCTTTTAGCTACTTCTTAATTATATGATCTTTAATTATGAAACACATATATAATTAAAGATTAAGCATATCATACAATACATTAATACACTTATACTTATGAATTATAAGATGAATAATGTATTTACTAAAATTACTAAGAAAAGATAAAGAAATGAAAAATAATATAATACTGTATATAGTCCATAATTATATATATATATATATATATATATATATATATATATATATTACAATTTATTGCATATAAATATAAGTATATAATATATCTACAAAATCATAGGAAAAACATATGTATAAAATTGATTTTTGGTTTAGTTTTAGTTCGCTACGGGTTTGGTACAGTTCTGGTTTAGTTCTTAGTGCAATATAAGAACCAAACCAAAATAGTAAAATAAGTTCAATTCAGCACAACTGTTTAGTTCAAGATCCCTAATAACTATGCACACCCATATTAACAGCACTAGCATTTATCTCAATTCACCTTGAGACTGCCCATGGTAACTCGCCCCAGCAGAATCTCAATGCAACCAAACGTATTCAAGTATGATAAACCAAGTATACCAGAAACATGAGTCATCAACTCATATCGTAATTGGATATATTTCAAAATAAACTAAGAGAAACTGAGGTATTACCTGACATATCTTTATGTTGACTTTGCTCTGCCTAAGAGTATGAGCAAATTCCATTTCCTAAAGAATAAGAACACGAGTTTATTTCTTTTTAATGGAAGTGATTTATTCAAAATAAAAATGAAAATGCAAAACAATACTTCAGAATTGTATCAACCTCCAAATGTGAGGGAGAAAGAACTCCTTCCAACTTTTGAAGGTCACGTAAGTGCATCATTTCGTGATCTTCACGAAAGCTGTTGAAAAATGTTCTAGCTGGGAAGACAAACCAAAATAGCATAAGATAACATGCCATAATTATTATACTGATGTGCCACTTCAAAATATGCAATTTCAAGACACGGGAAGGATACATTACCCTCTTGCATATGCCCTTTTGCTACCAGATCCATATAACAATGTACAAATACTGGATAAAGCACACGAAGCAATTCAGGCTGCATAATTCAAAGACAATCAATGTCACAATAAAACAGAAGTATGTGGCAAAATGAGCAATTACCAAGTAAGTAAATAACTCAACAAACTAGGTACCTTGTACAAATCAAGTGAACTATGGGTCCATGACCTTAGTTTACTATATTCATCATTGTATCGTGCTGGAGTATCCTCTGACCTAGAGAAAAAAAAAAATAGAAAAAAAAAAAAAGTTAAACCATCCATTGAAGAGCATAATTAGCCCATGAATAAACTCATAAAAGTAACCCATTTGAGAATCTAGCAGAAAGAATTCTCCTAATTCAGCATTTACACCTACAAACTCCGCTCGTAAGTTAGCTCTTCAAACTTTTGCATTATAACAGCTCAAGGAATTGAAAATCAGGAGCTTTTTACACATAAAAAATTTGTTTGCATCTATTGGCATTCTCCACTTTAGCATGTGAATCATAAACGTTTAAGAAGTACTGTTTATGAAATTTTAAATGACTTGTTATGGTTTTGGACCTTCAACAAGAGCAGCATGTTCTCTCTACCTCCTAAAATCTCCCCCAAAAAAGAATACTACTATCCAGTTGAGCAAAATAGACATGAAAAGACACAAAACAGAGAAAGAGAAAGAGAGAGAGTTACTGAGAAAGGGAGAGGAGGAGAAGGGAGAGATCGGGATCGGAATGGATGTCGACGGAATTGGCATTGGAGTTGTGCTGAACTTCATCTTGGAAAGCGAGCTCTGCTTGCTTAAAACCTTTCTTCTTCAAATAAGTCTCCACGAATTTCACAACTTGCTCTTCGTCCATCCTCTTCTTCTTCTTCAACTGATAACAAACCTCTTTTTTCTTCTTCCTCTTTCACTTCCACTTCCACAAAGTTCGTTATACTTTTAGGGCTTCGCTTCTCGGACTAGAAATTATTGTCAAGAAGAACAATCCGGTTATTTCATATTTGCTTTTAAGCCCATACGACGATTCACTGTTTCGGGCTCAAGTCCATTAGGATTTGGGCCGTAGTACTAATGATTACTAGTAGGGCCGGCCACGGTCCAGTTCCCTTTCCGGCCGAAATCCAATTAGCGGTTCTGATTCTAAGGCCTAGGGACCTAACACCAAGTTTAAGGGTCTCTTAGGAAAAACGTTGATTTTGGATCTAAATCATATTGGCGGGTTTCGATTTAATTTAAGTTTAATTTCAGTCGATATAAATTTAATCAATTTTAGTTTAATTCTAATACCACTTTTAAAGTCGATGGTTAATCGTCTGCATTTTGGTTGGATTGAATAAATTTTTTAAAAAAATTAATAATAATATTTGCTTACATTATAAATTTCTATTGAGGGTTCTTTGGGTACAATCATAATTTTTTAAATTCAAGATCTGAAATCACCCATTAATATTCTCAATTTAACTCAATCAAATAAGAAATCATCCTTACTCCTTGAGTATAATATTTCTGGTGAGTACGCGTGGGCGGCCGGAATTGGTAAGTCTAATTTAGAGAAATTGACAAAGCCATTACGAGAGGCTTTGTTTGGTCAATCATTCCAAAAATGGCCACATGATATACCAATATAATGGGACCATGCTGTCGGCTACGATGTACATGGGTCAGTTTCAAGCAAGTTCAAGCTATTTTGTTAAATCAAATCAAAAAAAATTAAAATTAATTAAATCAAAATGAATAAATTAAATTATAAAATAATATATATTTAATTTTTATATTAAATAAATTTAATTTAATTTAAGTTTAAATTTTTATAATTTAACTCTTATTAAATTTTTTTAATATATATATATATATATTATTGTACATTAATTGAAATATAAAATTTTAATTTAAGATATATTATTTAATAATAATAAATACAAATAGAGAATAAAATAAAATTATTCATATGTTTCTCTTTTATATATACATATATATATATAATTTTTATTATCTCAACTCAAAATTTAAATTAAAAATTTAATTTATAATTATTTTTAAATTATAATTTAATATTTAAATATATAAAATCATTAATTTTGGTTTGGATTTACTGGAGTTTCAGGTTGATCGGTTTGGCGATGTATTCATACACCCCTATTGCCAGCTAATCAGTTTGTAAACAATAATATTGGAATTTGTTTCGTGAAAAATTATGATGTTTGGAGCAAAACATTTTTCATGAATATTATTTTTTATTATTTAATTATAATATTAAATTAATAATATATATTCGTATATTTTTATATTTTAATAAAATTATTAAAATTTAAAAAATAATTTTTCTATTAAAAAGATAAAATCATTTTTTATAAAAATAATTTAATTTTTATATTAATTATAAAATATTTTCTATTAAATTATTTTAAAAATATTTTTTATATATAAATTATTTTTCACAAAATAAAACAAATCTAAATTTTAATTTTATAGTCTTATTTAGACATTTCCTGTTTATGATAAAATTTTCATGGTTTTTTACTGTACAATGTTATTTTTACAATGGTAAAAATATATCCCATGAAATTAAAAAAATTAAAGATCATCAAACATGGACTATTTCTTCACAAATCACAAATATATTCTCTCGTATAATTTTGATATATTTAGAATATTTAAATATTTTAAAATAATTTCTGATAAAGTCACCGAATTGATTAATATTTTATTCTATATTCCAATGTTTATTTATTTAAAGTCAATTAAATGATTATTGAGATCATAATGAATGCGGTTAGAAACCCAAGCAGACATATCACATCACATAACATTGGCCTAGTGGGAGGCTGCCTCAACTGATGGAGAAAAACCTTAGCTTGCATCATGGGAATGAATTATTGAGACTCATGGGACCATCCCAGAAGTATTATAACCATAACGGTTTGAGGTAGTTATGGTCCGATTTGAACTTGAAATCAGATCAATTTAATTTAAATTCAAAACTAAATCAAAGTTAATTGAACGTGAATATTTAAATAGTATTAAAATTGATTAGCCGGTTCAATTATGGATTAAAAACAAAATTTTTTTTCTTAAAAAAAAATTAATTGTTAGATTTTTTAAAATTAGACCGGGTTGGAATTGAAATCTTGATTAAAACTTAAAACTGAGGGAACCCACAAGAGACAATTTTCTTTTTTTTTTTTTTTTTTTAATTTGCCCTTTTTCTCTTGTGTATATGGACAATGTTTTCTTCTCTAAATTTCGTTGTTTATTACGAGGTCAAAATTGTTAATTTATTTCATAGCCTCTATTAAAAAGATGCCAAGTTAGAATTATGATTATTCTTATTTATTAATTAAATATTTTATTATATAAAATTATATTTAATAAATTATAATATAATATAATATAATTATCATTAAATTTTTTTTATAATATAATATAATATAATTAATTATATAATATAATTAAAATTTAATATAATATAATACATATTAATACAAATTTTTTTTTTTTTTTACAAGAAACATGACTATGCCTTCCACCAGCATGTTTATGGGACCCAAAACTCAATTATTTGAGGGATGGGTGCCAAATCCTCACAGTTTTTAATACAAACCCTTTTCCAGAAATTGAGTAGCCATGTAAAGCCGCTAACTAAAACCACAATTGATTAGTTGTTTAAACTTTCAATTTATCATTTTTTTATTAATTATATTATATAATATAATAAATTATCAGAGTAAAAAGAAAATTTGTATATTTTGAAAGGTGTCATGCTTGTATGGATGGAGAAGGTATTATTGAATTTTCATGGTCTCAGGGTCCCATACTTGTCTGGGTGGTGGTGGTGGTTGATTAGCTAAGATGTAGACCGCTCCTCTATTAATTACCTTTTCTTTTTTAGCAAGAATCTGTGGGCAGCTAACCAAAAATTAGCAATGATGTCAATTAACAATAAAAAAAAAAAATCATCTTTACTCATGATTAAAATTTTGATATGATTTTATCTAGACTTTATCAACCATCTGCCATTAAAAAAAAAATCTATTGAAATTTTGTCAATTGATAAATATTAAAAATAAATTTAATGTATTATAAATATAAATTTCAATTTTTTTAATATATATATGGCATGAAAAGTTAATAATTGTGAGCTGCGCTTTGATTATTTTTAAGTATAAAATTCGTGCACTTCTTAGAAACCCATTTTAGGGCGGAAAAAATGGGGCAATTATGAATATGTGACTTAAAAGTTTTTAGTTGGTCACGTAATAAAAGAAAACAAAATAAAAATAAAATAAAATAAAATTATTAGTTGATGCTTAGGAGTCAAGTATGACTTCTGAGCAAAAGCAAGTTGCCATGGCTGAACGTTACACTCGCTAATTAATTGCATTAACAATTTTTTTATTATTTTTTCTTAATTATAAAAAATAAAATTCACTAAATATCATCTTTTGACATCATCAATTTAATTTAATTTTATTAAAAATAATCTATCATTAAATCAAATATGACATTCAATAACACGAATCATTGAATAACTTATCATTAGCTCTATTATATTTTTAAATGAGAAAAATATTTAATAATCATATTAATATGGAGAGTCAAACTAGAGTAAGATAAGTTTATCTCATCAAGTTAATTATCAAGCTTAGTAATTTTATTATTATCGTTGTTTTTATTATTATTAGAATTAGGCTAATATAAATTTGTTTTTTTTTTGTTTAAAAGTATGTTGGTTTTCATTTATGTATTTTTTTTATATATAATTAGTTTTTTAATATTTTTGTCTTAGACAATAATAAAATATTTACTAAAACCTGAATTGTAATATATTATTTAAGGAAAAGTAAAAAAAAAATATAATTTTACATTTTAACACATAATAAACTATATTTTAATTTTCAGCAACTTAATATTTCATATTTTTTTTATTTATAAATATAATATAAATTATTAATTATTATTAAATGATATTAAATAATATTAACATTGTAAATATATAAAACTGACGTGGTTACACATAATAGTTATATTAGCGATACATCAATAATTTTAAAATTGTAATATATTATTACGCGAATATAACGTCATTTATATGTTACTACATCACTAATACGTTAGTGTTATTTAATGATAAAATTAAAATTATATTTATTAATAAAAAATAAAAAATATAAATTAATAAATATTATATCAAAGACTCTTATGTTACAAAACTCAAAATCATAAAGAATTTTTTTAAATTCTTTTTCCTATTATTTATTTATTTTATTAGAGATTCATTGCCGTCTCAACTCTCTAGTCTAGCGCATTCCTTCTTGGGCGGCACCAATCCTAGAAAATATGTTGAAGCACAATTACTAAAAAAGAAAATACCCATAAAATCCAAGAAAACAATATTATTTTATTCATCACCAAAATTACTTTCTTTGTCATTCTTTCTAGTTTCTACCATATTATTTCATGACTGCCAAATGTTGAGATATGATTTGTGGATATTTAAGAGAAAATTATGATTATTATTAAATTTTAATTTAATGATATTAGAATTATTTTTAAAATTATAAATTAAAGGTAATTTATTTTATTTTTTTTTATATATTTTTAAAATATAAGAAATAAAAAAATGCCGAGTTTAAACATTCTCGTTTAAGGTTAATATTCTTTTTTTTTAATATTATGTTTTCATTAAGTAAAAAGAAAATATATATTTTTAAAATTATAAAATTCCAAAATTGAGTTATTAGCAATTCTTGATTTCCAAGTTTTGAGCAAGTTGCAAAACAGTCGTAAATGGGAAACAATCAAATGTCCAGAAACGTAGGACTGAAAAATCAAAATAGAATTCTGTTATAAATAAGAAAATATAAATTCTTATGAAGATTATTTCATTTATACACATGCAAGCACTTGCCCTCGCCATAAAATGGGCATTCTAACGTTGAGCACAACCCACCAAAAAATAAAGATGCCTTCCAAATTGGCTGTGCTGGTTCCCGTATTGTTGTTAAAATTTTTGGTGAGAATTTTTTTTAAAATAAATTATTTAAAAGTATTAATAATTTATTTAAATTAAATAATATTTTTAATAATATCTAAATTGATATATTAAATTTTTTTTTTCTAATTACATATCAATTAATGTATAGTTCTAACGGTAAAAAAAAAAAAAAAAAAAAAAGTGTTGTTCTTCATCGAAATTTTGAATGATTAGAGTGTCTTTTCTTAATTTGCGGCCTTTCCCCATAAATTTTAAAAAATATATATTGATTTTTTTCATTCCGTGTGCGGTGTGCCCCTTGCGGCTCTTCCAAGGTTTCCTGTAAGCAAAATACTAGGTGCTCCAATGTCTAGAGTACAGTTTTTTGCCTTCTCCTCTTCTATATCTGTTGCAATCCACACTTTCTTCTGACAATTCTTTTGAAACCTCGCATTAGTAATCAACCCATTTAATGGAATCCATTCAAATCAGTATATCAGCTGTTCTTTCCTGGATCCCTTTACACTGTTCATCTACTCCTGTAAATAGAGCCTCCCAGCTTCCAAATTGATGCAAGAATCGTTTTATTCTGATATTCCTGCATATTACCTTTTGAGTTGAAATTGAAGAAAGAAAGAAAGAAGAAATTTTTATTTTTATTTTTATTTTTTGAGTTATGGAAGAAAGACATGTTCTGTTTGACAAGTACGAGATGGGCAGGTTGTTGGGGAAGGGGACTTTTGCCAAGGTCTACTATGGCAAGAACATGGCAACTGGAGAAAGCGTAGCAATCAAAGTAATCAATAAAGATCAAGTCAAAAAGGAAGGGATGATGGAGCAGATCAAGCGAGAAATCTCCGTTATGCGACTAGTTCGACACCCAAATATAGTGGAGCTTAAAGAAGTGTTGGCTACAAAAACCAAGATCTTCTTTGTTATGGAGTATGTCCGCGGCGGCGAGCTCTTCGCTAAGGTAGCAAAAGGGAGGCTCAAAGAAGATGCCGCTCGCAAGTACTTTCAACAGCTAATCAGTGCGGTCGATTTCTGCCATAGCAGAGGCGTTTCTCACCGAGACTTGAAGCCAGAGAATCTGTTATTAGATGAAAATGGAGATCTCAAAATCTCTGATTTTGGGCTATCAGCCTTGCCGGAACAATTACTCAACGATGGGCTCCTCCATACGCAGTGCGGGACTCCAGCGTATGTGGCGCCGGAGGTTCTGAGAAAGAAGGGATACGACGGATCCAAAGCCGATATATGGTCATGTGGGGTAATCCTTTATGTTCTCCTGGCTGGATTCTTGCCATTTCAAGATGAGAATGTCATGAAGATGTATAGAAAAATTTTCAAAGCAGAATTTGAATGTCCGCCATGGTTTTCCACCGAAGCTAAGCGCTTGATTTCCAGACTTCTGGTTGCTGACCCAGAAAGAAGAATCACCATACCAGCGATAATGCGAGTTCCCTGGTTTCGAAAGGGATTTACAAGACCATTAGCTTTCTCCGTCAGAGAAATATCAAACCCAGATAAAACAGAAGAGGAAGACGAATCTTTATCTGCAGTGATGACTAAAGTTTCCTCCCCAAAATTCTTTAACGCTTTCGAGTTCATTTCCTCGATGTCTTCTGGGTTTGATTTGTCGAGTCTATTCGAGAACAAGAGGAAAACAGGGTCTATGTTCACCTCCAAATTCTCGGCAAATGCAATCATGAACAAGATTGAAGGGATTGCAAACGGGTTGAATTATAAGGTAGCAAAGGTCAAAGATTTCAAAATGAGATTGCAAAGCCCGTCGGAGGGAAGGAAAGGGCGGCTATCTGTCACAGCCGAGGTGTTCGAGGTAGCTCCAGAGGTCGCCGTCGTGGAATTTTCCAAGTCGGCCGGCGATACTTTGGAGTATGCCAAGTTCTGCGACGAAGATGTTAGGCCTGCATTGAAAGACATTGTCTGGACATGGCAAGGCGACACCGTTTGTAATAGCAACGCTGGCGGGGGAGACTCTGACAATCAAACGTCATTGTAGAAAGGTTTATACTAATTGTAATTATAATTAAAATTAGGGTTTTTACTTTTTATTTTTTTTCCCCTCAATTTGGCTTGACATTTTCCTTTTTGGGCCTGCGGAGTGAAGATAGGTTTTTGGTTTTTGACATGTGATCTGTAAATAAGCTGTGATTAGCAAGTTAATGTATGGATTTGGATACGAATACAATCATAAAATAACCATCCCATTGTATAAAAAATCCAATCAAGCTCTAGTGAGAAATAGATAGGATGAAATTATTATTTTAATTTATTATAAATTCAATATATTTGATATACATATGAGCTATATAAAAATTATATATTTAATAAATAAATTTTAAAAAAAATTATATATATAAATATAAAAATAAAATTTTTTAATATTTTAACTTTCCTTTTATTTATTATTTTAATATTTTAATTTTGATTTTTAATTAAAAAATGGGGCCCAAAAGTAGTTGAAACTTCAAAGGTCGGAAAACTCAGCAATCAGACTTTAATAGGGGAGAGTGAGACATTCAGAGATTCCAAACCAATGAAGCTGTGCCAAATGCAAAAGCTAGAATCCCCAAATGCCTCTATTTTCATCATTTTCTATCCGTGAATGGCGGTGCTTTTCAGTGACGCGTGTCTATCTATCAGCAAGCTTTTGAGCTTCACCGCACAACAAATAAAAACGCCTTTTTATAATAAAATTAAAAAAAATAATAAATCAAAACTTTAATAAAAGAATAAATCGAACGATCAAATCATATTTATATATAATGAGTCAAGGTCTTAAAATAAAAAGCTGTATTTTAGATTGTTAAATAATTTATTTAAATATTAAAAAAATTTTAACAAAACTCATTAAGTGAATAAAACAAATAAAAACGCGTTTTCTCTGCATCTTATTCACATTTTTAATGAAATTTAAATTAAATGTTATTTATGTGATTGGTGAGAAATTTGCACTAAGCTCATTTTGTTTATGAAACTAATTAAGTGTTTAATTTAATTAATCCATTATTTTAAAGATTTGGTAATTTTTTGAGGTTGCAAACATGATCGTGTTGGCTTTTTTAATGGACAAAAGTGTTTTGCTTAAAGAACTCAATGCATTATTTAATTATGGTGGGAAACCAGTTCATTTTGTTTGCATATGAAGGGTTGTAAACTTTACAAGATTAGTGAATTTTTTTTTTTTTAAGGAAAGATTAGTGAAGTTGGCAAAGATAATTTGCTTTAAAAATGTCTTAATTATAAATAAATAAATGGATAGAATAGATATATTTTTTACTTTAAAATAAATTACTATTTAATTTACATAATTTGCCATTGTTATTTATTAGGTATTTATGGTTTGAAAACTCAATTATTCAATCTCTAATTATGAAATTTTTTTCATTCAGTTGATTAAATCTCCATTAAATGATATAAAAAAATCTATTTTTCTTTTAGATAAGATTGCTTGGTGATACTACTCGCTCAAATTGAGTCAAATAGTCAGTACTCGATCAAAAAATCTAATGTGACAGTTAAATTCAATACTCGATCAAAAGGTTAAAATAAAAGAGGATTTGATCAGGAGACAAACCGACCATAATGTGGTCTTTTATGTGGTTTGACTCAATCAGTCCAAACTAAAAAGACTTAGGCATTTTAGATTGAGTAGAAGAATGTCTGGTCTTGTAAAGCCAAGCAAACACGAATGCGAGATATTAAAATAAGTTTGCATTCTTGCTCGACAAACCGAGCATTAACTTTGTTGAGAATCAGTCATATCAATCAACAATCATGATAAATTTGTAGACGGGAATCTCAAAATAGTAGCCGAGCATCCAAGATTCTTGCAAATAACTATAACAACTCTTTAGCTTACAGTTTATAAATATGAGAACTGTGACACCTCTTATCCGTCTACAGTATAGCAGAGTAAGATATGCCACACAGTGTACCGAAATTCCGTATTTTATTTCAATTATTGTTATCATTCATTAATTTATTTCTTTATAGTTATGAAATACAATTTGTGAAATTTGACTCATTTAAGTCATTTATTGAAATTATAAATTCATTTGAGGTTCCGAAAATTTTATAGAAAATCCGGCAGAGTATCGGTTAAAAATGGAAAAAACAGTTATTTGGAACCTGTGAAAAGCACTTCCAATACATTTCACATCATTTTCAAACTCCATTATATCAACATATTCTCAATATTTCTCAACTATTTCTCAAAAATTCTTCTATTTATCATTCATTCATTTCACATGATAATCATGTACAAATCATAAATAAATACTAAATTTTCATTTATAAAAACAAATTACAAATATTTATATTAATACCAAAATATATTACATGAGTTTCAACTACACATGATAAAATAAAAGTTTAACTACAAAATACAAACAGTACAAAATATCAAAATGGGACCTAGTATCCTACTAATGTACTGAAGTCTGTGAGATGACACGAACACTATGTAGATGTGTATACAAGTCTCACCCAGTTTGTGGTTTGCTGGGCTCTCTGGCCAAATCTTCAGTACCTACGCGTTGCAAAAGCGACGCGTTAAGCATAAAACTTGGTGGTGCCAATAATAAAAAAAATATATAATATGCAAATAAAAGTAAAAATTTATTAGTTATTGTACTTATAAGAAATCAATAATTACTAATTTATTATTTAGTCGAAGGCTAATTACATCTTATGATATTAACTCTTTCTAGCATTTTCTTAATCATTTTCTTGATGATTTTGAGCCTCTTTTTATTGTAATCATTATTGTTCTTTATCTTGATATTTAATTTCCTTACTTCCTTTAATAATCAATTCAATTATATTTATACTTTTCCATGCCCAAGTAACCTATACAAATTGACCAGACTGGATAAACGGGTAAACTAGCACTGGGTACTAGGTACCTCAGGCAGTCACACCATCGGTGACAATGTGTCTCCCGGTGTGCAGATAGAATGGCTAATAAGCCATAAAAACAATAAGGCATAAAGCCAAATATAACATCATAATTAGTATAACCATAGGCTATCATATCACAGAATGGCATGAAGTCATACTCAGTACTGCTATCAGAACCCTATTGGTATGCCAACCTATTCAAACCAATCACACTAGGCCTACTAGGGCATATTACAAAGTTATTTCTTGAATATTTGTACTTAACATGTAAGGTTACTATTCATTTGATCATTTAAGTCAAAATATTGACTTTCTCATATATGATAGTTACATGAGTTTTAATCACATAGATTTATCACATTTTGATTCCCAAAAGTGTTAGCATTAGTTGCCAATTCATACTTCTAACCAATGGAAAATAAATCAAAATTTCAGTTTTGGGTGCTAGAGTTCACTGTTTCATTAGGCCATTCTACGGTGAGAATTTGGTCAAGTGTTCTTGATCAAAGTTGTTCTTTATTGTGTCTAGTTACATTTCACTTTTTGAATCACTCCATTTGGAGTTTTCTAACTCAAGTTATGGCTATTTCACCATAATTGATCGGATTGCCTTTACCCAGAATTTCTGAGCAATTTTGGTTCTGCCAGATTTAGTAGTTCAATTTTAGCTAGCAGTTTCATTTGGTTAAGTCTAGAATTTGAGTTTGTGTTCTACATAAAAGTTGTTTTAATTTGCCCAAACTTTCTATTGATATAAACTTCAGGTCAATTGAACCTTTCTACACTGAGTTATGACCAAATGAATGAATACTATTCATTTGGTCATTTTGCACAGGCAGAATTAGTGCTACCCGGATTTGGTCAATTTTTAGGGCATCCTAAGTTTATTCATTTGGTCATTTTGCACAGGCAGAATTAGTGCTACCCGGATTTAGTCAATTTTTAGGGGATCCTAAGTTTATTTTCTGGACAGGTTTCCTTCATCAAAGTTATATCATTATGTGTCTAATTTCGTGTCCAATTGGCCTTGCACCAATTGAACCTACACAACTCAAGTTATAGTTGCCCAAACTTTCTGAACTCACACCCAGTCCTGCAGGTCACTCAAGGCAGCACACCCAACCTCAAATCCAAAGCTACAATTCACTTCAATTCCTCATTATACTCAGCCAAATGGTCACTAATTGACCATTAAAACTCCACTTAACATTAAAATACAGTAACCCTCAATTCATCACAAACCCTAATTAATCAAAGTCTCAATCTTATGTAACTCCTAAAATCCTCAACTCCAATCTATATATACACATCAATTGACATCAATACACAAGTTTAATTGTAAGTAAATCATCAAAACCCTCACCCTCTCTTGGTTGCCGAAATTTGAAGTGCTCCTATCATGCATATTTTTCTTATTTTTCCATAATTTCTAGTTGATTTTTGTATCCTAACATGAAAACAAGAAGAGAGAGAGAGAGAGAGAGAGAGAGAGAGAAAGATGGCACTAACCTTGTTTGATGGAATTCTCAACTTGATAAACTTTCAATTCTCCTCTTCTTTTTGCTGCCTAGGGGTTAATCAAAGTGCAGGGATCAAATTTAATGGAGGAATCAAGTGGTTTCATGGTGATTTTAAGTGAAAAATGGAGCTTAGAGGATGAAGATCAACGGAGGAAGAGAGAGAAATATGGGTTGGCCAAAGAAGAAACGTGAAGTGCATAAAATTCTTTTTTTTTTTTCCATTCTCCTTATTTTATCTCTTTTTAATTTGGTTTTTAGTGGCTTGTTGCAAGGTAATTGGGTGGAAGTGGTTTAATGACATCATGTGATGTCAAAATTCAAAATTTTCATCCATTTTATTTTCTTTTCTATTCTACTCATTTTCAATTAAATTTTTAATAATATTTATTAATATTTTATATCATATAAATTATTTATTTAACTGGACAAGTCGGCAAAAAATCTTCTCTGAAAACGAAATGACCAAAATGCCCTCCATTTGGCTTATTAAGCGAAAATCGTCTGTACTGATCTAAAAATTTTTCTATGCGTTTTCTTGGTATTCTAATGCTATAAAAACCTCAATGACTTTTCTCTGGAGTCCCAAAAATTATTTTATAAATTTTTTCTCAGGTTTAGGGCTCCTAGCTGCGAAGACCGCAACTTCTCACTGGGTTATCCATCGCTAAGGCACCGGCTCATTTAACTTGATTGTATTTTATTTCTAAAATTTTTCCTAAATTTTTCTTATAATTATTTGAGTTATTTATGACTCCTCACTCTATTCAAAATATTTTTTCAAACGTTATAGCTGTTCGGATCGATACCGATTACCGAAACAGTAAAATGTACGAAATTGCTACAGTGAGTGTGTTACAAGAACCACGTATTAATTAGGTATGCTTGCTCTATTAAAATTTGAGTTTTAAGTATCAAAATGACTAGTTAATAGTCAATCAACCTCATAATTTTCTTTATTTATAGGCTGGCAGCATCACTTGAGTTAACAAATGTGATTTAAATGGTGGCAGCTCAGCCTCTCCTCCATTCTTTTATGTTTTACTCTTTTTGTCCAAATTGAAGTTTTCTTGTATCTCTCTATCTCATAATATAATAATTAGTATTGTGTAAATTATTTATTATTTATTTTAATAATATATTTAATATTTTATTTTCTATATTTTTAAAATTTTATTAAAAGAAAAAACTAGTTACAATCTCATCGACATTTCTTCTATTTGATTCTTTTGTATATACAAATCTTTATTTGCCATGTCAATCAATCCCTTCATATTAGACTTAATATAAAGTCATATTATAATGAAGGTAGCTTACTTAATTGTGATTTTCCTAATATCCATGCAAATAATTTGCCTTAAAAAAAGATGGATTAAGAATAACATACTGCAAAAATTTACACTCCCCAACTACAATACAAATAATAAAAGATATATTATCTTAGCTAGTTCAATCATTTAAAAAGTAGAGGTGGAGAAAACTAATCATCTTTAATTTAATGATATATATATATATATTGTACCATAAGATGTATTGAATTACATATCTTTGCCAGAATTTCACCATCACCATTTTCGTTGACTTATTTATTTTCTATTAACTTCCAAGTTGGTTTGCCCAACAATAATGGTGGCTTTTAGATGACTTGAAGCATTTAAAATGTACTCAAAATTTTTTAGTCAGGTTTATTATAAATTTAAGATATAAAAATATTAAATTATATATTTAATAAATAAATTATATTATATATTTTATATATTAAATTAATAATAAATTAAATTAAAAAAAAATTATTTGATAGAGATTATGAGTATAATATAAATGGTTAACAATTAAAATATAAATAATATGCAAATTGAAATAATTAAACTCTATTAATTAATTAATTAATTAATTTATATGAATTAAATTAATAAAATAAATTAATTTAATTATTTAAATTTCCATCAATTATTAACTTCATTGAACAACTTACTAAACCTCCATTAATTCATTTCCTTGAGGACTCTTTACTTTCATTTTTGTGGGTGACAGTCACCGTCAAGAAAATTGTTGTGGTGAGCTGAAAGATTAAAACATAGGTAGTTAAATGGAATCACATTTTACAAATTAAAATTTTCCAATAACGCAACTCTTTCTGTTGGCTCACCTACATGGAAATTTTAAAAACATTCTCATGTGGTTTAATAATTATTTATTTATTTAAGGTTTGAAATATCTTTACCTATATTAAAATTAATTTTTTAAAATATATTTTTCATATCAATTTGATACATTTAAATTTATTATTTTTGAAATTATTTCTTATTAAAATTGATGTTGTCATCAATCTCTAGGTGATCCAATGATTGATAATGGATCATTGAGATGATAATCAATAATGTGTTGAAAAAATATACTTGAATAAGTGTTAGAAGTCTTTTTATATGGTGATGGGTGAGATTTTGGCATGGTTATCGAGATCTTGTTAGCTAATCTCGAACTCATCTACAACCGTAAGTCACATAACAATATTGCCAGTGTGATTCTCAACAAAGACCATGCTAATTGTATTCAATGGCGGTTATTGTGTTTAAATTATTTCGATCTCTGATTCAAAATGCTGATCTCTTAATCACTGTCTTGTTAAGATCAAAACGATCATGTAAATACTATGTTCAATTTTATAAAGATTAGAGATTTCTAGACAAAGATCAAAAACTTGTAAATTTATTGACAAAGATCAAGAACTTGTAAATTTTCTTTACTCAGCATCCGTTTATGATAAAACTTGATTCTCATCAAGCTAATATCAGTTTGAAGTCAAAGTTTGAATTTAGAGTGAATCATATTAGAAATCTAAATCTCTGATCTATCATTTAACGTATGTATAATGATAAGTTTACTAAAGATACCTCGCATTACGAATGGTAAATAAAAGAATGATGAAAAATATTTATATAATGAGTATTCCGTTTGTTCTTAAATGTATTATGTATATTTTCAATTAAAATTGAAAATATGTCTTAATTAAATAATACTGAAATTATATATATAGAGCTATGAAATTTTAAATTTAAATTTGAATTATAATTAATTTGTAAAAAAAAAAAGATTTTTTTTAATAATTAATAATTTCATATTTTCCATCCTCAGAAAATTACACAGCATAGTGTGCTATTTGGTGTGTTATTTGTTGATAAATATTTAAAATAAAGTATGTAAGATAATAACAAGTTTCTTTCGATGATAGGTCCATATCAATAATCAATCCAATCTACAAAAGTTGTGGAAGCCAAAGTAAACGATAGGCATTTGCTTAACGGAACTAACACACAAACAAAACTGTCAATTCTTGTTGATAAAAGCATTACGAAAGGCAAAAACGTGCCTTTACACCTGGATTAATACAAGCGGCACCAACTCTTCTCCTGCGGGCTGCAGGAAGAACAGATTGCTTCTTTCTCACAGAGACAGGAGATTAATCGTGAAATTTTGGTTGGCTGTATCCCAACAAACTAATGGAGGATATCCAAGTGGGCATTTGCACATCTAACAAGATCAGATATGAAAAAAAGCCACATGATGATCGAGAAGTTCATTGCCAGATTTAATTGTATGATGTGAAAACCATCGAGTCACCCAACATGAACAGAAGCAGCAGTTCCCCCAGTTGAGTTAGGATGTGTTTGGTAATACTGTTAAATATATATATAGTTTATAAAAAATTTAAAATAATAATATAAATTTTTTTATTAAAATTATTATTTAATACTTATTTTTTGCTTCTTGTAAATTTCTTTTTTTAATCCTAACCGATTAGATTCGGATGAATTTCAATCTCCACATTTCACAATCTTGCAAATGACTGAATATACTAGTCAATAGCTGTTATTTCAGACAAAAGCAAAGGTGATTTCTGGCCTTCATGTTCATATTATGATTAAGGTGTTTTTTACGCCCTGAAATTTAAAAAGAAGGGTTGTTACGAGGCACTAATCATCCATTCGGCAAGCGGAAAGTTGTGCTTTGTTGGAACTGAGAACTTGTGTGATTCCAGATTTCACTTTGCAGGGACAAAGGCTCCTTGCAGGCCCAAGATAAAGTTAAAAGTTCACTGAAATGGGAAGGAGGTTGGCTGGGTTGGTAAGCGTGTTCTGTGGGCTCAGTGGAAACTAAACAACTGCATCACTAGGGAAAATGGGCTAAAAACTCCAGGGCCGCCATCCTCTTGGTTTTGAGAAATTGGGCTTAAAATACTTGCAACAAAAGCTTGTGCCACGCAGTTATATTTTCCATTAATGGATTCGAAATGTTCTGAACCATGCATCCTGAGCTCTCTCTCTCTCTCTCTCTCTCTCTCTCTCTCTCTCTCTCTCTCTCTCTCTCTCTCTCCTTTGAACTCTATCTTGTGATAGTGCTAAGAGATTGGGCAAGTTGGTGGTTAGTTCAACAATGTATAATCTGAATCGTATATTAATTTTAAATTAGGAAAACTAATTAATGTGACCTATAATTATGATTTTTGCGGCAAATACTTTTCTCTGCCCATAAACAAAAGATTGGTTCCCCCAAGTCCTCCAAACAAGACGCTTTGGTGAATGTTGACCTAAAAAGAGTTTGGGTGGGACGTGTTTCTGATGATAGTACAGTTTCTTGCCTCTTGGTGAGCCCCAAAAGCATAGAAAAAGAAGGGAAAAAAAAATACTTAGAATAAGTAGATGTATAAATTGCATGCAATGGGTCATCAGCACTACGCATTGGGTGCTGATCTCATGGATTACCACATCATTTTGTAAACCGAGTGGTAGGTTTGATGACTTTTGACTTAAACGAATGAAATAAAGAAAGTGAAGATAAAGATTAAAGGATCTTGCGTGGACTCGTAATTCTTTTAAGTCTTTTTACGTACTTATTTGATTTGATAATGGACTAATTTGGCTTTTGGCACTTGGCCCTTTAAGACTGGTCGATTTGGCACTTCTCTTTATCTTTTAACCATTCAAAAAGAAAACACCAACTTGTGCTGTTCAGGGAAGTGGACATGGACCTCTCATTGTGTCCTCATTCTTATAATTCAAGATAGGACTAAACCACAATTTATTTTCTCATTGAAAATTTTTTTAAGGTCCAAAAGATGACGAGCGATTAGTGACATAAAGAGGATGATGCAACTATGCTCACATCATCCCCATCAATAGTTTATATAGACTTTGCTATTTGCCAATTCCACGGGGTAGGTTTCATATTAATTATTGAGAATTATCAAGTTAGTATTACATATACAAGCCAAGGACCACATATGAAAATGTGGAGAAAGTGGTTCTTTTTATTTGTTTTCTTTTTTCCTATTGACCAAGACATGTTTGATAATTAAGGAAGTAAAACTTTTTGATAATTGTAAAAAAAAAATTCTTATTAATTTTCAGGGAATTTTACTTCGTTACATAAGAAAAATAACTTATTTAAATGAGGCTTGATAAATTATTTATCGATTTATCTTTTAATTTATTATAATTTAAATTATATGATAAATATTATTATTTTTTATTATTCAAAAATAAATTACTTCATAGGAAGTTAGTTTATATAACGAATACATTTGTATTATATTTCTCATTAAACAAGTTCCTTTGAAGGAGCATATTACCCTTATCCTTCCAAAAAAAATATATTTCCAAGGAAACAACGCCTAAATTAGAGTTAGGGTTATTGTATTCTAAAAAATGCCATGATTCTGCATACTGCTAATAATTTTTGTTCTAAGTGAAGTTACTAATAATCTTCTCAAGAATTACTTGCGCCGGCCCTTTTCTTCCTCTCCTATTATTATTCCTCGTGTTTCTCATTTTCTGGTATATATGATTTCCATGAATAAACTAGGAAAATAATAAGTTTTCAAGCAAAATAATCATGGCCATTTCTGACCATGAAATCTCAACATTTGACCTTTTAAAAATGAAACATATAGTTGTTTATCATCAATGTAAACATGAATATAGAATAATATTTTTCTAATTTTTATTCACACTGATATGTAGATATTAAATTCTAAAAAATGGATAGTCATATATAATCACATAATTTGTATAAAATAAATTAAAATAATAAACTTTATTAATTATTAAATGTATGAAAAGTATTTTTATTTTTTTTTATTATATTCATTTATATATATAATCGTCTCAAATATAAATAATGATAAAAAAACTGCAAATAGTGCTGGTTCACATCTAGTGTTTCCAATTTTGGGGTATTATTATAAGTTTTTGATTTGATAACCAAAATATTTTTCTTATAATATGATTCAATAATTAAATTTTAGCATTATATGTATGAAATATAATTGAAAAAGATTAAAATTATGCATGAGACCACGAGATTCCCATGCTTTTCGTGAATCACGTACTATTCCTATACCTAATCAAAGGGTTGGTTGAAGAAGTCACAGTGTGTATTCATTTTGTGCCAACTAAAGATGAATCCAAATTCTAATAAACCAACTTCTCTAAAACAAGAAAAAAAAAACCCCAATTTGTTCACTTTGTGCATCAAAAATAACATTTTATACCAGTCAACGAAAATTGATTTAGTTGGTAAGACTTAATCGGTGTTTATATTTAAATGAGAGTTTGAGGTTTATCAACTATTTCTAAAAAGAAAATTTATAAATTTCATTATAATCCCTTAATAAGATTAATGATATATTCTGATCTAGAATCAAGGGTGTTGAGTGTTAAATCGATGTCCTTATTGGTGGTAGTCTCACCTTCTCAGCTTGACATTCAAGTGTGCTTCATTTTAGTTTAAAACTTTAAATCTGTTTAACAATATTAACTATTATAGTAACTGTAGTTATTTTACAAGATAATAATTATTAATAATTAGTGATTTATTATTTATATAGTATTTTAAAGCAGAGTATTCGATAAAAATAACTATTAGATTAATTGTTAAATATAAAAATAGTGGTATTATTATTTTAAATTTAATCAAAATACTAAATATTACCTTAAAAGGATAAGTAATATTTCATAATTCACTCACTCAATCTCTATATATTAATATGAATATTTATACTACCGAACAATATGAATAAGACACTAAACCCTATCCAACAGTGCTAAGATTATTAAAACATTTAAAATATACTTTTGTTATTTAATATCTTAAAATCACTTATATCATTTATATATTAATAATAACAGGGAAAGATTCAAAATGTCTGGGGATTTGTAGTTGCGTAGTCAACGAGGAAGAAGACCATAAAAGGCTAATTGAACTTAATTAAAGCTCCCTTTAGCATTCAACTTTTTTATGCTATGTTATGTAATTTCATATGTGATTCTATAGATATATACAAACACACATTTCTTAATATATCAAAGGTCTTAATTTAGTAGTATTAAAATTATTTTTAAATTTATAAAATATTAAAATAAATTTAAATAAAAAAAAAATTTATGTTGTGAGAATTAATAAAAAAAATTAATTGAATTAAATTCCTATGAATTTCTAATTTTTAAATGGTCAGAAAGCGATGATAAAAATCGAAATTATTGTGAGATTGTATGATAAAAGGAAAGGATAGTTATTGAAAGTGTGAAAGAAAAGGGAAAGGAATAATGAGTAGATGCAAACACATGGTGGCAAGATTTGCGGTTAAAATGGACCCATTTTGCATGCACTTTCCTTCTTCGGCCGCCCTAAAGGCCAACCAGTTCACACATTAACCACTGTAGGGTGGGGCTAGGTCATGGTCTGACCAGTTCAATTTACCTTTTCTTTCCATTTGTTCAATCATATAATTATATATATGTAAAGTCTAGAAGTCACAATTAATTAAATACTACAAAACTCCCTCAAATTGACAGCTTAAGGGTTAAATTTTGAGATTTTTTATTTATTTAAAATTTGAAATGAGAGATTTTATGGATGAATTTTAACAACCGTTCTTAACATATGTAATTATAATATCATAGTTTTTTAATTTAAAAATATGGCATAAAACCTCCTCAATTTTTAAATTTTGCACAATAAAATCCTTCTAACTTCCAATCATTAGTTTTTCAATTAGACAGTGTCTTGGATAGTTACAGCGTAGCGCTTAATTAACATTTCTCTTTTCTCTTTCAAGTCATATGTAAATTGAATTATTCTCCTCTCTGTAAAAAGAATAATTTTTCACGTATACAGAATAATTTTATGCTTTGCATAAAATATGAAAAATAAATGTTGACTAGCCCTTTCTTTGGAAATGAGTTTTTTAAAGTAATTGAAGGTTTTTCAAGGTTTAAAAACCTTAAACTTTTGTTTAAGAAGATAAAAGGTTTTTTAAAGTATAGTTTTTAGAGGTTTTTAAAAATCTCCAAAAACTTTCATTTTTCAACTCACCAAATTAGTGGGTTAAGGAGGTTTTTTCTTTAAAACCTTCAAATACTTTAAAAAACCTTCGTTTTCTGCCAAGCACTAAAAAATTATGAATATCTGAAAACCATGAAAAATCTTACTTTGAAAAATTTTATTTTATAAAACCTTACTATATTCTACCTTCTCCCAAATGGAGGGTAAGTGTCATGTTTGAGCTATTCACGTTAGTGTCTAATTAAAAAATCAGTAATTGAAAGTCAGATAGATTTTACTATGTAAAATTTGAAAGTTGAGGGGGTTTTATTATTACATTTTAAAGTTTAAACACTGTAGTGTTATAACCATATAAGTTCAGAGACAGTTGTTAAAATTTATCTGAGATTTCATTGAAATAGGAAAATTATTGTATAAACCTGGTCTATTATGAATTCAAAATATAGATATGTGTGATACATATACTTAATAAGTAGATCTCACCATACATGTTATATTTTGAGTCATAGTAAACTGAATATAAATAAAAGAAATCCATAGATTAATTGAAATGGTATACAATTTCTATGTTTCTCACATTTATTTTATTTTATTTAATATATATTCCATTCACAACAGAAAATTAATCTAATAATATTTTCAAATTTTCTATTTATACCTAACGGACCCAATAATGAATTATCATCATTTTTGTTTCTCAAAAATTAAATCCTTATATTATTATGATTTAATAGATCACTTCATGAGCTCATGATCTTCAACAAGCCAAAAATTGAGTTGGTAGAGCATGATATTAAGTGTATAAAGATGCTAGAAAATGGCTCAATAAATTCATTATATTAATGATGGAAATTGTTTTATAATATTAATTAATTAATAGAAAACAAATATTTTAGATGAAGTTAGCTGAAATGTCTTGTAATTTAGAAATTGTTGACATTATTTCCTCTATTAATTTATTGTTTATTGGCTACTTGACTTGCTATTTAAAAAATAGCTAGTCATGATATGCAACATACAAGCAACTCCATTTGAGTTTTCCTTTATTATTCAATGGAATTTCCTCAAACTTTACCAAAATCTTATGTTGTCCTGTTCTTTGGCTGATGCAACCAGCATACATATTAAATATTTTTTTTGTTTAAATTCGATCTATTATAAATTAAAAATACAATATATATAATGAGATTTATTTATTAAATACGTAAGTTCCACATATTTATATTTTTAAATTAATGATATGCTGAGTCTAGTTAAAAATTTCTTCATATTAAAATATTAAATGACTAAAATTTTTATTTGAATATTTTTTTATTCATTAAATTTTATATAATATTTGTAATTAAAATCTCACAATTGAAAAATAATTTTAATAGTATTAAATTAAGATTTAACAGAAATTTAATTTTAATATGCAAAAATTAATGAGAATATTTTTATTCATAAATATTAAAAATTTATTAATATTTCAATTTAAATATTAATTAATTAGCTAATAAGAACCCAATAACTTAATTATCTTTGCCATCCTTTATTTTTATTTATTTTAGATATAGGCAAGGTTCCATGTTATATTTAAAAAGTAAAGAAAAATTAGGCATTTACAACATGTCAATAATATAAACCCAAGACAGAAGTCTTTAATTCATTTTCAAAAAAAAAAAAAAAAAAAAAAAAGAGAGAGAGAGAGAAAGTCTTTAATTATGTTATCTGGAACTGGAAGTTGCAGAGGTCACAGCTTTTCAAATCCTGGTGGGTGCATCACTTGTACTCCACTCTATGGAAATAATTCCTCCAACGGATAATATAATTAATTTTTAGCTGACAACGATTGGATAACACAGGGAGGGAGGGATAGTCATCTCTCTTTTTATTTTCAAATCTAATAAATAGATAAAAAAATTTTTAACTTGAGCTCCACTCATTTTTTACATTTTAAAAATAAAGGTATATTAATTAAATTATTTTTAAATTACTAATTCAATAATTATTACTATTAATTTAGCCTTAAATATAAATTAAATCCCAATTCGATTGCGTTAGGGATTAAACAATTATTTTTTTATATAAAAAATATATAAAAAAAATTGTAAATCAATAAAATGGTCATATAACATTTCTAATTAATTATATTAGTATAAAAAACTTATAAGTTAATTAATATAAAATAAGGCAAATTCATATTATATAAGTTTCATTTCGCATGGCTCTTTAATTATTTCGATGTCAATATTTTTTTAGTATAATTATTGTAGATTTATTTAGTAAAATTGAGCAATAATAATCTAAAACTAATAAACTCTTTGAGGAATATGGGAAATTTTTGTAAGATTATTTATTTTGGAGGCTAAAGATTCTTGAGTTAGAAGAGGAAAGATTAACAAGATAAAAATTGTGTTTGCTGAAAAAAAAAATCATTAGAAGAAGATAATTACATGGAAAAATCTCCAAATATAAGGAGAAAAATAAAAATTGTATGAAATGAGAAAAATAAAAAAAATAAATCTAAATTTATTGAAAGCAAATTAAAAAAAAAAAAAAAAAAGACAAGCTGTGTCCATATTCATTCTCTAACGACTTAAATGGGAAAGGTATATTAATGTACAAACATTGCCATCATTTCCTACATTTTAATAAATGTATGAATGAAATGAAATTTCTATATAATCATTCCTTTGACCAATTTTCTTATTATATATTGCTTGAAATTCTTATCTATATATAAAATGTATATATTTATATTTTAAATTTATGATAATTTTATTTTTTTATTATATATTGCTTGAAAGTCTTATCTACATATGAAATGTATATGTTTATATTTTAAATTTTGATAATTCTATCTAAATAAATTTTTCCAAAAATAATATGCCGACATAAAAATGTCATTCATGTTCAAATTCTTGTTTATTCTTTCTCACGTTCTAGTGAGTATGAAAGGAATTAATTTATAATGGTCCATTCCCCATTTGGCTGAAATTAACTAATTACAAAGCATATGCTATCATTTATATGGATCTTGAATAACATTCACCGATTATGAACCTTATCATGAATAACAGAAAAATCTACACTTATAAGACTTCACTTCCTAATATATATAATTAAAAAAAATAATTTTTTTTTAAATCAATTTCTTATATATATTGTATATGCGCAAGGAGAGCAAAATGAGAATAACAATGGGTAGGTAGAATTGCTCTTTCTGTCTTCACCTCTTAGAAGATCGAAATTAAAATAAAGACTAAATTAGT
Organism: Hevea brasiliensis; assembly: GCF_030052815.1. Lineage (NCBI taxonomy): Eukaryota > Viridiplantae > Streptophyta > Magnoliopsida > Malpighiales > Euphorbiaceae > Hevea > Hevea brasiliensis. Next base: position 1,132,723 of record NC_079503.1, on the reverse strand, counting down.
AGCTCTCTTCAGTATACCCAATTTAAAATCTCTAACAAAATTTTAGCTTATATATAAAAAAAAAAGTACTTCCCCAACAAGGGAATGAGTTTCTTCGTGATTTTTTTTCTCTTAAAATTTTTGTATAATTATATAATATATAAATTTATTATTAGAAATTAAAAATATAAGTTTTATATGTAATCTTATTAATATATATATATATATATATATATATATTATTTTTTTATAATATATTAAGTGAATTTTGAAGTCGACAAGATAATATAAAGGTCAACAAGAAGCAACTTGCCTAAGCTGTATCCGTTTCCATTGTTGATTAGTGAGGTGGATCCTTCCTTTCCCTTGACCCTTGACACGATCCCCAAGAATTCAATATTATTTGCATTTCACAACCGACGTAAATGACTTTCTTCTTTATCTAATTATAAAATTAAGGAAAGCGGACAACCTTTTCTTCCCATATGAAGCTGTCGATTCCAAGATGATGTCTCATGTTTCCTTCCCCACCAGTGACTGCTCTCTCATCCGCTCTTTCCACTAGCTTTCCTTGCCTCCTCACAACGCCTTCATTTTCTTTCCTTTCCGATCCTTTTCTCTTCTATATATTCAAGTTTTTCTCTCATTTGCTTGACCATCTCCTTCTTCAATTCAATTTCTCAATTTGCTTCTTGCACGTATATCCTTTCTTTCCATTGTAATGGACTCCACTTGGGTTAACACTTCCCTTGACCTCAACATCAGTCCTTTCTGCAAGAATATTGATGCAACTGCTCCGGTGAGTTTGCGCATATCTTTAATTCAGATTCAGTTTTTTTTTTTTTTTTCCTCTCTTGATGAATGAATTGTCACACTCAAGATTATTTTCTTGAAGCAGAAGAAAAAATCGGAAGGAGATTTTGTTGATGGGTTTGAACAGAAACTACGTGTTAAAGAAGAGGTTAGTTTTTAATTTATATATAATTTACGGCAATTCCTTGGAATCCCCAAATCCAAGAACTAAAATCAGAAAACTGGGAAATGTTTTATGTGTGCACAGGCTAGCTTTTTGGTTGAAGAGTTGACTAGGTTAAGCTCTGAGAACAAGAAGCTAACAGAAATGCTTACTGTTCTCTGCGAAAATTACAACGCTTTGCAAAACCAGTTTGCTGATTTGATGAGCAAGAACTCTGAGAAGGAGCTCGCAACATCTAGGAAGAGAAAGGCTGAGATGGGAATCAATAATGGAACTACAGAAAGCAGCTCTAGTGACGAAATAGATTCAACTGAAAAGCCAAAGGGAAGCATCAAAACAAAGATTTCAAGAGTTTTTCTTCGGACCAATCCATCCGACACTAGCCTAGTAAGTATATATATGGAAACATTTTTGGGCAGTTGACGCAATGATTTAATGCAATTCCGATCTTTTTCTTCTTAATTCCCAATATTAATAAATATGATTAAACTTGGTCTGCGGCTTTGTTCAACAGGTTGTGAAGGATGGATATCAATGGAGGAAATATGGCCAAAAGGTTACAAGAGACAACCCTTCTCCTAGGGCTTACTTTAAGTGCTCATTTGCTCCAAGCTGCCCTGTCAAGAAGAAGGTAACAATTAACCACATCAAATTAATGATTGCTTATACTTAATAGAGAAGGATTTTGGGTTTCTGATATGTGGGGAATTTCATTTTTGGTACTCAGGTTCAAAGAAGTGCGGATGATCCTTCGATCTTGGTGGCAACTTATGAAGGAGAGCACAACCACATGCAACCGGAATTACCTTTAGGCTCGAGCCACCACCGTTCAAGTTTAGCAGTTCCAATTCCCACTGCGACCTCTATGAGAGTTTCAGGCCCTGCAACTGCAACTCTCGACTTGATTCAACCTGGAATGCTAGACAATGCTAAAGAGACAGTCAAAGAAACTGAAGCTCCAGCAATCCAGGAGATTTTGGTCCAACAAATGGCTTCTTCCTTAACAAAAGATCCAAATTTTACAGCAGCTCTTTCAGCTGCCATCTCAGGAAGATTCAACCAAACCCGGATAGAGAAATGGTGAAATTAGAAATAGTATCATGACGATTGAGAGTTCATACTTTACTGTCTTGTTTGTAGGTTAATTTGATATTACTAATGATGTATATAAATGTTAGAGACTAAGCCAAAATCAATTAAAATAAAAAAAGAGAGAGAATTATTTCTTTGCAAAGTTTATTGGGCAATACTAGGCACTACCAGCTATTTGATCATCTGCAATGAAGAAGAAAGTTTATTAGGTCCTCATTTGGTATCAAAGAGCCTAAAAAGGTACTATTTTAAATGCCATTGAGAAAACAAAAAATATTTATTTTTGAATTTTAGATTATAATTAAACATAATAAATTGAATTTTAAATAAAATTTTAACATTTTTTAATTAATATATTTAAAAATTTTTAAAAATATATAAGATATAAATTATTTTAAACTTGACTCGACTTGCCCCATACTCAATCAATTTTTTCTTAATTTCATCTTGACTCCAATATCATGCAAGAGGAAAATACAGAAAAAATCTTTCCAACTTAAATTTTTGTAAATAATAATATATTTTTATATTTTATTAAAAATTAATTTATTTTTATGTGTTTAAAAATCATACATGGGTAGGGATGGAGAGGAGGGATCCGCCTCTATCAGTCCCCTCGCCTTTTTTATATGAATGATCTGCTTCATAAAAATTAATAAATCAACTGAAGGATCTCCAACTCACTAGCCAACCAAGCATTGAATCTTATTTAAGTAATATTATAGATAAGCACTTATTGAATGTACAGGAATTACTCTCTCCGTTCATAAATATAAGTCACATTTAATTTTTTATTTTATTTAAAATTATCTATCATATTTAAAAGATCAAGGAGAATTAATTATATTTTTTAATTTTATTCTTTATCTTTATAAAATATAATAAATATTTATATAATTTTTTTAAAATTAATATTATCACTTTATTCATGATAAATATTCATTTTTTCAGATATCTAATAAAGGGTAATTAAATAAATTATTAATTTTTTTTTATAAAAATATTATTATCCAATCATTTTCTTAATCACCGTAAAAACTTTAAATGTTAATTAACATTCATAATAATATGTGGTCAAGTTAAAAAGTTTTCATTCATACAAGTGTTAATGTGAATTTTATTATGTAAATCACTTTAGTAAAACTGCCTTCTCAAATTTATAAAAAAAAATTATTCTCTCAAAAATTATTTGTCAGAGAAGTCTATTAAAATTATATATAAATATCATTAAAAATAGAAAAATTATAATGCTAATTTATTTTAATATTTCAATTAACGATTAATTATGTCCTAGATTATAGAATAAATAATTTTATTTATGAATTTTTAATTTTTATCTAAATAATTAAATTTTTATTAATGGATTGAAATTAAAAAATAATCGAATTAATTTAGTTAAGCGCTCAAAATTGTTATAAAAATAGTTTAATTTTAATATATATTCATAATTCTAATAATAATAATAATAATAATAGAGGGTTGGCGCCGGTGGAGCAGCGGAAGGTCGCCATCGTTGATTAAAATTAGGAAGGATTAGGCGATAAGCACATCATCCAACGCGTAGTAGCCGTATATCTTGACTGACCATAAGAGCCTGCCTAAAGCTGCACTCTAATTTTTTATGTAAAATAAATTCGTTCTTTTATTAAATTAAATTTATATTAAATATATTATAGTAATTATATTAAATTAATTTATTTTTCTTAAAATCTTGACTTAGTTAAAATTAGTTAACTAATTAAAGAAAAACAAATTCAAGGTCACTTTTTTTTTTTATGAAGCCCATTAAATCCAAATCAATTAGAATATAATATCATCCTCTTATTTGTAGAAAGAAATTCAAAAAAAAAAAATTGAGATCACTTATTGCATACTTGGACTTAGAAGTATAATGTTGAAATCCTGACCAATTTGGTCGGTCCAATTATGAAAATTATGAATCGATTTATTAAATAATTTATTTGATTTTCAAAATTTATATATTATTAAAATTAAAAAAAAAACTCAATAAATTAGCTTGGCATTTGCCGGTCCGTTCTACTCATTACGGATTTAACAAATTGAATGGCTCCTTACTATTATTTTTTCATTCAATTAATTTAATAAAAATGACATTATTTTGTTAAATTTTTAATTCTAAAAGATCAAAATATACAACTCAAGTGCTCAATCATTTTATTCTTTAATTTTTAAATTACTATTATATTATGATGACTTATTTTAAATATAATTTATATTGATAATTATATTATATTTATTTTTTAATTAAGTGTAATGTAAAACATAATTTGTAAGTATTTATATTAAATATAATGATTTGTATTAAATTAATAAAATTATTTTATAAAATTTTATGTTATTGTCTATTTCGTCGTCATTTCAACTCTAAATGGATATGGATGAACATTTACAAAAGCTTGGCCACGATTTAAGGGACCAAGAAAGTCTAAGGTCCAAGCGAAGTTCCACGTGGAAAGAGAAAATGGATGAAAATTATTAATTAATTAAAGATTTCCTCAATTTTTAATGATAATTTAAATTATTTATAAAATTCTAAAATTCATTATATTTTCATTCTCAATTATTAAAATCTTCAATTTTTAAAAAATTATTCGCTTTTCATGGACCAATAATATATATGGAAAAGTTATTATTTAATTCATTTATTGTTATATAATTAAGGCATTATTAATTTATGAAATAAAATTTAATTTGTCCTTTTTATAGATTGATTGGGGAGGTTTAATTTAATTTATTTTTAATTTTTAATCTAATTTAATTTATAAATTTTGATTTAAATTCAAATCAACCTAAATTTATTACACACATTATTTTTTAATATTTAATTATTTTTTATTTTTTAATAATAAAATTTTATTTTTATATTGTATAATTAATTAAATAAAATATCAAAAACACTATTTTTTATTATTCAATATTATTAATAAAATTGAAATAAAAAACATTATTTTTATATGTTTATATAATTAATTAAAAATAAAAATTATAAAAATTATACTTAATTAAATTGATGTTAATAAAAATATATTTTTTATTTTCATATAATTAATTAAAATTAAAAGTATTATAATTAATTTTAATTATTTAAATTAGAAAAATTATGTTTATATTTTCATGTTTTTAATTTCAAATTAGAAAATTAAAATTAAATAAAATTAAAAATATAAAAATATTAATTTTTTATTTTCATATTACTAACTAAAATTAAAAAAGTAAAATATAAAAAAATTAACAAATTATAATTATTTAATAAACATTAAAAATAATTAACAAAATAATTAATTTTAAAATATTAAAAAATAAAAAAAGTAATTCATGCATTAAATTAGTGAGTGAGTTACTTATTCTTTAATTTTGAGTGAATTTAGGCATAAACTAAAATTTTTAAATTAAATTAAATTAATAATTTAAAAATAAATTAAATTAAATATTTTTAATAAATATAAGTGATAAATTAAATTTTATTTCATTAATTTATAAAGAAAAATGAAAATGTGTGATGAAGGAGCGTGGGACGTGGCCGAGATGAGGTGGAAAAGCCAGGTTCCGTGCATGGACTGGATTTGATTTTTGACGTCACCGTACCATTGACTCTGAACGGTGACCACTGGGTTGCCGTACGCCCGCCATCCCCATTTTCTTCTTATCTTTTATCTACTTTGCTCTACACTCTGTAACGGTCTGATTTAAAATTGGAATCGAAATTAATCAACGATTTTCAGAATTGGATCGAACCATAATGGCCGTGTACGAATGAGAGTTTTTATTTTTCTTACTTCTCTCACCCCCTAAATCACACTATATTGAATTGACAATTCAATTTATCAAAACAATTCAATTTAATTCATCAATTTATTTTAAAATTTATATATATATAAATTATTATTTAACTTTTATATTTTAATGAAATTAATAATTTATTTTATTTATCTAAAAAATTATATTATTTAATCTCTCTATTTTTAATCTATTAAATTATTTAATTTTTTTACCAATTTTTTCATCAATCAATAAATTTTAATATCAATTGAATTACTATTTAATTTTTATATTTTAATAAAATTAATTAATAACTTTTTATATTTAAAAAATATTATATAAAAAATTAAATAATAATATTTTTTAAAATATAAAATTAAATAATTAATTTCATTGAAATATAAAAATTAATAATTATATATATATATATATAGACACACGAATGTCTAGTCAAAAGAAATTTGCCAAGTTCATTCAAAAGTCAAACTCTCATTTACTTATTTAACCCAAAAAAGTAATAGTAAAAAAATAATCATTAATATTTTTTCTTAAAAAAAAAAGAGATTATATTTAATTATTTTTATTCAAAAACTTTAAAAATACTTAAAATGAGACAGAGGGTGTGGGAAATTAATTAGAGTGTTTGATTTGAGAGAGAAGAGAATAGTATTAGGAGATGATATGGCCATAAAATATTAAATTTAAATTTCATAAGAGTGAGTGGTCCAAGATTATATTAGATTTTGTAAGAATTCAGACAGGCTTTGAATGTTGCTTTAGCCGTCAAATGAGAAATTAATGTTTGAGAAGATGAATTAACTAATTTCTGGTCCTATCTTTCACCTCACGTGTTTGACTGCTTAATTACTAATTTCAATTTCCATGGACAACCCTTTAATTACCATAAACTTTATGTTTAATTAGTCTTATTTATTACCTTCCTCTGCTTAATTATCTCTCTTTAAGCGCCATACATTTTTTTTCAAAATGCAATTAATATAAGTTGTAGCGTACGTAATTATTATAAGTTTGATTTTATATGAAAATAAATTTAATAATTATTAATTTTATATATTTTTTAATATAATTATTTTTTTAATAAAAAATTAAAGAAATAAAGACTCAAAGTTGAATCTGAATTGAGTGATATGTTTATTTTATCCTTTGAAGAAAGTCTTTTTCTATCCAATATTGTTTAGTTCTATGTTCACAGGTAAGTTTCCTGATTTGGGTAAAAATTATTAAATAATTATATAATAATGATTGTGGCCTGTGGATCCCATAAACTAGGCGATTACAAAATAAATATTATTTAATTTAATTTTATCTAATAATTCTTCATTTATATAATTTTTAATTGACTCTTAAGTCTTACTCATGCGCACCTTCCTCTTATATATATATATATTAATTATATCTCATGACCTTTCTCTTTCCCAATTTCGATCTTATCTTTTTTCAAAACGATAAATTGAAAAAATCAACTCAATTGCCATCCAAATTATTTAGCTGTGAGGATTTTATATATTACACTAGCCTACAAACGTTATGTTAGATAGAAAATTTAAGGGATAATTGTTAAAAAAATTCTGTATTTTTTAAATTTATATAATTTTATCTCATGCTATAAAAATAATCAATTAAATTTAAATTTTTTAGTCTTTATTAATTATATCCCGCAATTAAAAAAATTATTTTTTTAATAAAAATGCTATGTAAGAATGACTTGATTATAGTTAACATGGAAGAGGAAAACATACATTTAAATGAAAAGAAAAAAAAGTATATTTAATTAAATATAAGTACTTTATATTATTATATATTCAATAAGTAGCACTTAAATATTTATTTAATGTCGAAGATGAAATAAAAATATGAGATTAGGATATTTGAAGAGACTGACAATATGCTTTTTTGAATAAGAGTATATTATTTTAATATATTGATATGAAAAGTACTACATATTATTAAAATTATATTATTACATAGAATTTATATAGTGTCTCCATTAGTAAAATTAAAATAACAATTTTTTTAATAATGGGATAAAATTGATAAAGATTAAAAAATTAAAAATTTAATTAATAATTTTCATAATAAGGTAGAATTTCAAAAATAAAAAAAAAGGTGATTTGGTAATCATTCCAAAATTTAGTAGTGTTCATATATGGTAATTCATATTTAATATCCAAAATGAAGTTTAAAGGAAACTTAATTAATAAGAGAAATTAATAAATGGGTTTAATTTTTAAGAATTAAAAAGAAATTTAAGTATGTGCTGTTTCTGTTTTGTGTGTATTTTCAATTTAAAAAAAAAAAAAAAAAACAAAAGGAGACTCGTGGGTCTAAGATGTTTGCTGCTCGCGCCATGAGGTACGTTGGAGCCATGACAAAGAAAGCAAAGAAAAGAAATAAAAGACTTGTTACATCAATGGCTGATGTCATAAAGGTAAGGTCAGATATCCTGGGCATGTTCAGACCCAATTCAAATTTCCAATTTTTCCAACATATGTTTGATTTCTAGCAAGTTTCCTGTTAATGACTAGGACCAAATCCACTTGCTTTCTAAATTTAACTCGTAGAGAGAGAGAGAGAGAAAAGCAGCAGCAGCCACCTCCAGTTTCTGGTCATCCACTTTAATCAAATTATAACTAGCTGGGTTGGGTGGCTGCGTGACCAACACGGCCTTAAAATTCTAACCTTTGCATTAGAATATTCCTTGCCTATAAATAAGTGCTTCTCCCTCTCATATTTCTTTTCTATTAACACCTCTGGCTATCAATACTAACCTTCTCCTGCCTATAATTCATTAATCCTCTTAAACCCTTTTCCCATGGATGGTCACTCCTCTTGCAAAGCTAAGGTAACTTACCCTTCTTCTCTTCCATTTTTTGATTTATATGAGCATATACTCATTAGCTAGGGCTTGAAATCAAGTGGAAATTAACTAAGCTAGATTTTACCATTAATGGGTTGTATATTTTTTCATTTCTGATATGATTTTTGTTCAGGCGGAAGCTCTCCAAGATGAGTTGGAACGTACCCGGAAAGAGAATGAAACCCTTAGGGTTATGCTTGAAGTTATGAGCAGTAAGCTCAGTGACCTTCAAGCACATGTTCAAGAAAAGAAATTTAAGGTTCAAGAAATTGGTAGCTGCTCACCACTTAGTGGTGCTTCATACTACTATCATGAGGTCTATGACCCGATCAAGAAACCGAGGATTGAGATTCCCATGGCAAAGCCTTCACAAATCTTTGTCAGAACCGACTCCGAAGACAAGAGCCTGGTAAGAATGTATATATTGATGTTGTCTGTGCGTGGATCGATCGAAGTTTTGTTGATTATAGTATATATATTGGATCTGTGGTACTTACGAGGGAAGACGTGTGAAATTTTAGATTGTAAAAGATGGATATCAATGGAGAAAGTATGGCCAGAAGGTTACTAAAGATAATCCATCACCTAGAGCTTACTACAGGTGTTCCATGGCTCCAGGTTGCCCAGTCAAAAAGAAGGTATTGATCTCAAGTTTTTTCTAAACAATTGTGTTTCTTGGCGATTTATCTTATGAAATATATATAAATACATGAGGTTTCAGGTTCAAAGATGCGCGGAGGATAAATCATTACTGGTTGCAACTTATGAAGGAGAACACAGCCATGATCCCAACGGTTCACCTGGACACACCATGTACTCTCCAGATAGCTCGAGAAGTTGCATTTCTTGTCCAGTCACAAGCAATCATTTTCAACCAGGTTTAGCCCTTGATCTTAACCTCTCAAGCCCCATAGATGACAAGGAAAAACCTTCTCAAAGTTTTATGGAAGATCACACCAACAAAAACTGCAACTCTAAGGTTGAAGAGTACGTTGCATCCCTGACTAAAGATCCCAGCTTCACCGTTGCTTTGGCAAATGCTGTAGCTCGCTCTTTATCTACACCAAGAGTGCTGTGAAGGTCTCCTCTTTAAATGTAATGGGAATTTGATAATTAATTAGTTTTTTGGTAGTTATTTTTTCTCTTAATTTGATTGCTTATGCTTCTACTGTACATGAGTCATGAATCAGTTCTTCCAGGATGGATTTAATAGTTTAAAAAAATGGCTAAAAGTTACCGCATAATAAGAATTATAAAATGATTGGCTTAAGTGAGCTTGCTTTTCTTTCTTTCCAATGTATTCACAAGGAAGATGATGCAATGAAAGTGCATAACTCAATTTGGATGGAGAAATTATAAAATACAATACAACGGCTTTATTACAGCCATTTGATTATGGTGGATCCAATCATAATCAATGGTCAAAATTTATTAGTTATAAATACAACAGTTGCATGAAATAATAGTTTTAATTAATGTGCCAAGAACATATGCACAAAGATCGTGGCGAAGAGAAGACGGAAGCCATTTACAGAAAAGTAGATTTATAGGAAATTTGCGCAGCTTTCAACAATTAGCTATTAAATATATAGGGCTGTGAATCTTTCTCCATTAATCATAATGAAATTACACTCTAGATACTAATATTGCTTGACTAGATTTAAACATTTACATCACTAAACTCAAATATACAGAAGAATAATACAACCTTTTAACCAAATATAGCCCTCCTACATATAAATTATGAAAAACAAAGGATATAACAACATATTTTTACAACATAAGTCTTGACATATCTTGGAAGTGGTCCGTTGAACAAAACTCCATTGCACCAACATCTCTGCTCCAAAAGCAATAGAAATTTGTTAAAGTATCAGTTCACAACAAACAGCAGAAAAACACAAACAGAAGAGGTATTGGTCGGCTTACAGCTCAAGATGGGAATTTGTCGCTGTGATAAGCACATGCATTTCCTCAACAGCATATTCTTGCGGCATGGTAAAATCCCTTTTTTTTCCCCATACCAATGCATGTTTTAGGTTTTTCCTTGGTCCATGAAATGAGTGTTCAACGATTAGTGCAATGATGCTTATCTACATGAGAACCACTTCTGTTTTGTTCAATAGACTATGGCATATACAGTCCATGATTATTTGATATTCCCACTCTTGATAGGAGTCGGCATCAAGTTTTCAGACTCCTTTTTGGAACCATTCACCTTCAATCTTTCATTTTCTGCTTCCCTCTCTGCCTTTTTCTTTTCAAATTCGAGCTGCTTGCAGTTTTCCTCATGTGCTCGGACAAACATCCTAACGAAATTGAGCAGAGTAGATACAACTGAAGAATGAAGACACAAAGTGAGACTGCTTAAAACAAACACATTCTTTTTATTTTTTTTTGACATTTTAACTTTACTACTGTGTTAACAACAATGGAGATCTAAAAATGTTAAGCACCTTGCTCAAATGGGCAACGAGCAGGATCTTCCCCAAAATAAAGGGCCAATGCATCAGCATTTCTACCCTGAAAACATTCAAATCCAGAAATAAGTCTAATAATGAGTGTATCAAATGCTGAAGCACTCTGTAAATATTCAAGAGCAGCTTCCTTCAAAAATTAAAAGGCAGGGAGGAAGGAGGAGCTCATGCATACCACGGTAGAATAAAGTGAAGCCAAAGATCTCACTTCACTTTCAGCAGAACTAAGGAATGCCTTTAGGGTCTGGACATTTTAAGAAACAAAAATTACAGTAACATTGTTAGTTCTGAACATGTTGTGTTTGTTAGCATTTTTTGTTGAGATATTTGCTAGCATTAAGTACTACAGAAGCTATGTGCTAAAACGTAGCATAAACCTTCAACCAAAAGCCTATTGGGTTAAGTGTAATACCATGCACATGTCCACGCTTGCCTCTTATTGCAATTTGATTATAAGAATGGGAATGTCAGAATTGGTATTTAAACCACTAGGTCCAAAAAGACTGGCATGAAAGAACCACTCAACTTAAATTCTTAGGTGAATGCCCAAAAATTATATCAACTTTAATGCAAATGAAAGGAAAAGTAAAAGATTATTGTGTTCCTTGAAGCATCAATTCCCAATAGGATATTCCTGCAAACATATCCTGAAAGCCTTATCTGCACATATGAACAGACACTAGCTGACATGTCAGATTTACCATGCAAAAATTTTCTGACACTTGACCATCATTCTCTGAAGCAGTCAATTCCTGCACAACTTTCTCCAGCCCTTTACTAATGGCTTGCATTTCCTCTGCCAAATATTTCAGTTGTATCTGCATATAAATTAGAATTGATGAATAAAATGGATAGTGGATATTTTATAGAATACACGTGATTAAGGAGAAGAAGAGCACTTTGGTCACAGCCTCCAAATTCATGAGGTCCTTTGGGAAATCCAGCAGCTCTGGAAGCTTTTCAGCAAGTACCTATAGCTCAGTAACCAATAAAAATAATGAAATGACATACAACTATCTGCCAATACATGAAAAAACTCAAATTTCTACGTTCTGCTATGATACAATAAATATAACTGACACTGAAACCAAACAACAGTTTTTATCCCTATATTATTTTTTCCATTTGTTTTGCTGCCTCTCTAATTAATAAGCACAAAATGAAGATTTTCAATCATTAAATGCCTTCCAGCCAGGTACCTCAGTTAGAAAGGTTTAACATCTACCTTACAGAGATAATGCATGAGAGTCATCTTGTTGTTCCGAGCTCGTGTATCTGTGAGTTTGAGGAGACTGTCCAGCCGAAATCCAATAGCAGAACCTAAAACAATACATAACAATAAATTGGTAATCCCAGAATCCCAGGGGAGTACATTAAAACTCTGAGAAAGATTCAGAGTGGAAATACAGGATGAAGAGAAAACCCCCCAAAAATCTTGAATTGGATATCATCAAATGAGAAAATATCCAGTTTTGTAGAGATAAATTGTTGCTTATGCTAGTTTCCCATCAGTATTCAGGAGGTTGAAAAATCTGAGGGTTAGTCAGTTGGCATACAGGTTCAAACAAACTGTTGTTGCATGAAGTCAATATACAAAAACTGCTGATATGACCATTTATTGAAGTGCAGCCACAAATATTTAAGTATAATATGAACAATAGAAAATTATTGAGCACATCAATCAGGCTTAATCACAAATATATGTTAATCCAAACCATGTATAAAATGTGAAATTTGTCAATGAATCTAATGAAATATTCCTTATTTATAGGAGTAATAACTATATAAGTAGAAATCATCATTTTCCATATAAATAGAATTGATCATTTTCCAGGTCAAAATCCCTTGAATCGACCTAGTTTGTTGAGTTTAACCGTATCATGGTGTAAGAATCCTCCATGTCAGTTTGATTTACATTTTCATTAGGTTTAAGTGCAGGGCAATAAATCCCTTGGATCAGCCTTCTATATTGAGTTTGACTGCATCAGAGTATATGAATACCAATACCATAGGTCATTAGGCTTAATGAGAGAGTATGAAGCAATTTAAAATTTTCCAATAAAAGGGCATAAGAAGGATTTATATAGCAAAAGTTCAAATAGTCATGTAACTCACATAATGAATAAAAAATTCAAAAAAGAAATTGTCAATAATCAGTTATACCTATCCGAAGCTGGAAATAAGATTAATGGCCCCGTCTCTAACTTGACACACAATTTCATTTTTCAAAGTTCCCTAATTTGTATAATCTACAATCATTGAAATTCCAAATGTCTTTTTATGGAAGTTAAAAAAACAAGACTAAACTAAGGAGTTGCAACTCACCCCTTGCAGTTCCATGGTTCAAAGCGTTACCCAGGGAAAGAATAGTTTGCATGATCCTTTTCAACTTGACTGAACTCCTGATCTGATGAACACATTATTGAAAATGGTGCAAGAGATGAAAAATACATAGAAATATCTTAACTGGAAGGAGCCAGAGAATTAAAAAAATATTGGACTTGCCTCTTCAGCAGCCGAATTTACAACATTCAAATTTCTTCTGAGGTCAGAAACCTGAAACAGGTGCAAAACAAGGGCAAAATTAAAAATAATAACAACGGAAAGAACAGAAAATCAGCATACTTAGGTAAGTTGTCCTCTAACCTGGGGATGAAATTGTAGCTTAAAAGAAAAAACTCTTAGTTTTGACTCTACCCGTGGCACTTTCATCAACTCTAAGAAGAACTGCCATAAAAATGCATAAATATAATTAGAATAGGAATTTAAAAAAGAGAAATAGAGAAAAGACGATATATATGAATGTATATTCCCAAACCAAGATGCAGCTCAAATTCTCTAGAGAATACAGACTTAAATTTATAGGATATTTTATAAATGTATCAACCAACATCACTAGCATCATCCTACTTCACATTGCCTAATTGATTTATTAGAGGAATTAAAGGGAAATCAAGTCACATGAAGGGGCTGATTTTTCATATTTACAATTTTTAATTGTGGTATTAGCTATACAAGCCAGAAGACAACATAAATGCAAAAGAGAAATCTAATTTGAGAAGACTATGTCACACCTGTTCGCACTTTCCCAAGTTTTCTTTATCTCCATTATAACCCTGAACATTTATAATAAAAAAAATCTAGTTATTACTCAATAGGTACAGAAGAATGCACTTGCATTTTGAACGAATGAAGTTTGCTCTCTATGACCAGTCAGAAATGAAATAACCTGGTCACAATGGGTTAAAATTCTTACCATATTAATGAAGAGGTGAAATATTTCATATGAAAACATTTTGCAATACCTTAAGCAATTCCATCTCTTCTTTTGTTGGACAGAACTTGATAAGGTTATCAACCTGATCAACATCTAGAGCTGAATCATCCATGGCAAGGACAGAACTCTGCAAGACATTGGTAGTGAAGAAAAAATATAAAAGGAATAACAAAAAATTATGTAATGGATTAGAATCCCTGATCCACAACAATGCTACAGGACTTCAAATTCTTCATTAGTTAGTTCCAGAAGAAAAAGGAGAGGGGCTAGTCAGATTCACGAGAACTAACACATCCTCAGATGGGAAGGAAGAAATAGGAAGTAATTTGTTAATCACCATTAAAAAGTGAACGGTGCAAACAAAATATACTTTGGTGGAAAATGTAAATCTGCATTCACTCATATTCAACTTGGTTTGAAGAATAATAATGCTTTAGGATGGTTATGAAATTTCAAAAGAATTTACAAATCATCATTTAGTGAATTACTAAAGTGAATGGCATTCAAAGCCTAAACCACAATACACACACACACACACACATATATATATATAGAGAGAGAGAGAGAGAGAGAGAGAGAAGGAAAGAGAGAGAGAGAGAGACGGATAGAGCGTACAGAAAGGAAAAAAGTGCATAGAATAACCAGAAACATTTAAGCCCATCATGCAAAAAAAAAAATGATCAATGACCATCACCAAATCACTTTCCCATACATTTACTGAACCTTTGTGCATAAAATGATTATATATATATATATATATATATATATATATATATATTTACATTATGAATTAAGGCCTATAATATAAATTTGTTTGACCTCATTTTTCTTAACCCAAATCATTTTGAGATGCATTTACTTGACAAAACTGCAATAAGATTCAGCGTACCATTAGGTCAGACAGAGGAATTTTAACCTTTGAGAGCATAATCTCACAATTATATGCCCGTCTAAGCTCAATCTGCAGGATCAGAAAATAACTAGTGAAAACAGAAATAAACACTAGATGTTTTGAGAAGTATTAAGCGTGCACCAAGAATAAACCCAAAAAAATAAGCCACCATGAGTGTGTACTAACATGCCAACTTGCTGCACAAAGAGAATTAACAGAAAGTATCTAGTTTACAAAACAAAAAAAAGAAGAATGCTTTTGAAGATTAGAGAAAAAAAAATGAAAAAGGAAAAAAAAATGGAGGTTCAGTGACGCCAAAACAATCAAACAAAATTTAGCTCCTTTCCTTTAAAAAAAAAAAAAAAAAAAAAAAAAAACACTGATTACCAGCTGAACTTTATCAGATTTAGGTCCCAAGGTGCGGCGATTTGATTTTCCCCCTGTGCCTCCTTGACCAGTAGTTGGTGCAGCTGCTGAGAACAGACTTTCAAGTTCTGACATGTCAAATTCTGGAGCCCTAGCACAGACAAAACAGAATAAGGAAAAAGAAAAAAGCATAGAGTTATGTTAACTGAAAACATTTCTTTAACAAACAGGTTGACAAGCACTTGGAAGCTTCATCAGATTTTTGTGTCTCAGCCCATAGACTTCCTTGCATGGCTCTAGTTAATTTTAACCAGTGATAGGGCTTCAAGTTGGCCTTTCTAGGTTGAACCTGACTTCTTGAACTTGGACGTGATAGGCCTCGCCCCTTTAAACTGAATGGAGCACCAGAAGGTGGTCCAGGAACTGGAGGCACATTTCCATTGCCAACTCCATAAGGAGATGGTGATGAAGCAGCAGGAGGGTTTGATAACCCTTGGGCAAAAGGAGCAGGAGGTGGTGGCACAGGAGGAATACATGCAGAACTGTTAGATGAGTTTCGAGCAGAACTTGGAGGAGGGGGTGGTGGTGGCACTTTAGCAATGCTGGAAGGGCCCAATACAGACCCAGAACATGGGGGTGGAGGAGGTGGAGGAGGTCCTGAGCTAGCAACTAATGAAGCAATCTCAGTGGGTGGAGGAGGAGAGAGAGTCGAATGTGAATTCTTGATTGTGGAGGATGGAGATGTTCCTGAAAAAAATGAAGGTGGAGGAGGGGGAGGGGGAGTTGAGAATGATTTATTAACTTTGGGTGATGAGGATGCTCTGGAAAAATAAGAGGGAGGAGGAGGGGGAGGGGGAGGCGGAGGGGGAGAAGGAGAAGGAGGTGAGAATGATTTCCTTTCTCTAGGTGATGGTGATTCCCCTGAAAAAGAAGAGGGTGGAGGAGGGGGAGGGGGAGTTGAGGATGAACTCTCATAGGCAGAAGGAGATGACCCTTGAGGAGAAGGGGATGGAAGTAGGGTAGCAGGACCCGATAATGACCAACTTCTATCTGATAATTTTTCAGGACAATGATTAGGTGAAGATTTTGTTGCTTTTGAAGTTGATTGAGGTGGAGGATAGTCAGCAGCAGAAATTTTTTCTGAAGTGGTGGTAGCCTCAATGGAACATTGCAATGATGTAGAAGATGGTGGTGGCGGCGGCGGCGGCAGCGACAGCGACAGTGACGGTGATGGCAGCCTTACATGAGAGACATGGCTGAGCTGCACAGATTTCTGTACATTTGTGAGAGGGGATGAAATTGTTGGGGATGAAATTGTTGAGGATGTTAATGTCAATGGGCGCATGGCTTCCTCACTGTTAGATGCAGCATGATCATGCAACAAAGCTGAAATGCCAACGGTTGGGGAGGTGCTATGATATGGAGAAGATCGTGAAGTCTTTGACACTCTTGAGGATAAGATCTTCGACTGAGCAGGCCATTGCAGTGCAACCTTTGGTTCTTGGGGTTCAACCTTCTCCATAACTGAATTTGCATCTACAGATAGTTCCCGTAGACTAGGGGATGTGGGACTCCCACTCTTTTTCTCTACTTGATTTAACTTCGATTCATGTTGAAATTTTTCAGTGTTCATGCTGCCTTTTTGTGCTTTCCGTGGAGAAACAGCCTCCAAATTTTCTTGGAGTGTAGTGATATGCTGAAGCACATTTAATGCCACATCAGGTTTTGTATCTAGCCAGTCCACATTGCTGAAAATCTCTTGAACTTTAGCAAAAGCTTCCTCAGGAAGGCCACCTTTCTCCTCCAAACCCGGCAAATCAATTGAAGTACGAGATGAAATAGAATCCATCTCTGAAAAAAGAACCTTCATCCACAGATTAAAAAGGGAAAAAAAAATCAATTGCCTCTGAACAGATCAATTTTGACACAGCATTGAACACATCAAGAAGCAGCAAGATAACTGGATACCTCAGCTCTGAAGTCCTTTGGAAATTGATCTTTAACATTCCATAATGTGTCAATTTCATCACGGTTAAGCATCAATATATTTGATCTTATAAAGGCCGTATTGAACATAACACGGAACATCATGTGTTCCCTTTCCAAATCACTGTCCACACTAATACATTCCATCACAACATCACCTTGAATATGACAATGGATGTCTATTTTAATTAAATCACAAACTTCCTGCAGCAATAGATAAAGAATTTGAGAACACCTATAACTTTATCTATCATATTCATTGTAATCAAATAGTAAACCAACAGCTTAAATCCAATTTATTTATCGCGCTCATTTAATTCCTGTCCCATTTCCAAGAACATGTCCTTGGTTGGTGCATCAAACAAGGGTAAGTCATTCTGCCCATAAAAAAGGATATGGAGAAAATGAAATAAGCTCATGTCCTTGTCCGGAAAACTAAAAGGCTCAGAGAAGGGAAACCCAAGTGCTATTATGGACTAAATATAATTATTAGGTACACTATGAACAGAAAATTCGATACAAGCCAAATTATCATTTTGAATTGCAGCAAACTTTGAAGACTAGATTCACAAAATGCAAATGATACACTTTTTCATGAATGAGTAAACAACCCGACATCCAAATTAGAATCAAAATGTCATGTGGAACATATACCTGTCGAAAGGAAGTAGCAGTTCTATCTGAAAAAGATCATTAGACAAAGAAAAAGAATGCAAATGATTCTCTTATCAAGAAATTCAGTTACATTATAATTGCTTCTGCGTAAGAAAAATCTTGCAATAAAATCTAGTTTTAAGCAATTAGGAACAACTAGAAATATAAAGATCACCTTTCACCCAGCAAGCAAGACCATCCAGACTTTGGACCAAAACATAAAGCAGTTGTATAGATATTTAAACACACGCACACACACTTGAGCTACCTGCTTGTAATGCCGAACAAGTTTGCTCCTTTTTGGTCTCGAGAAAAGAACTTTGGGAGTTTGATCAGCAACCATTAAAGGGTCCTGACCATAAATTCTAAATATTGGACGGCAACCACCCTCTCCATTCATATTGGGAATAACTCTAAGAATAACACAGTCCAGAGTAAGTGCCCTATCCAGTGGAGGCCACTGTGAGCCCACATTCCTTCTTGATACATATTGCAGGTACCTCAGTTGTGAAGGCAATGGATTGAGGGGTGACATCAGCTGCAAAAGCTCTCTAGGTGCTTGCTTGTAAATCATGTCTAGGGTTTTCTGCTCACCGGTGAATTGCTTCCTATATATCAAGAGTGCAGCAAGCATGAAAGCCAAAACTGGCCAGCCACCTTGTTCGCAATGCATCAGTAGCACATTTTGTTGCACAAGTGACAGCCAGCTTTCACTTGATTTGAGAAAGTGGTGGATCATCTCCATAGTGAGCAATGGGCAACCTTCATAGTGACGAGGATAGTCCATTACAGTCATATCATACTCAGATAATATGCTCCCAATCTGGCTTTGGTTCTCTCCCTCTCGGAAGTTGAAGACCATGAATGAAGAGTCTGGAAAGTAGTCACGAAGTTGACTAACTATGTTTCCTATGTAGACTTTACATTCATCATCTTCCAAAATATCTGCAGTAAAGCAGCAGTCAAAGACTGCAGAAAATAATAAGTGTCACTGAAGTGAATAATCAATATGAACAGAGAAGTTATTTGCATTACGGTTTAAAGAACAACCCACCCATCCAAACAAAAAAAAGGAACAAAAATATACAAACTTCAACAGCAAAATAATAAGTGGTTTGACTACAATTAAATGCATACAATGTATTAAACCATAACCATAATATTAGAGAATCATACTAAATAGAAAACTATGTGCGTCAAAACTTATAAAATGCAGAAGTTGCAAAGACTACTCAAAAAGGACTCTAGATCTACAGAAATATTATAACTGATTGGGTTTTAAAATGCAACCTCTATAAATGTGGCTAAGCAATACAATCCAAAAGCTGGAGACTACAATAGCAACAACCAAAAGTCTAGTTGGAATAGAGTCTGGGTAAGTTCCATATGGTCAAGAAAATTAATATATCATTTTGATAATTTTAAAATATCCAGCTCCACCAAAGTGATCAATAAGAGTCAATAATTCGACATTGAGGCTGTATCCACCAAGTTTCATTCCTACTATTTCAAACTAATCACACTGAGATATTCTTTATGTGTTTTTTCCACATTTAACAAAGCTTAAAGATATTCCTTACCTTGTAAATGTTAGAACATCAATTCACGCCAGTATTTCTAATGTAGGGAAGTTAAAACCACTCAACCATCGCCACTAAAGCAAGTAAATTCAAAACAGCAGAATAAAACAAAAACAAAAACAAAAAAAGGCTATTATTGAGGCACTAAAGGAAAGAAACAAAACAAAACAAACAATGCATTGAAAAAGCCAAAAATAAAATGAGAGAAGAAAAAAAAAAAAACAGAACCCAATAACCTTCTACCATAAAGTAAGCAAATTGATTCCAGAGAAGCGTACCATAAACCCTTTCGGAGATTTCGAAAAGGCCGTCAGGCGGTTTTCGATAGAAGAACTTCCTAAACAGAGCCATTTCTAGGAGATCCAAGAGAAAACCCCAGGAAAAGACCTAGAAATGCACCAATTGAAGCAACATTGCACCAAAGACGCAGCTTCTTAAAATCAGCTGATATACAGAGATTACAGAGAAGCCAAAATGATGCGCATTGAAGAAAGAAAAGCAGAAGAGGCATGGATTTTGCTGGGACTTGAAGATACCGGTTGTGTGGGTATTGTCATTGTCTTCACATGCACACTTTGTGTTTGTGGGTTTGTGTCAGAGAGACTTAGCTTTCAATCAACAGAGGTTGATAGCCACAGAGACGGAGAGAGAGAGAGAGAGAGAGAGAGAGAGAGTATTTATTCGCAGGTTGTTGCTCAGAAGAGAATGAAAGAGAGGGACATAGATTCGGTGCAGGTGGAGGTTGTTAAAGGGATCCTCATCAAATGATCTGGGGTTTGTCTGTGTCTTAATTTTGGTTTTGGTGTGTCCTTATGTTGGTTAAGAATTTAATGTTGAGATTGTTTAATGCATGATTACGATGATGTTAATTCTGTGTTATTTTCTCTTTCTATCTTTTCTCTCATCATAAAGGTGGTTAGACTGCATCGTTGCCTTTGGACTTTGTTCCTAGCACGTGTGCTGCTCCCTTGCCATTTAATTAACTCTTACCACATAATTATAATTAAACTTGAATTATTCATAATAAAATTAAAATCAAAACTAAAATTAAAACGGAAAAAGCTTTATAATCTAATTTTAATTCCTTAAACCTTAAATTAAAGCCACTAATTTCAACTTAGAACCAAACCGATGGCCATCCAATGTGGAATGTTGAGTTTTCTTATAGTCTATTTAACATTGAATTTAAAAAATTAAAATTATTTTTTTTAAATAAAAATATTATTTTAATATTTTTATAATTACAATTAATTAAATTTAATTTTAAATTTTTTTTTAAATATTTAAAAAAATAATTTTTTCAACAACAAATTTAATATAATAATACTAAACAGGCCTTAATGCCATACGTATATGGTTTGGCCCCGACACCTCCATGTTGTGCAACCACAAGGAATGACTCACTTGAGAATACAAACCACATCTGAATAAACAATTGGCATCTTTAGCTTTTGGACATCTTGGATTTTATTTATTTTTAGCTTAGAAGCTTTAACCAACCCTTTCCCATGATTGGATGGACCTACATAACATTTATTTATTTATTTATTTATTTCATCCTTATTGAATTTAAAATTTAATTCAAAATTTTATAATTTTACATATATTATTGAATTAAATTTTTATTTTTATACGTGGTTAAAGATGGGAAGTTGTATAAAGATGAAGTTATTGTCTTTTTGACAGGATTTGAAGGCTTGATTAAATGCTTAGCTATGCACTTTTAGCAAAGGGATAAGGTGGACCAAACCAACTATGGCGGATTTCAAAGAATATTGTTATTTTCAGTATATATATATAAATAAAATTTAAAAATTAAAAATAATAAAATTTAAATAAATTAAATTAAAGAATAATTTCAAAATATTAAATGGTAAAAAAAATTTAATAATTTTTAAATAGTAAAAAATACTTGGTATTTACAGATAAGATATGAAGAAAATTTTAAAATAAATTTAATTTAATTTTCCCAAAATTTGAAATTATGCCCACTGACATCATCAGGCGCGCCATTGAATTAACAATGGCCGCCCTCCGCCCCTCCGTCGTTATCTTCCACCTTCTTGAAAATAACAAGTCAATTTGATTTTAAATTCCCGATTTTATTATTGGATAATGATTTGGAATTTTATCAAGTGACAATAAGCGAATAATTCCAATTATATATATACATTAACTCAGAAATTAAGATAATATTTTTAATTACATTGTCAATTTGATAATTTTAATTTAATGGATTCCAAATTAATTCAATAGCCATTTAATATTTTAATTTAATGTTTTTCCTAAATATATTTATATAATATTAAAATTATATATTTAAAAATAATTTTTTACTTTCATCGATAAATAATTAATTTATAGTTATAATAATTAAAATATATTAAATTTATTTTAAAACTAATTGGATTATATTTAAATTAATTTAATTAGCATAATTAGGATAATACGTGTGTGTTCTTATTCTTTGTTTGTCATGCTTAGGGAAGAGCATATTTCAATTTAAATCAAAAAATTAAACTGAATTAAGTTAATTCGATTCAATAGATTCAGTTTTAAAATTTAATTAGTTTGATTCGATTTTATAAATTTTGATAATTTCGATTATCAATTCGGTTTGATTGTTTTCATAAAAAATAAAAAAAATCAAACCGAACTGAAATTACTAATATATATATCAAGGAAATCCTAAGATTTTTGAGCTTTCATTTCTAAGTTTTTTTTTTATATTTTTATTATTGAAATTTTATAAAATTTAATTTGATCAGTTTAAAACAAAACCGAACCGATATTGAACCGACCATTTGATTTGATTTTTCTTAATAATCAGTTTAGTTCGATTTTTAAAAATTTTTATTTTTAATTTTTCAATTTTATTAGTTCGGTTCGGTTTAAAATTGAATCGACCATTTGCACATCTCTAATTATGCTATGTCTACTGATAAGAATTGCATCCATTAGTGAAGTTGGCCATTTAATTAAATAATCTTTAAATTATACATTTTTTTAATACCAAACAGAATTGAAATAGACTATGTTTGGCACTTAAATAAAATACCGATAAACTAGGGTGGCCAGGATTCGGTTTTGAATCGGAGCCGAATCAAAATTGATGAAAATTGGATCTGGCTTTAAATTGAATTGAAATCGTCTTTCTGCAATTTGGTTCATATTCATATTTTTCAGAAACTGTGAATTGACTATTCTGAACCGGATGGAACCAACAATTTCGAACTAAACCAAACTAACGATTTAAATACACAAAAATTTAATAAATACCTCACCATACTCCATATTATTTATATATATCATTAATTCTTTACACAATTATTCCCTACAATCTTTTTAATTCTTAATATTTTTTTTATTTTTCTTAAATTTTCTAAATAATTATTTTTTACACTCATTTTAATTATGAATATTCTCTCAAATTTTCACTGTATTATTTTATATGCTCACTGAAATTTTCAATACTATCTCAGTTACTCTATTATTATTTTATATATTCAATAAATTTTCCAATACCCTTATTTTATTTTTTTTTCTCTTTTATACTTTTTTAACTATCAATTATCATATAATTTTTAAAATAAGACAAGCAATAGAATTATAAATTTTGATTCATCTAAATCTTAAAGGAATACATTCGCTAAATTAAGTTTCATTTTCTAATTTCTTAAAAACAAATAATTTTATTTTTAATTTTTTAATTAAATTCAAGTATTTACTTACTAAAATATTCTTAAAAATAAATTATTTTTATTTTTTTTATTTTACTTAAAAAATTAAAATATTTTTACAAATATAATTTAAATTCTAAATTAATATTTTTTTTAATTTTTTTAAATCAGAATCACTGCTCTCAAATTATTCTTTAAATCATCTTCAAACTTCTATTTTTAAATCACCATTTAAACTATTTTAGATCAGAACTTAAACAATTGAAAAATCATTTTTTAAATTATCTCTTAACAGTTTAATTAAAATATGATTTTATTAAACATGAATCCGCAGCTTCTAAACCCGTAACTAACCAATCA
Organism: Hevea brasiliensis; assembly: GCF_030052815.1. Classification (NCBI taxonomy): domain Eukaryota; kingdom Viridiplantae; phylum Streptophyta; class Magnoliopsida; order Malpighiales; family Euphorbiaceae; genus Hevea; species Hevea brasiliensis. The sequence goes on along the minus strand of NC_079503.1, from coordinate 1,108,746 downwards.
TACAACATAAAGCAAGGTACAGAACAACTGGAGAAATATCGTAAATTCAAGTGCAAAGTGAAAGCGTTTAAAACTTTCCCTCCTATTTCTTCCACCATCCAAACCCTCCGCTCGGTCACTGCTTCATCACATTTAATACCTTCTCTGTCAAATTCTCGATCCCCGATGAAGCCAGCCTTTAATTTTAAATCCCCAAACTCCTCTATCTCCTCTTCGTCCCGCGACCAAACTCAGCCTCCCTTACGCATCTCCGATGTCTTACTAGCTGCCGACGACGACGACGACGAAGACTATGGCGTTTTAGACGAGCGTTCTTTGATGGGTGAGCCGAACGAGGGCTCTAGGAGCGTAAACTGTTCCTTGCCCCATCGGCTTGTGGCTCGGTGCCTTTTGGGGCTGAGGCGGGCCAGGGTGAAGAGAATCCAGGGGGAAGATGTGAAGAAAGAGAAACAAAGCAAGATGGATGAAGATGAGAAAGGATTATGTGATCCAACGGCGCAGGCTAAATGTTCGATGAATGGATTCAACGGTGGGAAGTCGGTGTCGGCGACTGGTCTGTCAGTCTTTTTTTTTTCTTTTTTTTCTTAAATAAGTTCTAGTAATTTAAGACTATATCAAGTTAATCTGGTATTATTATGTTCTATTTTTCCAGGAGAGAGTAGGAAAGATACCTCTTTCAATTTGGGAGTTGGGTGTTACCTTTTATATCTAATTGCAGCAAGTAAAAACGAGCTTCATAAGATGATGGAGGCGAGGTTGCAAATGGAAACCCTTCTCCAGAATACCAGAGAGGAATTGCTGAAGAAAAGCAATCTCTCTAAGTTGTCTAAACCCAACGATATGTTTGCCTATTCCGCCATTGATTCTCCACAAGGTCCATATTTTGAAAATCAATTTCTACTGGAGTCCTCAATAGTTTCAGTGGGTGATCAGTCTTTAAGGTACGAAACACCTGAAAAAGAAGAGTGTTTAGAAGAAGGAATGGGTATGGGTCGGCTCGAGGCAGAACTCCAAGCTGAGCTAGAACGTTTGCAACTTCACTTGGATAGGGAGGGGTTGCTGAAACATTCAGAGCAATTAAGGATAGAGGTAAGCTGAATTGTCTGTTTTGTGGCGTGGTATCTTGGAACTGTTTCTATGAACCAAGAAAATAGTTTTGATGGATTTACAGCGAATGGATTCTATTACATTGCTCTCATGCTAGAAGCAGAAGTCATCGCATAGAATTATGGGATGAGTTCATAACAGATATGCATGCTGGAAACTATTTTAGAGTAGAATATCGATGGATTTTCTCTTCAGGTTTTTGTTGCTTGTAGAAAGTGGTGAACAATCTCATTTGTTCGTCTTGGATTTTTCCCTCATTTTCGTTTTGATACATAGAATAGAATTGTTGTTGGCAATTAGGATTTATTTCCTTCCTACTTTTTGGAAGATTGATCTTCCTATTGTATATTTCTTGTCGTGTCTTCTAAATATCGAGATTTTGGAAATGGCAGGTGACTGATGAACACGGTGCCTGCTCAAAAAGTCAGACCATGAGTTCTGGAGAAGTGATTGACCCTCAACCTCAAGATGCAGACACAAATTGTGGAGTTCCTCCTGATGAACTGGAGAGAAGGTTGCATGAATTGCTGGAAGCAAGACAGCAAGAAGAGATAAGAGAGCTAGAAGCCGCTTTGAAATGTCTTCAGCACCGGCTTTATGAGAAAGAGGTGGAGGTTTCACGGTGGAAAGACACAGCAATGCTCATTTCACGGCATGCTATGGAACCCTCACGGTTCACTTCACAGCATGATCCAAAAATTATCACTCCTCAAGGTGAAGATCAAATGTGTGATAGTTTGAGAATGAGATGTTAATCAGATCACCATAAAACTGTAATTGGTGTTTGATGATGATTGATGAATATTTTTACCTCTGAAATGTGAATTGCACAGTATCTGATATATACTGGACAATGGGAAATGGAAAGTTGATGCAAAAATTGATGGCAAAAAGGGAAAGCAGGATTGCCAATTGAAGCAGAAAACCCTCTTTGTGACTTTGTCTACTGCTGTGCATGTACAATTTCTGCAAATTTCTTGGTCCTCGATTTGAATTGTAATACTCCTAATTTCTAAATTTATTATTTTATGGTTAAATATTAATATTTTATTTTATTTAAATTTTAAGAAATTATTTGAAATTTTTCGAATTTTAAAAATCGGGTTCGATTTTCTGAAAATATAAAACTTTGATGATTTTTAAAAATTTATTTAAAGAACCACGTAACAAAACTAAAAATGCTACTAAAAATATATTTGGATTTTAAGAATTTTTTTAAGTTTTCTAGAAATTTTTCTGCATTTTTTAGCTTCGTTTTCGGTCCCAAGGCAGAGTAAAAATTCAAAATTTTGTATCATGAATCGGATCGGCCTAATCGAACTGAATTGGATCGAACCGATCGAATCGGACTAGTCATTTCTTTTTCTTCCTTTCTCGCGTGCGCCTGACACTTCCTCCTTCTCTCCCGTTTTCTCTCTCCTCTCTCCTCCTCTCACCGCGCTGCCCCAGCCTTCCCCACTTGCCAGCGCGTTGCCCCAGCCTTTTTAGCTTGCCGGCCGTCACCTGAGGCGTTGAGAAAACACCCCCGAAGGCACCCCAATGCGCAACGCGTCACTTCACCTTCCCGGCCAAAATCTGGCAGATCCGGCCACCGATCGGATTGGGTCTTGTGTCAAAACTCATCTACACCTCGAGAGCTTTCCATAGACACCAATAACACCAAAATTCATCAAGCGGTTTGCCTAATTTTTGTCCTGAAAGTTTTAGCCCATATCGATTTTTGAGCTAAATTTCTCGCAAACCGTGAACCCTATGAGAAAACCGAGAGTACCGGAGTGCTCCACTTGTAGAGAGCTTTGCGACAATACCAATTTCAAAATTTTCCGACAACGTTTTTCGGTGGATCCCACGAAATTTCGTAGTGTTTTTCCGAGTACTAAATGAGTTAGAAAATTTCGTAAAAATTATATACTAACCCCCATGTTGTGGGCTTCATGTAGGTATCTTCAATTTGCGGAAATTCAAGAGTTGACTTAGGGTGTGTTTTGATGCATAATGAAAAAGTAGTGGCTTATGCTTCAAGGCAGCTAAAGAGGCATGAGCAAAATTATCCCACCCATGATTTGAAAATGGCAGTTGTAGTCTTTGCACTAAAGATCTGGAGACACTACCTGTATGGTGAAGTGTGCAAGATATACACCGACCACAAGAGTTTGAAGTACATCTTCAAACATAGGGATTTAAATTTGAGACAGAGGAGATGGATGGAGCTTCTGAAGGACTACGATTGTATCATCCAGTACCACCCTAGGAAGGTCAATGTAGTAGCAGACGCTTTGAGCAGAAAATCTTTTGGCAGCTTGGCGCACATATCAATGGAGAAGAGACCGTTGATTCAGAAAGTACATGAGTTGATGGATCAAGGTCTGATTTTAGATATTTTTGATGAGGGGGTATTGTTGGCCCACTTTTCAGTGAGGCCAGACCTGCGAGATAAAGTCAGAGTTTTCTAGCACAGAGACCATCAATTGATGAAGATCATAGAAAGAGTACAACAAGGTGAAGGTGGTGAGTTTGGATTTGCAAATGATGGCGCCCTTATGCAAGGTTCCAGGATATGTGTACTCGACGTGGATAATCTCAAAAATGAAATCATGCAAGAGGCACACTATACACTATACAATGTCCACCCAGGCTCCACCAAGATGTACCATGATGATGTGAAAAATAGCTACTGGTGGAGTGGCATGAAAGCAGACTTTGTGTCCAAGTGCTTGACTTGTCAAAAGGTGAAGATTGAACACCATAGGCCGTCAGGGAAGTTGTAAGAGCTTCCTATCCTAGAATGGAAGTGGGAAATGATTACTATGATTCGATATAGGTAATTGTAGACTGTCTAGCTAAATCAGCTCATTTCTTGCACAGTATGCCCGGCTCTATATTCGAGAAATAATCAGATTGCATAGAGTTCCTGCTTTCATAATATCTGACAGAGGGCCACAGTTCACTTCTCAGTTTTGGAGGACGTTGTAGGAGGCATTTGGCACACAGTTGAACTTTAGTACCACTTTCCACCTTCAAACAGATGGGCAGTCCGAAAGGACAATCCAAAAGCAGACTTTGTGTCCAAGTGCTTGACTTGTCAAAAGGTGAAGATTGAACACCATAGGCCGTCAGGGAAGTTGTAAGAGCTTCCTATCCTAGAATGGAAGTGGGAAATGATTACTATGATTCGATATAGGTAATTGTAGACTGTCTAGCTAAATCAGCTCATTTCTTGCACAGTATGCCCGGCTCTATATTCGAGAAATAATCAGATTGCATAGAGTTCCTGCTTTCATAATATCTGACAGAGGGCCACAGTTCACTTCTCAGTTTTGGAGGACGTTGTAGGAGGCATTTGGCACACAGTTGAACTTTAGTACCACTTTCCACCTTCAAACAGATGGGCAGTCCGAAAGGACAATCCAAACACTGAAAGACATGCTTCGCATGTGTTTTTTAGATTTTGTAGATCAATAGGATGATCAACTACCCTTGGTGGAGTTTGCCTATAACAATAGTTATCATTTCAGCATGGGGATGGCACCTTATGAGCTACTATATGGCAGAAAGTGTAGGTCTCCTTTGTGTTGGACGGAAATGAGAGAAGCGAAGGTGCATGATATAGACCTAGTGCAGTACACTTCAGAGATGGTTCCTTTACTCAGGAAACGATTGAAAACAGCTTTCAGTAGGCATAAAAGTTATGCAGATCCCAGACGGAGGGATGTGGAGTTTGTAGTAGGCGATTACGTATTCCTGAAAGTTTCTCCGATGAAGAGAGTTATGAGATTTGGGAAGAAGGGCAAGTTGGTACCTCGATATATTGGACCTTTTGAGGTTATTGATAGAGTGGGAGCAATTGCCTATCGGTTGGAGTTACCACCCAACCTTTCTCATGTTCCTGTATTTCACATCTCCATGCTCAGAAAATACATACCTAATCCTTCTCATGTGCTACAGTTAGATGTAGTAGAGCTGAAATAAGACTTGATGTTTGAGGAGCAACCTGCTATAGTGGACTACCAAGTGAGGCAGTTAAGATCAAAACAGATCCCTATGGTTAAGGTTTTTTAGAGGAGCCAGTCAGTGGAAGAGTGCACCTGGGAGTCAGAGTGGGACATGCGTAACAAGTACCCTTATCTATTCAATGTGTAATTCTGTACTTTATTCTGCTTTGTGTAAAATTCGAGGACAAATTTTCTGTAAAGTGAGAAGAATGTAACACCCCTAATTTTTAAATTTATTATTTTGTGGGTAAATATTAATATTTTATTTTATTTAAATTTTAGAAAATTATTTGAAATTTTTTGGATTTTAGAAATCGGGTTCGATTTTTCGAAAATATAAAACTTTGATGATTTTTAAAAATTTATTTAAAGACCACGTGGTAAAACTAAAAATATATTTGGACTCTACAAATTTTTTTGAGTTTTTTAGAAATTTTTTGAAACTTTTGGGCCTCGTTTTCGGTCCCAAGGTAGAGTAAAAATTTAAAATTTTATATCCTGAATCAGACCGGCCGAATCGAACCTGATCGGACCGTACCGGCCATTTCTTTTTCTTCCTTCCTCGCGTGCGCGCCCGACGCTTCCTCCTTCTCTCCAATTTTCTCTCTCCTCTCTCCTCTTCTCATCGTGCCGCCGCCGCCCTAGCCTTCCCCACTCGCCGGCGCGCCGCCCTAGCCTTCCCAACTCGTCGGCAGTCGCCTGAGGTGCAGGGAAAACGCATCCGAAGGAGCCCTAAAGCACAGCGCGTCGCTTCGCCTTCCTGGCCAAAATCTGGCTGATCCGGCTACTGATCGGACTGGGTCTTGTGTCAAAACTCTTATACACCTTGAGAGCTTTGCATAGACACCAAGAACACCAAAATCTATTGAGCGATTTGCCCAATTTTTATCCAAAAAGTTTTAGCCCATATCAAATTTTGGGCTAAATTTCTCACAAACCGTGAACCCCACGAGAAAACCAAGAGTACCGAAGTGCTCCACTTGTCAAGAGCTTCGTGGCAATACCAATTTCAAAATTTTTCGACACCATTTTTCAATGGGTCCTACGAAATTTCATAGTATTTTTTCAAGCACTAAATGAGCTTAGAAAATTCCGTAAAAATTATATACTAACCCCCGTATTGTGAGCTTCATGTAGGTACCTTAAATTCACGGAAATTCACCGATTGCCCGGGTTTGTAAATTTCGGGTCGGACAGACAGGCTATCGAAAAAGTCTTGGAACTGGGTCAAAATTTTGGCTACCCCACTATTTTCAGATGTCTCGAGCGTGCTTCCGAGGTCGGAATCGACATAGGTAAATCCGAACCTTACTTTTTCTTAATTATCTAATGCTTGAATGGGATTAAAAATTCATAAAATATTCGTGGTAGCTTAGAAAATTATGATTCTTTTTGCATTAGCTTAGTAATAATGCTAAGGAGCGTGGGGCAAAATTTTAGAATTTTTAGAGTTCATTTGGGTAGTTTTTACAAAATAGTTAATTATAAGGATTAAACTGTAATTTTTCATATTGTGATTGTTAACTGTTTAGATAGGCCTAAGAAGGACTGTGTGATGTGATTGAGTTGTAGATGTGTGGTTTGTGGATATAGAAGTGCGTTTTAAGTCTTTTGCAGGTTGGGTAAGCCTTACGTATAGGGGAGACTGTCGAATTTTCGATACAACTTAGGATATCTTTGATCTTTTCTTAGTTTGTATTGAGTCAAATGTATTAAATAATTGTAATAAAATTGTCAGGTAAGTCGAGACAGCCTTCCTTCTTCGCTCAGCAGCCACAGTGACTTCGATTGAGTCTTTGAGTAAAATATTAATTTTAATTGTAATTTCGATATTACTATATGTTCAAGCATGCCCATGCATCACTTATAAATATGTATCTATGTAATTAAATACTAGGCATATTTTATATTGCATTCATATATATTGAAGTGCCATGAATGTTATTTGTGGTAATTTGGAGCAGTGTGTGTGCGTGGCGTGCGTGTAATATGATATTGGATATGGACAGGACGGGTAGACACGGCTTGAGAGACACTCACTGGGACCTAGTCCTTCGGGGTAGACACGGCTTGAGAGACACTTGTTGGGACCCCGCATTTGGTTTATTAAGCGAAAGTCCGGCTTGAGAGACACTCGCTGGCCGAGGTTGGATTAAGAGGGCTGTATAGGGGATCATCTCCCATATATGTATTGTTTGACAGTGTTGGGTGTGTGAGTGCTCCAAATTGCCTTCTTACTGTTATGACGTGATAATATTGACGATGTTGCATTTCACTCCACATGGTGCATTAGCTTTAGATAGCTATAGAGATTATGGTTAAAATTGATATTTTACTCTCTGAGTCGAACACTCACTCCTGTTCATCTATTTTTTTCCAGGCTACAAGAGGATTATTGTTGTGGCTAACCTGCTCTTCTTCTTCGCAGGTCCATTGATAGTATTTAATGTGTTTTGTACCATTGAGTTAAATTTTTAGATTCCGCATTTATTAGAAGCACTTATTTTAATTGGGCATGTATTATAAAAGTTATGTTAGACTTGTAAGATTATTAACTATATGCATGATGGGATTGGATGAGGGAGCTGAATTCCCATTTGATTTATGACCTTTTGATTATGTTGAGGGTGAGCTGAGCTCCTCAATTTATCATATATTGTGTTTACAAGTCGGGCGAGTCAAAAACTTCCCATTAAATGGTTCATTTTATAGTCGGACTCTGTCCGGTTAAATTCTTGAAATTAGGCCCAAATGGACCTTAGAGTTGGGTTGAGGAATAATTAGGTTTAATACGGGTTTCGAAGGTTTTAGACTGCCTAGGTCTTAGTGTCAGTCTGGTCCATAAGTTGAGTCGTGACATAAATATTATTATGTAAACTTTGGATTGCAATTCCCATCATTGGTCCAATAGATTGCAATTGTTTATTCCCAAGTCTTGATTATATCTTCTTGACTTTTTGGTATGGATACGACTTTATATGACCTAGCAAATTGCATATATATGAAATCACATCTTGTACTATTAACGAACTATTATTCTTTATCGTTTTGCCATAGACAGGCCCATCTTAAACATGATTTTAGACTCTTGCCAAATAGCCTAAATTATTAGCTGTCTTTCAAGCATTTGTCCAAGCCTCTCTTATGACAAGATTACCAACACGTGCGCATATAGATCTAAAGCTAAATTACGTTATGGATAAATAGAGAACAATAAAATATTACCACCTGATAAGAAAGAAGTTTGATATGTAAATATATGGCGGGTAGGTGGGGTCCATTGTTTCATTCAACGGCCGTGTTCTCACCAGCAGTCTTCTTTACACGCAAGCATCATGTTCGTGCAAGCATCATGTTCGTGCAATCACGCTACGCCAAACCAAAACTGTACCTACGGAGAAGGAGAAGACCGAAGATGCTATACGCCCACTGCTCTCCCACCATCTGGTTCTGTTGTTTTCTTGCAATTGTAGTATTTTAAACCACAAATAAGAGACCCTTGGGAAAATTAGATAACGGATTCAGACTTTAGACGACTTGAAAGCTCTCTCTCCGGATTTCTTAACTTTCTGTTTGGTTATTGAGAATCTCAACAGGCGAAGAAAAGAGGGACTGACGATATCTAGAATTGGAAAGTTGGATTCTTCATCTCAGGTTTGGTTTCTTTCAAGCAAAAAAAAATCATCTTTAATGGTCCCGAGTTTCTCTCTTTTCACACTAACGTTTCTCTTCTTTCACATTAACCGTTGATTTCTCTGCAATTAAATTTTGCTGTTTTTTTTTGACATTTTTGCTTTCCTTTTCTACAGCGTATTGATTTTTTTTTTTTCCATTTATATATACATTTTTTTCGCCTTGATTTTTTTCGTGTGTGGCTGTGGTCAATGTTTCTTGTTGGGTCCCTGTCGTAAATCTAATTGTTTCATTTGTTCGTTGGTATTCTCTGCAACAAGCAATTATTAAACCCAAATGGTATTCTTCTCCTTCCTGGAACTTTTTATGCTTAAATGGATTTGCTATGGGTACTGATTCTTGTTTTATTGTCTCTGAGTAGATATAATATGGCAATGGCGGACAGCAATTCTGTGTCTCATTCTGGGAATGCCTTAAACCTTGAGTCGGTGAGAGACTCTTTGATAAGACAAGAGGACACCATTGTTTTTAGTCTGATAGAGAGAGCAAGGTATCCCGTCAATTCTCGACTGTACAATCAAACTTTGGGGTTGGTTCCTGGGTTTTCTCGGTCCTTGGTTCACTTCATTGTTAAGGAAACGGAGGCTATTCAAGCCAAGGCAAGTCTCTTGTATATTAAAACTCTTGATGTGTTCTCAAAGAATGCTCGTTTGGATGTATTATTATTATTGTTGTTGTTGTTGTTGTTTTGCTAATATATAAAATTGTTAATTTGTTTTTATTGAAACGTTGTTTGGTCAACTTTATATCTTTGGCCATTGGATGGTGCCTGCCTTCAAACTGTTTTGCATAAGATGCAACTTGTTATTATTTTTCCTGTCCTTTCCTATTTAGATGGATTTTGAATTAAATAAATGTGCTGTGCTGAGTTGGAGCATGTAATTGCAAATAAGGTTAGGTGTTTTGACGTTAGCATGGTTCCACATGATGAGTTCAGATTTTGGCATTTTTCCAAAGACACGAGATTTGTGTGTAACCTTCATGCCAATTAATTTCTTTGACTTGTTTGATTCTGATTACATCACAGGCCGGGAGGTATGAGAATCCAGAGGAAAATCCCTTCTTCCCAAATGGTCTACCACCCTCAGTGGTGCCGACTCATAAGTATCCTCAGGTAATTGTTTTCTTGTAAGCTATGTTTTTGTTTTACCGGATTCCATGAAGTTGAGAATCTAAGCTTCTCTTATAGGTTTTGCATCCCGCAGCTGCCTCCATTAACATAAACGAGCACATATGGGATATGTATTTTAACCAACTTCTTCCATTGTTTGTTGCTGAGGGTGATGATGGCAACTATGCGTCAACTGCTGCTAGTGATCTTAACTGTTTGCAGGCAATGATTATGCTATAAGCCTATAACATGTGCTTACATTCCTGGTTCCCCTTGATAAAGGGTTGATGTTTGTTTTGCTAAACCACTTTTATAGACTATAAAAATGTAAATTCCTGCCTGCAGGCCCTCTCTAGAAGAATCCATTATGGAAAATATGTGGCTGAAGTTAAATTCAGGGAAGCTCCACAAGATTATGAACCTCTAATTCGTGCTAAGGTATCATTAAGGATGGTATGATTTTGGAGTAGAGCTAGCATTAGTAGGGCTTAAGAAGATGGTGACTTAATTCATTAAGTGTTGATAGCAAATTCATAGTTGCATTTTTTTAATCCCCAGTTACATTTAAGAGTAAAGGTAGTGAAGGATGAATAGTTATTCATCATTAATATTTCCACACAATTAATTATGGTGATTGGCATGTAAATGCAAAATTTGCATGGACTTTTAAAAAATTTTTTTTCTTTATCATTCTAAGTTCTTTATTTTGTTGAGCAAGTAAAATGATATTTAGCATATTAGTGGGCTAATACCTTTGTTCTTTCAGGACAGAGATGCTCTGATGAACTTGTTGACGTTTAAGAATGTGGAAGAGATGGTGAAGAAGAGAGTTGCAAAGAAGGCAACTGTGTTTGGGCAAGAAGTAACCCTTGGAAACAATAGCAGTGGAAATTACAAGATTGATCCTTTGATAGTTTCTCATCTCTATGCAGAATGGGTAATGCCGCTCACCAAGCTTGTTGAAGTTGAGTATCTCCTTCGCCGACTGGACTGAAAACCTTATATCGTTCACGAGTAATCGATGAATATTTTCATTATTCTAAAGAACACAGGAATCAGATATCCAGCCCATGCAAAATGTCCCATTTAGATATGGAGAAGCATGCTCCAGTATGTTCATTGGCATTTCAATGCATGTGTTATGCCTTACTGATTATGTAAGATTTTAGAAATAAAACATTATTTGGTATGATGCTCAGTTCTTCAGCATCAGAAGGCAATATTCATTGGAGGATCATGCAACATATATAGCATTAATCTGGATTAGGACCGTGATATTAATTTTGCACCTTCCCTTCAACGTATATTAGTTTTGATTTCCTTTCTCTGGAGTAATAAAACTCGTATATGGATTCTAATTTACTAACTGAATGAATGCATTCTAATGCGTGTCATCTAATAAGGAGAATGCTTGATTAGCGAGTTCGATTTAGCCTCTACCAAGTCAGAACCTGACAAAAAGCCAATTACTATGGTTTTTTTTTCTTAATAGATAAATTACATTGCATTAAAAAAAGCATATGCTCATTATATAGAAAGAATCCAACTAAGATCCAAATATTATAGAATCAAGGCTTTGGCCAATCCGATCAAGAGGAAAATATTCACGAAGAGAAGCTCATACTAGATTGGGCTGATCCACATTACTCCGTGCGAGTGACCACCCCCCATAGAACATTAACCTTCTCCTCAACTATACAGAGCAGTAGCCACCCAAACAGAATGAAGCTAAGAAAACCTCAACTTGCAGATCAAGAAACCCTCTCCAGTAAATCCCAAAATTGCAGCAAAACCAAAGGCTCTTATTTATGCACAAACCACTCCGCTCGGAGTTGCAGAGCGAGACCCACTTCCGAGACGGGGGATTAAGACCTCTTTGCTTCGAGGGGCAGAAGAGTAGCGGAACCAGCAGATATGAAGGCCTATGAGCCTCAGAGGACCAATGGACAAACTAAGAGAAAAGTCTCTCTCTATTTAGAGAGAAAAGCCATGTTATTATGGATATGACATAAATCACTCTATGTACACCAAACTTATATAAAGAAACATCTTTGATGTAAAGTCTGACACAAATTACTCAGACATTTCATAAGTATCAAGCAAATTATAATATACCAATCAATCAGCATCATGATTACTTGTACTTCTAAGTAACAAAATTCTCAAGTATATTACAATGGCTTATCCGGATTAGTCCTTAAAGTTCTCAAATCTATATGACAGTTCGCCCAATTTCATTATTTTCCCGGGATATCATTCACTAACTCTTCCACCACAGATGATGGGTGAGTTGTCATTATAGTAATTTTGGGAGAGCAATGAAGAACATAATGACTAGAAGTTAAGTGTGAGTGTGTTAAGCTTAAAGTGATACATATAGGGGCTTTTAATCTGACATGATAAAGAGAGAAATTTTATTAGAGATTTTATCAGATTCTTATTGGAGAGATTGTTTGTGAAAAAATAAAAGAGGATTGATTTTGTTGAAATAAAATGAAGTCTATTAAAGTTGAGTGATTGGTAAAAATAACTCGGTCGCCTTAATTTACGTTATCGCCTATTATTGCATAGAGGAAATTTTTGTCATTTCATAATTAAAAAGTACCATGAAATGGTCCCCAATCCTCAGTGTCACTCTTCTGACTCTGCCCTTTCATCGTCTTCTCTGCTTCGCTTGCTTTGATGACATGCAGAGACTCGGTTCTTCACACTTCCTGTGTTGAGGCAAAACACCAGAAATGCTACATACATTGTTTACGAAAGAGTTTATTAGCCCTCAAATTAGCCTATAAAACCCCAAAATTTGCATCTATAGAAAGGAGTTTAGGTTTGGGGTTTAGGGGTCTTCGGCTTTCTCTATACTGGGAACTACATTCTATGCAAGTCATTATGAGTTTAAGATTCTGAGTTTCTATTCTTTCTCTAATTTTCTTTGCTTTTCGGTAGTTTTTGTTAAACCATGTAAAAGCCTGTTGCTTTATGTGGAATTTCATTTATTTTTAATAATACTTGTTAGGTGTGACTCTGAGTTGGTTTATTTTGCGTTTTTGGGTGAGATTTTTTATTACTTTGTTAGGATTCACAGTTCATGGAATCATGGCCTTATCACTAATGTCTACGTATGCTTATTCTTTTCAGATTTTGAATTAAATGAGGGAGCTAGTGGTTGCCATGGATGAAGACATTGGCATGAGTAGTAAGGGCAAGAAGCTCCCAAATGGATTTGATAACGAAATAGATTTTGATGATGATGATGATGATGATGATGATGATGATGAAGAGTTCATGGACTTAACCGCTTGCTTACGCGATTAGGGGGACGGTTTTCTTAAGGATTTCTGTGAGAAAGCTGCGACCTTGTTCTTCGATGAGTATGATCTCATCAGTCACCAGATCAACTCTTACAATGACTTCATCCACAACGGTTTACAGATGGCCTTTTATTCCTTTGGTGAGTTGGTCGTTGAACCTAGATATGACCCATCAAAGAAGGGAGAGAATGAATGGCGTTATGCTTCACTAAGGTTTGGGAAGGTCTCACCCTTGATAAACCAAATTTTTGGGCTGGCTCGGATGGTAGTGAACACAATATGTTCCCTAGATATGCGAGGCTTCAGAATATGACGTATTCAGCCAGGATGAAAGTGAATGTTACCGTAGAGGTTAGTAAAATGTATTTTAGTTTCTCTGAACTTTGTGTTTCACGGAACTCAGCAAACTTTACTAGCGATGATGCTGGCCATTTTGTGACTCACAGGTTTTGAATCTTGATTGGTTGTTATGTTTCTTTGTTGATATAGAGATTGAGAGATAAAGATGTGGTTCTTTGTCAGTTAAAATATCTTTTTCTGTTTAAATGGTACAATAATGGCATTTTCATTCTCCGTGTGAACTTTTTTGGAGAAGGATTTTACAGCTCAGAGTTGTAAACTTTTTGAAGAATGCCATAGATTGATTTCTCCTCTCATTAAGAGTTTTCAATGTCTGATATTTTTCTGCAAATATTTCAGGTGTACACCCAGAAAGCTGTTAGAAGTGATAAACTGGGAAAGATCAATTTGTTGACAAGATGGTTCTAAGTACTGATAACAGGGATGTCATAATTGGGAGGATGCCTGTAATGGTTAAGTCTGACCTTTGCTGGATGAAAACAATTGAAAAGGGTCATTGTGATTTTGATCATGGAGGTTATTTTTTGATCAAGGGCGCAAAGAAGGTGAGTTTAAAACTTTCTTTTTTTGCTTTTTTTTTTAATTTTATTTTTAAATCTATTTGATTTCAAATTAAAGAAAAGAAAATCCAACTAAATTAATCTTCTTTGTTCCCTTTCGAACTCTGAAGCTTGGAATTCAAGATGGCATATCCGTAGGAAGAACTACATATGTTCTATTGATGATTTGGATGGCTAGACCTTGGTTCTGTTAATCGCTTACTACTCTTCTTTTCTATTTTGAGGCTGAATTAAATAACTTTTTTTGCTTGAGCTTGCTATATAAGTCTATTGCTTTTCCAGTTTCTTCATTCATTCTTCCTTTTTTCTTGTACTGAAGTGTTGTACCCTTGTTGAATGTGCTATTCAAGTTATTGATCATAGTTACTCATTGTTTTAACACCTTCTCTGCCCAAACATCATGATATCCATCTTTTATTCATTGCAGGTTTTCATTGCACGAGCAAATTTGTTTAAAGAGACTTTGGGTCTCAAATACTCAGGGATGGACAGTTGCGTACAAGTCTGAAGTTAAAAGGAATAGATTAATTGTTAGACTAGTGCCAGTGGGGCCCTCTAAAGATGAAAACATTAAAGGAGAAAAGAAAGGCCTTACTGTATATTTCTTGTCAATCGAGATCCCTGTATGGATTTTGTTTTTTTCCCTTGGAATCAAGTCAGACAAAGAAGTTGTAGATTTGATTGATTATAATACAGAGGATGCCAGCATTATGCCTCAATTCATTATGCTGATGATGAATGTGAGGGGTTTCGCAAGGAGAGGAGTGCTCTTGGTTATGTGGTTAAACAAATACAAGGAACCAGATTTCCACCAGGGGAAACTGAAGATTGCATTAGTCTGTATTTGTTTCCCAGTCTCCGTAGCCCTAGGCAGAAGGCTTAGTTTCTAACTTATATGGTAAAGTGTCTTTTACAGGCATTTAGTGGCCAAAGAAAACTGACAACAGGGATGGTTTTAGAAACAAGAGATTTGAGTTGGCTGCTGAGTTGCTAGAGGGAGAGCTAAAAGTACACAAAGCACATGCACGGACGTGCATGGCCAAGGTTTTGTAGAAAGAACTCTATGGAGATCGTGAAATGCGCCCAATTGAGCATTATCTGGATGCTTCTATAGTCACCAATGGTCTATCGAGAGCATTCTCATCTGGGGCATGGTCACATCCATATAAGAGGATGGAAAGGATGTCTGGTGTTGTGGCTAATCTGGGACCTACAAATCCATTGCAAACAATGGTTGATTTGCGGAAAACACGACAGCAGGTTCAGTACACAGTGAAGGTTGGAGGTGCTAGATACCTGTAAGTATAAAAGCTTACAATTTAGTTCTTGTTTTTATGCATTATGTCTATCCGATATACTAACTCTATAGCTAAAAGCAAACACTCTTAATTGCTTGATTGGTTAACCATATATCTAACCATGTCATAATTGACAGTGCTCAGGTTATTGTGCTAACTGTTTCTGGACAAGGCCGTATTGCTAGATAAGCTAATCAATGTACTTATGAACTTAAAGTAATCTTGAAATCAATGGATTTTTGGGGTGACCAGTGTGCGATGCATGATAAAATAAATTACTTTCATCATTTGTTCTCTCCCCACTTTACCAGTCATTTTATGAGTGGTAGTAGCATTTGGCTTAATGTGATGAAATGACTTTTAAGTTCATTGAGGGTTGAACATGAAATGTCTTGGCTTCTAATTTCTTTGTAAGCTCAGTTGTAAAATGGGGGCTAATTAAAATGCCAAGTTATATTTGAGTAGCAAGCAGGGTAGCACAATTTGTATGTAGACAAGTGGTTGATCTCATTATCTCATCATGTATGTGCTGATACCTGGAAAATGTTGATTATGCTCTGCCAATAAGGCTAAGTTTCAAACAGTTGCTGGAAATAGATTTTTTCAGTTATTATTTGCATGATTATAATAACTGTTGATATTTTCCATCTTCTGTTGAAATGTGTGTGTGTGTGTGTGTGTGTGTGTGTGTGTGTGTGTATGCATGCATATCTGATCATCAGGAAAATTACATTAGTTTGGTTAGATTAGATGTTGGGTTGTGGCAGTTTCTTTTTCTTAATATAATCTACTGCATGCAGGCACCCTTCTCACTGGGGTAGGCTTTGCTTTTGTTCGACTCCAGGTGCTGAAAACTGTGGACTTGTAAAAAATTTGGCTTCTACTGGACTTGTTAGCACAAACATTTCAGAACCCCTAATTGACATATTGTTTGATTGTGGAATGGAGAAAATTGTAAATGATACCCATACTAAACTTAATGGGAAGTATATAGTATTTCTGAATGGGGAATGGGTTGGAGTTTGTGAAGATTCTAATTTGTTTGTTGCCAAGCTTAGTCGCTTACGATGGAGAAAGCAGTTGCCTCAACAGGTTTTGTCCTTTTAAATTTTTAGTAATTTTGGTCTTTTGAGTGCTATAACCGTTTTGTTGTGCTTTAGTTGGTGGAATAAACATCTAGTCTGACCACATGGCATATGCAGGTTTTGTTTTATGTGATAAGATTTTGTTGATATCCCTAACCTTTTTTGTATTGAACATTTCAGAACCCCTAATTGACATATTGTTTGATTGTGGAATGGAGAAAATTGTAAATGATACCCATACTAAACTTAATGGGAAGTATATAGTATTTCTGAATGGGGAATGGGTTGGAGTTTGTGAAGATTCTAATTTGTTTGTTGCCAAGCTTAGACACTTACGATGGAGAAAGCAGTTGCCTCAACAGGTTTTGTCCTTCTAAATTTTTAGTAATTTTGGTCTTTTGAGTGCTATAACCATTTTGTTGTGCTTTAGTTGGTGGAATAAACATCTAGTCTGACCACGTGGCATATGCAGGTTTTGTTTTATGTGATAAGATTTTGTTGATATCCCTAACCTTTTTTGTATTGTATTCTGGTAGGTGGAAATCAAAAGAGATGAAAAGCAAAAAGAGATGCGCATATTTCTGATGCTGGAAGGATTTTACATCTCCTTTTGGTTGTTCAGAATTTAACTAAGATAAAAGGTTTTAAAGGAGGAAATTAAACCTTCGAATCTCTTCTGGACAAAGGAATTATTGAGTTTGTTGGAACTGAAGAGGAAGAGGATTGCAGCACAGCATGGAGTGTAAAATTTCTTCTGGAGGGAGCTGATGGGAAGCAACCTTAAAGTACATGCACTGTGAGCTTGACATGTCCTTATTGGGTTTAAGTTGTGGGATCATTCCCTTTGCCAATCATGACCATGCAAGAAGAGTTCTATACCAGGCTCAAAAGCATTCTCAGCAAGCTATAGGTTTTTCCACAACAAATCCCAACATCAGAGTGGACACCCTGTCACATCAATTGCACTATCCCCAAAGGCCACTTTTTCAGACAGTGACTTCTGATCGTCTTGGAAAATCTGGATGCCAACAAGGTCATAACAGAATGCTGCCAAAACCTGAGTTATATAATGGTCAGAATGCTGTCGTGGCTGTCAATGTTCATCTAGGATACAATCAAGAGGACTCCTTAGTAATGAATCGCGCTTCTTTAGAGCGCGGTATCAACATATCAGAAGTTACAAGGCTGATGTTGATGATAAGGAACTATTAGACAAGGCGAAAGTTTGATGATACTGTAAATTTTGGGAAGATACAGAGTAAAACTGGATGTGTTGACAGCCTTGACAATGACGGTTTTCCTTTCATTGGTGCTAATCTACAGAGTGGTGATATTGTTATTGGGAGGTGTGCAGAATCTGGGGCTAATCATGGTGCAAAATTGAAGCACACTGAAAGGGGCATGGTCCAGAAAGTCACATTATCTTCTAATGATGAGGGAAAGAATTTTGCTGTGGCGTCTCTGAGACAGGCAAATTTGTGAACATATTACACTAATGGTGCATGTGAAAACACCACAGATATGCCTATGTATGTCCACATGCACATAAACCATGTATTCATGCATGTTTTCAGACATACACACACATGCATGCATCCACATGGTGTGAATTATATTCTAATGGCTTGGCCTTTTGCTTAAATTATTGCCTTTAAGATAAATGTCTCCTAGCTCATTGCTGCAGGTTCGTTCTCCATGTCTTGGAGACAAGTTTTCTAGCATGCATGGACAAAAGGGTGTTCTGGGCTTTTTGGCAACTCAAGAGAACTTCCCTTTCACCAGACAGGGAATAGTTCCTGATATTGTTAAAAACCCACATGCATTTCCCTCACGACAAACTCCTGGTCAACTCTTAGAGGCTTCTTTGGGAGAGAGGATTGCCTGTGGTGGTTTAATGAGATATGCCAGCCCGTTCTCCACAATCTCTGTTGAAGCAATCACAGACCAGCTTCATGGGTGACATTTCCTTTGGTTCATGTCATAATATTCACCACTGATGCACCATGTGAAATTTGTTAAATAATATCATTTTTAGATTTTTGTCTTATCTGAATTGCTTTAGAGGTAGAAATAAAAAATGTCAATGCCATCTTCTTCTGGGTCATTTGGTTGCCAGACTAATCCTGCAACAGTTCATTTTTAGATTGCATGGTTTAGTTCATTCTGAATTTACTACCTCATAGATAATTTCCATATTTGAACATTTTGGAGATTGTCTCCTGTTGTTTTCTGTAAATGTGTAACACCCCAAAATTTTTAATTTTATGAGCATTTTTAGTATTTTAATTTTATTAAATTTTTGGAATTTTTTTGAGATTTTTCGGATTTTAAAAATCGGGTTCGATTTTCCGAAAATATAAACTTTGATGATTTTTAAAAATTAATTTAAAGACCACGTGGCAAAACTAAAAATATATTTGGAGTCTACGTATTTTTCTGAGTTTTCTGGAATTTTTTCGGAATTTTTGGACCTCGTTTTCGGTCCCGAGGCAGAGTAAAAATTCAAAATTTTGTATTCTGAATCGAACCGGCCGAATCGAACCGGACCGGATCGGACCGGTCGAATCGGACCGGCCTTTTCCTTCTTCCCTTTTTCTTCCCCGCGCGCGTCGTCCCTCTCCCTTTTCTCTCTCTTTTCTCTCTCCTCCCCACCCCCAGCCGCCGGCCAGCCACCTGCCCAGCCCCCCAGCCGACCGGCGCCGCCGCCCAGCCCTCCCAGCCGGCCGGCCGCCGCCCAAACGGCCGGAAAAACGCGCGCGAAACGCCCCCCTGCGCGCGCGCGCCGTTTCGACTTCCCCGGCCAAATCCGGCCGATCCGGCCACCAATTGGACCGGGTCTTGTGTCTAAAATCATCTACTCGGCGAGAGCTTTCCATAGACACCAAGAACGCCGAAATCCATCGAGCGGTTTGTCCGATTTTTGCTCGGGAAGATTTTAGCCCATTTCGACTTTTGGGCTAGATTTCTCGAAAACCGTGAATCCCACGAGAAAACCGAGGCCACCAGCACGCTCCATTCGTCGAGAGCTTCGCAACGACATAAATTTCGAATTTTTCCGACACCGTTTTTCGGTGGGTCCCACGGAACTTCGCAGTGTTTTTCCGAGCATTTAATGAGCTTAGAAAATTCTGAAAAATTTATGTACTAACCCCCGTGTTATGGGCTTCGTGTAGGTATCCTCGATTCGCGGAAATTCGGCGATTGACGGTTACGCAAATTTGGGCGCATGGACCCGTTACCGGAAAAGTCTCCGAATTGGACCGAGGTTTTGGCTAGCCCCCCATTGTCAGACGTCCCGAGCGCGTTCCCGAAGTCGGAATCGGCAAAGGTAAACCCGAACCTTGCTTTTTCGTAATTTTCTAGTGCTTAAATAGGATTAAAAATCCATAAAATATTCGTGGTAGCTTAGAAAATTACGATTCTTTTTGCAATAGCTTAGTAATATTGCTAAGGACCGCGGGGCAAAGTTTTATAATTTTTAGAGCTTGTTGGGCAGTTTTTGCAAAAATGATAAATAATAAGGACTAAATTGAAATTTTGCGTATTGTGATGGATAACTGATTTGATGGGCCCAGGAGGGGCTGTGTGATATGATTGAACTGTGGATATATGGATTGTGAGTATAGAAGTGTGTTTTGAACCCTTTTGCAGGTTGGGTAGGTCCTAGGTATAGGGGAGACTCTGCCGGATTTTCGGCACGACTTAGGACGTAATTGGTCTTTTTCTTTGTTTGTATTGAGTCAGATTGTATTAAATAATTGTAATATAATTGTCAGGTGAGCCGGGACAGCCTTCTTCCTCCGCCCAGCCGCCTCAGTGACCATCGTCAAGTCTGTGAGTAAAATATTAATTTTAATTGTAATTTCGATATTATTATATGTTCAAGCATGCCCATGCATCACTTATATGCATATATTTATGTAGTTAAACTCTAGACACGATATATGTTGCATTCATAACTGTTAGCGTGCCATGGATGTTGTTGTGGTAATTTGGAGCAGTGTGCGTGCGTTTGCGGCGTGTGATGTGGTGTGGACTATGGATAGGACGGGTAGACACGGCTTGAGTTCTTCGCTGGGACCCGATCCTTCGGGGTAGACACGGCTTGAGTTCTTCGCTGGGACCCCGATTTGGTTATTAAGTGGAAGTCCGAGCTGAGTTCTTCGCTGGCACCAGGTTGGATTTAAGAGAGCTGTATAGGGGATCAGCTCCCATATATTATGATTGATGCTACAGGGTGCGTGAGTGCTCCAAATTACCTTTTTGATGTTATGATGTGAAAATGTTGTTGATGTTGCATTTCACTCTACAGGGTGCATTAGTTCTAGATAGTTATAGAGATTATGGTTAAAATTGATATTTTACTCTCTGAGTCGAATGCTCACTCCTGTTCAATATTTTTTCAGGCTACAGGAGGATTTTATTTTGGTTAACCTGCTTTTCTCCCTCGCAGGTCAATTATTACTGTTTGTATAAACTTGTTAAATCTTAGAATTTCCGCATGTGTTAGAAATGTTTATTTGATTTGGGTCTGTAAACTAAATTATTATTTTGGACCTGTAAACTTAATATGCTATGCATGTTTGATGGATTGGATGAGGGAGCTGAGCTCCCATTTATTATTATGTTGATGAGTATGTGGAGGGTGAGCTGAGCTCCCCATTTGACTATATATTGTGTTTACAGGTCGGGTGAGTCGAAAACTCCCCGTTGATAAGTCCATTTTATGGTCGGACTCTGTCCGTTTGTTTTCTTGAAATTAGAATTGGGTAAATGAACAGTTAAGGCTTACTACGGGCCTCGGGGGCTTTAGGTTGGCCCAGGTCCTAGTGCCGGTCCGGCCCATAGGTTGGGTCGTGACAAAATGATTTCCAGAATAATTTGTTCTTTTGATATTCATGCCAGAGCCGGATTTCCAAGATGGGGAAATGAGAGAGTTTTCAATGGTCGAACTGGTGAAATGGTTCATTCTCTTATATTTATGGGTCCAACTTTCTACCAGCGGTTGGTCCACATGGCTGAAGACAAGGTAAAATTCCGAAACACTGGGCCTGTTCACCCCTTCACCAGACAGCCAGTTGCAGACCGTAAGCGTTTTGGTGGTGTCAAGTTCGGCAAGATGGAGTGGGACTGTCTTATAGCTCATGGTGCATCTGCTAATCTGAACAAGCACCTTTTCACTCTCAATGATTCTTCACAAATTCATATTTGCCAAAGTTGCAAAAATGTGGCAAATGTGATTCAACCGGGGGTGCCTGGTGGTCGCAAGTTTAGGGGTCCCTACTGCAGAATTTGCGAGTCTGCTGATGATGTAGTGAGGTTGAATGTACCTTGTGGGGCCAAGTTATTATGGTAGGAGCTCTTCAGCATGGGTATTAATTTGAAGTTTGAAACTCAGCCATGTTGTGCTTCTAAATGGGGTTTTTTTTTTTTTTCCTTTTTTAATGATTGTCACCCTTGTCCAACTTTCTAACTACATGTTATCTATGTTACTTGTACTGTACAGTATTATTATGAGAAGTATCTATCAGTGTGTTTGAACGAAGGTAATATAACAAAATTGTCCAAATTTATCAATTTTACGAATTAAAAAAGTAAGAGTGTTGAAGGTTTTAAAACCTCAAAAAATCTTATTTTTTAAAGAAATTTTCCTCCAAGTGCTTGAATACATTAATGTTGGATGATATTCATAAATCTAGGAGGTGGAGATTTGACGATGAAAGAGAAGCTTAAATCTGGGTTTTTATGGTTTCTGTTTCTGGGCTACGCCTGGTGACTATGGGTTTTACATGACATCAGTGTGTATAAGAATTAAAAATTCAGAAAACGCCCTAGACCCAAAATCCCTAGTAGCCGAAAAGGGCAAGTGGACCAGTAGAAGCCTATATAGGCTAAACAATTGAAAATTTGAAGATTGAGTGTGGCGGTCAAACGTAAAGCCGTAAAAGGCCAAAACCCCAAAGCACAAAAAAAAACCGTCAGTGCCTGGTCAACATTAGTCAAAAAGAGAAAAGGTCCAGATGCTCCCCTTCCCTCGCTGTCTCTATAACCATGCCTCTCCTTGCTTCTCACTTCTTCATCTCCTCATAACCGAACAGAGCACGTCCAACAGCAACAGGAATTGGGTCAAGGACTGTCCTTTCCCAATAACCATCTCCTCCTTTACTCGACTATCTATCAAAAACTAATTTTTTTTTTTCTTCTTCTCTCCTCTCTTCATGGCCGACTCTGTAGGCAAGAGGGAATCACGTACCCTGTACTCGAAGGCCTCTGCCTGTGATTCCCCCTCCTTCTCCAACCTTCTCAGAAGCGTTTTGACTACCAATTCTCCCACTTTGCGATTTCAGGTTCTTATTTCTGTTTATATGGATTTTATTTTTCTGTATTATGTTTGAATGGTACTGTTTTGCTTTATTGTTGTGATTTTTGACACTCTGGTGAACGCGTTGTGCTTAGAACTTATCATTAATTTTCTCTCTGTAATTTGGTTTCTTGGGTTGGTTTTTTAAATTGATCGTTGTTGCTGTTACGATTTTATTTAGTATAACTTGTACGGAGCAATGATAAGAAGAGGGGTTTCTAGGTAGGCTTAGCTATTGAGTTCAAATTTATTTCGAATTTTTGTTGCCCTACAGTTGGGAAGTGAAGACAGCATTTGGAATTTTTGGTTTGCTTTGTTTTATACTCTGTCCTATCACATTGTTGACTAAATTACTCAGTTTTTGGAAAATCAGCTGTAAAACTATTCAATTATTTTGTTTAGAGTTTTTGTCCCTCTGATTCATTTAATTTGTGCTTCCCTGTAATTTTCTATTAGATAGACATGGGAAATAGAATGATTCATGTTCTATGTAACAAATCGCATTAAGTGGGTGAAGAACTTATCTGCAATTAGACCTGGAACAATTTTAGTATTGTTTTGAGATGTGTGCCAACATGGCATAGGTACTGGTTATTTTGTTTTGTTTTCCTTTTCTTTCTGTAATATAGTTTTCTAAAATCCTGTTGTCCTTCCACACAGCCATAAAAATCTATGCAAGTAGCTTAGATTGTAGATCCCACATTTGATTAGGTGTGATTTATAATTTTTTGATGAATTTGTGACCATGCTATTCCATATAACTTTCAGAATTGTAGAAAATCCACCAGAAAAACAGAGAAAATTGTGCTTATATGAATAACATATGTAGGTTTTTCATTTACATTTTTTGGCAAGGTGCCCATATGTTATGAACTTCTTTGATGTTGGATTATTAGAATCATGCGATACTTATTTTGTAGGGGAAATATGAGATATCCCAAGAAGATAATGTGGTGAGCAAAAAGCCTAAAGTAGATGGAGCAAAGTTGGAACTTCAGGCTGAATGTGCAAATCCTTCTACCAATATATCACCTATTACTCCACCTGCAACGTCCATGCCTCATTCATCCCCTGCAATCCCAATGTCTGGGCTAATATTAGACCAGAAAAATGCTGACCATAATACCAGTCTTTCCCATATTGTTACGGAGAAACCTGCCAGTGATGGGTATAGCTGGAGGAAGTATGGCCAAAAGCAGGTGAAGAGTTCTAATAGTTCCAGAAGCTACTACAGGTGTGCACGTTCTAATTGCCTTGCAAAGAAGAAGGTTCAACGCTGTGACCATTCCAAGGATATCATTGATATCGTTTATATAGGTCATCATAATCACGATCTCTCTCAAAACAAATGCAACGTGTCAAGAGGATCTGTGGCATCTGCTAACCTTGCTGCAGGCCATCATATTATTGATTCAATTCAAAGGGTAGCTGGTGCAGATATGTCTATCTGCTGGGAAGACACCAGGCAGTCATCAGTGCATATCTCTGAATCTGAACAACAGAGTTCAAGTAGTTCTAGTGGTGATCTTAGGATTAAGGTTGTGGAGCACAATGGTAATGAGCTGGACTCAAAAAAATTGTAAGTTATTTGGAAACATGATCCTCTTAAAATAGCTTCCATTTAAGTTTTTCGTTAATGAAATCATTGTATTCTGATAATTGTTTTCCAGTTTTGTTTCGAGTGGGGCAGAACAACAGAAAAATAGCTCTTGTGGGATTGCAGATGCTGAGGTTCAGGAGAGGCATGGTGCGGAACGAACGCTGAAAAAAAGGCATGTCCTGTTTAGAATTTGATTCTCTTGAAAATTAAAACCTGCTTTTGATTTTAGTTTTGACGTTAAATGCATATAATTGGTCAACAAACAGGAGTGCGTATTCAGCTTCTGTCTTGGAAGCTAATAAAGAGACTAAGATTGTTGTGCATGCTGCTGCTGATGGGGGCATCTCAAGTGATGGTTATCGATGGCGCAAGTATGGTCAGAAAATGGTGAAGGGGAATTCTCACTTGAGGTGAATTTTCATATTAATTTGTGCAATTATTAGTGGATAAGTTCCAACTTTTAATGGATTCTTCTTCTGTTGTACTCATACATATAAGCCCTGGTTTTTAGCCATTGCATTGCTCTGTCTATAGTTGCATTCACATATTTCCATGGCATATGTGCTTGAATTTCTGTGCATTCCATGATGATTTGTAATTATACACTGAATTTTATACTGAATCTTGGTTAGTCCACATTTATCTGAGCTACTCGCCTGTCCTTTTGGTGAAATGTTAGGAGTTACTACAGATGCACATCTGCAGGATGCCCTGCCCGCAAGCATGTTGAGAGGGCCGTAGATGATGCAACAACCGCCACAATAACATACGAAGGGAAACATGACCATGACGTGCCCATACCTAAGAAACAAAAAGGTTCAGAAAATCTTGGTCGGATTTCCTCCAATACCACTATGAATGATGCTAACTGCAAGAAAACAAAAAGTTTATCTAGCGAAAGGATTTCAGCCAAATGGTCAGTGGACAGAGAAGGAGATTTGATGGATGAGAAGGTCTTAGAGCTTGGAGGTGAAAAGGCACTGGAGTCCGCCCGAACCCTGCTCAGCATTGGAATTGAACTCAGGCCTTGTTGAGAAACAAGTAGTAGTGTTGATTGATGCAAAAATTTTCTCAAATATTCCTTCATTAACGGAGATTATGCACCCTTGATTTGAGTTTATTGAAATTTTGGCAGTCTTTCTTTTATCATTTGCTCTTTATGGGCTCTTTTTTCTGTAAGTGCTGTCCTTCTGTGGAGCATTCTCTTACTATTTCATTGATTTATTATTATTTTTTTTAAATTGGTTGTTATCGTAGAGGTTGTTAAACCAGTCCCATTCCGCTTGGAGAGGTTAAGTATGAAGTAAAATACTTGGGCTTAATTACTATTTGTCTCCTGAGGTTGGAGTGCAATTACAAATCAATCTACCGATTTTGATAATTGTATTATAAAATTTTATTTATAAGTCAATTAAATCTATTTATAAATAAGTTAATATTATAAAAATTATTTAAAATTAAGTCTGAATTTGTAAGTAAAGAAATTTTATTTATAATTTATTTATTTATTTTAAAATTATTTTTATCAAATAAAAAATTATGTTATTTTAATAATTTTTATAAATATTAATATTTTTTTATTTTAATAATTATAATACTTAATTATATAATTTTTTAATAATTTAATTATTTTTAAGTGCTTTTTAATTGAATACTTAAAATATTTAAAAGTTATTTTAAGTTTTAAATATTTTAAATAATTTTATTAAATAATTAATTATTTATTTTAATTTGACTCATAAGTCAAAAAGCATATTTTAAGTAAAAAATTAAAAATAAACAGCTAAATCAAACACTTTTTAGTGTGAGTAGCTTGATTTATGTAATTTATTCAAATAATTATAACAAAGTCTCTTTTTCCCTTATTTTATTTTTCTCTCTTTTCATCAACACTTCATTTGTTTTGAGGTATATATATATAGCAAGTAGAAAAAGCAAAAGAGAAGAAAATGATAATTAAATTTTTTAATTTCCTTTCAAATCTAAAAATAAATTCCCAATAAAAGTTATGGAGGTTAAAATTACAAATATATTTTTAACATCATATAAAAAGAAAAGTCAGCTTTATAATTTTTTTTTTTTTATCTGTCCAGATAACTATACCATACAATGAAAATTATATTTTTCTTCTCTTTTATTTAATTTCTTTTAATTTTCAACAAATGCTAAATAATGAGACCTTTTATTTGGAAAAAATAATCCAATACTTTTATTTCTGATGGGGTGAATAAAATATTATTATTTCCTGTTTTAATTATTGTTAAAATAATTTTAGAATTTTAAAGTTCAAGGATTAAAAAAAAATTGGTCAAAATTTCTGTTTGAGAACCAAGAAAATCAGGATAAGAACAGTTAGTTATCCTAGAGTATAAATGCATGGAACACCAAAATTATATCAAAATTTCAGACAAGTTCAACCTCTCAAACAAAAAATGCCAATGAATAAGAAACAACGACACAATTGGCTATTACAACACATTATGCTGGGAAACAATTCTCTGGAAAACGTTTCAATGGGTCAATTACCACTCATCCTGCATCACAGGAAGCAAAAACTAGTATTGTCATTTGTGAACCTAGCATTTGCTATTATCCTCTCTAGATTGATCTAACTCAGATATAAGGTTCTCGTATTGCTGTGGGCAGCTCCAGCTCCGGTTCAAGCTCACCAAGAGGGGAGAAATGGCAATCTACCATGTCTTCACTTACTTCACCTAAACTTGGAGGGTTCCACTGCATATCAGAAGCGCATTATCAATTAAGTTAACAAAGCTTGGATAGTGATTAAATACCAAATGGGATTTTTCTAATACAGTAGATCGATTCACCTTTGGAGCAAAATCCTTATCCAATAATCGCGCCCGAATACCCTACACAGAGATTTATTCACCAATAATTCAAGGTTAGGTCCACCAAATGTTCTCTAGATGAAAGATAAGCAAAATCGTTATCCAAACCATACCTCAAACAAGTCAGTAGAGACTGTTTTGGAGATTCCAGTGAGGGATACTCGATATTCATGAGCTAAACATTGATCCAGCGATTGAAATCTACCTTCTCGTATCTATTGCAACATAGAAACTTCACACAAGATTCCAACTATCACAATTGAGAATAACATAGATGAAACACAGCATTAACTTACGGATCGCAAGGCAACTTTTAAGCTTAGCGGGGAGGCTTCTTTCATTTTTCTGAGTGCTTCTTTACACCAGTTCTCATAAGAACTAGATGCCTCATTTTCCTGAGAAAATCGATAATTAAACTGATTATAATAAGGAACCAACTTCAGAGGAAAAAAAAAATAGAAAGCATTAGCATAGAATACAATACTTACCAGTGCATCAATAATTTCCTCTACTGTATCATGACTAAAACATTTATCAATTGTCTCAATCCTGGAAAGGGGAGAGAGAGAGAGAGAGAGAGAGAGGGAGAGCGAGAGAGAGAAAGAAGAAGAAGAAGAAGAAGAAGAAGAGGAGGAGGAGGAGGAAAAGTGAGAGAAACATCAGAAGACAAAACTAAAAGTCCAATTTATATTGAATAAACTACTTGTATTAAACAAGCCACACCATCCAGCCGACAGTAATTTTGATGATGCTACTCTTGAGATACAAAACCATAGTTTAAGGTGATCTTGGGCCTGTTATATCTTCTACTGTCAAATTACATGAAGATAAGCATTGATAACAGATGACAGAAATATCAACCTTTCTAGACTATCTTATTCTTAGTCCCGGACGAAATGATACAAATTATAGAAACTAATTTCATAAATGTAGATGCAATAAATAACACTAAAAAATTGATGGCAAAAGTAAGAAATACAAAATAAGGCATACTTATGAAGGACGCTCGTCTTATCTGGATAGACAAGATCACCATACTGCGCAAGAGAAGTCTCTATTACAGTACGATCATCTGTGATTAATCTACCAAGGCGTTCCTCAATTAAAGCAAGTCTCTGTCCAGGAAATTCATTACTATAAGCAACAATAACGAGAGACTGAAACATATTAATAATGGTGTAATGAGAACAAACCGCATTTAATGAGTAGTGGGTAGTGAGGCCACAAGCAATCATTTCCACACCATTAAGCTTATCTCCTGTTAGGGCTAAGTATTCCCCTGAAACAATATTAGCAACATCCACCAAATCAATTCTGTGATTCACATTCAAAACATCTCTACATGCTCAACAGAGTAAGAAAAATCACATTGCTAGATGTCAGAGATGCATATTACCCATGTAACCAGGTAGGTGAGAAAGATAATAAGAAGCGCCTGCATCAGGATGGAAACCCATTTGAGTCTCAGGTTGAGCAAAGATCTGCAAAATTCATACATAATAGTAAGCTGTATCTTTGAGTACACCGTTATGAAAAATTTGCAGTGCGGTTTTCACCAATACAATACAGCAAAAGTAGAACTTAAAACTGTCCAATACTCCAGTTAACAAACATTTGACTAATAAATGCTATTTTATAAGATGATAGGTTTTGATTATTAAAACAAGGATACAAAATCAAACACAATTCAGTAAAACTGCCAATATTAGGGAGTAGCACCCGTAACATACAGTTTTATCAGTTACAACAGAAAACATTCCTGGAAGTGAAATTCCAGCCCCACATCCCATTGTGATGCCATCCAAGATAGCCACCTGTAAGAATGTCAAGTTGTTCCATTAGACAAATTCCAGAGCCCAAACATGTATTGAAACTAAAAACGTTTCGAGGAAAAGCACAATCTACAAGATATTACATAATCTCAATCTAAACTGATCTGAGATCTAAAATTTCTCACATGTGGCTTCAAATATGTTCCTTGTAGGTAGGCAAACTTATATAATGTCTGAAAAAAGCTTTTGCACTCTTCAACTCTCCCTACACATAAAAAGCAGATAAGATGTAAGCTACTTTATCACAAATCAAGATGTGGTAAATAATGACACAAAAGCAGCATCTGAACAATAAACAAAATTAATAAGTTAATTGTTGATAAAAAAAAAAAAAAAAAGAGAGAACTGAGCTATCAACATAACAGTAATTACAATTAACATGCCTGTACATAATCAAAATAGTTGGAAAACATACATGCAACAATATCGCTAATTATTATTTAATAAATTGTGAAACCAAGAATGCATCTTTAACCAGTTGAAAGTTGAAAGTTGAAAATAAAGAGACTTAAGTTGTCATAACAGTCATTGCAATGATCCAAAAGTATGAAATAAATGAAAAGAAATGGTTAAGTCCAAATTAAGGCTTAATTGGCAGGCAGTTACAAATGCAACCCTCCATCCCTCCTCTCAAGCAATCTGATTTAAGAATTCTATGTTTATATCATTCTCAGGAATAATTTATCATAGCCAATTTTTCAGGCTGATCAAAGGCGTTCTTCACAAAATTTAGAAGTAAGCTATCCACCAAAATGATGGCCAGCGGCAGAAATGAGCAAATTAAATTCTTTAGAGTTTTTGCGACCACAAACTAAAAATTGATGTTCTGATCCTTAATGGTTTGGATTACCAATAAAGCTAAAGATAGACACAATAATTGAGCATGAAAGGAGACCTACCTGCATTAACTAGTTCACTGAGCCAAATCATATCTCCACCTGAACAGAAAGCCCTGCCACTACCCTTTAAAAGATTTCAAGAGAAGCAGTTTAGATGCCAAGACTGGCCATAATAAAGCATTAATATTGCTTTCAAAAACATTTCCAGAAAAAAGTACAATGCAATTGGCAAAGGAGCAGGTATTGAAATTCCATTTGAACAGCCGTTACACCATTTAAGCAGTTCGTTCTATAACATGTACCCACATAAGAAGCCAAATACCTTCATGAAGACAAATCCAATATCTGGGTTTTCTTCCCATGATTCATACAGTCTCTTGAGCCGAGCCACCTACCAGGGGAAATAGATTCAATTTATCTACAATTTCTTTTTGTTAGAATATTTTCCGGATAGGCATCAAGTATGAACTAAATAAAAGTCGTAAGCAAACAAAATGTGGAGAGAAGAGAGAACAAACCATGGGACCAGTAAGAGCGTTGAGAGAATATGGTCTGTTGAGAATGGCTGCTCTTGATTTCGCTCTTCCTTCAACCAAAACCTGCAATTACAACCTCACTAAGCTCCATTTACGAGCGAAAAAGACTAAAGGTCCAGGCCAAAACTGACTCTTTGTACAATTTGGCGCAAATATTTTTGGAAAACTAGACATACACTATCGTATAAAGACACGGAAATGGGGAACGCGATAGAGAGATTGACCTGGTCCTGGAGATTATCATTTTGGGCGTAGTCTGGGAAAGCAGAAAAGCCTCTCTGTGTAGAGAGAAACCCAGCACTGGAGTTGAATGAATACCTTAAGTTTATTAATTCTGTCAATCTCTGCATCTCTCTCTGTTTAGTGTTTGCTCTTCAATGGATGCTCTCTAAGCACGGAAAGAAGAAGAAGAGGAAGAAGAAGGAGAGGGCCGCCTGCCTCTGTGACTCCCTGACTCTCTCACTGTAGTGCAAGTTGCCTAGAGGCTGCAAATGAGCTGGACCGAGTCTTGGAGTCGTGTATAGAGGCCCAATTCTGCATAATAAGAAGCCCAAAACCTTAATCGCGCTTCAGGGAAAAGTTTAAATTTTGAAGCTAGATTTTCATTAGAGCTCTCAAATTTACCCTATAAGACCGCTCAATTTCCAGTTTGAAAAATTTGCCCACTTTGCTGGCTGCTCCTAAATCCTCCTCTTCTTCTTCTTCTTTTATCATTTGCAGTGGAAAAAACTCCATTTCTCCCTCTGCTGCCAATCAAGGACAGTTTTTTTAAGGTAAATAATCCATCCTTTTTTCTTCTCTGTGGAAATTTCCCTTTTTTTTCTGAGAAAATTGGAATGGTCTCTATCATGAACCTTCAATTTTCATTTTCTTTCAGGAATGATTCTCGTTTGTTTTCCTTATAAAATGATGAACATTGGTTTTCAAGATCTAGATTCTTCATCGATTTATCTAATATTGTTCTATTATTCTATCAGTTGAAACGATTCAAAATGCCGGAATCCAGAGACAGATTGTCGAGGGCCATTGACATAGCTGCCTTATTCGCTCGTAGAAGGTCAGGGATTGTTGGGTTTTATGAAGACCAGCAAGACCTTGAAAGGGCCTTCTTTGGATCTCCGAGTGGTCCACCAATGGTAGCTAATCGAACAAGGGCCGTAGGCATGAGTCCTATTGGCCGTGGAAGGGGCGGTTCGGGCACTCCAAGAGGCCAGACTGGGCGTGGCAGGAATATTTACAGAACGCAGGCTATAGGTAGAGAGAATACGCCAATTGGGAGTGTGAGGCGGGGAAATGGAAGTGGAAGAGGTCGTGCCTCGAACAGTGTCTTACCTTCTTGGTACCCGAGAACCCCTCTTCGAGATATCACTGCTATTGTCAGGGTAATGCTCATTTGCCATATTCCCTGTCTTTTGGGTTGTTTTAGTTCTTTGCCTTGATTATTTTGCATTAAATGATCTTGGGGGTACTTTTAGGCTTAATTTGCAAGTGTGGTGTTTTGATTGAAGTATTTTTTATACAAATTGCAAGCTTTGATAATGAATCTTGAATGGTTAGGACTTATAGGGTTATCCGCTTTTAAGTTGCGATTGATTTGCATTCTTGGTTTTGTTTTGGATTTCAATGAGTTATTTTGATCTTGGTTTGAAACTCTAGATACACCGCTGGATGGTAATGTTAAATAGGTTTCTTGGAAACCTCTCTCTTTAGGGTTTAAGATTGTTGATTGACTTTGAGTTTGTAATTAATTACTGTAATTAATTATGACTCTACCTAATATTTTGTTACAATTCAATATTCATCTTGATTGTGTTTATTGCTTAATGCTGACTTTAACCTTTATTGGATGACTTTGCTAGTTGGGTGTACTAGACTGTGATCTTGTTTTTGATGGATTTTTAAGTAATACCTTTTGTTTTTGTTTCTTACCTATGTTTTGGATCCTGGCATAATCTGGTATCAAAAATTAAAATTTTGCAAATTAGGTTTTTTTCTCATTACTGTGGGACCTTGATCTGTGAGATTTATTTTTGTCATCTGTACTTGTTTTCTGAGACAAACCTCACTGAAAATATCTAACATACTTCAACTTTGTTATTAGATGCATTGCTCCTTTTTGACAAACCTTTATATAAACTTTCTGCTTAAGTTTTTTCTTTCTGTTCTTTTCTATCATTCTGATCCTGTTTTTATTATATTTTGCTTGTCTTTGTATCTACTCCTAAAGTAAACAATTTAGATGCCAAGGAAGCTATTTTCCAGCATGTTATAATTTCATATTGATTCAAACTTTCCAACCCTTCGCAGATAATATGCAGATTGGCATTGGTGATGTTAGATAGTTATGACATATCATTTCTCAAATTGTAACTATCTTGCTTTGGCAATAAAAGAACATGTTCTAATTGTCTAATGCAGGGGCCAGTCTGAACCTGAGCTAAATTATTTACACACTTTAAGATACTAGTGCATTTTTATCTGGTTAAAACAATTGCTGTCGATCACTGTTTTCCCTGTTGACGATATGTGCCTTCTGTTCCTACTTTTCTTTAAGGTGTGCATCTTTTCTTTTATTCATGCCTAGCCTTCTGTATCATTTTCTTATTTCATTTTATCATTTGGGCTTAGCTTCACTCCAATTCTTTCTTTTTTTTTTTTTTTCTTATGTTTGCAAATCTGAAATTCTGAGTCACTTGATTCTTGATTTTTTCTACTTTAGCTTATAATTTCTAATATGGTAGCTTGCTTCTATGTTTTTCATTGCCACTGGAACCATTTATTGAACTTATTCATTACTTGGATTCAGTAATTAGACTGAAAGATAGTATAGCTGTAATGCCTTCCATGAATTTAAATGGTAAGCGTCAGCTAATTTAAATATTCTACTATTTTTTATCAAATCTATTGAGGCATTGATGGTAGCTTGCTACTATTTTTTCGTAGTTGTTATAGCCACATGGTTGTTATGTCCTTTAATGGTTCGAGTACTGCTAGACTTTGATTCTTTTTACGAAGCAAGTATGGTGCTCAACTTAAGCACCCAAGCCAAACGGCTGTCAAATAGCCTTGTCCACAATAAGCCTGTTTGTCAAATGTTGGGTGCCAATGCGTTATGCCTCAAGTTCTCAATTTTGTGAGAGACTTAAATACTTCATTGGCCGGCATTTTATGCAAAGTCTTTTATTGGTGGGGTATGTAAATGAATTATTGTGAAGGGGATGCAATCTGTTCCTTTTACTTTTTATCTTATTCTGGAGTGGCTATTTGACCAGGCAATTGAAAGGAGAAGGGAAATTTTGGGAGTAGGCAGGGCCCAAGAAATTGAGAGCTCAGTGCCCCGCTCTTATGGTGTTCTTGACTCTTCTGAAGAATCGCCAGATGCTCATCTCGAACGCAGTAACACTATCATGTCTCCAATACCAAGTCTTGAACTGAAGCCCTGTCCTCCTACGGTGGGCAAAATTCCAAGAATTCTGCTTGATATTACAAATCAATCCTCCGAAGATTCTTTGCTTACACCTCAAAAGAAGCTCCTGAACTCAATTGACACAGTCGAGAAAGAAGTGATTGAGGAACTTCAGAAACTGAAGAGGTCTGCTAGTGCTAAGAAGGCAGAGAGAGACAAAAAGGTTCGTACTCTTATGTCAATGAGGTAACCAATCATCTTCTGATGATAGTTACGTCTTTTACAGCAAAACATAGGAGGACAATATGTGGAATAAGAAAGCAGGGCCCTTGACGACGCACCTGTGCAGTGAGATTGATCATCTACTGGTGATAGCTTGTGCACATTGAGATTAATCATCTTCTGATGATATCGTTTTTAGAGTTTTGAACTTCAGTTATTAGCAGAGGGCTCTTAATTTTTTGATTGTTTACTGGTTGCTCTTCTCTTCCCGCTGAAGGCCGAGGTTCATATAGGATGAATTAGCAGTTTGCTAGATATGATCATTGCTGAAGGTCTAGTGTAGGATTGGCGGCAACCTTATTGTTGTTTCCTTCAATCTCTTGAAGGTTTTTTCCTTGTTACCTTCTTTCTCTTGAAGGCGTGTAGGATAAGTACGTTATATGTTTTTTCTGATGTACATAAAGGCTAGATTAAAGCCAACATGGTACTTATGGCAGAAAATGGGCAATACAGTATCTAGACACTTTGGGTTGAAAGAAATGCACATCAAAATATACCATAACTTGTTTGCCCACATTTTTATCTTTCAAACAAGAACCAACTAAATTTGGTTTATGGAAAGAAACTGACCAACATACTTGAACCTTGCTTTAGAATCAATGAAATGTGATCATCATGGAACTGTTCTTGTAATCTGCCACTGTTGATTCCATACTGTTCCAGCGTAAGCTGATGAATTAAGATGGGCAAGTTTCCATGGGTTCTTAAAATACGTATCAACCCTTTTCACTATGCTTCGACACCCAACAAGACAAATTCTAACTTTCTTAACGCGTCATCGTTTGACAATAGTTACAGTCTTTTGCAGCCCATTAAGGATTAAATTAAGCAAAGAAATTAATATACCTGATTGAGAGATTTCTAATCATTGTTTGCAGATCTAATATACACATCTGCATTATCAAATATGTCATGACTCAGCCTATGGGCTGGACCGGCACTAGGACCTGAGCCAGCCTAAAACTACCGAAGCCCGTAGTAAGCCTAACTATTCCTTAACCCAACTCTAAGGCCATTTAGGCCTAATTTCAAGAATTCAACCGGACATAGTACGATCATAAAATGAACATTTTAACGGGGAGTTGTTGACTCACCCGACCTGTAAATACAATATATAATCAATTGGGGAGCTCAGCTCATTCTCCACATACTCATAATAACATAAAGTCAAATGGGAGCTCAACTCCCTCATCTCGTCCAACATAAATGCATATAATAAGTTTATAGGTCTAATATAGCAAATTATATTACAGACCCAAATCAAATAAGTATTTCTAACACATGCGGAAATTCTCGGAATTAACAGAATTATACAAATATTAATAGCTAACCTGCGAAGAAGAAAAGCAGGTTAACCACAACAATAATCCTCCTGAAAAAATAATGAACAGGAGCGAGCGTTCGACTTAGAGAGTAAAATATTAATTTTAACCATAATCTCTATAGCTATCTAAAACTAATGCACCATGTGGAGTGAAATGCAACATCGTCAATATTTTCACATCATAACAGAAAAAAAGGCAATTTGGAGCACTCACACACCTAACACTGTCAAACAATACATATATGGGAGCTGATCCCCTATACAGCCTCTTAATCCAATCTCTGCCAGCGAAGATCTCAAGCCGGACTTTCTCTTAATAAACCAAAAAAGGGGTCCCAGCGAAGATCTCAAGCTGTGTCTATCCTGTAGGACTGGATCTCAGCGAAGAACTTAAGCCGTGTCTACCCGTCCTGTCCATATCCAACACCATACCACATGCACGCCACGCAAACACACTGCTCAAAATTACCACAAGCAACATCCATGGCACTTTAACAGTTGTGAATGCAACATAAAACGTGCCTAGAGTTTAACTACATAGATACATATTTATAAGTGATGTATAGGCATGCTTGAACATATAATAAAATCGAAATTACAATTAAAATTAATATTTTACTCACAGACTTAACCGCAGTCACTGTGGCGGCTAGGCAGAGGAGGAAAGCTGTCCCGGCTCACCTGACAATTTTTATCATAATTATTTAATAAATTTGACTTAATATAAACTAAGAAAAGACCAAAGATGTCCTAAATCGTACCGAAAATCCGACAGAGTCTCCCCTATACCTAGGACTTACCCAACTCGCAAATGGGTTTAAAACGCACTTCTATATCCACAAACCATACACCCACAACTCAATCACATCACACAGCCCCTCCTGGGCCTATCCAAACAGTCATCAATCACAATATGTAAAATTATAGTTTAGTCCTTATAATTGACCCTATTGCAAAAACTACCTAAATGAGTTCTAAAAATTCTAAAACTTTGTCACGCGGTCCTTAGCATTATTACTAAGCTAATGCAAAATGAATTATAATTTTTTGAACTACCACGAATATTTTATGGATTTTTAATCCCATTCAAGCACTAAAAAATTAAGAAAAAATAAGGTTCGGGTTTACCTATGCCGATTCCGACCTAGGGAACGCGCTCGGGACGTCTGATAACGGTGGGGTAGCCAAAATCTCGACCCAATTCCAAGACTTTTTCGTTAGCCTGTCTGTTTGGCCGGAAATTCACATAACTGGGCAACTGTCGAATTTCCACGAATTGAAAGTACCTACACGAAACTCACAACACGGGGGTTAGTATATAATTTTTATGGAATTTTCTAAGCTCATTTAATGCTCAAAAAAACACTACGAAGTTTCGTGAGACCCACCGAAAAATGGTATCGGAAATTTTGAAATTTATATTGCCGCGAAGCTCTCGACAAGTAGAGCGCTCTAGTACTCTCGGTTTTCTTGTGGGGTTCACGGTTTGCGAGAAATCTAACCCAAAAATTGAAATGGACTAAAACTTTCCGGACAAAAATTGGGCAAACTGCTCTATGAATTTTGGTGTTCTTGGTGTCTATGGAAAGCGCTCGAGGTGTAAATAAAATTTGATACAAGACCCGATCCAAACGGTGGCCGGATCGGCCGGATTTTGGTCGGGAAGCTGAAACAGTGCGCGTGCGCAGTTGGGTTTTCGCGCGCGTTTTCCTGCCCCTGGGACATTAGCTGGCCGTGGGGAGGCACTGAAACGGCGCGCCGACGAGGTGGAGAGGGCTGGGGGGCGACAGCGCAGCGTGAGAAAGAGGGAGGAGAGAGAAAATGGGAGAGAGAGGAAGAGGGGTCAGGGACGCGCGCGGAAGAAGAAGAAAAGGTGCTGACCAGTTCAATTCGACCGGTCCGATCCGATTCGGTTCGATTCAGCCGGTCTGAATCAAGACACAAAATTTTAAATTTTTTCACTATGCCTTGGGACCTAAAACGATGCCCAAAAATTTCAAAAAAATTCTAGAAAACTCAAAAAAATTCGTAGAGTCCAAATATATTTTTAGTTTTACTATGTGATCTTTAAATTAATTTTTAAAAATCATCAAAGTTTTATATTTTTGAAAAATCTAATTCGATTTCTAAAATCCGAAAAATTTAAAATAATTTTTTAAATTTTAAATAAAATAAAATATTAATATTTACTCACAAAATAGTAAATTTAAAAATTAGGGTGTTACAAGATATCCAAACTTTGTCATGGACTATATCTGATCCCCACCGTTCCCTTAGCAACAAGGCCACAGTATTCCCATTTGGCCTCCCTGAAGCAAGGTCAGTGCGTTCTTTGAACGAATACAGCAGCAATTTTCTTTATGATCGATGACATTTTCTTGATATGGAAACAGATGTATAGAAAAGACACATGATACTAACATTGCGACCTGCGGCATCCTCTATGGCTCTATCAACGGCCGAACCTTCAAATGCTCTGAACTTTTTCATGTCGTCTCTAGAATATCCACAATCCCTGAAATGAGAATCATCAGGATGTGCGAGTAACTGCCAGTATTGAGCTACAATATCCAATTTCTTGGTTGAATTACCAGCCAACCAACGGAGCACATCGCCTATAAGAAGAATATTAACCAAACAGAGTGAACAGAAAAAAGAAAAGATAATTACCGGTGGAAAGAACGCAGTGAAGCAGAGGAGGTAGGTTTGATTCAGCTACTGTCATGAAGCAAATATTGGTGAAGAGAAACAGAGCAAGTGCAATGCTAACTTCGTCTTTTGAGTCTCATTTTGCTCTTCAAATCGTTGAATGTCTTGCGTCTGCTTCTCTTTCTTTATCATTTCCGCAGCAGTGTGAACCTCCATCTCCATGGCCTTATGTAATTAGCAACCCTTCATCCTTCCTCCGACTTTTCTTACATTTTGCGATTGCGCATTAACCAAATTACAAGAAGTAAATCAGAGTTCACAAAGAAAAAGCCATCATAAAAATCCCAATCGTTATTCTTGAAGATGAATTGTTGGTAAGATTGTTGCACGACATGCTAATGTAGAACAACAATTGAATATCTCAAAGCCAGGGGTTTGAGCATTGGCAACAGCCTCTCTGCAAAGCAGAAGCTGCACACATCAATCTTCGCCAGAGCTTACAACAGAATTCATAATAAGAAGCCCAAAAACTTTTACTACATGAACAATATTCAATATTTCTGGGATAACCTACGTGATTCACATTAGACATATATAATCTTGATAATGGAACCAACAGATGTTAGACACTAGCCAGCCCCCACGAAAAAACCCAATAAAAAAGGAAAAAAAATTATTACATTTTTCCGGATAGGATAAAGATAAAAAAGATAAACCCATCATTATCAACTAAAACAAAAATCCTACCACTTTTTACACTTGAAACAGATTTTAGTTTTCATTCACGGTTTACTGCTGATGAAGTTTGAATTCCTCTCTTAGGAGATAGAATGTCTCCTTTGTCTTGAGGATGAACCAGAGGACTTGGTGTCCCCTGGAACCATTGATGTTGCGCTCTGTGAACTCCCAGATGTCTCTGAGCTTCTGTTCTCTCCATGCCCTTTAACGATGACCCACAACTTGTCAAATATTCTCCTTGATCGAGATGGCAGCAACTGCATGCCACTTTTGTTGTTCTTGCTGTTTTTCTTCATCAGTTTTCCGTTTTTCTGGAATTCTTCATCTTTTATCTTCAGTTTACTCATCTGTCTCTTGAGATAGTTGTTATCATCTGCTGCTGTCTTCTCACATTCTTCATCCGTGTTTGTCATTGAATTTGAAGCATCACGTGTATTGTTTTTAAGAGCTTGAACACCAGCACTTGCTCTGACCTGCTCAAAAAATAAAACTTGGACCACAACACGAAGCGGGAGCCGCTCATTCTGTGCAGCATGCGTTGATACATCTGTTGTCAGTTTCTTGACATCCATCAGTGCACATATCTTCTTTCTTTCAGCCTTTGTCAAACTGGGATGCTCCTGAACCCATATTAACCCAGGCAGTACGTCATATTAATTATTATCTTCAACAAATTAGGGAAAAAAAGAAAA
This sequence comes from Hevea brasiliensis, assembly GCF_030052815.1. Classification (NCBI taxonomy): domain Eukaryota; kingdom Viridiplantae; phylum Streptophyta; class Magnoliopsida; order Malpighiales; family Euphorbiaceae; genus Hevea; species Hevea brasiliensis. Next base: position 1,069,121 of record NC_079503.1, on the reverse strand, counting down.
AAAGAAAAAGAGCATTTATATACAGTTGTTTGCTTCCAGTCAAACAGCAAAAAGAAATAAATATATATATATATATATATATATATATATATATATATATATATATATATATAGTATTAAAGATCTCTCACATGGGAAACATGATGAAACTGCTAAATCTAGAAAATTCTTTTTTCCTGATACCGCACTCCAATCTTATAACCCACCCACCCCCCCCCCCCCACCCCCTCCCTTTTTTTCCTTGTGCATTATCCAGCCCTTTATCATAGTTGAACTATTTTCTGTGCAGATCTTAGATCCCCAGGCACAATGTGTGCCAGTTGGAAATGCCCCATGGCATCCTAAACAACTGGTGTCACCAATCTAAAGACAGCCATGTACAATGTGCAAATTACAAGCATAAAAATAAAATTGAGAACCAGAGAACACCCTGAAAGTGTGGATGTAAGCACACATCAAGAACAGGGTTTTCTAAGAGTTTATACAGTTGAAAAGAAGCATAAATTGAATTGGAGCTAAATGTACAATCAAATACCTTTAGATAGGTGTCAATGGCTTTGTACAGTCCATCATGAGTTGGTCTAGCAGACTCGGGAATAGATTGTGACAAGTCAATAAAACTGACAAGGGTGAGATTTGGGTCATTTGCAATTTCTGAAAGATATCCATCAATTATTTTTCCAACATCCAACACGTATCCATGCCCATGCCACAAAACAAAATCATCGTCATTCTTCTCAACACTCAAATCTTGACTATACTTCTCATTTGTCATATAACGATTCACAAGGCATTTTACCAATTCCACATCATATAATGTGGTTTGAGGGGACTGTGCTGGGATCAGCAAGTCGTTAACAGAGGCCTCATGCAACTTTAAACTGATTCTCTTTACCAAATCTTCCCTAGGCAAATCATCCACTCCAACAAATATGGCAATTTTCAACAATTTCAGCAATAAACTACATGGACAGCCTACACCCTTGTCCGAAGGCAATAAACAAACCAGTGTTTCCACCAGATATTTGTACTTCCAAGTACAACCATCAGAAACCATTTCATCAAATGTATCTGGCAACCATCTGACTGCATAAGTTTTCAGTGCCTCCCCAATAACTGTACCATCCATTCTTCCCTTTGATTTAACAGAAATCATAACTCGCTTGTAGAGATCAACATCCAGCTCACACATATCTTCAACCCACCAATCCCTTGGAACAGATTCAATTTTCTCTCGAAACTTAATACCATCTTCAACTATTTTATCAGGCACTGATAACTTTCTATTATATGTGTATGACCAAGTAATGTTTGCAGGATCCACAGAGGTTTTAGACGCAATAGAATCTATGCATCTTCCCACAATCTTCAGATCTTCAGACCAAGGCAGAAGAGATTTCGTGGTTTGAAGAACAATGATGGAATCCTTCCAGCTTCGGAAAATACTGGAGTTCAGAAATACCTCAATTTTGAAAATAAGGTTCCCTCGTTCAATATCCTCAGTCATCTCAAGGTACTCAGCTGCACAACGAGCAGCTACTACATTGTAAGCATTGAGAGTAACAGTCATTCCGTAGCAGAATTTAGCACAAATTTCAAAAGCCTTTGGCCCACCAGGAAAATCAAGCATATTAATTTCATCAGAATTCTCCTCATTAGCTTTCAACACTAGTTTTTGCAAGCGATTACTTTTTGACAAGATAGGAAACTGCACAGGCATATTACAGCAACAAACCATCTTGAGATTATAGAAAAAAAAAGAAATTCAAAAATAAAAAATAAAAAAGAAAGACATAATTCAAGTTGGGTGATGTACCACTGACCAAGTATTTGACACCTTATTAAACAGCTAAAATTTCAAAAAAAGGATATACAAAATAAGAAAGATTCTAATTGCGTCTATTAACTTTAGCACCACATCAGATATGGCAAGACCCATTTCTTATGCACATTTAGTGAGGCCAAAAGCATTCTTAAAGGTTACCAATCCTAGGCCAGTACTTCAAAACTTTGTAAAACCAAACATCGAGTGCAAAGAAAATGCTCACCACTTATGCGGGCATATAAACCAGATAGTCCAAAAAAAATAAAAGAGGCACATGATCAAACTTCAAGGATTAAATAACTCATTTGATTTTATGTTTGTACAAATATATAGCACATTTAGAAGGCAATTTAATGGGAGCTAGATCACAAGAAAAGTCAGAATCGAATATGAACATATCTGCTATCCATTTGGCCAACTACTCTGTTCTTACTAACTGAAATAATCTAAAATCCAACATGCAATTTCCTTTCGTAATATTAAAAGAAACAATGATAACAAACTCCAAAATGCCTGGATACGTTTTTGTTTATGAAATTGCAACAACTTAATCTTGAGTATCATTTGCCACTTTTAAGAACCAACAAACATGTCAAATGCATCCACCTGTATTAAAATTCAGTAACATCATGATTTACTGGTTGCATAAAGCAATATCCCCATGCTTGTAATTAGGCAATAAACACAAGACTTCAAAAGAATGAATATACTTTATTTTTTTTTTACCTAGATCTCTAAAGACTTGAACATGTTCATGGGTCTTCAAAGGAATACAGACACTTCACTGGTTTCATATGAATATAAACCACTAAAACTAACTGTTATGTTAACACCAATGATACAAGACTGTACCTTGTGGAGGTAAAACTTAACTTCACCAACATTTATGTTGACATCTGTAGCCAGCTCAGATGACACATACCTGCATGAGCACATTGATCACGATGAGTTCATACAATGGAAACAGCATCCTGCCTGCAAAGGGCAAGCAATAAATGCACTAATAAACTGTAAGTTATCATGGCATAGAGCCACAGAGGAAGAAAATAATGAGAAAGTAGTTTTCTGGTTCTTTAAGCAGTCCAATAAAACTTCCATGTTTCAGGAAACTCAGGTAATTATAAATTTACTTTAAGAACTTGATAATTGATCTTGACTATTGGAAGAAATTTTTTCAAATTCAAAATGAACTCAGTATACATATATTATGACCACAAAATACATGCAAAAGCTTTTTTTTTAAAAAAAAGAGAAAGAAAAGAAAAGAAAAACTGTTTAAAGAGATGAAATTGCAGTCTAGAGACAGTAAACTAGATGGCAATGATCAGCCTTCTTGCCAGCAAGTTAAGTGGATGTTTGGTCAAGAATTCTCTTACCAGCAAGTTCATTCAGCAAATTAGTAGCTATATTTGCTGCTAAGAAACATTGTAGAACTAGCAAAGACATCCACAAAAGAAAAACCTCGAGTTCATGTGCAAGAGAAACAAATAGATCCATAATCTCAGAAAAGTTAAATTCTTAGAATTATGCAGCCTAGATGTCCACATCCAACAGAATAGGTGCCAAGTGCAACTATCATGCATGCTTTCAATATTACCCAGGCAAATATCAACCTAGCTTTCTTTCAGCTTGGCATTTTATTATGCAGCTAGCATATTAAGAAGTGATGCTAGTCTTTTGCCAAAATGTCTAAAAATTCCATTTTTTAAAATTCAATGTGATATACCTAATGTTAAAGAAATTACATTTTTCCATTTGACCCCCGGAGCACACCAGGATAAAATTATTTATCCACGCAAGGCCTATGTAAGAGAGTGAACATAAAGATCGGCTATTGGCCCAGGACATCTCGATGCACAAAACTTAATAACCTGGTAGATACCAAAAAAATATATTTCTCAACAACCCTACACCACCATGCCCCTCCATTTTCTCCCAAAGAATTAAAGAAGAGTACGGTCCCTAATCAAACTCCTTTGAAGATAAGGAACTGTAAGGCACAGCAAGAAACATGACATGAACATATTTGGACCACCAATTCACTCACCCAAAAGGGACAACTCAATTGCAGGACCACCCTTTAGCACCTCCTCCGCGCCCCCACCAACATCACACCACCCAAACAACAACCACCCCGCGGCTCCGCTCCCTCTAGTAGTACTGGCAGTAATAATAGCAGCAGGGGAGAATAGGCAACCTCAGAGCCTAAACGTACTAGGCAAGAGCACAAAATTTTTAGAAAATACAGTGTTTAATCCTTTACGTTAGAGGGTTAAAATTAGTAATGCTTTATTTAGCAACATTCCATGAGATAATAAAAGAGAACCCTTCGAGTTTAACACCGAAAAGACACATCATATTCCACAAAAAGCACAACATAGACCAACGATTAACAAGCATAACTAACCCAAAACAGAACCAAAATGAAATGAAAGGTGCAGAAAGCATACTAAATAAAAACAAGGCTTGAGCTTGTCAGTTTTGGCATAAAAGTTTAAAAAAAAAAAAATGCAAAATTCTCTCACCTGATGGATTTGCCTTCTGCTTGAAACGCATCAGGCTTCGACCCCAACTTCATAAACTTCATTTTTTTTCTATCCCCAAATTACCCTAACGAATAGCCAAAAACCACAATAGAACCTTCACAAAAGTATACAAACTAAGCCACTGTATTGTCTGAAACTGCCCATACCACCACAGCACCAATTTTCCCTATTTATCAGATGACAAATTTGGAGACGTTTCTCCAGCCAGGCACAATCTCAAAACCCAGACCCGAAATGGCGGGTTCTTATGGAGATTTCTATCTGTCCCTCCCTATGAAACACACTACCAGCAGACCATAATACACATTGGACAAAGACAGCCTCTGCCTTCACACTAACACCTCGAATTTCACGCTGTCCCCACTGATTTCCTCCCCTTAATGACACGTTGATGTCTGATTACGCTCACAACAGCCAACCAGAGAGAACAATGGTGGGTGCCCTCAACCGAACCCAGAGAAAGAGAATAGTGGAAAAATTCAAGTAAGAAAATCAAGTAGATGTGGAAAAACTAGCGAGAAATAATAATTAAACAGTCAGGAAAGCTTAAAAGAAAAAAACCAGCCTTGCATGGAGGGAAGGAGAAATGGCGTCAGAGTATGAAAATATGGCGTCAGAGAGAAATGGGTAAGAAAAGAGGATAGAGAGAGAGTTGCCAGCGGCGTTAATCTCTCTCTAAAAAGCTCTCATATCATATCAATAAATTCTCGCCGCCTCTGCTTTAAATCACCCTGATCTGCTCGAGATCTTCTCTCTCGTCGCAAATCTCAATGACACACTCTTGACTTCTCTCTTCCTACCTCTGTATGTGTACGAGATGAATGTTGATCGGGTTCGTCTCTGACGCACTTGTCTCCCCTTGGGCTTGAATTTTCCAGGAAAATAAAAAATTCAAGAAAGAGAGAGGGAAAAAATCGAGTGTGAACATTGTGGTGCGTAACTGCGTATGGGAGAATAGGGAGGGGAGGGTGGGTACTTGGGGCTTTTATGCCGTTAAATCACGCCACCCTTTTATTTCCAATTTTGCCCTCACTGATTCTTTTCTATTATCTTTTATGCCACTGGCGTTGTCTTCTTCATCATGACGCGTAGCTTTAGCTTCCTTCATACTATCTATCGACGTCGTTTAACCTGCGTCGCTAACTGTTATTTTTTTGTGGCGTGGTTTAACCATTCTGCTCAGATATGGTCCAACCAATTCTCACAGGCCCACTCCAAATATGGTCCATTGTGGTAATAAAAGTATGAATTCCAGTTTCCCTTTCTTTTCTCTCGATTCCCTCTTGGTTTTTTCTCTCGATTCACTGTGTGTTTACAGTGTGTTTGAACGGAAAGAACAAAGATTTTATAACTAATTCTAGTTTGAATTCTAATTTTGGCAGCTCAAAAATATCCTCCAAATCTGTTTTATCCATTCATGTTAATCTTTAATTTCTTCCTTCCAAACATACAATTGCCTGCCTGCCTGGCTTTGGCCAGTAGCAAGGTTATAATGAACTTAAAGCCATGTCCTCAGTTCGATCCTCCTCCTCAAAAAAAAAAAAAAAAAAAAAAAAAGACATGCCATTGCCTGACTTGGCTTTCTTAAACCATTTCTACAAAAATGGCTACAATATTGATGATTGTGACGGGATTAGTTCTCCAACTTCAACGTCCCAACGCTAACATTTACCCAGTAACTAATTCAATACTAATTTTATATATACATCGACGTATAATTCAGACATCCTAAAATACAAGATATTAAATTTCAATAAAGAATGATTAAATATAAAAAAACATCATAATCAAGTTATATTTTAATTGCAAATTTGATTACAATATGGGACTGCGCCCACAACAACTATCCACATTAATTAAACAAAGCTACCCTACTCTCATGCATGTGATGTGCCATTTATATATAATATATATACAATATTATTTTTTTTAATATATTTTTAGCTCTAATTGATAAAGAAAGGAGTTTTTATTTTTATTAATTTGACTAATTCTATTGGCTAAAATTTCTTTTGATTTGTGTATATGATGCAAGTTTTTTTTATTGGACTTTGGATGCGTAATCTGTTCTAAAGTGTTTTGCTTGGTTTAGAACATTTACACAAATAATAATTAATTATTAATAAATAAAAAGCAGAAAAAGGAAGATAAGAATCCTAGGGTGAATAACATAAAGTTTATGTCTTTGGTTATTATCATATACATAGTAAAAGTGAAATTAGCATAGTTTGTCAACATGGGCAAGCGCAAAATGTGCATAAATAATTATATTATGAGAAACAAAATCATTAAGATAAATGCTTATTAATAATAGAAAGTTTAAATCAGCTCGAAAATTGAAATTGATACTTCTTTTTTAGTTTTAGTTTCAATTTAAATATGACATTGGATCAATTTAATCCGATTTAAATCTAATCATCCAAAATTTATTTAGATTATTTTTTTTTAATTTGAGCTTAGCTCGTAATAAAATTTGATAATTTTATATCAATTTCAGTCTAATTCATTCATAATTTGAATCAAACACGATTATTTAGTTTTAATTTAAAACTGACTTATAATTGAATTTAATCTAACCTGTCAAATAAAAGTTAGCTATATTAATTATGAAAGGTATTGAACGTGATTTTATCATATTTTCACTATATTCTCTTCTCTATAATTAACATAATCTTATGGATAAACACGTACATATGCATGATAGTTATAGAAAGAGATATACATGTGTGTGATAGTTATGGAAATCCTTAGGCAGAAATATTGAAGCAGGACCACCACCAAACAACAGTCAATAACCAGGAGTGTTTCAATTAGGGGACAATTTTAAACAGTAAAGAAGAGTCCCATTAGTATAAAAAAGGATTTGTATTTCAACTCTAATTGGGCTAAAACACAATCAATCAAGTGCTTTACATTATTTAGGAACTAATTAGTTCATGCAAGATCAATCTTGGCATTGCCATATTTGATATTTCTACTACAAATATGAAAAGGGTTGATTGGTCCATAGCTATACGTGAGGATGAGAGGGACCTTTTTAGACTCTGCATGTTGTATTCATGCCTCTTAATTGCCCAATTAATAATTTGGACCAATGCCTTCTCTCTCTCCACCATGTCATTATCCTTTACAGCTGCCTCTTCATTGTCCAATTAAACCGCTTCTCTACTTTTTTTACCCAATAATGTGGGGTATTTGATATGTAAGAAAGCGTTTAATAATGCTTGAATTAAATATAGTCCCTGAGACTTAATAAATTTATAATTTAATTACTATATTTTTAAATTAAATAATTTAATTTATAAAATAATTTAAACATTTTAATTGACTTTTAAGCTAAAAATTATTAAGTTACTAACTTATATTTATTTATGTTTATGTTTTGGAAGAGAGAGGGAGAGGGTGGCCCAGTAAGGAAAGGGGGGATCCTGTTTTAACAACCAGGACAGCACATGGTGTATAATTTGTCAAAAAGCAAGACCCAGTTAAATGATCCCCATGTGTGACTCTTAAGGGAAAAATTATAGTTGAAATTAGGCGTGAGCATAAACCATGATAAATAAATGATGATGGGAATGATGGAGGGACCCAAAAGCTTATAATGGGTATGGTATGCATGGGCTTTACCTTAGCAAAAAGGCCAACGTGGGGGGGGAGGGGGACCATCTAGCTTCCTTTATGCCCAACCCTCTCTCTATGATTTTTGAATAAGTCCACATTTTTTCAGTGATGGGTTTTGTTTTGGGGTTACCACTTGTAGATTCTCTCCAGGTTTTATGCTCCTAAAGCTCGACATGATTGTAATAACTACTTGCTCTCATTACTCTCCTTTGCCCCCCCTATATATTCCCTCTATTTGTTTGATTATAATACAAAATATTTTTGTATGGGAACACCCTCGTCTTAAGGTCAAATAATACATCTCCTACATTCTTACTTTCTTTCATTCTCTTTTTCTCTTCCCACTTTTCCGTTTCTTTTTACATGATGCCCATATGATCCTGTGTTGGTCGACAATTGTGGCAACTCACTAATAGCTAAATGGTTTCCCAATTTATGAATAAAACTTGTAGTGAATTTCCATTCAGGACTGGGTTAGGCTGGTCTTTATTGGGCTGATATTGATTCAATAATATTGAAATTGCATTCAGAACATGAGGAAAAAAAAAAAAAAGTCTTAGTAGTTTTTGATATAAGCAATCTCCATTGCTGCTAGTGCCGAGTGCCAATCATGAAGGGAAGTATATATATGAAGAAAACGACAATTCAAGACTGGGTTAGACTTGTCCTTACCGGGGTTGATTTTGATTCGGTAATACTGAAATCGTATTTAGAATAGTAATCGAAGGAAAAAAAAAATCTTGAAAGAGCTTTCGGTGCAAGTAATCCCTGATGCTTGTCCCGATTGCCAATCCTAAATTGAAATCTATGAAGAAAACGACAATGATCATACAGAAATCTCACAACCACACCCATCCCCAACATGATGTGAAGTGTGAACTGCCAATGGAGGCATGAGCAATTGAATATTACACTTTCACTTTACAGTTCTTGTGCAGCTCTCAGCTTGAGAATTGAAAAGCAACCAGCCAACTGCGAGCGCGCGCGCAGACACCAATCTTGACCCCATCTCCCCTCTTAATTATGTGTATCAAGGTCCTTACCTTGTTATTAAACACAAACTCGAAAGCCCAATAACAATGTAAATAAACTTTCTTGGGCTTCTACATTCCACTTGGACGTGTTTCATGTTGCTGTTGGGCCATTAACTAGAAAAAAAAAATCAATATTAAGAATAAGGTGTTATTTTTTATGGATATTGTTCTCTTAAATTTCTGAAATCAAACCTGCCGATTAATGTTAATGCTAATGCATACAATTTCTAGGATTCCCTTCAATTGCAAATGCTTTGTTTTCTCAATAAACCTAGGCACATGCTTCAAGCTGCAAGTGGGGGGTTAAGTAAGAACACCGACAATTATGGCTCTTTTTACCATTGGCAAGTGAGTGGATGGACACGTGCTAAGCCTTTTATCTTGGCTTCGAATTTCGATTTCAGTGACCCATAAAAGGAATGGCCTGCAATTTATGGAATAGCGGAACAACGGAGAAAGCTAATGAACATCAATGCCTCAGTTCTAATTTAGACCGCCTGCAGAGAGAGAGCACCAAAGAGAAAGAGCGGAGAAGCCAAGTATGGCACCTGGGGTTAGGCGTTTGGGAACATATATATAACTTTATTTTTTCACTATACTTATAATTTTTTTATATTATTAATATTATTTTTAAGAATAACATTAATATTAATAAATAAAGATAATATTTAAATATATTATATTTTTTTAATATATTAGATGATATATAAAATTTTAATATTTAAAATGATGAAAATAATAATAAGATGAAAGTAACTTCAAATGATTTCATATTTTTAATAATATTTTTATTATATTATTATATTTTAATTATTTTAATCATAAAACTTTCATTAAAAATTTTGAGAGATATCTACGTTTAGCACCCCAATTTCCTAATGTTAATATATTTGAGGATTAAATTATTCTATAATGGTCTCATTTAAAAAAAAAGAAAAAGATTAATCTGGATCCTATCCCAGATGTGCACTGAAAAATGTATACGTGTCAAGACATGGATAGAGCACTGGTGCTTATCGTACCCAAATCAACCTGACCAAAACGAGGACCGGATCTACTCCCATTTCCCGACCCATGAGCTTCATTTTTTCATCAACCTTGTTGACCCGCCTCTTATTATAATGCATCCTCTCTATTTATCAATCGCGCAACAGACAAAACCACCACTCTAGATCTAGCTTCTTCCTCTTTTTATCTCTATCTTCCTAATTTGCAGAAAACGCCATGGAGCCTCGAGGAGGAAGATCTTTACCTCCATTAGCGACGATCTGTGCAATTCTCGCGCTTCTGTTCCATGGCGCTCACTGCTTCTATCTTCCTGGCGTCGCTCCTGAGGATTTCGTCAAGGTGAGCGTCTTTTATTATTATGGATTTGAACACGAAACACAAATCGACTCGATCTGCACTTGTTTTTTTGGATCTGGTTATTGTTTTAATTGTGATTTCTGGTTTTACTTAATTTCTGTTTGGATGTTGATAAAATGAAGGAAACTAGAGGAAATTTGAAGAATTAGTGCGTTATTCTGTTCGATTTGCGTGATATTGTAGTGATCAAATGTATTTATGTTTCGATTTCTTTTGCTTGTGCATTCTCACCTGTGTTTTAAAGACTAAATCACTGAATACGATTAATTCTGAGAGTGATATTAGATTCGTGAAGAAGACGAGAAATTGATTGAAATGTTTGTGTAATATGGAACTATATTATCTTCCTGCATTATGTTATTAGCTATTCGGTGGATATTTATCATAAAATTCTTAAGATCCAAGCAATTAAAGCTAGCTCTTTGAATCGAGCATTTCTTGTTCACCATTGTAGCTACTATATTCGTTAGATCGTGGTTTCTTTTTTTTTCTGTTATCATAATTCATGAAGGATTGAAAATCGAAAATGCTTGATATACCTTTTTCAATTTAACTAGCTTGGAGGTCATACTGAGCCACATAATACGCTTGCCTTAATTCTAACTAATTACAATTTAGATGCCCAATTTGTGAGATTTGGGCATTGCTGAATTGTATGTTTATGAAATGTTCTGGAAATGGTCTCCTAGCATCACTGGCTATACAACTCAATCCTTACTTTGCTGGATATTTACATTGATTTGTTACTTGGTTTTGCTCATGTATGATTTACCATAAGGTTGGATTTCAGTTGCAGTCTTTGATGCATTTACATTCTCACTCAAAAAACCATATTTGTGCAAAGAATTATTTACCTTGTATTAATGTATCTAATGTGATTTTTCTATGGCTTACAAAAGTAATTAACATTGATGGTATTGAGTCTTTTGGTGCAATGGGGTCATCTAAAAAGGTCTACTGAACTCTAGTTACATTATTCTTCTCAATAATATGTTGTCTAAATTATTACTATTATAATATTATACTATTGTTTTTCAAACCAGAAAATGGAGTATACTATACATTTCGAAATTATGCCAAGTGTGGAAAATCGTTAAGATATGGCTAACTCACTCTGCATTTGTTTGTCTATTTGGTTGTTTCTTTTCCTCATAAAATGCAGGGAGATGAGTTGAAAGTGAAAGTGAACAAATTGACCTCTACAAAAACACAGCTTCCTTACTCATACTATTCTCTTCCTTATTGTCGCCCATCCAAGATTTTGGACAGTGCAGAGAATCTTGGGGAAGTGCTTCGTGGTGACCGTATTGAAAATTCCCCCTTTGTGGTCAGTTATGTTATCTTGTGTGGATCTTGGCCAATTTTTTAATGTGTTTGTACTGATTTTGCTGTTATGTTGAATCATTGTAGTTCAAAATGCGGGAGCCAAAGATGTGCAATATTGTTTGCCGTGTTAAATTTGATGCCAAAACTGTAAAGGAGTTTAAAGAGAAGATTGATGATGAGTATCGGGTGAACATGTATGAAACATCTTTTCTATACCATATAAGATATGTGCCAATAGTTGCGGAAATTCATTCAAAGTTCATCCTGTAATTGTTTTCACATGCATGATATAGGATCCTTGATAACCTTCCTCTTGTGGTTCCAAGACAAAGGTTGGATCAGGAATCTCCTACTGTGTATCAGCTCGGGTTTCATGTTGGTCTTAAAGGCCAATATAGTGGGGTATATCGTTGCACTTCAAACTCCATTTGCATTTTGTTGTTGGTAGATTGGTTTTTGCTTTTGCTTACTTGAAACTATATGCAGAGCAAGGAGGAAAAGTATTTTATCCACAATCATTTGGCATTCACTGTCAAGTTTCATAGAGATTTGCAAACTGACTCTGCAAGAATTGTTGGATTTGAAGTTAAACCATTGAGGTCTGATATTCAGGATCATGCATATTATATGAAATGTTGGCATTCTATGTTTTATGGTAGTAATATTTGTTTATTTGATTCATACAGCGTTAAGCATGAATATGAAGGAAAATGGAATGATGAGAAAACTCGTTTAACAACCTGTGACCCCCATGCAAAGCACACAGTTGTTAATTCAAACACTCCTCAAGAAGTTGAAGGGAAAAAAGAAGTTATTTTCACATACGATGTTGAATTCCAGGTGAGTTCTTGCATAAAACTGCAACTTTTGTTTGGTGTCACTGGTTTCTATTTAACTTCTTGAGCATCTATCATATGAATAGGAAGGGATGATCAACAACTAAAGGATGTATAAACCCCATAGTTTGATTAGAATTTAGGATGTTGGAAAATAGCTCCAATTTCCCTTCTGCTTCCTCCTCCCTTTCTCTCTGTTCTCTCTTCTTCTTCTTCTTCTTCTTTTTTTCCTCCCATCTCTCGACCATAATATCATTGGAATATAGAAGTGATATATTTTGCTTTCTTATCTGTGAGGTGTGACTGTTCTTCTTACTGTCTTACTCTTGTGTGCCTCAGGAGAGTGATGTGAAGTGGGCATCTAGATGGGATACCTATCTTTTAATGAGTGATGACCAAATTCATTGGTTCTCAATTGTTAATTCATTGATGATCGTCCTGTTTCTATCGGGCATGGTGGCAATGATTATGCTTCGCACGCTTTACCGTGATATATCCAAGTACAATGAATTGGAGACACAGGAAGAAGCCCAGGAAGAGACTGGATGGAAGCTTGTCCATGGAGATGTTTTCAGGCCCCCATCAAATTCTGATTTACTCTGTGTCTATGTTGGAACAGGTGTTCAATTTTTTGGAATGACCCTTGTTACCATGATCTTTGCAATTCTAGGGTTCCTGTCTCCATCAAACCGAGGTGGTCTTATGACTGCCATGCTCTTGCTCTGGGTTTTTATGGGCCTTTTTGCTGGTTATGCCTCTGCTCGTTTGTACAAAATGTTTAAAGGAACAGAATGGAAGAGAACTGCTTTCAGGACTGCTATTATGTTCCCAGGAATCGTCTCTGCCATTTTCTTCGTCTTAAATGCTCTTATCTGGGGCCAGAAATCATCTGGGGCTGTGCCATTTGGGACAATGTTTGCTCTAATATTTTTATGGTTTGGGATTTCTGTTCCACTTGTGTTTGTAGGAAGTTATATTGGGTTCAGGAAACCGGCAATTGAGGATCTTGTGAAGACAAATAAAATTCCGAGACAGATTCCAGAGCAGGCTTGGTACATGAACCCAGCCTTCTCCATTCTAATTGGAGGAATACTTCCTTTTGGAGCTGTTTTCATTGAGCTCTTCTTCATCCTCACCTCAATCTGGCTGAATCAGTTTTACTATATCTTTGGCTTCCTCTTCCTAGTATTCATTATCCTCATTGTCACTTGTGCTGAAATAACTGTGGTGCTTTGCTACTTCCAGTTGTGCAGTGAGGACTACCTGTGGTGGTGGAGGTCATATCTTACATCTGGCTCCTCTGCATTATATCTCTTCCTTTATGCAACATTCTACTTCTTCACAAAGCTCGAAATAACGAAGTTCGTTTCTGGGGTGTTATACTTCGGATACATGCTAATTGCATCGTATGCATTTTTTGTGTTAACTGGCACCATTGGGTTTTATGCGTGCTTTTGGTTCACAAGGCTCATCTATTCATCAGTGAAAATTGATTAATTCTGGCTGTTCCTTCTCTCCATCAAAACAGGGTAAGATTCAAAGATAGTAGATAATTATGTTATTAGATGTAAACATTTTTGTGCATTTTTGAATGGAGACAGATGATTCTGATGTTATAGTCCTTTATCTTACTTACTGTTGAAGAATGATCTTTTTCTTAAATATATAGTTCGTTAGTAAGCTTGTAATGCTTCCATTTGATTGTTAGTCTTGTATTGGGTGTTAGTCGATGAAAATTTAGGATATCTGTGGATTTATTTGATCCTGTTAAAACCTAGAGAAGATTCACACGCACATTCGCATGCTCACTCCAAATGCCTGTTATATATATATATATATATATATATATATATATATATATATATATATATATATATCTGACATTTTACCTTAATGGAAGCAACAAAAGGAACCGGGAAAATACTGTTATAAGAAATTCAGCAATTCTGTGCTTTTCTCATGATCGGTGTGCAAGAAATCACCATGCTCCATTCCTGTGGTGAAGCCTAAGATTAACGTGGTCAAAAATGGTTTCGCCCTACAGGTCCAACGACTGGTTTTGTCTCTTCTACGCCTTCCCTTGCCCCTTGGACAAGAATGGAAGTTGTGAGAATCGCTGAGCAAGGATAACCATTGAAATGCCAACACCAGATTCCTATTTGTAGTCATAGTGTTGGTTAATCTCAGGGGATAAGGTCCTAAATCCACCGTGGCTTAGATTAACGCAAACACAAATCGACTTGTTTTGGTTGTAATTTCATTCCTCGTCAATTACTTGCGCTGATCATGTTTTCACCTGCTGTATATATATGCCTGTTGATCATATTAATCTAAAAAGCTAAAACAAACAGGATCGATTTCCTCCAATAAATTTGGATATTAAACAAAGAAAAGAGAAATGACTAATCATCATCAGTTGTGGACTAATCCCTTCCATGGTATATTTATAATCAACAGAGAACTAAAAACACAAAATTAAATACAGCCATCTATAACCTACTTCCTACTGGGATGAGTATCTATGGGCTCAGCACTATTGGTAGCCTTATTCCGGGCGCTTGCTTCTGGCGTTTTCTTGGCATACAAGACCATGTATCCAATGGCGGCTGTTATAAGGAGGCCAGCAATTGTCATGGTGTTTCGGCTAAAGGGCAGTTTGCCCCTCTGATGCAAGCTCCCCTCCGGCCTTGGGTTGTGGCCCAGCGGTTTCTTAGATCCCTCTAAGCCTGCGGCTTTCACTTCTTCGGGACTCATCTTGTGGGGGTTAGCTGTCTTCCTCCACTCTTCATTCCCTGCCATTTTATGCATCTCCTAGCCCTCATTCAAGAGCGTTAGAGATGATGACGAGAAGTTCTGCCGCGTTGAAGAAACTATATGGAGGAGGGATGGTTTAATCCCTGAACACGTAGCGGTTGCATGATACGAACTCATAGTCTTGGGACAAGTGGAGTAGCTGGTACGTGATTCGTGAACTTCTGTGGTAGTAGGGCTGAGCAGAATTCGGTTCAAACAAAAAAATAGAACCGAATCGAGTCAATTCAGTTCAATTGGTTCGATTTTAAAATTAAATCGGTTCGGTTCGATTTTAATTTATAAAAATTTCAATTATTTCGGTTCGGTTCGGTTTTGAAGAGAAAAAATTGATTAAACCGAACCGAACCAAATAGTGATTTATATAGTCAAATTGAACCGAATTGATTTTTGAATTAATTTATTTTTATGAAAAATTTATGAATTATATTTAATTATATATATATTAATTGTTTAATTTCATTGATTAATGGTTATTAGGTTCAAACCAAAGTTAAAATTAGACCAAATAACTTGAAAATCAAGTCTAAATTAAAAAATAATCAAAAATCAAACCGATCAATTTAAATTAAACCGAACAAAAATAAAGCGGTTCGGTTCAATTCGATTTTTCACCAATTTCGATTCGGTTCGATTTCTAAAATTGACGATTTAATTTTTATGATTTAATTCGATTCGATTCAATTTGAACTGATTGCTCACCCTAGGTGGTAGCGGCCAGCTGGTATTTGGAAATTGGAGTTCTCAATCTCGAATGTGAGTGGGTTGCACGCCAATTCAGCCTGATTAAAGTAGATGCCTTGGATAGGAGAATTGGGCGTCAAATAATAATGGGCTACACGAAGTGCTAGAAACATAAATTCCTGATAAATAATTTATATGAAAAGCATTTTATACAAAAAATAATTTTTAAAAAATATTTTTAATTAATAATAGATATTTATATGTATATATAAATATTTTTATATTTTAATAAAATTATTAAAATTTAATAAATAATTCATCTTCTAAAAAAATATTTTTCTTGAAAATAATTTTTTTTATTTAATTAAAAAAATATATTTCATTGATTATTTTAATGCTTCAAATGCTAAAAATATAAAAAAGTTTCGCAAAATAAACGAGCCTAAATCTTGACCAAATTCAAATGGCTTAATAGTCAATTTTAGTCAAAACTTTATGTGAATTGTTAATTTTAGTTTTTTTTTTAATTTAGGTCTATTTTCACAAATTAGACTTAATTATGATTAGGGAAGAGACTTTCTTTTGGATACACACATATGGTAGTCAGGTTAATAAAAAATAATAATATTTAAATCAAGTCACCATGATTAACTTCTTTAAAAAATGACTATGTTTTGGGTAAAACCAAAACATAACCATTCATTTTCCTTCTCCTAAATAGAGATCGAATCTTCTTGCTCCTAGGGTTCTTGTGCAAGGGATAACTAATTAATTCTACGATTTTTTATGCTGTGGCTTTTGTGATAAGGCATGGTAGAAATTCAAGACTCTTAACATCTACAAGCAATGTAAAGGGAGAGATTTCAGTTAGTTCAAGTGGGTGGGAGTAGTAGTCGAAACCTTTGCCAACATGATGTATCTGCAATTTGTTATATTTCTTTAATAAAAGGTAATTCAGGAAGAAGAGTTTGGAGATGTCCTAATTGGAAGGTAAATGTATGACAATGTAGTACAATTATAGTGATTTTTAGTCTAGTTTAAACTAAAATTAATTGAATATTCTTCTTCTGTTAATCGAAATCTTCTT
This sequence comes from Hevea brasiliensis, assembly GCF_030052815.1. NCBI lineage: Eukaryota > Viridiplantae > Streptophyta > Magnoliopsida > Malpighiales > Euphorbiaceae > Hevea > Hevea brasiliensis. The sequence continues at coordinate 1,051,986 of NC_079503.1, read as the reverse complement.
GCTTCTAGGGTTCTTTCCTAAGTATAACACCCCAAAATTTTAAATTTTATTATTTTATGAGCATTTTTTGTATTTTAATTTTATTTAAATTTTAGAAATTTTTTTCGAGATTTTTCGGATTTTAAAAAATCGGGTTCGATTTTCCGAAAATATAAACTTTGATGATTTTTAAAAATTAATTTAAAGACCACGTGGCAAAATTAAAAATATATTTGGAGTCTACGAATTTTTCTGAGTTTTCTGAAATTTTTTTGAAATTTTTGGACCTCATTTTCGGTCCCGAGGCTGAGTAAAAATTCAAAATTTTATATTTCGAATCGAATCGGTCGAATCGAACCGGACCGGATCGGACCGATCAAATCGGACCAGCTCCTTTTCTTCTTCCATTTTCTTCCGCGCGTCCCGACCTCCTCCCCTTCTCTCTCTCTTTTCTCTCTCCTCCCTCCTCCCCTTGCCGCGCCGCCGCCTCCCCTGCCTCCCCACCTCGCCGGCGCGCCACCTCAGCCCTCCCCCACGGCCGGCCGCCGCCTGGAACGCCGGAAAACGGCCCCAGAAACGACGCGCAGCGCGCGCGCGACTCCTCGACTTCCCGGCCGAAATCCGGCCGATCCGGCCACCAATTGGACCGGGTCTTGTGTCTAAAATCATCTACTCGTCGAGAGCTTTCCATAGACAACAAGAACACCAAAATCCATCGAGCGGTTTGTCCAATTTTTGCCCGGGAAGTTTTAGCCCATTTTGATTTTCGGGCTAGATTTCTCGCAAACTGTGAATCCCACGAGAAAACCGAGAGTACCAGAGCGCTCCACTCGTCGAGAGCTTCGCGGCGACATAAATTTCGAATTTTTTCGACACCGTTTTTCGGTGGGTCCCACGGAACTTCGCAGTGTCTTTCCGAGCATTAAATGAGCTTAGAAAATTCTGAAAAATTTATGTACTAACCCCCGTGTTGTGAGCTTCGTGTAGGTATCTTCAATTCGCGGAAATTCGACAGTTGCCCGGGTCTGTGAATTTCCGGCCAGACCGACCCATTACCGGAAAAGTCTCTGAATTGGACCGAGGTTTTGGCTACCCCCCCATTGTCAGACATCCCGAGCACGTTCCCGAAGTCTGAATCGGAAAAGGTAAACCTAAACCTTGCTTTTTCGTAATTTACTAGTGCTTAAATAGGATAAAAAAATCCATAAAATATTCGTGGTAGCTCAGAAAATTATGATTCTTTTTGCAATAGCCTAGTAATATTGCTAAGGACCGCGGGGCAAAGTTTTAGAATTTTTAGAGCTTATTTGGGCAGTTTTTGCAAAAATGATCAATTATAAGGACTAAATTGAAATTTTACATATTGTGATGGATGATTGATTTGATGGACCCAGGAGGGGCTATGTGATGTGATTGAGTTGTGGATATATGGGTTGTGAATATAGAAGTGTGCTTTGAGCCCTTTTGCAGGTTGGGTAGGTCTTAGGTATAGGGGAGACTCTGCCGGATTTTCGGCACGACTTAGGACGTATTTGGTCTTTTCTTGATTGTATTGAGTCATTGTATTAAATAATTGTAATGTAATTGTCAGGTGAGCCGGGATAGCCTTCTCCTCCGCCACCACAAAGGACCGTTGTCAAGTCTGTGAGTAAAATATTAATTTTAATTGTAATTTCACTATTATTATATGTTCAAGCATGCCCATGCATCACTTATATGCATATATCTATGTAGATAAACTTTAGGCACGATTTATGTTGCATTCATAACTGTGAAAGTGCCATGTATGTTGTTGTGGTAATTTGGAGCAGTGTGCGTGCGTTGGCGTGCGTGTGATGTGGTGTGGACTATGGATAGGACGGGTAGACACGGCTTGAGATCTTCTCTGGGACCCAGTCCTTCGGGGTAGACACGGCTTGAGTTCTTCGCTGGGACCCCGATTTGGTTATTAAGTGGAAGTCCGAGCTGAGTTCTTCGCTGGCACAGTTGGAATTAAGAGAGCTGTATAGGGGATCAGCTCCCATATATATATGATTGATATTGCTGGGTGCGTGAGTGCTCCAAATTACCTTTTTGATGTTATGATGTTAAATTATTGCTGGTGTTGCATTTCACTCCATAGGGTGCATTAGTTTTAGATAGTTATAGAGATTATGGTTAAAATTGATATTTTACTCTCTGAGTCGAACGCTCACTCCTGTTCAATATTTTTTCAGGCTACAGGAGGATTTTATTGTGGTTAACCTGCTTTTCTTCTTTGCAGGTTGTTATTCAATATTTGTGTAATTTTATTTACTCCTAGATTTTCCGCATGTGTTAGAATTATTTAAATGATTCGGGTCTGTAATATAATTGTTATGTGAACCTGTAAAATTATTATATGTATGTTTGATGGATTGGATGAGGGAGCTGAGCTCCCATTTATCTTTATGTTGATTTGAGTATGTGGAAGGTGAGCTGAGCTCCCCAAGTGATGATATATTTTGTTTACAGGTCGGGTGAGTCAAAAACTCCCCGTTGAAAGGTCCACTTTATGGCCGGACTCCGTCCAGTTGATTTCTTGAAATTGGGCCCAAATGGGCCTTAGAGTTGGGTTAAGTGAATAGTTAGGCTTACTACGGGCCTCGGGGGCTTTCGGCTGACCCAGGTCCTAGTGCCGGTCCGGCCCATAGGTTGGGTCGTGACAATTGTGGTATTAGAGCTTAGGCTCCAGATTCTTAGGGATTGATTGTCTAAAGTGTTGGGAAGAGTCTACTAGGAGTCACATGCGGAAAATAGGGTCCACATTCGTCTTGCATTGTCATCTTTGCTTCTAGTTTCTGCTTCATATATTGTGTGTAAATATGAGTCTATAGAGCTATGTAATGTGCAGTTTTGAATTTTGTGGGCTAATGCTGCTGAATTTCAAGAAAATACGTAGAAGTAGGAGAGCTGCCACTGCACCAGAACCAGATGTGCCTGACAAGGTGTCAGCACAAGATGAGGCGCCTGCCCCGAGGAGGCGGGGTAGGAGGCCTAGAGCTGTTCAAGTAGAAGAGCAGCTGCCACCAGTACAGGATCAGTCTTTTATGGCACAGGGTCCCATGGACCCCATGGCAGCTACTCTAGCTGGTTTGCAGAGGACCATCGATATGATGGCACAGTATATGGTCCACCCTCCACAGCAGCAGCAATCCACCGCACCAAGAGGGGAACCTTACAAACAGATAATCAATTTTAAGAAGTTGGTGCCTGGTACTTATGATGTGTCAGACGATGCATATCGATTTTTGGATTCTCGCATGTGCAGAGAATGCAGTGCGATTGACTGATAGAAGACTTATAGAGTGTATGCAGCATGTCATGGGGCCTATGCCTAAACAATGGATGAATGATTATATATTACCTCGGATGGAGGGTTTATCGTGGACTCAGTTTATGGAACTGTTCATCAATCGGTTTGTGCCAGAAAGCTTCAGAGATCAGAAGCAGTGGGCCTTTGAGGCCTTAAGACAGAATGGTAGGTCTGTAGATGAATATGCTATAGAATTTCTGGAATTGAGCAGATATGCCCCTACAGCAGTAGCTACAGAAACTATGAAGGTGAAGAGATTCCTAAAGGGGCTTGACAGGAGGTATGCGAACCTGGCCATGATGTCTGATCAGTCTTTTGATGTGGTGGTTGATCGAGCCAGACAGATTGAGATTAGCTATGCTGTGGATGACAGCGGAAGAGCAAAGAAAAACAAAGCAGAGGGTTCTACCGGTGTTCCCCAAATGGGTACTCCAAACAGTGGTGGCTAGAGTAATTACAGAGGAAAAAGTAGGAACAAGAAGAGTGATTTTAGACACAAACCTCGAGGTTCAGACCTGGATACGGATCCAGCAGTGGTCACAGTTTAGGGTACAGCAGTTTTGGGTCTGGTTCAGGATCTTCCTTAGCACCTTGTGCACAGTGTGGAAGAGGACATTCAGGACCTTGTTTGATGGGTTCAGGAGTATGCTTCAGGTGTGGCCAACCAGGTCACTTTGCTAGGAATGCCCCGTGTTCAGCGAGCCACAGATGGGGTCACAGGGTTCTGTTGCGAATGTTCCTCGTCAGTTGTATCCGGGTGCTTCCAGCATGGCAGGCAGTCAGTTCAGTGGCCAACAGGGCCGAGGACAAGGGGGACGTGGATTTGGGGGCAGATCAGGAGGGAGAAGTCAGTATCAAGGTTCTGCCACTCAGGGTAGGGGTCAAGCTCGGGTTTTCACCCTGACCCACCAGGATGCTCAAGCTTCAAATGCAGTTGTGGCAGGTATTCTTCTGGTCTGTTCCTATGAGGCTCGTGTTTTGATAGATCCGGGTGCTACGCACTCATTTGTCTCCCCTGTGTTTGCCATGAGATTGGGTAGAAACCCTACAACTCTAGAATGCCCTTTGTCAGTAGCTACCCCACTTAGTGACAACATAGATGTAGATATGGTTTTTCCGGGTAGCCCAGTAGTAGTGGATGGAAAGATCCTCCCAGCAGACTTGGTTCCTCTACCAGTAATGGATTTTGATGTAATTTTGGGGATGGATTGGTTGGCAACTCATTATGCCACCTTAGACTGCAGGAACAAAAATGTGCATTTCCACATACCTGGTGTGGAAGAGTTTAGCTTTGATGGTGACAGGAGCGTGGCTCCATATAACTTGGTGTCAGCAATTAGTGCTAGAAAAATGTTGAGGCGTGGATGCCAAGGGTATTTGGCATTGGTGAGAGATACATCTGTAGAAGGTGTCAACATGGAAAATGTTCCTGTTGTCAGAGAATTCATGGATGTCTTCCCTGAAGAGCTTCCAGGGTTGCCACCAGAAAGGGGAATAGAGTTCTGCATTGATGTTGTTCCGGGTACAAACCCCATATCAATGCCACCTTACAGGATGGCCCCAGCAGAATTAAAAGAGTTAAAGGAGCAACTACAGGAGCTGTTGGACAAAGGTTTCATACGTCCGAGCACTTCACCCTGGGGTGCTCCTGTTCTATTTGTGAGAAAGAAGGATGGGTCATTGAGGTTGTGCATTGACTATAGACAGCTGAACAAGGTGACTGTGAAGAACAAGTATCCACTTCCTCGGATCGACGATCTGTTTGATCAGCTCTAAGGGGCTAGATTCTTTTCCAAGATAGACCTGCGATCAGGCTACCATCAGTTGAGAATCAGGAATGAGGACGTGTCCAAAACGGCATTCAGGACAAGATATGGTCATTATGAGTTCTTGATGATGTCTTTTGGACTCACTAATGCACCAGCAGCCTTCATGGACTTGATGAACAGGGTGTTCAAGCCATTTTTGGACCGTTTTGTCATCGTATTGGTATACTCTCAGACCGAGGAAGAACACGTGTGGCACTTGAGGATGGTGTTGCAGACTTTGATGGAGCACCAGCTATATGCGAAATTTTCAAAATGTGAATTTTGGCTAGAAAGCATCTCATTCTTGGGACACGTGGTTTCTAGTGCCGGCATTCAAGTGGATCCCAAGAAAATTGAAGTCAGAATCGATTGGCTTAGGCCTACAACAGTCACTGAGGTGCGAAGTTTTCTGGGTCTAGCTGGCTACTATAGGCGTTTTGTACAGGATTTTTCCAGGATAGCAGCTCCCCTAACTAAGTTAACCCGGAAGAATGTTCCATTCATTTAGACAGATGACTGTGAGAGGAGTTTCCAGAAGCTTAAGGAGTGTCTAACCACCGCCCCTGTGTTGACACTACCTATGAGTGGTGAAGGATACACCGTGTACTGTGACACCTCCAGAGTTGGCCTAGGGTGTGTTTTGATGCAGAATGGAAAAGTAGTGGCTTATGCTTCAAGACAGCTGAAGAGGCATGAGCAGAACTACCCCACCCATGATTTGGAAATGGCGGCTGTAATTTTTGCACTAAAAATCTGGAGGCACTACCTGTATGGTGAGGTGTGTGAGATATACACCGACCATAAGAGTTTGAAGTACATCTTCCAACAGAGGGACTTAAACTTAAGACAGAGGAGATGGATGGAGCTTCTGAAAGACTATGATTGCACCATCCAGTACCACCCTGGGAAAGCCAATGTAGTAGCAGATGCTTTGAGCAGAAAATCTTCTGGCAGTTTGGCACACATTTCAGCAGAGAAGAGACCATTGATTCAGAAGGTACATGAGTTGATGGATCAAGGTTTAATCCTAGATCTTTCAGATGAGGGGGTATTGCTGGCTCATTTTTCAGTGAGGCCAGACTTGAGAGACAGAGTTAGAGTTTCCCAGCACAGAGACTAACAATTGATGAAAATCATAGAAAGAGTATAGCAAGGTGAAGGTGGTGAGTTTGGATTTGCCAATGATGGCGCCTTAGTGCAAGGTTCTAGGATATGTGTGCCCGATGTGGACAATCTCAGAAATGAAATCATGCGAGAGGCACACTATACACTGTACAGTGTCCACCCAGGCTGCACCAAGATGTACCATGACGTGAAAGATAGCTATTGGTGGAATGGCATGAAGAGAGACATAGCAGACTTTGTGTCCAAGTGCTTGACTTGTCATAAGGTGAAGTTTGAACACCAGAGACCGTCAGGGAAGCTGTAAGAGCTCCCTATCCCAGAATGGAAGTGGGAAATGATCACTATGGATTTTGTGACTAGGTTGCCTTGTACCACGCGAGGATATGATTCGATATGGGTAATTGTGGACCGTCTAACCAAATCAGCTCACTTTTTACTTGTGAAGACTACGTATTCAGTGGCACAGTACGCCCGACTCTACATTCAAGAAATAGTTAGATTGCATGGAGTTTCAGCTTCTATAATATCTGACAGAGGGCCCCAGTTCACTTCTCGGTTTTGGAGAAAGTTGCAGGAAGCACTTGGCACACAGTTGAACTTTAGTACGGCTTTCCACCCTCGCATGCACTGACAAATTGAAGGACAATCCAAACACTGGAAGACATGCTTCGCATGAGTGTCTTGGATTTTGGAGGTCAATGGGATGATCAGCTAGCTTTGGTGGAGTTTGCCTATAACAACAGTTACCATTCTAGCATAGGGATGGCACCCTATGAGGCATTATATGGAAGAAAGTGTAGGTCTCCTCTGTGTTGGACGGAAATGTGGGAAGCGAAGGTGCATGATGTAGACCTAGTGCAGTACACTTCAGAGGTAGTTCCTTTAATCAGGGAACTACTGAAAACAGCTTTCAGTAGGCAGAAGAGTTATGCAGACCCCAGACGGAGGGATGTGGAGTTTGCAGTAGGCGACTATGTATTCCTGAAGGTTTCTCCAATGAAGGGAGTCATGAGATTTGGAAAGAAGGGCAAGTTGGCACCTCGGTATATCGGACCTTTTGAGGTTACTGATAGAGTTGGAGCAGTTGCCTACCGGTTGGAGCTACCACCCAACCTTTCTCACGTTCATCCCGTATTTCACATCTCCATGCTCAGGAAATACATTCCAGATCCTTCTCATGTACTACAACCAGATGTAATAGAGCTAAAAGAGAACTTGACATTTGAGGAGCAACCTGTAGCCATAGTGGACTACCAAGTGAGACAGCTGAGATCAAAACAGATCCCTATGGTTAAGGTCTTGTGGAGGAGCCAGTCAGTGGAAGAGTGCACCTGGGAGTCAGAACGGGACATGCGTAGCAAGTACCCTTATCTGTTCAATGTATAATCATGTGCTTTATTCTGCCTTGTGTAAAATTCGAGGACGAATTTTCTGTAAGGGGGGAAGAATGTAACACCCCAAAATTTTAAATTTTATTATTTTATGAGCATTTTTGGTATTTTAATTTTATTTAAATTTTAGGAATTTTTTTGAGATTTTTCGGATTTTAAAAATCGGGTTCGATTTTCCGAAAATATAAACTTTGATGATTTTTAAAAATTAATTTAAAGACCACGTGGCAAAACTAAAAATATATTTGGAGTCTACGAATTTTTCTGAGTTTTCTGAATTTTTTTTGAAATTTTTGGACCTCATTTTCGGTCCCGAGTCAAAGTAAAAATTCAAAATTTTATATTTCGAATCGAACCGGATCGGATCGGACCGATCGAAACGGACCGGCTCCTTTTTCTTCTTCTCTTTTCTTCCTCGCGTCCCGACCTCCTCCCCTTCTCTCTCTCTTTTCTCTCTCCTCCCTCCTCCCCTTGCCGCGCCGCCGCCTCCCCTGCCTCCCCACCTCGCCGGCGCCCCACCTCAGCCCTCCCCCACGGCCGGCCGCCTCCTGGAACGCCGGAAAACAGCCCCAGAAACGACGCGCAGCGCGCGCGCGACTCCTCGATTTCCCGATCGAAATCCGGCCGATCCGGCCACCAATTGGACCGGGTCTTGTGTCTAAAATCATCTACTCGTCGATAGCTTTCCATAGACACCAAGAACAACCGAAATCCATCAAGCGGTTTGTCCAATTTTTGCCCAGGAAGTTTTAGCCCATTTTGACTTTCGGGCTAGATTTCTCGCAAACCGTGAATCCCACGAGAAAACCGAGAGTACCCGAGAGCTCCACTCGTCGAGAGCTTCGCGGCGACATAAATTTCGAATTTTTCCGACATCGTTTTTCGATGGGTTCCACGGAACTTCGCAGTGTCTTTTCGAGCATTAAATGAGCTTAGAAAATTCTGAAAAATTTATGTACTAACCCCCGTGTTGTGAGTTTCGTGTAGGTATCTTCAATTCGCGAAAATTCGACAGTTGCCCGGGTCTGTGAATTTCCGGCCAAACCGACCCGTTACTGGAAAAGTCTCCGAATTAGACCTAGGTTTTGGCTACCCCCCCATTGTCAGACATCCCGAGCACGTTCCCAAAATCGGAATCGGTAAAGGTAAACCCGAACCTTGCTTTTTCGTAATTTACTAGTGCTTAAATAGGATAAAAAATCTATAAAATATTCGTGGTAGCTCAGAAAATTATGATTCTTTTTGCAATAGCCTAGTAATATTGCTAAGGACCGCGGGGCAAAGTTTTAGAATTTTTAGAGCTTATTTGGGCAGTTTTTGAAAAATTGATCAATTATAAGGACTAAATTGAAATTTTACATATTGTGATGGATGATTGATTTGATGGACCCAGGAGGGGCTATGTGATGTGATTGAGTTGTGGATATATGGGTTGTGAATATAGAAGTGTGCTTTGAGCCCTTTTGCAGGTTGGGTAGGTCCTAGGTATAGGGGAGACTCTACCGGATTTTCGGCACGACTTAGGACGTATTTGGTCTTTTCTTGATTGTATTGAGTCATTGTATTAAATAATTGTAATGTAATTGTCAGGTGAGCCGGGACAGCCTTCTCCCTCCGCCCAGCCGCCACAGTGACCGTTGTCAAGTCTGTGAGTAAAATATTAATTTTAATTGTAATTTCACTATTATTATATGTTCAAGCATGCCCATGCATCACTTATATGCATATATCTATGTAGATAAACTTTAGGCACGATTTATGTTGCATTCATAACTGTGAAAGTGCCATGTATGTTGTTGTGGTAATTTGGAGCAGTGTGCGTGCGTGTGATGTGGTGTGGACTATGGATAGGACGGGTAGACACGGCTTGAGATCTTCGCTGGGACCCGGTCCTTCGGGGTAGACACGGCTTGAGTTCTTCGCTGGGACCCCGATTTGGTTATTAAGTGGAAGTCCGAGCTGAGTTCTTCGCTGGCACAGTTGGAATTAAGAGAGCTGTATAGGGGATCAGCTCCCATATATATATGATTGATATTGCTGGGTGCGTGAGTGCTCCAAATTACCTTTTTGATGTTATGATGTGAAATTATTGCTGGTGTTGCATTTCACTCCATAGGGTGCATTAGTTTTAGATAGTTATAGAGATTATGGTTAAAATTGATATTTTACTCTCTGAGTCGAACGCTCACTCCTGTTCAATAATTTTTTAGGCTACAGGAGGATTTTATTGTGGTTAACCTGCTTTTCTTCTTCGCAGGTTGTTATTCAATATTTGTGTAATTTTATTTACTCCTAGATTTTTCGCATGTGTTAGAATTATTTAAATGATTCGGGTCTGTAATATAATTGTTATGTGGACCTGTAAAATTATTATATGCATGTTTGATGGACTGGATGAGGGAGCTGAGCTCCCATTTATCTTTATGTTGATTTGAGTATGTGGAGGGTGAGCTGAGCTCCCCAAGTGATGATATATTTTGTTTACAGGTCGGGTGAGTCAAAAACTCCCCGTTGAAAGGTCCACTTTATGGCCGGACTCCGTCCGGTTGATTTCTTGAAATTGGGCCCAAATGGGCCTTAGAGTTGGGTTAAGTGAATAGTTAGGCTTACTACGGGCCTCGAGGGCTTTATGCTGGTCCAGGTCCTAGTGCCGGTCCGGCCCATAGGTTGGGTCGTGACACTAAGGGACAACTAATTAAATCTAGGGTTCTTTATGGTATGCCTTCTACGATCAGGCATAGTAGAAATTCAATACCCTCAACATCTGCAAGCAATGCAAGGGAAGATATTTCAATTTGTTTAAGTGGCAGTAGTGGCCGAATTTTTTGCCAGCATGATATACTTGTAATTGTTTATATTTCTTTGGCAAAAGGCAAAGCAGGAAAAAGATTTTAGAGATGTCATGATTAGAAGATAAATGCATGACATTGTAGTACAATTATAATAATTTTTAGTCTAGCTTAAACTGAATTAAATTGAATCTTCCTCTTCTATTATTACAGGATAGTTTAGTTGTAGATTTTTCCAATGGATTGACTCAAATATTCTATCGCATGAGAAGGTTATATTTGATAGATTGTTTAAGAAGATTAATGATTTGAATGTTATGTTGGTGGAAAAGATGTAAGTTAAGAGAGAAATTTATATGCAATTGAAGAAATCATTAAAGAGGGCAAAATTAGCTAATTAACAGTTGGCATAGTCAAGCTTGAAAATTTGTCTATGCTTGAAGAACTGAATATTGAAATGAAGTAAAGGTTATGTAAGTACTGATATTTGGAGGTTCTGAAAATGGAATGGCTACGTTTTGATTTTGCCTATAATGCACTCATTTTTTCAAGAAATTAACCATAATTAACTGCTATGGATCACATATTTAAATATTATTATTTTTGTTTTATGATTTGACTGTCATATGTGCACCTCCAAAAACAATTTTCTCTCCTAACCACAATTGAAATTAATTTATAAAAATAAATAAAAATTAAAATAAAAAAATTATAATTAAAATTGACAATTCACATAAAATTGCAATTAAAATTATCCATTAGGCAAATTCAAATTTATCTTTCCAATAGTGATTTCAATCAACAAAAGGTTACAAATAAAATTAAATGAGTTGAAAGTTTTTCATACAAAAAAGACGTTTCTTCATATAACTCTCCTCCTAAAGAGGCAAAACGCGATGTAAGTGTGAGCCTAACAATGAGGAGTTTTGACGAAGGCCGCTGTTTTTTTCGCAAATTATTAAGTGCACCTCCGAGGCTTCACTTATAAAATAGTGGCCTTACATTATTATTTTTATATTATAATTATTTTTATATAAATATATATAATACACTATTTTTTTATGCACTGCACTGGATGTATGGTATAATTTGCTTTTATGAGCCGTTTAGATTCCTTACCAGGCTTTTCATGCAATTTTGATCATAACAATGGTCCACGCCCTGAGCCCCAGGTGGCCAACACTTTCATCTTCTCTTTCTTTTTTTTTTTTCTTTTTTTTTTTGAACACTTTTATCTTCTCTAACGGCTACTTTCGCTCTCCTCTATAAATACACCCAAATCCCACTCGCCACCTCAGTCTCGGCGTTCGCCACCCTCAGTCTGCTCTCTCTGAAGAAGTTGCACGCTCTCTCTCTTTCTTCTGGCCCTCCTCAGTCTCCATGGCTTGCTTTCAAAGAGTTGTAACTTCTTCTTTGTTGCTTATGATCACTCTGCTCTTGGGCTTCTCAGAAGCTAAAGAAATTCTGATTGGTGGGAAAACAGATGCATGGAAAATCCCATCTTCTGAATCTGATTCTCTAAACAACTGGGCTGAAAGTGCTCGTTTTCGCATTGGCGACTCTCTTGGTACCATCTTCTTTTCCTAGTGCTTCCTTTTTTCATTGCTATTCAGCAATGTATTTCTAACATCATTACCCTTTTCTTCTTGATCTCTCAGTGTGGAAGTACGACAGTCAAAAGGACTCGGTGTTGCAAGTGACTAGGGAGGCTTACCTTAGCTGCAATACCTCAAACCCAATTGAAGAGCACAAGGACGGGAACACCAAGGTGAAACTCGATCGATCCGGGCCATTCTATTTCATCAGTGGAGCAGGGGGGCACTGCGTGAAGGGCCAGAAGTTGATTGTGGTAGTGCTGTCTCAAAGGCACAGGTACACTGGCATTTCTCCAGCTCCTTCCCCAGAAGAGTTTGAGGGTCCTGCAGTTGCCCCAACTAGTGCCGCTACAAGCTTGAAAGGCAGCTTGGTGGTGTCACTGGGACTTATGCTTTGGGGTTTGTTTTGATGAGAGAATTCCTGGGCTTGGAAGGATTTTTGTTTCCTATTTTATTACAGTAATGAGGGTATTGCCAGCTGCTTAAATTTTTAATTTATGGTAGGGAAATTTGGAGTTTTCCTTTACGAAGTTTTTTTTTTTCCTTGATAGTTGAGCATGGATTATGTAGAGACCGACATCAATATTGATATGGTATTCATTTTACATGAGGGCAATCAGATTTATTTCATACAATCATCCACAAATAGTTCCAGTAAATGTTTGATAATTTTCAAAGAAATGGCATAACAGATTGCATAATAATAGACATCATCTACAAAACAAATGACTTCCCAGAGCCCTCCATTATCTGTCCACGCTGTGTGCTAATATCAAACACTGAAAGCATGCGTTTTTACCACAGAAACAAGGAAAGCAATCCTTCACAACTAGGCCAAAGCACCATTCAATACCACTCAAGCAGATGACAAACACCAGCAGCAGTCCTCAAAACATGAGGAAACTCAAATGCAAAGATCCTAGTGGGTCTTTAACCTGGTACTTCTCAAAAACAGCACAATTGATCAATGTTGCCAGAAAAAGTTGCACATCCAGATAATGTATATATAGCTAGTGATTTGCAACATTAACGCCCGTGTTCAGTTGTGGAAGACAGTTTTCTACTTCTTGCTCCATTCCAACATTTTTTTATATAAAAATGTTAATACTAAAATTTTTTTATAATAAAATTTTTGAATTTAGATTTACTATTTTTTATTCATATAAAAGGCTTAGACAACACATCTCTTCTTAACTATTATTTAAAATTTATATTTAAAAAAAACAATATTATAATCATTACTATGCCATAAAATTTGGGATTTGAATATTTTCTATAGTATTGAAGCAGTAACATAGTATTTTCCAAATGAAACTATTTTATTATAAGTATAGGATAGTAGAAAATTTTGTGGTTATCCTTGTTCTAATCCATTACATTATATTTTTCTATATTCCATTACAACATGGATAATCTATTTTATTCTTATCAAGCAATCTAAAAAGAAACCTACACCCACTATACCCCATTCCCAAACAAGGACATTTTTTGTTACTGTTTTCATTCAGGTACTAGAGTGATCCACACCTAGGTAACCTCTCAAGTCTCAGCTTGAATGAAAAATTAATTCCAATAATAAAAAAAAGCAATACATTGGGAACTAAAACTAGCGGTAATATTTGATACATATAAAGCAACAACTTTTGTTTCACATTCTCTTTCACATCATCACATGCATAATTAGCAACTGCCTTGTTTAGACCCCTTTACAAAACTACAAAGCAATGTATTCATGAGTTGCACATATCCAGCAATTGCACAGCCTATAACTAATTGATTAATAAAATCAGAGTTATTCACGTTCATGAAATTAACAAAGAAAGTAATAGATTCACAGTTAAGGAGGTAATATATGCAGCCAAGACACTCTTGCTATCAGCAACTACAAATTGAACCTTTTCCATGCATGTTTTGAGAACATTAAGATAACAATAATATGATGAAAATGAAACCAAAAAGGTTATGAGAAATGAATCCTTAATACAAAAGCAATATATACCAGGACAAATTAGGATATCAGCCAACATGCAGATCATCATCATCTAACGCGTCAATTTGCATCGGTCCCTTAAAACCATTTGCATTATCACCAAGAAGCTCACGTGCTGCTTTTTCAAGAAATTCTGAGGCAGCTGTTTGGACTGAATGTTTTTCAGATGACTGATATTTCCTCTTCTTTTGGATCTTCCTCTCCAAATACTTTATCCTGGTTCCTTCTCCTTTACTGATAGCTCTCATTCTTTTCTTCTGTTCTGCATGGGGTGAACAAGTTTTTAAAATGACATCAGCATTAAAAGAAAGTCCAAGCCAATAGCAATTAGCATTTAGCAAGGGATTGATTACATACCAGAGGTAAGGTCAGGCAGAGAATGCTCAATGAAACGGGTTGCAGCCTGGTAATTTAAGGTGGCAGAAGATTTCAATGGTGCTTCAGGAAGAAATTCAGACTTGTTTAATCAGTAAGGAAAATATACTACTGAAAAATGATAATTAGGGATTAAGGCTTTAAGCACATGTAATCACCTTCCAATATAATTGAAAATTTTCTTAGCCTAGACATAATATATCTCAATTTAAAATTCGGGTTGCATGAATAACAACATATTCCAAGGGAATAACTACCTTTACTCAAATCTATGGACCGTTCAAGCTTGTCTTGGTACAAATTCAACCTCTCCTACACATAAACCCCAAAAATCATTTTTTTGGTGAGACGCATAAATGGAACTTATAAGCTCTTTCTCACGCATATACATAAAGCAACACATTGAAGGGGAAGAACATACAAAAGAAAAGTCAAATGCATATGCCTACTCAGGTCGCAATGAAAAGAATATCAGAAACGTCATAATTCAAAAACTTTATGAAATGCCCAGCAACAATCTAAACACTAAAACCGACATCCCAAATTTAAGAATTAAGGGAAGTAACAGGGTATAAGAGGACATACAAGCTCCGTCTTCACTGGATGCTCATCTGGGTCAATTCCACTGCATCTCAATCTCACTGAAAATCCATAAAATTGAAGCAAGTCATAATCAAGAATGCTAATCATAAACGAACACCGATATCTAATAACTTAAATTCGAAACTAGATAAAAACTACAGGATAAAAAGAGTGAACAAGGACTAGTATGTACATGAGAAAAGAATAGTAGTGGCCTTGGCAAGCAGAAAGAGAGACTGAGCGCGTTGGAGAGGGGGCGTCTCAGCGAGGACATCCGGGTCAGAGAGAGAGAGGAACTGAAGCAAGTGGGTCTGTACTCGTTCGAGGTCGGCCAAGGTAGTCTTAGCAGAGCCCATGACTGATTCTGGTACAAGTGAGCTGCTTTCTCTTTCATCCATTTTATTTCCCTTAAGAGGACAAAGAAAAATTCAATCTTTCTTAAGACAGATTTTCTGGTGTGCTTCTGTTCTTGTAAGGAAAAGAAGAAATTTGAGGTTGCTGTGTTGTGTTGAGTTCTTCTGTGTAGGCCGCTAGGGCTTTTGGATGATGGGGAGAGGTTTATGGAGACAGTTAAGCTTGATACAATTTTTTTTTTTATAATTCAATGGAAGCGTAATTAAAACCAAATTATTATTTTTTTTTCTTACCTTCATCCTAAATTTTAATAGTATTTTTTTAAAAAAATGTATAAAGGGGCAATTTAGTAATTCAGATGGTTAGAGCTGGAACACTACAGTACCACCATTTTAAGCCCATGTGAGGTTTCCTTACCAAGAGCTGCAAATCCACCAAGAAACAGTAGCCATTTATCTGCTGCCTTTTCTGCACCCTCTGTAAACCAAAGATTACACATCCATAAGATATTATCTATCGCTCTTTGTCTCTCCAATTTCTAAAATGGCCCAGCTGGACCTGGTCCAGTTGTTATGTGGAGCAAGAGAAAAACAAAAACCAAAGAGGAAATATATAAGGAATATAGCATTTAGATGGATATATGGATATATATCTTCAATTTTCCTCCAACCACCGCTCTCTTCCTATCTCCAAAACACATACCCAAAAAGATTATCTTAACATAAATGCCCTTCTGTCAATCCCATCTTCCTCGATCTTTCCTCTCTTTCTTCATGGGTCTGCTTTAGGGTTCTTGCGTTCAGCGAGGTTCAGAGTAAGGGAAGACAAGACTCACTGATATCTTCTTTCTATTTAGTCCTTTTCAAGTCGAATTGGGATTGAGTTTTCTTTTCCTGATTCTACTTTGTTTTGATGGAAAAAATTTGCACGTTTTAGTTTGTTCTGATTTTTTTTTTTTTAATTTTTTTGAAATCCATACAGAATTTGAGTTTCATTTAGGATTTGTTATTAAAAAAGCTCAATTTGCTTTTATTGGGTATTGGGAAAGATCAATTTTTCTATTCATACCGCCCAAACCCTACAAATAATAAATTGTCTAATGTTGAAGAATAGCATGGGTCAATCTCAATTCGTTGAGGAAGCTAGCTTTAAATTGAAACATCAAAGCCTACTTCAGGATTTCTTGGAATTGCAAAAGGTTAGTCTTTTGGTCTTTTATCGATTCTTCAAGTGTATTTGTTCTTTTTAATTATAGTGAACATATGCCTTATTGGTTATCTCATTGTTTTGTTTTTGTTCTAATTAAGTATTCTCGTTGAGTAATCTGTTTGTTGATGTTTGTTATTTCAATGTTTTTGTTCCAAGTAGGTATGTTGGGTGTAGTTGTTATTCTGAGTAGGTCCATTGAGAGCTCTGTTTGCTGATTTTGATGGTTGCTTCTGTACGCTAAAGTGAAAAGAAATTGATGGTGAATTATTTGTATTGTTGTTTGATTTCAAAGTTAGGGATAGATAACTCACCAAAAGTTGACACACATTGTTGTTTTATGTTATACCGAGTCTGAAGGTTTTGACTTATTGGGCCTTGTGGCATGATCTTTGTTTGTTTTGGCCTACACATTGATGGTTTCTGATGATTATTTTTCAGGAATTTGTTTCAAAGAAGAAAAAACTGCAGATGACTAAGCTGAAGAGAGACGTTCTATCGGCTGAAGTTCGGTGTGTACTTTGCTTTGATGAATTGCCTGGATTTTTACAAGTTATAGCATGAAATACTTAGATGTGGAGATGCTTCACTCTTGGACTTACCCTTTCCTTTTCTCTGAATTTCAGCTTTTTAAGGCAGAGGCATAGACATTTAATGGCTATAAAGTCCCTTAATCTTCAGCCAGAGCAAGATCCCATTCCACCACAAAAGTCGTCTATGCAAAATGAGGGTGTTGGGAAATTGTTGAGAGCTGAGAAGAAGCTCAAGAATGGCATAATCACTGAGAAAAGAGTTAAGAAGAAAATCTCATGGCAAGATCATTCAACTGTAATGAAGGTCTAAATGTCTTATATTTCGTTAGCCAATAATGAAATTCTTATAGCTAAAAACCATTGATTGGCATCACCCTCAAATAATTGACTAAATTGTTTATAGCATTAGAAATTTTTGTTTGGTTTCTTTTATTTTTGTTTTATCACAGTGGAAATTGTAAAGAGAGATTTCAATACTTTAGATATACATAACATGAATTTAGTCAAGTACCCATTTATTAATTTGATATTGTTATCCTTGGTTTTAAGTTTGCAGTATTTTTGGTTTTAAGTTTGCAGTATTTTTCATTGTGAGGTTATTTTGATTGGCATTCCTGAAATGTAACAAGAACAGCCCCTTTATTTATTTATTATTTTTTAAAAATAGCATTCGAATAAGGTTGTGTTTCATTTATGTTCTTGAATCTTGCTCTCCTCTGGAGTTGCAAACTTGGGGATGCACATATCATAGCAGATTTTGGGTAATTTGGGAACTTTGTGAAGATGTGCCTTTGCAAATCATTCATTCCTCAGTTTTGGGTTATTGTTGTACCTAGCAATTCAATTTGCAAAACATAGAAGGATGTCAAATGTTATTGTTGAAACTGATTCTTATCAGTTAGTTCAGTGTTTTAACCATCCTCCTGCTGGTTGCCCTTGGGAGCTTGATGCCATTAGTCAAGTCGTTTGGAACTGTTTATTAAATCACCCTGGTTGTTCTGTTGTTTTTGCCCCCAGGTCAGCTAATGTTTGTGCAGACTGGGTGGCCAAAAAAGCGAAGTTAAATTTGTTGTCAGGGTTGGGTTTCTAACCTCACTCCAGTTTCAAACACTGCTGTACAAGGATAGCATGTGCTCTTGACTAATGAAATATCTCTATTCTGATAACTAATGAAATATTTCTGTTCTGATAATAAAAAAAAAAAAAAAAAAAAAACTGTAGGATTTTAGATTTGTCGTTCCTATTGGAATCTGTGCACAAAGTTATCATTCCGGGTTTTTTGCATAGTCATTGCTGGGTTTGCTTGAAAAGTTCAGGAACGTGGGAATAATGCGCCTATTGTCTTTGTATGGGTTATGATCATTTATATTCAGCAACGTATCCGAGCAACTTCAACGTTTCTTTGCTGAACTTCTGGAGCCTTGAAGACCAATTTTTATTGTTTTCTGTAAAACCTCATAAAAATCATGCATAAAGTTTGTTGAAACTTCTGGCGGAAAACGATAAATATCATATAAAAATACCATATAAAAAAACTGTTATTGAGAAAAACATATTTTTAAATATATTAATTAAAGTACATTGAAAATTAATTTAAAATAAAGTTTGACATATTTTAGTTGTAATAATTAAGCTTAAATGGTTCTAGAAATGGTGGAATCTCATTGTCTATCGGTTTCAAGTAATTCTTTCAAAACCGTAACTGTATGCCCTTCAAAATCATCTCTCATTTCGGTTTCAGGAAATATAAAATAATAATATCTTATTGATAAACAGTTTTCTCTGATGTTTACCATATAAAGATATCTAACAAGTAACGGAAGAAACTGAAAGAGGGAACTGGGACGCAGCTGCATATCTGAAGGAGAGGGCTGAGCCGGCAGCTAGTGGTTCTCCACTGTTGACAACACAATCATTTCTAGCAAGTTTCTTGAATATTTTGGGATTGATGAAGATTCCAGAGCTGAAATCACCACAGCTGAGATGGATATTGGTAATAGCACACCCAGTTGAACAAATATTGGCAATCTCCACCGAGAAAGTTGGCGTGCCATCTGGTTGAACACCTACTTGGCCTTGTGCTATTGCTATGTCATTCTTTGAACACTGGTTAGCTCCTACAGCAGCAGTCCCTGCATATATAAAACTTCAAGATTTAGATTTCCCCCCATCCCCATCTCTGTGGTCCATCTATTTTCAAAATAAAATAACATGTACAGTTTCGCTTTGATTACCAGAACTGGGAAGTTGTCTGTGAAGTGTTGCTTTGTGCTCATAGATCTTGTATTCTGAACCTGAAGAAAAATAGCAGGAAGGGAATTAAAGTTGATAAAACCAATAGTCTTATCAGTGAAGATCAGGATCACAGTATATACCAGGTGCTCGAGCTGCGTTATGGTGGTGGTGACGGGAATCAACAACCACCGAGACTGAGAGGATGGAAATTATGCAGAAAACCAAATAGAGGATTGATGCCATTTTAGAGTGATGGGTAGTGGTGCTTTCTGCAAAGCCAATTGGAAGGAAATGGAAAATAGAGCTGGCTATATTTATAAGTAGAAGTGTTAATAGGAGGGCGGTAACTTTAGACATTTGCAAGCATGCCATGAACGAGATACGAAGACCCACAATTTAATATTATGACAAACTATTTCAAGACAAATTGACAATTGACTTAAGTATTAGGCTCTATTCAATATTATTATTAAAGCTGCTTTTAAGAAAACATTTTTAATATATTAATTAAAATGTATTGATTTTTTTGAAAAAATTAAATTTGATATATTTATTATAAAAATTTTCATTAATATATTTAAAAAATCTGAATTTATGCCATAATCTGTAGTTTTTCAATAGAAGAATTGGTCTACCCAATCTGGAGATTGAAATTTCTCAACTCGTGAGCTTCTTACAGTCGCTATTTCATATTTAGTATTGGCTGGTGGTGGTGATCAACAGACAGCTGTTCGAACATTTGTGTTTGATTACCTTGTACTTTGCTCTGCATGTTGACAAGCTACTCGGGACAAAAAATTAATTAAAGAACATAATCACAAGTTCAAGATACGAAAATAGTCAACCCTCCCCATAACCTACAAGTGTGGAATACTTCGGGCGCTAGTTCACCCTTCTTAAAAATACTTACGTGCATAAAGCATTGAGGGCTGATCAACTTATCTTTTGAAACGTGGTTAAGTAACCAGGTGATGCACTCAAAGAGCTATACATGTTATTGAATGTGATAATGCGATTCAAAGTTAAAGCACACACTAGCATATTGATGAATGAAGATGGAACAATTTTTCTTAATATTTCATCCATTCATGTTAAGCCATCTACAAAGATATAAACAGGACCCAACTTTTCAAGAAAACTAAGGACCCTTGAACATTCTTCGTGCCACAGAGCTGCACAATGGTGGCATCTGATGAGATATCAACAGATGCTGGCTACTTCAATTCGTTTTCCTTTTGTTTAGATTCAGTGTCAGTAAATTCAGTTGCAGAGGATTGCTCATTTGCAGAGGCAGTGCGCTGGATTGGTTTCTTAAACTGCACCAAGATCATAGTCATGTTGTCGCATCCTTCACCACTTGCCGTTGATGGTGCCAAACACCTATCCAGTACTCTATTGCACACTACAGAAAGCTTGCTTTCCTGCATTGCTCAAGTGTAGAAACAGTATCATTAGACTTTGAAAGGTCTAAATATAAGAGTACAACCACCCACGCATTTCAAATATACAGTCTAGACTCAACCACTGATCAAAGAATGAAGAGCACGATCAATTTCTTGATAGTTTGATGTGCTTTCTAGTCCAAGCACTTGTTTATTAAGTTTAAGCTTTATGTTGAACAAATTTCAATGGAGAAAAGGACAGGAGCAGAGAGTAAACATTAAACAACCTGGCATATGAAGATCCTAAAAGGGGTCTAAATGCACATACCGTTCTGAGTTGTTCATGAATAAAATCTACTAGTTGCTGGCTTGACAAGCAGTCCCTGAAATATTCAATAGTGAAAAATCATCTACTTGCAAATATTTAAAAAAAAAAAAAAAGAACTGTAGGGAATAGTTCAATCAGAGCACATAATATGTGATCATCAGCTAAATACCCAGTGCCTGTCACTGAAAAGATAGAAACAGTAGACCACTGACCCGGTGAACCAAGTAATTTATGAATCAAAACCATCATCTTTCTCCTAGGTGTAAAGGGCGATTAGCCAACCTAAAAGGGATCAGCATGCAATATTCACTAAATTAAGTTGAAGAAATAATTGTGGCTGGTGTACTAAAAAGCACAATGTGGCTATATAGGTGAATCAATGAGAACCAAACCAAAAGAACCCAATATAAAAATAAAAAGAGGACCAAGTCCAAGATATAGCATGTAGAAAATTTAATGCTGCACATGGGTAAACCTCCTTTGGTGGATTCGGATCCATCTCTGTCTTTGTTTCAATCTAGGTATTGTATTTTAGTTGCAAAAATCAACAGATATTTATTCCTTCGTAAAAGCCAATCCCAAAAATATTGCATAATGCACCTCGCCTGATAAAGTGATTAACATCATCATATCATTAACAATTATGTTAGGCAAATAAGAAACAAAAGAATTAGAAGAATACCATATTCCATCACATGCTAGCACAATAAATTCATCATCATCGCAAAGCTCAACCTAGTTACAATAAAAAAAAAAAAAAAGGGAAGCAATCAAGGATTGTTAAACAAGAAGTAGTTTCAAGCAAGAAATATAAGCTGTTGTCAACCAGTACTAGAAGAATTTTAGTTGGAATCAAAAAGTGCATATCCCTAAAACAACAGAAAGCAGAGGGAATATGCTCACACAATCTATATGTAAAATGGAGATTTGATTAAATGTAGACATTGCAGAAAGTAGCCGACCCCAAATTTTTGGGATAAAGGCTTAGTTGAGTTGAGTTGAGTTGAGTTGTAGACATTGCAGAAAGGAAAATGTACATACAGTGTTTATGTCTGGATTGGCTGTTACAATTTGTTTTTCTGGAGGCAAAAATTTATTCTGCTTGAATTCCATGTCACCTGCATTACACAGAGACAGAAAAAAAATTGAAAGAATGGAAGAGTATACAACCCCCCCACCCCAACCCTCCTCTCTTCCTTTTTCCCTCTCTGTCTCTCCACGCATAATGACGAACATGTGCATGTGTGAATCTGGACACCTGCTAATTAACATGCAAACATGTGTACGAATTTTGTGCACATAAAAGGCAAACATTGATACATCTTGTTCATTTGGAAGCAAGCCCCTCTTAAGCCTTAAAATCCAGCAAAGATGCCCTTGTGCCAAAAAAAAAAAAATCCTCCCTCTGTCCCCATGAAGTAGTTTAAAATGTTTTTCGAGATTCATATTTTACAAAATAACATTATTTAGTGGCTTTTAAGGTTTAGGAGGACAATTCAAGTCAATCATTGTTGTCCACCCTACTTATTTAACAAGGGATGGACATGGATCCAGTCTATGGGCCAGAAACCAGAATGCAATATATAAAATCTAATTAGAAAACAAATAATTTGTGTAAAAGGGGTTTATGAGAAATCAGCTAAAGTACCTATAGCTCTTGCAAGATTCAAACTGCCATTGACCCGTCCTGCATGTATGAAACCACCAGCTTTTAGAATCCTGTCTTTCTCAGCCTCAAGATCAGGTTTGTGATCTCTAGACAGATTATATGCCTGCATCAGAGAAACCACAATAAAAACAAGAGAGCAATATTCATTGGTAAATGGACATTGTACAAGCTATTGGCCATAATATATATGTTCCAAGTCCATATTTCTGAATACCATAGCCAGTCACACATCTTGCAATTGGATTAAATTGCTAACAGCACATAGTGAAGAAAGTAAGGATGCAAGCTTCTGTAGAGGGAAGAACCTTCTCTTCGAATCTTTCTAGAGAACAAAACCCAACTATCATTTCTAGTTAATTGAAAAATACCTGGCCTTTTCTAGATATCACACATCGAGAATCACCAGCATTCGCAACAACAAGTTGGTGATTTCTAATAATTGCAACACAAGCTGTGCTCCCAGAAGTCGGTCCAGAAAAGTCAGAGTGCGGGCCCTGATCACATATACAGAGTGAATGACTTGTAACCATTTAGATGCTAGAAAGAATTCAGACGATCCACAATCACATCATACAGAGTTGCATTATATTAGAAGATAATAATACGAGGGTAGATCCTTTATTTTATAAAATACCTCTTCAAAAGCCCAATTATCAGGTTGGTCATTACTATCACTACCCCTTGGAGACCATATCAACCCTTCTATCATGCCCGTGAACTTATTTATTTTATCACCCAAAACAGCTAATTCCCGCCATCCTCTTTGTCCACGCATCATCTCATCCATTCTGGAAGGAACATAAACAATGAGAACACGAGTATGCATTACTGTTAACGGTTCACAGCATCTTATTAATAAGGAGAGATAAGTTACAGAGATATCAGCTCCCAAATGACATAATATCAATGAAAAGGGCGTAACTTTCCAAGATACAAAACAAAATACAATGAAGAAAAGAAATTAACACTACTGAGAATTTATATCAAAATATTAAGAAGAAAGTTTATTTTTGATATCAACAAAGAAAATTAATGATATAATGAGACCCAACTGTCAATGTTATCCAAGAGAATACAAGACAAATGCTAGTTAAAAATGCAGCTTGATATTACAATACAACAAAGGAATAAAATGAAAAATGTCAGTATCATTTATGGGCACAAGTACCACATAAATAATGGCCACTAAGAAACATCCGGTCATTTAGGAACATAAGCACATAGATGACCCTATTGTCCACTTAAAATTGACTGCCATGGGGGAAAAATATGAAGGCCGAGGGGGGAAAAATATGAAGGACCCTCCAGTAATTAAATGAAGCAACCTGAAAAATGCTTTCTGCACAGAAGTTCCAATATCTCCAGCTGAATATGCTTCACTCCTCAGGACCTGCTGATGAAGAAACTTCGCACAAAATTTTGCAACTACTTTACCTGCAGGTTCCCAGAACAAGGTGAGTAACAATAAAAGCCAGCGCATATGATGAATTTGTAGGCATAATGACAAGCAAATTGGATCGGAGTAAAAGCTATGCACAAGTCCTGGCACATCAGGTACTCACTTAGAGCTAAAAGGGTATTCTTGTAACATCAAGGATAAAAAAAATGAAAAAAAGGAACCATTGGGACAAAAATAATTCATTTTCTGAGCCTCACGATACCCTTGTTTGCTAGAAACAGCCACATTCATGTGTACAAAATAACAGTAGTATTTTATTAGGCTGAAAAAGAAAATGATGCATATCTAAGTTGCAAAATTTTTTTAATGAAATCTGAAAGATTGATAGAAATGATGACTTAAAAATTACCTTGAAACATAAATTGGAAAAATAAATAAATAAATAAAAATGTAGGAGCCCAAAGATTCTAAGTCATTTTGCCCAACATCTAGATTTTCATTAAACAGATTCATTCACTTCACGATTACCACATCACATACTTTGATATGTGTCGCATAAATTTAAGCACAATTTGAAACATAAATCAAAATGGCAATAAAGATTCATTGAAAGTCCACAGCAAAACACCACAGAGATCACTTTTATTTTTCATTTTAAAAAAATAAGTCCTGATACTAAAACAATAAAACCAGAAATTTTGCAGAATCAAGTGAACTGCATTTAAGGAAGTAAAAATGGTCACATAGCAAATACAAAAATACCTGAACCTCCCAATTCTTACCTCCATGGCCGTCATAAACACCAAAGAATGAAGTGGAAGCATCCAAATCAGGCAGTGCAGCATGCTAAGTAAAAACAAAAAAAAAAATAACAACTAACATCATATCTGTAATGCAATTTGAAAAAGAAAATAAACTGGTGAACAAAGTACTCATTTATGTTCTGTAATTGTTAATATCAGAATGAACACCGGGGAACAAGCATTCATAAAATAAATGTGGAAACAACAAATTTATACATACTAACCCAATCTCTAAAAAACAGATTAACTATACGTAGAACATAGTTTGAAGCCTTCGGCATAGTGCATCAAATACAGTTTCCCAGGATTGTGTATTGATAACTAACCATTTCCAAAAGCTTCAAACATCTATTAGGTGTTTCCATAAATTTACCTTTTTTTCTATAAATAAGGAGACCAGCTCCCCCAGTCCACGAAGAATGGAAAATGAAAATTCAATGAGAAATAAGTCAAATAGAGATCTCACACAGTTATACAACAACTTAATTATCACCTAAACTTATTATCAAAATCCTAATTAGTTTAGGAGAGCCAGTCTATTATTTTTATTGAAACAAGAAACTTGCCACTCTTAAAATAATAACCTGTAGATGAACAAATAAAGAATACGAGCCCAAAATTAACTTTAAAATGTATTAGCTTCTTATCCCAGTCAAACGAACAAATGAGACCATGCCTAACAGAGTTTATCATCAGCATTAACCACATAACATAATAACTTTATAGATTCCCACTTAAAACCATCACTATATTCAATATGTGTGTGTGAATATACCCAAGAGAAAATTATAGGATCAAAGTTGCCACTAATAGGACTTCAATGCTTATGAAATTTAGATAGATAACATTCTAAATTAATTACTCACAGAATCTTCCATTGTTGCACGCCAACCTTGCATGGATGACAGACCATATCTGAGCCTATCATTCTCACCATCCTCTGAGAATTTCTCTGTTTTAGGAGAGCTGAGGTATATACCCATCTCAATCTGAAACGCGAAATAAGGATGCAGTGACAAAGGAAGAGGGACAAAAAACCAATGTAACAAAATTGTATCCAACAACTTCAGCCAGAAACCCAAACATAAAACACTATTTATTGCCGCAACAAATAATAGCTCCCATGGCCATTTCAGACCAGATGATTTCTTTGGCTAGTGAGAAACAGAAGTTTAGTCTCAAAACTCAAAGACCATAGTTTTTTTCTCTATGTTCTTTAATATCAAGACTAAACGTTTCTATTCCAAAGGCTCCTCAGCCAACCAAAAATGAGGGTTAAGCCATTTGCTGATCAATTCATAAACAAACAAGCATCATAAAAATAGAAAACAAAAATTAGGATCAATCTGGATGACAGGATGGTTACAAGAAAAATTGACCACAACTGAGATCGCCAACCGACATCCAAATACAATAACTACCAATCAAGATATAAGATCAAAATTGAATCAGGTAATTACAAGAAACACTTGAACCAATTTGAAATGCAATCTTGGAACAAACAATATTCAGATCCAAGAATATACCTGAACAAAACAAGATGTTACCACATGCTAATTTGAAGCCACAGTAAAAAATAATAATAATAAAAAAGACAAAGCTTCCATGAAAAGAAGGCTTCTAAAACAGCAATAACAAAGACAATTCTGAAACGTAATAATCGAATAAGACAAGAAAAGCAAAGAGATTCATTAAACTGTGCTTATTTACCTGCCCAACTGGGCTGCGTACGGAGCTTGAGATCAGAAGCAAAGGATCAGAAAGAGCGAACGGTACGTAGAACTGAAATGTTCCCAAAACTAAGGAAGACCTATCAGGGTCATCCAAGAATCAGAGAAACAAAAGAAGAAAAAAAAAAAACTATAATTAGGTGACAAGAACAAGAATTCAAAAAATAAAAGGACAAAGACACATACTTTGGTAAGAGAAGAATATAAAACTAGAAAAAGATAGAAACTTGATCGAGAAATGATGATGTTTTGGAGCTCCGGTGACTGATGTATTCTGATGTGAATAAGGATTTTGAAATCTTGATAGAAATGGAAAATTAGAACGCTCTGGATTTAACTGTTACGGTTTCTACTGTTGAGTTTTAATAAGTCGTGTCAGCAGTAGATGAGGAGTGGTATTTAGGCGATTAGCTGTCATGATTTGCGGTCTACGAGTATTTGATTTACTTAATGAGTGCAATTAAAAATTAATAGATATTTATTTAATTTTATTTTTTATTTTAATTATATTATTTTTTTAATTTAATTTAAAATTTAATATTATTAATATTTTATTTTTTTACTTATAATTTTAATGTTTTAATTACTGTATTTTATATTTGTTAAAATACTTTTATGAATAATATAAAATATAAAATATTTATTTATATTTAAAAATTTAAAATTAATTATAAATTTTTTATTAATAATAATAATTATTTTATTATTGTATCTATATTTTTAAAATTATTTAATTATTTTAAAAAATAATTATTTCTTTATTTCATTAATAAAATAAATTATATAATATAAAAGATTAATAATTATATATTTATTTAAATAATATAATATATTAATTTAATAATTATATATTTAATTTAATAATAAAATAAATAATATAATGTAATAAATTTATAATTTTATATTTATTTAAATAATAAAATAAATTATGTGATATATATTTTTATTAATCATTTCACATATCAACAGTAATAGCTAAATATAATTTTACTAAATACTTAATATAAAATAACCATAATCAACTATCAACTAACAGTAACAGTTAACAGCTATCAGTTGTCAGTTAAATCAAATAGGCTCTTAAACTTCATTAATTAATAATTATTTTAGGGGTGTTTTTAGTTTGCTGTAGCATAAGATTTTTTTCCAATTCAATCCCAATAATTTATTCAGACTTGGGAATCAAATCCCTTAATTAGTTAATTTCCAATGGATTATTAATTGCAGTCTGCGATATGCAAATTTATTAATTTATTATGTTGTTAATTTATTTAATAAATTTTAAATATATTATTATAGATTAAACCAATTAATTTATATTATTTATATTGACATAAATATAAAAAATAATTAAAAAATAAAATCATGCATTTATTTATAATTATATTATCACAAAAATAATGAAAAGAAAGCTGTTGGATATACATGGATTGTTTGGATGGATTTAATGTATTTTTTTAAATTAAATTAAAAAAAATTAAAATTAAATTTTTACATTAATTGAATTGTTTGATTTGGACAATTTTTATTTTTTTTAATATTATTTAAATTTTTATAATTTAATTCTTAATAAATCTTTTTCATATACATATTATTATATATTAATTGTGTAACACCCCCGTTTGCATAACCTGGTAGATCTCACTGTTCTTGTGACCGGTGTCATTCCGGACAATTAAGGGGATTAGAACCTCACTTAAGACAACTAGATAACCTATAAACATAAATAATTAGTAATTGCTAATTAGTTAAGTATAAATAAGAAAAACAGAACATAAGAAGTTAAACGAGCCGAGAGTCACAAATGATGGTGACCTTCTCGGAAGGATCACAAGTCATTTTAAACTCAAATTTCAACAAGAAAATGTGACTGCGGTCCTTAGGACCCTTATAAACACAAATGAAAAGAGAAAATCACGAAAAAGCGTTAAGCTACCAAATAATTAGGTCGAGAGCGATTTAAATATGGAATTAATTGCAAACCGGGATGAACCGGCGATGGGCAATTTGGTCAATTGACCCCGAGAGCTGACTCCTAATTTAACTGTCAAATAAAATCAGAGAAAAGAAAATTTCGGAATCGAGAATTAAATTAAAGAACTAATAGAAAAATTAAAAAAAAAAAGAAAAAAAAATGAAAAAGGTGTAGGAAGATGACATCATGCATGCCAATATCCATCGTATCAGACATGGATCCTAGGTTTACTTCTAGATTCTGGGGTAGTCTTCAGAGAGCCCTAAGAACTAGATTGAACTTCAGTACTGCATTCCATCCACAGACAGATGGCCAGTTTGAAAGGGTAATTTAGATCTTGGAGGATATACTACGGGCTTGTGTGATTGAGTTTGAGGGCAGTTGGGATACACACTTGCCTTTGATTGAGTTTGCTTACAACAACAGCTACCAATCAAGCATTGGGATGCCTCCATATGAAGCTTTGTATGGCAGAAAATGTAGAACCACATTGTGTTGGGATGACGTGGCTGAAAGAAAGATGATTGGACCAGAAATTGTTCAACAAACTGAGGAGAAGATCAGGGTGATCAGAGGTCGACTAAAGACTGCATCAGACCGTCAGAAGTCCTACATTGATTTGAAGAGAAGAGATGTTGAGTATGCAGTGGGTGAGAAGGTTTTCCTCAAAGTTTCTATATGGAAGAGAATTATGAGATTCGGCAGAAAGGGGAAACTAAGTCCTCGTTTCGTTGGGCCATATGAGGTTCTGGAAAGAGTGGGTCATTTGGCATATCGTTTGGCACTACTTCCAGAGTTGGAGAAGATACATAATGTCTTTCATGTATTGATGTTGAGGAGGTATCGATCAGACCCATCTCATGTACTACCAGTAGAGGAAATTGAAGTGAATTCAGACCTCACATATGAAGAAGAACCCATACAGATTCTGGCTTATGAGGTGAAGCAGCTACGGAATAAGCAGATACTATTGATAAAAGTGCTATGGAACCATCATTCGGGCCAGGAGGCTACTTGGGAACGAGAGGAGGACATAAGGAGACAACACCCACAGCTGTTTAGAGATTGATACCAGGTAAAATTTCAAGACGAAATTTATTTAAGGGGGGGAGAATTGTAACACCCCCCTTTGCATAGCCTGGTAAATCTCACTGTTCTGGTAACCGGTGTCGTTCCTGACAATTAAGGGGATTAGAACCACACTTAAGACAACTAGATAACCTATAAACACAAATAATTAGTAATTGCTAATTAGTTATGTATAAATAAGAAAAACAGAACATAAGAAGTTAAACGAGCCGAAAGTCATAGTGATGGCTGACCTTCTCGGGAAGGACTGCGAAGTCGTTTTAAACTCAAATTTTGTAAAATGTGACGCTGTGGTCCATAGGACCCTTATAAACACAGTGGAAAAGAGAAAATCACGAAAAAGAACTGTTAAGCTAGTCAAATAATTAGGTCAGGGAGCCAGAAGAAATATGAAATTAATTACAAATCGGGATGAACCGGCGAGGGACAATTTGATCAATTAACCCCGAGAGTTGACTCCTGATCTAACTGTTAAATAAAATCAGAGAAAATAAAATTTCGGAATTGAGAATTAAATTAAAGAACTAATAGAAAATTTAAAAAAAAGAAAGAAAATGAAAAAGGTGTAGGAAGATGACATCATGCATGACATCATGCATGATGCCATAAATCTTATAATTAATAAATTAAATTAAATGGATTTTTGGGGTCTTCCATAAGATAAAATAAATAAAAGAAAGGAAATGAAAAAAAAAATTCATTGTCTTCTTCTTCCCTTCCAAAATGTTTTCTCTCTCCCTTAGCTCTCTCTCTCAAACTCCATTAGAGCTCTTAAGTCAAGCTTCATAAACCTTCAATTTCACCATAAAAACCTTACTCTCCAACATTAAATCTTGTAGTTAGACCTAGATAAGGAGCTTGACAACAAAAAGAAAAAGAAAGGAAGGAGTTTTGAAGAAAAGGAAATTCTGCATAAAAAAAGTTAGTAATCAAATTTGATATATTGAGTTTGATTCTTACATTTCTAACTTATGTAGCTTGTAAATATGCTTATAATGAAAAGAAAAATTGTGAGGGACCATTATTGAATTTCGGCCAGCATAAGGGGAGGGTGATTTGCATGATTTGAATAGTTTGAATAGGTATATAAACCTTAGTTAGTTGAATGACTATGGTTAAAGGCATGGAATTAAGTAAATGCAAAAATTAGTGTGAATTAGGGTTTAGGGACAAAAAATGTGAAGAAGTGCTAAATGATATCTTTGACATAGTTTAAGGAAAGAAATGGTCATTTGTGACCTAATTAAGTGTGTTAGAAGTATTTGAATCAAAGCCAAATTCAGATTGGGTATGCACCATGACCAAAAGTCAACTTTGAGGGACAAAAAATGGAATTTTACAAGTCAAATTGGTATGGGACCAATTGGGACTGAAAATAGGCACTAAATGACACAATTTTCATTTAGGAAGTATGCCCAAAAAGTGATCAAAACTTAGTGAATAAAATGACCAAACTTGAAAATCTGCACTATGAACAGTATACATGAACAGTAATCGTGTTTGGGTTATAACTTGAGCTAGGAAGGTCTAAATGACCTGAATTTTACCAGTAGTTAGATGAGATATAGACCTAAAACTTTCATGAAGAACACAAATCCAAATTATGCCATTAACCAAGTCATTTGGCCACCCCAAGTTGGTGACTCAAATCACAAAGACTAAAATTACCAGTGCACTGGTTGTATCCAATCCGGCAGCCATGGTTCAAATGGCCATAACTTGAGCTACAAAACTCCAATTGGGGTGATTCAAAAAGGAGAATAAACTTAAGACATTAGGAAACATTTTCTATGAATAAAATTTTACCAAATTCCAACAGTAAAGTGACCAATGGAACAGTGCAACTTAGGACTCTAAAATTGAAAATTGGCAATTTTGCCTAAAAAACCTAAGTTTTGAGAAAACAACCAAAACCAACAAATTTAGTGACCAAAATTTGGTATGTGGGTGAAGTTGAAATTTTCATACCTATTAAGCCTTAGAAAGTCAACAATTTGACTTGAATAGTATAGTGAATAGTAACCCGAAACACAAAATTTCAAGAACATCGAGTTTAACATGTTAGAGTTAGGTAAAAGTGAAGTTAAATTTATTTTTGGAATTAGGCTAAGTTATGGCACTGAAATACTGTGAAATTGTGTGTTTCAGTTGAAAAGAACACCGGGAAAGAACCCAAGGAACCGAGTCAAGGCCAAGAGGCGACTCGCTTTAGGTTTGTGCACAATGTATACTTTTTATAATCATCTTTTGCAGGCTGTTTTGAATAATGTGAAATATTGGATTATGACATTCTTATAATGTTTGATTTAAATTGTTGAAAGTTATTATGTATATTTGAAATGACAATGTTTAGCAAATTGTTAAAATAAGTTTTGAAATCACAGTATCATGACTAGATATTTGAACACCTCACTAGCACGACTAGTGGGGGTAATTAGTTTTGAATTTTGATTCTTTCTCTGGAGAAGTGTTGAGGCGTGCCAGTAGAAGAGGATGTGAATGGATATCCATATATTTGAGCTAGCTAGTCTTGTAATGTGATTTCTCTTTAGCCTCTGGCTATTGAGATTCTATTTGTTTCGAATAGTATGATCTAACTGTGGGTTTTATGAAATGTGATTTGACACTTCAAAATGAAATTATTTGGGATTAAAATCTCATAAATTATGTTTTGTGTTTAACTCGCATGCTCAGTTCAAATTTTGAATAAATGTGATTTTATTTCTGCATAAAAATTATTTTAGTATGTTGTGCACCACTGAGTCCTAGTATTCAGCGATAGCTTTTATTACTGTCGCAGATATAGAGACTAGAGGAGCAGCAGAGTGAGCTGCTGAGGATTGAGGATCTTCCTACTTTGAAGCTATTGGGTATAATTTATACCCTGATTGTAAATATTTATTTTGATGTATGTAATGCACAGAAATGTATGGACATGTGAAAATGGGTCTTGAGCAGCTTGTACAAAATCTGTATAAAATTTGTAATAGATTTTAGTTTGAATTTTCTTAATGTAAATTTTTGTATGATGTATATATAAATTGTTTATCTTTAAAGAAATATGAATGTATGAAAATGATTGACTGTACCTTAAGGATCATTGAATTTTGAAATTGAGAAATGGATTGAAATGATTGTGGAGTTGTTGAAATTGATTGAGTTTGATTGTGAAATTGAAGTAGTGGTTGAGAAAAATTTTTAGAAGTACTTTTTACAGGTATTTGAAGAACTGTTTTCTAAAAATACAGACAGAACTCTATCAAAATTTTTATAAAATTTGCGAAAAAATAAAATGGGCCAAAATTTCCAACTAGCTTTCAAAGTTAATTAAATGTTTTAATACTTTTTAGAAAATACTCACTACTTAATAAAAGTAAGAAAGTTGTTTTAAAATCCTTTGTAGGGTACTTAATGAGTTATCGGTAGGTGAAGTTCGGTAGTTCATTAGGTATTCTACGGGATCATGTTATGCCTTACAGAGGGGTAAGGGGTGACAAATTGAAAAATAAAATATTAATTTAAGATATATTATTTAATAAAAATAAATAAAAATAAAAAAATAAAACAAAGTTATTCATATATATATATATATATATATATATATATATATATATATATATTCAGTTTGAGTTTAATTTTTACTATGTAAATTTGAAATTCAAACTAAAAATTTAATTTATAATTATTTTCAAATCATAATCAATATTTAACTATCTAAAACTATTAATTTTAATTTGAATTTATTCAAATTGATTGGTTTGACAATTTTTCTTTACATCTCTAACTTTAGAAATCTTGTAATATAAATCAATTTATGTAACACTCCTAATTTTAAAATTTATTATTTTATGGATAAATATTAATATTTTATTTTATTTAAATTTTAGAAAATTATTTGAAATTTTTTGGGTTTTAAAAATCGGGTTCAATTTTCCGAAAATATAAACTTTGATGATTTTTAAAAATTAATTTAAAAACCACGTGGCAAAACTAAAAATATATTTGGAGTCTACGAATTTTTCTGAGTTTTCTAGAATTTTTTTCGGAATTTTTGGGCCTCATTTTCGGTCCCAAGGCAAAGTAAGAATTCAAAATTTTGTATCTTGAATTGGACCGGCCAAATTGAATCGGATCGGACCGGTCGAATGGGACCGGCTTCTTCTTCCTTTTTCTTTCTCCCCACGCGCGTCCCGACCTCTCCTTCTCTCTCTCCCGTTTTCTCTCTCCTCCCTCCTCCCCTCCCTGCCTAGCCGCCACCTAGCCCTCCCCACGTTGCCGGCGTGCCACCCCAGCCTCCTCCCATGGCCGGCCGCCACCTGGAACGCCGGGAAACCCTACGCAAAGCAGCGCGCCGCTTCGTCTTCCCAACTGAAATCCAGCAGATCCTGCCACCGATTGGGTCGGGTCTTGTGTCAAATACTATCTACACCTCAAGAGCTTTCCATAGACATCAAGACCACCAAAATTCATTGAGCGGTTTGTCCAATTTTTATCCGGGAAGTTTTAGCCTATTTTAATTTTTGGGCTAGATTTCTTACAAACCGTGAATCCCACAAGAAAACTGAGAGTACCAGAGCGCTCTACTCGTCGATAGCTTCGCGGCAATATAAATTTCGAAATTTTCTGATACCGTTTTTCGGTGGGTCTCACGGAACTTCATAGTATTTTTTCGAGCATTAAATGAGCTTAGAAAATTCCGTAAAATTTATGTACTAACCCCTGTGTTATGGGCTTCGTGTAGGTATTTTCAATTCGTGGAAATTCGATAGTTGTCTGGGTCTGTGAATTTCTGATCATACAGACTGGCTACTGAAACGTTTTAGAATCAGATCGAGATTTTGGCTACCCCACTGTCGTCAGACGTTCCAAGCGCATCCCCGGATTCTGAATCGGCATAGGTAAACCCGAACCTTGCTTTTTCGTAATTTTATAGTGCTTAAATAGGATTAAAAATCCATAAAATATTTGTGGTAGCTCAGAAAATTATGATTCTTTTTGCATTAACCTAGTAATATTGCTAAGGCCCGTGGGGCAAAGTTTTAGAATTTTTAGAGTTTATTTGGGTGGTTTTTACAAAAAGAGTCAATTATAAAGACTAAACTGTAATTTTACATATTGTGATTGATGACTGTTTGGATAGGCCCAGGAGGGGCTGTGTGATATGATTGAGTTGTAGGTGTATGGTTGGTGGATATAGAAGTGTGTTTTAAACTCATTTGCAGGTTGGGTAAGTCCTAGGTATAGGGGAGACTCTGTCGGATTTTCAGCACGACTTATGACGTATTTGGTCTTTTCTTGGATTGTATTGAGTCAATTGTATTAAACAATTGTAATAAAATTGTCAGGTAAGCTGTGACAGCCTTCTTCCTCTGCCTAGCAGCCACAGTAACTGCTGTCAAGTCTGTGAGTAAAATATTAATTTAAATTGTAATTTCGATATTATTATATGTTCAAGCATGCCCATGCATCACTTATATATAAATATCTATGTAGTTAAATTGTAGGCACATTTTATGTTACATTCATAACTGTTAAAGTGCCATGGATGTTGTTGTGATAATTTGGAGCAGTGTGCGTGCGTTGACGTGCGTGTGGTATAGTGTTGGCTATGGACAAGACGGGTTGACACGGCTTGAGATCTTCACTGAGACTCGGTCCTTCGGGGTAGACACGGCTTGAGTTCTTCATTGGGACCCGATTTGGTTTATTAAGCGAAAGTCCGGCTTGAGTTCTTCGCTGGCACAGGTTGGATTTAAGAGAGCTGTATAGGGGATCAGCTCCTATATATTTATGATTTGACATTACTGGGTGTGTGAGTGCTCCAAATTACCTTTTTGCTGTTATGATGTGAAAATATTGCTGATGTTGCATTTCACTCTACAGGGTGCATTAGCTTTAGATAGTTATAGAGATTATGGTTAAAATTGATATTTTACTCTCTGAGTCGAACGCTCACTCCTGTTCAATATTTTTTCAGGCCACAGGAGGATATTTTTGAGGTTAACCTACTTTTCTCTCTCGCAGGTCATTTATTAATGTTTGTATAAACCTGTTAACTCTTAGAATTTTGCATGTGTTAGAAGTATTTATTTAATTTGGGTCTGTAATATAATTATCATGTTGGACCTATAAACGTATTATTATATACATGTTTGATGGATTGGATGAGGGAGCTGAGCTCCCATTTATTTTTATGACATTGAGTATGTGGAGGGTGAGCTGAGCTCCCCAATTGATTTATATATTGTGTTTACAGGTCGGGCGAGTCAAAAACTCCCCGTTGAAAGGTCCACTTTATGGCCGGACTCTGTCTGGTTGAATTCTTGAAATTGGGCCCAAATGGGCCTTAGAGTTGGGTTAAGGAATAGTTAAGCTTACTACGGGCATCGAGGGCTTTAGGTTGGCCCAGGTCCTAGTGCCGGTTCGGCCCATAGGTTGGGTCATGACAAATATAGTATCAGAGCTTAGGCTCCAGATTCATAGGGAAAAATTGTCTAAAGTGTTGGGAAGAGTCTAATAGGAGTCACATGCGGAAAATAGGGTCCACATTCGTCTTGCATTGTCATCTTTGCTTCTAATTTATGCTTCATATAATTATGTATAAATATGAGTCTATAGAGCTGTGTAACATGTTGTTTTCAATTTTATGGGTAATGCTGCTGAATTTTAGGAAAATGCATAGAAGCAGAAGAGCTGCCACTGCACCAGAACCAGATATACCTGACGAGATGTCGGCACAGGATGAGGTGCCTGCCCCAAGGAGGCGGGGTAGGAGGCCTAGAGCTGCTCAAGTAGAAGAGCAGCTGCCACCAGTTCAGGATCAGTCTTTTATGGCATAGGGTCCCATGGACCTAATGGCAGCTACTCTAGCTGGGTTGCAGAGAACTATCGATATGATGGCACAGTATATGGTCCACCCTCCCCAGCAGCAGCAGTCCACCGCATCGAGAGAGGAACCTTATAAACAGATAATCAATTTCAAGAAGTTGGTGCCTGGTACTTATGATATGTCAGACGATGCATATCGATTTTTGGATTCCTGCAAACAGGCAGGAACAGAATTACAGTTGATTGATAGAAGACTTATAGAGTGTATGCAGTATGTCATGGGGCCTATGCCTAGACAATGGATGAATGACTACATATTACCTTGGATGGAGAGTTTTTCGTGGACTCAGTTTGTGGAACTGTTCATCAACTGGTTTGTACCAGAAAGTTTCAGAGATCAAAAGTAGTGGGCCTTTGAGGCCTTAAGACAGAATGGTAGGTCTGTAGATGAATATGCTACAAAATTTCTAGAATTGAGTAGGTATGCCCCTACAGCAGTAGCTACAGAAACTATGAAGGCGAAGAGGTTCTTAAAGGGGCTTGACAGGAGGTATGCAAACCTGGCCATGATGTCGGATCAGTTTTTTGATGTGGTGGTTGATCGAGTCAGACAGATTGAGATTAGCTATGCTGTGGATGACAGCAGAAGGGTAAAGAAAAATAGAGCAGAGGGTTCTTCAGGTGTTCCCCACATGGGTGCTCTGGATAGTGGTGGCCAGAGTAATTACAGAGGAAGAAGTAGGAACAAGAAGAGTAGTTTTAGACACAAACCTCGAGGGTTCAGGCCAGGGTACGAATCCAGCAGTGGTCATAGTTCGGGGTACAGCAGTTCTGGGTCTGGTTCAGGATCCTACTTTGCACCTTGTGCACAGTGTGGAAGAGAACATTCAGGACCTTATATGATGGGTTCAGGAGTATGCTTCAGGTGTGGCCAACCAGGTCACTTTGCTAGGGAATGCCCCGTGTTCAGCGAGCCACAGATGGGGTCACAGGGTTCTGTTGCAAATGTTCCTTGTCAGTTGTATCCTGGTGCTTCCAGCATGGCAGGCAGTCAGTTCAGTGGCCAACAAGGCTGAGGACAAGGGGGACGTGGATTTGGAGGCAGATTAGGAGGTAGAGGTCAGTATCAGGGTTCTGCCACCCAGGGTAGGGGTCAAGCTCGGGTTTTCACCCTGACCCACCAGGATGCTCAGGCTTCCAATGCAGTTGTGGCAGGTATTCTTCTAGTTTGTTCCTATGAGGCTCGTGTTTTGATAGATCCGGGTGCTACTCACTCATTTGTCTCCCCAGTGTTTGCCATGAGATTGGGTAGAAACCCTACAACTTTAGAATGTCCTTTGTCTGCAGCTACCCCGCTTAGTGACAACATAGATGTAGACATCGTTTTTCTAGGTAGCCCAGTAGTAGTGGATGGAAAGATTCTCCCAGCAGACTTGGTTCCTCTACCAGTAATGGATTTCAATGTAATCATGGGAATGGATTGGTTGGCAACTCATTATGCCACTTTAGACTACAGGAACAAAAAGGTGTATTTCCACATACCTAGTGTGGAAAAGTTTAGCTTTGATGGTGATAGGAGCGTGGCTCCATATAATTTGGTATCAGTAATTAGTGCTAGAAAAATGTTGAGGCGTGGATGTCAAGGGTATTTAGCATTGGTAAGAGATACATCTGTAGAAGGTGTCAATATGGAAAATGTTCCTGCTGTCAGAGAATTCATGGATGTCTTCCCTGAGGAGCTTCTAGGGTTGCCATCAGGAAGGGAAATAGAGTTCTGCATTGATGTTGTGCCGGGTACAAACCCCATATCAATGCCGCCTTACAGGATGGCACCAGCAGAATTAAAAGAGTTAAAGGAGCAACTATAGGAGCTTTTGGACAAGGGTTTCATACATCCGAGCACTTCACCCTGGGGTGCTCCTGTTCTATTTGTGAGAAAGAAGGATGGGTTATTGAGGTTGTGTATTGACTATAGACAACTGAACAAGGTGACTGTGAAGAACAAGTATGCACTTCCTCGGATCGATGATCTGTTTGATCAGCTCTAAGGATTCTTTTCCAAGATAGAGCTGCAATCAGGCTACCATCAGTTGAGAATCAGGAATGAGGATGTGTCCAAAACAACATTTAGGACAAGATATGGTCATTATGAGTTCTTGGTGATGTCTTTTGGACTCACTAATGCACCAGCAGCCTTCATGGACTTGATGAACAGGGTGTTCAGGCCATTCTTGGATCGTTTTGTCATCGTATTCATAGATGACATTTTGGTATACTCTTGGACCGAGGAAGAACACGTGTGGCACTTGAGGATAGTGTTGCAAACTTTGAGGGAGCACCAGCTATATGCCAAATTTTCAAAATGTGAATTTTGGCTAGAAAGCATCTCATTCTTGGGACACGTGGTTTCTAGTGAATGCATTTAAGTGGATCCCAAGAAAACTGAAGCTGTAACTGATTAGCTTAGGCCTACAACAGTCACTGAGGTGCGAAGTTTTCTGGGTCTAGCTGGTTACTATAGGCGTTTTGTGCAATATTTTTTCAGGATAGCAGCTCCCCTAACTAAGTTAACTCGGAAGAATGTTCTATTCATTTGGACAGATGACTGTGAGGAGAGTTTCTAGAAGCTTAAGGAGTGTCTAACCACCACCCCGGTGTTACACTACCGATGAGTGGTGAAGGATATACCGTGTACTGTGACGCCTCCAGTGTTGGCTTAGGATGTGTTTTGATGCAGAATGGAAAAGTAGTGGCTTATGCTTGAAGACAGCTGAAGAGGCATGAGCAGAACTACCCCACCCATGATTTGGAAATGGCGGCTGTAGTCTTTGCACTAAAAATCTGGAGACACTACCTGTATAGTGAAGTGTGCGAGATATACACGGACTACAAGAGTTTGAATTACATCTTCCAACAGAGGGATTTAAACTTGAGACAGAGGAGATGGATGGAGCTTCTGAAGGACTATGATTGCACCATCCAGTACCACCCTAGGAAGGCCAATGTAGTAGCTGATGCTTTGAGCAGAAAATCTTCTGGCAGCTTGGCGCACATTTCAGCAGAGAAGAGACCGTTGATTCAGGAAATACATGAGTTGATGGATCAAGGTTTAATCCTAGATCTTTCAGATGATGGGGTATTATTGGCTTATTTTTCAGTGAGACCAGACCTGCGAGACAGAGTTTGAGTTTCCCAGCACAGAGACCAATAATTGATGAAGATCATAGAAAGAGTACAGCAAGGTGAAGGTGGTGAGTTTGGATTTGCCAATGATGGCGCCCTAGTGCAAGGTTCTGGGATATGTGTGCCCGATGTAAATAATCTCAGAAATGAAATCATGCGAGAGGCACACTATACACTGTACAATATCCACCTAGGCTCCACTAAGATGTACCATGATGTGAAAGATAGCTATTGGTGGAATGGCATGAAGAGAGACATAGCAGACTTTGTGTCCAAGTGCTTGACTTGTCAGAAGGTGAAGTTTGAATACCAGAGACCGTCAGGGAAGCTGCAAGAGCTCCCTATCCCAGAATGGAAGTGGGAAATGATTACTATGGATTTTGTGACTGAGTTGCCTCGTACCACGCGAGGATATGATTCGATATGGGTAATTGTAGACCGCCTAACTAAATCAGCTCACTTATTGCCTGCGAAGACTACATATTTTGTGGCATAGTATGCCCTACTCTACATTTGAGAAATAGTCAGATTGCATGGAGTTCCTGCTTCCATAATATCTGACAGAGGGCCCCAGTTCACTTCTCGGTTTTGGAGGAAGTTGCAGGAGGCACTTGGCACACAGTTGAACTTTAGTACTGCTTTACACCCTCGCATGACGGGACAATCGGAAGGACAATCCAAACATCGGAAGACATGCTTCGCATGAGTGTTTTGGATTTTGGAGGTCAATGGGATGATCACTAGCTTTGGTGGAGTTTGCCTACAACAACAAGCATTATTCCAAAGATAGGGATGGCACCCTATGAGGCACTATATGGAAGAAAGTTTAGGTCTCCTCTGTGTTGGATGGAAATGGGAGAAGCGAAGGTGCATGATGTAGACCTAGTGCAATATACTTCAGAGATAGTTCCTTTAATCAGGGAACGATTAAAAACAGCTTTCAGTAGGCAGAAGAGTTATGCAGACCCCAGAAGGAGGGATGTAGAGTTTGCAGTAGGCGACTATGTATTACTGAAGGTTTATCTGATGAAAGGAGTCATGAGATTTGGAAAGTAGGGCAAGTTGGCACCTCGGTATATTATACCTTTTGAGGTTACTGATAGAGTTGGAGCAGTTGCCTATCGGTTGGAGCTACCACCCAACCTTTCTCATGTTCATCCTGTGTTTCACATCTCCATGCTCAGGAAATACATTCCTGATCCTTCTCATATGCTACAACTAGATGTAATAGAGCTAAAAGAAAACTTGACATTTGAGGAACAACCTGTAGCCATAGTGGACTACCAAGTGAGGCAGCTAAGATCAAAACAGATCCTTATGATAAAGGTTTTGTGGAAGAGCCAGTCAGTGGAAGAGTGCACTTGGGAGTAAGAATGGGACATGCGTAGCAAGTACCCTTATCTATTCAATGTATAATTCTGTACTTTATTCTGCCTTGTGTAAAATTTGAAAATGAATTTTCTGTAAGGGAGGAAGAATGTAACACCCCTAATTTTTAAATTTATTATTTTATGGATAAATATTAATATTTTACTTTATTTAAATTTTAGGAAATTATTTGAAATTTTTTAGGTTTTAGAAATCGGGTTCGATTTTCTGAAAATATAAACTTTGATGATTTTTAAAAATTAATTTAAAGATCACGTGGCAAAGCTAAAAATATATTTGGAGTGTATGAATTTTTTTGAGTTTTCTAGAATTTTTTTCGAAATTTTTGGGCCTCATTTTCGGTCCCAAGGCAGAGCAAAAATTTAAAATTTTTTATCTTGAATCAGACCGGCCGAATCGAATCAGATCGGACCGATCGAATGGGACCGGCTTCTTCTTCCTTTTTCTTTCTCCCTGCGCGCGTCCCGACCTCTCCTTCTCTCTCTCCCGTTTTCTCTCTCCTCCCTCCTTCCCTCGCAGCCCAGCTAGGGGTGTGCAGTTTTCGGTTTAAACCGAAAAACCGAACCGAACCGATTAATTTGGTTCAATCGGTTCAGTTTTAAAATTTAATCGGTTCGGTTCGGTTATTTTCATAAAAAAATCAAAAAAACCGAACCGAACCGAAATTATTAATATATATAAGAAATAAAAAAATCGAACCAAATTGAATCGAACCGAACCGAATCGAACCGAACCAAATCAAAGAAAACCGAACCGAACCTTAAGATTTTTGAGTTTTGATTTCTAATTTTTTTTTGTTTTTATGTTTTTATTATTTAGATTTAATGTTAAAAATATGAAATTTTATAAATTTCGGTTTGATCGGTTTAAAACCGAACCGAACCAATATCTATCGGTTCGATTCGGTTCAGTTTTCTCTTATCAATCGGTTCGGTTCGATTTTTAAAATTTTTGATTTTCGATTTTCGGTTTTATCCGTTCGGTTCGATTCGGAACCGAACCGACCGTTTGCACACCCCTACACCTAGCCCTCCCCACATCACCGGCGCGCCACCCCAGCCTCCCCCCATCGCCGGCCGCTGCCTGGAACACCGAGAAACCCTACGCGAAGCCGCGCGATGCGCAGCACGCCGCTTCGTCTTCCCAGCCAAAATCCAGTCGATCCTGCCACCGATTGGGCCGGGTCTTGTGTCAAACACCATCTACACCTCAAGAGCTTTCCATAGACACCAAGACCACCAAAATCCATCGAGCAGTTTGGCCAATTTTTGTCCGGGAAGTTTTTACCCATTTTGATTTTTGGGCTAGATTTCTCGCAAACCGTGAACCGCACGAGAAAAATGAGAGTACTAGAGCGCTCCACTCGTCGAGAGCTTCGCGGCAATATAAATTTTGAAATTTTTCGATACCGTTTTTCGATGGGTCCCACAAAACTTCGTAGTATTTTTCCAAGTATTAAATGAGCTTAGAAAATTTCATAAAATTTATGTACTAACCCCCGTGTTGTGGGCTTCATGTAGGTATATTCAATTATTGAAAATTCGACAGTTGTCTAGGTCTGTGAATTTCCGGCCAGACAGACCAGCTACAAAAAAAGTCTTGGAATCAGATTGAGATTTTGGCTACCCCACTATCATCAAACGTCTCGAGCGCGTCCTCGGATTCTGAATCGGCATAGGTAAACCCGAACCTTGCTTTTTCGTAATTTTATAGTGCTTAAATGGGATTAAAAATCCATAAAATATTCGTGATAGCTCAGAAAATTATGATTCTTTCTGCATTAACCTAGTAATATTGCTAAGGCCCGCGGGGCAAAGTTTTAGAATTTTTAGAGTTTATTTGGGTAGTTTTTGCAAAAAGGGTGAATTATAAGAACTAAACTGTAATTTTACATATTATGATTGATGACTGTTTGGATGGGCCCAGGAGGGGCTGTGTGATATAATTGAGTTGTAGGTGTATGGTTGGTGGATATAGAAGTGTGTTTTAAACCCATTTGCAGGTTGGGTAGGTCCTAGGTATAGGGGAGATTCTGTCGAATTTTCGGCACGACTTATGACGTATTTGGTCTTTTCTTGGGTTGTATTGAGTCAATTGTATTAAACAATTATAATAAAATTATCAGGTGAGCCGGGACAACCTTCTTCCTCCGCTCAGCTGCCACAGTGATTGCTGTCAAGTATGTGAGTAAAATATTAATTTTAATTGTAATTTCG
This sequence comes from Hevea brasiliensis, assembly GCF_030052815.1. NCBI lineage: Eukaryota > Viridiplantae > Streptophyta > Magnoliopsida > Malpighiales > Euphorbiaceae > Hevea > Hevea brasiliensis. The sequence continues at coordinate 1,008,699 of NC_079503.1, read as the reverse complement.
ATATTATTATATGTTCAAGCATGCCCATGCATCACTTATATGTAAATATCTATGTAGTTAAACTCTAGGCACGTTTTATGTTGCATTCACAACTGTTAAAGTGCCATGGATGTTGTTGTGGTAATTTGGAACAGTGTGCGTGCGTTGGTGTGCGTGTGGTATAGTGTTGGCTATGGATTGGACAGGTAGACACGGCTTGAGATCTTCACTGGGACCCGGTCCTTCGGGGTAGACACGGCTTGAGTTCTTCGCTGGGACCCCGATTTAGTTTATTAGGCGAAAGTCCGGCTTGAGTTCTTCGATGGCACATGTTGGATTTAAGAGAGCTGTATAGGGGATCAGCTCCCATATATTTATGATTTGATATTACTGGGTGTGTGAGTGCTCCAAATTAACTTTTTGCTGTTATGATGTGAAAATATTGCTGATGGTACCTTTCACTCTACAGGGTGCATTAGCTTTAGATAGTTATAGAGATTATGGTTAAAATTGATATTTTACTCTCTGAGTCGAACGCTCACTCCTGTTCAATATTTTTCCAGGTCACAGGAGGATATTTTTGAGGTTAACCTGCTTTTCTCCCTCGCAGGTCGTTTATTAATGTTTGTATAAACCTGTTAACTCTTAGAATTTCAGCATGTGTTAGAAGTATTTATTTGATTTGGATCTGTAAACGTATTATTATATGCATGTTTGATGGGCTGGATAAGAGAGCTGAGCTCCCATTTATTTTTATGACATTGAGTATGTGGAGGGTGAGCTGAGCTCCCTAATTGATTATATATTGTATTTACAGGTCGGGTGAGTCAAAAACTCCTCGTTGAAAGGTTCACTTTATGACCGGATTCTGTCTGGTTAAATTCTTGAAATTGAACCCAAATGGGCCTTAGAGTTGGGTTAAGGAATAGTTAGGCTTACTACGGACTTCAAAGGCTTTAGACTGGTCCCAGTCCTTATACCGGTCTGGCTCATAAGTTGAGTCGTAATAATTTACACTTAAAAAAAAACACATTAACTTTTTTTATAAAAATAATTTAATAATATTAATTTTTAAATAATAAAATATATCAAGTTGAAATAATATATCCTAATTCATAATCAAAGAAAAACAATAATAAAAATACAAGAATTTAATTTATATAATATAAGAATAAGATAAAATTCGAAAAAATGGGAAAATTTTAAATTTTCAGATAAGATATTTTGAGGGAATGAAAAGGACAAGTGTCCAATCCCTTTGAGTGTCTAACCGGACAGTTGTTGTAAAAAGCCAAGTTTTATTATTATTATTTTGCTTTATTTATATATCTATGCCATTTATTGAAATTTCAACTGATGCCCACACTGGAATGAGTGATCTGTGTGGAGAGGAAGATGATAAGGACAAGAGATTGGTTATAATATTACGTAAATCAGATATCAATCATATTTTTCTATTTTAAAAATCTCTAAAAAAATGAATAAATTTTAATAATAATCTCTAAATTTATTTAATATAACATCATAAAATTTTTATAATCTCTCATTATTAATTTTTTAATTAAATATTAATTTAAATAGTTTTAACGTAGAATTTAATTTTTTTTAAGTTATATATAAATTAAATTTTTTATTATAAATAAAATAATTTTTTAAATATAAAGAGAATAATTTTATAATTAAAAAAAAATTAATTAAGAGCATAATGAAATTATACACGTAAATTTTTAAGTAAAAAATTAATAATTAAAAATTAAAAAAATTTTATTATATAAAATTTAAAAATTTAATAAATTTTATATTATATTTTAAAATTTAAGAATTATAATATTATAATTATATAAATTTAGAGATAATTATTAAAATTTTTTCCTGAAACTAAAAAAAATAAAAGAAAGTATCAACAAAGCTGTGGGCGGGCTGATTTTTGCTAACATCACTGACATGGTTTCTAAGGAAAATGAATAAATATTTATCATTATCCTTCTGCCTCACATTTTTTGAATTTATATTAAAAAAATCAATAAATAATAATTATTGTTATCAATCACTCTCAAAGTATCAGTATTTAAAAGGAATTATGAAGAAAATTTAATAAAAATATATATTTTTTTGAAAAAGTGTATAGCCTTTGAGTAATATAATTATTAACTTGACTTTATATAAGAAACGAAGCTATTCTCTATTAAATAATTAATTTTATTAAAATAAAGTACTAAATAATAACATTCTCTTCGATTCACGGGTAAACTACATAGCCAGGACATGTGTTAAGTACCATTTATGTGCAACTTTTGCCCAGTTTCTCCAGCCAGGAACTGATGAAACTTTCCACTCACTTCAATTGCACTTTGTCCAGCAGTTTTAACAATGCCTGTGTCATTCATCATCTCCCTCCATCTGTTTGCTTCTTCCCAATTACCACACGATGCATATAAGTTTGCAAACATCATTAGCTCCCCGTCGCTAAGGTAGCGGGCTTTAGAAGAAATTAGCTTCATCACTCTCTCACCAGTCTCAAGATCCTGATGAATCACACAGGCACTAAGCAATGCACCCAGGATGGATTCTCCTGGTTCAAATGGCATTGCTTCAATTACCTGATATGCTTGATCAAGATGCCCAGCCCTTCCCAGAAGATCAACCATGCATCCATAGTGCTCCAACTTGGGAGATATTCCAAAGTCCTCTTGCATGGAATCAAATAGGTGGCAACCCTCTTGTACCAGACCTGAATGGCTACAGGCATTGAGTAGGCCAATGAAGGTAATATCATCAGGCCTTACAAGCTTACTTCTCATCTTGTCAAAGAGTTCTAAAGCAGCATATCCTTGACCATGAAGTGCAAGCCCAGAGATCATAGCATTCCAACAAAAAATATCCTTAACTTGGGATTTATGGAACACTTGTAGAGCTTGCTCTATGCTTCCACATTTGGCATACATCTCTATCAAAGCTGTTGTCACATGGGGACTTGATGCAAGCCCACTATCAATGGCATATATGTGGATTTTAGTTCCTGTTTCTAGAGATCCCAAATGCGCACATGCGGACAAAACACTAGTCACTGTTAGATAATCTGGAATGCAATTTGTTGTCTTCATTTCATCAAACAAATCAAGAGCCTCATTGAAATGTTCACTTTGTAAACACCCTGTGATCATTGTGTTCCATGTGATGGGATTTTTCACTGGCATTTCCCTGAACAATGCATGAGCCTTCTCCATATATCCAGCTCGAGTATATGCTGATATCATTGAATTCCAAGAGACAGTATCCTTCACCGTCATTTTATCAAAGATGCTTCTAGCAGATAATGCTTCCCCACAGCTTGAGTACCCAGAAATCATGATATTAAAAGATGATTGGTCCTTTAAAGGCATCAAATTGAACAGATGAATAGCATCTTCCATCTGGCCATTAGAAGCATGTGCATCCAACATGGAGTTCCACGAAACCAAATCTTTGACAGGCATCTTTGCAAACACTTTACAAGCATCAACAATGTGATGAAGAGTCCCATACATGTTTATCAAAGCAGTTTGGACAAAAGGATGTGCAGCTAAACCAGTTTTTATCGTCTGACCGTGAAGGGCAAAGCCAATATGAGAGACACAACTCTTCCCAGCTGCTTTGAGTACAACAGGAAATGTATAATTATCAACATCAAAGCCAAGTACTTGCATATTCACGTAAGTTAGAATAGCTTGTTCTGCGTCCCCCATGAGCATGTACTTCTTCATAATCTCATTCCATTTTCGTACTTCTAGGGAAGGCGCGAAGCAGTTGCAGGCTAAAACCGGCATTTCAGTGCTTCAAAAGTTCAGCTTCCTCTCTCCCTCTTTTACCTGCCACCTTTTGTCTTCTCCTCTTTCACATCTCTGTTTGAAACCAGCAGCAAAAGATCAAGTCCAATGGGAAAAAAAGATATCTTACAACTTACTAGCAAAAGATAAACATCAAAGTCAAAGTCTTTCAAAGATTCTTTAAGGATGAACTATAAAGGTGAACATAAATTAAAGATAAAGTACAAAAAGAAGATATCATCCACATAGAAAATTGGGCCCCCGTAGCAAACAAATCAACTTTCATACACGACAATTCAATCTTTGTAACTTTTAAAAATTTGTTTAGATATTTGCATGCTTGGACCTTTTTTCTGTATATATAAGAAAACCACCTCCACCAGCCCACAGAGAATGAAAAACAAAAACTTAATGAGAATTAAGCTAAAAATATATTCTTACGCAGTGATAATCAGTAAAATTTAAAAATCCATTAAACTAATCTCAAAATCCTAATTACTTGTCCAGGGCAAGTCCATTGCTTCTATTGAAACAAGAAATTCACCAGCTTAGCAACTGTGAAAGAACAAACAACGGAGTACAGGTCAAAAAGAGCTTTACAACATGATGTTGTTCTTTGATTTTTCCTGCAATTAAAAGAACAAACAAGACCATGTCTAACAGAGTGTATCATTAGCAGTAACCATATAATCCAGAGAAGGCTTATTCAGATCTGAGATTTTGGGGTCAGTTCCTTCAATTTGCAGAAAGAGAGACCGTGTGGACACTAAGAGTTTGGGCTCTCATCTTGTTAATTATGATGGTGTTGAAGAACTGACATATTGCATCAGCATTCCCTCAATTGGCCATTTTTTTCAATTCCAAATTAGACATGTAAAATTAATCAGAATTTTCTCTTTTAAAAACATGGAAAAAAAATAATCATATCATAAATTTGAAGGCATGAAAAGCCTAATAATTAACACAAGAATAATCAACACCTTTTTCCCCTTTAAACTGCCAAACTTAAAACTGTCATACTGACAATCTTCTATGGCGAATTGAGAACTAGCAAACCATAATCCCAACTGCCCTGCTCCTTATACCAGCCCACAATAACACCTTATCTCTTCATTGAATCCTTTACCACCACACATACAATCCACACCACCACCAGTTACCTCATACAAACCTTCTCCTCTGCCTCCCTCTAAGCAGCAACCACCTTTCAATTCAATAACAAGAACATTACTAAGTTTTTCACTTAAAACTGTCATACTATACATCTTCTATGGTTAATTGAGAAAGAGCAAACCACAAAACCTCAACAATGACAAGAAGAAGCAAACACATTTGCCCCGCCTGCCCCCTCCTTATACCAGCTCACATTACCTCCTTATCTCTTCCTTGAATCCTTTACCACTGCACATAAAATCCACACCACCACCAGTTACATCAGACAAACCTTCTCTTCTTCTTCCCTCTGAGCAGCAACCACCTTTCAAAATTCAATAACAAGGACATTACTAACTCTTTCATTTCTTTCTTTTTTTTCGCCTTCATTGTATATAGCTCCAAATAACATAATAATTCTTAAATCCTAAGGCCAAGGTTTATCATTATTGTTATTATTTTATCTTGAAGGAAGCTATATTGTGTGGCTTAGAGTTTGTGATAACATATATGGGGCAAATTTTGGGCTCCAGCAGTGCCTTCTCAAGTATTATTTAAAATAACATTTTTCAAGGCAAACAGCCCATAAAGTTTCTTTACCAACTAAATAGTTGAATTACTAGGAACATGAAGGAACTCAAGATATGCAATAATGTTAACTATTAGTGTCTATGGTTGAAATTCTATAGTTAGTCCGTTACTCAGTTGGCCCTTGAAAACATCAAACTTCTCTGTTGTCAATTTCTTTAGCATACTGAATATGCAAAAGAATTTCAGCACGTTATGATATCACAACAAGCGCCTTCCTTATTGACACTTGCCATAACACGAACATAACTTCAGGTACACTCAACAACGCAAAAATATTCACTAATTAGAAGAAAGAAGCATGACAACCTTGAATTCCAAATAAAATTTCAATTTTCTTGCTTCAATAAATTTAAATCCCGTTTCAACTTTTCCACTCATCTTTAATGGGAACAACAATGTCAACTAAACCTCGTACTTAATCATATGAGCAGTATGGTTAAAGCATCATCAATAAACAAATAAACTGTGACTATTCTTTTGAGCAATGGATTTTACCTTTTGGTTGGTAGTGATTTGAGCCCTTGCAAACTTGAAGTGCAGTTGGTCCTGGTGATATTTAACTCCTGCTGCCTTGACTTAAATCGATTCCGGAACTCTTTACATCCTCGAACTGCTTGCCAAGATCTCGCCTTTCCAATGTAAAGTGCACACGATAACTTCTTTCAAACCGCAATTTCAGTAGTTAGAACAACAAATTATGAAAGACATAGTTTTCCATGAAATTATAAAAATTTACCCAGAAAGAAGTAAATTATGAAAATTGGCTGATGATAGGATTTCATGTGATGTGGGTTCTTTATGGGCATTGCTGAACTCATCGCAAGCCCACCTAAATCCCACAAATGGCTGTTTGTCCATATTTACAGCAGGTACACAAACTTGAGTGCCCCGCCAAGAATTAGGACAGCTACTGGAACATCAAGACCAACATTTCGTCCAAAAAATCTCATCTTCATTAAAAAAATTAAATATGCTTTTCTTTAGACAGCTCCCATCTCGTCTATGTATGAATACGAGGTTAGGTTTTTAATGCAGAAACCATAAAACAGAGTAAGGGCAGAGAGACTGAACATCAGAGATCAGAGTTGAAGTGGGAGATAGAGAACCTGGCGCGAGAGCACCCCGTCCACCAGAGGTCTCAACTCTCAAGCTTATCACTGTTCGAGCTGCTTCCATCTCTCAAAACTACTAACATGTTGAAAGAAAGGATTTTGGAAATATGGTAGACGACGAGTCGCTCGGCAGATGAAACAAATGAAAGCAGATCCTTGAACCATTCTTGGTTAGGCCAGTGGCCAGACATGGTTATGTTGACCGATGTTGTTGGGCTTAAAAGCCCAACCTTGAGAGATTAAAATTAATTAATTAATTAATTAATTTTAACTCCATTATTGCTAGACACTTCCATTCATTTGCATTAACGACAAAAGAAGACTACGTGGAGCATTATCTTCCACTGCAGAAATCTCATTTTTGTCAAATTTCCGATTTTTCAATGTTCATTTAGCTTCTTCAATTCAAAGCTCTTTAACTCCCAAAAATCAAAATCCACCAGAGAGTTCAGAAGAGAAAAAGCGAGACTCACATGGCTTCTGTGCCTTTCTCTTCGCCTTTACGGAGTCTAACCCTGTTCAAAACTAATCCAAACTCTTATTCCTCGGGGCCTTCAATGGCTTTCTTTGTTCCTTCTGCCAAGTCCTCACTTGGGTCCTCTACATGTGCTTTTCTGCAACATGGATTCTCTCTGCAATCGCTAAAATTCCCTGGTGTTCTCTCAAAAACTCGTTCTTTTGGTGTTTACGCGAGAGCTGCCACTGAGAAAACTATACACGACTACTCTGTGAAGGTAATTATTTTACTGATACCTTTTCGACGTTTTCGAGTTTCAATAGTTGGGTGTTGTTTTAAATTTTCTAAATTGAAGAATTTTTTTTTTTTTACATATCTCAACTGAGTAAAGATTGAAAGATCAATATCTGCTGCTTAATTGTGTGATGTTGGTACAAAATATATAAGATTCAGAAGCCATTATTGATTCATTATTCATTTTTTTTGTTTATCCACTTGCAAAATGGTTATTGTCTGTTTATGCCTACAAAATTTGAAGTTCTAATGCATCATAATTCATAATTAGCAATAAAATGTAGCTTGACGAATAACTTTTTTTGCCCACTAAATGCAGGACATTGATGGGAAGGAGGTTTCTCTTAACAAATTTAAGGGGAAAATTCTATTGATTGTCAATGTTGCTTCAAAATGGTAATCTTTCCTTTAGGAATGCTCTTTGTCTCTCCGTGTCAGATACTTTGTCAGCTATCTTGTAGCCACCTATGAGCTTAGTCTGTTTCATGTTTCATATGTGAAATCATATGATTGGGACGAACCCATTTTTATTCCTTTATATATTCTGAGGCACTTGAGGTCTTATTGGAAGTTTGTCCTTCGTTGTAGTGGTTTAACATCATCAAATTACACGGAACTCTCACACCTGTATGAGAAGTACAAGACTCAAGGTAAGCTAAATTTTGGGAGGAAAGCACCTGAATTCTTTCTATTTGATCTGTTAGCACTTTGCGATATGATTTTTGTCCAAGAACTTCTTTTCAATAATCTAAGTACCTTTGCAAGTGGACTATCATTGGAATTAGTCTTTTTCTATTTGAAATCTGCTTACTTGGCAGTCTGGATTTTTATTGATCACAATCTGTTCCCAAAATCTGAGTTATTTAAAGACATTAATCTCCTAAACCTAATAGGAATATGAAACTAGTAAATAGGAATTTTAGATAAATTAAAATACAATAGGAAATCCTAAATAAAATAGGAAGACCTAAATAAGGTAGGAAATATTAAAAAGTCCTGAATAGACTAGGAGATTTCCTAATTAATTTTAATCTAGTTTCTACAGCTGCTAGAAATCTTTATAAGATGTTCTAAGTGAATTAGGACTGCTGGAGATGAAAGTTAACTAAAAAAAACGTTGTTGCCTTTTGTCCAGAGAATCTCACAGGTGGGTGTAGGAAATCTCACACCTGGGGGTGGGATTTGCTGTCCCAAAAATCAACTTTGCCCAAACTTGCTAAAAATTGTTATTTTCCCTCACTTTCACACCAGCATGCTTCCATTGTTGCTCGACTTACTTTTTCACTAAAAAATGTCCTGCGTTACTATGCACTCAAGTTTCCTCTATCATTTTACCCACATGATATCCTTTACGTTGTAGTGATAAAAAATTTACAAGATCTTTGCTCGCATCTAACCTTTTAAAAGTCATAGCAATAATGTTCATCGTTTTGAGAAACAATTAGTGGACTTAATTCAAATATACAGGAGAGAGATTACGGGTTAGTGATGTTCAGCTTACAATCGCTATTAACATTTCTGCAACTAACTTTAACATTTTAAACCATTGTGAAATAATTTTTTTCCATTTTTTGATTGTGTAATTTGCATCTTAGGATTTGAAATTCTAGCTTTCCCTTGTAATCAATTTGGAGGACAAGAGCCTGGGTCAAATCCTGAGATCAAACAATTTGCTTGTACCAGGTTCAAAGCAGAATTCCCAATATTTGATAAGGTATTTCGCATAATTCCCTTAATCTTGACACTAGATATATTATGTATGGGCCAAAAAAAGTCAAATACCTGTGATTTTGCATAACAGGTGGATGTAAATGGACCAAATACAGCTCCAGTTTATAAATTCCTGAAGTCGAGTGCTGGAGGATTTTTAGGTGATGTGATCAAGTGGAATTTTGAGAAGTTCCTGGTGGACAAGAATGGTAAGGTTGTGGAGAGATATCCACCAACAACATCACCTTTCCAAATCGAGGTATATTTCTTCTTTTATTTTCAATAGTTGGACATCCTTGAATAATTGATTTCTTCTGAATTGTTGTAACGGAGGAAGTGGTGATGTCTTTTCTTTGTTTTTTTCATGATTCTAAGAGATGAGAGCTATATGCAAATTTTAAATGAAGTCATTTTTTAAGAAAAATTAAGGATTTCTGTTCAGTCCACTACTGCTATTATTGAAATAACATGATCCATTTTGTCTGAACTGGTCAGACCATTCTGATAACTGATAAGTTGTAATTAGTTGTAATAAAAGATGTTGGTTTTTTAGCCTTAAAAAATGCATTCCTTTTCGAGATCTCGGTGGCTTTTGAAGATTACAATGGCCACCTTTGAGTTTTTGCATTTGGGCTTTTGAATCTCTGCCCATTTCTTTGACCAATTTGAATACATGAAAGGTACTTATGTGAGAACTTGTCAGAAATGAACTCTGAGAAGCTGAGAGGTTCTCAACAGGCACCAAATAGAAGTGAGGGATACATTTTGACCAAGAAGCACATGTATTTTCATTGCAGCCCTGGCTTAAGATTGATACAAAGTTATGGTGGTCATGCCAATTTTTTTCTGCCTTTTTTTTTTATTTATTAAATCTGGTCAGGATGTAGGAACAGTTAGATGATTACTAAAATGTAAGATCAACCGTATTCATTGGGTATGCATTACGGATTGTAACCAAGCTGTAGATTTTAAAAACAAAATAATAATTCTGAAAGTGAGCATTCAGTAATTTGCTTAATCTAAGCCTCCTCATTCTTGTTGCAGAAGGACATTCAGAAGCTGCTTGCAGCATAAATGCTGTTGAGCCTCAGTTATATCACCTGACCGGAGAAAATTAAATCAGCATGTGTAAATTTCTGCAGCAGGCAATCACAGATATACAAGTGTCTTTCTATAATGGAGTTCTGACATAATTTTTTCCTAAAATAATGGATAAATTTGATACAAATATTTGCGCTTTTATTATTTGTTCATCTTGCTGTCATATTTTCTTCTTCTGGAGGCTCTACAAGCTCTGCCTGGAATAGTTTTTTCTTCACATCTTAGCCTTCATTTGTAAATGAACCTTTACAAACTAGTTCAGTGAAAAGTTGTCTAATGCTATGAACAATAGGGTGCAGCTAATATGAGCTTTACTTTCATGTATATAATGAATACATGAATCTGAGTATAATATTTAATCTAGGATAGGCGAATTCTTGCATTAGGTTGAAGCGATCATTAGTAGGAATCTAAACATTATGAGCATGCGGCCGCCTGAAAGTCAACTAAAGCCCATCATAAGTCAGCTCTTATATCGCTTGTTCTGATTTGCATAATTTGTCTTGGAGCAAGCAGAAAACTTCTTTTTCTTTCTCCCACTTGGCATGAAATATGTGATTTCGTTAACAAGGAAACGAATTGACATTATTATTATTATTATTATTATATATGCGTATTCGGAAGCGCAAACCTCTTATGATTTTCTTGAATCAATAGTGTAAAGACGTTAAACCAGGCAAGGGCAGATTGCACCCAGAAAAATTTCAATGTTGAAACGAAGTGAGCCCAGCGCTTGTAGCTACAAATGGTTTTACTCGCATGATGGGGCTGAACTCTTTACATCCATAGAATCTGTCTTGCTTGCTCAAGGCACCTGTTGGACTCGTTCCCTCTTCATCTATCTGGTTTTTTTTTTTTTTTTCTTAGTAAACGTATTACGTTGAGGGTTTGAATTGGTAACTTATAACAGGATAACGAGTTTTATAATTTAACCTATTATAGTGTGCAAGTGGAGACCGTTTGTTAACTAAACTAATTTAAAATTGAAGATCTAATGTCATCTTGTGGAGTGATTACATGGTGAAGGGCACATGGCCACCACCATTATTCTGACCAAACCCCAGAACTTCTACTTATTTTAGTCCAGTCAATCCAATGAATTAACTAGCATATGATGAAGATGAGTTTTTAATATTTTGCTTATATTTCTTCCATATGCAAGACTAAACCTATTTACTTTGTGGTTGTTTTGCTTAAAATTGGACAGCCTAAACCCACTCTTAAGTCCTTCAATTCCACATTCCTTCTGTTGATAGTTAGCACTCAGACATCCTCAACACTATTTTCAGAAACTTATGCATGCCTGCTCTCTTTAAGTCCTAAGCATGGATCCTCTTGAAACCAAAGAGCTTGTTGAGAAGAAAGGTCTCAATGATCCCTCCTTACAGTCTTTACCCATCTCACAACAAAATGGACATCACCCATTGGATCAAACAGCAACAAAAAGCAATAGTCCTTTGTCGATCTTCCTGGAGCCATTTCAATGGCTACAAATGCTCTCTTCCCAGCTAAACCCAACCTTCATTTTTGGAGTAGTTCTCGTTTACGGCCTAAGCCAAGGCTTCTCTGGATCTTTCTTCAAAGTGGTCACTGATTATTATTGGAAAGACATCCAAAAAGTCCAGCCATCCGTGGTGCAACTTTATATAGGCTTATACTATATCCCATGGATCATGAAACCAATTTGGGGTCTCTTCACTGATGTTTTTCCTATTGCGGGCTACAAAAGAAGGCCGTATTTTGCGGTGGCTGGGATTCTTGGATGTGTCTCGGCATTGACGGTTGCTCTCCTAGGGAAGTTGCCGGCTGCAGTGGCGTTGAGTTGCTTGATAGGTGTGACTGCCGGGGTTGCTATAGCAGATGTGACCATTGATGCTTGTATTGCTAGAAATAGCATTGAAATGAGGTCCTTGGCTCCAGATATGCAAAGCCTTTGTGGGTTTTGTTCCTCTGTTGGTGCTTTGGTCGGGTACTTGTCCAGTGGCTTTTTCGTTCATCATCTTGGACCTCAGGTAAGTTTAATTACGTTTCATTGACTTTCTAATTCTATGCTCTCTTCTTCTTCCATTTCTTGATCCCACTTTCTTGGACCTCAGTTAAGTTGCGTTTTATTGACTTTCTGTTCTTTCTTCTTCTTATTCTTCTTTCATTTCTTGATCCCTCTTCCTCTCTGACTACTGTTGTTTTCTTTATACACTCTCTTTAATTTGCTTGTTAATTGTAGAAAGCGTTGGTTCTCTTGGCAATCCCACCGGCGTTGTTGATATTGCTGGGCTTTGTAATTTATGAAGTGAGATCTACCAGCGTCCGATCTGAGAAGAAGAAGGTAAGAACTCTTCTTATTCTTTTTATTATTTATTTACTGAGAAGTCTTGGCTACAAAAAAGTACGAGTAGTCCACCTTAATTTTAATATTATTGTTACAATTAGTAAATTAATTATACTTGTTATTAAGTGAAAGATGCTAATCAATCAAGAGAAATTGGTATTAGATGCACTGAAACTCTGACTTTCAGGTCAATATTAGTTAGTTGCTGCCTAACCTGCATTATTAAACTAAAGAAATATTCATAGCCAAATTCATATGGTATTGTGTAGGCAGTGGAAGATTTAGGAGTAGCAGTGAAGGGCATGTACAAAACAATGAAGTTCACTCAAGTTTGGAAGCCATCTCTGTACATGTATCTATCTTTAGCTCTCAGTATCAGCACCCATGAAGGCCAGTTCTACTGGTACACAGATCCTAAAGCTGGTCCTGCATTCTCACAGGTTCACACTCCTTCCCTATGAAATAACCCTCTTTTTGTTATTCTGAATCCTGTATAAAGGTACATTTTCCTGTTTTCAGGAGTTTGTTGGGATAATCTATGCAATTGGTGCCATGGCTTCCATAGTAGGAGTTGTAATATATCAGAAGGCTCTGAAAAACTACCCATTTAGAAACCTACTCTTTTTTGCCCAACTTCTATATGGGCTATCAGGAATGCTGGATATCATCTTCATCCTGAGATGGAATTTAGTCCTTGGAATTCCAGATTCATTCTTTGTTATTTCTGAAGAATGTGTGTCTCGAATCGTAAGCAGAATAAGGTGGATGCCAATGATCGTATTAAGCACTCGGCTATGCCCTCTAGGCATTGAAGGGACTTTTTTTGCACTGCTGATGTGCATTGATAGCCTTGGAACCTTGTCTTCCAAATGGGGTGGAGGAATTATTCTTCATTTGTTGCATGTTACAAGGACTGATTTCAGAAACTTGTGGTTGGTCATCCTTATAAGAAATGTTTTGAGGCTTGGAACTCTATGTTTGATTTTTCTTATCCCTAAGGCTGATCAAACGGATGATTTGATTCCAGCTGATATTTTGGCTGCAACTACTTCAGATGATGATGATGGCTTACAGCTTGTCCCTGTGAATGAGAGGAATGATAATGAACAAATATAGTTGATTATTATCTTTACAAGCTACTAACACTAACACAGCATTATATATCAAAACAGAACTTGCTCTGCAGGTGATACACAGAGAAACGAACTCCACATAATTCATGATTTTTTTTTTGTAAGAAATGAGCTTCTGTTGAGCATCTAACCGATTTTGTTGCTCATATTTGAGTGCATACACCCATTCATATATATATATATATATATATATATATATATATATATATATATATATATATATATATATATATATTTTTTTTTTTTTTTCAAAACCCAATCAACTTAATCTAGATTGGAATCTATCGAAGCTTTGTGGATTTGATAAAAAAACTAGATAAGTTTTCTCTCTTTTTTCAAATTAAATATTTAAATTAATATTTTAAAAAAATTAAGAAATAATTTCAATTCAAAATAAATTAAAACTAAAATAAATTCAAAATCGAAATGATTTGATCTTAAACACTCAATTATCCATAGCCACTTTGATTTGTGACTACAACCCTAATTAGTGATTACAATACAGTGAAATTAAGTAAATTATTGGATATTCTGGATGTATTTATATTTTCATTTATAGAGTTATTCATCACACACTCTTAAATTTAAAAAATAATATATTTTTTTTTATAAATAATGAGTGTATCATTTTTTAATTCATGATGCATCTAATTCGAGTGAGGTTATAAGAATAAAACGGTCCGTTTCGTAGTTTTTTTTTTTTTAAAATACTTTTCACGAGTTATGTATTTATTTAGAATTTTAAATATATACCATAGAAACTCCTGAGCTCTTCTTCAAAAGTCAATTCTCTCTCTATATTTCTCTCTCTATATTTCTCTCTCTCTCTCTCTGCGTGTAGAGCTGAAGCAAAGAATCCATTCTTGCTCTTGCTATTGAAGCCATCGTACTGACAATTTTCGCATGGTAATTTGATTTTCTGTTTTCTTGTTCCCATTTCCTTTTTTATCAATTTTCGCGCTGCTCTTTCGAATCTCCACACTTTCATCAAAGTTGGGTTTTTCTACTTTTTCCCCGGAAAGTTAGGGTTTCTCATTTCCCTTCCTTCACATGCGCTAATTTATTTCTTTTTTTCGTAATTATTGACCACAATTCATCTTTCGGTTTTGGGTTTTTAATAAACTTATTTTATTTTATTACGAAAATTTTTGCTGCAAGAATAGCAGTTTGTATTTTGCTTTTGTAATCAGTGAGTTATATTGAAATTTGAATCGTTAATGAGGTAGTGCTTGCTTTGATTAAGGTGAAAGCCTTACGTTTGGGAATTTGTCTCGCTTGTTTATTTAATGATCTTTAGAGATGCTTATAATAGTGGTTGGTAGCGGACGCATCTAGGGTGTTTTGTGGGTTTGAGGTCATCACTAGTTTACTTGCTATTCAAAACTGAAATCTTGTGAGGCATGATTCCTGGTGTTTGGATTGGGCTTTGATGATGCGAAGACATGGGCTTTGTAGATGCTAGGGAGGGACGAAAAGGAAAAAAGAGACAGAGCTTCTTACCTAGCATGTCACTTTGTTAGTAGAATAAATTATTTCAACTAAGCTTATCTAATATTAATAATATTCTCATTTTGGATTGCTTAAGGGAGCTATATTTTATCAATTCAGCACAATGAATGCTATTTTCCCCCAGTTACTAATTCACTCTATGTAGTAGTTGATAAACCAACCAAAGTTAAAGCATAATTATCGGCTGTAGGGATTTTGCAAACAAGCTCCTTTCTGCTAGTTTGCATGTCCTAGTATACTTAGTTACTTACAATACTACAGCTAGTGCATACCTTTGAAATTTGTCCATCAGACCATTTATGCATGTGCAGAAATGTAAACATTATCATTAATTCCTATTGAGTTTTATGGAATTATAAATTTGTGATTAATCATATGTTCTTATTTTGCTAAGTTCTTGACTGGTTGTTTACTTTTTCTTATGTAGGCAAATAGGCATACCATCATTCTGATGCAGACCTCTCAAAATAGATCGACTAGAACATTTATGGATTATGATTCGATAAGTCAAGCTATGGATGGTATATAATACATATTGTCTTTTTTATTATCATGCTATCACCATCTTTGTAATTGTCACCATTCTTTTTTAAATTTAATAAGTGAAGTTGTTATCGATGCTTGAGAGTAGTCAAGGCCCTTTTCCATAATGATCTGATATGAGATATACTATTCATGGAATTTTCTTTTACTAATGTTCTAATTTCTTTTTGTCAAAACACTTGTTTCAAGCTAAATGCAATAAAGCAAGGTAACTCTTCTAATGGATTATGAGTTCATGGTCTGTCTTAGGAGTCTATCACTCATTCTATGTGCTTTATTTCATCCAAAGCACTCTTACTTTGGAAAAGAATTGAGATATTTGTTAACAACCTTAGTTGTACCGTGTAATAATAGCAATATCGTTCAGTCTGTTCTTTATCTGGGCTTCATCCAGTTCCCATGGAGGGAATCCTGTTTCCCTTTCTAACACTTTTTTATAGTTTTGATAGTATATGCTATGTTGTGGCAGGGTGGTTTTGATTCAGCCAATGTGAAATTGATTGGTTCCTAGTTTCATTATTTTTTTTCTTCTTTTAAGTCTTTCATGGCATTGCTGTTTTCTGTCCTGTGGTTTTAACATTTCTGCTTCTTACCAATTGTCACAATATTTTTTTCGGTAACTGTGCAAACCATCCATTCTTAGAAACTCTTTCCTTTTATTAAGGCTCAGTGTATTTACAGGTATATGTGGACTATATGAAAGAAAACTTAAGGAACTAAATCCAGCCATCAGAAATATCACTTATGACATTGCAGATCTCTACAATTTCATTGATGGCCTTGCAGACATGAGTGCTTTAGTGTACGCCTCTCTCTCTCTCTCTCTCTCTCTCTCTCTCTCTCTCTTACACACACGCACACACACACGTATATATCTATCTATGTGCATTGCAAAGCTCTTTAAAGCTAACAATTAAACACCTTCAGAAATCTGTGAAGATTACGTTGATGCCACTTATTTAATTTTAAAGAGGAAAAGGAAATAGATATTTGTTTGTGCATCTGTGGAGATGGTTGAAGACTATGTTCCTTTGAAGATTGAATATCTCCAGCAAGATTTCAGATGTCTGCCAAGATTGCTAATGTTAAATAGTAATAACTTCCCAAACAACATTGACAACTGCCAATGCAATTATTTGCTGATAACTAGCCTGGTGATTGATATGCGTGAATGCCCTTGCATGTTTCAAATTTGAATGTGTTATGGAATGAAATTCTTCCAATGAAAAATATTAGGTTCGGGTAATATGCCTGGCCATGAATTGGCCTAACGTAAGATTCTATGTTTTGATATTTTAGGGATAGAGAACTAAAGTCTCATCTTTTTCATGTTTGGTGATCTGACTTTATGCCTTTACCAGTAAATTTGAATACACGCTTGATAATAGCCTGGTAGAGTAACTGATATTTGCCATTTGCTTTTTGCTTGCAGTTATGATCACTCAATTCAGGCATATCTGCCATATGATAGACAGTGGATAAAACAGCGGACATTTCAACACCTTAAGAAATTGGCGCACTAGATGAAACGCTTACTGACCATATTATCTAATTTCTACCAAAGTTTTTTGTAGAATTAAATCCATCTGCAAAGTGCATATTTGAATTGTCATTTTCATTTTGGGTTTGGCTCTCAATCCCAACTTGTTTGATGTGGCAATTGTATCCTCTCTTTCCTTCTCGCTTCTATGTGCCTATATGAGTGATAACACTGGCTGTTCTATGCTAAATTTCTGATGAGAATTTATTGTTGTTTATTTGGTCAGTGTATCCTTTTGACGAATATTATTGTTTACGAGGTTTGACCTGGTAAATATATTGGTTGTTGCATGTATACTTTGGGTTACTTGTTATTTGATGCAGCTTTATGAGTTATTCTTAGAAGTTACAGCACATTGTTTATGGTATCACTCTGAAGAGAGGGATTGTTGGATGCAATTTTACCTTTGGATGTTCTGATATGATCTGCCAAGTTTGAACTTTTATCTTAAGCCATTTGGCAGTGTACAACGATTACCTGTAATTTTATTGTCTTTATCTTGCTTAGGGATGACAATTATTTCTGAATCCTATCTACCTTGCACCTGATTAATTTTCTCTGATTTTGTCCCACTTTCGATATTGTGTGAGGTGGGAAAGGGGAGAAGTTCTCTCTGTCCAAAATTCTCGAAACTTGCCTTGATAGTAATATATTATTATTTTTATTAAAAATTATTTTTTTATATATTTAATTTGAATAAGAAATATATGTATATTATTAAAAGTATGTTGCAAATTTATGTTTTTAACTTATAATTTAATTTTTCAATAGGTCTAATCTAGTTGAGGCCTCTCTCTCTAGTGGGATAGAGAGATCTCTATCAAGTTTTCAGGGTTCTAGAGACTTTGTACTCTAATCCTGTTGGTTTCAACAGCTATTCCTTGTCCTTTCGAGCAAGAGATGGTCATCCTTTCTTCGACCGGACTTGTCTCCTCATCTCTGGGCGAGTCCTTTCACCCGGGCGGGATTTTGCTCTCCTAACCTTTGGGCGAGGTTGTATATAATTTTGGTTTGTAGAAATATGGAGGTTACAGTTAGATAAGAGTAGAGATCATTAAATTAAGTTAGAGGATAGAAAGAA
This sequence comes from Hevea brasiliensis, assembly GCF_030052815.1. Classification (NCBI taxonomy): domain Eukaryota; kingdom Viridiplantae; phylum Streptophyta; class Magnoliopsida; order Malpighiales; family Euphorbiaceae; genus Hevea; species Hevea brasiliensis. The sequence continues at coordinate 990,362 of NC_079503.1, read as the reverse complement.
AAAATAGGGTAGGCTTAAATTGACTTGGAGGAGAGTGGTGTAACATAACCTAGAAATATTTATGAGTATTTGACCCAAAATCGTTTAGAATGGAGAAAGTGAATTCATATAGTCGACCTCAAATTTTTGAAATAAAGGCTTAATTGAGTTGAGTTGAGTTTCCTTTTATTTTTGCAGGTAAAAGGTAGAATGGTGAAGGAGCTTGTTATTTTTAACTTGCAATGTGGTTGTGTTCGGCAAGAGTTGTGCTTCGCTTTGATGTGGTTTCTGTCTTTTTGGTTCAAAACCTCTTGCAATGTGGGTGTATCAATGCCGTGAGGATGGGCATTTCAGGGGTCCTATCGCTGACTCACCTGAAGATTGCATGATTCTAGATGCGGATATTGTTTAAGCTTTGCCCATCGACTTTCGCGTAGATCGCTAGTTTTGTCGCTTAGATTTACTGAAGGCAGTGCTCTATTTTTCTGGTAAGGACTTCTTGGGGTAGCGCTTTTTGATTCTTCCTCTTTGTTCGAGACTCCGAGAGGAGCTGCTTGGTCTACTTTTCTATTTGAGATCCGAATGGTCCTCTTCTATGCAATGGTGGAGGCTAGCGCTAGTTTATTCGACTGCCTTCCACCTTGCTTTCCTTTCTATTCTATTGACTGCGTTCCTTGCTTTCCTTTCTCTTCTATTCGCTAAGGCTGTTGGAGTAATGGGCCTTTAAGCTTGTATCATATGGGCTTATGAGGAGTTGAGCCTATAGCCTGGTTTGTATTGTTGAACAAATTTTTCTGGGCCGTTAAATCTGTAAACCTGTGATTATGTGGGACTATGAGCTTAAGCATTGGGTTTTAATCTTTGATATACTTGGTTGTTGGAGCTCTTCCTTTAAAAATAAACTATATTATATAATGATAAAGTTACGTTTATAGAATCACGCAACCGTCATTTGGTTTAAAATTTAAAATAAATTGATTTAATTTAGATTGAAATATATTAAAATTAAGATTGAAATGAATTAAATCGAAGCTAAATTAAAATAGCTATGAAAATCATGCAGTCCGATTCTTCCTATATTAGAAAATACCGAAATTCTAATTTAAATTATCTCAACACTTGATCACAGAGAGGTACCTCCGATCAAAGCTAAGAAGAAATAGAAACGTGTGAAATAAAGCCTGATTTATTAGGTAGAAGAGGGGGGAAAATTCTCTTGAAACGTGATCGGCAAACTCCTTTCGAAAGCCTCTAGAATAGAGGTAGGAACAAATCCCCCAAACCAGCCACTAATAGGGAGTTGAAGAGACAAATTTCTGGAAAATCTAGAGCAAAAAAGGAGCAAACATAAATCCCCTGGCAGAGACTCTGCATTATCTGATAAAGAATAACGTTATTTCTGCTGGTAGGATGCAAGCTTATTGACTGAATGATTCGCATTGGTTTTTTTTTTTTTTTTCAATAAGTTTGGACGACATTGCAAGAAAAATAAATATAAGGTTTTAATTGAAAATATGGCACGTTTGGGGTTGTTTTTAAATTATTCCTTTATTTATTTTATCATTAAAAGAAGTTTCCTAACCGAATGCCAAAAGTTACTTCACTCCCTGTGTGTATGTTTCACTTCACATCCTGACTCGACTCCGAAACCTTCATTTTTGCAGCTGAACAAACCCTAGAGAGCCGCACTGATTCAATTCGCTCTACTCTGTTCAACTCGGTTCGTTCTCCATCTCTCTCGTTTTTTTTCTATGTCTCTGGTACCATATATACATTTGCTCCCGGCCCTCGTTTTTCTCTTGTAGCTCCGTGATAAGTTAATTTCGAAACTGATCTTGGTATCTTAGTTGTTTTAGCTTATTGGATTTCTAGTTTTGCTTCAGTAGCTCGAATGATATCTTCTGTAGATTGATATTAGCCCTTGGAATCGAATTGGTTTGTTAATTACGTACAATGTGATGACAAATTTGGCGATTTTTGAACATGGTTTAGGTTTTTATTGTTCGGAATCAGATGCATATTCTGATTTTAGTTTTTGTGCATATTAGGGAATTGTTTCGTCAGGAATTGATGCAAAGATGAGTTCCTTTTCTATTCCACGCAAAAAGACACCTTTCCAGAAGCATAGAGAAGAGGAAGAAGCAAAGAAAAAGGTATCCATTTTTTTTTTTGGGGGTTTCCAGTTGACCAGTTCAAAGTTGATGTTGTTATATTTATAAATAAAGTTAGTTTCTCAATGAATTGGTTTCCTTTCCTCTTAACCCTCTTTCTCTAAAGAGAGAGGATGATGAAACAGCTCGATTGTATGCTGAGTTTGTGGAGTCATTTCAAGGGGATGCACCTGGGTCCAAGACTTTTGTTCGAGGCGGAACCATCAATCCAAATGAGAGAGTAAAGACTGATTCTGAAGGTCAGTCTGGAAGTGTAACTTCTATCTGCTTATTGATTTTGAAATTACAGTTTCATTTTATATTATATTTTTTTCTTATTTTTTTCACACTATGGATAAATTAATAGTTTTCTACGAACACATTAATAAAAGTATGGGCCTTTTTTATTCATTCGCAAATGGCAGGTGAAAAGTCCAAAGATGGGGTATCTGGTCCAAAAAAGGGAAGTAGGTAAATAAATACTTTTGATTGATTATAAACTTGACTAGCCATGTTACAATATTGTTTCATAAGGCATCATAGAGTTAGGACAATTATATGGTGCTGATTTCCTTAGAGGTAGTTCTTGTTTGTTGGGCTTGAAAAATGAAAGATATAAGGAGATGAATTTAGTTGTTTGTTGTGCTTGAAGGCATTTGTTTTGCCAAAGTGGATTTTTACTGTGATTTGTTCTAAATAATAAAAGAAAAATGAAGAGGTTAAATTGATATTCGGATTAGCCCGCTCTTAGTTTCATTGTGTCCGAAGCTGCAAATGATCTTGGAACCTGGAACACTCGCTCTTTGTAATGAGATTTTCAGTTTGTGATTTGGAGTCTGGCCACTCTTTCACAATATTTTATGCTGTAGTTTTGTTTGAGTCTCAAAGTTGGTGATTTTTTAATGTCAATCTTGATCTATTTCAGTGCAAAGTAAAAAAGATTGTCTGTTTGCTATTTTGAGGTCATTCATGGATCCTGTCAGAACATCAGCATTAAACTATTGAAGAATATGAACTTTAATGCTTTCTCTTCATCTTTGGTAATCAAACTTTGAGTTGCTCCTTTGGGAAGTCATTGGTCATGAATTTTCATTTAGATTGTATTCAAACTGCTAAAAATTAAATAATTGGCTGAAATAGTTTCAGTGTTTAGAATTATGTGGTAATTGAGGGAAGTGAATATGACATTAACAAATCACCAACCCCCAATGCAACTTTCAATGAGATAAAAGGAAGAAAGTGGATATAAAAGTTTCAAAAATAATTCTCTCAGAAAGGTGCAGTGTGGAATGTGGTATTTATTTGAGATAAAAGGAAGAGTTACTATGTGATCATCTCAAAACGGCCACCACAAACACCCCCCCCCCACCCCCCCCCCCCCCCCCCCCCCCCCCCCCCCCCCAACCCAAATACAACTAACCAACCAAAATTTTTCCCCTTATTGACTTTCTTCAATAATATTTTTAGTAGTCATGAGATGCTTTTGAATTGTTGTATTTAAAATTTTTGGTAGTTTGAACTTTGAAGCATACTTTTTTTTTTGGTGTGCGTGTAACTTACTATTGAACAATAATAATTACGATTTTGTTCTAAGCAATTAATCAGTAGTGTTTTTAAGTTTATCATAATATTTATATATGTATCAGCATATATCATAGTTATTAAGGCGCGCCTCAATAGTCACTAGGCTCCAACCCTAGCGCCTTATGTGCCTAGGTGTGTGGCATAAGCCTCTAAATAGGCATGCCTTCCTTATTTTCACCTTTAGCGAGCACTTTCATTGGTAAAAAGCACTACTACTTAAGCTTGATATTTAGCGAGCACTTTCATTGGCAAAAAGTACTACTACTTAAACTTGATATTTGTCGATTTATAAGAATCCTATATTGACACACTAGTAAGTTTTTGAAATTAGCGTTAGTGGTGATAACTAGTCATTAAAATCTCATCAAATTAGCACACCTAAGATCGCAGACCTCTCATATTTCCATTGTCAATACTACTACTCTATTATTATCTTTTTTTTTTTTAAAAAAATGTTACATCTAAGCCTATTTCAAGATATATGTCAAAAGAAAAAGTAAAAGTATCGTCTACTAACTTGAAAACTAATACTCTTTTAGTTCTTGGAGATAAGGAAGATGATAAAGATATTGATTTTGAAAATGAGTATTGAGAGGATTGAATGTGTTTATGATTGCTTGACTTTAGTTTGGAGACATTAAAAGATTATTCAAGTTTCAATATATTAGTTTAAACTTTTATTAGTTTTTTATTTATTTATTTGGATTGCAAAATTATTATTACTTGAATGATTATTAGTTATTATTATTTTTTAATTTCGTGTTATTTGAAGTTTGATGCAATATTCACATTTATTCAACTATTATGGAATTAAATTTTTTTTTTTTACTTTTATGTCTCACCTCTAGCCGACCCCATTAAAATTTTGGGATAAAGGCTTAGTTGAGTTGAGTTGAGTTGAGTTGAGTTGAGTTTATGTCTTACCTCGCTTAGGCATGCACCTATGCCTTGCTCCTCACGCCTAGGTTTCAGGACCTCTTGAGTCTTAGTGCGCCTTGAGCCTTTAATAACTATGGCATATATATTAGTCAACTGTAGGATTTATCTGACCAATTGAGCTTAAAAAACTGTATTTTAACGGTTGTGTTTCTTTATGTTGCCCTGAGGTTTCTGTGAATGTATTTCTTCATTGAATGTCTTTGAATGAATTTTCAAGTGTGAAACATCAAGCACAATATGTGGCGGTCTACTCTCTTGAATTCTTTTGAGATTGCTATTATGCTATAGGGTTTCCAAATGTTTGTGAAATGTAGGACAATTTTGGCTTAATTTCAAAATAAAGGGCTGCAGTATATTATTCAGTCAATCTCTTCTCTTGCTGTATTGGCAACTCTAGGGAAGTAGAAGAGTACTAACCATTTACTTGCAGTTCAATTCCTATCTCTTCAGTGTTTACTTGCTGAGATGTTTTGCTATGAAAACTGAAATATTTATACAGTGCCTTGTGAGAAATCAGAATCTCAACATATTTTTGTAGGTATTTCACTTCATGATGTTATGAAGTATGCAATATCATAACTACTGATGTTGTGTAGCAAACCTACTTCCATTTATGAGTTACTATTCTGAGTTCTGACAGTGTAATGGGAAATTTTTTTACTAAGGTCAATCCTTGGGAAGAATACTTGCAAATAATAGATACCCTAAGATTCATTTTCATCCATGAACTGTGAAATGATAGAAATGTTTAAATTTGGTGAATAGTGTAAACTGGGTTTATAACCAAGCTAGTGCTTGAGTATTTGAATGCACTTTGATGCGCCCCTTGTGTATGAAAAATCAATATGCTAACTGTAAACAAGAGGTTAAGTGCTACTTTAAACAAAGTTTAATGTCCACTAGCTGTTTTTATCACTGTACACTGAAACAGGAATGGGACCAATATTAAACTCAAATAAGACACTTTCCATTAGTGTTCTGATGCACATTAAAAAGTTAAGAATAAAACACATGGGAAGTTTACAAGCAACTGTAATGCCAAATTATGTGTCAGTCTTTGACCAGGATGTTTATCTTTAACATTGCTTCTGCAGGTATGTTCCATCTTTTCTGCCACCTCCCATGGCAGTCAAGGGAAAAGAATCTGAGAAGAAGGTCAGTATTTTGATAGAAGTTGTGGCATCCAATTCTATTAGTTTTTAGGAAGTTTTTGTTTGTAATGTACATATTCCTTTCATTACTTTACAGAAGGAGGAGGAAAGACCAAAGGAGAAGGAAAAAGGGAAGACTCGGAATATAGATCATTTCATGGAGGAACTGAAGCATGAACATGAGATGAGGGAGAGGCGAAATCAGGAACGTGAGCGCTGGCGTGATGGGCGTGCCACTGAGATTTCTACTGTAAGTTAATCCTCACCCCCTCAACATGAGTAATCTTTTGAAAATGGGCAAATTGATTCCAAAATCTTGTCATTCAATGCTTCTCGTCCAAATTATACTCACAAATTTTGATAGATACATACATTCTTTACCTTCTTCCTTAAATTTGTTTTTTGGTTATCCCAATCAACTTTTGGTATATGTGATAATGCTTCCTACAGTATTATGTTTTGTATTACTCTTTGGATCTTCCATCTCTCAGAAACATGCGTGATGGATCAACATTTTAATAAGGTTGCTCTGTTTCTAGCCATCTAGTAGGTTTGATGAACTGCCTGATGACTTTGATCCAAGCGGAAAGGGATCATTTGATGATGGTGATCCACAAACTACTAATCTTTATGTTGGGAATCTCTCTCCACAGGTGGGCCGGTTATTTTGATACTTCTTGTCTTGTGACTCAATACTCATTAACACGTCATTATTTATGCCTTCAAACAATGCTAATTTTTTCTTGTTCTTATATCTAGGTTGATGAGAATTTTCTTCTGCGGACTTTTGGAAGATTTGGGCCTATTGCTAGTGTGAAGATAATGTGGCCTAGAACAGAAGAAGAGCGAAGACGACAAAGAAATTGTGGATTTGTAGCATTTATGAATAGAGCTGATGGACAGGCTGCAAAAGATGAAATGCAAGGTTTTTTTATTATTATTATTTAAATGTAATGTAACCTTTTTATTGAATTCTTGGGTCTCTAATTCTCTGTTGCATGGACTTGACACTTTGCCCCAAGGTACCTGTGCCATTTGTTGGTATGGAGTCTGGGACGAATGTAACATGACATGGCTTTGGCTCTTTGTCTACCAAAGCTGAATAAAATTTTCAAAATGAAGAAAAGGGGAAAAATGTAGGTAGAATGGTTGCAAAAGACAAGAGTTGTTTATTCCTTTGAAAAGACAAGTAATGATGAGACTTGGGAGAATATGGTTTTTGAAAGAGGCATTACCTTTTTGTAATTGAACAGCTACTTGCTTTGTTTCAGTGTGCTGCATTATCAAGTGTCACGATTTATTATTGATGTGCTTTGCCATTTTTTTTTTTTTGGTATTATCATGTACAACAAATGTTTTCTAAACAATTTTTTGAAACTAAAAAATTGCAGCTTGGTGAACTTAATTCCTTTAGCCAGTGTCAAGAAAGGGGAAAAGGGCTTTTTTGTTATGTGCATGATTTTTTTTTTAATTTCTTGGGCAGTTTGGTTGCTGAATGCTAAAAGTCCCACACTTTTATGCATCATTATGTGATAATATTGCCATCAAAGCCATTATATGATAGCTGCTTTCAAATGTAGTGAATACATCAAAACACAAATGTGATTGTAGAGAAATATTTCATGTCACAGGAGTTGTTGTGTATGAATACGAGTTGAAGATCGGGTGGGGTAAATCTGTAGCTCTTCCATCACAGGCGCTGCCTGCTCCACCACCAGGACATATGGCCATCAGGAGTAAAGAGGTCTGTTACATGTTCATGTGAACTCCTGAAGTTTATATTTGGTCGATTTATGAGCTTGCTGTTTTTCTTGAATTATTTACATTTTGTGGTGCATGGATATAAGTATGAACATGATGTTTTCATACTAATTTCCTCTTGAAAAAGGGAGCGGCCAATGTTTCATCATTTGATAATAGTCAAGTCTGCAACTCAGAGAATAGGTTTCTGTCTCCATGTGCTGTGATTCTGAGACATTTAACTTCTGTTTGATAGGGTGCCACTGTAATTCTCTCTGGTCCATCAGGTCCGCCAGTAACTTCGGTCCCAAATCATAACTCTGAACTGGTAAGTTCACAAATTTATCTTGCCTGCTTTATTTTATAATTGAGCCATAATATTTCACAACTCTATGCCCTATGAAAATGAAATGAAAAAAAAACATTGTGAGTGAGGAATTTCCATTTTTTTCCATTGCATGAATTCATTTTGGAGCTGATATGGGATATGCCACTATTGTGGAGCGGCACTCTAATTTGAACATAAGCAGTAGATGTTGATTCATATATATGCTTCAAGTGTGATATAAATGATTAATTTTGTTGAAAAACAAAAAATCAAATGTTTTAATTGATATTTGAATAGTGGGCTTAATAACATCTTGTTATGATCCATTCTTATTTTCAGTGATTGAATTCAGGTAACCAGATTTGGAAACATGTCTGTCTTATTTAATGGTTTTTTCATTTGTGAAGATTCGGATTTATTATGCTTAGTGCATATCTTGTTGATGGCTTGATTTTCATGTGTAGGTTCTTACTCCAAATGTTCCTGATATAATGGTTGTTCCACCTGATGATGATCATCTCCGCCATGTAATTGATACAATGGCTCTGTATGTTTTGGATGGAGGATGTGCTTTTGAACAAGCTATCATGGAAAGGGGCCGTGGGAATCCTCTTTTCAAGTTTTTGTTTGAGCTTGGCTCAAAGGAACATACATATTATGTTTGGAGGCTCTATTCTTTTGCTCAGGTACATCCTCTTACATGGTTCAGCTCAAGTGCCTTTGGAGGCAGAAATACAAAGTTGGTCATTCTCAAAAGCATTATGTCACATAAGTAGATAAGAGGGACTGAGCTGGAAATATAACTGAAGTAGTTAAGCAGTTAGGGAGTTAATAGAACTGTTATAGGATTGCATTATAAATAGGAAATGTACTTGTATAATTGTCAGTGAAGATCAATAAAGAATACTCTTTTCTCCTATTGTCTATTCTCTTTCTCTAATTCTCATCTCTATTCTCTACTACCTCTTCCTCTTCTTCTTCTTCTTCTCTCCTTTCTCTTCTAAATTCTTGGATCAGAAACCCTAATCTAAGGGATTCTGTGACAAATTGGTATTGAGCTGTTAGATCAGTGGGCAACCACTGGAAATTGTTTCATGGGAGTTGAATCTATGGCAGATCACACTTCCCAAATACCAAGTTCCTTATGTTCTTCTCTCTTCCTCTCTTCTTCCTTCTAATTCTTCTTCTTCTTCTCTAAGATTTCTTCCTTTCTTCGCTCTATTCTTCTTCTTCTCCTTCTTCTTCTTCCTTTCTCTAATTCTTCTCCCTTCCTCCCTGAAATTCTTCCCGTTCTTCCCTCTATTTCTTTTTCCTTTCTCCTTTCTTCTTTCTGTCAGTTTTTCTTCAAGGTACAAACCCTGAAATTAGGGTTTTGTTGGGAGTTCTTATTTTTTTTTTCCTCAAAATTTCTACTTTCCAAGAATCAGATCTCTATTATTTCTTGATTTTCTTTGTTTCTTGAAGTTCCTGAAACTCCATATTATACTGAAACCCTATTCTTGAATTTCTTCCTATTTTCTTGATTTTCCCTCAAAATTTCCTTTATCTGAGTTCCTATTCTGCTTTTGGGTAATCAGATTTCTACCCTTTCATGTTTTTTTATTTTTTGTTTTTTATTTTTTGAAGTTCTTCACGTGTGGGCTTTGCTTCCAATTCATTCCATTGGTGTCGCAAGATGCCTAGGAGTACGGTGATGAGTCAAGAAGCCATTAGAATGGATGAGCTTGAGGAGAAGAAGCCGATCATGCCAGAAGATATTGATAAGAAAAGAGAACAGAAAATGGAAGAAATGAGAAAAATAATAATGGATGAGATGAAGACTATAATGACCGGATTTTTTTTACTGATAAAGGGAAGGGAACTGTGAATGAAGAAGTGAAGGGAATGCGATTCAATAAGGGCAAGGCAGCAAGGGGATTCTACGAAATCCAAAGGAGCCAGCTAAGGGAATTCAAAGAGAGCAAGTAAGTGTTTCTTCTGCTATGGGAAATGGGGAGATAGCAGGGTTACTGCCTAATATCGAGTTAGTCACTTGTGATGGTAGTGCACCTAGGGTTTGGCTTAGGAAATGTTAGAAGTATTTATTTTGATATATATAAAGTGCCAAGGGAGCAAAGAATGAGAATTGCTGCTCTATTTTAATAGATAGGACAGATTCTTGGTTTCATAACTGGAGTAAGGGAAAGGCTAATCTGTTGTGGGAGGAATTTGAGAAGGAATTATGTATTAGGTTTGAGGATGAAGGAATGGAGGATATAGTTGAGGAACTCATGAAATTAAGTCAGGAAAACAATCCAATTGGAATTCATGGTGACATGGATATCAAGCTCCCTAATTAAAGTGTTGCAATTTTAGATAATGAAGGGTGTTGTGTTTCTAAATATACAACTTCTGTAGAAGACGCTATGGCCACCAGAGCTTTGCACAATCGACGTCCTATCCAAGTAAGATATGTTGGTGCAGTTGATACAAGTTGTTGTTGAGATTACTAAACAAACAAGTTATGGAAATGGAAGTTGACTTGAGGAATCTTTGTCATCATTTGTCAATGCGGAAGATGACTATTTCATGCGTAATGAAGTAAAAATTGGTAGCAGTGTCTTAGCATTGAGAAATTGTAATAATTTACTGCTCAAAGATGCTGAGTTTGAAATTAGGAGAAGGTAGAGGAAGAAGATGTTTTCCTTCGGATACTGCAATGATTTACTGCTCAAAGAGAATGAGTTTGAAATGAAGAGGAAGAAAATCAGACCCTTGCTTCAGCTATTTGTTTGCCAAATGCTCTCCAAGTTGCTGGTTCCAGTGTTATATTGCTGCAACAGAGGTTGCAACCAATGCTCACCAACAAAGCTCTGGCTGAGGTACCAGCTGAGATTGCAACCTTCATTCCTTTAGGCTCATTTCTAGATTTTCAACCTTCTTGGGGTCAAGAAGGTTCTAAAGGGAGGGCTACTGTTACATAAGTAGATAAGAGGGACTGAGCTGGAAATATAACTGAACTAGTTAAGCAGTTAGGGAGTAGATTAGAGGGCCTGAGTTGGAAGTATAACTGAAGTTGTTAAGCAGTTACGGAGTTACTAGAACAGTTTTAGGATTGCACTATAAATAGGAAATGTACCTGTATAATTGGTCATCACTGAAGATCAATAATGAATACTCTTCTCTCTTATTTTCTGTTCTTTTTCTCTAATTCTCATCTATATTCGCTGCTATCTCTTCTTCTCTTCTAAATTCTTGGATCAGAAACCCTAATCTAAGGGATTCTGGGACACATTATTTTCATTTCAAATAAGTATTATTATTTTGATGTTATTCTTGTCATGACCATCTGCCTTGGCATTTGTTTTATTGTAATGCTTATAATGTTCTGTTCTATAATTTGAGAAAAGATTGTTGTTATGTACTTATCTGTGCGTGTGAGCAAATTGAGTCTTGAGAATCCTTGGAATGCAGGGTGATACTCTTCAAAGGTGGCGAACAGAACCTTTTATCATGATAACTGGTAGTGGAAGGTTTGTAACATTTTTATGGATGCTGGTTTAGTTAATTTGGAAGGCACATATAAATTTATGACTATGTTGTACTGGAGAACAATGAAGATTTGATACTTTTTTTGTTTTTCTTTCCCTCTAGATGGATGCCACCACCTCTGCCCACAGCAAAGAGCCCAGAGCATGAAAAGGAGTCTGGTAACACATATGCTGCAGGAAAAAGCAGGGTATATTATCATCGTGATATCTGGCAGTGACATTACTTCCCTTATTCAGTTTTTTTTTTCCTTATTGATTTACTTTTTTGCAGCGGGTTGACCCGGAACGAACTCTGACTGATCCTGAGAGGGATGAGTTTGAGGATATGTTACGTGGCTTAACATTAGAAAGAAGTCAGATAAAGGAAGCTATGGGTTTTGCTTTGGATAATGCTGATGCTGCAGGAGAGGTGCTGCTTCATATCAGAGCATTTAACTTTATTTTTTGATACTCTGCTTCATGCGTTGCAAGCAAGTGCTGTTTATATTATTTACTTATTTATTTTTACATTGAACTGACAAAAGTGCTTGGCATGAGTCTCGTTGCTATGTTCTGATTGATGTTAACCTATGGATCATTTCAACTAGCCTGCATTTGGACACATTGATTATGATGGCATTCAAATTGCCATAAACAGAAATGGAAACAGTTTTTTCGTCAATAAGGAAGCAAAAGAATTAAAATAAGTTAATAAATAAGGAACGCAGGATTTTTTTTTTTTTTTTTTTTTTTTATGTTGGTTATTAAATGAAAGTGTTTTATGGCGACTTATGTTGCACATAAATTTTGGTTTCTGTGGCAGATAGTTGAAGTTCTAACAGAGAGTCTGACACTTAAAGAAACTCCAATTCCAACTAAAGTTGCAAGGCTCATGCTTGTCTCTGACATTCTACATAATAGCAGTGCACCTGTAAAAAATGCTTCTGCATACCGCACCAAATTTGAAGCCACACTGCCTGACATAATGGAGAGCTTTAATGACTTGTATCGTAGTATCACTGGGAGGATCACTGCTGAGGCCCTCAAGGTGATCTGTAGTTATTATTATTGTTTTCATTTCAATTCTCCATCTCTTTCATTTGTGTCCTCTTCTAATGTGAACCTTTTATCGGTTCCAACAGGAACGAGTTTTGAAGGTATTGCAAGTATGGTCAGACTGGTTTCTGTTTTCAGATGCTTATGTGAATGGATTACGGGCCACTTTTCTCAGATCAAGTACTTCAGGTGTTCTCCCTTTTCATTCTATATGTGGTGATGCACCAGAAATAGAAAAAAAGATCAACTCAGAAGATACAGGTGGAGGAAAAATCAACCAAGATGTTGCATTGGCAATGGGCAAAGGAGCAGCTATGAAGGAGCTAATGAGTCTCCCCGTTGCTGAGCTCGAAAGACGTTGCAGACATAATGGATTATCTCTTGTTGGTGGTAGAGAAATGATGGTTGCCCGATTGCTCAGTCTTGAAGAGGCAGAAAAGCAGAGGGTCTATGAGTTAGATAATGACTTGAAATTTTCTCAGAGCTATTCAAGTTCTAGTAAATTTTCAAGTGGGCACACAGAAACAAATGTTGAACCGGAGCCAGTGGGATTGTCAGGGTGGGATCTTTATGGGGAGGATGGGGTGCAGTCTCAAAGCAGAGGGTCTACATCTATAGCAACAGCCTTTCCAATTCCAGAACCTGAATTAAAAGCCTTCACAAAGAAAGAGAAAAATGATCCAGTTCTGCCAGCCTCTAAATGGGCTCGAGATGATGATGACGGCTATGATGAGCAAAAAGGAAGTGCTAGAGATTTGGGGTTGAGCTACTCGTCCTCTGGAAGTGAAAATGTTGGTGATGGTCCAGGTAAGGCTGATGATGAAATGGAGTTTGGTACTGATGCTAGTGTTCCCATGCCACCTGACATTGGGATGAATGAAGAGCAGAGGTATAATCCTTAAAGTGCAATTACATATCTTATTATTATTATTATTATTATTTTGCCTTTTCATTGGAATGTGTATTTTATTTATTGCTCATATGTACTGTATTTTTTAATGTAGCACTTGCAAGGCCCTGGATTTGTCATTTGCATTAGAAAGTGATAAAGAGTTTATGGCTTTTTTTTTATTCTAATATTTTTCTAAGCATCAGTATTTGGTTATGACCTTTTGCTGCTAATGGTTTATAGCACATAATGGTTCATAGCACATGCAATCTGTGCAGTTGTACCATTTGAATTTCACTCGACTTTGCTTATGATATTGCAGGCAGAAGTTGAGACGTTTGGAGGTTGCTTTGATGGAATATCGTGAATCCCTTGAGGAGCGAGGGATAAAAAGTGCAGAGGAAATTGAGAGGAAAGTTGCAATCCAACGGAAACGGCTAGAGTCAGAATATGGTTTATTGGAAGATGTTCCTGGGAACAGTAGTAAGTGCCCATTTTGCAAGCCTACTGAATCTTTTATGTGGATTTCCACTAATAAGAAAGTTTCATATCATATGTTGTTTTAGTTTTGCAATTTCTTTTCTTTGTTTATTTTCTTATTGGGCTTGTGTGATTTCATATTTAGATTATTGGTTTAGTGCTAGAACTATTATAGTTGAGAACTGAAAATGCAAAATATAGCATTATGAATTGTTTATTCATATAACATGAGCAACAGTTTCATGCAAGTCCAATTTTGTAATGCTTTGCGTTTGTAAATTTATCTCCTTCACTTTGCCATCACAGAGAGAACATCTTCAGAAAGGAGGGATAGAAGGGATGGTAGCCGTGAATCTTCAAGAAAGCGACACCGTAGCCAGAGCAGAAGCCAGAGCCCACAGCGGAAAACATTAACCAGGGACAATGAGAGGGAAAATGATTCTGACAGGGAGCGGGAAAGGCACAGGGATAGAAATAGAGCTCATGATTTGGAAAGTGAAAGGTGTGAGAGGGATCGCCATGAAAAGAGTGGGAGTAAAGAGCGGGATGATCACGACAGAGAGAGAGGTAGAGAAAGAGAGAGAGAGAGGAGGAGACGGGTAAAGTGAGCTAATTGGTTTATGGTGGCCAGACTGAGTTGACCCTTTCTAAATGCCGGTGCATGCAATACTATGGAATGGAGTTGGTCTGAGTGTTGAAGTGGGATGTTTTAAATGGAGATTAATTTGGCATACCAGTGTCTCCATGGAACGTCTTTCCAGTTTTGATAAATGATGTGAAAATGCCCCTTCCTGGGAACAACACAAGGGTGTAAAATGCTGCTTGTTAAAATATGTTAGATGTGTTTTTTATTTTGCCCTTAAAAGTATAACGTCATGGTTTTGTTCAGTGCTCAATGATTGATTCAATGTATGGCTGCAGCAAATTGCATACAGATTTCGCCATGACGTGTATAAATTCTCTGATGCCATGAATCTTCTGTTTTCTGGTTGCTACTACTGTTCGAGGGTGCTGCTGGTGTTAGGTTACCAAATGTGGTGGATTCTCCTGAATTGTGACACTAACAATCCACGTAACAAATAGCTGTTGGGAAAGAGGGTAATGGTTACACAAGATCTGGAGTCTTGAGTTCTATGTTTATTGTTTCGATTGTGCTCGACTTTCCATTGAGCCCCGAATATAGATTCTGTTAGGATTAGTTTAATTTGAAATTGAAATAAAATCAAAGCCAATCAAATTTGGATTGATTAAAATGGTAGTCAAATAAATTTGGAATTTATCGGTTTGATTTTAGATTAAAATTGATTTTTTAAAAAAAATAAAAATAATTAAGAAAAGGAAGTTGACTATTAAATCTAATCCAAATCGGATTAAATTAAAATTCAAACCAGAGGGAACCCTAGATCTGGTTTTAGTTTCTCTGATACTGAAATCAAATTTACTAATTGCAATTTGAATCGGATGGTGGCCAGCCCTAAACGAAGCCTCCCAAACCAAGTTTTCCATAATTGTAAGTATATGGAAAAAACAAAAGATAATGAACAGTACCTGAGTCGGTTTGGTTGCATTTAATGTCGGTTTGGTTGTATTTAATGTAATTATCCAAATCAAACTGATTAAGTCGGTTTGTAAAGTGTTGGAATTAAAATCAATAAAATAAATCACAAAATTAATATCTTCGATTTTTACGGTAAATGAATTAAATTCAGATTGTATTCAGTTTGATAATTTTCGTTGTGCTTTTTTTTTTTTTTTTTTAATTCTTTAGATTCATGCAACACTTTTTAAAGTTTTTATAACTCAACTCTTATGTGTAAATTGATTAAATTGAATAATTAAAATTATAAACATTTATTAATTGAAAAAAATACAATTTAACGCATTTAATTTCGTATTAAACTTCTTAATAATGTCTTTACAAATTCTTTCATACATCATATAAAATATTTACTTACAATAGGGTGTTCATGGTCTTCTTTTTTCATTATTTTCAGTAAATATCAGTTCGAATTGCATTGAATCGATAATTTTTAAAATCAAAATCAAATTAAAATATATCGATTTATATAATTTCAAGCTCATAACTAATGTAACTCAAATAAAAACTAGGATTAGTACGATTTCATCGGTTTGGATGATTTCATATACGCCCTTATTTATAACTATGAAAGGAGAAATTTTCAGATGGGCATTGCACTGTTCATTTGTGAATAGTAACATTCATTTCCTCTTTTTGCAGAGCATAAGATATACAATAGTTGAAATTCCAATAATATATTTAGTTTTCATATCTAAAAAATTCAACGTCCGAACCCACAACTCGATTATTAAAAGAAAATGTTTAAATTCTAACGAAGGCGGCACATCACATGAATTGTGATCTGCATATATATACAAGCTTGATTTATGCTAATGCTTATTAACAAAAACAAGAAAAGGGCATCAGGAATCCTAAAAAGGAAAATTTATAATAACATGCTGAAAAATCTTTCATTCTATTCACAGGGGATGTCAGTACGAAGTGCTACAAAAGTTGCAGAAGGCCTTGCTTATGATCATGAATGGCTTTTCAGCTAAACCTGCTCAAACAAAATCTAATCTAGATTTACATTTTTAAAATTGGAAAGAAGATGAGTTGTAAACCCACAGGAGTGAAATAATATGAATGACTCCTATGGACGAAGTTTTCTTAGTAACCACTTCTTTCGCAGCGTAACGTCCAGTGCCAAAAATGTCTTTGCCTTTTTGTCATCTTCAAGAAGATCACAAGCATCCAACAAAAGTTCTTCATCTATGTCTGCTATAGCTTGAAGTGCATCAATTGCATTTTCTATTGTTCCACTGTTCTTGCCCTTTTTCTTATTCACTGGTGTTGTTACTGCTTCTGCTGTCCCAGACAAGGTTGTGTCCTCTTTGCCAATTTTCTGTACCTTGCTAGAATGTTCGTAGTCTGATGGTGTATTGGGTCTCTTTCGCTGTTGATCAGATATTTGAATATCCTCCACCGGAAACTGTAAATCTCCAAGTAGTACATCCACCCTAACTTCTTCAGTCTCATTTTCAGTTTGCACCTGTAGACACTGATCTCCAATATTTGACACCTCGTTTCTTTGAATTTGGCATAGATCAATATAACTCTCTGAGACTTTATTCCTGTATGCAATGGCATCTGGCTGTACCTGCAAAATTTTAAGCAAGAAGATCTTGCAATTGAAGGACTAACATGAAAAATCAGCTCATTTATGCAGGCAATAAAAGTTCCCAACTCAGAATGATATGGTGGTCATTTTCTTGAAGAAGCATGACATGCAACTGCACACAGATGGACGCATGACTGTGCACATATACAATAATAGATCTCACTCCCCCCACAGAAGACGGTAGCAGCAGGATGATGCTGCTACCACTGTCTGTGAGATGATGGTCCAGACCACTCTAGATGGGAAATGGAGAATAGTTTGGCACATGTCAATTAAAATACGAAAACTGATACCAAGTGAGGAATTCACCTGAATATAAGATTCCCAGACAGCATCATCAGCAACTACCATTTGCTGAGTTACGTCCCATGAAAAACCACTACATTTAAGAAGACTGCTAATGTTGTCACTCTCTTTCATCAAAGTTATGTACCGACTTTCTAAAATGTATTTGTCACATACAAGTCCAAATTTTTCATTAAATGATTCAACCATGTGAGTCCATGCTTGTTCATTGAATGTGAGATCAATCTTATTCCCTCCATGCACCTGCTCTAACATAAGCTCAATAAAATATCGATCCATTCCTGGTTGCCAATCAATTGTCAAAGGATCCACGCCAGAATAACCTGCAAATTAGATAAAATATAGATACATGAAAGTAAATCAAGGTGTTTCAGGAAGAACAGGAGGGAGAAAAAAAAAGAATATGAAATAGCAAATAGTTGTAGTATGTTTCATCTTTCAGAGCATATAAGATTAATACTTTCCCTGGTGATCAAGCTACAATTTTGGAGTTCTTTCTTTACTGCATTAGGCAAAGAAAAAAAAGGGAAATGACATCTGCTTTTTACAAAATTCTTACATTTCCATTGGCAATTCCATTTTTGCATATTTCTTCTGTAAGGACCACATCAACTTAATTTTAGAGGCAATAGAATATTAGAATTTAGATCTAATGAACCTATAGATGATCTGAGTTTACTTTTGGGCCATGCACCATATAATATACTATCAAAAGATCAGAAGCATCAGGAGATATTTACCAATCACTAAACCAGGTGTTTCACCATTAGGGTCCACAATTCGAGCTAAACGGCTATATCTTCCATCAGAACTTTCTTGTCCAAATATAACACACAATTTCTGGTAGCTTGGCACAGTTTTAACTCTGTATGATCGAGCATCAGGGTGCGCCTGCATCCACAATATATGAGCAACAAAATAATACTTCATTAAATAAGAACGGAAAAGAAAGCAACTTACGTTGGTATAGGCATCCCAAACATGATCTTCAGCTGTTATCATTTCTCGCGTTTCATCCCATGAAAACCCACTATTTTCAAGCAAATTTTTTATGTCATTATACATCCTCCTCAAATGCTTGTACCGGTTTTTCAAAACATCTTTGTCATGGTGAGATTGGAATTTGACATTAAATGATGCAACCATGTCAATCCAAGCCTGGCTTATGAATGTCTGTCCAAGTTTATTTCCTCTATGCACCTGGT
This sequence comes from Hevea brasiliensis, assembly GCF_030052815.1. Classification (NCBI taxonomy): domain Eukaryota; kingdom Viridiplantae; phylum Streptophyta; class Magnoliopsida; order Malpighiales; family Euphorbiaceae; genus Hevea; species Hevea brasiliensis. The sequence continues at coordinate 971,846 of NC_079503.1, read as the reverse complement.
CCAATAACAAGTCAATAAGATAACGATCCATTGGTGGTGTCCAATATGTTCTTGTACGATCATTACTGGCAGGAGCTTGGCTTCCCTTACCTTCACATACAGGCACAAAAGTCTATTTGTAAGGACAATTTTCATTCATCAAAATCTCTCTGAAATCGTACATGAATCATGCAACCGACTATATGATGACACATCTGATAAGAATTCACAGCAGTACAAAATTTATAACTTCCTAATCATATTTACATCACGGAAAGAAACTAGGGAAGAATGCCCATGCCTGATAGAGTCAAGAAATTCAAAACTAAGAAGGCAACTTCTAAGTTGTAACAAGGAAACTGACCGCACAAACAACATAGGATATAAAAGTTGCAATTCACCAGTTTTTATTTGAGAATTTTCCACTTCATGCTCTTTTTCTTGATGTAAATTAGTGTCAACTCCATCTTCAGTTGCATCACCAAATATAAGGGCCAAATCATTGCAATTTGGCAAGGTCTTCATTCTATATGCTCGTGCTTGTGGATGTGCCTACAAAGTGGGAAATGTTACTTGAAGAAAAAGAAAGAAACCAAAAAGAAAGACAAGAGAATTACAATTTTGCAGACCTTGTACCTTAATATAAGTATCCCAAACATCATTATCAGCTACAATCATTTGTTGAGTTTCATCCCAGGTAAAACCATTTTGCTTAAGTAGAACCTTCATTTCACCATAATACTTCAACAATTTCTTGTATCGATGTCTTAAAACTCTTTTGCCATGTTGAGGACCAAACTTTGCATTGAAGGAGGCAAGCATATCAGTCCAAGCTTGTTTATTAAATGTACTACCAGCTTTATTGCCTTTTACTATTTGGTCCAGCATAAGCTCAATGAAATACTGGTCCATAGCTGCAGTCCACTCTGTCCTTGGGTGTTCATTATTTGATGGGGCAAAGTTTCCTATTGTATCACCTACAATTTTTTTAATATATACACACAAAACTTATAAGCAAAATTCACCAAACAAGTTATCATATGGAAACTCAAACCATAACAGAAAAGTGACAACAGTCAAAATACAAATTCAGAACTTTGGGCATCTCAATTTGGTTTAAAAAGTGATGTTGGAAACATTTGCCATTTTTAAAGATTATGTGGCAAGCTATACATCTGATTATTGGGTATGGGTATCATCCATTTTTAAAGATTATCAGCCACAAGCATGGTGTCAAAGCTACCAACTAAAATAAGTAGAAAAAAGCATTAAAAGAACTGCAAAAGCAGCCTATTACGATAAATATTAATTAGATACTCTCGCTAAAAAAGAAACCAATCTGTATCAAGGCTCATGAAGAATAGAAAATACACACCAATGTTTGCAGCTTGGATTTCATCATCAATGTCTAAATCATGACTCGATCTGCTGTATCTTCCATCTGCAATGGTGTACCCATATATGAAGCACAAATCATTAAAATTCAACACTGCTTTAGTCCTGTAGGAACGAGCATCTGGATGAACCTGCATGTATCTTGTGTTATTTAGGAATTATGGCACAGAAACTTCTGTTGATATTAATGAACAGAAAGAAAATTAACCTTTAGGTAAGCATTCCAGACATAATCATCAGCTACTACCATCTCTCGAGTTTCATCCCAAGAAAACCCACTTTGACCAAGAAGATTCTTTACATCATTGAATTGCTTCCATAAATTTGTATAACGACTTTTTAAGACGTCTTTGTCATACTGAGATCCAAATTTTGCATTGAACACTATAAGCATGTCTGTCCATGCCTGCTTGTTGAAGGTATGGCCAATCCTGTTCCCTCTATGCATCTGTTCTAACATAAGGTCAATGAAATAGCGCTCCATTGTTGGTGTCCAATATGTCCTTGAACGATCATTGCTTGTTGGGATTTGGCTGCTCATTCCTTCTCTGATAGGTTGCAAACAGAAGATGGCAACACTATAGTTTATTTCATAAATTAGAAAAGAATAATAAATAAAGCAGCAAAGAAGATGAACCAGATTTGAATAAATATATTTGGTGAGATTCTAAGGCTCATATATTGGAATCAAAAGGAAATGGAATACGTAGCATAAAAGATGAACATAGAAAGACTCAAAACAAAGATTTTTTCATAATAAACATCAGTACCTTTGTGCTATTGAAAAGAGTAGAATAAATGTTAGTTGAAGCAGTATAAGTAACCATTTTCATAAAATAAATAAATAAATAAACCATCAAAAGAAATAATGCGAGTAAAGTAGAAATAAAAAAGAAAAATCTTATTAACAATCAAAGGCCTTCACTCCATCAAAATCTTGTGCTGTTCACAGTATAGCCAGTGTACCAATAAACAAGAAAGAAAGAAATGAAGCAGAATTTCAATAAAAAGAAAAGAGCTTGGCATCGCAACCACTTCACTAAGATTGGTTCCAAACAATGAATCAATGCAACACATAGGAATTCAACCCAACAGAATTTTCAGAATTACAGCTTTTCTCTCATGATTATAGCACTACGAAAACCACATTATAAAAAAGATTCAACATGAAAAATAAGCATAAAATTTAGGGGAAACTAGGTATGATTTTGCAGTTTCAGAAAGAAAAAGGAGGCAGCTTTATAACGGTGAGAAATGTTAAGGAGGCTTTTACCTGTTATTGTTAGTTGGGTGGATTTTGCTTGCAAGAGTTTGGCGCCTAAGAAACAGAGAATGGTGACAGGTGAAGAGTTTAACCCTAATCCGGAATAAGGGAACGAGCCGTCCTTCCTGTTTGGTTACAGAGGCAAAACGCCATCTTGATGTTTTCATATTTCTAGGGCTTTGTTGGGTCTAAACCCATGGACTGAACTTGACAGAGCTAGCCCAATTTAACAAGCATCTCCATTATTCCATATAAGCATTTTACTTGAATTGACAATTCACTAAAAAAAAAAAAAATACATGTATATAAAATACAGTCACAAATAAAATAATTACAAATACAGTCCTATATTTGATATTTAATTATTTGGATTGAATATTTGAATGAGAAATTTAAAATTTTAAATTAAGTTTTTTAATAAAATAATTATAAATTACCTTGATATCTTTATTTATTTATTTATTTTTGTATAATTAACTCTGAAGCGGATAAATTTTTAAGCTTTTATTGAAGTCCGGTATTCTGATTCTATCAATGTTCAGAAAAGAGAAATTTTTGCCCCTCCCTCTTTGTTGATCAATCTGCCCTGAATACGGCTCTGAACACAAAACACCAGCACAAGAAAGCCACAATCAACAAATTTATGAATTTATGGAACAAAATGAGAAGAAATATGTAGCTGCAAAAGCTTATTTTACATTGCCAATGTCACAGATTTACCTTGGTGCATTTGCATTATGAGATTACATTCCTTGTAATTTGTCTATCTTCAGGTACACAAAAAATATGATCTAGTGACTCTGCATTATCGTAATGAGTTTTAATTCACTACTAATGGAATTATATAAGAGCTGTTAAGTCTTGAGTTCGAGTCCCCACCAAAACAAGTTGAGAAAAAAAAAGGCAACCCTATGCCGTATGATAATCCTGAATGCTCCTTTCCTCAGAAAAGGAAAAAAGAAAAAAATCATGAGTCCTCCATATACTAATGAAATCAAGTATTCGGTATTGAAAGAGTACAAGAACCATTTTTTTTTTCTTCCTTCACATTCCAGAACTAACAGTGAACTCAGTTTTATCACATGAATGATCTATAGAAATTCAGTAAAGACGATTGGAAAATATTCCTGCAACAATTATAAATGGCGCCACCCCGCCAGGTTCCTCTCTTTGGATTAGCTACTGTCAATATTGTCTCAAGAAGACTTTGGCTTTGACCTCCATATTTGCATCAATTAAACTTGATCGAATTTACTGTCAATGTTCTTGTTAAAGCTATTTACCATAAATGCCGCTTGCAATGGATTCAAATTTCAAGTCAGCAATGTTGTTAAAGCTATTTACCATCAACACGGCTTACGAGGGAGACCAACTCGATATTCTCATTTTCTGGAGTTTCATTTCTCTCCTTTGTACCTAAGATTTCACTTGGAAGTACAGAAGCATTGGGATCACCTCTGGGAACCAAAAATATCAGACACAGTGGACTGACTCTCAAAATGCTCCGTACTATAATGGCCAGCCACAAGTTATCAAACTTTGTACGAGTGACATCCAATAAATGAAGTAGAAGGCCTCCTCCCCAAGAAGATGTTAGAAGTCCCACATTATCAATTGACATGAGGAGAGCAAAGAAAGTGCCTTCAATACCACGGGGACAAAGCTTGGAACTGAGCACAAGAAGAGGCATCCACTTGAGATTTCCAATCATCCGAGAGACACTCTCATCAATCACAATGAAGACATAATCTGGTATGCCAAATTTCAAGTTCAGTCGCAGCACCATTATCAAATCTAGGATGCCTGACAAACCAAATAGCAACTGACTCCAGAAAAGCAGGTTTCTGAAAGGATAATCCTTCAGAACATTTTGGTATAGAATTGCTCCTAAGAGAGATCCAACTGAACCAACTGAAAATATGAAACCTATGGTCTCCTGCACAAGGCATTGGCATATGATTAATTTTACCAACATTACAAGCAACTAAAGCTGGTTTAACAGTATTGAGATACAAAAAAAATTAATTATAGCAAGGACAACTTTTCCCTGGATTCTAGCCAAATTTACTCACTCATTGCCTTCTAACTCCTGCAGGATGTTTTCCTGATTATTCCCTGCTTATGAACCCAAAAGAGTTCCACAAAGGAGTCCTAGGTATTTTGGTTTTATGATAAAGTACTCATTTTTCTAGAGAACTAGAGAAAAGAAGTGTAGAATCACATATACCTGGGAGAAAGATGGTCCCTCTTTTGAATCTGTATACCAGTAGAACATCCCCTCATGAATATTCACACTCAATGCAAAGGATAAATACATATATAAACATGGTCGCCACACATCTGGGAATTTTAATGTTGTCCACATAGCCTTACCAGCATCAACAAACTTTTGGTTTACCTGATTAACAAAGAGGATGTTAGAATATACATGTACAAGTAATGAAGAGTGAACAAAAAGATAACTGATTACCTGTCTGTAACTAAAATTTGCCATTACGGGTTCATCAAGCAGAAGTCCAACTAAAAGTACTAATCCAGCTGGGATTGTCAGCAAGCCAAAAACGCCCTACCAGAGAAGGAAAAAAATATTTATATATATTCTAATACATAAAGCAAAATATATAATTAAAAAGATTTAAAAAGAGAGAGAGGGGGAGAGAGAGAGAGAGAGGGAAGGAATGATTATGGAAATGGAGATATGGACAATAAATTAAGCAGCAACCAACCTTAGGGCCAATCAAGTGGACAAAAATACCACTGATAGAGAACCCCACAAGTCCTCCAATTGATGAACTCAAAGCACACAAGCTTTGCATGTCAGGCGCAAGATGAGGATGAGTATTACTATTTTGAGCCACACAGGCATCTATGGTCACATCTGCTATTGCTACACCAGCACTTCCAGCTGTCAATGACAGCAAAGCAAATACAAGATGCAGGTTCTCATTCAATGACAACAAAAGCATGGAGACCACACCGAGCAATCCTGAAATTAACATTGGAGAAGAAACGGTTTCCAATTATATGAAGCGAAAAATTAGCATTAATATTGTTTTGTAGATGAAAATATGACAATTTCTTTTTATGCACAGTAGCAAATAAGTGAAATCAAGTAGATCTCAAGAGGGATGGGGTTTATAGAGGAGGCACCATACAGAGTTTCCCCTGTAGATGTTTAGAAGCATAGTCTCAAAACATGCAGCTAAAATTATTCCAATTCATAGGTGCCCAAAAGGATGCTCCATGTTTGTGGTGGAAAAAGGCCAATCATCACTTTCGTCTCCGTTTTGTTTCCCACATATCCCATGATGACTTTCCACATGGAATATGATAAATTCCAGCAATTCACAGAAAAAATTTTGCAATCCACAAGACTGATCAACATGTTTGTTTCAAGCAAATCAAAAGTTGATTTCAATTTCCAAATATAATATATTTTTACTTTTTGCAACTCAAACATTTATAATGAAAATAAAACACAGAACTCTGTTCAGCAGAAGCTAAGCTAAGTTTCTGGTTTGCAAGGGATAGGTTGAACATATAAATGAGATCTTATCACTTAATTATCAAATTTAAGGTGGAAGTAGAAATATAGTAGAACGGATTCAGGTATGACAAGCTATAATGCATCAATTACTAGCTAAAATAAAAGAAGGCCATCTGTAGCACCAGAAAATGAGATCAATAGGATACTAAAGTGAGAAGGAGTGAGCAATCTAGCAGAAATATAGATAAGCTATATAAAATGCATAATTTACCAGCTAAAATGAAATATGGCCTCCTGCGGTACCCCAAGACAGGAAGAACGTCTGTAAGCAGGCCCCATAGAGGCTTGACAAGCCAAGGAATTGAAATAATTCCTTGATAAATTTGTGACTCCGAAGGCTGCACCTTTTGAACATCTTTCATGTAATACTCAGTGCCAACGCGACTAAAAGCTCCTCCCAGTCCCTGGCTTATTCCATAGACAGTCAACACACCAAACACAAAACTCGAATGTGTCTCACTGGCAAGCATTTTGAACCAATAAATTGGAGTAGAAAAAAAGTCACAGAACCCTCCTTGTCTGGGTTCATCTTCCTCCAAAGCCTCCTCACCACAAGAGGATTCCAGATTCTCATCCTCTACCATAACTAACAACCACCCAGTTCACAAAATCAAATCTTTTCTTAACTTTTCACCTCGCAATCAACTGGGATTCCTGAAAAAGAAACTAAGATCTCGAAAGTTGAACGCAACAACACGCTTCTACAAATCAGCCTTTCCCTGGACAGCTGCTTTGAAATTTTCCCAAGTCCCCATCAAGAATTGAAATTTGGCTATATAAAAGGCAAACGCTCACCCACTTCACAAACCCGTCTTCTCTGATCTGGACTTCTTTAAACTCCATAAAAAAAATTAAAAAAAAAAAAACTGGATACTGAAAAAGACCAAGAAAAAGTGTGTGTGTGTGTATATATATATATATATATATATATATATATATTAAAATAAACACGCATTAAAGTACGATAAAATCATTCTGACACTTTTCTGAAGATTCATTTCACACAAGAAACCAGATTTTTCACATGTAGATAAAATAAAAGGGGATGATTACAATGCAAGAGCAGGATTAAGCTCCTCTTCTTCTTAATACTAAATAGGGCTTTAAGTTTTAACTGGATGTAGAAAAAAAAAAAAATAGAAAGGAAAAAACAGAAATGTATATGAAATCCGAAAGAAATTTGTAACCTTATTATTGGTTAATTAAAATACTTAATTAAGGGTTTCTACGTTGAATCAAAATGAAAGGACATATTATGAAACGTGGCTTAACACTATTGGTTCCAGGTAAGTAGGGACACGTTACAATGGATCTAGTCACTGCTCCGAAGGTCGCAGCCTGTCTGATAGGTAACGTAATGACAAAAGAAGGCAAAGACGCTAGCATTGCCTGTCTGCAAGTTTTCATGAAAGCCATCCAAGTAGAAATTATTTCAATTTTTTTTTTTTTTGGGGATGAAGCTTAAATTTAAAATCTTATAATTTAAAAAATATATATTATTAAATTAAAACTTATTAACAGAAAATAATGTATATTAAAGAAATTAAAAAATAATATATTATTTAACCTCTAATAAAAAAATGTATAATATATTAAGTACACATTGTGCATATAATATTTTATTAAAAAAATAATTTAGTAAATTCTTTCACATTGTGTATATAAGTCAACATTATTTAATCAGAGAAGAAAATTGGTGGATTAGTTGCACATGAGTTTTCTCCATTAGCACCCTTTTTTAATTTTTTCTTTTTGAGATTAGTTTTAATATATATTATAATTAGAAAATAAATTATTATTCTATTTGTTCTTTTCTGTGAATTTTCAAATTGATTAATGATTATTTCACAGAGAAAAGCAAGTGGGAGTTAAAGGTTGCAAGGGGCATCATACAGTAATATGTTTGATTGTATAATAGATAATTACAAGGATGACTTAGTTTGCAAGTTGTGCAGATGGCAACTTCTTTGGAATCTTGTGGCATAGAAAATGAAAGATCAGCATTAGATGACAGCTTTGAACTTCTCTTATTTTATTAAAAGTTCTAATTTGATTCATGCCCTAAACTTGTTTGTTTTTCTTCTTTTAAGCAAATTATTAAAAGTTTTATACTTTGTAATAATTTACATTTCAATTCATTTCATTTCAAAATTAGATATTTAATTCTTCACTATTAACATTACTAAAAGTACAATATTTTGAATACATAATCATTTGTGAAAATAATAATTGATGAAGAATCATATTTGGGATTTCATTATTTCTGAAAAATAAATGATCTTTTAAAAAAAAAAATTATTAGACAGAATTGTTGGATGACAAGCAGTTGGTTAACCAACTTGCTTGGAGTTGGTGGAGATGATGAGTCATGATTTCAGCCTTAGTTGAATTAGTTCTGTATTAATCTTGAACATTGCCAAAAGAAAAAAGATCAGTTAGGACGATATTGCCAAGGGTAATGAACAAAAAACAAATGTAGAATAATATGAAGCTAATTAGTGTGGATTATCCATTAGTTATGAATGAATAAAAATTAATCAAGTACATGACTGACCTGCAGTCAAAGAATTCACAGCAAAAAATAATGCAAAACCAAAGCTAGAACAGACTCATTTAGAGAAGTCGCTTCTTTTTGGCAATATCTCTCAAAGCTGATTGTCATATGTCCATTAAGTTATCAGTTGGAGGTAAATGAACTTGGCATCTCATCTCTTTCAAATGGATAGTCTTCATGAATCCGAAACTTAACTTGCAGCAATTTGATTTCTTTGATGACTCAACCTTTGATTGCAGCAGTCAAATGTGATTTCTTCTTGGCTGAGTGATTTGATTCCGAAAGCACACTCCATTGTTGGAAACTTTCTGTTTCTTGTCTCAATATGTGTGCAGCTTAACTTGAAGGGTAACAGTCATTTCTGATTACTGCCAATCACAGAGGAAAGACTCCGTTTAGCAACAACCAGCAATTGGAAAAAATGGATCCTTTCTAGAGGACATTGGTGTACAACTCCAATCCTCATTAGCTTTGTAGTAAAGCATTTTCTGCACATAGAATATCATATAACATTGTGAAGCTCTCACAATTGCTTCATCAACCTCCGTAATCCATGCATCATCACATTTATACCATTGGTTTCTGAGGCGAAGATAAGTCACGTAGTGTCCTGATTCCAGCATCCCTGAATGAGTGATCACAGCGAAAATCTCAAATTCTGGTGATGTATCTGCTTCATTGCTTTCAAAGGTAAAAATTCTATTCCCAAATCTGCTTCTCACAATTGAGGATGACAAATATGATGTCATATCTAAGGAGAATGGAAACTGCAAATGCCAATCAATTTTTCTCGACATCCTTCTAACTGCAGAGTGCTCAAATCGTTTGATATGTAATGACAACACCAATGGGAGTCTTCTAACTGACATTTGCTTAAAGGAGTCCCGTTTTTCTTTACAATTTTGACAGTAAAGTTTCTGGTCTGAACCCAACTTTTCTGGCCTTGTAAACAAATCCAAACAGGCTGAAAGAGTACATCTGGTGGAATTCTCGTTTGGTCTAACAGACTTGTTAGCAACATCTATTGAAGACAAATTATTTGTATTCATGTTGAGTGAAATGTCAAGACAGGGGTCATAAGTGGTGGAAGTAAACCCACAGGTCATGCAAGTGACATCTGATCTCAACATCCCTGAGAAAACCCTATGAGCAATACACTGACAATCTCCATTATCTGCATAAGAGAAGATCTAATTGTAAGCACAACAGAATAACCTGACAAATCAGAACAATCCCTTAGTCCACTATTATCCACATTTTCCAAAGAAATGAAGAAAATATGTAAAATTCACCACTGTCTGAATAATCCACAGGTGCCCTGGATACTACTAAGTGTTTGAAATTTGCTTGGGACAATTCTCAAGTTATTTCATAAATCTGGGAGCAACAACAATGACAATGAGTCTATGACATATCCCTCTATACCTATTTGAAAGTCTGTTGCCGCATACCCAAAGTCAAAATCATATAAATATGCTGTAATATTTCCTAAATTCTTGAGAATGAATGCCTAATACTTTTGAGATACAAAATTATCTCTGACAAACGATAACTACAAAATATTAAACTCAAATTCAACATGTGAAAAAGGGAACCATCAGAAATCCACAACAGTGAATAAAAATCATGATCACAAAGTACAAAGAACACTATATCTCAGCACCTACAGCATTACCTTTAGTTGGAATTCTTCCATTTCCTTCTCTCTCGTGGATACCATCTAACACCGAAATGAAGAATTCATGAGCATCCTGCTGTTCGTAACTAGCTAGATTTGCCGAATGCTGCCACCAACTTCATATAGAAACAAAATTTCAATACTAAAGCATAAGTTCATCTCCAAAAATCTGGTGAGAAAAATAAATGGAAGAGCTATGAAGAGATCTGGCAGCACACTGTCACTGGTGCAATCCCAGCAAAGTCCACTATTGCAAAGGATTTCCAATTACATTCAACAATAAGATCAGCCAATTCCAACACTAGATAATGATAGTTTCGAGCACACTAGCACAAAAAAATGGAAAAGTCCCTAAAAGCAGTAAACTTCTTACTTTCTGCTGAATACTTAACTGACAGTGTTATCAAACATATCTCCAATAGGCAGGTGAATCCAATAATCAGGCAAGGTCATATGCATTACGGTACAAAAGAATTTTAAAGAAATGACAGGTTACATCGTCTCAAGAGGCCTAAAGCAGACAAAACTCTTTTGACATGAACCAATCCAAAAATCATATCAATTACACTGAAACTAAAGGATACGTATCAATAGCAGACCTGTAAAGAAACTGAGCTGGGCTGTAAGGTGTTCGATCCCCAGAATACACAGCTGAGAAAATAACATCAATATTGCACGCCAAACATAACCGATCTGATGATCTTTTCCTACAGGTTTCACGGTCATGCCTACCGCTCAAGAAGTAATTCCGGAAAGGGGGTGCATAAAGCAATGCTTGCAACACAGAATTCATGAAACAAGTACTGCCCAAATTGTTCAATCCTCTCAATCCCAATGGATAACACGATTTTTCCCTTCGATCCCTCATCAAAACCAAGTGTTTAGACTTCTTTAAATCCAAATCCATTAATGAATTCAATTTCCTCCTCTTGCTTGATCTCCTTATACCATCATCAACATGAGTATTATTTGGCATGTCCATCATGATCTTGGACACGACAACCTTATCAAAATCAGGATCATAGACCTGATCACTGCACAAACAGCAATAAAGCTCCGATCTTTCAATGTCAACAGCTACATCATGACCATTCTCTGACTGAGCATGCAAAAGGGCGTGGCTTGAACAAGAGATTGACGAGCAAATCAAACACAGAAGGAATCTACCTTGATACCCATTACAAGAACAGCATCTAGTTATCTTTGTTTCACTCCTATAAATGCTGGTTCTTCCATTTGGAGTAGTTTTAAGGCAATTTTGAAGGGACTTATAGCAACTCAAGGCATGTCTGAGCTTGTAATCGGCAAGATGCTTGCATAGTTTTGGGTTTGCGTATAAAGGATTTCCTGTGGCCATGTTGATAGAGATTGAAAGGGAGTTTATTGATTTGTGATTTCAAAAGCAAAAAGGAAAAACACAAGCATTAGAACAAATTGGCAATATTAACAAGAACAAAAACTAATTGTGGAGTTTTGATGGGAGGGGAAAATCTATCTTTTAATAGATGAGAAACCAAGTGAAGGATCTTAGATTGGATTTATAACAAAATGGGTTTGGATTATAATTTGATGGTTTTTGTTGAATTGATGAAAAAGAGAGGTGGCGGGCAGAAAAGGTGGAACAAGCAAAAGCCTTAGTCTGGGAAGGACTTATGCGGCTGCCTTTTGTACGAATAGACCGACTCTTGTCTTTTGGTTTCGACACTAATCCTGACCGTTAAATTCGTTGATCAGTTCAATCATGATATGAACAATTACTGTTTTGCCATGGCTGCTCAGCTCAGATGCATGGTTAGGGTTATGTAAGGAAGCAGTGGCATATGTGAAGCTGTCTCATAAAATCTTAGTTAATGTTAGCCCAAAGGGTAAGAAAGGTATGGACAATGTCAGAAGCTTCTCAGAATCACCAGGGGAACGATAAGTAGCCTTTACTTTTAACGGGCCGTTAATGGGCTTTTGCGTGGCCCACAAACACATGAAAGAGTTGAAGTGAAGAGAAGAAAACCCATTCTTGGCATAACCATTATGATTTACAAGACATCAAAATTTTAATTTTTAATTTATTTTATTAGTATATAATTACTTAAATTTAAGATTTTATAATTTTAGAAACAATTCTAATATTATCAAACTAATGCTCGTTGCTATTGATTATACCAAGAAAACCAAACACATTATGTGATATCCAACTTGCATTAGTCGTTGCCCAGAAATGATAGGTTGGTTCTCGAATGATTAGGGAGAACACTTATTTATAAGGACTACTTCAATCACACTCACCTCTGACTCTAAGCTTGTTTAATCTCTTCTCTTTCTTTTCTCTTCAAGTGAAGAAGACTCCAGCCTCATACAGGCATTCCTAGTGCTTTGGGCTCGAGTAAAGTGATTTTAATTTTTATGTCAAAGAATATGGCAACCTACTCTTGCCTTATTGCTCTTATTGGACTATTTCATATTCATATTATTTATGCATTAATCTTTTTCTTCTATGGACAAAAATTAATCAGACTTCATTGTTAGAAACTGAAGTAATTCTTCACCTAAATCATTGACTTTTGTATCATTTGATAATGTCAGATAAGCACTCTAATCAGTGTCAGACAATGACACATTGTATACAATGAATTTTAACTCAAAATGATGTATTAATGCAGCATAAGAGTTAATACCCAATTTTACTAACACTAAAAATGATGTTTTTTAATTTCTGCTCAATTTCAAAATTGATTTCATTTTTAATCTTGTAATTATGCTTAATGTAATCTTAGTTCACAAGTTCCTCTGTCAATGAGTACCTTATGGATCCTCGCATGGGGTGTTTGATGTTTTTAGCCGTTCAAGTAGTCTCCAATTCCATCGATATGTTCTGTTAGATAATGGGTTATGAGTAATGATCAAGAAACAACAGAAAAATCATATCCGCACTGCCTTCAACTGGCAGAGACAGGGGAAAGCAGGAAGCTTCATCTATATACAGGCAACTGACTGCCATTGCCAGTGTTTTTATAGTTTTTGCATTGTTCTGCTTCTTTCATCCACTGGAAAATTTTGGTAATTCTCCTCCTTAAGCCAATGAATTTTACATGATTCGATAATATGGTTACTAGTGTTAGCCTCAAGTCCTTTTCGTAAAGACTTGCTTTATTTAATCTTATGTGGATTGATCACTTTCTACATTGCATTTTATTCAAAGCCACCAAAATACTAACATGATAGATTTAAAAGCTGAATACTTTAGCACTAGTGTGTCTGAACTACAGAACCTAAATTTATTCATTCATTTAGTATAAACATACATAGAACCCTCCTGACTCAAATTAGTTCATTGATTCAGTTTAAAAAGAAAGTTCATTGATCTATTTCTGCGATTCAAAAGCAAACATAACATATAGACAAGATAAAGCACTGGAAACAGCAGCAAAGTGACCATAGGCTATTAATAGCATATGTCCTCAAGCCCCAACCAATTAATCCTTAATCCATGACTGCTACACAGAGACAGAGAAAAGATGAGAACCCCAGAAGCAGACAGTTGGTAATGGGCATCAGATTTCTCATCCAAGAAATTAATGGCACCAATCTACTTGAACAAGCTCTCAAGAGTAAGAGGGTTGTCTTCATACTTAGATTCCAATCTATCATAAACCAGTTTATAGAGCCCAATTTATACAAGTGGCCAATGGATAACATTGCGGGATCTTAAATAATAGCAATATGCTACCACAGTGGCGTGTGCCTGTTATAAGAAACAAAGTCTCACAATACAATTTGTCAATGGAGACTCCCTTTTTCCAACCACAAATGCATTTACCCCCGTAAAAATCACACATCAGATGTACATTGATAGTATTTCAATATAGTAATTGGCAAATGGGTTCAATTACATCCATAAGAGATCACCTAATTAAATCTCTCCTATTCAAAGCAAACACAAAATTTCATTCAAACAGCTTCACATATTAGAAATATCCCATCCCTTACTAGTTACTGCCAGTCCTGTAGCAAAAAAGCAAAGCAGCAGATAGCAGGGAACAAAGGATTGAATAGAAAGGTATGCAAGCAGCTGGGAAAAAGAACCAAATTTCAACAAAAAAAACTTTACACAACCCAAATTTATTCAATCACCGATTACAAAGCACACAGACAGTTTTCATCCAGATCATCATACTCTGCAAAGTCATAATCAAGCATAATCATAACAGGTAATTGATCTTTTAGATTAGCAATAGAAACAGAATACAGCAAATAGAAATCAAGAAAATTCAAGAGACAACACGGCCAACAATTGGATACTTAGCTTCGAACTTCTTCTCCCAGTCATTGAGGACACCCATCTCCTTCTCAGTGAGGCCGTCCAGAGAAGGAGAGACATCTTCATCTTCCTTGCTCATCTTGGCCAGAGCTCTGCTAGCGTCCTTGCCAGAGAACATGGCGTACGAGCCTCCTGGGCCGTAAAAGGACTTGCCGGCGGTCACATCGAAAACGCGACCCTTGATTGCTATGTAAATGGGCTTTGATGGGTCAGTGCCGTTGTAATGGATGAGTTGATCTGCTGTGAACTCCATGGAGGGTTTGGCCAGGCCAGAGGATTGTAGACAGAGAAACGGAGGATAACGCAGGCACTGGAGATGAGAGTGACTTTAAATATCTTCAATGAAGTCCCGGAATTCCTTTATATCCATAAATATAAATAAATAAATATATATATATATATATACACATAATTTTTATTTTTTAAAAAATAAAAATTAACTAGTAGATTAAATAGTTCATTAACCAAGATTCATGTATATTTTTTTCGAGTATTAAGATTAATGTATAAGTGGTTTTTAAAATTATTTTGCTTCATAAAAAAATTTCAAACTTTAAGAAATTTATATATTTTATTTTATAAAATTAATATATATATTTTTAAAGTGTTATATTTTTATATATTTGTAAATATGATTTATTAGAAAATATAAAGCGAAATATTTATTTCACATGTTGCGAAAGTTGGAGCCCCAACTGCCAATTACACGTGTTTAAGGCTGTAGTTCCAAGCTCTACTGCTAGCCCAACTGCCAGTCGTTTGGGTTAGAGTATATAGTTACTGTTGCTTCATCATTACATGCAAAATTAAGGCATCAAACCATTATCACGTAGCCCTGGTACGGTGCCAATGATGGAGATACGCTCTCAAAGCTCAGCCATTCCTTTTATAATCATCTGGGAAGTCTTTATACACACACACACACACATATAGGATCAGAATACCATCATTCAATTTCCAAGATGAAGAGAAACTTATCACTGGCTTAATATAGCTAGTATTTCAGACCTGAGTTCTTGAAAGAAACAAATATGGCGTTCATCAGTTGTTAAGTAAGAAAAAGAAAAGGAGGAGAGTATGGCATTCATTAATAGTCAACTACACTCTATGGAGTAGCCAGAACCAATCAAAGCCTATCACCCATGTTATCCAACATAAACAATCTGCGATGTGAACTGTGCATGGTGGCTGCATCCACACATGACAGGCCATCATCCAAGAATAGCACATTTCTTCGTGAATTTCTTTGCACCTCACCAATTCCTTTGATCATCAACTGCAAAAGAAACCGCATTAATGCAGAGGAATGCCACCGCCTGAATATTCAACCTCCTGAAAATTAAACAATGAAATAATTCACAGTTAGACAACAATATCATTGTTTCTGCGTGATTGCTATCCTATTCAGGAAGATATACTTCCTAAACTTTAACCTGGAATTCCAAAATGGAAGGAAGAAATATGCACGCTTTCTAAGGAAGAAAAATGACTATGAAAGAAACGTTAATTGATTATCATTCTATTAAATATCTGAAATGGTGCTAGATCATCAGAAAAGCTTGGTCAGCCTTTATGCATAGGAAAATAAAGAATTGCAGGATACACTTCGTTGGCAAAGTACTAGAAACCTCAGCCAAATGTTTTATCCATTAAAACCTCTTACGCCAACAAGATATATACCATGGTCATGAAACATACATAAAGTGCAAACTAATTTCAACACAGATAAAAGATGATAAACTGTATGATATTTGCATTTTCTATTAAAAAAAATGCTTCTTTCCAATTTGAACTTCTTAAGAACATAAAACAAACCTGAGCAGGAGGCAAGGATGAGACCCAGTCTGATGCATGCGTTGGAAGAAGCCCCAATGTGTTAAGCTGCCAAAGTCAAAGATACAGAACACAATGAGATGAACCCTTATATTTTTTCCATTCCTTTTACAAGGAACAATTCATGTGGGAAAGCCAAAGAAAATGCATCTTACCTTCCAAATGCCCAGTGCTAAACCACCCAAATTAAGGGCAATAAACAGCAACTTAGGCCCAATAAGATCTACTTTACTGTCTTTGTATGGCTCAAAAACTGCAAAGAGAAACAAAAAGGATTTAGCTTCGGATAAAAGAACTTTTGGGAGCACAGTAGATCCAAAATGTCTATCATCATGGGAACACTAAATAAACCTAACAATACGAGAGCAAACTACATGCTGATGGCAATTGAAATGAGAAAAGTAAGAAATAAACAAAGATAATTTGACATACGAAAACTCAGGAGATAATATATATATATATATATATATATATATATATTGATTATAAAAGAAGCATAGATTTAATTTACCCATCAGGGAAAAAATGGGGGGAAAGAAAACACAAATAAAAGAGGAAGAAGAGTCATTAAGATGCTAACTATCTTGATTCCCATGTACATTTAAGATAACAAGAAACCCAGCAGTTGAAGGATGTTGTTACAATCTCTCCTTGATATACTCTTTGCAAGGAGGTCATTATTAGAGGCACTCATGCAGTGTACGAAATAGAGTTCCCCAGGGAGAAAAAGATGGAAACAGAAGGGAGGCAGGAGTGGGACTGGATTTTGTGTGAATGAAACTGTTTCTTCCCAATGCATGCACAAGTCATTCATTGCATAAACAACTATACGGAGAATGCATGTTCAATCTGTTATCTACTCTCTTGAGGAGGTCCAGCAGAACCAACAATCATATGTAAAATGAGTTCATAATAGATTGAGAGGGTTATCCTCTGCAAAAACCATAACAGCGCAGTAGTAAATAGGAGTTTTATGTTCAGCTTACCCTTCCCAACCCCTTGCAGAGCACTTATGGGCTGCCAAAGAGCTGAAAATGTAATACCAATGCTAAAAAGATGAACTGTATTTCCAGCCATCCACATCATGAAACCCATCATCAGCAAATTCTTGAATGGCGCTTGTGCCACTTCCCAAGCTTTCTGTTCATACATTATAAAGAGTATGGTATTAATCAACAATACAATGATTATCAATTTGACAATAAGCATTTTATCTGATAACTCCACAGAAATATCCGAAACATGGAAACTGAGGTGATGTATGTTCAAGGAACAATATAAGATCTGGGGCCCTAATAACATGCATGAAACCAGCAGATTTGTCATTGCTTACATGTCCATTCTTCTTTGACTAGACCAGACAAAATTGCAAATTTCTTTTATCTGATTTAGTCGATAAGCTTTCAGATTCAATACCATGCCTTTTGACATAACACCCTACCAATAACGGAGACTGATAATTTTCCCCCTTCTCACTCTTCACCCAACTTTGCTCCATCTACCCCTCTCTCACTTACCCTAGCTGCTTAAAGCTATCAATTTCAGGAACCAACAACCATAGAAGAATTACAAAATGATAAAAAAATTCGAGGAAAATTGCTCAAATCAATAAACCCATTAATTTTCTTTTTTTATTTTTTCAGGAAATTTATCATCAAGTTCTAAGATGATGTGATATGGACAAGAAAAAGACATCGACAAAACAGGTAAAAGAGACAATTACAGTAAATTAAATTGTGGCCTAATAATTCTTCAATTTGAGATTTCACTGGAAAATAATCAAATTATCTAACGTTAAAAATGAGGCAGGAAATTTCTGCCAGCTTCAACGTTATTATTATACATTAGATATTAGACAACCCTATACTTAAATCACAAAGTATTGAAAAAGGACTCTTCAAAGCTCGAGCCTTGACATGGTAAAGTTGATGATTCATAATAGTTATTTCAGTCGCCAACAGATCATCTCATGACTTCTAGTCTAAGATTCTAAAAAAAGGAACTATAATTTTCCTTACCATCGCAGAAGAAAAGATAACTCCAATGAACAATTGTAAGCTTTTTTATTTTTTCAATATACCAATTCAGCATCTTTCTACCTAGAAAATAGAAGAAAACGATACAAAACTCAAAAACAAGATCAAACAAGAGGGAAGCTAACCTGAGCTTTCCAATTAGCTTCAGCATCCTTTTTTTGCTTAGTTACAGTGGAATCGTCCTGTGACACATCCACATAACTAAAAAATTTGAGAATTAAGGCAACATATAAAAATATATAGGAATTAGAGGGGAATAAAAATAAATTACCAAAGTGAAGAAAGAACAGAGTGAGAACCTGATCTTGAGAAACGCGTGAGAAACCAGGAGGATCGGGGAAGTCCCGAGAAGAAGGAGCCGCTGAATTGTCAGTGAAATCGACTGCCCATCTACGGCCCGAACCCATCACTGCTTTTCCTTTGTCCATGTCTTGCGATGTTATTGGAACAAGAGGACTGACAGATACTGTATAAGTCTCCGGTTCTCTCTTCTTTGCACAGTTGTGTTTGGAGTTTACGAAGTGCTAGTATAGCTCCGGCGATACAAGAAGACGTCTGGCCAGGGAGAGAGGCGGCTTTCTCCTTTTCTTTTGTTTTTGTGTGCGTTTTGGTTGAGACTTGAGCCTACACTCTTTCCCTCAACTATTATTTATTTATTATTTACGGCAGAAATTTCCTTTCATTTAATTACTTAAAAAAAATTTAAGGAAAATATAAATTAAAATTTATGAAATAAAATTTAAAATTTATTTATTTCACAATAAAAAAATTTATATATAAAAAATGTTTTTTATAAAAATATTTTTTATTATTTAATTATAATATTAAATTAATAATATATATTTATTATATATATATATTAATATTTTTATATTTTAGTAAAATTATCAATAGGCTTTCTTTTTAAAAAAATAAAAATTATTTTCTTAAAAATATTTAATTCTTTATTTGATAAAAAATATTTTTTATTAATTAATTTTTTTGTTATTTTAAATTCTAAAATATATATATATATATATATATATATATATATTTTTTTTTTTTTTTTTTAAATATCCACCGTAAAAAAATCTTTCATTAAACAAACACGGCCTTCAACTCCTAAGTTAAAAAAAATAATATTAATGATAATATTAAAAACCTAAGAGTAATTCACCCACTAAATTTGTCACACATAAATAGATATTTTTTCTTTTTTAATCCCACCCCACCACCTATTAACATAATACAAATCAAAGAGGCAAAGAGGTGGATGGCCAGAAGTAATTTTTATTTAATCTTATTCCATTTCATTTTGGCTTTAGAAATTAGAATTAACTAAGCTGGCATGAGAAAACCTTGAAAGTTTAAGAACCATTATGCGGCGGTTTTGCAATTTATTGTAATTCAGATGGAATTCCATTACATAACTGCATTAGCCAAGCGAATACAAGAGTCTAGTGTAGCAGGCAGCTCATAAAAAGCCAACTATTATTTATCTGAACACTCTAAAACAGGAGAGCTAACAGTGCATTCTTCAAGATTTTGGTGTATGCTCTCCCCATTTACAGGATCATGTTCTTAGAACAGTTCATGGCTGTTGCTGCTGCTGTTGCTGTTTCTATAACTCTCTCTTGAGTGAAAATTTATCTGAAATGTTGGCTATAATGAAACCTGCAAAAACCTGTGTCCAATAAAGCTGGTTAATGAAGTTTGCTTCAAAGTAGTCGAACGTTACTTGACAGAATCACCAAAGATTGTGCCTAAGTATTACTTCCAAGGCATTCAGGTGATGCAACCCAAGATTTGAGGTATATCATGTTTGAAGTCCATGTAATGATGCTCTTACAGGTATATACCTGAATACATCCTAAGATGTAGGTTGCAGAGTAGTGACGGCCATGTATAACTATGTCAGCCACCACTGCAAGCGGTATTGTCAAGGAAATGCCCAATGTTGCAACTAGTGGAGTCGTCCAAATCACAGAAAGTGCCCTGCATCACTTAAGCAATATTACTAAAAGAATCTGGTGGCTGGGACAGCTTTAATCTGCAGTTCCTACAACAAATGATATCAAACCAATCCTCTTGCAGGACAGTGAACAAACTCAATTTCAGTACCATTATTTGCCAATTCCAATTTTAGAGGAGGAGAGAGTTTTGAGTTTTGTCATCTTACCGAGTAACACATACAAGTTCTAGTTGTCATTTTACCAATCAAGAAATACAAGTTCCCTACATTTATGTTTCTCTTGTTACAGTTTCAATATGAAAACCAAAATATGTTAAGTCACCACAATGTCCAACAAACCACGAAATAATTGGCAACTGCAGTCCATACCACAAGTAATCTGACAGAACACTCCCCACAAAGCCATTTAACAGCAAAACTTCACCAACAAATGTTGAATGTGGAAACCTGAAAGCTGGTTCGATCCCCACAGCATTCAGTGGAAACACTGCAAGGAATAGTATTGCTATGAAATGTGCAACTGTAGGAGAGGGAAATACCGACATGAACTATGAAAATAATAATTGGGATTTAGAACAGGATTACAACCATCAAGGCCCCCACAAAAGCACAAGAAAAGAATAAAAAACTTACAGGAAAGAAGAAAAGAAAAAAAGAAGATGAAGATAACAACAGTTAGTGGGATAAGATTAGGAAAATTTGAAGGTTTTTGATGCTGCATATCAATTAGAAACTAATATCATCACTAGTGATTCAATTCTAACATGGAAAAATCATGTTGCCCCTTGTTATGGAAAGTCAATCACTATGTTATGGAAAGTCAATCACTGTATTATTTCTCTGTATATTCTGTATTCTGTATTCCTATTTAGGATTTCTTATTTAGGATTTCTTCCTAATTAGTAGAACATAATTATAGGAATCAATTGTATATATATACCCATGTACAGATTAATTGAAATAAAGAGAATCATCTCTTTCTACATGGTATCAGAGCAGGTCATCAATCTAGGGTGACTATTTGTTCTCACTACCCAGCTCAGGAAAGACCTTGGCCGACCTACTGCTTAATTTCTCATTCCATCATCGTGTCGTTGTTGCGATCCAAAGATACCATTAAAGGACTTCTGAGGTTTGGCTCTCAGATCCTATTTCGGTATTTGCTTGATTTGTGATTTTGGGTTATTTTGCTGCTATAAGCACTTTGGATTAGCGTTTCGGTTAGTTTTCTTTGTCTCAACAAATGGCAGATAATAAGAATGTTATTTCTGATGTGATTCCGGTGATGACTAAGATCACGGAACACAAACTTAATGGTTCGAATTACCTGAAGTGGAGTAAGACTGTTAGGGTCTATTTGCGTAGCATTGATAAGGATGATCACCTTACTAAAGATCCACCCACTGATGATACACGACAAACTTGGCTAAGGGAGGATGCTCGGTTGTTTTTGTAGCTTCGGAACTCGATTCACAGTGAGGTAATTAGTTTAATTAATCAATGTGAATTTGTTAAGGAATTGATGGATTACTTAGACTTTCAGTATTCTGGTAAAGGGAATATCTCCCGTATTTATGATGTTTATAAGGCATTCTACCGTGCTGAGAAAGAGAATAAGTCTCTCACGGCTTATTTTATGGATTTTAAACGGGTATATGAGGAACTTAATGTATTGTTGCCTTTTAGTTCTGATGTGAAAGTTCAAAGAGCCCAACGGAGCAATCGTCTGTTATGAGTTTTCTTGCAGGCCTTCCTTCAGAGTATGAGACTGCTAAATCTCAGATTCTCTCCAGTTCTGAGATTTTCTCTTTGCATGAAACGTTCACACGGGTCCTTCGTACAGAGAGTACTCAATCTTCACAGCCTGCCAGTAGTGCTCTTATTAGCCGTAATCCAAATGGACAACAGGGTAATAGAAGAGGAAGTAGAGGAGGAATTACAGATGTATAATCAGCGTAATGGAGAGGCTAGTTCTAATCAGGACTCAAGAGGAGTCATTTGTTATTATTGCCATGAGCCTGGCCATACAAAATATAATTGTCCGCGACTTCAGAGGAAAAATCAGCGATCACAGATGACAAATATGGCAGCAGAGAATTCTACAGTATCTTCCTCTGAGAAAACTATTTTGGTATCTGCAGAGGATTTTGCACAATTTTTCCAGTATCAGGCATCTCTAAAGCCTACCAGTTCCCCTGTCACTGCGATTGCTGAGTCAGGTAAATCCACTACATGCCTTGTGTCATCTTCATCCAAATGGGTTATTGATTCTGGTGCGACAGATCACATGACAAGTATTTCTGGTCTTCTATCTGCTTTTCAATCTAATCTCACTTCCTCTACTGTTACTTTAGCCGATGGTTCTACTTCTTGTGTCATGGGTTCTGGAACTGCGAACCCGACTTCGTCAATTTCTTTGTCTTCTGTTTTGTGTCTACCAAAATTCTCTTTTAATCTACTATCTGTAGTAAACTTACTCGTAACTTAAATTGTTCTGTTTCCTTTTTTCCTGATCAGTGTTTGTTTCAGGATTTTACGACGAAGCAGATTATTGGTAGAGGACGCGAGTCAGGTGGTCTCTACATTCTGAAAAATCATGTACCGCGGTCGCTTGTTTGCTCAAGTACCTTAACACCTCTTGAAGCTCATTGTAGATTGGGTCATCCTTCTTTGTCTACCATGAAGAAGCTGTGTCCTCAATTTCAGTCTTTATCAGTACTAGAATGTGAGTCGTGTCAGTTTGCAAAACATCATCGTCTGCCTTCTGTGTCTAGAGTCAATAAACGGGCTTCATCCCCTTTTGAGTTAGTCCATTCTGATGTTTGGGGTCCTTGTTCTGTTACATCTAAAACTGGATTTCATTATTTTGTTACTTTTGTTGATGATTACTCTCGTGTTACCTGGTTATATTTAATAAAGAATCGTTCTGAGTTGTTTTCTATCTTTTGTGCCTTTTGTAATGAAATCAAAACTCAATTTAATATTTCTGTACACATATTAAGAAGTGACAATGCCAAAGAATACTTTTCAGCACAATTTCAGCCTTATATGACACAAAATGGCATTCTTCATCAGTCTTACTGTGTGTATACCCCATTCCAAAATGGCGTGACCGAAAGAAAAAATCGGCATCTTCTTGAAGTAACTCGTGCTCTTCTTTTTCAGATGAAAGTACCTAAACACTTTTGGGCAGATGCAGTTTCTACGGCATGTTTTTTGATCAATCGTATGCCGTCTTCTGTCCTTAATGGGGATATTCCTTATACTACTTTGTTTCCTATAAAATCTTTGTTCCCTATTGAACCCCGTATTTTTTGTTGTACCTGTTTTGTGCGTGATGTTCGTCCACAGGTTACTAAATTGGATCCAAAATCTCTCAAATGTGTCTTCCTTGGGTACTCTCGGCTCCAAAAAGGGTACCGTTATTTCTCTCCTACTCTTAATCGTTATCTTGTTTCTGTATATGTCACATTTTTTGAGTCCACTCCATTTTTTCCTCTATCATCTGTGTATAAGAGTCAGAGGGAGGAGGATGATCTCTTAATATATACTATCCAACCAATGTCTAGTCCTCTCCCACAGCCTGTTCCTTCTGTCTCTAGACCTACTAGACCTCTCGTTGTTCATGTTTATTCCAGGAGATTGGAGATTCCTGACTCAGATCCTCCACCAGTTACTTCGTTGGGAGATCCTGTACCTCATACTGATCATGATTCTGATCAAGACTTACCCATTGCTCTTCGTAAAGGTAAACGTTTATGTACTTACCCTATCTCTTCTTTTGTTTCTTATAATCAATTGTCTTCTTGTTCTCGGTGTTTTGTTACTTCTTTAAACTCTGTTCCTATCCCTAATACTGTTGATGAGGCACTGTCTCATCCTGGCTGGTGTGATGCTATGAAAGAGGAAATGGAGGCTTTAGATGCTAATGGTACATGGGAACTATTGCCTTTGCCCACTGGTAAGAAAGCTATTGGTTGCAAATGGGTATTTACAGTAAAGGTAAATCCTGATGGTTCTGTGGCTAGGTTAAAAGCACGCCTTGTAGCAAAAGGATATGCTCAGACATATAGAGTTGATTACTCTGATACTTTTTCTCCTGTAGCTAAACTTACTTCTATTCGCTTGTTTTTCTCTTTAGCAGCTACATATGATTGGCCCCTGCATCAATTGGATATCAAGAATGCTTTCCTTCATGGTGATCTTCAGGAGGAGGTGTATATGGAGCAACCACCTGGGTTTGTTGCTCAGGGGGAGTTGGGTAAAGTTTGTAGGCTTCGGAAGTCTCTTTATGGCTTGAAACAAAGTCCTAGGGCATGGTTTGGGAGATTCAGTGAAGCAGTACAGGAATTTGGTATGCAAAAGAGTAAGTGTGATCACTCAGTATTTTATAGGCAATCTGAGGCTGGTCTAATTCTCTTGGTAGTCTATGTGGATGACATTGTCATCACTGGGAGTGACTCTGCAGGTATTTCATCTCTTAAAACCTTCCTCCAAACTCAGTTTCAGACCAAAGACTTGGGATTGTTAAAGTATTTCTTGGGTATTGAAGTTATGAGAAGTAAGAAGGGTATTTTCTTGTCTCAAAGAAAAAATGTCCTCGATCTATTGACAGAGACAGAAAAATTAGGTGCTAAGCCTTGTAGTTCACCAATGACTCCAACTTTACAACTGTTAGCAGGGGATAGTGAGTTGTTTGAAGATCCAGAGAGATACAGGAGATTGGTAGATTAAACTACCTTACAGTCACACGTCCTGACATTGCTTATGCCGTTAGTGTGGTAAGTCAGTTTATGTCTTCCCCAACTGTTGCTCATTAGGAAGCCTTGGAACAAATCTTGTGTTATCTAAAGGGCGCTCCAGGAAGAGGTTTGCTATATGGTAATCATGGGCATTTGAATGTTGAATATTTTTCAGATGCCGACTGGGCTGGATCTAAGGTTGACAGGAGGTCAACTACTGGATATTGCGTTTTTATTGGAGGAAATTTTGGTGTCTTGGAGAAGCAAGAAGCAGAGTGTAGTTTCTCGATCTAGTGCTAAATCCGAATACAGAGCCATGGCACAATCAGTATGTAAGGTAATATAGATACTTCAATTACTAGATGAGACAGGTTTTAAGACCTCCCTGCCTGTGAAATTGTGGTGTGATAATCAAGCTGCTCTTCATATTACTTCTAATCCGGTATTTCATGAGCGGACCAAACATATTGAGATTGATTGTCACTTTATTCGTGAAAAGATTCAACAACAGATCATCTCAACAGGACACATCAAAACTGGAGAGCAGTTAGGAGATATTTTCACAAAAGCTCTGAATGGAGCTAGGATTAACTACATTTGTAACAAGTTGGGCATGATTAACATCTATGCTCCAACTTGAGGGGGAGTGTTATGGAAAGTCAATCACTATGTTATGGAAAGTCAATCACTATATTATTTCTTTGTATATTCTGTATTCTGTATTCCTATTTAGGATTTCTTATTTAGGATTTCTTCCTAATTAGTAGAACACAATTATAGGAATCAATTGTATATATATACCCATGTACAGATTAATTGAAATAAAGAGAATCATCTCTTTCTACACCCCTAATCAACCATAAGACAAGAATTAAGGTACCTAGCTAAGTAAAATCTAACTTAAATTGAGTGTATTAACGTTAAAAAATAATTATCAGATACTTTTTGAGTTCGTGAAGCCTGAGGAGTAGAGATTACAGTGCCAAATTACAATTTTAAGAAACCTTAATCAGTGAATTCTTTCCAACATTTCATGATAAAATATACAGAAATTTAAAAATTCCTCTTTATCTAGGCACATAGCTTACTAGGTCATGATAAGCATCAAAATTACTCTTCAATTGATGGGCTATAGGTTGAAACCTCATAAAATTTACTCTTTAATTATAGTTCTCATGCATGTTTTTTCATATGCAATTGACGGGCATAATAACTTTGCAACAACCAAGTGACAATAATTATAATGATTATTGAACTACTTACAAAGCCACCAAAGACCAAGAAGGGTGAAAAGACCAATGTAGCCAAAGAATTTTTGCATATCAACCTTCTCGCCTTCTGATCCAGCACATCTCTTGAGCAGTACTGCATTTAATGGGCCAGTTAAGCAAGATATATCAGAAAGTTAAATTGATCATGTTTGTCATGAACTCACATATCACCTATCTAACCTGCAAATAAACCAGATGATATTGCTGAGAAAAGGCCAAATATGTCCCCCATGATTGAATGCCTTCTTGCCCTTGGAAACATAAATAGAAGATAGTGTTAAAAAATGGACAGGGAAAATGATAAAAGAGGGCAAGAATGAAGGAAAGGCAAGACTTGTATAAAGAGTAGTGGGAAGGGAAAAAGATGGAAGGTATGAAGACTTAAATAGGACATAGCTGCTGCTGCATATGTGACGGAGTAACTTACTCAGAGACGCTTAACATTTCGTCTGCTGCTGAAGTTTTTCCAACTGTGGTCATGGCTACACCAGCCATGCTGATAAACACAGCAACCAACTTGGCAGCATTTATGGAGTCCTGGCCAAGAAGAGCTCCAAAGAAAAGAGTAAAGAGTGCCGAAGTAGAAGTCAAGACAGTTGTATTTGCAACACTTGTATTTGCTAAAGCTGAATTGGATAGATACTGCATTATCAAAGTAACTAAAATAATTATACAAAATGTTTAAAAAGGGACCTTTATGACTGCCATCTCATAGAAAACTATGAAACCGAAGTAATAGAAGGTCCACACTACATGTGAGACATCAAACTCAGATCAGGTTGCCAATTACCAACGACACATGCAGCAGTAGAATATAAATATGTACAACTGACTCGCTGCAAACAATTGAACATGGGGCATCTGCTTCTCATACAGTTGGTCAAATCCTGAATTATTAGGTCTAGATAACTAGATTATCTATTAGTGTCAGCTTTGGCAAATCAGCAGCCATTTCACATCACTGGTCAGCATTCATGATGGAGCTGATATTAAATTTAAATCACCAGAAAACTTAAGAAACCAGAAAGGGAATTAGATTGTCATATATTGTGAAATCATTGGCGAATGCTGTTTCTCAGTTAACAGAATTACAACTTCTCTCATCTGTTGCAATAGTGACTTAGCAGTGGAAAGACCATGATTTTCTGGGCCACAGAGTTTATTTGAATTTGTCAGACTCCTATTCACAATCAATTATAACAGTAAAGTACCTATCTTCAAAACCATAAACAATAAGAAAAGAATAATTACACTTAGTTGGGAAGAGTAATTGCTTAGCCCTTAAATGGGAATGTCTTTTCTTTTCTTTTCTTTTGACCTTTTATGGTAGCTATGGGCAATATACAATAGATTGCCCCACTCCCCATCAAGCTGCTTTGCAAGACCAATGTCTCCTAATGAATAGAAGATGAATGAATAAATTACCTCTGCCACAAACCAGATTGGAGCAAGACATAAACTGCACTTGGCAACTTCCCATGAACTAGCTTTGCAATGCCGTTCAAGTAAGGGAGGTTCTTCGTCGCCCTTCTTCACGATCACAGGCCACCCCTCCTCCCTTTGACTGAGAGGATCTTTGTCAGTTACTAGGCAGCAACTGGCTTCAGTTTCTGGGCCTTGGTACATATCATTGGTTGTAAGGGGGATATCAAGTCCAGTAGAAGAGCTAGTAATAGAGCTGCCACCGTAGATGTCCTTGAGCAAGTAAGTGTGAAATAAACTACAGAACCAGTCTTTTATAAACGCTATGGGTAGATAGACCACCATAAGAGACACCCCAAGATACGTGAGTGCGAACGGCTGTTTATACTTTTCAAAGATGTTCTGTAGGAAATAAGACGCATGAGAACCTAAAAAGACTGCAGAAGCAAATTCAAGATTAAATTGTCATTTCATTCTTTGGTTTCCATCAAAGAGAATACATAATGATTTTTAAATTGTCATTTCATCCTTTGGTTTCCACCAAAGAGAATACATAATGATTTTAGAAATGCCTTCCTTGCCTTTCTTGGCAAACAAACAGAATATGAAGAATCAAAGATCGAAAAGAGAATACGAGATTAAAGCCAACTACCTGAGTGACCTCTGCAGAAGCAACCCATATGAACACAACCGTGCCAATCAATCCTAACCCAGCTTTATATTTCCAAGCCATTTTGCCTAAAAATGCCAAGAAAACAACCAAAATCTCAGTAGAATGAAAAATTAAAGCCAAAAGTGAACTGGCTAATCTTGAATTTGCTATAAAATCTTCATCTTTCGAGAAGCTGTGAGAACTAGAGAGAATATGAGATCCACGCGTGGTTGTGAGGCGAAATTGACAAGTAAACTATTCTTGTTCGCCGAAACGAAAGGCAACAACAATCTTGCGATTAAGTTATGAGTTTCTCAGGTAAGTGTTCTGGTGTCAGCAGTGGGTTAAACGGCCGTGACAAATGGTGGTGTTTTGACAAGACTTTCATCCACCTCTCGGATGACGTGGCAGCCGTTGAGGTCTGGTTATGAAATCAATCCGATGTTGACATGTAACCATCGCAACTAACTATACGTATCCTGCGATTCTTTTTTTTTTTTTTTAATAATTTAATATAGTAAATAATACTTATTAATAAATAAAAAATATTTTAACTTATTAATTAATATAATAATATATAATTCATTTATTTTCATTCGCTATTAAAAAGTATTTTATTTCATTATTTACCTCTTAACTTTTCATTTAAAATATATTTTTAGTTTATAAATTAATTTAAAAAAATAATTTTTTTCAAAAAATAATTTAAAAATAAGTAAATAATTATTAAGTAAAATTATTTAAAATAAATTTTAAATAATTTAATTATTTAATTAAAAAGTATTTAAAAAAATCTAATTTATCAGAACAATTAAAAAATATATATCTTTAACTTAAAATATATTTTTTAATTTATAAGTTAATTTAATAAAAATATTTTTTTAAATAATTTAAAAATAAGTAGCTAATTATTAAGTAAAATTAAATAATTTAACTATTTAATTAAAAGGTGTTTAAAATAAATTCAATTTATTAAAATGATTAAAAAGTATATATCTTTAAATATTGTGGATGTTAAAATGATAATAGTATTGATATTTTAAAAAATTATTAGAATAATATAAAACTTTTCTTTATTAAATAATAATTTTAAAATAAACATATAAATTATAAGTAAAGAATAAATAGATAAATAATAAATAAAATATATTTTACTTATTATAATCTAAATTAAATATTAATTAGCTTATAGCTTTCTATTTATAAATAGGTTTGATTAATTTATAAACTAAATCAAACACTGTCTAAATTACTTTTTTATGCTTGTGTTGTATTATAATTAGCATTTGAATTTTTGTATTTGAAAAATAAATAAAAGCATTTCTAAATTTTAATTTTATTATACACTTTAGTTTTTTTTCACTTTTATTATTAGATAAATTATTTTCTTGTGTCTTTATTGTGTAGTAATTAGTATTTGCATCCCTTATTTAGAATATAGATGAAAACGATTTTAAATTTTAATTTTGTTATACATTTTTAAGTTTATTTATTTTTCTTAATTTTTTTATTAATAAAAAGTGAAAAATT
This sequence comes from Hevea brasiliensis, assembly GCF_030052815.1. Taxonomy (NCBI): domain Eukaryota; kingdom Viridiplantae; phylum Streptophyta; class Magnoliopsida; order Malpighiales; family Euphorbiaceae; genus Hevea; species Hevea brasiliensis. The sequence goes on along the minus strand of NC_079503.1, from coordinate 941,680 downwards.
CTTTTTTAAATTTTCTCATTATAAATATTTTTTCCTTATATATTAATCCTCAATAATCACACCTCCTTAGTCCCCTGATTATCAATGGAATTGATAAAAATAATAGAGGAATGAAAATGCATAATAAAACTATAACTTATGACTACTTTATCCATTTTTTAAAATATAAAAATTTAAATATTAATTATAACATAACATAAAAATAAAAAATAATTTACCCATGAAATTGTTGTCATTATTAATAAGATAGATTAAAATTAATAAAATAAGATTAAAAAAAAGAAATTTTGTCATTAACACTCTGGATAAATCTTAATAAAAAGTAAGAAAGAAAAATAAAAGGAACTTTTTTTTATATTTTCCATCCTTTATTCAAGTGTTTATTTATAAAAAGAAATTAAAAAAAAAAAAAAAAAAAAAAGAGTTTCCAGAGTTTAACAAATTTTATTTTGCCCATTGTGGCATGACTATAAAGAGGACAAAAAGGCAAGAATGATAGATAAGATTGAATCATGAGCAACATTCTCTTCCTGTCCGAATGAAAACAATTTTTTCCACAAATAATCATACCCATGATCTAATTAGCCCACTATACGTTGCTCCTATAAAAAATGATTGCCTAAAAAATAAAAAGAAGGAGAAGAAGAGGAAGCTAAGTAGCACAGGAATAGTGGGGTACTAAATTTCTCTGTCTAACCAGCTCGTCAAGATCACGAACGATCTTGAAGACAGCTTCAGGTCTTGCAAGCTTCAGCGCATTTTGTGCCATGGCCTTAAGCTCATCTGCTTTTGGACCAAACCATTGACCAACAATGTTTGCAATTTCTTTCGGTGACTTTGAAAATTTCCCACATCCATTTTCCACCACATAAGGCACGTTCCCTACTTCCTGCAATATCATAGATTCATGATGGTTCGAGATTGGGGAGGTAGTGAAGAATGAAATGCTGATTTCAATGAAAACATATGCAGGAAAATCATTCTATTGCCATCTATTCATGTAGTTGGAGATGACCCTATGCATATTCCTTGCATACATAACAGTAAGAACACAGTGAAGGGTATTCTGTATTCCTACCATGTGTGAATGATTGACTTACCACAGGTCTTTTTTATGGGGTGTAATTGAAACCAAATTATGTTGATTTAAGTTTTTTTTTTTTTTTTTTATGCAAGAATTAGGAATAGCATTATGAGCCTCATTTCAAGGTATGTAACTTGGATTCCACATCAAATTTACGTGTCATTGACGTGGTGTTTATATGAACTTTAGGCTCTCCTACCTCATAATTAGCTTCTGGAGTGTGGTTCTCCCAAGGTTATCAAGGAAAGTAGCAGCAAAATATGCTGAGGGGGACTGATTAGTGTTTAGTGAGCATATAATAATGGTCTCACATTAGCCACACAACCTTCAATCTTTCCTATAGCATTAAAACTTGAGCAAACGAAATTAGATCAGAAAGCTGCTCATTAGCAAGCCTAATTTCTAGGTTTATCTTCCAAAATGCTTATGATAATTTTTTTTTTTTTTTAAAAAAAGAGCCTAATTTCTACTCTTCAGTTGCAAAAATTTACGATGATTGAAACATGATTTGATGAATTCCAAAATAAGGTTAACCAACTTACTTGCCCAGCAATGTAATCATTCAAAATTATAGGAAGACCTCGTATCATTGCTTCTGCAATTGTCCCTGGGCCAGCCTGAAGAAGAGAAATCATCAGTTGATGGAAGATAATGGATCAAAAATATCAATATACTGTCATGAAAGAACTTACCTTTGTTATAATGCAGTCACAAGAACCCATGCATTCCTCCATTTTAGTGACAAACCCCTTCACCTACATTATGGAACTTCTTCAGTACTTTATCAGTCTGCGTGATTGATTACAATTGCATATATGTATTATATGCTTAATCTAAAATGAATACATATAAAAAAGAGTTAATCCTATTCCCAGACTATTGTCATCCTCACCACCTGCCTACTGCATTAAGATGATGGACTTGATAGTATCACCAATTATTATACCATCAAATGAATGTGGGAACTCAAAAGTGAACCAATAATGAATTCCTACCAATAATGACTGCATGATTCTGGAAATTCTTTGGAAATTTATCCAAAAAAGAATGAGATGAAGGGGTGGGGGCTGGACACAAGCTGGAAATGAGTCGAAAATTGAAAATGTGGAAGTTACTGGAAATAAAATTTGTCAAAGTCTAGATGATTTGTTCACAATCAGATGTCCTAGACGAGACACTTGCCAATTATGAAAGGGACAGAAAGCACGAGAAATAAGATGAGACATTCAATCACTGCTAGCAAAAAAACGAAATGCAGGATATGAAGTACAACAGGCAATTTGTGATAGAAGATTCTGGTTGAACTTATAAGAGGATAGATCAATACCTGGACCGGAATCTTCCAATCAATTGAAAGCAATCTGTTGGCCAACTTTTTGTTGCGGCCGCATATCACCAGGACCTGACCTATTGGCTCACAGAGAGTTTCATCATATAAAGAATCCGCAAGTGCCCTTGCAGTTGCTTCAATGGGACCCATCCCCTCCCCTCCTCCCGTTAATAACACGGCTGGAAGATCTTCATCCATTCCTAGTTCTCTCCTTAACTCACGCTACAATATTAGAATACAGTAGCCTAAGGTAAGCAAATACACATCTCACATCTATATCAACATCACATCAAGACAAAGTTTGGCATTAATTAGGAAGAATATAAAAGTTGAAATTTACTGGTTGAAACCCTACTAGTTAGGGTTATCATATTGAAGATCTTGCTCCTAAATTCTACTGATTTAGGACTATGGGATTTTGCTGCTAAAAGTGCATGAAAAAGCAATTCACTGAATGTGCAGTCACAGGGATCACATCCATGGTCTTCAACAAACTAGATGTTGCATCACAGTGTGTGGCATCAACCAAAGACTATCACCATATCAGAGTTCAAAGTATCAACCAGAATGATCACAAACCTTTGGTCGCACAGGCTTAACAAATGAAGGCCGCACTGGAAGGCCATAAACCTTAATTTGGGAAGGCTGAAGCCCAGCTTTCAATGCCCTCTTTGCTACATCCATTGTTGGGCAATAGCATCTTGTGACAAGCTTATGAAACCTAAACATCATGATATAAAAGATTAAAACTATGCCGCGAATAACATATCATTAAAACATAATTACATGTACAAAACCAACCATGTAGGATGGCAAGTACTTAAATCTGTGACCACTGTAGTGAAAGCTATCTTTTGCAAAAGACCCTTTGCCCTCAATATGCGAAGAGGAACATGTTGCATAAGTGGATGTACACTGATAATAACATCAGGCTGGTATTTCATCAATCCTTTTGCAACCTCACTGCAAGAATTAATAGAGAAATTAAGGATTAAGTGAGAAGGCATAGCATAGTACCACAAAACCCATCCTCAACAATTCAATTTAGGATGAGGTATAACAATGGAAACTGATTCCTAGAGTTTTCTCTTTAGAATTTCTAATTGATACTTATATCACAAAGCATATTGAGGTAATTCAGAAATCCTCATGGCTGAAATTTTCAACTTGCTGATTTATGCTCTAACTCCTTTTTGAGCACTTCAAACATAGGTGGGAAAGATAGAAGCCTATGGTGGTATAGTCAACCCATGGAGAAGAAGGTAAAAAATCAAAACAATAATTACGTTGGTACCACAATTATTAGGTCTATACTCTACTATATTATGAGATATGGGATATAGAATGAGGATTGCAACTAATTCAGAATAAAAATATATAAATTACATTGACACCAGAAAAACAAATCAATGGGTATTTATCTAAAGGGCGCAAGAAAGTCTCACCGAGCTATAAAAGTAGAAGTCGCAGCAAAATTAGATTGGTGTATTACACGAGGTGCAGACCCGTAATATGTCATTTTCCATAATGGCCCATGTTTCACCAAAAAATTATAGCTCCTGGGCAATTGATTAAATGGCCAAGGTGTATGCTCTGACCATAAATCGGTAATAAAAACCTGCAACACACACTCTTAATATACAGATTACATATATAAACACCCTGTAAATAATTTTTCCCAGTTATACAATAAACAGCAGGCAACTTACATGAAAAATCAAAAGGAAAAAACAATATAGGAAATACTAAAATTCAAAATATTTTGTTTTGCATATTGATTCACATAAGCAAGATGAAAAAAACCAGTTAAGATAAAGTTGCATTATACTAGTTCAAAGCAAATTTCCATTCCCTCGGGTTCCTAATCCTATTTTCTTTCCTTTCCATATTTCAACAGTAATCAAACAAAGAAATAGCAATTCAAACCAATGCATATCCCATCAAAATTCAAAACTAACCTGATAGTCATCACCAAATTCTTCATTAAAAGCTGCCTTAATAGCCTCTGCGGAGGCTCGATGGCCACCCCCGGTGTCGCTCATCAAAATGAGAACCTTTTTGGGGCTCTCGGCCTCTGCACCGGTCAAAGGCAAGCCCCCCTCGACCAAAACACCGCATCCATCGTCTCTCAAACCATCGCTATTATCTCCATTACAATCTCCAGAACCAAACCGAACGGGACCAAACCCAATAGGGATTTTCTCACAGTGAAATCTAATAGCCCTATTAAAGTCACTCCAAATCCTTTTAACACTCAACGTGCCCCGACTACCCAAGCTCAGTGAAGCAGCGACTTTGCGCTTTGTTTGCGCAACTGAACTATCAAAAAACAAATAATTTGACTTTACCAAAGAGTTACCATTTGAATTTATGCTCTGAAAGGCTGTGTTAAAGGCAAAACGACCCAATTGGCTTGCAGGATCAAGGACGGTACAACACTCCTGGTTTACAGTAGAAGGTTGATGCATGTTGAGACTGATATAAAAGAAAAGGTAATTAGATATCATTAATCAAACCACTCTGGTGGTTTGTCAGGCGAAAACAAATGGATTTTAGCTGTTCAGTAATAATATTAAAGAAAAAAAAAACAAATAGTACAAAATGGATAAAGAGAGAGAGAGAGTAGAATACAAATGATGGTGAAGTGTTAGAGATTGTGAGTTTTAGAGAAACGAAATCGTGTGGGGGGGTTTTGTGGCCACAGAGAGAGGATTTAGAGAAGATGAGTACATTCTGGGAATTGAAATAAAATGATGCTCTTTGGAAGGACCGAGCGATCAAATCTGAGGGTGAAAGAGACAAAGCAGAGGACCACAATTGAGCCCGAGTGCGAGTCGGATGAAGTTTGAGTTTGGTCCGTCACAAGCTTTGTGCTTTCTTTCTTATTTTTCGAAAAATTCCCATAACAAAGGATTGGATCCTTACGAATTCAAGGTTTAAGGATTGAAATAGAAATTATAAAAATTTTCAATTTTAATTTTTAATTTAATTAAACTTAATGGTTTAAATTTAATATTTTAAATAAAAGTTTAATTTTAAATTGAATAAACCATCTAATTTTAATTTAAATCATTTTTAATTAAAATAATTTTAATATTTTGACATTCATTTTTTTTATATTTATATAATTCTAATTAAAACTTAAAATTTATAAATATTTATTAAATTAAATAAAAAATTAAAATTAAATTGACTTATTTTAAATAAATTTATTAGTTAATTTTCACTTATTGTCCTTAAACTTTATGATTGTTTTAATAAAGTCCTTAAATTTTAATTTATATCATAAAATTACTCGAATTTCAATTTAACACAACATAAAATTTTTCATGCTGCTTTTCAATAGGTACTTCGGCTAGTTGTTAGGTTAGACATGTTTAGGTAGAATAAAAATTATAAGAAAAACTCTCTCTCTCTCAAAACCTAATTTTTTAAGTATCTACCTCTGACTCAATTTTTCAAGGATCTCTCTCTCAAAACCTATTTTTTCAAGTATCTCTCCCCAACTCAATTTATCAAGGATCTCTCTCAAAACCCAATTTTTCAAGGAGCCAAAAAACTCTCTCTATCTTCCTCTCAAAACCCAATTTTTCAAGGAGCCAAAGAAAAGAAACAAATGTAAAAACCCAGCTAATAAAGCTAGATGTTCAATCCGATCAAAATCAACAAGCTCAACTGCAAGTATTCCAGCAAGCTCAATTGAATCAATACGAACACATCTCCATTGATCTTTACCTTGTCTACTGCAATATTTTGCCACCAAAAAATTTTGCATTCTCTATGTGTTTTGGTTGCCTAAACACCTATTTTCTTGTCAAGAATAAATCTGAAGAACAAAAGACTAAAATTTGAAACTATTGAAAAACCTATCAAGTGTCATTAGATTAATAACAGAAATGGGCAGAGATGGGATTCCGAAAAAATCTCCCTGTTAAAATAAAATTTCGAGAAAGGAAAGCTTCATGTCAGATTCAAGCCTGGGATGAAGATTACTAGCACAAATTGTCAAAGACAATTTTGAATGAAAAATAAGGAAAGAAAAAAAAAAAGAGAGAGAGAGACAAAAGAAGGAGAAGAATATAAACACTTCGATTATTGAAGAAATTGTCAACGCAATTGAAACAAAAATCAAAGCACAAATAATAGATCTTGCATGACACTTTAGTTGATAGAAGTTGCCCACCACTAATAGAAAACATTAGAATGCTGCCAACATTTTTTGAGAAAACAAAATTAAGAAGGAGAATACTGCGAGGAGGAAGATAAGTCATGCTCTAGAGAATACATGACCAACAAGATAATACCCACAACAATATTTTATATATGGGACAAATGATGAAAACCCAAGTTGCAAATTTGATGGATAGGCTACAAGAAATCCTTGGAAGGGAGGCTTTAAAACTTCGAGCAGATATATGGCATTAGTTTTGAAATTGTAATGGATAAATAGATATGGGTGAAGACTTATTTATCCATATTCATCAAAATACCCAAATTTAATTACCAATGGAGACTTGGGATGAGTTGACAAGGCACTGTAAGTGTTGTTGAGGTAGAAGTCATACTTTGAGGAAAGAGGATGGAGAAATAATAGAGAGAGAGAGAAAATATTTTTTAAATAGTTTTTATTGCACTATGGTAAACGTCAACAATCAGTTGGAGTAGTCATTGGAAAATGGCTTGAGAAACTTTATTCTGTATTAAATTGAAGTTTACGTAATTTTTTATATAAATTTAAGTTTAAGAATTTGATTGAAATAATAGTGAGTGTAAATCAGCTTAGATATTAAAAGTGAGCATTCGATTTAAATTGAGTAGAATTAAATCGATTCGAATTAAATTATAAAAATTAAATCACATATTTTAGAAATTGAACTGAACTGAAATAAATGAAAAGTTGAATCAAAATGAATTGTTCTATTTTGATTTGGTTCAGTTTAAACTGATCGGTTTTGATTTTTGATTGATTTTTTAATTTAGACTTGATTTTTAAGATATTTAGTCTATTTTTTATTTTAGTTTGAACCTAATAATCATTAATCAATAAAATTCAACAATTTATATATAAAAAATTAAATATAATTCATAAATTTCTCATAAAAATAAATCAATTTAAAAATTAGTTCGATTCGATTTAAATATATAAAATTACTATTCATTTTGGTTCGGTTTAATCGATTTTTTTTCCTTTAAAATCAAATCAAACTGATTAAATTTTAAAACTTAACAAATTAAATTGAATTAATTCGATTCGATTCAATTTTTCGATTTGAATCAAAATTTACTCACTTAGATATATTATAAAAGCAAGCAGGTGAATTACATGCGAAGGAGAAACAAGGACATGTGGCGCACGTGATATGGAATTGGGGAAGTGGGAAGCTCGCCGACGCCGTCCAACACCAAAAACACCTTAACCAAATCACGAAAACCTTCTGAATGGTCCAACATGACACCGTCCCCCAATTCCATTTTAACTTCAACGTACCCTCCTTTTTCTTGCTTATATATACAGTTTATTAAACTTTCAATTAAAGTTTAAATTTTGATTTTATAAAATGAAAAATATTTTTAACTCAATTCTGGTTATTTACTAAAAATCAAATCGAAATTATATTAAATCGTTGGATTCTCAGATTAATTCCAAATTAAATTTAAAATTTATTTATAAAAATTATAAAATAAAATAATTTAATTATTTTAAAATTACATTTATAATAATATTTTTTTTAGACAAAACACTTTTATTCTCTAATCACAAATCTAAACAAAGCCTAAATTTTCATGGGCTTCCATTAGATCCAAATCAGGCCTTGGGCCTCTGTGTTAGACGAGCCCAAGCATAGTAAACATTCACCTAATAGCAAATAATTAAACCTATACTTATTTAAAAATTAGTATTTGTTTGATACTGGGTTTGAGATGTTAAAATTATTTTTTTAAATAAAAATATTATTTTAAATATTATTAAAAAAATTAATTTAAAAAAATTATTTTATTAGTTTAATATTTTTATGATTAAAATTTATTAAATTTAATTTTAAATTATTTTTAATGTTCTCTAATTAATATATTTTAAAAAAATAATTTTTTTATACTACTTTTAATAATAATGTCAAATAAGCCCTTAATACATGAGATGGTGTATCCTATGGTCATAACAATATATATATATATATATATATTTTTTGTTATGACCATAGGATGGGAATTTAATTTACCAATTCATCAAGAATATATGGTGATTGACAAAGTAAAATTAATTTTGTAAAAAAATAAAATCAAAATTTTCTTTATATGTGGTTCGAATTTCTAACAAATATTTGTTCATATAAAAGATTCTATACATTGTTGGGTCATTTACTAAGATAATTTATTAAAAACAAGAGTTTGAGGAGTGACAATCACACAACAATCAAAAGTAAAAGTTAGGAGTAAAAGTGGCAAAAGTTGGATTTGAAATTGACATTGAATTGATTTAATTTAAAATTAAAATTAATTAAATTTAAATTAATTGAAACTTAACTTCAAATAAATTAGAAATTAAAACATTTTAGTTTCATATTGAAATTGAAATTTTCTCTTTCAAAAAGTAAAAAAAAAAAACATATTTAAACTTATAAAAATAATATCCTACTAAATATAAAATAAAATTAAAATTAAAATTAAAATTCAGACCGTAATAAAACTAAGAGATCCTTTGTTTCATTTCAGCTCCTTAGATTTAGGCCTTGTTTGGTTCAACATATTGTATTTCTTAGGAAATATATATCTCAAAAAGTATATTTGTAAGAAATTGATAAGTATGATTTTAAATGTGTTTGATATACAAACTAACTTTTTAAGAAGTAGTTTATTTTTAAATTGTAAAAAATAATAATTCTCATAAAATAATTTAAAATATAACAAATTAAAAAATAAATTAGTAAATTTATTATATTTAATTAAGAAAATACAACTTTCCAAGTTTTACTTAATTAAGTTACTTCTCTCAGACAAAGGAAGTAAAATGCTCTACTTTTTAATAAGTTAATTTGATAATGCAAACTAAATAAGACTATTTTACGCACTTCCTTTCATTAGTCTAGTTATCTCTAACCAAATAAGGCCTTATAACCAAAATCAGTAGCTGAATTTAAAAGAAAAAAATTATTAAATTCAAATGAATTTTTTTTTTTAAATTTTAGGGATAGTGTTCATACATCAATTCATGTTAATAAAAAAGATAAATTAGATCCAAATAGCAAAAATAAATGAGAATTCCACAAGAAAGGTAGGCAGAGAAACGATCTACAATGCAAAAGTGAAATCTTAATCATTCAATTAATCAACTGAATAAAGAGGTTAGGCCAATGTTGAATTCGATCGATGCACTTCAATTCCATGCCTACTCTTTAAGGCATAAAAAAAAAAAAAAAGAGGAAAAACAGACCATACAAATCTAACCCAATTGCTTGTTAACATCAAAAAATCACTTGACTATAAAATCAACATTTAATTCTCTCTCACATAGACCTGGTCAAGGTTGGTTCAAGCCCTAAATTGAATTGGGTCTGATATTGGTTAAACTCCAGACTAATTATAATCAACGGTCATTATGAACTTTATATAAAGGATTAAAATTAAAATTGATGATTCAATATAATTTTATTTATTTTTTAAGTGAATGATGGACGCATAAAGGCGCAATGTGAATTGAATCGGATTAAATTGATAAAAAATTAAAATTGTCTTGATAAAAAATTAATTAAAACATTTAAAATCAAACTGATTCTAATTCATTAATGTGTTCTCAACCCTAAATTGCCGATTTTACTCTAAAATAAACTTGAACCGGATCAAGTCTATTCTTGCACCTTATGGCAAGTTATATGTGCATATGGCATTTTTATTTATTTATTTTTTTTAGGAAAAGTTGAAGTAGAGATGTATGCTTTTCAACGAACTGCTATCGTCATTCTCCCATATATGCTAAAATCCACGACCTTTAACAAAAATTCAAAGGGCATTATGCTGTGAATAGGGAATCAATGTGTCTTTACGTATAAAATATGTGCAACCCCAACCCCAGCCACTAATGTGGAGTATGTAATCATAGCTGTTTCTCCTTATGTGTGCAGTTTTGAGAGCAGCTTGACCTTATGAGCCTATCATGAAGAGAAAGCCCTTAGCTATAAAGATTAATGACATAGTGAGACGACCCATTATCCTTAAGGATATGCCTTATCTTATCTTAGGAAAATTATGAACCACTTATCCACATATACATAAATGGGCAGAAGATCTTGTGTAAGTTAAGCTAGCTAGATTGCTGAAACCAAATCATCAAATTCATAACTAGCTACTTAAGTCTAATAGGCTTTAACTTAACGCTATACGTACATGCTTGGTACGTGTTAATAGTGCAAAACAAATCATTATAGTCAAAAGATACGGTTGTTGTACATATATCTGATCTATTATGAAATTAATATATAAGATATATAGGAGAATTCACTTATTAAATATATAAATTTTATATATTTATATTTTAAATTAATAATGAGTCAAATTTAAATAATTATTTTCATTTTTTTATAGGGATCAACCTATATATGCTTTAAATTAAGTATTGATATTTATTATATACCAAAAATTAGAGTTCGACTAATGTGAGAAGGAACAATTGACTAGTCAAGTCTTCGGAGGAGCAAAATGTCCCAACCCAAGTCTTGTTATCCTTAATAATTGTTTCACAAGCTAGGAAACAAGTCCATATGAGTCATTGACCATTTAAGCACACTTAAGACAAAAATAGGATCACAAAGTAATTAAAGAGGTTCATTTAAAAAAAATATTATTTTTAATATTAAATAACCATTTAATTAATAAAATATATTAGATTTTATTTTTAAATTAAAATTTAATTATTTTTAATTAATCTATTTAAAATATATATTTTAATATAATTTCAATAATAATATCAAAGAACAGTCGTTTTAGACCTTAACTTCAACTTTGTTTCCCATGTTCCTTGAGGTCTCAAGAATTTCAACATCAATAACGGAAACCAATTTCTTGGCAGGTTAACGCGTTTTTCAAGTAGAATTGATTTTGATTGATGATTTTTCCAACGACTTCAATATTACACTTGTTATAGTTTATTAATTATATTTATTTATTATTAATTTTACGTTAATAATATAATAAATTATATATTTTTTACATAATAATTAAATATATTTAAAAAAATTTAACCAATATAATGTTTATACTTTTTAGAAAAATTATTTAATTAAAATTTCAAATTGAGATTTTATTTTTCAAATGTGATAATGATAATAATATTAATAATAAATTAAAATAATTAATTATTATTATATTTATTTTTATATATTATAATGATTACGTTGTGTTAAATTATATTATATAATTATTATTTTATTACATCAAATTATAATTTTAATTTCGCCGTATGAAACATGAATTAATATCACATTATTAAAACACGTCACTAATAACGCGTTTCCTTTCTTACTTGCGTCGTCTACATCCCAATTACTTCATGCCGTTTACATTTGGAAAATATGGAAACCTGACCGTTAATTTACTCTAAGCTTTTCTTTTCTTTTCTTTGTTTGTTTCTTTCTTTCCAGTAAGTTGACAAGAAAATCAAGAGTTAAAGTCGTCGACCACCACCCACCACCACCATCACCCACCACCAGAATTCCAAAATTTCCTGAGGAAAATCAGAGGAAAGAGCAGGGCATTGGACGTGTAATAGGTCTTTCTGTCGAGCATAATCGAACGCGTAGTACATGATTGGATTAGATTGACGGTCGGCGATCGAGTGTCCCAGCGAGACCCGTGAGTCAAAAACCTTTGCTTTACGCTAGGGAGTACGAGAGCTATCCTGTTAGGCTGAAACAGAAAACACATTTCCCCCATTCAACAAGAGAATTTGAGAGAGACACGTCTACCACAAAAAACAAATGCGGACCACCACGGGCACTTTCCTTGTGAGCTCAGTTCCACAGTGCCAAGATAGAAGCAATGACAGTCTGGTGCCGTGTATTAACAAGCCAACTCCAATATTTAATCACAGCCGTTTGTTTTAATTAATCTAACGATTATTTTCTTAATACAAAGTTTAGGGTCTTTTAGACAACGACTTCAACGTCACAACAAATACTATTTCCACCACCACTGTTCAACTCCAATGTGGGGTCCAGTAAGTGCCCACTGCTAGCCACTGATATTACGGGTCCACATTTCCCGTGTGGACGCTTGCTTACTCTTACATTTGTTCTTGTGAGTTAGGGCATTTCTTAAAGTCTTATGATTGGATTTCAAAATTTTATAATTTTAAAAATAATTTCCAACATCATTAAATTAAAATTCAATAAAATAATCATATTATATATTAATTGTTATGCATATTGAAAAAAATATAATTTTAATTTAATGATATATAATCAATAAATTTAATAAATAAATATTGAATGTGGTGATAAAAATTACTATATTTAAAAAAAAAAAACTTAAATTCAAGAGAAGACATAAAAATGTATTTCGAGCTCATATTGAGATAAATAAGAGAATTGAAATGCAGAAGTAAAAAAAGAAAAAAAATGGTAAATAGATAATAAATGTCAATCATTATCAGTTTGGCAAAATGTTGCCATTACGTTCATCACTGTTCATCACTGTTGAAAATGAACCCACCAATCACCACACTGTTCCACATCCGTTCATTGATAATTAATGAACAACAAAGAAAGTGAAAAGAACTCAAATCTCTGTAAAAAGGTGAAACTATACCCTTCCATTATTGCATAGAAAATCAAGAAACCAAGTGCTTAACAGTACTCTCTATATATACTCTCTAACAGTAAGGATACTACCATGACCCCAGTAAGATATTTGCCGGCCTTCAAAACCTGAGATTATACGTATTTCCTATAACATTATTTCAAGAAACAAAGAAAAGCTCTAATCTTGATTTCTCTGACTGGGAGAACTCAGTGGAAAAAGACTCAAGAGCTCCGGTGGCTCGCTTCCACTTGGTGTAGTCAGCGGTGATGGATGCAGATAAAACCCTTTCTCTGTTATCGCTTTCTCCTCCTCTGAAACTGTTGGAGACGACGGTGACTCAGTACCTGGGCTTCGGAAAAAGAGTGACTCTGAGGACAGTGGAGTCACCGGACTGGGTATCAGTGAGTCGAGTCGGTGATGAGTTTGGTGGGGGGAGAAGTGAGTTGGTGAGTTTCTGCGAGAGGTGAGGCCAAGTTTGATTTCAAGCTTTCTCATGGCCTGTCTGCGTTCTTGGAGCTTGAAAGGTGAGCAGCGAGGGCCCGTGGGATCAACAGGATGGGAAAGCTTTGAGGAGAGTCTAGCAGGGAGAGTAACGGGGAGCTTTTCTGAATCGCTGCTGGTTAAACCCGTGAGCTTCTGGACTAGGTCTCTGAAGGTGTTTGCGTCTGCTTGGACAAAGGTTGTGGGTGAAGTTGGAGAAGACGATATAGCGTTCATGTGTCTTTCCATTAATTTCAGAGGAAAATAGAGGGAAGAATTTAGAAGAAAGAAAGAAATATTAAGGAAGTGCCTAAGAGAAATATGTAATAGTTGGGTTTGTGAAGGTGTTGGAGTTGGTTTTCATGGGGAGAGCTGATGGAGTTGGAAAAAGTTTCAGACTTTATAGGCAATTTTGGAGAAGAAGGAAGGCAGAGGGTTGGGTTCGCTCTGCCAAGTTTGCTCCTATATTTAAATGGAAACTTTAGGAGGGATTCCACTATTGTGACTTATGGGTTGAGGTGATTTTTGTGCTACTAAAACCCTTGCCCTTGAAGGGCCCGTAATTGGGATGTAACTTACCCTCGTAGGCTAAGTAAAATACTTTTTAATTAGAAAAAAAAATTATTTCCTTATTTTTTAAAAAATTAAGATAAAATACTGGTTAAATAAGATAATTTTTTCTTATATTTTATGGAGATTCTTAATTAATTTATTCCAACTAATCAAGGTTTATATTTATAGAGTAAAATAAATTTATTGAATTTAATGATATTTAAATCGTTTATAAGGTTGATGGATTTTAATAATTTTTTTTTCACATTTATAAAAACATAATACTTATGTTTGTATTGAAATTAAATTAAAATATAAAAAATAAATTTAAAAAAGATTATTTTATTTTAATTTAATCTTGACTAAATTTAATATTTTGTTGTTTTAAAAGTAAATTTAATATTATTGAGTTAAAAATTATTAATAAAAGAAAAACGTTTTAGTGAGTAATATAAAACTCAAAATATCAGAAAATACTTTTTATTTTTTTAACTACTCTAAAATATTTTATTGAATTGGAGAAATAGTCAAAAAATAGTCCATCACAATCAATTGCCACCTGAACAAATTAATCCAGTTTGGCTCTTCATATTTGATTGATAAAACCCATATAGGGTGGATTTCATAATTTATAATTAAATATAATTTTTTAATAAAAAATAAAAAAAAATAATATTAAATCTGATACTGTGATATATTTTTAATTATTAAAATAAATTAATATTTTTTTATGAAATCAGCTCAAAAGAAGAAAAAAAGATCTTGTGATGAAAACTAGGTTTAACTAGTTTGCTTTTCACTTCCAGATAGGGTATGGAAATCCAATCCTAATTTTTCCTTTTTTTTAAAAAAAAGAAAACCCACTGACTTGAAGGGAAGGACTCCTTCAGTTTTTAAATCTGTAATAAAAAGAAAAGGATGGTGGATAGATGCTGCTAATTTAAAATAATATATATATATTTTTTAATTTTAAAATAGTGTTTAGTATAAATAAATTTCATAAAATTTTATAAAATTTATTTATAAATTTAAAATATTAATATTTGATTTAAATGAAAATTTATTTGAAATTCTTAATAATTAATTATATAAAATTTATTGTGATTAAATTAAACTCTATCAAAATTAATAGAATTTGAAAATGAATTCATTTATAAATGAAATGAATTTTATTATAGGATTGAATCAAGACAAACAGAAAATCAATTATAATTTTAGAGGTGATTTTAATATTATTAAATTAATGATATTTTATAATCTTTTGATTTGATTACGCCTGATTACACTTATCAAAATTTCTTGATTCTTACTGCAACGAAGACCAGTTGCATTGCTACAGCTCAAATGGGCATGTTGAATGCAAATGGTTTGCAGGTACAGGCTTCTTCATTCTTTGTCATAGTATGCTTTGTCAAGTACCCTCCAGATGCGCTGGGAAATTATATCTAAACATGGAGAGCCAGTGACCGTACAAATACTTGTGGCCTTGCCTGTTACCATGCAATTTTTGAATATTTATATGAAATTGGTCTTAAATAGAATTGAATTGGTCTTAAATAGAATTGAATGACGAGAAAAGACTCATATAATTGATTCCACATGGTTTGAAATTAAGATTTAATTATTATTGCCTGTTACTATATTGCATGCCATGCTAAAACTGCAGCACAGGAGACACTTTCCTTATCTTGATTTTTCAGGGGTCAATGCGCTGCTCTGATTGTAAAGGAACAGGCTTTCTTGCCAAGTGGTTGGAGGAACCTCCTCTAATCTCCAAGTCGCTGCATTGTTAAAAAGCTGTCAACAAGATACAAACATCAAGGGCTTGAGAAATATAGAACTGCAATTCTATTCATGTTGTGATCTCCACTTCATCTCCATTTTGGAATTCATCATCAAAGGGATGATTAGTGTTATAGCCTCATTTCATAACACAGATGATTAGGGTAGTGTTTGATTGTCTGTTGAACAAATCAATTCATGTCAGCACAAGACCACCAGCCAGAAATTCATGAAAATGGCCCACTAATATACAATAGATAACTGCAGCTGCAGTTTTAAGGCACATTAAGACGCCACTAACCCACAATAGATAACTTCAGGTTCAATGAGCCTATGAATAGGAGTATAGTCCCAAGTTCATCTTGAGGCACATTGTAACCCTTTTAAAAGAGCACGCTGACTGAACGCTCAGTGCCCACACCACAGATAAAAGGAAGCATATTAGTGGTGAATACCAGCAACCTTAATACATATATCCAACTTGTATAAAAAGATAAAGAGGGGTTTTCCACGATAATCCCTGGATACTGATAATTCCTGCTCCCGGGGACAATCTCAAAAGGTCAATGGTACAACCTTCGAGCCTTTCTGGTCTTCCAAGCTTGTATCAAACGTAGATCAGTACCCAGAGATACCATAGAATACCAAAAGGTAAGTAAAACTTTTGCAACAAATCCTAAGTAACAAAGTGACTATCATGATATAAACATAATGTTTTTGTAAGTCTGTACAAACAAAACAGAAAATCACAATGCCAGTTAAACACAATATGATGGCAACACTGCATTAAACTTAACTACAGACTCCTCATTCAACAATATTTGAGAGGTTGATAAAGCACAACGTGCAACCAAGAATACTTCTCAACAAAGGCCATTCAATTGCTTTGAACTATAGCTGAGAAGAGTAATTTGTTAATATCCTCAGATTCTGAATTCTGCGCCTCATCCCCTGCATCAATAATGCAAAAATTACTTGAAAATTTTGTTTATAATTCCCATGTTTGCAAGTGATATACAATTATCCTGAAAAGTCTTGCGAGGAAAAAGAAACAAAAGAGTATGAGAATGAAACTTCTATTTGCTTTTTCTAACAAATCTCCAGCAACTCCAATTATTTTCCAGTCTAGATTTCAAAATTATTTTCAAGCAAAGGAACTTTGAATGCCACATTGTGGCTCTCACATGCAATTCTATTTTAACATTATTCCTTATGGCAGTGAACAGATACTTGGTCATAAACACTGATCAGGCTATGCTGCCACAACAGCTAAAGGAACAATACAGATGCAGTCGAGCAAATCAACTTTTATTATTATTGTGATTTAATTTTTCATTGTAAAATTAGGAATTTTAGGTTTCTATTAATTGAGAACTTATATTATTTAGGACTTTATTATTATTTAGGAAGTATTATTTTGTTTTATTTAGAAAGTTAAGTTGATTTTTTGCTTAATAATTTCTTGTTCAGGGTTCTAAATCCCATTACTAGTAGGACTATTAATTCTACTAGAAATAACCATGTCATTTAGGTAGTGTATTAGAACTTTTTATGATTGACAATTGATTTGAGAATTTCCTTCTCTTTCCCTTTGTTTTATCAGTTTTGCATCAATCCTCACATTGACGCCTGGTGCTTGCTTCATTTCGTAGTCAGAATAGACCAATGAAAGTTTACATAGCAGAAACAGAAATTGTCTATGAATTTTCAGTCATACATAAGATGAAAATATCAAATATTATACTATTCTCATTTTTCAATCATCACTGACAAGCATCTCAATGCTATTATTATGCATTAATACATTAACTTCACCTGTAACATTGCAGTAACTAGAAAGCCATCACATTTATAATTCCATACCTGTTCTTGATCTGACTTGAATCGTCCATTCATCAACAATCTGAATGATAATAAATGGACAAAAGGGTAATTATATTGTTTCAGAAATGCTATTGCATAAATCAGTTAGTAAAGAAAGGAAAATAAGCCGTTGGGTCAGTAGCCCAGTGGTCAAATGCCTACCCAGTAGGGTTCAAATCCTAGCAGTCGCCATCACCTTTAAAATTTTCCGAAGTATCAAAAAAAGGGCAATAAAGAAGTAAACAAAAATGTATTGAGGTTGTGTAGGCTTTATTATCGCCAAAAAAAAGTTACCCAACACATACCCAACACATGTCCAGATGGGTATTTACTTGTGCAAAGCCTCACAATTAGTTTTGGTCACTTGCTGGCAAATGGTGCGAATACTTACACACCATTTGGAAAATATGCAACCTTTCAGACCAGTAAAACAATAATACCAAAAAATTCTCAAATTTAAAACATGAATGCTATCATCCTCCACTTGGTTTCCATAATTAAAATAAATAGGACACACCATTCTCCTTAAGTTTTTCTCTATCATACATCTACAAGGACCTGCAACAGTAAAAAGAGTCGTATAATGGAAAAGCAAACCTGGTTGAAATTAGCAAATGCAGGGTCCTCATCGACACTAGAGAGGGGATTGCCCATTGATGTATGCATTCTTTGTAGTAAACTTCTGTTTCCAACAAGAGTTGTCCGAGCTTTATCAATCAAGTCCTGCAAATAGAATTTTAAATGAAGATCACTATAATTCCTGCGCCTTATCATTTATGCACAAAAAGGAATAATGGGCCGCCTACTCCATCTTTACTCTACTTGTTTATCTTTACATCAAGTACATAGGAGAAGGAACCTTTCCAGTTTCCACTAACTTGAAACCATAGACCCCAAGAATCTCCATTCAGGATTAAAATGATCAACTATTTATTTACTGTGTTGTCGTCTTTACGACACAAAAATGAAACAAATCCAATGATAAATCATTATTTATACATATGCTAATCGTTGCCTCCAATTACACATAAAAGAGTACCTGTTTGGCAGAAAGAAGCTCGCGGCACTGCTCTTTCAATGTAGTAAGATCGTCCTGCATCTTCTTAATCCTATTAGATAGTTTCATAGGATTTGCCTGAAGTTAAAAAAAGCCCCAATTAATTAGACTTAACAATTTGACTTCCCAATACTTAGAGCACGTAAAATTAATGAAAATGGAATTCAATAGTTTCCACAATTTCTCAGTAACCAGAAAAGCATAACACAAATTTGAGAGCTAAAGAAGCATACGTTATCGGGATAGACTTGTTGAAACTCCTTCTCGAGCTTCAGCTGAACCAGGGTAAGATCGTGATTTGCCTTTGTCAATAGATTCACTAAACTGTCTGCTGCTTGGTGTTGGTGTTGGTGTTGATGGTGGGTGTTATGCCTCATTTTCTTCCCCTTTCTCCTTTTTAGGGTTGCACTGCACTAAATATTTTGCTCTGCACTGCTCTACTTTGCCCGCGCCCAGCACCAGCCTTTTGATTTTGGAATTTTTGGGTTGGGAAAAACGCCCAAACAGCTAGAAAAATATTTTTATTAAAATTTATAAAAATAATTTTTAAAAAATTATTTAATTATTTTAAAATTATTATTAAAATAATTTTAAATATCAATTAATCATAAGTTATATAATATCAATACTGTCTTTAAACATTATTATTGAGCCAGCTTCATCCTTCTCATTCTCTTCAGTTCGTATCACTATCGCCTTCAACCTTTAATCTAGTCCTTGATTCACTTTTGATGATATTCCTTCAACAAAATGAAGAGATAGAATGACAGAATTTTATACTTGTCTTGATCTCCAAATGTCTAAACTGAATACAGTATTATTTAGTATTTTAAAAGAATTCTCTTATATATTCATTAGATCATTAAGAGAATGATTTCAGAGTCTTGAAAATTACAAGCGTATCTTATTTTATCAAGTATTGATCATATCTGTATAATTAATTTTAATCAGATAAATCATTTGTATAATTAATTTTAGTCAAATGAGTCATTTGTCTTCACGTATGACCTAGACGTTTCTTGAAAAAGATTATAAAATGATAATTGAGGATAAGAGTTTGTCTGATAAAATGACTTATATATAAATAGTGGATAAAATAAAGAAAAAAGATTATAACTAGAAGGGACAAGAAACGGATTGTGATGATCATGGTCAAATAGTATTGATTTTCTTTTATTTAAATCAGCTTCTATTTGAGCAATTTGAGGTTTTAACTTTTTAATTTCTAACTCATTTTCATTTTGATTAAATTCATAGTCCTCTTTGAAAAATTTATTGAAGATTACACATTCTACATAATAGACAGGTATAATAAGAATACTTTAAAATGAAATATTGCTCTTTAAAAAAGAAAAATGACTATCTTTATGTTGTCTGATGATATTGGATAAGTTTTAAAAATGAAACAATTTTTTTTTTTACAAATTCAATAATTTGGGACATGACATTTGTAACACCCCAAAAATTTTAAATTTATGAGCATTTTTTGTATTTTAATTTTATTTAAATTTTAGGAATTTTTTTGAGATTTTTCGGATTTTAAAAATCGGGTTCGATTTTTCGAAAATATAAACTTTGATGATTTTTAAAAATTAATTTAAAGACCACGTGGCAAAACTAAAAATATTTTTGGAGTCTACGTATTTTTCTGAGTTTTCAGGAATTTTTTCGGAATTTTTGGACCTCGTTTTCGGTCCAGAGGCAGAGTAAAAATTCAAAATTTTATATTTCGAATCGAACCGGCCGAATCGAACCGGATCGGATCGGACCGATCGAATCGGATCGGCTCCCTTTCCATTTTTCTTCCCCGCGCGCGTCGTTCCCTCTCCCCTTCTCTCTCTTTTTCTCTCTCCTCCCTCCCCTGCCGCCGGCCAGCCACCTCCCCCTGCCACCCCAGCCGACCGGCGCCGCCACCCAGCCTCCCCAGCCAGCCGGCCGCCCGGAACGGCCGAAAAACGGGCGCGATTTCCCTCCCTCGCGCGCGCGTCGTTTCGGCTTCTCCGGCCAAATCCGGTCGATCCGGCCACCAATTGGACCGGGTCTTATGTCTAAAATTATCTACTCGGCGAGAGCTTTCCATAGACACCAAGAACGCCGAAATCCATCAAGCGGTTTGTCCAATTTTTGCTCGGGAAGTTTTTAGCCCATTTCGACTTTTGGGCTAGATTTCTCGAAAACCGTGAATCCCACGAGAAAACTGAGGCTACCAGCACGCTCCATTCGTCGAGAGCTTCGCAACGACATAAATTTCGAATTTTTCCGACGCTGTTTTTCGGTGGGTCCCACGGAACTTCGCAGTGTTTTTCTGAGCATTAAATGAGCTTAGAAAATTCTGAAAAATTTATGTACTAACCCTCGTGTTATGGGTTTCGTGTAGGTATCCTCAATTCGCGGAAATTCAACAGTTGACCAGGTCTGCAAATTTCGGGCCAGACAGACCCGTTACCGGAAAAGTCTCCGAATTTGACCGAGGTTTTGGCTACCCCCCATTGTCAGACGTCCCGAGTGCGATCCCGAAGTCGGAATTGGCAAAGGTAAACCCGAACCTTGCTTTTTCGTAATTTTCTAGTGCTTAAATAGGATTAAAAATCCATAAAATATTCGTGGTAGCTTAGAAAATTATGATTCTTTTTGCAATAGCTTAGTGATATTGCTGAGGACCGCGGGGCAAAGTTTTAGAATTTTTAGAGCTTATTTGGGTAGTTTTTGCAAAAATGGTCAATTATAGGGACTAAATTGAAATTTTACATGTGATGGATGATTGAATTGGTGGGCCCAGGAGGGGCTGTGTGATATGATTGAACTGTGGATATATGGATTGTGAATATAGAAGTGTGTTTTGAGTCATTTTGCAGGTTGGGTAGGTCCTAGGTATAGGGGAGACTCTGCCGGATTTTCGGCACGACTTAGGACGTATTGGTCTTTTTCTTTGTTTGTATTGAGTCAAATTTATTAAATGATTGTAATAAAATTGTCAGGTGAGCCGGGACAGCCTTCTTTCTCCGCCCAGCCGCCTCAGTGACCATCGTCAAGTCTGTGAGTAAAATATTAATTTTAATTGTAATTTCGATATTATTATATGTTCAGCATGCCCATGTATCACTTATATGCATATAATTATGTAGTTAAACTCTAGGCACGATTTATGTTGCATTGATAACTGTTAAAGTGCCATGAATGTTGTTGCGGTAATTTGGAGCAGTGTGCGTGCGTTGGCGTGCGTATGATGTGGTGTGGACTATGGATAGGACGGGGTAGTCACGGCTTGAGTAATTCGCTGGGACCCGATCCTTCGAGGGGTAGTCACTGCTTGAGTAATTCGCTGGGACCCTCGATTTGGTTATTAAGTGGAAGTCCGAGCTTGAGTAATTCGGCCGCACGGTTGGATTTAAGAGAGTCGTATAGGGATCACCCCATATGTTATGATTGATACTACAGGGTGTGTGAGTGCTCCAAATTACCTTTTTGATGCTATGATGTGAATTTATTGCTGATGTTGCATTTCATTCCACAGGTTGCATTAGTTTTAGATAGTTATAGAGATTATGGTTAAAATTGATATTTTACTCTCTGAGTCGAACGCTCACTCCTGTTCAAAAATTTTTACAGGCCACAAGAGGATATTTTTTTGAGGTTAACCTGCTTTCTCCCTCGCAGGTCAATTACTAATGTTTGTATAAACTGGTTAAATCTTAGAATTTTCACATGTGTTAGAAATGTTTATTTGATTTGGGTCTGTAAACTAAATTATTATTTTGGGACCTGTAAACTTAATATGCTATGCATGTTTGATGGATTGGATGAGGGAGCTGAGCTCCCATTTATTTTTATGTTGATGAGTATGTGGAGGGTGAGCTGAGCTCCCCAATTGAATATATATTGTGTTTACAGGTCGGGTGAGTCGAAAACTCCCCGTTGGAAAGTCCATTTTATGGCCAGACTCTGTCCGTTTGTTTTCTTGAATTTGGGCCCAAATGGGCCTTAGAATTGGGTTATTGAACAGTTAGGCTTACTACGGGCCTCGGGGGCTTTAGGCTGGCCCAGGTCCTAGTGCCGGTCCGGCCCATAGGTTGGGTCATGACAGATGTGGTATCAGAGCCTAGGCTCCAGATTCTTAGGGAATGTTGTCTAAAATGTTGGGAAGAGTCTACTAGGAGTCACATGCGGAAAAATAGGGTCCACATTCGTCTTGCATTGTCGTCTTTGCTTCTAGTTTCTGCTTCATATATTGTGTGTAAATATGAGTTTATAGAGCTATGCAATGTGCAGTTTTGAATTTTGTGGGCTAATGCTGCTGAATTTCAGGAAAAATGCGTAGAAGCAGGAGAGCTGCCACTGCACCAGAGCCAGATGTGCCTGACGAGGTGTCAGCACAGGATGAGGCGCCTGCCCCGAGGAGGCGGGGTAGGAGGCCTAGAGCTGCTCAAGTAGAAGAGCAGCTACCCCCAGTACAGGATCAGTCCTTTATGGCACAGGGTCCCATGGACCCCATAGCAGCTACTCTAGCTGGTCTGCAGAGAACCATCGACATGATAGCGCAGTATATGGTCCACCCTCCACAGCAGCAGAAGTCCACCGCACCAAGAGGGGAACCTTACAAACAGATCATAAATTTCAAGAAGTTGGTGCCTGGTACTTATGATGTGTCAGACGATGCATATCGGTTTTTGGATTCCTGACGGCAGAACAAAATTGATTGGTGATAGAAGGCGATAGAGTGTATGCAACATGTCATGGGGCCTATGCCTGACAATGGATGAATGACTACGTGTTACCGGATGGAGGGTTTGACATGGGCTCGGTTGTGGAACTTTTATCAATCGATTTGTGCGAAAGCTCAGAGATCGAAAACAGTGGGCCTTTGAGGCCCTAAGGCGAATGGCAGTGCAGAGATGAATATGCTCTGCATTTCAGAATTGAGCAGATATGCCCCTACAGCAGTAGCTACAGAAACTATGAAGGTGAAGAGGTTCCTAAAGGGGCTTGAAGGAGGTATGCAAACCTGGCCATGATGTCTGGTCAGTCTTTTGATGTGGTGGTTGATCGAGCTGCATAGATTAAGATTAGCTATCTTTGTGGATGACAATGGAAGAGCAAAGAAAAACAGAGCGAGGGTTCTTGGTGTGTTCCCAAATGGGTACTCCGGATAGTGGTGGCCAGAGTAATTACAGAGGAAAGGGTAGGAGCAAGAGAAGTGGTTTTAGACACAGACCACGAGGATTGCACTGTATGGATCCAGCAGCGGGTCACGATCGGTACAGCAGCCTGGTGCAGTTCAGATCCTCCTTGGCACCTTGTGCACAGTGTGGAAGAGGACATTCAGGACCTTGTTTGATGGGATCAGGAGTATGCTTCAGGTGTGGCCAACCGGGTCACTTTGCTAGAGAATGCCTCGTTTTCAGTGAGCCACAGATGGGGTCATAGGGTTATGTTGCAAATGTTCCTCGCCAGTTGTATCCGGGTGCTTCCAACATGGCAGCGATTCGATGGCCGAGGACAAGGGGGACGTGGATTTGGAGGCGGTCAGAGGTAGAAGCGATCGTGGTTACGCCACTCGAGTAGGGGTCAAGCTCGAGTTTTCACCCTGACCCACCAGGATGCTCAAGCTTCAAATGCAGTTGTGGCAGGTATTCTTCTGGTCTGTTCTTATGAGGCTCGTGTTTTGATAGATCCGGGTGCTACGCACTCATTTGTCTCCCCTGTGTTTGCCATGAGGTTGGGTAGAAACCCTACAACCTTAGAATGTCCTTTATCAGTAGCTACCCCACTTAGTGACAACATAGATGTAGACATGGTTTTTCTGGGTAGCCCAGTGGTAGTGGATGGAAAGATCCTCCCAGCAGACTTGGTTCCTCTACCAGTAATGGATTTTGATGTAATCCTGGGGATGGATTGGTTGTCAACTCACTATGCCACTTTAGACTGCAGGAACAAAAAGGTGTATTTCCACATACCTGGTGTGGAAGAATTTAGCTTTGATGGTGACAGGAGCGTGGCTCCATATAATTTGGTGTCAGCAATTAGTGCTAGAAAAATGTTGAGGCGTGGATGCCAAGGGTATTTGGCATTGGTGAGAGATACATCTGTAGAAGGTGTCAGCATGGAAAATGTTCCTGTTGTCAGAGAATTTATGGATGTCTTCCCAGAGGAGCTTCCAGGGTTGCCACCAGGAAGGGAAATAGAGTTTTGCATTGATGTTGTGCCGGGTACAAACCCCATATCGATGCCACCTTACAGGATGGCACCAGCAGAATTGAAAGAGCTGAAGGAGCAACTACAGGAGCTTTTGGACAAGGGTTTTATACGTCCGAGCACTTCACCTTGGGGCGCTCCTGTTTTATTTGTGAGAAAGAAGGATGGGTCATTGAGGTTGTGTATCGACTACAGACAGCTGAACAAGGTGACTGTGAAGAACAAGTATCCACTTCCTCGGATCGATGATTTGTTTGATCAGCTCCAAGGAGCTAGATTCTTTTCCAAGATAGACCTGCGATCAGGCTACCATCAGTTGAGAATCAGGAATGAGGACGTGTCCAAAACGGCTTTCAAGACAAGATATGGTCATTATGAGTTCTTGCTGATGTCTTTTGGACTCACTAATGCACCAGCAGCCTTCATGGACTTGATGAACAGGGTGTTCAAGCCATTTTTGGACCGTTTTGTCATCGTATTCATAGATGACATTCTGGTATACTCTCAGACCGAGGAAGAACACGTGTGGCACTTGAGGATGGTGTTGCAGACGTTGAGGGAGCACCAGCTATATGCCAAATTTTCAAAATGTGAATTTTGGCTAGAAAGCATCTCATTCTTGGGACACGTGGTTTCTAGTGACGGCATTCAAGTGGATCCCAAGAAAATTGAAGTCAGAATCGATTGGCTTAGGCCTACAATACCACCGAGGTGCGAAGTTTTCTGGTTTAGCAAGCTACTACAAAGCGTTTTGTACAAGATTTCTCCAGGATAGCGGCTCCCCTAACTAAGTTGACCAGGAAGAATGTTCCATTCATTTGGACAGATGACTGTGAGGTGAGTTTCCAGAAGCTTAAGGAGTGTCTAACCACTGCCCCTGTGTTGACACTACCTGTGAGTGGTGAAGGATACACCGTGTATTGTGACGCCTCCAGAGTTGGCCTAGGGTGTGTCTTGATGCAGAATGGAAAGGTAGTGGCTTATGCTTCAAGGCAGCTGAAGAGGCATGAGCAGAACTACCCCACCCATGATTTGGAAATGGCGGCTGTAATCTTTGCACTTAAAATCTGGAGACACTACCTGTATGGTGAAGTGTGCGAGATATACACCGACCACAAGAGTTTGAAGTACATCTTCCAACAGAGGGATTTAAACTTAAGACAGAGGAGATGGATGGAGCTTCTGAAAGACTATGATTGCACCATCCAGTACCACCCTGGGAAGGCCAATGTTGTAGCAGATGCTTTGAGCAGAAAATCTTCTGGTAGTTTGGCGCACATTTCAGTAGAGAAGAGACCGTTGATTCGGGAGGTACATGAGTTGATGGATCAAGGTTTAATCCTAGATCTGTCAGGTGAGGGGGTATTGTTGGCTCATTTTTCAGTGAGGCCAGACTTGAGGGACAGAGTTAGAGTTTCCCAGCACAGAGACCAACAATTGATGAAGATCATAGAAAGAGTACAGCAAGGTGAAGGTGGTGAGTTTGGATTTGCCAATGATGGCGCCCTAGTGCAAGGTACTAGGATATGTGTGCCCGATGTGGATAACCTCAGGAATGAAATCATGCAAGAGGCACACTACACACTGTACAGTGTCTACCCAGGTTCCACCAAGATGTACCATGATGTGAAAGACAGCTACTGGTGGAATGGTATGAAGAGAGACATAGCAGACTTTGTGTCCAAGTGCTTGACTTGTAACACCCCCGTTTGCATAGCCTGGTATATTTCACTGTTCCGGTGACCGGTGTCAGTCCGGACAATTATTGGGATTAGAGCCACACCTAAGACAATTTGAGAAGCCATAAACACAAATAATTAGTAATGTTTAATTAGTTAACTATAAATAAGAAAAACAGAACATAAGAGGTTAAACGAGCCGAGAGTCACAGCGATGAGTGACCTCCTCGGGAACGACTGCGAAGTCGTTTTAAACTAAAATTTCGAACCGTAAAAAGTGACGCTGAGGTCCTTAGGACCCTTATAAACACAGTGGAAAAGAGAAAACCACGAAAAAGAACTGTTAAGCCAGTTAAAAAATTAGGTCAGGGAGCTGGAAGAAATATTGGATTATTTGCAAACCGGGATGAACCGGCGAGGGGCAATTTGGTCAATTGACCCGAGTCGAGACTCTGACCTAATCACAAATAAATTCGGAGAAAAAAAAATTTTGAAATCGACAATTAAATTAAAGAACTAATAGAAAAATAAATAGAAAAAAAAAGAGAAAAAGGATGGAAAAGTCAAAGTTGATGACATCACTAATGATGTCATAAACAAATTTGTTAAATATTTATTAAATTGATATTTATGGTCTTCCAAAGCAAAATAAACAAAAGGAAACAAAAGAAAAAAAAAATTAGAAAAGCCTCATTTCTTCTTCCTTGTGCCGTCCCCATCCCCTCTCATTTTCCTCCATGGAAAGCCACCATTAAAGCTTGCATACAAGCTTTAATTTTCCCACTCAATTCTCATAACTCCCCTAAAAATACTACTAAAGCTTGTTATTACTACTTAAGAAGGAGATTTCAAGAAGAAAGAAGAGCAAAGGTTAGGGTTTTGAAGCTTTAAGTGAGGTTAGCATATCAAACTCTTTATTTTTCCATTTAAATGCATGTTTAGGTAATTAAGTGAGCTTGGAACTTGATTTAAATGAAACCAACATGGGAGAGGGACCAAACTGAAATTTGGGCAGCTTGATAGGAGTATGAATTACATGAAATTGATGCATTAGAAGGAGTTTAAAAGCTTTGATTAGTTGAATGGTTAAGGTTAAGTGCACTAGTTATGGTTAAATGCAAGAGTTAGTGAGTTTAGGGTTTCAATGCAAGGGTTTATGAACCAAAAATTGGAGAAATGCATAAATGGCATATTTGACCTATTGTGAAATGAAATAATGATCAATTAGGACCAAATAAATTGTATGGGAATGGTGGAAAATTTAGCTAAATTCGTAGGTCAATGGTCATGTCACTGGCAGCATGACCAAAACCAATATGAAGTAACAAAACTAAAATTTTACAATTCCATTTTATATGCCACCAATTGGAGATGAAAATAGACATAAAAGAGCACAATTTTCATTGAGGAACCATGACCAAAAACTGACCAAAACTTGGTGAAACAATTGACCAAAGTGAATTGATTGCAGGATGCCCTGCACCAAAACTGACCAAATGAATAGTAACTGTTCATTTGGTCATAACTCGAGCTAGGTAGGTCAAATTGACCTGAAATTTTACCAGCAATTAGATATGATATAGACCTAAAACTTTCATGAAGAACACCAACCCAAATTAGGCCATTAACTCATTCAAATCATTGAGCAAAGTTAAATTTACTGTACTGAGATTCTGCAGAATTTTCATTGAGCAGCAATGTTTGGATGGCTATAACTCTCTCTAGAAAACTCGGATTTAGGCGATTCTTGAACCGATGGAAACTTAAGACATAGTACAACATTTCATATGAAGAAAGTGAGACCAAATTATGAACTTAACTTGATCAAATTATTAACCAAAGTTGGACCAAAAATCTGCCAGCACCAAAATCTCAGTATGAACAGTACACGTGAATAGTAAACTTATTTTGGCCATAACTTGAGCTACAAAACTCCGATTGAGGTGATCCAAAAATGAGAATACACTTAAGACAATAAGGAACATTTTCTATGAAGGAAGTTTTGTCAAATTCCAACAGTAGATCGACCAATGGAATAGTGCAACTTCGGAGCACAAAACCGAAAATTGGCAATTTTGCCAAAATGACCTATGCTTTGAAAAAGTGACCAAAACCAACAAGTTTAATGAACAAAATGTGGTATGTGGGTGAAGTTGGAGTTTCCATACCTATTAATCCTTAGAAAGTCAATTATTTGACTTAAATAGTGCAGTGAATAGTAACCCAAAACACAAAATTTCGAGAACATCGAATTTAACACGTTAGAAATAGGTAAATGCGAAGTTAAAATTTATTTTGGGATTTATGTTAAGTTCTAGTACTGAAACATTGTAAAATTTTGTGTTTCAGTTGAAAAGAATATCGGGAAGGAACCCGAGGAAACGAGTCGAGGTTAAGGGACGACTCGCTTGAGGTTTGTGCACAATAAACCCTATTTAAGCATTTTATCCTTGAAAAATTGATTTATTACGCATTATGAATTTATGAACTTTTGTGTTGCCACTTTGTGATCAAATTGTAACTTTGGAAATGGATTTGATTTTTGTATGCAATATTTGAATGAAATGTTTGAAACGAATTTTTGATTCACACTTAGCATGACAGTTACTTATTATTCATCCTCCATTTATGGGGTTGAGATCGTTTATTTTCCTCCCTCTCTGGCTTGCCAGTTGAGGTTGTAGATCGGATGAGTACTCATTAGCTAGCTAGCCACCTCCCTCATTGGTTTCGATTAATGGGGTTGAGATTGCTTTGTCGTGGTGTACAACACGACATTGATCGGAAATTTTGTGTCATGGCTTAAGTTGTGTACGACTTTGGCAACACTGTGTTTATGCAATTGTTTGACTAAACTGTTGTTTAATATATTATTTGACAAAATGAGTTGTTATGAGCTTTGATATTTGCGAAATGTGATTGTGAAGTATTCAAATTATGTTTCATCAATAAATGATTTATGTATCGCATTTTAAATCTTTATTGTGCACCACTGAGTATGTTTATACTCAGCGATAGTTTAATTTATCATGCAGATAAAAGCAAGGAGAAAGCGCAGAGTGAGTCATGGATTGTCAAGATCTTTTTGATCCCTTTTGTACGGGTATTGTTTTATACCCTTATGGTTATTTTGATGTAAATACTGTAATGTCATAAGTATCAATGTAAATTGAGCAGTTGTAAATAAACTATAATAATATTATTTTAGATTTTCTTCTGTAAATTTGATATTTGTACATATGGATTTTCTGTCTTATGTTTTGTGAATGGAATTATTGAACATACTGAGTTGACAAATTTGACTTGGATTGTGAAACTATTTTTAAATGGATTGACTTGAGTTGAATTGTGAATTATTGGAGGTTGGGAGTTGTAAAATAGTTTTGGAAGTGCTTTTTACAAGTATTTGAAGAACTGGTTTCTCAAAATACAGAGGAAACTCTGTCAAAATTTTTATAAAATTTGCGACAAAATTTGAATGGACAAAAATTTTTACTAGTATTTAAACTTGGAATAAATGGTTTTTAATTCTTACCAAAATGC
Source organism: Hevea brasiliensis (assembly GCF_030052815.1). Classification (NCBI taxonomy): domain Eukaryota; kingdom Viridiplantae; phylum Streptophyta; class Magnoliopsida; order Malpighiales; family Euphorbiaceae; genus Hevea; species Hevea brasiliensis. The sequence continues at coordinate 911,324 of NC_079503.1, read as the reverse complement.
TCACCACTTCCAAAATGTAAGAAAATTGTTTTAAAATCCCTTGTAGGGTACTTAATGAGTTATCGGTAGGTGAAGTTCGGTAGTTCATTAAGTATTCTACAGGAGCATGCTATGCCTTACGGAGGGGTAAGGTGTGACATGTTTTAGTGGTATCAGAGCATGGTTTTGCAATAAATTTTAGCTATGTGTATGAACATTTTATTGATAAGTACAACTGCTCAAGTGTCTTTAATTGATACATATGACATATTTACATCATGAATATGCACTAACGGAGGTCAACCTCCTTGTGTTTGATCTCAGGAAGTAGAAAATTGTGGAAAACGGAATGAAAGGAGGAGATCATTTCGAAGAATAATCTATTGAGGCTGAGGTTCAAGGGGAAGCCCCAGCACTCCAGAATGTGAGTGGGTCACCACTCAGCCTCTGCACAAAGACCTAGCTTTCTGCTCAATTTATGCACAGATGGTCGCCTTTTTCAAAGAAATGGCGGGTAATGTGCCACCCCAAGCTCAAATGCAGATTTACAAAGACAACCACAATTTCACTCGGCAATATGAAAAACTGATGAAATTTGGGGCCACCGAGTTTAAAGGCACTGTGGATCCACTGGAAGCAGAACAGTGGTTGGAAAGAATGGAACGGGTTTTTAGAAAGCTGCAGTGTACAGAAGAAATGAAGTTTGAGTATTCTGTCTCCTTATTATGAGGGGATGCCTATGAATGGTGGAAGACCATCCCCCACAGCCTGGTGGAGCCACCTGTGTTAACCTGGTCAGACTTCTTGAGGGAATTCCGACAGAAATGGGTTCCCGATGCATATGTGGACATGAAGTTGCAAGAATTCTTGAGTTTGAAACAAGGGAATCGAACTGTAGCAGAATATGAGAGAGATTTTTCAAGACTAAGCCACTATGCTAGAAGCTTAGTCTCCACCCCCAGAGACAGATGCAAGAGGTTTGAGTCCGGGCTAAGGCAGAGTCTGAGAATGCAAGTTGTGGGATTCAGACATCAGAATTTTGCCGAATTGATCTCACAGGCCCTAGAACTAGAAAGGATAGAATCAGAAGGGGCAGTGAAGAAGGGTCCACAAGAGAAAATCAAAAGACTCTCGAACAAGCATCCGAAGTGGTTCTGGGAAGAGGAAACAGCTTTGGGGATCTAGCTCCCGAGAGGCCGAGGCGATTTTACGGCCAAAGACCACCTCGATGCAGTTAGCAGACCCAACCAAAGACTCGAGGAGCTCTATCAAGACGGCGGTCTGAAACCTGTGATAGAACTCATGGTGGGGTTTGTTACAGAGCTACTGGTGCGTGTTTTAATTGTGGAGGGAGCGGACATTTCGCTAAGGATTGCACTAGTCCGCGCCGGTCTGGGTCTTTCACTACATCTAAAGGATCAGCTCAAGTCTCTGCACCCAGAGGGTCACAGTCAGCTGCTAGAGGCAAAGGCAGAGGTAGAGGTCCTGGTAACACCCCTGGAAGTCAGAGCACTATTAACCAGCCAGCATCCAGTGGCGCACCAGTTAGAGTATATACCATGCGTCAAAGGGAAGAGGCTGAAACATCAGATGTTGTAGCTGGTAATTTCTCCATCCTTGACAAAGATGTGCATGTGTTATTTGATCCTGGCTCCACACATTCGTATGTTAGTGCTAGTGTGATGTGTTTTAATACTATTCCGTGTGTACCAATGGACTATGATGTGTTAGTAACTAGTCCATTAGGCCAAGAGGTCAGGGTAAATAGGCTATATAGAGACTGTCCTTTGGTGATCCAAGGACACACTTTTTTGTCTGATTTAATTGAAATGCCCTTCAGAGATTATGACATTATCTTGGGCATGGATTGGTTAGCTGAGCATCATGCTATGATTGATCAGAGATCAAGACAGTCACTTTTGGTCTTCCTCAGTATGGTGATGTAGTAATACAGGGGGAGAGGCAGTTATTGCCTTCAAACATCATTTCAGCTGCACTGGCTAGAAAAATGATTAGAAATGGGTGTGAGGCGTACTTGGCACATGTGATAGACACCCAAGTGGGGAGTCTAGCACTGAAGGACATTCCTACTGTATGTGACTTTCCGGATGTGTTTCCTGATGAATTGCCAGGATTAGCTCCAGAGAGAAGTGCGATTTGAAATTGATGTTATGCCGGGTGTGGACCCAATCTCCATAACGCTATACAGAATGGCACCAGCAGAACTAAAAGAATTGAAAGTGCAGTTGCAAGAGTTGCTTGATAAGGGCTTCATTCGCCCTAGTGTGTCACCTTGGGGAGGGCCAGTATTATTTGTAAAGAAGAAGGATGGCACTCTCTGGCTATGCATTGACTATCGGCAGTTGAATAAGGTGACAATAAAGAACAGATACCCATTACCCCGTATTGATGACTTGTTTGATCAGTTGAGGGGTGCAGCTGTATTCTCCAAAATTGACCTGAGATCAGGTTATTATCAGCTGAAAGTACAAGAGCAGAGTATTGCTAAAATCGCTTCGTAACCCGCTATGGCCATTATGAGTTCTTGGTCATGCCATTCGGGTTAACTAATGCTCCGGCTGCTTTTATGGATCTGATGAACACTATCTTCAGACCATACCTCGACTAGTTTGTTGTGGTATTCATTGATGATATATTGGTCTATTCGAGGAATGCAGAAGAGTATGATAGACATCTGCGGATTGTACTACAGACTTTGAGGGAGAAACAACTATATGCCAAATTGTCGAAATGTGAATTTTGGCTGAATAAGATATCCTTTTTGGGGCATGTAGTATCAGAAGAGGGCATTAAGGTAGATCCTAGCAAGATTGAAGCTGTCCTTAATTGGAAGCCACCCAGAAATGTCACAGAGATTCGCAGTCGGGTTAAGTTTGGATACTATCGTCGATTTGTGAAGGGATTCTCCATGTTGGCATCTCCATTGACCAAGCTGCTTAGAAAGGATGTGAAATTTCAGTGGACGGACAAATGCCAGCAAAGTTTTGATGAATTGAAAAGATGTTTGACAGAGGCTCCTGTCCTGACTTTACCTACATCGAGTAAAGAATATACAGTTTATAGCGATGCTTCTCACAATGGGTTAGGTTGTGTGTTGATGCAAGATCGAAATGTTATTTCCTATGCATCACGCCAGCTAAAACCGCATGAGAGGAATTATCCGACGCATGATTTGGAGCTTGCAGCCATTGTGTTTGCTCTTAAGATCTGGAGACATTATTTGTATGGGGAGAAGTGTTACATTTACACAGATCATAAGAGTTTGAAGTATTTGGGCACCCAGAAAGAGTTGAATTTGAGACAGAGGAGATGGTTAGAATTGATAAAAGACTATGATTGTCTGATAGACTATCAGCCAGGGAAAGCTAATGTTGTGGCTGATGCCTTAAGTCGCAAGACTATGGCAAGTCTACGGGTTACTCCTTTGTCTTTGGTACATGAGTTAAGATCATTGCATGCCAGCTTAGAGGTTAATGATGATGGGCAAGCAGCAGTTGCATGGCATGTACAGCCAGTGTTGATTGATCAGATTAGAATGGCTACTCAGAATGATCAGAAGTATCAGAAGCTGTTGGGAGAAGTCCCAGGCAAGAAACGAGTTCTCGATTAGAGATGATGGTTTCTCGCTACACCGAGCAGAATATGTGTTCCTATTGATGTTGAATTGAGGAAGATCATTTTGAAGGAAGCACATGAGTCTCCTTTTGCCATGCACCCTGATGGCACAAAAATGTATAAAGGGTTAAAGGAGCATTACTGGTGGATGGGTATAAAGAGAGATGTGGCAGAGTTTATTTCTAAATACCTAACTTGTCAGCAAGTAAAGGTAGAGCATCAAGTACCCGCTGGGTTGTTACATCCACTACCAGTACCATAGTGGAAATGGGAGAGAATAACAATGGATTTTGTGATGGGACTTCCGAGGACACAGAAGAGTCATGATGCAGTTTGGGTCATTGTTGACAGACTAACCAAGTCTGCTCATTTTCTGCCAGTCCGAATGGACTACAGTTTGGACAGATTGGCTAGGTTGTACATCGATGAGATTGTGAGATTGCATGGAGTGCGATTCATCGACGTATGCAGATCCTAGGTTCACTTCTAGATTCTGGAGTAGTCTTCAGAGAGCCCTAGGAACTAGATTGAACTTCGATCGCATTCCATCCACGCATGCATGGCCACCGAGAGGGTAATTCAGATTTTGGAGGATATGCTACGGGCTTGTGTGATTGAGTTTGAGGGCAGTTGGGATACACACTTGCCTTTGATTGAGTTTGCTTACAACAACAGCTATCAATTAAGCATTGGGATACCTCCATATGAAGCTTTGTATGGCAGAAAATGTTGAACCCCGTTGTGTTGAGATGACGTGGGTGAAAGAAAGATGATCGGACCCGAAATTGTTCAACAGACTGAAGAGAAAATCAGGGTGATCAGAGATCGACTTAAAGCTGCATCAGACCGTCAAAAGTCCTATGTTGATTTGAAAAGAAGGGATATTGAGTATGCAGTGGGTGAGAAAGTTTTCCTCAAGGTTTCTCCTTGGAAGAGAATTATGAGATTCGGTAGAAAGGGGAAACTGAGTCCTCGTTTCATTGGGCCATATGAGGTTCTGGAGAGAGTGGGTCCTTTGGCTTATCGTTTGGCACTACCTCCAGAGTTGGAGAAGATACATAATGTCTTCCATGTGTCTATGTTGAGGAGGTATCGATCAGACCCATCTCATGTACTACCAAAGAGGAAATTGAAGTGACTCGGACCTCACATATGAAGAAGAACCCATAGAGATTCGCATATGAGGTGAAGCGACTCTGGAACAAGCAGATACCGTTGGTAAAAGTGCTGTGGAACCATCATTCGGGCCAAGAGGCTACTTGGGAACGAGAGGAGGACATGAGGAGACAACACCCACAGCTGTTCAGAGATTGATACCAGGTAAAAATTTCGAGACGAAATTTATTTAAGGGGGGGAGAATTGTAACACCCCCGTTTGCATAGCCTGGTATATTTCACTGTTCCGGTGATCGGTGTCAGTCCGGACAATTATTGGGATTAGAGCCACACCTAAGACAATTTGAGAAGCCATAAACACAAATAATTAGTAATGTTTAATTAGTTAACTATAAATAAGAAAAACAGAACATAAGAGGTTAAACGAGCCGAGAGTCACAGCGATGAGTGACCTCCTCGGGAACGACTACGAAGTCGTTTTAAACTCAAATTTCGAACCGTAAAAAGTGACGCTGCGGTCCTTAGGACCCTTATAAACACAGTGGAAAAGAGAAAACCACGAAAAAGAACTGTTAAGCCAGTTAAAAAATTAGGTCAGGGAGCTGGAAGAAATATTGGATTATTTGCAAACCGGGATGAACCGACGAGGGACAATTTGGTCAATTGACCCCGAGAGCTGACTCCTGACCTAACTGTCAAATAAAATCGAAGAAAAGAAAATTTCGAAATCGACAATTAAATTAAAGAACTAATAGAAAAATAAATAGAAAAAAAAAAGAGAAAAAGGATGGAAAAGTCAAAGTTGATGACATCACTAATGATGTCATAAACAAATTTGTTAAATATTTATTAAATTGATATTTATGGTCTTCCAAAGCAAAATAAACAAAAGGAAACAAAAGAAAAAAAAATTAGAAAAGCCTCATTTCTTCTTCCTTGTGCCGTCCCCATCCCCTCTCATTTTCCTCCATGGAAAGCCACCATTAAAGCTTGCATACAAGCTTTAATTTTCCCACTCAATTCTGATAACTCCCCTAAAAATACTACTAAAGCTTGTTATTACTACTTAAGAAGGAGATTTCAAGAAGAAAGAAGAGCAAAGGTTAGGGTTTTGAAGCTTTAAGTGAGGTTAGCATATCAAACTCTTTATTTTTCCATTTAAATGCATGTTTAGGTAATTAAGTGAGCTTAGAACTTGATTTAAATGAAACCAACATGGGAGAGGGACCAAACTGAAATTTGGGCAGCTTGATAGGAGTATGAATTACATGAAATTGATGCATTAGAAGGAGTTTAAAAGCTTTGATTAGTTGAATGGTTAAGGTTAAGTGCACTAGTTATGGTTAAATGCAAGAGTTAGTGAGTTTAGGGTTTCAATGCAAGGGTTTATGAACCAAAAATTGGAGAAATGCATAAATGGCATATTTGACCTATTGTGAAATGAAATAATGATCAATTAGGACCAAATAAATTGTATGGGAATGGTGGAAAATTTAGCTAAATTCGTAGGTCAATGGTCATGCTACTGGCAGCATGACCAAACCCACTTTGAAGGACCAAAACTCAAATTTTACAAGTCCAATTGATATGCCACCAATTGGAGATGAAAATAGACATAAAAGAGCACAATTTTCATTAAGGAACCATGACCAAAAACTGACCAAAACTTGGTGAAACAATTGACCAAAGTGAATTGATTGCAGGCTGCCCTGCACCAAAATTGACCAAATGAATAGTAACTGTTCATTTGGTCATAACTCAAGCTAGGTAGGTCAAATTGACCTGAAATTTTACCAGAAATTAGATATGATATAGACCTAAAACTTTCATGAAGAACACCAACCCAAATTAGGCCATTAACTCATTCAAATCATTGAGCAAAGTTAAATTTACTGTACTGAGATTCTGCAGAATTTTCATTGAGCAGCAATGTTTGGATGGCTATAACTCTCTCTAGAAAACTCGGATTTAGGCGATTCTTGAACCGATGGAAACTTAAGACATGGTACAACATTTCATATGAAGAAAGTGAGACCAAATTATAAACTTAACTTGATCAAATTATTAACCAAAGTTGGACCAAAAATCACAAAGACCAAAATCTCAAGATAAACAAAGACACGTGAACAGTAAACTTATTTTGGCCATAACTTGAGCTACAAAACTCCGATTGAGGTGATCCAAAAATGAGAATACACTTAAGACAATAAGAAACATTTTCTATGAAGGAAGTTTTGTCAAATTCCAACAGTAGATCGACCAATGGAATAGTGCAACTTCGGAGCACAAAACCGAAAATTGGTAATTTTGCCAAAATGACCTATGCTTTGAAAAAATGACCAAAACCAACAAGTTTAATGAACAAAATGTGGTATGTGGGTGAAGTTGGAGTTCCCATACCTATTAATCCTTAGAAAGTCAATTATTTGACTTAAATAGTATAGTGAATAGTAACTCAAAACACAAAATTTCTAGAACGTCGAATTTAACACGTTAGAAATAGGTAAATGCGAAGTTAAAATTTATTTTGGGATTTATTTTAAGTTCTAGTACTGAAACATTGTAAAATTTTGTGTTTCAGTTGAAAAGAATATCGGGAAGGAACCCGAGGAAACGAGCCGAGGTTAAGGGACGACTCGCTTGAGGTTTGTGCACAATAAACCCTATTTAAGCATTTTATCCTTGAAAAATTGATTTATTACGCATTATGAATTTATGAACTTTTGTGTTGCCACTTTGTGATCAAATTGTAACTTTGGAAATGGATTTGATTTTTGTATGCAATATTTGAATGAAATGTTTGAAACGAATTTTTGATTCACACTTAGCATGACAGTTACTTATTATTCCTCCTCGATTTATGAGGTTGAGATCGTTTATTTTCCTCCCTCTCTGGCTTGCCAGTTGAGGTTGTAGATCGGATGAGTACTCATTAGCTAGCTAGCCACCTCCCTCATTGGTTTCGATTAATGGGATTGAGATTGCTTTGTCGTGGTGTACAACACGGCATTGATCGGAAATTTTGTGTCATGGATTAAGTTGTGTAAGACTTTGGCAACACTGTGTTTATGCAATTGTTTGACTAAACTGTTGTTTAATATATTATTTGACAAAATGAGTTGTTATGAGCTTTGATATTTGCGAAATGTGATTGTGAAGTATTCAAATTATGTTTCATCAATAAATGATTTATGTATCGCATTTTAAATCTTTATTGTGCACCACTGAGTGTGTTTATACTCAGCGATAGTTTAATTTACTGTCGCAGATAAAAGCAAGGAGAAAGCAGCAGAGTGAGCTGCGGGATTGACAATATCTTTTTGATCCCTTTTTGTACGGGTATTGTTTTATACCCTTATGGTTATTTTGATGTAAATACTGTAATGTCATAAGTATCAATGTAAATTGAGCAGTTGTAAATAAGCTATAATAATATTATTTTAGATTTTCTTCTGTAAATTTGATATTTGTACATATGGATTTTCTGCCTTATGTTTTGTGAATGGAATTATTAAACATACTGAGTTGACAAATTTGACTTGGATTGTGAAACTATTTTTAAATGGATTGACTTGAGTTGAATTGTGAATTATTGGAGGTTGGGAGTTGTAAAATAGTTTTGGAAGTGCTTTTTACAGGTATTTGAAGAACTGGTTTCTCAAAATACAGATGGAACTCTGTCAAAATTTTTATAAAATTTGCGACAAAATTTGAATGGACAAAAATTTTTACTAGTATTTAAACTTGGAATAAATGGTTTTTAATTCTTACCAAAATGCTCACCACTTCCAAAATGTAAGAAAATTGTTTTAAAATCCCTTGTAGGGTACTTAATGAGTTATCGGTAGGTGAAGTTCTGTAGTTCATTAAGTATTCTACGGGAGCATGCTATGCCTTACGGAGGGGTAAGGTGTGACATGACTTGTCAGAAGGTGAAGTTTGAACACCAGAGACCGTCAGGGAAGCTGCAAGAGCTCCCTATCCCAGAATGGAAGTGGGAAATGATCACTATGGATTTTGTGACTGGGTTGCCTCGTACGACGCGAGGATATGATTCGATATGGGTAATTGTAGACCGCTTGACCAAATCAGCTCACTTCTTACTGTAGAAGACTACATACTCGTGTACAAGATGCGGCTCTACATTCGAGAAATAGTCGATTGCATGGAGTTCCGCTTCCATAATATCTCGACAGGGCCCCGATTCACTTCGGTTTTGGAGAAAGTTGCAGGAGGCACTTGGCACACGCTTGAACTTGATGCGGCTTTCCACCCTCAGACAGATGGACAGTCCGAAAGGACAATCCAAACACTGGAAGACATGCTTCGCATGAGTGTCTTGGATTTTGGAGGTCAATGGGATGAGCAGCTAGCTTTGGTGGAGTTTGCTTACAACAACAGTTATCACTCCAGCATAGGGATGGCACCCTATGAGGCATTATATGGAAGAAAATGTAGGTCTCCTCTGTGTTGGACAGAAATGGGGGAAGCGAAGGTGCATGATGTAGACATAGTGCAGTACACTTCAGAGGTAGTTCCTTTAATCATGGAACGACTGAAAACAGCTTTCAGTAGGCAGAAGAGTTATGCAGACCCCAGACGGAGGGATGTGGAGTTTGCAGTGGGCGACTATGTATTCCTGAAGGTTTCTCCAATGAAGAGAGTCATGAGATTTGGAAAGAATGGCAAGTTGGCACCTCGGTATATTGGACCTTTTGAGGTTACTGATAGAGTTGGAGCAGTTGCCTACCGGTTGGAGCTACCACCCAACCTTTCTCACGTTCATCCCGTGTTTCACATCTCCATGCTCAGGAAATACATTCCAGATCCTTCTCATGTACTACAGCCAGATGTGATAGAGCTAAAAGAGAATTTGACATTTGAGGAGCAGCCTGTAGCCATAGTGGACTACCAAGTGAGACAGCTGAGATCCAAACAGATCCCTATGGTTAAGGTTTTGTGGAGGAGTCAGTCAGTGGAAGAGTGCACCTGGGAGTCAGAACGGGACATGCGTAGCAAGTACCCTTATCTATTCAATGTATAATCATGTGCTTTATTCTGCCTTGTGTAAAATTCGAGGACGATTTTTCTGTAAGAGGGGAAGAATGTAACACCCCAAAAATTTTAAATTTATGAGCATTTTTGGTATTTTAATTTTATTTAAATTTTAGGAATTTTTTTGAGATTTTTCGGATTTTAAAAATCGGGTTCGATTTTTCGAAAATATAAACTTTGATGATTTTTAAAAATTAATTTAAAGACCACGTGGCAAAACTAAAAATATATTTGGAGTCTACGTATTTTTCTGAGTTTTCAGGAATTTTTTCGGAATTTTTGGACCTCGTTTTCGGTCCCGAGGTAGAGTAAAAATTCAAAATTTTGTATTTCGAATCGAACCGATCGAATCGAACCGGACCGGCTCCCTTTCCTTTTTTCTTCCCCGCGCGCGTCGTTCCCTCTCCCCTTCTCTCTCTTTTTCTCTCTCCTCCCTCCTGCCGGCCACCACCTCCCTGCCACCCAAGTGGCGCCTCCATCCAGCCTCCCGGCTGGCCGCCCGAACGACGGAACGCGCGCGATCTCCCTCCCTCGCGCGCGCATCGTTTCGGCCAAATCCGGTCGATCCGGCCACCAATTGGACCGGGTCTTGTGTCTAAAATCATCTACTCGGCGAGAGCTTTCCATAGACACCAAGAACGCCGAAATCCATCGAGCTGTTTGTCCAATTTTTGCTCGGGAAGTTTTTAGCCCATTTCGACTTTTGGGCTAGATTTCTCGAAAACCGTGAATCCCAAGAGAAAACCGAGGCTACCAGCACGCTCCATTCGTCGAGAGCTTCGCAACGACATAAATTTCGAATTTTTCCGACACCGTTTTTCGGTGGGTCCCACGGAACTTCGCATTGTTTTTCCGAGCATTAAATGAGCTTAGAAAATTCTGAAAAATTTATGTACTAACCCCCGTGTTATGGGCTTCGTGTAGGTATCCTCAATTTGCAGAAATTCGACGATTGGTGGGTGCGCAAATTTTGGGCGAATGGACCGTTCTGGAAAAGTCTCCGAATTGGACCGAGGTTTTGGCTACCCCCCATTGTCAGACGTCCCGAGTGCGTTCCCGAAGTCGGAATTGGCAAAGGTAAACCCGAACCTTGCTTTTTCGTAATTTTCTAGTGCTTAAATAGGATTAAAAATCCATAAAATATTCGTGGTAGCTTAGAAAATTATGATTCTTTTTGCAATAGCTTAGTGATATTGCTGAGGACTTCGGGGCAAAGTTTTAGAATTTTTAGAGCTTATTTGGGTAGTTTTTGCAAAAATGGTCAATTATAGGGACTAAATTGAAATTTTACATGTTGTGATGGATGATTGAATTGGTGGGCCCAGGAGGGGCTGTGTGATATGATTGAACTGTGGATATATGGATTGTGAATATAGAAGTGTGTTTTGAGCCATTTTGCAGGTTGGGTAGGTCCTAGGTATAGGGGAGACTCTGCCGGATTTTCGGCACGACTTAGGACGTATTGGTCTTTTTCTTTGTTTGTATTGAGTCAAATTTATTAAATGATTGTAATAAAATTGTCGTGAGTCGATGACCTTCTTCCTCCTCCGGCCGCCTCAGTGACCATCGTCAAGTCTGTGAGTAAAATATTAATTTTAATTGTAATTTCGATATTATTATATGTTCAGCATACCCATGCATCACTTATATGCATATAATTATGTAGTTAAACTCTAGGCACGATTTATGTTGCATTGATAACTGTTAAAGTGCCATGAATGTTGTTGCGGTAATTTGGAGCAGTGTGCGTGCGTTGGCGTGCGTGTGATGTGGTGTGGACTATGGATAGAACGGGGTAGTCACGGCTTGAGTAATTCGCTGGGACCCGATCCTTCGAGGGGTAGTCACGGCTTGAGTAATTCGCTGGGACCCTCGATTTGGTTATTAAGTGGAAGTCCGAGCTTGAGTAATTCGCTGGCACCAGGTTGGATTTAAGAGAGCTGTATAGGGGATCAGCTCCCATATGTTATGATTGATACTACAGGGTGTGTGAGTGCTCCAAATTACCTTTTTGATGCTATGATGTGAATTTATTGATGATGTTGCATTTCATTCCATAGGTTACATTAGTTTTAGATAGTTATAGAGATTATGGTTAAAATTGATATTTTACTCTCTGAGTCGAACGCTCACTCCTGTTCAAAAATTTTTACAGGCCACAGGAGGATATTTTTTTGAGGTTAACCTGCTTTCTCCCTCGCAGGTCAATTACTAATGTTTGTATAAACTGGTTAAATCTTAGAATTTCCGCATGTGTTAGAAATGTTTATTTGATTTGGGTCTGTAAACTAAATTATTATTTTGGGACCTGTAAACTTAATATGCTATGCATGTTTGATGGATTGGATGAGGGAGCTAAGCTCCCATTTATTTTTATGTTGATGAGTATGTGGAGGGTGAGCTGAGCTCCCCAATTGAATATATATTGTGTTTACAGGTCGGGTGAGTCGAAAACTCCCCGTTGAAAAGTCAATTTTATAGCCGGACTCTGTCCGTTTGTTTTCTTGAATTTGGGCCCAAATGGGCCTTAGAGTTGGGTTAATGAACAGTTAGGCTTACTACGGGCCTCGGGGGCTTTAGGCTGGTCCAGGTCCTAGTGTCGGTCCGGCCCATAGGTTGGGTCGTGACAATATTGTTAATGTATATATGGGTGAAAATGTTTCTGTTGCTGAAATGACTGTGGTATTAGAGATTTAAAGGAGCTGAAGCAATCTGCCATAAAGATGAGAGGAATCTTAGTAATATTTATATTTTTTTAATCTAATGATAATTAATCTAAAATTAATTTTTTAATATTTTTTTAATTTTAGTTAAATATATGAAAAAATATTATAATTATTTTTCAATTTCATGTTCACTTTAATTTTAAATTTTAATTAATTATATTAAATTTAAAATATTAGTTTTTATATTTTATTTTAATTTTTAATTAATTATATAAAAGTATAAAATAGTATTTTTATTTTTCATTTTTTTAGTTTTTAATTAATTATATGAAATTTTTAGGTAATTATTTTATACTAATTTTTTTAATGAATTTTATATAATAAAGGACGAAAGCTTTGCAACTGCGGACTGCCAATGACCTTGATTATCTGGCGAGCCTTTATCGTTCTCAAAAATATTTGATCTCGAAGAAGGACTCACAGCGATGGCGAGTGAAGAAGAGAGAGCTCTAGAGAATCAGCTGGAGCTTCAGTTACAGGAGCAGAAAGATTCACTTGCTGCCTTGGATGATGCTCTCGCCTCTGACCCCTCCAATGCCGAGCTCCTCTCGGTATCCCTACCCTTCTCATTTCTCCTTTTAAAGATTATTGTTTTGCTGTCCTAATTGAGGGCTAGGATTCGTTCATTGATATTAATCTTTTATTGGGCCTGTGCAATACTATTCTGATTTAGGTAATTTTCCTTTGTTCTATTTTGTCTGATTATTGTGGCATGTATCTGTGGGAATTTGCTGATCCTTTAAAAAGATTAAAATTTGAGAATCAATCTTCCTAATCTTTGGTAAGTTTAGTTCGGCATCTTTTGTTGATACTTTCCTTGTACTTGATTAAGGAGTGGGCTGCTTGATATGTGATATTGTTGCAAGGCGCTAACCAAGCAAATTTTCTTAATTGTTCTACGATTCACTTATGAGTAAGCTAACAAATTGAAATCTGTAGTTGTCTCGTTTTATTTACTTGAGAGCTACCATCGTAATCATTTCATTGACTTCAGAGAATGCTACAGGCAGAGAGGAATGCGCCACACCACCGCACACACCCACCCCCACCACCCCCAAACATTTTCTTCTTCCTCCTTCTCGTCCCTTCCTGTTGACTTTGATTTCAAGGGGTGGGGTTTATATTTATTTTCTTGGCTACATATGTTTGTACTCTTTACTTATGATTTTGCGGTGGTTTCCCCAAGTTACATGTTGTTATCTTATCTCTTTCAGGTTCAAGAGGAGCTTGTTCAGACAATTAAAGATGCAGAGGATGGACTTCTGCACCTAAAGCGTGCACGTTTATTGCGGGAAGTTGATTCCGCACTCGATGATTCTAAGCAATCTGCTGATTATGTCAAGGTAGAGCCTCTTGATCCAAATGATGTTGAACCAGAGCCACTGGAGGAGCAAAGTTACTCTGTTGGATCAAAATGTAGATTCCGTTACAATGATGGACGATGGTATAATGGTAAAATTATTGGGTTGGAAGGTTCTAATACAGTGAAGATCTCTTTCCTTACCCCTACCTCAGAAAATATGATGGTGCGTCATTTCTATGATTTTCTGTTTATTTGTAGAAAAAGTTGCATCTTTATTTTTTTTAGGGAATAGTATACAATATAGTCCATTGCCTAACTAGGCTTTTGCCCCCAATTTTAGATCTTTTTGATCTACATTTTTTAAATTCATGTTCCCCCATATATATCTCTTGTGTGTGGGAGACCTTCGAGTGAATGTAATTCACCTTTTTTGAAAAGGCAAAAACAAATTGGGAAATTCTTCTCATACACTAACTTAATGTTAATGTACTCGAATTATAACGTGGTAGATTTAAATTAAAAAGTAAAAAGTAAAACTTTTGGTTTTCAATAGTTATTGTACTAATGATAGATCACCCAAGCGCAGATATGCAAGTTTTTTCTGCAACAACGATGTCGATTTGGTACTAACTGCCGCTTATCGCATGGTATGTTGCAATAACTTCCACTGTGTGGATCAGTAGATCCTATAATTTTCTGCAGATTTTATTTTCATATCTCAATTTTCACAGCCTTGTCTATGAAAGCAGCATTTATACAAGAATAATGGCCGACATTTTGTTTAACTTTTGTTCTTCAAATGGATCCATTTGGTTTTTTGTATTAAATCTTTTCATTGATGCTTGAGAAGCTTTTTGATTAAAATACTCTTTTCCCAACATAGGAGAAATTAGGTAACCTGGAACTTTATGTTCTTTCAGCAAATCAGTGAACTAGTTCAGAACATTTTTTAATCTATGCCTCTTGCTGTGCATTCACTTCTGTGTTAGAACAGCTTTTGCCTTTCTTCTCATTCTGGCTTTGGCATAGTCCCAACACATTTATGTAATGCTACCCATTTCACATGTATATCTTTTGCTCAAACAGTTTTTCTTTTTTTTCCTGGATCTCAGAGTTGACTTGGGTTTATATCTGCAGGGTTTAATGTGTCATTATCTTCTCTGAAGAAGCACATCCCAACAATGTGGGATCAGTCATTGGTGGGGTCCAGTATTTGGGCAGCTTCGGATAATAATGCTGGCATTTGGAGGAAAGCTGAACTTGAATCATGGGATGATGAACTCAGAGTAGGGAAGGTTGTTTTTCGTGATGATGGAAGCTTTGCAAAGCTTGGGAGTGATGCAATGACTTTGTCTGAGTATGCTTTAATGAGTGATGAAGAGGAAAGTGATTCAAGCTCAGAACAATCTGATTCTAGTGATTGTGAAGAGGAGGGCACACAAGGCTTAGGATTTCTCGAGAGCAGCACTCTACAAAGAGGCATACAAACAGAAACTGCCATATTTGCCAAGTGGGAAAATCACACCCGGGGCATAGCTTCGAAGATGATGGCAAACATGGGCTACCGTAATGGAATGGGTTTAGGTGCATCTGGGCAGGGAATGTTGGATCCCATTTCTGTGAAGGTCCTCCCAGCAAAGCAATCGCTTGATCATGCTATACAATCTCAGAAGGAAGAAGAGATCAAAGAGGATCAGGGGAGGAAGCGGAGCAGAGGTGGAAAGAGAAAACGCGAGAAGAAGTTTGCTGCTTTGGCTAGGGTCGCAGAAGAAGAAGAGGAAATGGGACCAGATGTTTTCAGTCTTATCAATAATCAACTGGCTATGCATAGTGAGGCTTTGAATGGAGGGTCTGCTAAGAAGCATCAAAATAAAGGCTCTGGAGAGAAGAAAGTGGACAGACGTGTTCTGGTTGCATACGATGATGAGGTGAAGGAGTTGAGAATGCGAGTGGAAAAGCTTGAAGAGATGGCAAGTAGAAACAAAAAGGAGAAGGTGGTTTATGAGGCTGCCATGAGGAAGTTGAATGAGACTCGCAAAGCTTTGGCAGAAGCTGAGGCTGCTCATGCTTCTGCGTCAAATGCAGTTGCGAGTAAAGAAAAAGAGAAGAAATGGCTCAAGTTTTGAGGTGATAATATCAATGTTGTTGTGTAATGCAAAGTTATCCAAGTGCATGGATAGACCAAAAATTATTGCATGATAGTTTAGAGACTAGTCATTGTTTTGCTGAGATCATTTATAGATGAACAAAGGGTTCGACAGTATTCTTTTCTCGTAGAAAGCATTCTAATGGATTTAAAAACATATAAATGATTAGCCTCGTTCAAATCTAATCGGTTGGTTTTTATGTGCTAAATATTTCATCAACATTTGAAAAAAAATTTGTAAGAATTTTAGTTTTCCAACTAAGATTTCTCAAAAATCTTAATGGAGTACACCATTGTGTTCTGAACTTACTAATAATTATATTATAATCATTAATTATAGTAAATTTTACATGAATTTCCTTATAATTAAATTTATTTATTTATACATACAACAGTGGTATAGAATAATTTTTCGGAATTAAGGGGGAGAAAAGCATTCCTTGCATGTTTGCACGAAAAGGAATCTTAATATCTGTATGCACAATTGACGTCACGCCCTAAACCTTCATATATTAGAACTTGTAAAGCCCCCTGCCTAATCATAGTCTCCTGTGTGTTCTTATGAAATTTGTTGTGTTCATTGCAATAGCAGTTGAGCATGCATAAACTCCTGCCAAGCACAAGCCTGCTGATACCAAGAGAAAGGTCTTCCACTGCCTTCCGGAAGCTAGAATAGCCAATGCACTCAATACAACAGCTATAGCCGAAAGTGTATTTTTCCAAGTCTCAAAAGCTTTGACAACACTACTGCATTCCCTGCAATGGATTACATGCCGGTAATACCTGTTGGCCAAATTGGGTGCATGCATTTGTCCAATCCCACCCTTGGCTGGTGAAGATGCTGAAACTCCGGCAACAAGCCCGGCTGGTGCATGTTCAATAACGGCAGGCAGTTCAGGTAGAGAGATTGTGTTGTGCCCAAAATGATAGGGCATCCCATGTCCAACTTTGTCCATCCATTTCCTGTATTCTGCTACCCATGTATCTGAGGACCTTAAATTGAGGTACAGATTCTTAGTGGGGATTTTTTCTTTCATTAGAACCTCATTTTGGGATGACAGGAATCCCATATCTTGTTCAAAGACCTTACTTGCATTCTGATGAAAGTACCATTCAGGAATCCATTTTGCAATGTGGGATCTTTTTGTTCCTCCAAACCTCACAATAAGCATAGATTTTCCTTGTCCAGTTGGTCTGCACAGGAAGAGGCCTGTGAAGTACTGCGTCACTCCATTCTCATCAATGATTTCTCTATTATTTTGAAGAACACACGGTGCTTCAAACCGTAGGAAGTTTAGCAATGAGTTATCTTTTTCCTTTCCCCACCATCCTGCAAATCCCCTATCGGTGCGTTCAGTGACCTCAAAACGCAGTGGCTGGGCATCTTCTCTTTTTGCAGTCCAGTCTGTCCTGTCATGTGAGATTGGAATATGTGCTGGATCCATGAGGTTTTCAAGAAGTATAGAGTGATCATAGGGAAGCTCATGGACAGCCGAAGTATCTTGGAACCCTGGCCTGGCAAAATTCTCAAACCAAGGTAGCTTGTTAAGGTTTGGTGGAGTCTTTTGGGACATCCACACCCACACAACTCCTTGTGACTCCCTCACCTCGTATGTCTTGACACAAGCCGAGCGAGGAATTTTAGCGTTTGCAGGAAGCTGTAATGAAGAAATTCATGGATATCACATGAAAAAAGAATAGAAGGCATGAAATGTAAATGAAACTGAGCACATGGAAAGTGATGACTGACCTGAGGTATCCTGACACATTTGCCTTCCCCTTCAAATTGCCAGCCATGATAAAGACATTCAAGTCTTCCATCTATCAACTGACCTTCTGATAGTTTAGCTAACCTGAATCAATGTAGAGCCAAAATTCAAGGTTTAGTAGTTTGTAAATCTCAATTATCAAAAATCAGGTTCTTTTGACCTACGGTTTCCTAACCTTCAACAATATTGTTAACACAAAGGTGAAATGAAACCTTAATTCAGGTTTCTTGAGGCAGAAGTACAATTGGATAATAAGAAAAAGAAAGGTCTAAACTTCTTAACTGGCTGCATGATGAAACAAGTACCCAATCACTGGATTGTTATAGCTTAAAGGCAATGCTGCCCAGTGCCCAAAAATAAATCTACCTAAGCTTTGACCGTTGTGTAAGACAGAGGAGTTGCTCCATGAACACTAGCAATAGAAAGGCACCCGGATAACTACCTAATTGAACTATTAAAGTGCCAGAACCCATAAATTAAGCCGACCCGACTGCAAGTCTAGGCCATTATTTGAACCTTTTTCATCTCATGAAACTTTAGAAGAGTTATTTCAGAGTCTTTACAAATTGACATTGGATTCTGAGAATTCAACCATTTTTCTGTCTCATTCATATTTCACTTACAAGAAGGAAATTGTATAGATCCAAACAAAAATATAGTAAAAGCATTAGAAATTGACAGGGACTTGAGATACAAAGAGATAAGGTAATCAATTACCTATGAGCACATCTATCCTCATAGCAACGAAGCTCACCCTGTCCATCTTTAAACAAAACTATCTGCTTATGAAACACAGTGAGCCCCAAAGGTGCATCATCTGGTACATCCTTAGTGAGGTAAAGTGGGTACCACTCCTCCGTCCATTCATATTCTGCCACCACTCTCTCCCCTCTCCTTTCCTCCTCACTAAAGGGATCCTGAAGCACCACGTGATCCTCTTGATCTTCCACTTCTCTGCTCTCAGGAACAGTAGTGGCTTGTAGATCACTAATAGCATGGCATTTTGTGCGCTGAGGTCTTATGTTTAGTGGTTTGAGAAGGTGGGTTTTAGTGTAAAGGGGTGTTGGTGGTGTGACTTTGGAAGAGAAAGTGAAGGGTTTAGAGAGGAAGGTAATGTGAGAAAGAAATGTAAACGCCATGAGTTTATGCTGCAGAGTCTGCAAACGGGAATCCTTTTAAACAGAAGCCGTCGGAAGCTTAAAGAGGAAAGAGTTGCTTGAAAGAAACGTGCAGTATCTGTAGCCACACGATTTTTGGCTGCTTCGATAGATGCTGGGTCCTCCTGTTTCATATCTTGCCACGACTTCCTAATATTTTCTTTTTGTTTTTACTCTTTTACTTCTTCTTCTTCTTCTTCATCCCAAATAAACAAATGAGTTTATACCTCACCTTAATGATTAGAGTTTAATTCTCCTAATTAATATTTAAATAATAATTCTTAAACATAAGAATTTAAAAAAATAAAAATTTTAAATTGCTTTCTTATATAATCGAATTTTGATTGATAGTAGAACTCTCATCCTTATCGGTTACGCTAATTTTTATAATTATCGCTGCTCAATAATATTAATTATTTTAATAATAATTATTAATTTTTATTTTAATAATTATTAATTATTAATAATTAATTATTTATACAATAAAAATATGATATATCTTATTAATTTTAAAATATTTTTTTAATCTTTAAAAAATAAGAGAAATAACTTTTTATTAACTATTCAATATTAATATTATTTTTTTAGTATAAATGCTATTGTTGCAACTTTAGATGAAGTAAAAATAGGAAAATTCTCACTCTTAGATATAAATTATAGGAGTCTTAAATATACTATCTTACGCAATAGATTTTATGAACTCGCATATAAAAATATTAAAAAAATTTGTAAATAATATTTAGTTGAGTGATATTAAAGTGATTTTTGAAACTACAAATCTCTGAATGTAAATCTCATTATAGAAAAATGAAAAAAAATATATTAAATCATTATTAACAGGCAACATAATTCTTTTAACTCCTTTTATAATCTTCCATCCCTCTGCAGAAAAAGAGTCGAAACAGGGAAAAAGACTACTATAAATCTTTTGCATGTACATGATTTGTTCAAAGTTAAACGAGGCAATAAGTGGAATTAAATTTCCTTCTTTCTTTCTAAACTTCACCCATTAATCTCTGAACATGATCGTCGAATTTCACCTTCTTCCCCTGTCTTAACTCCAATGCTAGTTAGCTTCAAAAATGACCGGCTCCAGCTCTCAAAAAACCTGCCTTCATCATTAGCGAAACCCTCTACTTGTTTCCTTGTTCTTTCATCGTCTAAAAGAATAGAATCTGATTGGAAAAGCCCTTTGCGGGCTAAGAGATTTCGGTAATATTGATTATCAAACGCAGAGGACGTTTCAGGATCATTGTTGACTGTTATTGATGCGCTTGCTCCTGCTGGACACATTCTCATTAGCTCATTTGCATAACTAGTGTCTAGAGATGGGTCAATGAGTTTGAGCTTCCCATGGGAGTCTTCCTGGAACCGACCGCTGAATGCACTGCAATGAGCTGCTCCTATAGTGTGAGCACCTGCAAAGGCCTTAAGTTAGAGCTTGAATCCATTGACAAACAGCACTAGTATTGAAGGTGGGCAGAAATCAGAAGTTGCATATACCTGATAAGGTAACAAGGTCATCCAGGGATAACCCTTTAGAGGAGAAGATTTTGATCATTTCATCCATAGTAAAACTTGTATCTACAATGTTTGGTCTCACATTTGCAGCTGCTGATGCCCTCCCATCTCTCCTTCCTGCTGGAATCTGGATCATAGGTCCTCCAGTCTGTTTTCATATTGAAAAATCAACAACAAGAAGCATATAAATGCAGTATGGAATAACAGAAACACCAGAAATCTTACAATTGCAACAGCATCTCTTGCAGCAAAAGCCAAAATATCAGCGCAAGAAACAGTCCCTGGACAGATTAGTTCAAGTAGTCTTTTAGCGGAATCAATAACAGCAAATCCTCCAAGAGACTTGTTTGCTAGATCACTTTGCTCCGTCCCATTTCCTTTTAGCAGCACTGACGCGTCACAACCCTGCAACCACTTCGATTAATATTTTGTTGTGCTGGGAAACCCATTGTCACTTTGGTTTTGAAGGATAATTCTTGGAGTTTCTTAGGCTTAATAGGAAAAAATGGTGGTCCCAACTATTAGACAATCACCCCCAGGTGGTTTGGAGTGCATAATCGAGAATTTCTTTATCAATTAGGCCAGTGGCTGAAGTATGTGATGTGGGGAGACCAGTAGGCCTCTGCACTAGATAATCTAGTCTTTTTTGGGTTGGTAAGACTTTCGTACGGCTAGAGGCATGCCTCATTAGCCGTATTTTCTCTTCCACAAATTTATTTTGTAGGGAAGATTTTTCTCCCTTGAGCAATTTTACGCCTTGAATCCATGAACATTTCTTGGATGTGTAATGTCTACTTTGTATCAAGAACGAATTCAAATTCCTAAGAAGCATATACAGATTTTGGTTCACTCAATTTATACAGTGACCTTCCTGGCCACGGTTTTGGTCATTTCTAAATTCAGCAAGTAATGAATAAAAATTGTACACATGCGTGCGTGTGTTGCTTCTAGGAAGATGGATGTCACAAGCACAAGTCAACGACTTTAGTAAGAAGTTCTTGAAGTGGCAGTGGCATAACCAAATTGGTGCTGCATTTGGATGAAAAATATACTCACCTCCACAAAGCAGTCATGGAACACCAAGCGGAGGAGCTTCCCTGGAATAGTTGGATCAGAAGAAGATGCTGATCTCACTGTGTTTGCAACCATCAATTCAACAAACGGGCATGAAGCTGCATAAAAGTTAAAAGATAGGCTAGCAGAAGCAGCAGCAGCAAGACTGAAGAGAGCAAGAATGAGAAAATAACAAAAGAGGGGTAGAGGAGAAAATAGTATAGGCTTTGTCTCCATGACAATTTTGGGTGGTTTGCTATTGTCTTGAGTACTGCTTCTCGACGTATTTAAAGAGAGAAAAAGGGGAGTTACCATCATGTATCTATGTATTAATGCTGCATTTATGGGGGTAAGATGATGTCAGAAAGTTGATGGGTTTTTATTTATGCAGTTACCGTGTAAGAAAATGAAGCTTAGCATTAACTCAACTTCTTCATCTGCGTGTGCATGTGCATTCCCCTGAAGCCACTTGGCAATTGCGATTACCATTTTAGGATTGACTTTTCTGGTTCACCTGACTGTGTCGCAGCCATCGATTTCAAATCAGTCATTAGCTACAGGTCCGAATTGGAAACTCAAAACTGTTAGCCGTTCATTTTTCAAATAAGTGAACTAATTATTGGGAAAACCCCACTACACGCCTCGTGGTAGAATGTCACTAAAACTATGTTTGAATCATGGTTTTATTTGAGATGGTTTCATATCTTATAATATGATTATTCTACATATTTACAAAACTTTTTTTATATAAAAAAAATGATTTAAAGTTATAAATAACCATCATTGTACTACAATTTTTCAAGTCACCAAATTAGTGATTTAACATAATTTAAAATTTTTATTTTTCTATTTTACCCCTCCACAATATATAAAATTTTAAATATATAATTTTAATATTATATATTTAAAAGGTATATCTAGTGATTAATTAAAAAAATAAAATGTCTTTAATTATTATTATTATTATAACATTATTTATAAATTAATATTTTATTTAAATAAATATTTTTAAATAATTTATATATTTAAAATAATAATAAATAATATTTTACTAATTTTTATATTTATTTTACCACTCAATATCATCTATCATCTAAGGTTACCTGTACCATACCATCTTTTCAAAAATATAACAATAAAAATCATATCATATAATACAACATAATTTCATACACTATCATACGATAGGACGCTGCAGCAATCAATTCAAACAGAGCTACAGGGCAAAAAGGTACCAACCGTGTTGATACCTCTAATATCAAGTTCTACCTCTAATTGAGGTATGGCAAGAACAGATAAGCCAGAGCTGTCAGTATCATTAACAAGTCAAATTTTTACTTTATTTATTGGTACCATTTATCACTTTGAATCACATAACATAAATATGAACACTTAATGGTACTTACAGGGAAATAACATTCTAATCAATGAAAAACTCGCATTCCTTCTGAAAGACCCACAGCATTCATCATCTTGAGTTGCTGCTTTTCATCCATAACAAAATCATCATCCGCACAGGACCATAAATACAATGCCTCCAACACGATTTCAGTCTCCCTGTGGGTTCCATCAACCATCACCTGGCAGGTGAATTTGGTGAAACATCTCCTTGCGCATCTCTAGATCCTCCTCACTCTTCTAATGCAGCATCATAGAATATAACAACAAAATCATCACCTTTTCTCCAGGAAACACTGATAATTTAATCCAATTCAAGTTGGTTCAATTAAAGCCCCAATCATTAATATATGTTCCTTGAATTGAAAGAGTTTCAGCAGATGCCAAAATATATTTTCAACATGAAAAACCACCATAACTAGTAAAACGTTATACTATTTAGCAATGAAAAGAAAGATAGAGAGAGGAAAAAAGGCAGAGTAGCACATTACATCTAAGCTGCATATGATAAAAGCTTTAACTGAAAAAGTAAATGTGGTAATAAAAAAGATATTATCATTACCCTTGTGCAAGTTTCAAATCAATCATTCCCAGTTTCCACATCATCAATCTCTGCAAATTCTTCTAACTCATCCACATTAGGGGTGAGCATTCAGTTTGAACCGAATTAAATTATGAAAACTGAATTACATATTTTAGAAACCGAACCGAAATGGATGAAAAACCGAATCGAACCGAACCGCTCTATTTCGGTTCAGTTCGGTTCAAACAGATCGTTTTTTATTTTTAATTAATTTTTTAATTTAGACTTGATTTTCAAGTTATTTGGTCTAATTTTGACTTTAATTTGAACCTAATAACCATTAATCAATGAAATTAAACAATTTATATATATAATTAAATATAATTCATAAATTCTCCATAAAAATAACTCAATTCAAAAATCGATTCGGTTCGATTTGATTAGATTTGAATATATAAAATTACTATTCGGTTCGGTTCATTTTAACGGATTTTTTTCTCTTCAAAACCGAACCGAAATAACCAAAATTTTTATAATATAAAACCGAACTGAACCGATTGAATTTTAAAACCGAACCGATTGAACCAAATTGATTCAGTTCGGTTTGAACCGAAATCTGCTCACCCCTAATCCACATCATCTATGGGAATTTCTTCATTATCCTCAGCAGAAGAACCTAGAGATTTATAAAATTAGTTTAGGAATACATAGAATAAAATCAATAGCCAAACTATATTAATGCCACCAATGTATACATCTTACACAATATATTTCCAGAATCACATCTGCATCAATTGCATGTAGAGGAATAAATAATTGGGTTGGTCAATGTAAATACATGCAGAACCACCAAGTTTCAGGAACACATATTTAAATCAAAAAGTTAGAATTGGTCAAATAAAAATACTAGTGAAAAAAATACTTATTCTTACAAAAAAAAATTATTATTATTAAATTAATTTTTTATTATTAATTTTATTAATTCCTAATTACAAATTTGCATATAAATAGAGTAAGAATAAAGAATTCTACCCTAAATTGGCAACAAATTAGATAAATTAATTCAAATCATGAATATAAACAAGTTATAAACATGTCTCTGTTACTTCCATGCTGAAGAAATTTGTCAGGTATTCCCAAATTCTTCCAGTAAGGAAGACCCATTCCTGTTCACATTTCATATAAACCAAAAAACAACAATACTCACAGAGAACAGCTAAAAATTCAGATGCTGCTGCTGCAGGGAAACTTAACCAGCTGAAAAAATTGGGATGGAATAGGAACCAAACAACACACTAGATTTTGAGAAATCAAAGACTTTCATATTGATTTAAACCACCCAAATCAAAATTATGGCAACAGTTTCATCAAAGAACAGTAAAATTGATTTACCTACCTGAATTAGTGGGGCAGGACCAGACCATGAGTTGGTCCTCTTGATTCTGATACACTGTCAAGAGGATAAGGAAGTTCCAAAAGCTGTAACAAAGACTCTGTTTGAGGGTTCCTAAGATAATCAGAAGAAGAGGAGAAGGAATAGGAGAAATTAGCTAGCACTATCAAGAGCCTGCATATATTCCAAATCTTCACTTATTAAACTAATTGATAGTGCGTCAAAAATTACAGTGAATGGTAGCAATGAATTTTGGAAGTCACAGGCCATGGAGGTTGCAAAACTAAATCTATAGGATTTCACTATTTATCTATTTAAGTAACAAGCAACAGCGAACACAAGCCAACCAACAACTAACTAAAACTAAATTATCCTTACCAACAAAGGAATCGTTAGAGTCAAGTTGGCTGGGATCAAAAGAAGGAACACTCTGTGCAATTCAAAAGGTTTGACCCCTCTTGCTTGCACCTGCTCCTAACCCATTGTCAGCAATCCTGCGTACCACTAAAAGACAAAGTTATCAGCAGCCAAAAATAGGCAATTCTTTCTCTTTAATAACAAAGACAAATGCATAGTCATATTATTAATCATATAGAGTATTTTTCATATTTATACACACCCAAAATTTTCGTTTTTAAATGCTAATGGAAAGATTGGGTTTAACTTCCTGGTTATTGACAGCCATTATTCATCATATTGAATCTCATAAGGTCCAGGCTCCGATTCTATATCAGTAATCTTTGAAATTATTTGACATCAGAATCGATGGCACAAGCTTCCACCAATTACTACAAGCTCATTATGATCAACAATAACATATATACCTCCAAAAATTTGAGCCTTGAAAGACACTTTCAAGTGCAAGAAATTTTGTCAACGGGCCACTTTCCCCATGTTGAATAAGAGCAGCTAATTTGCAGTGCAAGTTAGCGCAAAACAGATAAGGAAGTCTCAATTTTTCCAGTGGCTGAGCAGCTGCTTTACTTTCAATTCCAAGAGTTCTTTCCCGAATCTGTAAACAATGTGAACAAATTATGGGGTTTAATGAACTTAAACACACATAAAAGTTAATTGGTGGTAAAAAAAATGGCTTGCATTCCTTCATTGATGCATGGATTATAATTGCCTCATTCTCAAAGTTTACGTCTAACTAGTTGCTGCCAGTTCTCACAATCAGTGATGCCAAGAGGACAATCATGTGAAAGAAAGATATCCATAGGTTCCTCGACTTGCATGAGTTTGCGGACATCATACTCACGAATGTGATATATAGACCTTAGGGTATTCTCATTATAGGGAGGAATGTCATTGGTGAACTGTTCACACAAATTCCCAAAATCTAATTCAGTTTCCAACTAATGGAAAGGCACAATAATGCTTCCAGATGATTGTTTAGCCAAGTATTCAAGGATAAGGAAAGAACCAACCTAAATGATAATCTCGCACGCTATAAATTCCAGAAACGCCACCTATACGGATATTGCCAAACTTGACCAACCCAACAAATCCCAAGAAGTATATATTAGGAGCTGCCTAAAACTAGAAAATTTACTTGCAGTTCCCATAATTAACGCTTCATGGTTCCCGCCGATGAAAATAGTCGGAATAGGAGCGACTACTTGGCCCGAAGAGTACTTCCAGAATAATTGTATTTCTCACCGCCTAATCGGCAACACCCAATCTCATGAAATTTGTAAAGAAAAAAAAAAAAAAAAACTTTAGCTCCAATCGAATTTTACCTGGAAATCGCTGCAACAGAGGAGAAGGTAGATTTTGATGCCGTTCAATTTCCCCATGTGTTGGATTGTTTGGTAGAAGGTGTCCAGATCTCCATGCATTACGCATACACCCCTCCACTAGGGCTTAAGCAAACGCCAAATCCTTCTTTCGCGCCTGGAGGGAATTTGCTGGGATTTTTGGGCTAATGTGGGCCTTCCGTTCTCATCACAAGGCCCAACGTAGCCCTATATTAAGCAATGGTTATTTCGTAATTTTACATTCCGAACCAATCCCTAATCTCAGAACTTGGCCAAAAACCCTAAAAACGCCACTCTGGTTTCTCTGTCTTCCTCCAGTACTCGAATCCGCATCCTTCTATCTTCAGTCGGCTACTGTTCTGTTTCTCTCTCTAAGGTCTAGAGAGAGGATCCTAAAAGCAAAGGAAGGAAATCATGGCGGACGTGATGATAATGAATGATACAGAGGCTCGAGCTGCCGCGGCTGGTATCGATTGCTCCCTTATCGATCTCAACTCCATTCAGCTTCCTCCTGGAGAAAATTTTGGAATCATTAGGTAAATGAATTCATGCTAGCATTAATCCTATCAAGCTATGTTTGGTTGTTAGAAAATATCCAGTACATGGCTCTTCTGTTTCTTTGGTTACTGTAATGCTGTGACCTAGCTGAGGTCTGGTCGGTTTCATTTTCTATATTTGCATTGAATTTTATCAACATGGCTGTTTAGGATAATTTACATAAGTAGATAATATACTCAGCATTGCCTTATGCGGCTGGGTACAGCTTGTTTTTTAATTCGTTCTTGTTTTGTGTATTAGCTACCCAATTTATTAACTTGGAATATGCATTGATCACTGCGTTGTGGAGGTCCAGAAATTAGTTGTAGCTATCTTGTTCAATCGATTGGCAGATTATGATTGCCAGATTCCCATCTGCTGTAGCAAATTTGTAGTGCAAGTGAGCAGAAAACCAATAAGGAGGTCTCAATTTTTCCAGCAGTTGAGCAGCTGCTTTACTTCCACTACTTCTTTCCTGAATCTAAACATTGTGAACAACTTATGCGGGTATAATGAGTTTGAGCAAGTATAAAAGTGAATTGGGCGGGTGAAAAAGGGGCTTGCATAACCAGATTCCTATCTGTTTTTATTTCCATTGTTTCTCTGATATAAATTCTATTTTTATCTAATCTATCAGTCTGTAGCATGCTCAATTCTGACTTCTCCCATACTTTCTGGGCAGTGATGATGAAGATGTTTACCAAGAAGAACAGCTCGATTTTGAGACTGGCTTTGGTAACATCATTGTTGTTGATAATCTGCCAGTTGTTCCCCGAGAAAAATTTGAGAAGCTTGAAGGTGTGATTCGCAAAATTTATGGCCAGATTGGTGTAATTAAGGATGATGGCGTTTGGATGCCTGTTGATGCTGAAACCCAGAAAACCTTGGGTTACTGCTTCATCGAGTATAACACTTCTCAGGTATTTGTTTTCTTCATTAACATTCATACATGGTGGCTTAATGCTTCTTCCTCTCATTTTATTATATATTTTGAGATTATCTTTTTGGCAATCTTTTGATGCTATTGAACTAGAAATGTTTGATTAGCAACTAGTACGTCTGTATATATGCATGGCATATTATACAGAGCATGAACATCTGGTTGAGGACAACCAGTTGACTAGTGCATGGAGAAACTAAATGTGGTTGGCCTTTGATGGCTTGGCTACAATTGAAATTAATTTCTTTTGTTTTCTTGGAGAAAAAGAAATGCTTTTGCAGCCTGCAACAGGCATAGTCCGTGATTGGTGAGTCCATGGTCCATAATTAAGTGATTATTTAATTATGTAACTGATTGATGTTGGTCATATTACAGGAAGCTGAGCTAGCTAAGGAGAAAACTAATGGGTACAAGTTGGACAGATCACATATTTTTGCTGTCAACATGTTTGATGACTTTGCCAAATTTATGAGAGTTCCAGATGAGTGGGCACCTCCTGAAATTAGGCCATATGTTCCAGGGGTAATTAGTTCAAGTATTTCTTTTGCTGTTCTGCTTTGTTATCTATCTCATTTGCTTGTCCTGAGTGCCATCAAATGATCCACTTGCCATCCAATCAACTTAGTTTCTGTGCTTGTGCATTTTGTTTGACATGTGTTCTTGTGGGACTTGTTTGAGGTCATAAATCTTCTCCATGGAGTTCTGCTTCTATTTCATGTCATTACTAATTTGCTGTTCATTTTCCTTTTATACTGGTGAATTAAGGAAAGGACCATGTTCTTGTTTCATGAGTGCCATCCTAAGGAAGTCCTCACTGATTGAAAAAAAAAAAAAAAGTAGAACCTTGAGAATGCAATGTTATTGATGAGCTTTTGCAGTTTAAATTTCATTTGTGATTCTTCTTTCCTTAACTCTTTTTGTGTTTATAAGCTGCTTGTTTTTTTCAATGTGCATATATGTGTTTGTGTCATACATACCATGCTGCTGCTCCTCTACATTACAGGAAAATCTTCAATGTTGGCTTACTGATGAAAAAGCTCGAGACCAGTTTGTGATTCGTGCTGGCTCAGATACTGAGGTTTTCTGGAATGATGCAAGACAGTTGAAACCTGATCCTGTTTACAAACGAGCTGTGAGTTTAAACCATATTACATTATCTCATTATTGTTTATTGGGGCATATTTAGTTACTCTGCTATTACATTCTTTCTCCCTTCTTTTCCTTCTTTCTCTCTGTAAATTTTCATTTGGATAGAAGAGAGATGGAGATACCAAAGACTAGCAGCAGGACATATGACATCTTATATCATAACCATTTTGTTAACTTATGTTTTTTTGTTCCACTTTGTTTGCCAAGAGTATTAATTAGAAGTTTTATTAATCACTGTCATTTTTTACAAGTCTTATGTTTTTTTTACTATTCTTAATTTATTTATGTTTATTCTTTGCAGTATTGGACTGAGAGTTTTGTTCAGTGGTCCCCTCTTGGGACATACTTGGCAACGGTTCATAGGCAGGGTGCTGCTGTCTGGGGTGGTGCAAGCACCTTTAATAGGTTAATGCGTTATGCTCATCCCCAGGTCTGGTCTCGGCTTTTATGTCTATATTTTATCAGAATTTTTTTCTTAATGATGCTTAGCTTTAATGATATCAACTGCAGGTTAAACTGATTGACTTTTCTCCTGGTGAGAAATATTTGGTTACCTATAGTAGCCATGAACCAAGCAATCCTCGTGATGCAAATGTGAGTTTCCTATTCTGCCATTTTTCTTTGTTATGTTTCTTTTTTTTTCTTTTTCTTCTCTCTCTCTCTCTCTCTCTCTCTCTCTCTCTCTGTCCTGGTGTTGCTACTAACATGTTCTTGCTTTTCAGAGGATTGTGATAAATATTTTTGATGTCAGAACTGGGAAAGTGATGAGGGATTTCAGGGGGAGTGCTGATGAATTTGCAATTGGAGGAACTGGTGGTGTTGCAGGGGTATCTTGGCCCATTTTCAGGTTTATTGGCCCCCTCTGATGGGTGCTGAAATAGACTATGTCATCAGTTATTGTGTCTGATGAAGAGTTACTTTGCCTTTTCCAGGTGGGTTGGTGGAAAAGATGACAAGTACTTTGCGAAAATTGGGAAAAACATGATCTCTGTCTACGAAACTGAGACCTTTAGTCTTATTGACAAGAAGTCTCTTAAGGTTGAAAATGTCATGGACTTCAGTTGGTCACCAACTGATCCTATTCTGGCACTTTTTGTTCCTGAACTTGCTGGTGGTAACCAACCAGCCAGAGTGAGTACTGTGTTC
This sequence comes from Hevea brasiliensis, assembly GCF_030052815.1. Classification (NCBI taxonomy): domain Eukaryota; kingdom Viridiplantae; phylum Streptophyta; class Magnoliopsida; order Malpighiales; family Euphorbiaceae; genus Hevea; species Hevea brasiliensis. The sequence continues at coordinate 881,020 of NC_079503.1, read as the reverse complement.
CAACTTCCAAGTGATAGGACTTTTAATTATCCAAGTTTTGTTTTAACCTGTTTTCTGTAATTATGAAATTTACAGGTATCTCTTGTTCAAATTCCTAGTAAAGAGGAATTAAGGCAGAAGAATCTTTTCAGTGTTAGTGATTGCAAAATGTACTGGCAAAGCAATGGGGACTATCTTGCTGTAAAGGTTGATCGTTATACAAAATCAAAGAGGACCACATACACAGGCTTTGAACTTTTCCGAATAAAAGAGCGGGACATACCCATAGAGGTATTGGAACTTGACAATAAGAATGATAAGATCATTGCCTTTGCTTGGGAGCCAAAGGGTCATAGGTTTGCAGTTATTCATGGGGATAGCCCAAGGCCTGATGTAAGTTTTTACTCAATGAGGACTGCTCATAACACTGGCCGGGTTTCAAAGCTCACTACTCTCAAAGGCAAACAGGCAAATGCTCTTTTCTGGTCACCTACTGGCCACTATATAATACTTGCTGGATTGAAGGGTTTTAACGGACAGTTGGAATTCTATAATGTTGATGAGCTCGAGACCATGGCTACAACTGAGCATTTTATGGCAACAGATATTGAATGGGATCCTACTGGGAGGTAATTTTTTATAGAAAGCTTTGTAGAGCCAATTTAGTAGGTATATTGAGCATGTTGTGGTTTTGTTTTGAAGTGAATGAAAGTGCACTGGTATACTTCTATTTATTTAAATGCATAGTATTATTTTTTTTAATTGTCTTTTCTTCTTATTAGTTTGAAGCAGATAGAATCCTCCTGGATTTTTATTATGTTGTGATGGATGTCCTGTCTGTAGGTATGTTGCAACTTCAGTGACTTCGGTTCATCATGAAATGGAAAATGGATTCAATATCTGGTCTTTCAATGGCAAGCTACTTTATCGGATACTTAAAGATCATTTCTTCCAGGTAAGATTAGTTATTCTACTGAAAGCTCAGTTTAATTGTTTCAAATTAGTTGGCTGACTGCCTTCACTCTATAATGCCACTATCATTTTAGGATCATTTCTTCCAGGTAAGATTAATTATTCTACTGAAAGCTCAGTTTAATTGTTTCAAATTAGTTGGCTGACTGCGTTCACTCTATAATGCCACTATCATTTTAGATATTAATGTATTTTATGCATTTACTGATTCTGTGCTGGATTACATGATGAGGAGTAACCCTTTCCAGCATGAGTAGAGTTAAATTCCTGAATTCTTGGATAAGGTCATTTAACTGAACAATCACAATAGTTGAGTTGAGTTGTTGAAGTTTCTTGGTAACATTAATACATCATTTTTGAAGTAAAGTGGCATTTGATGAAAAGGCATCTGATAATGGCCTTGGTTAAAATGGATAAACTCTATTGAATCACGGTGGATGATTGTCTCATTTCTTATTTTCCTTGCCTTTTTGTTCCTTCTTGTGGGCTTATTACCAATTTACCGTTGATGTTGTGACCGCCACTGCTTAACTATTAGTTTTGTATCATTTTTTACAGTTCTTGTGGCGCCCAAGGCCACCATCCTTCTTGAGTCCTGAAAAGGAGGAAGAAATAGCAAACAATTTGAAGAAGTATAGTAAGAAGTATGAGGCAGAGGATCAAGATGTTTCATTGCAATTGAGTGAGCAGGACCGCGAGAAGAGGAGAATGTTGAAGGATGAATGGGATAAATGGGTCAATGAATGGAAACAGTTGCACGAGGAAGAAAAATTGGAGAGGCAGAAGTTAAGGGACGGAGAGGCCAGTGATGAAGAAGAGGAGTATGAGGCCAAAGAAATAGAAGTAGAGGAGTTGTTGGATGTTTCTGAGGAGGTTCTTTCATTTGAATTTGGACAGGAGTAAGCGGTATTGGTAATATACTCAGAACTCATACATCCTCTGTTCAAGGTTAAATTCAACTAAAAGCACCGAAGTTGTTGGAGATACACGAAACGCTTGGCTTTGGGATTTGGTATTTTAGTTTCGGTGTTTGAATTTTTCTTGTAGGGGCTTAATGATATCTCTGTGGATTTGTATTAATTTCTTAAATTTTGTTAGTCCTGATAAAGATTTCACTTGTTTTATGATGCTTATACTTGTGGTGGAACAAACTTGTGAAATCCATTCAATTTTGTCAGATAATTTTCTTGGTCTATTTCAGTTTTGATTCAAGAAAAAAAAAATGATTTAAGTTATTTAAATTTTAAATTGAATCTGTTCAGTTCTCAACCCAAATGGGGCCATGGCTAGCCAACCTGCTACATATGTAAGGCATTTTGCCTTCACTTCATTAATGAGGTATAGTTTTGTCTGTCAAATGGAAATTGATTGGCATTGAGCTCACTCCTGTTTGAATGGGAAAATTCTGGTTTGAAGGAGTTGGATTATTGAATCAGAACGAGGACCATGAAATGCTGAAATTGACAAGGGAATCTTAAATCTTGGTTGCGTTGTCACTCGTAGGCAATGCTTTTGTCATTTGAAACGATACCTGTTCTATCGGGGTGAAAGCTTCCAATGGTCGCTCAAACTTGCATAAGCAACCTGATATATATAGCCAAAAACCAATAATTTGCTTAACAGGTGAGCAAATCAAATCATCCAAAAGCAATGGTGAAAAAGAAAACAAAATACTCGGTTTAGGAGAGCTTAGTTCATATTTAACTTACTTTTCAGTGTGTTCATCCGCATATAGTACAAAATAACAGAGCCAATATATATACTTTTGAAAAAAGAAAAATGTAAATTAGAGCATGACTCACTTCAAACTTCAAACGATTGAACTTCTAGTAATTAAGAAGATGGAGGCAAATAATTATACATGAGATAATTCCTCAAAATATATGTACTTAATTTAATGATTCAGGTTTTCGGATAAGTTTAAGACTAAATTATATTAGTGGTCCAGTCATATGATTTGACCACATTGATGATTTGATAGTCTCACAGCTCAAATAGATAAATGACTCATCTAGATACATAATTCAATCATCGTAAAACTCATCTAATAAAAGGAAAAAATCTCAATAAAAAATAATAATTCTAATCTTTGTGAGATTGTAAAAAATAACAATATCTACGATTATGCATTTTAAATAAAAATATATTCTTATAATTATGCTAGCTAATGATTACACAGTTAACTTCCTATGATCAATTACGATCAATGATCTATATAAAAAAGAATCAGATTATTCATAAAGTTAGGTCGTTGTCTCCCTAATCAATCATATATACAAAAATCTTATGTAACTTAGCTCAAATAACGAAGGGTCTTCATCGAAAACATTCTTAATAAATCTCAATTTATTTATTCTTTATTTTACAAGTTCATACCTAATTTAAAGTGAAATAAACCAAAAATTTTATACCCTTTTTTCAGTTTTCCGCTCCTATCTCTCAAAACCCAATCAAGTAGAAGATATCTGCACCAACCCAAGATGGCAATAATACTTGATTGGTGGGTTGGTGTAAGAAGTAACAATAAAGAAAATGAAGATGATAGGGATTCTTGCCTAACCCATTCATGGTTATCGTTTCCTTTATTGAGGGACAAACTATCTGAATGTGAAATATAAAAAAAGCAGTTGGTCTGAATGTGCAATTAGTTTCTTTAAAATTAAATGTGAAACGTTGAAAGAAGTTTTTGCATGATGACAGGCCGTTAGTCCATCAATCCCTTTCTACGTAAATGGAGACAGATTCCAGCTTTCTTCCACTACCCACTGCCTTGCAAGATTCTATTCATGGCCCTCTCTTTCAGATTCCATCTATTTTATTACTTGGCCTTTATTACTTGGCCCACAACTCAACAAGATTCCAAATAGCATATGAGCTCCTGATAGAGAAAGGGACCCAAATAGCTTGGCCTCTCCTCTCCTACGTCGTTTATTTATCCAAAACAGACCCATGAAATTCATGGAAATCCCATTTTCTTGTGCCTGTTCAAGCCTCAAATTTTATTATTATTATTATTATTATTATTATTGGAATTGTTAGGTAAGTATTAATTTTTCCTTAATAATCATATTCAATTATTGTTTGGCTAAATCCAGCTTTCGCTTCAAAATAATAATATATGCTTTGGGTGGTCATGCGTGGACTCAATTATTAGTTAAGAATATATATATATATATATATATATATATTGGATGAACTTTCTTTCTTTTGAGAAGGCTCAATGAATTATTGAATTTAAGCTCAATTATACAAGCTTTTGCTTCCTTATTTTCATCATTGTTGTGCTAACAACCGATTGAGAATTTACAACCCAACTTATTAGAATCTTGAGTTGATAGTTTTTGTATATGATTATATGTGTATAGATTGCATTAATTTAGAGGCATTTTATTTTATTGTAAAACTAGAAATTAAAGATTTAAACTTGAAATTTATTAAGTTTAGATATAATTAAAATGTGATTTTAATATAATTATAATACTTTCATTTTATATTATATAGAAACTAATTAATTTCTCTACCTCAAAAGAACATATATACATACACTACCCTTCTTTATTTAAAAAGAAAAAGAAAAGTTAGGCAAGTGTGAGCACTAATTAAGTGGGGAATTTAATATGATTGATAAACTACAAATGGTAAAGTGGAGAAAATGGCCACCCCACCCACTTGGATTTGTATTGAATTTAAATTCCTTTCAGATTCTATCTTAAATAAATAAATAAATCAATAAATCAATAAATAAATCCTTTTGAGCTTGGTGTGAGATCCTCATCAACTTTCTAGAACTACATCTCCCTTATTTTTTTTCCTCTCCTTCCTCTCTCTTTCCTTTTATTTTTTTTTTGTCATCAAGAAATAATTTCATTGGAGGTCTTTCCCCTCCTCTTATTTATTTAATTTTTATTTTTTATATATCTTTAAATTTATCATTATTAATAGATCTTAAATTAATAAATTATCAGATTTATTCTTATTGATATATTTTGAGTGTATGTGCTACCTTATTAGTAGAGTTTAGTTGTGTTTCGCTTCCTTAATAGAATTATTCCTCCTTAATGAAGAGTTTTTAAATATATTTTGTTTCTGAGTTGTATTACTTTTTTAAAGAAAATAAATCTACAGGTGGCAATCCACTTTTTAGTAAGAAATTTAAATTTAAAAGCCATATAATGAAATTTGTAAAAGGATTTTGTATAAATAATTAATTTTATTTGCACAAAAATATAATTTATTAATTAGTATTTACATTTATATTTTACTTCTAATTAATGAAGTATCTTCCCTTTTTCATTCTAAAAAATGAACCCATTTGTTACAGATTAATTTAAAATTATTTATTTTAATACATTAAATTAATATGAAATAATATATCTTTAAAATTTTCTGAAAATAAGACCTAATTTTGATACATGAAAAATATTTAAAAATATCTCTAATCATAAAAAAATAAAGGAAAATTAGCTTAAGGGAAGATTAATATATATATATATATATATATATATATATATATATATATATATATATATATATATATATATATTTATATTTATATTGTTTCATCGGACTAATAACTTAAATAGTGTAAACAAATCACCTTATATAAACACTAACATTTTTATTATCCAAATCAACAAGGTTAAACAATCTTTTTTTTGTCGATAGAGAGAATATACGCACAAACGGATCAGTGATAGGAATAAATCGTTGTTAAAACCATGACAATTTTAATAAAATCTTGTTTCTATATAACCCCCACACACATGCATACTCTACATCTTGTGTGAAATCTCGAAGGACTAACCCTTAAGCACTAATCATGTTAATAAGGCTAAACATCGAAATAGAAAAAAAATAAAATAAAATAAGTACGGCTACTAATCATGTTAAAATGCTACATATATACTACGTAACAGAAAGATTGAGATATAATGGATGGTAAAACCACAAAACAATTGTAACTTTGCAGTTAGGGTTCTATCAAAGAAAAAGTACAGTCAATCATGGAAGCATGGAAATTCCATCCTTTAACTCTTTACCTATTACTTCAAGAACATTGGGGAATCTAATCATTAATTCTAGATTAAATTCAAGAAAACTCTTTAATTAATTCATTGGTTTCAATCCCTTTCAAGCATTGATAAAGTGAAAGTTGCTAATGTCCTCACTCATCATTCATTTTTGAACAATCATTTTAGCTACTTGCAATTTGCTTGATTGTGGACCCTTATTCTATGCGAATCACTATAATTAACAAGTGGGTATTTGAAGAAAGGCTTGTGAGAGAGTTAAATTAATTATACCCAACTTTTCCAGGAAAATCAAATTAAATACCATGCTATAATTTGTATAAATCACATTATCATGATTGGACAAGTGCTAAGAGAGAAATACGTCATGAATTTATCATCTAATATATTCACCAATACTGTTTGCTCCATGATTGCTAGCTAGCTATATGTTACTGTCCAACACTAGCAATTGAAAATTAAGAACACAATAAAAAATTAATTGGAGAATTAAGAAGAATGCAGAAGACCAAAAATTTCATTTTTGTATGATTTGATAAAGGAAATTGCCACCGCCTTTGTGGATCTAATGCTAAATAATGTCCACATGCATGGATATAATAATAATAATAATAATGAAATAGATCGAGAGGTTTGTTATAGTGGGTGACGTGTAAGGATTGCATCCCCATTAGCCTATAAATATAGGCAAGAATATGAAGATAGTGTGCACCCCATTGCAGAAAAATAATTGAGGAGGTTGGTCCATGGCCACTCTCTGTTTCATTTCCCCCATCTCACTTAGGCTCAGGTTTTTCCTTTGTGCCTACTTTCTTTCTTTATGCCTTTTCTTTTCATTCAACAGAGGCTATGCCTCATTCGAAGGAAGGAAACTTGCAGAGAGCCAGCTTCCTCACCATAGCCATACAATTCAAGTCAGCTCTCTACTCCCATCTGATTCTTGCAAACCTTCCACTACAAAAGGTCTTTCACATAACTCTTAGCTTTTTTAACTTCTCTCTAGCTCAAAATTAATTATTTTTCTTTGTTTAGACAATCATCATCATCATCACCATCATCTTAATCATTAATCATTATAACTATCTTATTTTCATTGTTATTAACACCTTTATAAGGGAGTTTCAGAGTGAAAAAGGATTTAATTATTAATTAATCTCCTTTCATTTCTTTTTCTTTCTATAATTTTTATGGCATATCAAACATATTAGCTAGTGAAGTTATTGACAAAAGAAAAAAACGAAGAAAAGAAAAGAAAAGAAAAGAAAAATCTTTCTCTAAGTGAAGGTTTCTGATTGAAAAATGGATATTAGGTAGTGAGAGGGCCCTCCATACAGAAAAAGAGCTTATATTCTTTGAAGAGTTATCATCACTCACCAGCAAAAAATCCTACTCATGTACAGTGTCTCAAGGCAATTGCTGGTCACATTTTTGGTGATTGATATATTCACAGTGTCTTGTGAGATTCAGCCCTCTCCATTTTTTACATAAAGATAAATAATTTTGTAAGAAATAGACGAAAAGACTCGAATTCAAAATCTCTTTACTCTCTACACCTTAAATGTGTATGAAAACCCATCAAACTATATTTTTCTATATAACTTTAATATATTCAGAATAAAAAGTTAGAATTGATAGAGAAAGGGTGCTCTAGTCTTTATTAATCAGACAAACTCTGCCAGCTGCTAAGTTGTCCTTTTTTCTTAGAATCTATAGAGCAAATCGCTGATTTATAGGTAAGTCCAGGCGAGAGTCTAATTTGACAACTGCACACAAATATATTTATAATTCAAGGAAATTAGTGGAAAATATTATAATCCCAAATGATTGTACGATTCAAAGAAAGTGTTTCATTAAGCAAAATATAAAATAAAAACTATTTCATGAAAGCTTAGAATGATTCCACACATCACAAGTAGTCTACTCATTCATGAATTTCTATAATGAAAAACATTAAATTGCTTTATCATATGATGAAATCTATTGTTTTTATTTTGTTGTTCAAAATGATAATATTGCTTAAATGTAATTAAATAGAAGGGAACTTTCATGATTTTATCAGTTAGTCCACAGAAAGTTTAGGAAATGCCCAATTGAGTACGACAACTCTCCAACAACCGGTTGTTTTAACTCTATGTTCTTACATAGTTGCAAGCTACTTTTGAGGCGTGCAATTTTCTATTACTGTAGATGACAAGTTTAGGTCCAGGCATGGGTGTGGTCTGGTTTCAGGTCTAAATAAAAATTTAATTAGGGACTAAATCCAAGGATTTCTCTCTCGATTTCATTTAGTTTGATCAAATTTACTAGTTAAAAATTTTTAAAAAAATAAAAAATTTAATTTTTAATTTAAAACAGAACTGAATTGAATAAAATCAGTCCTGCCCACAATTATGATTATATTTAGATTAATTAATTCTAATTTAATTTTAATTGAAAACTTAGATTGTTGCCATGTTGCTTTGTTTTGGTGAAAATTAGAAATCAGTTTTCAGCACAAAACGCTAAGAAAATTGATTTTTAGAAATGACTTTGTTAATTTGATTTATTAAGAAAAAAAAAAAAAAAAAAAAAATATATATATATATATATATATATATATATATATATATATATATATATATATATAAGATTTTTTTATATATATTTAGGATTATGAATATTTTCGTACTATCTTTTATACATTAAAATTAAAAATTTTAAAGCAATTTAAAATAAATAATTCTGAAATGATTTCTAATTGAGTTAAATTTTGTTTGATAAAAAGAGTTATCATCTTTTTAACCAGACTAAATCAGGTGAAAGTAAGAATTTTAAATGCTCTTTTAATCATTGGATACAACCCACTCTTTTAATAAATAAGTAATAAAAAAAAATAGTTAAGAATGTTGTTATTTTTATCTGATTTCAGTGGTGGAGAAGAAGGCATTATTGGAAGTAGTCCACAGGCATGGTCCATGCTCGCAACTAAAAGCTGGAAAAGCTCCAAGTCACACGGAGATCCTCCTGCAAGATGAATCCAGAGTCAAATCGATTCACTCGAAGTTGTCTGGTGCCAGCAATGTGAAGGTGACAGATGCAGCTACCCTTCCGGCCAAGGACGGCAGGAGCATTGGTTCAGGCAATTATATCGTGACTGTGGGACTTGGCACCCCTAAAAAGGACCTTTCCCTCATCTTTGACACTGGAAGCGACCTCACCTGGACACAATGTGAACCCTGTGTCAGGTCTTGCTATAAGCAAAAAGACCCAACTTTCGATCCCTCTCAGTCAACATCATACACCAACATTTCCTGTGGCTCCTCGCTCTGTAATTCACTCGCTTCTGCAACAGGTATCCACATACCTTTCCTCCTTTTTCTTTTACTTAAGAAATGATGAACAGATTTCTGACTACTAATTGATAATTAATATGCAAAATACATGCTACAGGCAACACTCTTAACTGTGATTCCTCAACATGTGTATATGGCATTCAATATGGAGACTCTTCTTTCTCCGTCGGCTTCTTTGGTAAAGAAAGGCTCACTTTAACCCCAACTGAAGCTTTCGACAACTTCTATTTCGGCTGCGGCCAAAATAACCAGGGTCTCTTCGGGGGCTCTGCCGGCCTACTTGGTCTGGGCCGCGACCCATTATCATTGGTCTCACAAACCTCACGAAAATACAACAAGCTCTTCTCCTACTGTCTCCCATCCTCCTCCAGCTCAACTGGCTTCCTCACTTTTGGCGGCTATTCCTCTAAATCCGCTAAATTCACACCGTTATCCACAACATCTGCCGGCTCCTCCTTCTATGGCCTCGACTTCACTGGAATCAGCGTCGGAGGCAGCAAATTGTCAATTTCCCAGTCAGTCTTTTCAACCGCCGGTGGAATCATCGACTCAGGCACTGTCATCACCCGGTTGCCACCGGCGGCATACTCTGCTTTAAGGTCTGCCTTCAGGCAATTGATGACCAGGTATCCGACAGCGCCTGCAGTATCAATACTTGACACTTGCTACGATTTTACCAACTATAATACGATCAGCATACCAAAGATTGGCTTTTTCTTTAATGGTGGAGTTGAGTTGGATATTGATGCTACCGGAATTCTATATGCTAATAAGGTGTCTCAAGTGTGCTTGGCCTTCGCCGGAAATAGTGACCCAACGAACGTGGCCATTTTAGGTAACGTGCAGCAAAAGACTCTAGAGGTTGTCTACGATGGAGCTGCTGGAAAAGTTGGTTTTGCTGCTGGTGGTTGTAGTTGATTTATCCAATATTGCATTCAGGTTAGATGGAAAAATGGTAAACACAGTTATAATATTAAAATCCTTGCAGAACTGTGAAATATGGAGTTTGAATTTCAATCGAATTTAACACAGCATGATGAAAGAAGGGGAATGTGGGTGCATTGGATTATGATTATTGATTAATGAATAATGGGAGATTGATTTGTGACCTAAAAGCTAGGGATCAAATCATGCTTATAATAGTGTGCATTAAGGTAAAGGGAAGTTTGGAATTTGTGTATACTAATAGCTTTTGCAAATGTTATGTTTTTATCCAGCAATTTTTAGCATTTTTCTCTATTTTTAGTGGAATTTTAAATTTAATTACTTAGATGCTTTACATTCATATCCACACTAATATTAATTTGTTATTTTATTATTATATTAAAATTTTATTAAAAATAAATAATTATTATATTTTAACTTTTTTTGGGATTGCTGGTGGTGATGGAAAATGAAATCTCGATTCCAAATAACATGCCTCCTTTTTTTTCTTCAATTATGCTAATTGCAATCATATCAATCCACCAAAAACCTATATATGCTAAAAAAAAAAAAAGGAACAATACATAATTAGTCTCCAATCAATTAAAAAAATATCATCAAAGTTTTTATTGCAATTTGTGAAGACATAAATCTGGCATCTACTTAGGGGTGGATACTATTTGATTTAAATCAAATCACATTGCTCTAATTTGGTAATTCAATTCGATTCAATTTCAGAGAGAAAAATTTGATTAAACCGAATTGAAGCGAATTACTTTATTGATTTTTAAATTACTCTATTTTTGTGAAGAATTTATTAATTATATGTATTTATATATATATAATTATTTAATTTCATTAATTAATGGTTATTATGTTCAAATTAAGGTTAAAATTATACCAAATAACTTGAAAATTAAGTCTAAATAAAAAATCCCATCAAAACACAAAAACTAATTAATTTGAACCGAACTGAATTAAAGCAGTTTGATTTGGTTTTTTGTACTTCAGCTCATTTCAATTTCTAAAAATATAATAATTCAGTTTTAATAATTCGATTTGATTCGGTTTGAATCGAATACTCAAATGAGACAAAATAAGGGACCAAATTAGAGAAAATTATGATGGAAGATATCAAAGGGAATTATGGCGTGATCCATGATGCAAAATTGTCACTTTTCCACACATGGTTTGGTTTCTTTTGTTCCTACCATTTAACCTATTTTCCATTGTATTTTTTTGTCCGGTTGTCGTCTTGCATCACATTTCTCATAACAAAGGGATATAAATAATTCATCAAAATAAAATAAAAAAAAAATCTTCTAATTTCCATTTTGCTCACTTTTGTAAAATGTATCCACCTGTAATTTACATATATACGTCAAAATTAAGTCTTTTTAGAAAATTTTTAAAATTCATAGATATGGTCCGGTTTGGTTTTAAAATCAAAATGAGAATCAAAACGACCATTCTGATTCAAAGAATTAGAGATCCAGGACTATATATCAAAAGGTACTTGTTAAATTTAATCTCGGTTTCAATTTAATTTCCGTTAAATCTCAATTTGGTTCATTCGATTGAGTTTATTTCATTTGGTTTGATCAAATTTAATCATTAATTTTTTTACTTTTGAAAAATGAAAGATCTGATTTTAATTTGAAATTAATCTAAATCAATTTTGATCGATTCAATTCGATTTTAATTTAGTCAAATAATTTAATTAAGTGTAAATTAATTTGATAAATTTTAATTTAGTTTCAATTCAAACTCAATTCACATCTACTTCTCCACGATTCATTATTATTATTTTTATAATAATAAAATCTTATTTTTATTTTTAAACAAGTAAAATCTTAATTTATAAGAAATGAGACTTTCATATTTATTAAAGATTGAGTCTTTTGCCCTAATTACAAAGGCATGTGCTGGAGGGACGCAGCTATATACAGCTTGGGAGGCCATGTCCCCCAAGACTTCAATTTTATCCATAATTTTATTATATTTTTTTTTAAAAAAATACTTTTTACCCTTAAAATTTTAATATAAATTTAATTTATTTTTTACAAAAATACTATTTACCCCTCTAATATCTTTATGTAAATTTTATTTTAACTCTATACTCTTAACAAAATTTTATTTAATTTCCTTTTGACCCAAAGGCATATGGCATTAGTACACTTGAAATGTTTGCACATAATAATTAAACTTGCAATTTGCAAGACGACGGACTGAAAAGTCCTTCATTTACACGAATGAAAGGCGCAAATAACTGTGCTGTGGGATCAGCCACCCAAAGATTGTGGAAAATTGTACTAGGTTTGACTACGTTGACCAACCCACGTACAACTATTCATGGATTCGTCCGCGCAATCAATCACGGCTTTTATTTCGGGAAAAGAATAATCCAAACGCCACCGATCTTTGAGCAAAATAATACTTTTTAATTATAAATTTTAAATTTAATTAAAATCAATTAAATAAATGGATCGCTGATTTTGAGAATAAAGTTCCGTGAGTGGATGTTTTATGCTATTAATGTAACCTAATTTAAATTTTCTTGTAAGTTATTTTTTTTTTAATTATAATTTAGACTTTACTCATTTTACAGAAAATATTTTTTTATATTTTTTAATATTTAAAATACTTAGTAAAATGAGTAAAGACATATTTTCCTAATATAAAAATTAAAAACTAACTCATCTTTTAAAAAAAAAATTATTAAAAAGTTATTTTCTATTTTTTAAATTTTATAATCTTATTAAAATGTAAAAATACTTAAATATATATTAAATAAATACACAACATCAATTTGATATTACAACTAAACAATAAAAAATATCTTTAGAAAAAATATTTTTTTCATAGAAAATATTTTTTGTATATAAATTATTTTTCATAAAACAATGAAGTATTAAATTAAAAATTTTATAACTTTGAAGATAATTTAAATATTAATAAATTAAAAGTCATTAATGTAAGGTACAATTTCTTTTTTTTTTTTAAGTGAAAAAATGAGGCTATCTGAATATGATAGTTATAGTCCACTTAGATCTGAGGTAGACTCAAATGAGATAAACTTATCGCGCTGCCTCTCATTGCGCTCTTAATCATAGATAGTATTTAGTCATCATACTGGAGTGAAGAGTTAAATCGATATGAGATAAAATCATCTTATTGAATTAATCACTAGGCTTACACCCATGATAGTGTAAGCTATAATTTTTAGAGTTTTATAAATGTACTATATATCAACTCAAAAGTGCAAATTGTAACAAACTAACAGCCCTATCTCTTCTAAAAAATTTAGAGGAATATTAAAAGAAAAAAAAAAAAAAAGAATTTATGGATGGATTTTTAGCAATTATTACAATAAGTGTAATAATGTTTTGATGAAAATTTTTTGTTTAGAATTGATTTATTATGAATTTAAGATATAAATATATAAGACTTATATATTTAATAAATAATTATAAAAAAAAAGTGGAAAAATTATCCTCAAAAGTGAAAGGAAACTTCCTAATGCCTATCATTTTCCTTGTCTATCAATTTGCCCCTCGAAGTGGTCTAAGTATGATCTGTAATTACTGGGTAGAGGAATTTTTTTTTTTTAAACTGTGTTCATCAAATTCAAAATATAATTTATGGTAAAATTCATGCATAAAACTCACACTATAAATAGAAATGCACACAAGCAAGACTTTAATATTAACCAGGAAAAGTGTCCATGGCTACTACTACTTCAATGTCTTCCATGTATGCTTCTCTTCTTTATCTATGCCTTCTCTTCTGTCTAGAAAAGGGCGCTTATGCTTTTGAAGGAAGAAAAATTGCAGAAAGCAACAATCTTCATACCATTCAAGTAAGCGATTTGCTTCCATCAACTGCTTGCAAACATTCTACCAAAGGTAACTAAACATGATTCTCATTAAGCTTCTCCTAAAAATTTAAGCATTTTATGTCCTGAAATAGTATTTTCTTTCAATAAGTATAATAGTTCAGCAAAAGGACGACTGTTAGCTGCTAAGAGAATTTCCAAACGAAGCCAACTTTCCAACAATTTCAATATATGATAACAACACGCCAACTACTCAACTCAATAAAGCAATTAATCTCTCCACTAATTTGAAGGGAAAACTTGTTTAGATATGCTCATTATGAACTAAGACGTAAAAATATGAATTCTACTTATTTTTTATTTGAGTCTCACCATAGATTTATATATGAATCGGGTCAACGGTGAACCGTATTAGGAAAAAGTTTCTCCTAATTTGATTCTATCAATCATCTCATACAATAATAACAAATCTAGCTATCACTGTTCAGTTGCAGAAAACAAGGCAGCCTTCAAGGTAGTTCATAGGCACGGGCCATGTGCCCAACTGATTCAAGACAATGCAAATGCTCCCAATCTCGAGAATATCCTTGTTGAAGATCAATCCCGAGTGGATTCAATCCACTCAAAGTTTTCCAGGACCTCCGGAGACAGCAGCTATGTGAAGCAGACAGATGCTACTAGACTACCGGCCAATAGGGGTGTCTCCCTTGGCACAGGCAATTATATTGTCACCGTGGGACTTGGCACTCCTACAAAGGATCTCCCGCTCATCTTCGACACTGGAAGTGACCTTACTTGGGTACGGTGCATGCCTGGCGTCGATGCCTTCGACCCAACTAGGTCCTCTTCCTATCACAACATTTCTTGCAAATCGGAAATTTGCTCTTATGTCACTTCCGCTACAGGTAACCGTCCTGGTTGTGCTTCCACAACATGTGAGTACGGCGTCCGATACGGTGACGGATCATTCACCTACGGATTCGTGGGCAATGAAAGGCTAAGCATAGGATCCGCAGACGTATTTGACAATATCACCTTCGGTTGCAGCCAAAGAAGTGAAGGATTGTTCGGAAAAGTCGGCGGCTTGATGGGTCTTGGCCGAGCTAAGTTGTCCATCATCTCACAAACCGATTCAAAATACAAGAAGCTTTTTTCCTACTGTCTCCCAGTCTCTGGCAAAGCCGGCTTTCTCAGTTTCGGCGCCTCACAATCAAAATCCGCTAAATTTATCCCGCTATCTTCTAATTCCGACTTTTATAGCCTCGACCTCGCTGGAATTGTTGTTGGCAACCGGAGGCTTTCAATCCCCGCATCGGTGTTTTCTAAAGCAGGCACAATCATTGACTCGGGCACTGTAATCACGCGGCTGCAGCCAAAAGCTTACTCTGCTCTCCGTTCAGCATTCACAGAAGCAATGTCAAAGTATCCGAAAGCTGAGCCACTATCAATACTGGACACTTGCTATGATTTTAGCAAATATAAAACGATTGAGGTGCCGAAGATTGCGTTGTCTTTTAATGGAGGTGATGTGGAAATTGATCAATCGGGAATCTTCTTTGCTAATGGGATTTCGCAAGTGTGTTTGGCGTTCGCTGGGAATACAGACGCGAGGGATATAGCGATTTTTGGGAATATGCAACAACAGAATTATGAGGTGGTTTACGATGTGAATGGAGGGAAGATCGGGTTTGCTCCTGGGGCTTGTAGTTGATTTAATTCCTCCAAGTCAACTCCTATTATGCTAAATGCTAATTATTTAAGCTTAATCACTAGTAAATAAAGCCAATTATGTATGCAGCGCAGACCCAAAAAATGGTCAATCAATTGCCTAATATAGCTTTAGTAAAGAAATTAATTATTTTATTTTGGTAATTTTTTTCCCTCTGCTGTCCTATCCTGCTTGTTCCATTTCAACCAGAAAATTTAAATAGTAATCCAATTTTTTACTTAAAAAGTACTAAAAAGAAAAAAAAAAAAAAAACTTAAATCAGTAATTCATTTAAAAGTTAAGGCTAAAACAGGCAGGCAGGCAGGCTCATTACTTGCTACTTAAGCCCATAGTTTTTATGTATCGATCCGATCCCCATTTCCGACCTTTGAACTTGCGAACCTTGAGGCTTAAGGCCAAATTCCTTTTATTTCCACTCTTGTTAAAATGAGAAGACCAAACCCAAATGGTAACATCAAGCAATACCCCACATGCAATTGAGGCCTATTAGACATAGGTTCCACTTTAAACACTCTTCTCAATTCAGTCTTCCACAACTGCTGGGTCAACAAAGTTACACTGCTTTTATGTTAGGCATAAACCAAATTGCCAAGACCAGTTCGGCACTTCGGATTAGGCTTTGGACTGCGGTTTGCTCCCATTTGCTTCAATTCTGTTTCGATTTGAAAAATAAAATTTGTATTAATAAAATTAAATTATTGGCTTGAAATTTAAAAGTTTATTGACAAAAAAAAAAGTTAAATTTTATCACATTTTAATTATTTTATCTAATATTTTCAATCTTGACAAAATCAATCAAAATATCTAAAATGGTAAAAATTTTATATAATTTTCATCAATCCAATTTTGAACTCTATTTTTCAACTTGTTCACAGCTACAAGTGAAGAACCAACATTACTACATTTATCAACTTTTAAATGATTTAATTTTTGTAATCATTAAGTATAAAATAATAATGAGATTTTGTGATAGTGAAAAGAGAAAGTGGGTGACTAAAACTATCTAATTTAATCAAATGAATAAAAATTTTGATGTACCATAGATATCAAAATAAAGTTAATTTGAAAGTAATTAATGATATTGGTAAGATTTGATGAACTATAAACGAAATCGAAGAATACGTCAAGAAAAATTGGATAAAAGTAAAAAAAATTTTTAAAATTTCAAAAAAAAATTGTATTTTGAAATTTTGGTCAATTATATCAAAATTAAAATGATTGAACAAAATTATTAAAACGTGATAAAGTTTATTTATTTATTTATGTATTTATTTTATCAATAGGTCAACTTTAAAATTAGTAGGGAAACCTTTCCTTCAATAATTCCAAAGTTTAAAGTAAATGAAGAAGGAAAAAAAAAAGATATCTAGTCATTTTAAATTGTTCTTCTAATGTTCCTATGACATGCATCAGTATATATATATATATATTTTGGTTAATTTTGTTTTAGTACAAGAACAAAGTAAGGAATTTGCTTTTCTCTATCAGTTTATCGCTGTTTCGCATAGCATATGGAGACATAAGCAAGTGGTTGATGTGAAGTTGCTAAAAGAGATGGAGCAAAGTTGTATTCCATGTGAATCAACTTTAAGCAAAAAGATGAAATAACAGTAATCATGATCTTGATTGCTCCCTTTACAGTAATATTAATAGCGACTAAGATTCTATTCCAGCAAACAATAGCTTTCGGGTATCATTTAGTATTTTGATTATAGTTAAAATGCTATTTTTTTTGTTTATACTGTTTAATGACATAATATTTATATTAATATTTAAAGGTGAAAAGAGTGATTCATCAAAATACACATCTTAATTTTTAAAAGATTTTAAAAGTTAAAAGAACATTTTGATTATGATCAATAAAATAATATTGTTATGTTTATATTTAACGATTAATCTAACAGTTATTTTTATTGAATATTTTTTATTTTAAATAATTATATAAATAATTAATCACTAATAAATAATATCTAACTGTTAATAGTTAATAAAATAATTGATAATTATTAAAATAACTATAATATTTTACTAACAATGATTATTTTTATATAATCATGAGCTTAATAAAAAGTAGTTAGAGAAGGAGAAAATATAATACTTTGAAGGAAAATTTTTTAGATAGGCCTAGTTTATCACCTCATTAACAGTATAAATTAATTAAATTATTTTATATTATTTATGTTTATTTATAATTACATAAATATAAATAGATAATTAACATTTAAATTATATAATTATAATAAAATAATTAATTAGCTTAATTTGCAGATAACATATTAAACGAATCTATTAATTATAAGAATTTCGCCCTTTTAAAGCGTACCGGCATAGAAAGGAAATTTCCTGGCGCCTGCGATTTTTACTGTGCATCAACTTGCCCTCAATAATGCTGTTAAAGTGTGTCAAAAGCGCCAATCAAAGTAGAGAAATGAGTGGTCAATTTCTAGCTTGGAGACAGGGGTGGTCTTTTTAAATTAAATTAGAATTAATTCGATTAAAATTAAATTAAAATTGATTAAATTTAAAATTAGTTTCAAACCGAATTAAAATTATCTTTCTGTAATTTAATTTATATTCATATTTTTTAAAAATTTTGAATTAGTGATTTCGAATCAGATTAAATTGTTGATTTCGAATTGGACCAAATCAGCTGTTTAAATAAAAAAAATTAATAAATATCTCACCTCACTCCTAATTCATATATATAAGTATCAAATTCTCAACATAATTATTCTTTATACTATTTTTTATTTCCAATACTCTCTTAATTTCTCTCAAATTCTCTAGACGATTATTTTATACTCTATTTAATTACTAATACTTTCTCAATTTTTATATTTTATTATTTTCAATATTATCTCAATTATTCTATTATTATTTTATATCCTCAATAAAAATTTTAATACCCTCTATTTTATTTTATTTTTTTTCTCTTTTATACTTTTTTCTAATTATCATATTTTACCATACAATTTTTAGAAAAAGGAAAGCAATAGAATTGAAAACTTTGATTACTCTAAATTCCATGAGGATATGAGGATAAAATTAAGTTCATGTACCTTTTTTTAATTTCTTTAAGAAAAAATCAATTTTATTTTTAATTTTTAATTAAGTTCAAGTATTTTCTTATTAAATTTTTCTAAATGATAAATTAATTTTATTATCTTTTTTCTTATTTTATTTTAGTAGAAAGACTTAAAAAAAATAAAATATTTTTACAAATATAACATAATTTCAAATCAATAAAATTTTTCTCCGAGCTGCTCTCAAACCACCCTCCAAATTGTCTTGAACCGTTTTTTTTTTTCGAACCGTCTTTCGAATCATTTTAAATTGAAGTTTGACTGGTGATTCAAGAAACGTCTCTCAAACTGTCATTCGACGATTTGATTCAAATTTATGGTTTCATTGAATTTGAACTTGTAAAAAGAAAAAAAGAAAAAAAAACATGTTTACAGTCGGAAAAATGTCATTAAGAATAAATATAGATAAACTATTATAGTTTGATTGTCATAAAATTGATGTAAATATTTGAGCTTTTTGTGAGGATCCTAATCTATCCATTTACAATAAAGCAACAAAAGATTAGTTGAATTAATAAGGATGAGCCCATTCTTTAAACGCTAAGCATTTACCATTAGCTTATATATAGGATTAATGCACCAAAGCAAGTGTTTCATAGTAACTAGGAAGATTGGTCCGTGGCTACTGCTTCCATGTCTTCCATCTTCCACAGTGGCTTCCTGTACGCTTTTCTCCTTTATCCATGCCTTCTCTTCTCTTGGAAACGGCGCTCATGCTTTTGAAGGAAGAAAAATTGCAAAAAGCCACCATCTTCATACCATTTAAGTCAGCGATTTGCTTCCATCAACTGCTTGCAAACACTCTACCAAAGGTGACTAAACATTATTATCATTAAGCTGCTCCTAAAAATTTAAGCATTTTAATTTTGTCCTGAAATATTTTCTTTCAATGAGCATAAACATTTCTGCTAAAGGGCGACTGTTGGCTGCTAAGAAAAGTTCCAAGTGCAGCCAACGTTCCAACAATTTCAATATATGAAAACGACACTCCAATTACTCAACTCAATAATGCAATTGATCTCTCCCTTAATTTGATGTAGTCAATCATCTCATTCAATAATACAAAATCCATCTATCATTGTTCAGTTGCAGAAAACAGGGCAGCCCTTAAGACAGTTCACAGGCACCGGCCATGTTCCCCGCCGAATCAAGACAATGCAAATGCTCCCAATCTCGAGAAAATCCTTGTTAAAGATCAATCAAGAGTGGATTCAATCCGCTCAAAGCTCTCCAAGACCTCCGGAGGCAGCGATGTGAAGCCGATGGATGCTACTAGACTGCCGCTCGATTACGATCTCTCCATTGGCTCAGGCGTTTACATTGTCAACGTGGGACTTGGCACTCCTTAAAAGGATCTCCCGCTCATCTTCGACACTGGAAGTGACCTCACTTGGGCGCGATGCAAGCCTGGCGTCGATACCTTCAACTTCGACACAACTAAGTCCACTTCCTATCTCAACATTGCTTGCAACTCAGAAATTTGCCCTTATGGCCGTCCTGATCGTCATTCCTTAACATGTGCGTTCGGCCACCTATACGGTGACGGATCATACACTTTTGGATTCATGGGCGAAGAAAGGCTAAGCATAGGAGCCACTGACGTATTTGACAATTTCTACTTCATTTGTAGCCAGATTGATGAAGGATTCGAAAATGTCGCCGGCTTGATTGGTCTTGGCCAAGGTAAGTTATCCATTGTCAACCAAACGGCTTCAAAATACCACAACGTTTTTTCGTCCTGTCTCCCAGCCTTCGACCAAACCGGCTTTCTCAGTTTCGGCACCTCACTATCAAAATCCCCTAAATGTATCCCGCGTTTCGGCACCTCACTATCAAAATCCGGTAAATATATCCCGCTATCTTCTGATTCCATCTTTTACAGCGTCAGCCTCACTGGAATCATTGTTAACGGCCGAAGACTTTCAATCCCCGCGTCTGTGTTTTCTAGAGCAGACATGATTATTGACTCCCGCACTACATTCACACAGCTGTCGCCAGAAGCTTACTCTGCTTTCCGTTCAGCATTCACGGAAGCAATGTCCAAGTGTCCAAAGGCTAAGCCACTACCAACACTGGTTCTGGACACTTGCTATGATTTTAGCAAAAAAGAAACGATTAGTGTACCAAGTATTGTGTTGTCTTTTAATGGAGTTGATGTTGAAATTGATACAGCGGGAATCTTCGTTGTGAAAGGGATTGCGCAAATGTGTTTGGCGTTCGTTGGGAATAGCGACGCGAGGGATAAAGTGATCTTTGGGAATGTGCAGCAGCAAAATCTTGAGGTTGTTTACGATGTAAATGGAGGGAAGGTAGGGTTTGCTCCTGAGGCTTGTAGCTGATTTAATTCTTCTAAGTCAGCTTCTATTATGCTAAATGCTAATTATATAAAGCCAATTATGTATGCAGAACAGACCAAAAATGATGGTCAATCGAGTGCCGAGTCGCTAGAGCTAAGAAATTTCCTTCATCTCTTCTTCCAATTTTAGGTGATATACTCTTATTTATTTTTATTACTAAATTTATATTTTTTTGGTTTATATATTATATAATTATAATGTTTAATTACTTACATGACTATTTATGTGGATTTGTCGTCAATGAATATTTTGGTTTTGGCATGGAGGAGGAGCACAAGGCAAACAATTATTAAAATTAAAACCAAAATAAGCTAATTACTCTTAAGCATGGATAAATTTTAATAGTTTTTTCAGATTGTAACAGAACCTAAAAATATAACATAAAATTCTTTGAATTTTAAAATTTTATACAATAATTTTTTTTTTACTCTAAATAAATGGTTTATAAACAACACTCTATTAACGTGGATAATCTAAAATAGCAATAACATTAATGATTGTTTTTTTTTTAAGGCATAATCTTTCTAATTAGTTATTATATATTAGTATTTCATTATTTTATACGATTAAAATTCTTTTATAATTAATTTGTGAAAAAAATTATAAATGATTTTACTACTATCACATAGAGAAGAGAGAATTATTCATGTTACTGTTATTCTGAATTGCATAGACTAGCTACTGAGAATTCAAAAGAATTTATTAAGTAAAATTTCAAAGTTTAGAAAATTTTATATTACATTTTTAAGTTTGAGGATAATTCTATTATAATCTCTAAAGTTTAAAGAGAAATATTGAAATATATCCCTTTAATATAGAAAGAGCTATTACAATGAATAAATATTTCATTCCCATTTCTATTGTGTTCCATGAACCAAATAAATCATTAATTCATTCAAGCTAGCTAAGACTAAAACAGGCAGGCTCATTACTTATCCCCATAGTTTTTGTGTGTCGATCTGATCCCATTTCAAACCATCAAGTCAACCTGGGGCAGCCAACCTTTAAACTTGCACACCTTGAGGCTTGAGGCCCAATCCTTCTGCTTACATTCTTGTTAAAACAAGCACGTTGGGTTTTGGGAAGACAAAACCCAAATCCCAACAACAAGCAATAGCCAAAACCCCAAATCAAATTGAGGCCTATTAGATAAAGATTCCAACTTCAAACAGTCTTCTCAATTCAGTCTCCCACAATTGAGACAAATAGTGTGCCGCAATTTAAGTCAACAAACTTAATTACACTGTCTCATGTTAGGCATCAACGAAATTGCCAAGATGGTTCGGCTTAGACGTGGACTGCTGCTAGTTCCCAATTCTAGTTATGGATTTAAATAAAGGAGGGGAAGGATTCATTTGATATTTCCATTTTCCATCCCAATTGTAGACTTGTAGTGCATCACTCATATTATCTCAAATTTAATTAAGAGATTTCAAATCTCTCCCACTTTTAGTTAATTAACTTATTTCTTCCACTTTGAAGAGTTGGGATTTGCCTTATCAACTATACTTGGGTTGACTCAATGTTATTGTCATGCCCTCCAATAATCTTACTTTTATGTGTTGTAGCTATTTCATGGAGTAATCATATGCAGCTATATAGTGCTTGACCTTGACCACCCTAATGCTATTGTATTTCCATCATATAATTTATTTCTTCCCTCTAATAAGTATTTCTTTTTTATTTAATACGAAAAAAAAACTAAGTTTTTATAATATCTTTATTTTTTTAATAATTTCAATTTTTATGAAATTAACGTATTCGATTTTAGTATAATTTTTGTAATTGCTATGTATTTATTTCCATTTTTATTCTATTTCCAAAACGTACCGCCAAAATTGAATGTTGAAGGCCAAGTTTGAAATTGTGGTTTTAAAAACTAATTTTCTTAATAAAAATTCTAATAATAATGTTAAACAAATTCTATAAACAATATGGTGGCTATAAGTTTGATCCAAAGGAGTTGACAGGGGCGATTAAATTTTAAATTTTATTTGGAGTAGGTTAAATATAAATATATTTTCAATAAGCTTTTATATTTGATTTCTTGAAATATATTTATTTATTGACACAATTAAATAAAAAATTTAATCAGTTCATATTTGAAAAACTTAAAAAGTTTTTTATTACTCTAATTAAAATTAAAAATTAATGACTTTTTTTTTTAATTTTCTTTTAAGTATTAAAAAAATAATTATAAAAAAAGTTAAATTATAAATAAAATATATTAAAAGAGGCTTAAATTTAAATAATATATATATATGTCACTGACTTCTTAATTTAATTAGTTCATATTTGAAAAAATTAAAAAGTTATTTTTTTTAACTCAATTAAAATAAAAAATTAATGGCTTATTTTTTTAATTTTTTTTAACTATTAAAAAATTATAAAAAATATTTAAATTATGAGTGAAATATATTAAAAAATGCTTAAGTTTAAATTATATGTATATATACTGACAACTTCTTGTGTCTGAGTCTTTGTAAGGCTCCGTTAAGCTAATTTAGAGGAACAAGCTCATGAATATAAGTTGGTCAAGCGAGAGAAATCATCATTGCCTTCCAATGGAACTAGGTGGACAGGAACAAAAGAAATAAAGATGAGACTATAATAGAGATAAGACCATCTTTGTTTAGTTGCGCTTCCACAAATTCTTTTTTATTATATAAAATCTCCATTAATATTCAATATTGATAATTGCTCTTCCACAGCTCTTATATATAGGAGGGTAGCCAAGCTATCAAAACGGCAGTGTGAGCTTCATGATCAGTTGTGAGAAACTAACTAAAAGAAAGATCACCATGGCCACCAGTCCCCTGTCTTCCACCTCCCTCACTTCTTTCCATCATGCTTTCCTTCTTCTACTTCTTCTGTATCCATGTTGCTGTTTGCAAAAATCTTTTGATGCCCACAATGCTAAAGTCACTTCTTTTCTGGCAGCAGATGTCTGCAACCAATCTTCTAAAGGTTAAAAATTGATTTAAATCCTCTATCTTGTTACGTTTGTTTATGTTTGGATTTGACTACTGGAAAGATTGAGAAAATTATTTCCATATTTTAGTTATTTCTTAAAATTATTGAATTTTTTAAAATTAATGTGATATTATTTTTTTATTAATATGACTTTGATTAGTACTTAAATTCGGGATATCAATATATTTTAGTTTTTCTTATTAACACAATTATTGTGGTTATTGATTTAGTTTTGCTAAACCAAATGGTATCCTAAAATTACCTCTTTAATTGATATATATTCAAAAAATTATTCATCATGATTTTAATTATAATTAAGTTTAACGAACAAATAATTCTTATTTAATCAGAAATTTTTTACCTATACTAAGTTGTATAAACACTCAATCAATAGAAAACTATTTACATGTACTTTTAAGAGAGACCTATCATAATTTTAATCAAAATGATAAATTGTTAGTTGATTGGGTGTATGCGCGGGTAAGAATTACTATAGTGAATTGATGTTTGTAAACCATTGCATTATTTATTTAAAATTTATCATTTATTTTAAAACAGTAGTTAATTTTCAGTATCCTAATCTAATGATGACCATTTAATTCTTCATATTTCAGTTGATCATAACAAAGGCTTATCCTTAGAATTAGTGCATAAGCACGGTCCATGCTTTGCACTGAATCATGATAAGAACAAGACAGAAAAATCTTCCTCTTATCATGAGGAAATGCTCCTTCAAGACCAAGTTCGAGTGGATTCAATCCATGCTAGATTTTCCAGATACCAAAGCCAGTTGTCTAGTGCTTTCAAGGAGATGCAGACGACGGTGCCTATCCAGTCTGGAATTGACATGGGCACCGGCAATTACGTTGTTACCGTGGCTCTTGGAACGCCAAAAAAGGAATTTACGCTTGTTTTTGACACTGGCAGCGACATTACTTGGACACAATGCGAGCCATGCGTAGGATCTTGCTACCGGCAAGCTCAACCAAAGTTTGATCCACGGAAGTCCTCCTCCTACAAAAATGTTTCTTGTTCTTCAGCTTCTTGCAATTTAATCCGCGAAGCAGGTAATTCCTTGCGCAATTTTTCGATGGGAACTTCAGAAAGATGAGAACCTGAGAAATTTCATGCAGGTGGCGCAAAGGGTTGCTCTTCCTCAACATGTCTCTACCAAGTGGCGTATGGCGATGGCTCCTATTCCATGGGATTTTTTGCTACGGAAAAGCTGACCATTTCATCATCTGATGTGTTCAAAAATTTCTTATTCGGCTGCGGCCAAGAAAACGACGGCCTCCTTGGCAAATCAGCCGGTTTGCTAGGACTTGGACGCAGCAAGTTATCTTTAGCA
This sequence comes from Hevea brasiliensis, assembly GCF_030052815.1. NCBI lineage: Eukaryota > Viridiplantae > Streptophyta > Magnoliopsida > Malpighiales > Euphorbiaceae > Hevea > Hevea brasiliensis. The sequence continues at coordinate 855,458 of NC_079503.1, read as the reverse complement.
TTTCAAACAGCCAGCAAATACAAAAAGCTCTTTTCGTACTGTATACCAACTCTCTTGAGCTCAACCGGCCACCTCAGTTTCGGTGGCAAACTCCCAAAGTCTGTGAAATTCACTCCGCTATCACCAAAATTCAAAAACACCCCTTTTTATGGCATTGACATCACTGGAATAAGCGTCGGTGGCCGAAAACTATCCGTGAATGCTTCATTTTTTACTAAGGCCGGCGCCATCATTGACTCCGGTACAGTCATCACTCGGCTGCAGCCCACAGCTTATTCTGTACTAAGCTCTACGTTTCAAGAATTTATGAAAGATTATCCCATGACTGACGGGGTCTCCATTTTGGACACATGCTATGATTTTAGCGATTATGACAAGGTTTACGTGCCCAAGATTAGCATTTTCTTGAAAGGTGGGATTGAGATCGGGGTAGAATTGCAAGGGATTATGATCGCCGTAAAGGGCCTGGAGAAGGTGTGCCTGGCTTTTGCATCGACTAGTGATGATAGCGATATTGCTATTTTGGGAAATGCTCAGCAAAAGAGCTATGAGGTGGTCCATGATCTTGCAAAGGGAAGAATTGGATTTGCTCCTGGTGGTTGTAGCTAGCTAAAAGAAGATAAGGGGGAAAAAGTCTCAACCTAAAAAAAATTGAACGAAGTTTAGGAAATAGCCAACAGGATTATGTAGAAGCTTATGGTACGTAATAACCTCAGGAAAGAGGATTGAGCATGCCTTATGGCACAATTAACCAAGAGTGATCAAAGCTCAAAAATGGTTGTGGTTATTGTATAATTAGCCATAAATTAATACCTGTGTATAATTAAATAGTTGATCAAAACCTGAAAATTGGAAATACTATATATTAATTTCAGGAGATACATGGTTACCCATTTAGCTTTTTTTTTATATAAATAAAATTTATTAATAATAGAGTCTAGAAAATTTTATCATGACTAAAACTATATTTGATAGATCAACCCATAAATTTCAACTATAATAAATCATGCTAAGTGAAAAAAACTTGAAAGACTTTTTTCCAAAACCAAAGATAAAACCAGAGTACAAGGAAAAAAAAAGAAAGTTTAACAGCCTTCACCCAGCACATAGATATAAGAGAAGTCCAGTTCTTAATTAAGGGCAATACAGAGAAAAAAATGCAAGTGAACCCATTACTAATGGGAAAGGACTAATTATTATAATACACTTATAAAACAGAAGCAAAATGAGCAGATTGGATCAGCTGATTAGCTCATAGTAACTAGCAGGATTTTGGCAATGATTTGCCGGTTACCAATTTGAGCAACCACCGCTTGTAAATGCCAACTTTTGATTACTGATGTCAAAGAAAACGTTCATCTCGCGGTGTTGTTGATTACCTATTATTGTTAAGTCACTATCATTTTCGTTTGCCATAAAAGCCAAGCAAACCTGAGCATTATTATCCTTCTCTCTGAATGTAACCGCTGATGGGTCCAAATCTAGATCCACACCTTCAAAATGTAGCACCATTTTTGGTGGTGTCCAATTGTTTTGCCCCTCAAGGTTATAGCATGTATCGAAATTTTGCGATGGAGAAGCAGTAGGGTATTGGGACATCAATCTCCGAAATGCTTGGCGAAGGGCAGAATACAAGGAAAATGGTAGGCGAGAGATGGAGGTTCCTGAGTCTATAATGGCTTTTAGTGGTGAAGATACATTGCCAGATATGTCTAATCTCTGTTGGCCAATTGTTATGCCTGTAAGGGTCACAAAATAACTATATGCGTTTTGGTTTAAACCAAGTGAGATTGGTATCAACTTATTTTCATCAGGTTGACAATTTTCAAATGCTTGGACACCAAACGAAAGATACCCAGCAGAGTTCTCTGATGCTGGAAGACAGTAACAAAAGACTCTAAAATAGCCCGTGTCAGTTTGAGCCACTAAAGATAAATTTCCAGGACCAACGCCGAGCAACCCAACTGCTCCACCAAAATCTCCATGAATTTTCTGAGCACAACCAAAGATGAAGTTAGGATGTAGATCAGATTGTATGGTAAGGGTATCAACAACATAATAACCACTAGAATATGTCCCATCATGATAGTTCATAGAGTAGTCACAAGTAATATTGCAAATGGCATTTGAAAAAGAAGAAGAAGAGGAGGGATAAAAAATGGGGATCTGGTGATTGCAACCCGCAGAACAAGGCTCGCATTGAATCCAAGTGGCATCGCTTCCTGTGTCAAAAAGCAAGGTAAAATCACGTTTAGGGGTGCCAACACCGACTGTTACTAAAAAGTTGCCATCACCTCTTGAGGTTAGAGGCAATTGAATCCCTTCCCCATATTCATCAACCACTTCCAGGGAATCCAATAAACGAGCTCTAAATTGATCTTGGAGAAGAACTTCCTGATTGGGTCGTGATTTCTCCAGGCTGAGTGGCGAGGAGCAGGGTTCATATTTGTTGACTATCTGCAGACCCTGAAATTGCCCTGCAGGACCGAAAAGTTAATCCCTTTTATGAAAAAAATATAATTCGCTTACCAATATGTTTTAATTGAGTAGTATTAGAACTATTTTTTAAGATTGGTCTTAATTTTAAACTACATTTAAAGTCAAAGTCAAATTCAAATGAATAAAAAATATTTAGTAAAAAACAATTAATTAAAGAAGTGTATGCCTTTTAGGCAAATAAAATTGAAGTCATGTGCACAATTATGAAATCTTAAGTTTAAATATTAATTAAAGTAAAAAATATGAAAAAGAAAAAAAGGATGGGAGACCTTTTGCAGAAGTGAAGCAAGGCGATGCAGGTGGCAAGAGAGGGTTGATTTCCGCTAGCTCCCTGGCTCCATAAACACAGGATAAAAACAGGGCAGAGTAGAAGAGAAAAGGGCAAATGGCGGAGAGATGATGAGATTGAGCCATAGGAATAATTTGATATATTGTGCATAGAAAAAGAGTTGAATTTATAACCATGATTTTCGAGTAAAAAGTGTGCAAAAGACTTTTGATTCCCAAAGCAGTGCAAGTCTCTCAAGGGCCCTTTCACTTTCACCACTTCCAGTAATAGCCACAGAAATATTGAGCAATGATCCTTTCAATTTCAAGTCTTCAACCTTGTCCGGTTGGGCGATGATCTTTGTCGCAACGTTAATACGCATCCGCAATTCACGCCCCATACTCATGCGGAGACAGCAGTGGAGACCTTTTCACAATGGGCGAAAGCTTGACGGAACAATACCGCATGGAGGTAATTTTTATATTTATAAAATTTCAATTATTCTAAAAATATGAAAAATGAACTATATATAATTATGAAGATGCATGTACGCTAAAAGTATTTAATAATTTCTTTAATTTTTATGAATTTATTAAATTTTTATTTTATTATTGATACTATTTTATATTAATATTGAAAGGATGGAGCGTATTAAGTAAAAGTATAATCTAGCAAAAAAATAATTGAAGTCATGACTAATTTAACTCGATTCCACTGTTAAAAGTATATCACTTTGTAACATTCAAGTCCTTAAATAAAAGAATTCTGATGGAATTGAAAGACTTATTAATCTAAGAAATATGAAACTTTTTTAACGGTGGGAATTTTGGTTTTCTCAAGAACTTAAGTAGAAAGTTTGAGATATGTCATGATGATCTCATTTTGAGCATTCTCTTTTCTTTAGGCTAACTTAATCATTAGGGTGGTCTCTCTAATAATGACTTCTATCATGACTTAATTTTTTTCTAAGTTCACTTATCATCATTATCAATAAATTTTAATTTAATAATATTAAAATTAATTTTCGATGTGTAAAATTTTTAATTAAATTCTAATAAATTAAAATAAATCTCATTTTATTAAACACAATCCTTTACAAAATATGTTAAAGAAAAAGGTTCTCAAGTATTATAATAAATAATACACATATGTATATATTGTCAAATCAATGCTAAAATTTTCTATTAAAATGAGCATGGATGCACATATAGATGCATACAACCATGGAAATTGGCTAAAATTCCTTGGCTAAATTTGCAAGGGGCAAAGAGCCAAGTACATTAATAATGATTGTCTCAATAAAGGAATCTAGGTGATGAGGATCATCATGGAGCACCACCACATTTCAAAGGGGCAATCACTAGGGCGAGAGCTAAGCAAATTCAAAGCATGCTCATGGACCATAAAATGGTTTTTAGCTTAGGAGAGGAGCTGCATAAGAGAGGCCTAGCTTGCTTGCTCCAAGAATCTAAGTGGATCACCATGTGCCAAGTTGGAGCTTCTATTGCCATGTTACCGGCCACGTCACCTATCATGTCAGCTTCCATTGCGACGTCACCAATCACTTTGGACATGCCTCACGCCACTTTGGAGTCCACTTGGCAGCAACTTAGGTGTTTGTAGGGTTTACGCCACGTGGAGGGAGCTCATTGGTTCATTTGAATTAAAGAGAGTTACTTTTTGATCAAGTGGGCCTCAATATTCTGTCACAAAGAGGGACCAATTGTTGCCACCTTTTGCCTTTTTGTAATTAATGTTGCTGCCATCTTTTGTCTTTATAATTAATATACTTACTATTCTTGTTAGGATAGCCAATATGGCACAATTATTTGTAACTCTTGTCTTAACATTTTCAACTTGTGTTTCTGTAATCCTAGGTTTGTAAGGAAGAGAATACCATCTGCTTCCTTTAGTTTTTCATTTCTGCTGCATATGAGAGCCTCCATTAGAGAGAGTTTGAGTTTTCTTTCTTACTAGTTTTTGGAAGAACTAGAACTTAGGCAACTTGATCACTTGCCTATTTTACTTGATGATCAATGTAATCTCCCACAAATTGGGTTATTGTGTTGACACTTGATCTGTTCCTCTTTGAATATATATTCTGGTGCTTCTTTCTTTTTCATAGAGATCGCATCTTATTTTATTCAAAGAAAACTTATTTTGGTGTTAATGATCCTCGAGTTCCATTAGAGGTCTGCATCCTTAGGCAATGTTCATTTGGGTGCTTATCACTAGGATATTATAAATCTTATGCCCTTGAATTTTTTGACGGATCTCGATTCTCTAATTTAAAAGTGTGGGGTAAAACATGTTTGGAAGCTAGGAAATCTAGTAGTTTTTTTAGAATGAGATGAGCAGTGATACTAATTATATTCCTCCTCCTTTGATTACCAAACTTGGAAGAAAATTGATATTTTATTTAATTAAGAAGTAAACATTCTGATTTTGCATACAAATATGGTCATTAATGGTTAGAATTACCCATCCCAAATCCTAATTTTCCATTTTGGAGATCATACAAAATGTTTACCTTTCTTTGTTGATGACTGCTGATAATATTGAAGTCACTTTCTTCTTTCTTTGCAGTAAATTTCAAGCAAAAAACCTCAGTATTTTTATGACCTTTTAACTCCCAAAGTATGTGAAATTCACTCCATTATCACCAAAATTCAAAAGCATATCTTTTTATGGTATTGACATCACTAAAGTAAAGAGGTGAACCTTTCTCCTTTCATCGGAAAGAGAAATTTCTATGAAAGGACTTCTTTCTCCTTATGGTCAAGCCTCACTTCGCTGTCAGATTCATCGACTTTTCCTACCCCTTTTGGGTAAGGGTGGCTTTTCTACTTTGCCTAGAGAGTGGGTTTTCTCTCCTCCCTCTGAATGGGGCTATAAATATGGATTTATTTTTTTTTTTTTGGTGGCAGACCAATGGTAAAAGATGAGGTTTTCAATTGTCTACATATCAGCTTCAACCTTCACCAAGAGATTTGCTTCCTAATGTGCAGGGTTACTTTGTATGGGCTGTTTTCCAACATCTATGAGTTGTTTTTGTGGTTTGGTAACTTTTGGAGACATTACCAATATCTTCAGTAGACATTCAGTCCCTTAAATGGCTAGGAGGGCCTAAAAGTGCACCACTTACGGCTCAAAGATTCCCTATTTGGCTCTGTCTTCAGTGTGTATTACAGAGGAAGCAATAAGGTGGAAAGCACAAAAATTACTTTATTGAATGACTAATCTTTAGTTTATATACAACCAAAAGAGAAAAGAAAAATAACAGCTCTCAACTACCTAAAGATAATGAAATTAGTTAACTAAATAATTTACATTAGTCAGGCTAAACTAATTCAACTTATTGCTCTACTACAATTCTTTAGCTATTCTTTCTCTTGCTTAGCTTGATACTCCCTCTCAAGTTGAAATATATGTTGCTTATGTTCAACTTGCTCAAAAGATGCTTGAATTGTGCAGGATGTAAAGCCTTTGTAAACAAGTCAGCAACTTGCTCTTTCGTGTTCAGATATTCAAGCTAAATGACACCAAGTAGCAGTTTCTCCCCGATGAAATGGTAGTCTATTTCTATATGTTTAGTCCTTTCATGACAAATCGGGTTCTTTAAGATGTGTATGGCTGACATATTGTTATAAAAATAATTGTATAGGCTAAGGAATCTCAACTTTAAATCTGCCAGAAGAGAAATTAAATAAAGAACCTCAGAAGTCGCTGCTGCAAACCTATATTTAGCTTTTGCTGAGCTTCTAAAAACTGTGGTCTACTTCTTTGATTTCTAGCTAGTTTTTGAAAAACTTGATGTGGCCCAACCGCAAGTGCACAGGTCGTACAAGTAATATAGAAAAGATATCGTTTCCACGAGGAGTTGTGTTAATGATTAAATTTTTGATATAAAAGTTCTAACTAATTTGGACTATTTTTGAAATTAAAGTAATGAATTGATGGCTATTGAGATGTGAATTCTATGTGTGTAAGATTTATAATCTATCCAACAATGTATTAATTAAACTAAAATTGCATTAAATTGAAATAAGCAAGTTGAAATATGGCAAAATTTAAAATGGCAAGCAATTAAGTTTGATTAGAAATTAACAATGATAAAAAAGCCGATTCCGGAGTTTGGGATTTTAAATTGGTTATCCAATCTTGTGGAACTTATGGGTTTTAAGGAGATTAATTCTTAAATCCTTTGAATACCCTTTCGAGTGAGACAAGGAGTGCCTTAACCAATCTAATCCTACTTTCGTGAAGTTAGAGTTAATTAAAACCCATTAAGTTCTTTAATTAATCTGTAAATCCTCTTAATCCTTAGTCTATTTCTAGATCTAAGTTAATTAAGTCCAATTTCTTGATTATCTATCACAAGGCTTTCTCCTTTCGGTGCCTCAACCATGGATTAAGAACATCACTTAATGGGATCCTACACTAAGCATGTCATTAAGCACACAAGAAATGAATAAAACTCATTAAGACCACAAAATATGGATTACCCAATCAAAATCCACAAAATATCTCAAATATTACAACCCTTACTCCAGAATTAAAATAAAACTACTCACTACCCATAATATTTACAAGATATTCTGAGTTAATATGGAAATAAAACTTTAATCTAAGCTAAGAAACAATAAGTCCAACTCTAGAAAGGTAGGAAAAATGTAAGAAAAGAAAGAAATCTCCAAATCTGGTTGGAAATGGTGTGGGAGATGATTGTGACTCTTCAGCTGCTGCCCTCTCCTCTCTCTTTTCTTCCTTTCTTTCTTCCTTTTTTAAAATGGGATAAGGGTCCTTTTTATAACATTTTCTGACATGGAGCCCTAAAATGGTGAGTTTGAGGTGTGATTTTCTGAGGGAATCTTCTGCCAGCTCATTAATGAAATCTTTGTAGGACTGCATAAGTGGACTGCATAAGTTATGCAGTCCCTTATGTAGTTTTCGGCTGGTTTCTGGCTCTCTTATGCGAAACTGCATGACCAAGCGCATAAGCTATGCACAATTTCGTGAGATTGCATAAGGGAGGCGTGAATCTGCATAAGCTATGCACTCTCCTTATGCACAATTCGGCAGGTATTGGAACAGTGTTTCTTCTCCTTATGCAGATCTGCATAACTTATACGGCAAGTTATGCGCAATTTAGCCAATGCATATTTCAACTTTGAAACTTGTTTTTGACATCTTTGGCTGTAGAAATCACTCCTCAATGGCAAAATTTCTTTTTAGTCCTTCAAAAATACCATTTTTCCTATAAAACAAAGTGAAAATTACAAATTAATCTAAAATTGGCAATTATGAAAAACTAACTAAATAACTAATAAAATTAGCTAAAAGTGACTAATAATCAAATAAAATAGCTATGAAATTAAACCTAAATGACTATGCAAAATGTATGCATCAAATACCCCCAAACTCAAGCTTTTGCTTGTCCTCAAGCAAACTTTAAAATGTGATGCAATTTTTAGGGGTGCCTTATCCAAAGAGCTATGAAAATCACCTATTAAAGTAACTTAACACACCTTTAGCCATACCAGCAATCCATATACCCATCCTTCAAATTGCAAAGAATCTAATGCTTATCCAAGCTTTCACCGCTTAGCCATCAAGTCAATTATCATTCAAAATTCCCAAACCAACCAATCAAAAGAGAGAGTCATGCTCAAAAGGAATTCTAGGACAATCAATAGTCAAAGTGTCTCTATATAGAATGATGGAATTAAATGAATGAATGGATAATTTTTCAATCCCATACGCAAATTCCCTACTCCTATCTCCACTAATGTAGCAAGTACTATCAAGAGATCAAAGGTCTTTTTAGGGATGTAATGGGGCCATGGGGTTCAAAAATGAGGCTAAGAAGAAAAATGGGTAAAAAGGATTCAAAGCATGAGAATATTTTCAATATTGACAACATAAGGTACACTTCTTATTTTATTATATATATTTTTTTCTTTTTCTCTTTTTTTTTTTTTATATATATATAGAGAGAGAGGGGAGAAATACGCAATGAGAATTGTCAAGTGCTAGCATATTTTACAAAACACATAAAAATGGAGGGACATTTTGATACTTTAAACTTGTATTTTGCATTTTCTTTTGATGATTGTCCCTAAAATTGCCACCCCCAAGCTCATTTCTTTTAATACTTTGGGTGGATTTCTTTCATTTTGAATGACAATAGTGAAAAGCACATATACTAGCACTTTTACAAGATGACAAGCATTTCTTCTCCCTTTTATTGTATTTTTTTTTCTTTTCTTTTTTTTTTATGTACCTAATATTATAAATAATTATTCTCATGAAAAGGGTTGGAGTGTTTGGTTCAATGGCTAGGTAGCAATAAGGGTTTTAAGAAAAATTAGGAATAAAAAGGCTCAAAGGGGTTTGCAAGGGTCAATTTTAATTAGGAAAAGGGCCAAAGGTTTAAAATGAGAAGGTTTAAATCAAAGAATGCCTAATCATCTCTCTTTTCAAGTACAAGCTGGTATTTCGCCTTGAAAGGTTTAGAAAATTTGTTCTAGGATTGGTGAGACATCATTTGACTACCTTATATCCAATAACTCCCTCTAAACATTCCAATCTCTAAAGGACTAGTTGGGTGGCTTTTTAGCTAAGAAGATATAGGCAAGGGATAGACACTTCAAAACATTGCACCTTTTAGGAAACTTTCAATCCACAAATCCAACTAAAGGTAAGTCAAATCACTCTCATAGACACATTTTCAATACTCAAGGGATTTGGCAAAAGATTTTAATGCATGATGCATGATTCCTAAAAATGAATAATGCATTAACTAAATGGAGGAAATCTATTTGTCTATTTGTGTGCAATGTGTACAATTTCTAAGTGATGTATAATGTGTGTGTAAATGTGTTATGTATATGTATGTATGGATGTATATGTAAAATATTTACAGTATATGTAAATGGAATGGGGTGAGATGTTCCTATACTCAAAATGTGAAAAATGTAGCAAAAATCAAAATGTGCACCCCCAAACTCAAAATTAGACATTGTCCTCAATGTCTCAAGCAGTGCATTATCAAAACTCAAAGTAAAGAGTAGTTACCAGGAATTGTGAAATTTATGAGCAAAAAGAAAGAGTTACCTGGTATAGAGCAGATGAGAATTCAAGAGATAATGGGGATGCATAAGAAGCTGCACAGGTTATGCAGAATAAAGTGCTGTCCAGAACAGGTGCATAAGTAGGGTGCATAAGCTGTGCGGTTCTGCATGAGTAGCAATAAGGACTGCACAGGCTATGCAGAACATTTGCATAAGGGGATTATAGCTTGTGCAGTTCTGCATGAGTGGCATAAAGGACTGCACAGGCTATGCAAAAACATTTGCATAAGGGGATTCACAGCCTGTGCAGTATATTCAAAAGCTGCTGCATGATGATGAGCAAGGAAAAATGTGCAAACACCAGTAGAAGCATGCAAATATATACAGAGTATGGACAAATATGCACAAAAGGGCAGTAAAGGCAATGAAAATCAATGAAAAACTAATGTAATAGCCATCCAATAGAACTTCAAGAAAAACAGAATTCAAAACAAATTAAAATTGTTTCAACATATCTACAAAGAAAAACTCCTACAAGTTTGAACAAAAGTAAAACAGAAACTAATCTAATTCTATTGTTTTGCCCTTGTCCAAAGATGCTGCTAAAGGACTGGTTGGAGCTGTTTGCTGTCGAAGTGATGGTTCTGGAGGAGGTGATGGAGGTGGAGGTGGCATTCCCAGAAAAATCATGAGCTGCTTCATCATCTCCTTTAATTCTTTCTGCTTATCTCTGGTTTCCATGACAAAGTCAAATAGTTGATCATGACGATCCTTGAGGGTATCAAGACCAGTGTCAAGCTTCCTATCCACAAAATATATATTATCACTAAGCCTTTCAAGATAGGTGAATAAGGCTTTAGTGTTGAAGGGAGGAGGTGCTGTGGATGCAGAGGGTTCAACTGCAGAAGGTGTAGGCTGTGCAGAATCTGCTGGGATGTCCTGTGCAGATTGAGTGGGTGGTGTAGGTTCAGCAGAATGCTGTTGGGCTGGTGGGACAGATTGTGCCTCTGGTTATGCAGTGGGTTCTGTGTCTACTGCTGGTTGTGCAGTGTCAGAAGATGGCAAACTGAATCCAATTTTGGATAGGTGTGTAGCATTAAAATATAGAGTGTCTGAAAGTGCTGGTAGTGGATGCTCTTGCGAATTAAAACCAAAATGCTTGGTTATAACAGTTATGAGCCCACCCATGACTATATCACCTATGGATTTGGTGGCAATATGTAACACATGCTCACAAAAGAAGTAACCAGGAGAAACTTTGACTTTGTGAAAAGCACACCATAGCATGAACAATTCAGATTTGCCAACAGCACCAGAACTAGTCCCTCTGCCCAAGATAGTGCTAGGAATAAGCCTATGGATAAATCTAAGTGCAGGGTCTAGTATTTGAGAGGTTTTGGATCTGCCAGCAGAAAAAGTCTGAGGTTAGTTTGTGATAATCCTCCAAAACTGAGCAGCATTCCAAACACCTTTGTTTGCTACCTCTACCCCTATATATGGCACCCTAAATAGTCCATCAATTGCAAACCCAAAGATGCTATGAAATTGGTCTAATGATAGCTCTCTATTTTGCCCCAAACATCTAAATTTCATAGTTGGCTTGTAGTCTATCTCATGGAATTTCAGGGTAGCAGAAAATGAGGAAATAAATTCCAAAACTAGAGCTGGATAAACTATTTCTTGCTTATGCACAAATTCCATCCAACCCAAACCATCAAGGTAGGCAACAACATTATCAAATAAACCAACTGATTGGAGGGCATCTGCAGAAATATACCTAGTGGGTTGCACCCTCCTTTCCTTAAGTCTCTTAAAGGCTGCCTTGTGAGCTGCATCAGGAAGGGGCCAAGGTAGTTTTGATACCTGTGATGCTGCTGACATTTGCTTTTTGCTGGAAGAGGGTGATTTGGCTTGTGTGGAGGCTGAAGTTTTGGGGTTTTTGGGTGGAGGCTCTGACGGTGGAGTGGTGGGTGGTTCTTTATGTTTTGAGAGAGGAGGTGCAGAAGCCATGGGTCGGGTGGATTTCGACCTGATTTTTCTCTTATAAGTGGCTGTGGGAGGTGGTGGAGGGGTTTCTTGTGGAGGGGAATCGGAGTTGGGAGGCCGCATTGCCAAGGGCAAGACTTGGAGAGGGGAGGTTTGAGGGGAATGAGGAGGCGATTCCATGGGGATGTCGATGGTGAAAATGGAAGAGGTGATGGAGAGAGTAAAAGATGCAGAGGGGTGTTAGGGCAAAGGGGGCAAAAAGAGGAGTGGAGAAGAAGGGGAAGAGTAATGCCAGAATAAATGGATGTGGAGGGATAGGCGTGAACAGAAAAGACGGGAAGTGGAGGTGGGAAAGTGGATGCCGAAAAAAAATTTTGATTTGAACAGGACATGTGTAAAACTGCATAAGGGGAGAATGGGTGTGCATAACTTATGCACTCTCTTATGCAGGTTTCGGTGGAAGATAAAGGGTGTGAAAAATTGATTATGCAAGAGTGCATAGCTTATGCGCTGACTTATGCAAGTTTCGGCTAAAAATGAAAGTGTAGGAATTGTGGTCATGCAAAAGTGCATAAGCCGTGCACTCTCCTTATGCAAGTCTCGGTAGGTTTTGGAATTCAGAGGGTGTGGTCATGCAAAAGTGCATAAGCCGTGAACTCTCCTTATGCAAGTCTCGGCAAGTTTTGGAATTCAGAGTTGGTGGTTATGCGGAAGTGCATAAGCCATGTGCTCTCCTTATGCAAGTCTCGGCAAGTTTTGGATTTCAGAAAGTGTGGTCATGCGGAAGTGCATAACCTATGCGCTCCCTTATGCAAGTCTCGGCGGGTTTTGGGTTTCTAGAAAATGTGGTCATGCAGAAGTGCATAACTTATGCACTCCCTTATGCAAGTCTCGGCAGGTTTTGGATTTCCAGAAAGTGTGGTCATGCGATTGTGCATAAGCTATGCACACCCTTATGCAGATTTCGGCAGAAAGAGAAAATGCAGGATTTGAAGTCATGCAAAAGTGCATAAGTCATGCACACACTTATCCAAGTTTCGGCAGATATGAAATTTGACAAAAATGTGGCTATGCAGAATTGCATAAGCTATGCACATCCTTATGCAGTTTGCAACAGAGATGAAAAATGGCAAGAATTGTGGTTATGCAGGATTGCATAAGCTATGCACATCCTTATGCAGTTTTTAGCAAGATGAGAAAATGGCAAAATTTGTGATCTAAAAGCTGCATAAGCTATGCAGTTACTTATGCACAATTCAACAAGATTGAGATTACAATTGAAAATGAATTGCAAGTTTAAAAAATACACTAGAATGTAGAAATGTAATTCTATAAAGCATAAATCATGAGAAATTATCACCAAAAACACATCAATATATACAAAATCCATCACAATTGCATCAAACAAGCTTGTAGAAGTGAGTTTTGCATAAGAGGCATTTGTGAGTTATGCCATTTCAACTCAAATTCTGCAAATCAACATTTAGCACATTAAAAACTCAATAAAATCTGCATAAAGTTGCATTTATCCACAAATGAGAATGGACTCCCCAAGTTATGCTAAGAAAATGCAGTATGTCCACCTTGAATCTCACAACCCAAATAAGCTCAAAACTACAAAAATGACCCACTTACCATCATATTAACATGATAAGCACAAATACTTAAAAGTTACACACCCAACCTCACAAAGAAACATAAGCCATGTGCTGCAGACCCTTCCTTGCTGAAAATTGCATTTCTCTGCATAAACCAAGAAGCAAATCTGCACAGGTTATGCAGTAAGAATAAATCAATCTTGAGAGAGTTGAAGGACAAAATATCATATTAAGAGTCACTTCCCAACAGTTCACCAACCTTCCTTTATTGAAATATATCTACAAGGGACAAGATTCAATAATGTCAAAAGTTGAATTTGGGGAGATTTAAGATAAAAACAAAAGCAATGCAAACAAAAGTAAATCAACAAAAGCAAAATAAAAGAACTTGGGGTGCCTCCCAAGAGCGCTAATTTATGGTCCTTAGCTTGACCCTTGTCATGCTTCATGGTGGCTAGAATTGGAATTTATTGCCTTTGTTTCCAATAGGTGCTTCAATGAATCTATACTTAATTTTCTTTCCATCACATGAGAAGATCCTTGTTGCTTTGTCTAAAAATCCAACCATTTCTTTCTTGACAACCATTGGTGCATCTTTTTCTTTGAGAGATGGTTGCTTGACCTCACTTTTCTCTATTTGCTCAAGTTGAAAGATTGATGCCATATGACAAGGTGGATTACCCTTCAAATGTTGTGCAAATGCAGCCTCTTTTGGATTTTCATCATTGATACTCCCTTCATGGATAAGACAACTTTCAAGAGAAGCCTTCGGATAGCTCTTTCTAAAGTGCTCTTTTACTAACTCATCAACTATATCAATTCTCAAACAAGAGTCTACATCTTCATGTTGCTTCTTCTTATCGTTGCTAATGTTGAAGATTAAATGACCCTCTTCGACTCTGAGGGTAAGCTTTTCACCTTTTACGTTAATCAAAGCACCAGCTGTAGCTAGGAAAGGCCTCCCCAAAATGATTGGGATATTAGAATCATCTTCCATGTCCAAGATGACAAAGTCAACAGGTATATAGAACTTCCCAACCTTCAGAGGCATATTCTCTAAAATCCCTTCAGGATACTTAATTGATCTGTCAGCTAACTGAAGAGAAATGTGGGTTGGCTTAAGATCTCCCATATTGAGCTTCTCATAAATGGAGAGGGGCATAAGGCTAACACTAGCCCTTAAATCACATAAAACTTTTGTAGAACATGATTCCCCAATGTGGCATGAAATTGAAAAACTCCCTGGAAGTTTCCTTTGCAGGATAGCACTGCATTCCTCAATTAAGGCTATAGTCTCATAATCTTCAAGTCTCCTCTTGTTTGAGAGAATTTCTTTCAGAAGCTTAGCATAAGAAGGCATTTGGGAAAGAGCATCAATAAAAGGCACATTTATATATAGCTTCTTCAAAACCTCTAAAAACTTTCTAAATTGCTTATCAAGCTTGGCTTTGTGAAATCTTTGTGGAAAGGAAAGTTGTGGTTTGTAAGGCTCTGGAGGTATGTATTTCTCTTCTTTCTCTTTTCTTGCACTCTCTTTCTTTTCACTCTCTTGTTTTTCATTTTCATCATCTTCCTCATTTTCTCTCTTCTCACTTTTTTCACTCTTCTCATTATGCACTATTTTACCACTTCTCAGTGTAATGGCATGACATTGCTCTCTTGGGTTTTCCGGTTGACTTGGAAGTTTTCCAAAAGACTTGGTACCTGAGGAAGATGCTTGTTGTGCAATCTGATTTTCCAAAGATTCTCATATGTGTTTGCATCTGTTCTAGCCTTGCTTTCATCTCTCTCATCTCCTCATCATGCTTAGTTTGGTTAGCAAGAATCTGTTGTAATAAAGCTTCTGTGGTGGAACTTTGTTCTTGCTGTTTTGGTGGATGATTCATATTTTTCTGCTGAAAATTAGGCAATGGTTGCCTATTTTGCTAATATGGGATTCCTTGTTGCTGTTGTGGTTGAAAATTCTGATTTGGAACTTGACTTTGTTGATTTCCCCATGAAAAGTTGGGATGATTCCTCCAAGTTGGATTATAAGTTTGAGAGTAAGGATTCCCCATTTGTTTGTTTCCATAATTACCAACATATGCAGCTTGCTCTCCATAGTCTACTCCACAGCTGGTAATTCCTTCTGCATAAGCAACTTGTTGTGAACTTCCAGATGATGATGATGAACTAACCAACATACTCAAATCTTCCATCTTCTTAGCCAAGACATTTGTGAGTGCATCAAACTTTGCATTAATCATGTTGAATGGATCAAGGTCATATATTCCAGCAGCTTGCCTTTTTTGAGTTGGAGCTGGTCCTCTTGGACTACTCCAAAGATGAGTATTCTTTGCAATTTTCTCCAATAGCTCATAAGCTTCATCTTTATGCTTCATAATAAATTCTCCTCCTGTTTGAGCATCAATAATTCCTCTAATTGCAGGAGTAACATTGGTGTAAAAATTATGGTTTATCATCCATTTCGGAATGGCATGATGTGGGCATTGTCTCTCTAATTCCTTCCATCTCATCCATGATTCATAGAGAGTTTCATCTTCTCTTGGTCTAAAAGCTGTCATTTGATTCCTCAATTCTTGAGTTTTTCCAGGTGAAAAATATTGTGCAAGAAATGCATCAGTGAGTTACTCCCAATTTGTGATGGAGTTGTGAGGTAAAGAGTCAAGCCAATCCAATGCTCTATCTTTCAAAGAGAATGGGAATAGCTTTAATCTTGCTGCATCATCAGACACTCCAGGTTGTTTTTGCATGTCACAAATCATAGCAAACTTCTTTAAATGTGTGTGTGAATTTTCAGAAGGATGTCCCCCAAATTGAGAATTTTGAATCATTTGGAGAACTCCAAAATCCATCTTGTAACTATTTGCATCAATTCTTGGTCTTGCTATACTTTCTCTCAAGTCATCAAAACGAGGAAAAGCATGATCCATCATACTTCCCCTAGGCACATTAGCATTTACAATTTCTTCACCTTGGGCTACATTTTCATTGTTTCGATTATTTTCAGCTTTACCACCACCAATTCTAATTCTTTCATCAGCCATGTCTGCTTCTAATTTAGTTTCTCTCAATGCTTCTTTTCTTCTTCTGGTTTCTTTCTTGTTGGCTTTACAAAATTTCTCAATTTCAGGATCAAACAATAAGGATGTGTCACTTGTGCTTCTAGCTCTTCTCATAAAAGATTAAAAGTACCTGAAAAAGAACGAACAAACACAAAAAATGAAAAGATAACAAAGATAATACTAAAAACAACTAAAATAATCAAGAATTCAATCTTAAACAAACAACTCCCCGGCAACGGCGCCAAAAACTTGATGTGGCCCAACCGCAAGTGCACGGGTCGTATAAGTAATATAGAAAAGATATCATTCCCACGAGGAGTTGTGTTAATGATTGAATTTTTGATATAAAAAGTTGACTAAATTGAACTATTTTTGAAATTAAAGCAATAAATTGATGGGTATTGGAGTATGAAATCTATATGTGCAAAATTAATAATCTATTCAACTATGTAATGATTTAACTAAATTTGCATCAAATTGAAACAAGCAAATTCAAATATGGCAAGATTTAAAATGGCAAGTAATTAAATTCGATTAGAAATTAACAATGATAAAAAAAAACGATTCCGGAGTTCGGGATTTCATATTCAAGCTATTTTGGGATTTTAAATTGGTTATCCAATCTTGTGAAACTTATGAGTTTTAAGGAGATTAATTCTTAAATCCTTTGAATAACATTTCGAGTGAGACAAAGCGTGCCTTAATCAATCTAATCCTACTTTCGCGGAGTTAGAGTTAATCAAGACCCATTAAGTTCCTTAATTAATCTGTAAATCCTCTTAATCCTTAGCCTATTTCTAGATCTAAGTTAATTAAGTCCAATTTCTTGATTATCTATCACAAGGCCTTCTCCTTTCGGTGCCTCAACCATGGATTAAGAACATCACTTAATGGGATCCTACATTAAGCATGTCATTAAGCACACAAGAAATGAATAAAACTCATTAAGACCACAAAATATGGATTACCCAATCAAAATTCACAAAATATCTCAAATATTACATCCCTTACTCCAGAATCAAATTAAAACTACTCACTACCCATAATATTTACAAGATATTCTGAGTTAATATGGAAATAAGCTTTAATCTAAGCTAAGAAACAATAAGTCCAACACTAGAAAGGTAGGAAAAATGTAAGAAAAGAAAGAAATCTCCAAATCTGGTTGGAAATGGTGTGGGAGATGATTGTGACTCTTCAGCTGCTGCCCTCTTCTTTCCTTTTCTTCTTTTCTTTCTTCCTCTTTTCTAAAATGGGATAAGTGTCCTTTTTATAACATTAACATTTTCTGACATGGAGCCCTAAAATGGTGAGTTTGAGGTGTGATTTTCTGAGGGAATCTTCTGCCAGCTCATTAATGAAATCTTTGTAGGACTGCATAAGTGGACTGCATAAGTTATGCAGTCCCTTATGCAGTTTTCGGCTGGTTTCTCGCTCTCTTATGTGAAACTGCATGACCAAGCGTATAAGCTATGCACAATTCAGTGAGATTGCATAAGGGAGGCGTGAATCTGCATAAGCTATGCACTCTCCTTATGCATAATTCGGCAGGTATTGGAACAGTGTTTCTTTTCCTTATGCAGATCTGCATAACTTATGCGGCAAGTCATGCGCAATTTGGCCAATGCATATTTCAACTTTGAAACTTGTTTTTGACATCTTTGGTTGTAGAAATCACTCCTCAATGGCAAAATTTCTTTTTAGTCCTTCAAAAACACCATTTTTCCTACAAAACAAAGTAAAAATTACAAATTAATCCAAAATTGGCAATTATGAAAAACTAACTAAATAACTAATAAAATTAGCTAAAAGTAACTAATAATCAAATAAAATGGCTATGAAATTAAACCTAAATGACTATGCAAAATGTATGCATCAATGTCCAAGAAATACACAATAACCAATCAAAGACTTTCTTGTCTCTCTACAACTAGCCTAATCACTATTTGAAAAAGCTATCAACTTCAATTCAGATTGAGAAGATAAAAACAAGCTTTATCCTGGTGCATTTTTAAGATATCTAAGCATCTTGTAAGCTGCATCTAGATGAATCTCTGATGGCTTATCCATAAATTGTGACAAAACATGTACACCATATGCAATATCAGGCCTTGTGAGAGTAATGTACATTAATTTCCCAACTATTTACCTATACATACTTGGATCTTTGAGCAAATTATCATCTGAATGAACAAGTTTCAAATTCACTTCCACTAGTATGGAGCTCGGTTTGGAACTGAGAAGCCCAGACTATTCCAATATTTCCAATACAAACTTTCTTTGAGAAATGACAATCCCTTTTGCAAACCTAGCAATTTCAAGAGTAAGAAAATATTGCAAATTGCCCAAATCCTTCAACTTAAAGTATGAACTCAAACAACCCTTTAATTGATCAATCAAAACTTTGCTAGCACTCCTAATAACTATATCATCCACATACACAAGTAAAGCAATAAACTCACCATCTGAATGCTTTGTAAATAAGGAGTAATCAAACTTTGACTGTGTGAACCCCTCTTTTAATAGACTTTCAGTAAATTTGATATTCCATTGCCTTGAAGCTTGTTTTAAACCATATAATGAAATTTGAAGTTTACAAACAAGCTTGGACTTGTCCCCATACTCCCCCTTATTGTGATAGCCTTGTGGAATATCCATATAAACCTCTTCTAGTAAATCCCCATTCAAAAAAGCATTATTGACATCTAGCTGAGATAAATGCCAACCATGAATAGTAGCAAGAGCTAAGAAAATTCTAACAGTAGTATGTTTTGCAATAAGAATAAAAGTCTCTTAGTAATCAAAACCAGCTCTTTGAGTATAACCCTTGGCTACTAATCGAGCCTTGTATCTATCAACAGTGCCATCTGCATTAAACTTAACTCTATAAACCCACTTAAAACCTAATATCTTAACCCCTGCAGGTAAGTGAGCAATACTCCAGGTTTGATTGGATTCTAAAGCATCAAGTTCACCCTTCATAACCTCTTTCCAATGATCAAACTGAATAGCTTGGTGATAAGAGTGAGGTTCAAAAGTAAAGGAGACATTAAGAATGAATGATTTATAAGATGGAGACAATCTGCTATAGGAAACATAGTGTTGGATGGCATAAGATGTTTGATAGGAAATAATAGGAAGAGATGAATGAGATTTTAAAGATAAATGATAATTTTGAAGGTACAAGGGTAGCTTTGATTGCCTAGTACTTCTTAAAGGAGGAACTAAGATTGGAGGTGGTGAAGAAGTAGATAAATTAGATGGATCATGATTTAAAAGACTAGAATCTTGGACACAGGTGGAATTTGTTGGAAGAACTAGATCAGAAAGTAGCTAAGTGGAAGCAGGTGGAAAAGAACTAGAATGAGAACCATTAGATGGAATACTAGTAAAAGGTAAAGAGAAAAAAAATGAGAAAATGGAGCATTAGAAACAGTAGGCAAAACCAAATTTGGGACATCCACAGAAATATGTGAATTATCACTAAACAAAGAATGATGAAAATGACATATATGCTCATGAAAAATCACATCTCGAGAAACAAAACAAGTCTGAGTATCTAGATCATAAATTTTGCACCCTTTGACACTAATAGGATAGCCAAGAAATATACACTTCCTTGATCTAGATTCAAATTTGTTTCTATGAGCAACAATATTAGAGGAAAAACAAAGGCATCCAAAGGATCAATGATGTTGATAAGAAGGAGATCTATGAAACAAAAGTTCAAAAGGAGATTTGTTGCTATAATTGGCCATAGGAATCCTATTGATGAGATAAGTGTCTGTAAGAATAGCAAGTCCCCAAAAATGAATAGGAAGTTGATAATGAAATCACAAGGCCCTAGTAACATTTAAAATATGTTGATGTTTTCTCTGTACTATTCCACTTTGCTGAGGAGTGTAAATACAGCTAGTTTGATGCAACACACCATTAGAAGTAGAGAAAGATTGCAATAGAAACTCTGTACCATTATCAGTTAGGATTTGTTTAATGGAAGTCTAGAATTGGGTTTGCACAAATTTGTAAAGCTGAGGAATAAGAAATGAAACTTTAGACTTTGATTTCATGAGAAAAACCCAAACACATTTTGTAAAATCATCAACAATTGAAAGAAAATAATGATTTCCATTGATGTCCTTTTGAGAATAAGGGCCCCATGCATCTATATGAACAAGCTAAAAGGGAGATGCAGTATTGAATACATGCTGTAGAAAAGGTAATCTTTTCTGCTTTGCTTTGGGACAGGTATAACAAGGAAAGATAGAATTATTAGAGGGAAAAGAAAACTCAGATTGCAAAACATTTAATCTGTCATCAGCTGGATGATCTAACCTATGATGCCAAATATCAAAAGAAATAGCAACATTTATAGATGAACAAGAATTTGGGATTTTGATATATTGCTTCAATTAGAAAAATAGCCCATCATTTTGTTTAGCTAGACCAACTGTTACACATGATGACAGGATTTGAATAAAACAATAGTCGGATAGAACAACAAAGCAAACTTTTTGAGAACTAGTAAGTCTACCAACAGATATAAGATTGAAAGTAAAAGAGGGAACTAAAAACACATTATGAAGAACAAAAGAAGAATTGAGTTGAACTGTTCCAATTCTAGTGACCTGAACTTTGGTATCATTTGGCAAAGACACAAAAGAATTGAGAACAAGAAAGGAATCAGTAAATAAGGAAGAATCACATACTATATGATCTGTGGCACTCGTATCAACAATCCATGGAGGATGAGCAAATTTAATGGTAAAAACAGAGGAAATTATACCTGCAACATTAACATGAAATGAGGGTTGATTCTGTGGAGGAAATGAATTTGGATTAGGAATGGAAACATCAGTTTGATCATTGAGGTGTGACATCAAGTTGTGAACTTGTTCCTTAGAGCGACTCAGATTACAAATGCCATCAATTGCAACATCAGTTGAATGTTGGGGATTTCGACTATAAGCAACAATCACAGCTTGATCTGAGAAGCTAGAACCCTTAGACACTGCCATCGCTATACCAGAAAAAAACACTTCAAAGAAGAGAAGATTAGAAGTGTGCAAAAGAAGCTAAAAAAAAATAACCGTCTTAGATCTAAAGCTCTGATATCACATTACGGAGGAAGAAATGAGGTGGAAAGCATAAAAATTGCTTTATTGAATGACTAATCTTTATTTTATATACAACCAAAGGAAAGAAGAAAAATGACAGCCGTCAACTACCTAATGATAATGAAATTAGTTAACTAAATAATTTACATTAGTCAAGCTAAACTAATTCAACTAATTGCTCTACCATAATTCTTTAACTCTTCTTTCTCTTGCTTAGCTTGATAGCATGTAGTTTGGCCTGGGTTGTTTCTTATTCTGTGTAGGGTTGGCTTGTTTCGAATGCACTCCCTTCTCCCAATTGCTTCGGCCTTCTTTCCACAGTTCTAGTTTTGTTGTCACCCATGGCCATTGTCTACCTTGTTCTGCTCAGTGGCGTTGCTTCCTTTACGAGCGATTCAACGGCTACAGGTTGAAGCCTATGCCTGTAGCTCTGGTTCTAGTTCTCACTATGTGGGCCATGGGCTTGTGTTGCTAGAGCTAGGTAGCTTGAGATAGGGCCTTCGATGCAATACTGCAACCAAGCTTTGAACCCAACTTTGTATTTCTCTTTTCAGCCCATTAATGAGTTTCTTATCATTATCTTTGGATTAAAAAAAAAAAAATTGAATCACTAGAATGAGCGTGGTGCCCGCAAATTAACTATCCGTGAATGCTTCATTTTTTACCAAGGCCGGCGCTATCAATGACTCCGAAAGGGTCATCACTCAGCTGCAGCCCACAATTTACTTTGCACTGAGCTCCACGCTTCAAGAATTTATGAAAGATCATCCTATGATTGAGGGATCCCCATTTTGGACACATGCTATGATTTTAGTGATTATGACAAGGTTTCCGTGCCCAAGATTAGCATTTCCTTGAAAGGAGGGGTTGAGATCGAGGTAGAACTGCAGGAGATTATGATCGCGGTAAAGGGCCTGGAGAAGGTGTACCTGGCTTTTGCATCGACTAGTGATGATAGCGATTTTGCTATCATGGGGAGTTCTCAGCAAAAGAGCTATGAGGTGGTCAATGATCTTGCAAAGAGAAGAAATGGTGAATAACCATGATATATATATATATATATATATATATATATATATATATATATATAGTTTTATTTATAAAAGAAAAATGAACGAAGCTTAGGAATTAGCCAGTAGGGTTATGTAGAAGCTAAAGAAAGTTATGGTACATAATAACCTAAGGAAAGAGAAGCGAGCATGCCTCATGGTACAATTAACCAAGAGCGTTCAAAGCTCAAAAATAATTGTAGTTATTGTATAATTAACTATAAATTAATGCCTATATATAATTAAATTGTTGTTCAAATCCTGAAAATTGGAAACAAAATATGATTCACGATGCTTGATATAATTAATTTCATGTGGTTGCACATTTAGACCATTTTTTTTAATAATAAAATCAGAAAAAAAAAAAAAACTTTAACATAATTTGTTAGACTAAAACTATGGTGGATAGATGAACCCATAAATTCTAACCTATAACATCATCTTAAATAAAAAATCATAAAAGATTACATTCAAAAGGTTACACTTGTCCAACCCACAAGATCAAACCAGATTACAAGGAAAAAAGAACCTCTGCCCAGTCCTACTTAAGAGCAATACGAAGAAAAACTAATTATTAAAACAGAAGCAGATTGGATCAACTGATTTAGCCCCTCGTAATACATAGGATTTTGGCAATGATTTGCTGGTTATTAATTTGACCAACCACCGCTTGTAAATGCTAACTTTTGATTACCGATGTCAACGTAAACTTTTATCTCGCGGTGTTGTTGATTACCTATAATTGTTAAGCCACTATCATTTTCGTTTCCTATAAAAGCCTAGCACACCTGAGCAAATTATCCTTCTCTCTGAATGTAACTGCTGATGGGATCAAATCTAGATCCACACCTTCAAAATATAGCACCATTTTTGGTGGTGTCCAATTGTTTTGCCCCTCAAGGTTATAGCAAGTATCGAATTTTGCTGATGGAGGAGCAGTAGTGTATTGGGACATCAATCCCTGAAATGCTTGGCGAAGATCAGAATACAAGGAAAATGGTAGGCGAGAGATGGAGGTTCCCGAGTCTATAATGGCTTTTAGTGGTGAAGATACATTGCCAGATATGTCTAATCTTTGTTGGCCAATTGTTATGCCTGTAAGGGTCACAAAATAACTATCTGCATCTTGGTTTGAACCAAGTGAGATTGGTATCATCTTGTCTTTATCAGGTAGACAAGTTGCGAATGCTTTGAGACCAAGCACAACATACCCAGCAGACTTCTCTGCGGCTGGAAGACAGTAACAAAACAAGCTAGAATAATCCGAGTTAGTTTGAGCCATCAAAGAATATTTTCCAGGACGAACGCCTAGTATCCCAGCTGCTCCACCAAAATTTCCATCAATTTTCTGGGCACAACCAAAGACGAAGTTAGGATGTAGATCAGATGCTATGGTAAGGGTATCTTTAACATAATACCCACTGGAATATGTCCCATCATGATACTTGATAGGGTAGTCACAAGTAGGATCGCAAGTGGCATTTGAAAAAGAAGAAGATGTGGAGGGATCAAAAATGGGGATCTGTTGATTGCAACCCGCAGAACAAGGCTCGCATTGAGTCCAAGTGGTACCGCTTCCGGTATCAAAAAGCAAGGTAAAATCACGTTTAGGGGTGCCAAAACCGACAGTGACTAAGAAGTTGCCATCACCTCCTGAGGTTAGAGGCAAACGAATTCCTTCCACAAATTCATCAACCAGTTCCCCCATGGAACTCAATAACCGAACTCAACCAGTTCCACAAATTTTCTATTGGGAAAGGATATGGATGCATTATATAGATGCATACAACCGAAGGAATTGGCTAAAATATCCTTGGCAATTTCCTCAATTTGCATGGAGCAAAGCATTGGGATGATTTATCACCTCTCTCGCTCTGTAAACACGTAATTCATTCAAATACAAAAGTAAAAATACGAGAAAATAATAAAGAAAACTTCTAATAGCCATGAATTAATATTAATATATGCTAAAACTGATTTTTTTTTCATTTAAAGAAATTAACAAATAGATTTAATCAAATCATATCTAATTGGATGGAATTAGAATTATGATCGAATCAACCCCTTGATTTAATTTCAATTAATCTTAACCTTTGAATGGAAATAGACAGTTTCGACCAGATCTGACCGCGGGCCATGTCTAGAGCAGGACCTTGAACTGGTCACTGTGCGAAGTCTACTGGGGTTTCCTTGAAATGGTCTGTGGAGCGCAGCAATTACGATAGCATCTGCATCTCAAGTTGCATAGTCCCACACCAATCTAAATGTTATTATCTTGCAGCTTGAACAGTCATTTGCGTGTGTAATTTCGTGCCTAGCTTGACTTCATTTAAGGATTGATAAATACAATTTTCAGATTTCACCATCTCACTTTTTATTTTTTTTTTTAAAAAATTGTAATTTCATTAGTTATTTCGCCATTATGTAATTTATAAAATCTACTAGATATGGTAATAACAAAATGGCCTACCCTAAATTTATGAATGATAACAGAATGAGTCGGAAGTGGGGGTCATTTCCCCTGTCTCCACCCTCCAAGAGTTTGGAGTCAAGACAAGGCAAGGTGGGTTTCCTCTAGAATTTTTTTTTTTTAATTTTAATTTATTATTATGTAATATAATTTTATTTATTAAAAGTATAAATATATTAAAATTTATATTTATATTTTTTATTAAAATTATAATATTTAAATATATAAGTAAATAGAAATAAATTATTTTTTAATAAAAAATAATAATATATAATATTATGAGAAGGTCTCTCCATCCTCATCTCGTAATTTTAAAGTCGAAACGAGATCGAAAAAATTGATCAAGTTCACGATAAATTGAATCGAATTAAAGAAGTGTTGTCATCCCAACCTAAATTTCTGCTGCCCATTCGATATTGTATAGCTGAGAACCCAAATTACAGTAGAACTAAAGCTTGTTAGGTCCAACTAAATCCAAATTACTAATTAAACAATATAAATTTTAATTTATAAATGAGTTGGTAATAGGAAAAAAAATCAAGTGCTTACTTTCTCATGTGCAGCATCAACTCATCAACCAACTTCACTGTTTTTAGTTTTTTCAGTTTGAAAATTCTTACAGGAGATAGGGTTGTTGGATTTGAATTTCTGATCTATGCATTACGAGATAGACATTCAATTACTGAATTATTAATTCAATAGCCTGTTTGAGGGATTATTTCCTCTCTACAAAGCAGATTGATTAATGCATGAAGATAGCTAATTCAAAACTAAACTAACTTCAACGATTTCTCTAAAATCTACCCCATAAAGAATTACGAGGTTCAAATAATAATTACCATATGAAAAAACGTGTCTAATATACCATCAACCTTATGCCCCTGAATTTTCTGATGGGTTCCCTAATTTAGAATTGTAGGGCAAAACCTGCTTGGTAGCCTCAGAAAATCTAGTAGCTTTTTTAAAATGAGATGAGCAATGATAATAATTATAATCCTCATCCCTTGATTATCAAAATTAGAAGAAAATTGATACATTTCGTTTAATTCAAGAAGTAAATATTGTGATTTTGCATCTAGATATTGTCATCAATTAATGGTTACAATTACCCATCCCAAATCCTAATTTTCCATTTTGGAGATCATACAAAATGTTCAGCTTTCTTTGTTGATGACTGCCGATAATATTGAGGTCACTTTGCTTTCCCTTTGCAGCAAATGCCAAGCAAAAAACAGTATCTTCATCACCTTTATAAAGAACTGTGTCTGTGTCCAATGTTATGTCATTTGAATTTTCAAAATGCAGTACCACCTGGGGTATTGTTGGGTTTTTGAATCCCTCAAGGTTGTAGCATGTGTCCAAAGTTTCAACTGCTTTTGCTGGAGGGTACTGTGACATGAATTTATTAAATGAAGAGCTAAGCTGAGTATAGATCGATGAAGGAAGCCGAGTGATGACAGTTCCGGAGTCTATTATAGTGCTTGGATGTGAAGGAAAGCTTGAAGAAATCTCCAATCTTATATGGCCTACACTTATACCAATAAGATTGACAAAGTAGTATCTTTTAGCCAAAAGACGTATAGACTTGTCAGTTCTGCATTTGCTCTGTGCGTCTCGTTCAAAGTGAAGATAACCTTGAGAGTGTTCTTTGGGTGGCAGGCAGTAACAAAAGATTTTCCCAAAACTTTTCATTGCATCACCATCTGAGGTCAGACCTAAAACCCCAGATGCACCACTGAATTTTTCGTTGGGATTTTGGCCACAACCAAAACGAAAGTTAGGGTACACTAGAGTGCGAGACATGGTAATGGTGTCACAGCCATAGTATCCCTCAGAATAAGAATGGTCTCCATAGTATATTTTGTAATGAGATTCTCCAGGAGGAATTATGCAAGAATGATTGGAAAAGGTAGAAGAGGCAGAAGGATGGAAGATTTTATTTCCATTTTTGCAGGTTGAACATGGCTTGCTTTGTACCCAGGTTGTATTACTTCCAGTGTCAAGCAACAAGTCGAAGTTTTGCTGTGGGGTGCCAAAACCAACTTGAACAAAAAAAACGCCAGCATCTAATGGGCTGCCTTTAATGGAGGAATCCAAATTTGTTGCCTTAAGATCAGATAAAACATAAGTCTTCGAGTTAAAGGAATTGATAGAGTCGACTCTGGATTGGTCTAGGATGAGAATTTGGCGAGGATTCCCAAGGGGTGAGCAGGGACCACCCTTGTAGGTTACCCTTAAGCCCTGAGATCCACCTGCAAATCCTGTAAAAATAGGTTGTTCAATGATCTTGACACCATTAACACAACATTTCAGTATCTAAGCAAGTTCATTAGCCCAAGCTAGTTTACAGTGTTGGCCTTTGGCTGATTAGCTAAAAAACTGAATGGATGTTTAATTAGTAAACTGTAATAGAAATAATACATAATCAAAGTTTTAAAATCTAATAATTACCATGAGGGGAAGCAGAGCACTTGGAAACAGGTGGTGGAGAAGCATTGAGATGATTTATCACCTCTTTCGCTCCATAAACACGTAATTCATTCAAATGCCAAAATAAAAATACAAGAAAATAACAAAGAAAACTTCTAATAGCCATGAATTAATATTAATAGATGCTAAATCAAATATATTAGAGAAAAATCGTGGCTTTAATTCCCTATATTATAACCTGCCTGATACTCTCTCTGCATATATAGAGCTCACTTCTCAAGATAAAGTCTTGAGGAATAAAGAACACTCATTGATTATCCAAAAAAGAAACAAAACAAAGAAGTTCAGTTGACGTCACAGAGCAGTCAGTGTCAGACATGCCCACGGTTTGGTTCGAAACTGAAACTGAATTGGTCGAACCCAAAACTGAAGCTTGACCAAAACTTATCAAATTTGGATTGATCAAATGAATTCAATCAAAATCAGACAAAACTGATGAAACTGAAATCAAGACTAGATGAACTCCTAATAAATCCTAACCCTTAAATCAAAACTAGCAGTCACAGTGCAAGACCTTGAAATGGTCATAGGGCAATGTCTATTCTGGCTAACTTTGAGGTTTCCTTGAAATGATGTGTGTAGCGTGGCAATTAAGGTAAATTATTAAATGCTTATAGTGTACGTGCTTTTAGTGGGTCTCATGCTCTTAAATTTAAGGAATAATTATTTTTTTATGAGTGATAAACGTACTATTTTTTAGTACTGATAAGATTTAGTTGTGACTGAAAAGTGCTATTTTTACACCGTAAATAAAACTCCTAAAAACTGTTAAGATATGCAATTTCATTCTTCAATTTTCTTGTAGTATTTATTTTTTTCTGTCATTTACTAACTTGAATGTCAAAATACACATATCTTCATATTTTAGATTATAAAAGAGTCCTTTGTTGACCCAAAAATTACAGATTACATCAAGTAACGTGAGTGCATCCCATAATTTCCCCGCAATTAATTTCATTATCTTTGTGTCAGTAGCGTACAATTGGGTATAGATCCTAAGCCATTAACCAATATGCAGTTTATAAAGACCGGTAGGTATCGTAATAAACAAAATGGGCTACCATAGATTTCTCCTGGCCAGTAGTAGAATTAAAGATTGTTGGGTCCAATTAGAATAAGAGGCCCATACTACGATAATTATTCGTTTTCGTTCGACATTATGAATGTGTGAGAAATGAGACGAACCGCCTTTTTCAAGTGAACTAAAGAATTCTCTTTGGGAATTAAAAAGAAATTGCAATAATTTCTCTAGAAGTCAAACAATTGGAATAGAGGATTTTCAACCCTCTACTAATGCTTAGGGCTCAGTTAGTGCATTGTGTTTGCAGCTCTCCTTTTCAATTATTATATTTAACGTGCTTATTAAAAGGAAGAGGAGACTGCATGTGCGCATTGAAGTATTGGATGGTCAAAAATTGCTAGCGTGCCATAGCATTGGCGAATGGCCAGCCACTTGTTAAATTAAAGTTAAAAAGTAAAGAATGGAGAACCCTACGTGGTATAGAATTAGATAGGCAATTGCCAAATGCTTATTGCTATGCATGCAGGCTATGAATTTTTCCTCAACTAAACTCTTGTTTAGTGGAGAAGTATGATTATAATATATTTTTATTCTAAAAAAAGTCTAATTAGGATGAAATTCAAAATTTACATAACTAATTATTATCATCCATGGATAATGTTTAGATAATATTTGTATTTTAAAGTGTTAGCTAACATACCAAATCTTAAAGGTTTTTCCTTTCGGTGGACTAATGGGAGAACAATTTTTAGATCTTACCAGCACAATTACAACCTTCGTTTCGGCACAAGGAGTATCATATTTATCTTGTCTCTTCAAGCCAACTCAGCTTTTGATTTATGGTCATCGAAGTGGGCTGCTAGAAAAAGTTTAACGTTGCAATGAGAATTAAAATGAGCCAACACGCAAAAGGTTATAAAGGAAGAGAAAATCCATCGTAATCAGCACTAGCTTTTCAAATCAACTTTTAATTCTAAAACTGTAAGATATGGTTCCATTCAATAAAAAAAAAAAATCTTTAAAACACTTTATCAAAAGATATTAACAAGATTATAGTCACACAATAATAGACCACGGATTTAGCACATCTTGGATTAGCAATTTGTTAACTATTTAATGATATTAAAATTAACTTCAAACGGTAAAATTCTGAATTCGAATAGCAAAATAATAATAATAATAATAACTAGTTAACACTAACTAAAGTAGGATTCTCTTACAAAGGCATTTGCAAAAAATAAATTATTTATTTTTTAGAGGGGGGAAAAAAAACTGAAGGGGAAGTTTTATTAGTAGTATTTTAGTAGCACACGCAGCCTTCGTCAAAAGGCCTCACAAGTGGTTGGTCATGACAGAAAGCCAAGGGAATGTAAAAGCCAGGAGGGTGTGCTGGCTTAAAGCAAATAATGTTCGATTCTTGAATCATATCAATAATTTCAATGCTCTTACCGTCCCTGCTAATATTCAATTCACACACCATCTACCCCGTAAAGAAAGAGAAATCAATTTTCATGATTCTCTTGTACATGATTAATACTTACCATTATAACAATAATCATAAATTGGTAGCCATGCTTATTGAGATTTGCATTAGTGAACTCAAATTTTAAAACAATAACAGAAGATTACCCAAAAGACAAATTGAGAACAGCATCTGCCTGCCTGCCTGCTCATGGATTAAGATATAATCCAATGAAAATCAAATAAATCCAATGACAGGAACATTTGAAACCCAAAAGGGTCACATCCATTACCCAAATAAGATTGTTGGGAGGCTTCTAAATAAGTACACTGTAAACGTTAAGAGACCAAATGATGTTCAATTTCATATTATCTGCAATTATAAGGGGGTATAGAATTTTGCCTACTTGAAACTAGACGAAGTAGTAGTGGAATTGATGAATAACCACATTTAACTTCAACTATTCCATTGAATGAAATAAAAATTTACAAAGGTCAAGCCCATTAAAAAAAAAATAAATAAATATAAACTCACTTAAATTCAGAAATAAAAGTTCAAACCCTAATAATCACGGATCCTATAAGAAAACGGGTAGACCCGAAAACCTCATCACAAATAAGTTTCACATTGACAGATGCCATAAAAATATATTTTTTTAATGTTCTCATTAATATTATATAATTTTCCCTGCTTTGGAATCCACCCCTGACCGTAAAGTACTTTACCTAAACTAGCCAAAAAGCAAGCAACTCATCACCTCTTCGGCCATCTTATCCACCCTATGCCCCAGTAATAAAGTTTAAGCAAATAAAATATGGCAGAAAAGAAGGTTAAAATCCCCAATCGTTGATTGTCACCATTTTATTATCTACAATCATAAATCCCCGTAAAGAGAGCCTTCCAATTTCCAACTCACGGATGAGGTTAACAAGATAAACTAAAATTAAAATCGGGTAAAGGAAGGGGAAAAAAAACCACCATGTGTTGGCATTATTGATCGTCGTCTTCGCCGGACTCGTGATGTTTAACCTTGGATAACCCTATCCCACGCGCCACCGTTGTGTTCGGCGCCTCAACTACAGTCGCCGATGACATCTCCATTTGGCAAACTCTAACCGCACCGATTAATTTCTCAGGCAACTCATCCTCTGCTTGCGCCTCCACGACAAACCCCATATCAACAGTAACGCTTGTCACGTATCCCAATGCAAGGTGCAAAATAGCGGTGGCTATCTTCGAGCTCCCTATATCCACATCAATCTCCAAATAATTGGCTCCTCGATGATAATTACAGGTTAAGGCTTTACCTAGCAAACAAGCACTATAGCTCCCTACTGTTTTCTTCACGATCCAAGGTCCTTTCACGATCCGGTTCACAATCTTGAACCGCTGATTCCTAAACGAGTCATCTCCATTGATGAACCGATACAATAGAGAACCGGGAGGGATAGGATCCTCTGTTACAAAGTAAAACACCGCACTGTGATTGTCCTTACCGGGAACTTGAAGGTTAACAGCGAAGACGAAACATTTCAGTGATTTCCCTTGGGACTGAACCTTTCTGAGAGCCAGGGACACACGGTTGTCAGGGCGGGCGAGTACGTTATCGATTTTGGCAGTGGACTTGAGCCAATCCATGCCGGCAGGGGAGAGTAAGTAATCGCCGGAAGGGGATTTCTGTCGTTTAGTGAAATAGTTTTTAGCACGCAGAGAGAAAAGGTGACCTGGAGGCGAGGCCCAGCCGTTGGTTCCATCGTCGAGGTTAACGCGGCGCAGGGATCCACCGTCGAGTGTCTCGGAGATCCAGGCAGTGGATGCGGAGGTGGTGGTGGTGGTAGGGGCGTTGAAATTGGATTTGGAGGCGGTAGATTCAGAGCCGGAACTGCGGTGTTTTGGCTTGGTAGGGCACATGTTGATATAGTTTTGTGAATCTTTACTCTCGTGAGTTGATAGAGTGAGGCTTCTAGAGCCTAATAAGAGAAAGAGGACGAGAAAGCGTGCCCTTGTGTTTCTAGGAAACTACAAAAGAGCCCTGCAACATCTGAGCCAGCTTTTTATTTATTTATTTATTTATTATTTTTCTTCTTTTATTATTTTTTTCCCCTAATCCATGATTTTATGCTGATAAATGGCATTTCTTCAATAATGATTATTGATTAAGCAAAATATAGATAGAAGTCAACCATCCGACTCATCAATTAACCACTGCTGATACCGCACATGTGCATAATTATTGCATTTTTTTTCATCTAACCTAATGATTTAAAAATTTTTATTGAATTTCATGATAAAAACATTTTTTTATTAAAAAAAATTGTTTAATTTATTTTATTATTTTCATATTTTTAAGATAAAAAATATATAAAATTTCATTTTTAATTAATTTTTAAAACTCTCTAAATAATTTATTTTAAAAAATATAATGAACATATTCAAAATATGAAAATTTCTTACTCTATCTAATTTCTTTTGATTAAAAAGCACAATTAAACAATGTTAATTATTAGTCCAATAAGAATATTAATTTTTTCTTAAATTAAATTAAAATTTAAATTTAAGATCATAGAAAATAATTTTTTATTATTAAATTAAAATTTTAAAAATATTATAAATATTATATAATTTTAATCATTATGCATAATCATTTAGTCATTTCTCAAATTTTTATTTTATAAATTTTGCATACCTTTTAGATTTGAATCTTAGTGCTGACTTCTAATAGATTAAATTACGAGTAAACTCATAATTATTTTTAAGTTCAAAAGTATCTTTGTTATTTTTTAATGATATTTGTTAATCTTTCATTAAATTCGCATAGTTTGAGAAATTTAATTCATTAATGGATTTTAACATATAAAATTAAAATCAGTTATAATACAATTTGAAAATCCAATTAAAATGTAACTAAAAAAAATAGAATCCAATTATTTAACTCAAATGCAATTCTTCTAGCGCCTCTTAAATTCAATTTCAATTAGTTATTTTATTCATGTATTGTATGAATTATTTATTATTTTAATAATATAAGTTCATATATATTTGTATATTTCATATTTTTATAATTATATTATAATATTTTATTAATAATAAAATTTTTAATTAATTATAATTTTATTTTAAGTATGTATAAATAAATAAATTGATTAATATATTATTTTTAAATTGTGAATAGAAGCTAATTATGATTAATAAGTACTATATTCAATATCCAACGAAAGTGAAAAATATATTTATTTTATAGTATTAATAAATTTTATTAAATTTTAAAATTTGATAAATAGTAGTTTATTTATATTTTTTAATTAATTCATATATACATACTATCAAATAAAAAAATAAAATTAATATTCAATATATTTTTTAATTTAAATTTTAAAAATTAAAAGGCTAAGCTGATTCAAGTATATTTTAAATAATTATTTTTTCTATATCTATATTTGCATATCAATGAATCAATATCTTTTATCACGCGTGGCATATCAATTCATCAATATTCTTTACCAAGTAGCATTATTTTTATTTTTTTCAAATCATCAATAAATAATAACAATTAGTTGACAAATGACATATTTTTAAATTAATTACTTAAACAGGTGACATTTATTTATAAGTATATATGTATGCTCCAATATTTATATATAACTGAATTAAAAACAGACACAAAATTTAATTGGGAAAATTTTAATAACATGTAATGAAAATATGGCACAAAATTAATACGATATTACTTGTCAATATTAAAATTACTATAAATAATAAGGTATTAAAAGGAAACCAAGCATCATAGTTGTTTAAAAAATTATTTCCCTTCTATATATCATTAGATGCTTATATCGTATCCTAACCATAGTTATTAAAGGCTCAAGGCGCACTAAGGCGCTAAAGAGTCCTAGAGCCTAGGCGCAAGGTGCAAGGCGCAGGCACGCGCCTGAGCGAGGTGAGGCGCAAAAGTAAAAAATTTAAAAAGTTCATAAAAATCAAATAAATGTGATGCTTTTTTTTTTTTTTTTCCTTTGGCATATATCTTGAATTGCGTTTGCTGGTTTGAGTTTAAGTGGTTGTCCTTTTTGCCAATAAAAGTGCTCGCTAAAGATAGAAATAAAGAAAGCATGCCTTTCTAGAATCTTGTGCTTGAAACAAAGGCGCACACCTAGGCGCATATGGCGCTAGGGTTCGAGCCTGGTGAGCCTTGAGCCTGAGGCGTGTCTGAGGCGCGCCTTTAATAACTATGATCCTAACACAAAAGGAAGGGCCAAAAGAATATGGCATCAAATCACTAACAACTTTCCCTTCTATAATAACTTCCATATATCTTGAAGTTATTAAAAGATTATAATATTAAAGATTGCCATAGGAATATTTCCTTAAGCATTCCAATAATGTGATTATTTTATAAAAAATTTATAATTTGATCACTGAATTTTATACTATATTATATTTTAATCTTTAAATTTTAAAAAATAATTATTTAGTCTTTAAATTTTATATAATATTACACTTTAATCTATAAATTTTTAAAAATTAATTATTTAGGCCTTGAAATTTATACTATATTAGACTTTAATCTTATAATTTAATGCATAGAATAATTTAGTCATTCTATTAATAGATAAAATTATTAAAATTATAAGAACTGAATTATTAATATATTAAAATTAAAAAAACTAAATAATTAATTTTTCAAAATCTAATAACTAAAGTGTAATATAGTACAAAACTCAACGGCCAAATTATAAATTACCCTTATTTTATTTTCCCTCTCTGTTTCATATCTACTTTACGCTTAATATCTACAAAATCATTGCGAAAATTCTCCCCGATTGTTTTTAGCCTTTTATGAATAACCTCATTGATTGTGAGCAAAGTGCCTTCACGAAAAATCGACTGATTTTTTACAATATTTTAATCAACCATGAGTTGATGCATAATCTAAAGATGAGAAGGAAGGGTAACAATTTTGGAATGGCTTTGATGGCCTGTGAATGTGTGGAGTGGAGATATTTGCATCATATGCTTACTTGCTTTGCATTTCATGAGAAATGGATAGGATGGATTGTGGAATGTGTATCTTCAGTTTCTTATATCATTCAAGTTAATGGTCATAAGTCTAGGTACATTCGTCCTTCTAGAGGCTTATGGCAAGTGAATCCCCTATCCCTTTATCTTTTTCTATTTTGTGCTGAAGGATTAGCTCACAAAATTAAACAATCTAATCTTCATGGCCTCTCTATATCTAGACATGGGCCTTTCATTACTCACTAATTATTTGTTGATGATTCGATTACTTCTCCAGGGCATCAGAGGATGAGGCTTATGAAATTAGCCATTTTCTTTCTTCCTATACAGTAGCTAGTGGGCAGACTATTAACTTAAGTAAATCAAGCTTGATATTCAGCAGGAATACTCCCATTGCAGTTAAATGTCACATTGTTTCTATTCTTCATATAGAGAAAATGAAATGTCCAGACAAATTTCTTGTCTCCTAGTGGAAATTCCTAGATATAAAAAGCATGTTTTCTCCACCATTGAAGAAAGAATAGCTAATAAAACTAAAGCCTGGAAAGAGCAACTCTTATCAAAAGGGGGCAAAGAAGTTTTTTATTAAATCGGTTCCTTCCGCTCTTCCTGTTCATTCTATGTCTTGCTTTGGTCTTCCTTCCACCTTATGTGGCAAAATCAATTCTTTGATGTCCAACTTTTGGTGGGTTCAAAAGAACAATGAATGGAAGTTGCACTTGGTAGCTTGGTCTAAAATGTATGAATACAAATTCAAAGGTGGTTTGGGCTTTAGAGATTTGGAGTATTTCAATATGGCTTTGTTGGCTTATCAAGGTTGGAGAATTATCTCAAATCCTAATTTGTTGTTAGCCTGAGTCCTTCAAGGAAAATACTTTCCTTTTTCCTCTTTTACGCAGGCTGAAAAAGGTGGTAGACCATCTTGGGGTTAGCTAAGTATTTTATGGGGGAGAAGAGTCCTAGAAAAAGGCACTCCATGGCATGTTGGTAATGATGAGTCCATTTTATGCAAGCTTGATAATTGGGTCCAAGGTTGTTTTCCATCCCCACCAAGGCCTAAAGATGATCACAATGAGGAAATTGTCTGGATATCTCAGCTTATCAATTAAAGAGCTAAAACTTGGGGCCATTCAATTGTTTAGGCCAACTTTCAAAATGTTGATGCTGAACACATTTTATCTATTCCTCTAAGCATTAGCAACTAGGAGGATTGTCTGATTTGGCATTTCTATCGAAAGGCACCTACACAGTGAAAACTGGTTATCATATTGCTTTCCAAATCCTCAATGATTGTGCTAATGGTAATGGCATAGGACCGGGTCCGTCTTCCATGTCTAACAATGCTGCTTTGTGGAAAAATATTTGGAAAATTGATGTTCCCAATAAACTAGCTATCTTCTTGTGGAGTTTGATGAGGAACAAACTTCGTTCCAATGAAATTCGGAATCATCAACTTCCCAATGTCAGTGCTCCTTGCTATTATTGTGGTGAGGTGGAATCACTGAAACACATCTTCTTTACTTGTTCTAAAGCCGCAATAGAGTGGATTAATTCCCCCATTAGATTGCACTCTTTGCATATGAATAGTATGGATATTCGAGATTGCTGGATAGAATTAATAGGCCCTTTTGGGCATCATAATGAGGGGAAGAGTCTCACTCAACTATCAGTGTTTATCTTATTGCAAATTTGGAAGAGTAGGTGTATTTTGACTTTCAAGAATCAGCACTAGTCACCTGAGGAAATCCTCACTGCTGTCAATAAGTACTATGAGGATTTTCTTTCTTCCAAGGAAAAACCTGCGTCTCCAATGGCTGTCATTCCTTCGCCCATTTTGTCACGGTATCCTCCTTCTGATAACTTCCTCAAGCTTAACTTTGATGCTGCTACAGATAGAAGGAACAACAGAGGTGCTGTGGCCGTAATTGCAAGGAACTTTGCAGGATCAGTTATGTGATGAACATGTAAAATGTCAATTATAATACTAATCCATTAATTCTTGAATGTTTAGCCTGCAGGAAAGCCATTCTTCTAGCTATTAATCGCGGTTTTAATTCAATTATTGTGGAGGGAGATTCAAAAATGGTGATCTAGGTTGGCAATGGCAACCCATCCCCATTGGAGATCTAAAACAATATTTTAGACATCACTCATTTATCCCAAAACCTGAACAGTATCAGTTTTTCTTTTGTTAGGAAACAATGTAATCAGACAGCTAATTAGCTTATTTCTAATCTTATTTGAATTGTTTTTCTTTAGTATAATCCATTGACATAATGGAACCTTGTTATGGTCTCATTTCCCACTTGATTCTATCAATGAATTCTAATATAACTTTGAAAAAAAAAGAAAGAAAAAAAAAAAAGAAAAAAACAAACTTTACACTTGTTAATGGCAATCGTGTAACTCAAGGAAAATGACGGGGAGTTTTATGGAATTGAATCAGAGATAACCAAAATTGGGTTTCGCTGATGTTTACGATGAGGATAGCGACACGTGGAAACAGGAAGACAATAAGACATTAATGATGCCGAAGAACTTATTTCAAAGTCACTCGATATTGGACATGCACAGGTCACCATAGGACTTCATGACGACACGTGGAATTATTAGAATTATAAAATGTCTATTTTATAATAGTTATAAAATTTTAAATTATATTTTAAATAAATAAAATTTATATTTTATTAGATCATTAAATTTTAAAATATAAATATTAATAAAAACATATTTTTATATAAATTATCAATTAAAATATATAAAAATAAACAAATTTAAATTTCAGATAAATTTTAATCAAATTCATTTTAAATTTAAATATTAAAATTATTAATCAAATTGATATAGATTGCATAATTTCTTAATCACAACTCCATAACAGGTATCCTGTAAGGACAAATAATAAACATGCTATGAAAGATCAAAATGTAAATAGATTAAAAAACCAAAATTAAAGATCATTTTATGCGATTATAATGTTGTCTCTCGTAAGAGGCAAGGTTCTAATGATTCTATGAATTTTGTTGGCTTGCTACTTGATTTTTTTTCTTTTCTAACATGGTAATGGTCTAAGATGTGACGGCTGAATTTTTGTTTCTTTAGGCGTAAATGATTGCCACATTCGTCAATCCCTGATTAAGAGTTTATAAAAAGAACAAGAGCAGTTTATTTGATGTAATATATATCTTGTTTATCTATTACTTTCGGTTTCACGCAAAACTTCAAATCTGATCTCCAGCCACCAAATATTTTAAAATAGCCACCGTCTTTTTCCTTTTTTTTTTTTTCCCCTTTTTTTCATTTGGCTTCGATCGAGAGGCAAATTCTAAATCTCACGATTACTCCAATACTCATGAACCAAAGCTCTTCGATATCCTAGTCTAACTCTTAAATTTGTGAAGGCTCAAGTCCCTTCGATGTCATGCAACATCGTAGCAATACTGAATATTGATACGTATTGCGTTTGCATACACACTCACACCGCCTGATCAGCCGACACTTGACACTTATCAATTACTGCTTTCCTTTCGCTTTTAGGAAGCAGCCATTATGTCTATGATAATGGATTCAGCCTGCTCCCCCAAATCCAAAAGTTGGCCCAAATGAAGAGTAAGCAAAAGGAGAACGTGTTAGAGTTTAAGGCCCAGTTAATTCGCACATCATAATCGAAATTAATATTGAAATAGGAATCAAACAAAACTGAAAATAAAATAGTAAATTTATATTTATATTTAATTTATTATGATATCAAAGTCAAATTCCTTTTTAAGGTGTTTAAAGATCAAAATTATTTTATTCTAAATGAAAATCAACTTAATTTTTTTTTATATTTTTACTTTTTAATTTTAATTAGTATGAGAATATAAAAATAATTTCTTTTTATAATTATGATTATAAATTTTCAATTTTATTTAATTTTAAGTAAAAATAAAAATAATATATTTTATCTTTTTATTTTAAATAATTACAGTTAATTATATTAAAAATTTTTATTTTAGTTAATTATTTTAATTATTAAGTTTATTTCAATTATTATTATAATTATAATTATTTGAAATATAAAATTATTATTTTTTTATTTTTATTTTAGTTAATAATATGAAAATATAAAAATTAAAACTTCCCAATAAATACATGAGTAAAATTGAGTATTTAACTTTTAACTTCTCACTTTTGTGTTTTAATTATTAAGTTGAAAAACAGGAAAATCATATTTCTTTCACTTACGAAAATGGAAATGAAAAAAAATGAGCTTCCAAACACCCACAAAGTGTATCATTCTCCTTTATTCCCATTCCTGAATCAATTTTAGATAAACCAAATGGGGCCTTAATCCTACCTTCTAGATTTTTTCTCCAATACTGCCCCTAGAATCTTTTCTTCTTTCATTTTTTTTTTTTTGTTTGATTCAAAGCCAATCCCTTTCCAATCCACTGGCATGCAACGACACGAAGGCAAACTATTACCAATTTCCTAATTCACAAGGGAGGAGAGGATGGTGGCTGTGCAGTAGCGTAGCTATTTGCACTATGAAGAAAAAAAAATCCCCTCCCTGTTTGGTCAACAACTAAAGTATAATGAAATTCCCGGTTGGTCAAAGATAGTGTTGGAGACAGTGTTGGTGAACGTGTATCTCAAGGAAGAAAGGGGAGAAATCAAGTACAGTCAAACAATCAAATCAACCGTTGTCCAAGCGTTCAATGGTGCAAACAGCAAGGGCAATTCCAGGCACTCAATAATGTTGGATGGCGCAGCAATTCCACAGACAAGGAACATGCAGCAATGTGATGTCCCAAAAAACACAAGCTACACGATATGTATAAGGAGTTCTCTGTGATTGTCATATAACCGGTCCAAATAGAAGCCCATTCCGCATTAGGAACAAGTACCTGCGAAAAAGAACAAAAGTGTGCAGCTCCAGTTTAACGTACGTTGGAGCAGCAAAACTAGGAACTCATCACAAAAAAATGAGCTAAGATTATATGCCTTAAGTATAGAAACTTAGTTTTTAGAGAACAAAAGGAAACCCATGCACAAGTTGCAATTTGTTACACTTTTACCTTGCAGCATTCATGAAATACTAACTGAAGGAATTTGGGTCAAAGTTACCCATGTGGTTCAACTTAGATCCATATCTTTTTTATTTGTTAAATAAAAAATAAAAAAAAAAGGAAGAAGAGGAATTACATTAACTGCATGGCAGTTACTAAAATCTATGCAAAGGAAAAATTATATAATAAAGCAGTAATCTTATGTAAAGTATCCTACATGAAATAACAATCCAATTGTGAGTAGATATGCATACATGTGTGGATCCTAATGAGTGAACATATATACATAGATGGATCCCATAAATCCATAATCACCTTGCAATTTTTTTTCAAAAAAAATAATAACCATATATTACTTATGTGTCTAATTATCATTTGTTTGCCACTTCATGTCAGATGTTGACATGAAATCACGGTGATACTATATAATTTATCAATACAAAGACATTTCTCATGGCCAAAAAGACATGTCTTTGGTATTGATTATATATAAAGAGAAATGACACAAGGCTTCTCTCTCTGGTTGTTGTTTTTCAAGCAGTAAAAACGTAACAGAAAAAGATAGAGAAGGTGAAGTGCGTGTGCACTAAATCGGCTTGGTCTTTGCTTTGGGAAACTCACAATTCAAATAAACTTGTGGAGCATTCATTTTCTGCAATTCAAGGTATATTTAGAATATGAATTTACAATGTTTTCCATATTAACTATGTGATCACGTTGAAGACTATTGATACAAATTGATGCAATCCTAGAGTTTTGGCATAAAAACATGGAATAGATCCAAGTATTTAACTTTTCTTCCCTAACAGCCAAAGACAATAAGGAGGGCCATATACTGTGAGGTTAATTATTACATTATAATACCCACTTTCCATTTGATGTTGGAGGTTATGATCTTCCAAATATGTACACAACTACACATGCCCAAACATCCAAATACATTCTGTTTATTGTACATGTTACGCACACCTATAAGCTATAACCATGGGCCATGACTATGACTGGAAACAATGGAAATTTTTAAGCATGAAATTCCGATCTTAGCATCAAAATGTCACTCCTATCTATGTTTGCATATCGAACAGGTGCATAATGTTAATAAAAATTCTTTTATAACAGATCTAACTATTCAATCTTGTTGACCAATTAACCAAAAATATTAAGATACTTTAAAATTCATGAACTAACATCAAATTTGCTAAAAAACACTAACTCCTTGTCCAATTGTGCATCAACAGAGCTTATATTGACTGGTATAGTTGACACAATTTAGGCCTCATGGCCAAGATCACTACTCAAAAGCACAGTAGATCTGCTTGGACTTACAAAAATCAAATATTCACTCACGCTAGCACCAGAAAAGGAGTATTTCTAATTGAAGCAGAAAATGCAAGTCTACCATGGTCAAAAGGTGCAAAAAAGTGTTGTGTCAAAAGGAAAATTAATTCTATAACTACCCCAACTAAGTTATCAATAGCACTGTTTGAGCCATCTAGTAGTTTAAATCCACTTTTGAGCAAACATTTTAGTAGCTGCAACATATCTACTTGTGGCTTGAATTTCCAATGCAGTCAGTACACCAATAGTTCAACCCTCCCAATGATTTTGGCTAACATTAGGGACCGATAAGCATAGAGTTGTGTATATCCATGTAAGTAGTTCTAACTTAATAAACAAACCCAACATAACATTGCCATCGATTAAAGATTTTAAAATTTTGGACCAGGAAACACAATGTAGATAATGTTTCCAGCCTGGGTTAACTCGTAGTGCATAAGCTTTCCTCTATAAGGAGAGAAAGTACAAAGTATATCAGCAAGCAAACAAGCAAGGTGCACAGAGTTATCAAATTCCCTACAAGTCCTACCACAAAATTGGAACTCTGTGCGCAAAAGCGTAATCGAATGATAAAACAGAAGGCAATCAACCTAATTCAGGAAGCACTTTGAAGTATAAAATTCAAACTAGTAAATA
Organism: Hevea brasiliensis; assembly: GCF_030052815.1. Classification (NCBI taxonomy): domain Eukaryota; kingdom Viridiplantae; phylum Streptophyta; class Magnoliopsida; order Malpighiales; family Euphorbiaceae; genus Hevea; species Hevea brasiliensis. The sequence continues at coordinate 813,319 of NC_079503.1, read as the reverse complement.
ACTATTTGCTAAACTCTTGTCAAACTTCCATTCCCAAGTAAGACAAACTCCATTGCCAAATTAATAAAGAGCTAAAATGCAAGGAATAACATCATCCTAAATGCAAATGACTGAATATATTGGGGGAACAGCAATACTCGAGAGCAAGCGAGAGACACAGAGAGGCGCTTAACAAACCTGCTTAATCCTCAGTGTGCTTTTCTTCTTTGGGGCTGTTTATCAGTAGCTAGCCTGTAAATCCAGTAAACCTAACACACATATAGAGAGAGAAATCAAAGATCTGCATTCCAATTTGGCCAAATCTAAAACAGTGAAAATAAGAATACCAAAGCGAGGACGTGAGCTGCTATTAGAAGAACCACCAAAAGAGGTACCAAATCGAGAAACCACGGGCGCATTATTGAGTCCGCCATTTTTTGAGAGAGAGCTAGAGAGGTGAAGATAATCTCTGAACCCAGGGCTTTCAAATTCGCTTCGACTTGGTAAAGAAGAAAATATTAAGGGGTTTATGCCGTTTTGTTTTGGCACACTTTAGCGCAGCTCATGTGCAATTTAAATTTATTTATAAAATTTTATAAATATATTTTTTTAAAGATAAATACTAAAAAATTTAATTTTAAATTTTAACATTTTTTAAAAAATAATCTATATTTTAAAATTTCTACTCACCCCATCCTACTAAACTTTTTAACATAGCAAGATTATATTATTTGATCAAATTCAATGAAATTAAGTGATGCGGCAATAAGATATGATAGCTCAGGTTGATGTAAAAAGTTAAAATTTTTTGGAACAAAAATACCTTAATTGTTACATAAATAAGAGATTATTGTATTGTTTGTGTATTACATTTCCTGGGATAAATAAAAAAAATAACGTCGCTAGGCTTCGGACTTTCCAACAGCTTAGCCCATTAAATATTGGCCGAGCCCAGAGCTTATGCCCATTATAAGCTTGACCTTTCATTGGCTTTATCAATTTAACTTAAATTCATATCGAGAACTATTAAGTGATGCTGTACGAAACAAACCGTTAAAATTCAAACTAAAATTAATAAATTTTATATATTTAAATATCGATTGGCTTATTATGAGCTATTCCTTCCACTGGCTTTAGTTAATTTAACTCAATTCATATCTGCAAATAAGGGCATAAAAAAACCGCTAAATTGAAAACTTGATTAATCCAATTAAATTCAAATTGAAATTAATAATTTTATATATTTAAATATTAATTGTAATTTAAAAATAATTATAAATTAAAATTTTAATTTAGATTTCAAATTTACATAATAAAAATTAATTCAAATTGAACCCAAATCATATATATATATATATAAAACACTTGAATAATTTTTTCATTTTTATATAATATATTTTAAATTAATATTCACTTTTAAGTTGATATATAATAATATGTATAGGAAAAAAGTTTAATAAAAATTAAATTATAAAACTCTAAAAACTAAAATTATTAAAAGAAGTAAAAAGTCTAGAAAATTGAATTTCAACCAGCCTTGATATGACTTATAATTTAATTCGTTAAATACCGCCAAAATCGAATTTAGTTTGGTTAACCCTCCCAAAACGACCATGTACAATGCAGCCCTATTTGCAACTGCAGGGAGCAAGGCTCAGCTTCAGCAAACGCAGTTTTTGGCGTTCTCGCACTAAGGGACTGAAGATGCCGAATAGACAAAACTCTCAAGCAACCCTCGTCATCGTTGCTTTTAGTCTCCAAGGGTGTACGACTGAGCTATTTACTTCCTTTCGTTTGATGAGATCTTACAATAGCCAATGAGGATTGTGCTTGGAAGCCTCCAAGCGTCACCGCCATGCCACACTTCTCTCCAGATGTACTATTCGTATTGTTCACCAATACCTGTGATTTACTTCTCATTTCTGCGAAATTTGTTTGGTTCCCCGAGAAAACGATGTGGATGCGAATTTTCTAAGTTGATATTTATTAATTTGATTAAAGCGTTAATCATTGAATCCATAATTTGGTATAATTATCTCAATCGCGGTTTGTTATTTTCCAGTTTTCTCAATAGCTGTTCGTTATTTTCCAGTTTTACTTGATCGCATGGACTAATCGTTTGAGCGAAATTTTGCTACGTGATTGATATGGTGATTGTAAATATAGCTGGTGTATTGTTTGAATGTTTTCTCATATGATTCTTATACCTGCTACGGTCTTAGTTGGTTTTGTGCATGTTGATTTTGTTTTACACGAGATCATGTGATCTAGTAGAGTTGCTATGTCGTTTCTTATCAAGTCACAAGCAATATTCTTGCGTTGCTACTTGCTAGTAAGTGCATTAATTGTTGAGAAGATTGATTTCGAAAAGCTCAATTTTAATTGTCATTGGTGAAATTACTATAATTTACAAGCACATCAGCTTACTTTTAGATAAAGCAAGCCTACCACTAACTATTACTACCCAAAGAGAAAAATGAGGGAAAGAAAGAGAAAGTGGATGCAAGGGGAAAAAGTATAAGAAAAGAGGGGATATAATCATGAAAAGCTAGCGAGCAAATATTCATATAACATCTTAGCTAATGCATGGAAGTTTATACAATCGATTTTGTTGTATATTATCTTGATTTTTTAATGAGATTGTGCATGCTTATGGATATTTCAGTTCTATCTTGAATGAACAGGTCAGATACATGTTTGATGAAATTGATTACATTCTAGAAGGGGAAATTGCTGATTGCTTTACTTCTCTCTATGATTGCGACCCATGTATGGTTTTCCATGGTTATAACTATGCCATTTTATTTTTAGTTTGTATTATGAACTGCCAAAAAAATTTTATAATGCACTTACTAGTTGCTAAATTGTTAAGCCATCTTGTTAAAGAGTAATGCTAAACTAACTGTCAAGCAGCTCATTCTGAACACCACCTGTGTGTAAAGTCACGTTTTGCAAGTCCACATTTGACTTGGGAAAAACTTGCTGATCAGGCATTTTTTTTAGGATGTTAGTTTACTTTTGTTTGGTGGTTCTTTTGTTAAAGATAGATAAGGTAATTTCGCAGTTGAATGGACTTTATATCAATTATTTACTTATTTTTTACTCGCTTGGGAACCTTTTTTATATCTCTAAATTCAGTTTGTATAAAGAGTTCTTAAGGAAAACCTTCAGAAGTTGCTGTCTGCAGATTTCAGTTTTTGTTGTATCCTGGAATTATATTGTCATAATCCTACAGCAATTTAGTGGGATAATTAATATCCTTAAAAATAGTAATTCATTACTCCTCAAAATCTATTTTACACCCACTGCCTCAACAATTATTTTTCTTCTCTCTTTCTTGCTCTCTCTCACTTGCTAATGTTCAATGGTTTGGTCAATTTCATTGCACAAACATTATGTCAACAAGGCAGCATTGACATATCAAAGTTGTTCAGCCTCTGTTCTTAATCCAAATTGTTTGATAAAAGATCAACAGTTATGAATAAAACCAAATTGTTATAGGTTCTATGTTTCAATTGTGATACATAAGTAGATATTTGGAAGTACTTATATCATAATGGAAGGTCGAGCCTGGTTTTAATTCATTGGCTGACAAGCCACAACATAAATTCCTTGGGTTATTCCCACCATTGGTAACTGTTAAAAGGTTAAATTTGAATTAAATCAACATGGGGAGTCTCAACATCACAATAATACGCATGATGGCCAACGGATTTTCAAGGATCTGCTAAGCCAATGATTATTGTTTCTCTTCTTTCCTATAAAAAATTTGGAAGTAAAGCAAGTTGTTTTTTCTTATATTTATTTCAGGCAATAATGAACCGACTATATGATGTTATGTATGAATTTGACTTCTCCTTCCCTGGGTACTGTGCATTCGTGAGAAGAGCACTGGGATCACTTGAAGGCACGACAAAAGTTCTGAATCCGAAATTCGAGAGTGCGTATCCTGTTGTCATTGGCATACTTTGGGTGGACCCAGTCCTGATATGAGAAGAATTTTGAGGGAACTTCTCATCTGCAATGATGGATCTCTGAGATGGAATCGGTTAGAGCAACTGGTAGGCCAGTCTAGTTCTTCAGAATTCGGTTCTCTTGTACATAATCTGGTTCCTGCTTTAACCAGAGGAATTTTTGCTAATCTTCATTTTTATGCAGAGATTCATATGTATCAAGTGTCAAGGTGAATCATTATGTTATACAAGTATATTGATTCATGTCAATGGTAACACCTTTGGTTTAATATTGATGTTAGAAATGGACCTGTATGGGCCATGACAAACGGGTGATCCTGAACCCCGAGAAAAAGTTTCAAGCTTGATGTGCTTCTCCCAAATACTGTGACGATTGTGATAATCCTTTGCTTTATATTTTCCTTGTGTATTTAGTGGTGCTTGGCAATTAACTTTTTCCTGTTGTTTGCAATTCATGATCTGCATGTGATGAGTCTTGTGCTCACTGAGTTGCAGTGTATAATCCTTGCTTACTTTTTCAGGTAGTACCCAAAATTTGACAGATACTCTGGGCCAAATTACTTATATTAAAATATTACTTAGGTCCTATCAGTTTTCCTTTTGTATGATGATAATAATTATTAATGTTTGATAATTGGTTATACCATTGAGTATGATTTTAGATAGTTGAGTATAACATGGATTTTGATTAGTTTGTCACATCTATATTTGCTACCCATTCATAAACAGTCCTGTCCTTTTCCGGATAGTGGCGATATCTGAACAGGCATCGAAGCCAGCAGGAGAGTCCTCTAATTCAGAAAATTCTTCAAATACCTTGGATTGGAATGGAAATCATTCGATATGCGTCCTGTCATTGGTGCCACAGAAGGTCTTTTGCATTTCACATGCTTCCTTGTCTGGGATATGATTATGGTGGCTGATGTTATTTTACAAGATGAAGTTGTCAGTTGCATTTTAGATGAGAAACATGAACCAAGAGAGGCATTTAAGTCTGAGGTTTGTCTAAATTTACTTCATTGCATCATCTCATAATATGTCTGTAATTGCTAGAGTCTTAACTACCTTTTATTGCATTAGGATAAGACCTCAAATTAATTAAAGTATATGCTGACGTTAGTCATGATTTATTACATGTTCTTCGATCCCCAATATTGCAGGGCCATCCAATGTTCATGAAGATGGTAATAATGGGTTTCCATATCAATGCCAAGCAGTAAAGTTGGCCCCAGAGATGCGGACGGCAATGCTTATAAGCATGACATTGAAGCCTGACTTTCATAGATTTACTCGATGTCATTTCAGCCTTTTCCTAACATTTCAGCCATGAACTTCCTATGATTTTTTGGGGTTTATATGTCTAGACTTTTGCATGAGTTGGTAAGAAACTATAGATTTAATGACCTATAAGATTAATAATCTTTCATTACTAGTATCGCCAAAGAAATGCACAGGTTTCAGCTTTTCTGACGGTGCATATACTTGAAGACTTAGCATCCAAGCCCTACAGAGAGCTCAATGGTTTTGGAGGCGAATCAGTAAGTACGAAGAAATCTCATTTCCATGTCCTATTGCTTCCTAGATGTTATTAAGCAGCCACAGTTGATGGCCCTTCTCATCCAAGTTCTAGAGAGAGATCACTAGTCTTGGAGGCGAATCAGAAAGTATGATGAAATCTCATTTTTCCATGTCCTATTGCTAATTCCTAGATGTTATATGCAGCCAAAGTTGCAGGATGTCAATGGAGGAAAACTGAGAACAACATAACATCTATTGGGCTAACTTGCAAATGTTCTAGACTCAACAATTGATTGGAGCTAGGTTTTGGTCTTGGAAGTGAAGCTTGATCTTTAAAGCAAATGTGTAGTCTTCTAAATGCTGAGAATGATGGTCCGGCACTTCATTCCAAGTCTACTCTTGCCCTACCATCATTAAGTTCAAAGTTCAAACCCACCACATAATAAAAAAAATAAAATCCCTTTATTTAGCAGGAAAGTAAAAGAATAATAATAAAGAAAAAAGATCTTTTAATGGTAATGGAAAACCACGCTTCGGGACCCAACGCGTGTCGCCCATCCCTCACCATCTCACCGGAGGGCAGGAACAGGAACTTAGCTTTCTTGTTTCCCCAGTAGAAGGACATGAGAGGTGTGGGGAGAAGAAAATAACTAATCAGACGATGTGTCTCTCTCATTAGCACAGTGGGTTTTCCCCGATGGAAGGGAACAAATTATTGAAGCAAATTAGAAAATTATGGAGTGGGCCAGATATGACTAATTCTTGTCAAATTATTAAGATTGTGATTTCCATATAAATAATACAATCACAGTTGATATTGTTTTATTTTATTTAGGTTAGGTATCTTCAGGTTAATTTTTGCTGTTTTGAGAATTTTAAAAATATATTTATTCATATCTAGAATAAATAATTTTAAAATATTCTTAATAAAATTAAATTATGATTAATAAATAAGAAGATAGACTAACTTTATTAGTTACGGTTGATATAGTTTTATGACTATATGATTATATCATTGTCCCATTCATCTGGATTAAGCAACGCGAAAGATCTCAGATTAGTAATTGAATCAATGAAGCAATAGCGACGTCAATATAATTTTTATGTAGAATTTGGAATCAGACAAAACCCATTGACCTACTTTTGATCCAAGCTTTATAGTATTTCCATTTTTATTCCGTTTACTATTTCTCATTTACATAAGAATCTTTTAAAAATGGCCGCATAGGATGATATCTTTTTTGTCCTTATTTTTATATTTTTTATTTAAAAAAAAATTAACTGTTTTTTAAATTTCAATTAATAGAAATCTTATTCAAATAGTAGTTATCTAAATTATTTTTATTATATTTTTTAAAAAATTTAAAATATTTAAGTTTACAATTTTCGACGTAATAAAATTGTAATTTAATTAAATTTTCAAGTGAATTATTTTTATTAATATATATTTAAATAATTATTCACTTAGAAATTATTTATAAAATTTAATATTTATTTTTTTAAAAATACTTCTTATATTTAAAATTTTTGAATTTAATAATTACATTTCAAATTTATCACGTATGTGCATATGTCAATTAATTTAAAAATTAAAAAAAATAATTTATTAATTAATTTATTTTTAAATTTAAAATTAAATGGTATATATATAATTTTATTAAATATAAAATTATATTAATTTTTAATAAAAATTTTAATATTTGAAAATTATAACTAATTAAGAATTTTATTATTAATAAAATCTTAAAGTATGATTAAATATAAAATATAAAAAATATATATTAAATTATATAATTAAAATAAAATAATAAATAATTTATACAATGCAACCAAAAAAAAAAAAAAATTCCAGCGTAAATTTCTTCACAATTTGTATTATAGAGTTAATCGCGTTTTAAGTTTGTAATTAAAAGTTCAAATGTATTTGTCTTTTTTTATTTTTCTACCTTTACAAAATTCAAAATTAACAACTTAAAGATTAACATAAATCTATTAGATTAGATTTAAGAGAAGGGATTTTAATAATTATTAATTTTTTTTAAGAAAAATTAATTACAGATATTTTTGAATAATTTGTAAATTTTATTTTAATATTTAGGAGAAATAAATTTGTTAAATGCGCAATTAATTCTGTCGTCCATGATCGCAAATATGGGCAATTTTGGCGACGATCAGGAGGAATTAGGTGCAGCGTATGCCTTAAAAGTCAACAGATCATCAGATCAGTGGAGGAGATCATCAGTTGATAACTACTCTCGCGTAGCACATTCTGACATTAACCCACAAGCAAATTTACCCTGCATGTCACTACAAGATAAAGAACTGTAACAACCTCTTGCATGTGCGCCACGTGTCAATATCAACCAGTAGATAAAGACGACCTATTCACATTAGCTGTTTTGGCCTTGACTCGGTCCTATCGTAAGCCTGCCTCACCCAGCAGTGACGCGTAATACACTCATTTTTGGCATGAAATAGAACTATAACAAAATGCCCTTATTTTAAGCTAACTCAAAAACTAAATATTTTCATTTTTTCTTTTTTAGAAAATTAATTTTTATTTTATTTTTTATTTTTCCTTATTCCCTTGCCTACTTCTTGCCAAAGCCAAAACAGAAATGAAACAGAAATCGCCTCTTGTTTTCTCCTTCTCTTCTCTCTCTAGAAAATTCTCTCTCTTTCTCATTTTACTCATCCTTTTGCTCTTTAACGCCTTTTAAGCTATCTGTTCCTTAATGGCATTTCATTTCTCTTGCTTTCCTTCAGGTGCTCTCTCTCTCTCCTCGCCCCCCCCCCCCCCCCCAAACCTCTCCTCTCTTAAGATACACACATTTTCTGTTTTCCTTTATTGGTAGTTCTCTATCTGTTATTCAATTTCGTTTTTGTTGTGTTTAACAGGTTTAATCTCAATTAATTCTTTTATTAAGGCAAAAATTTTGATGCTTTTACATTAGTTTTTGGATTGAATATGCTATGCATGTTATTAGAACTCTTAGATCGATCTATACATTAGCTTGATGTTTTTTATGTGCTAAAGCTTTGAAATTTTTGTTTATTTGCAGGCTAAGCTTGATAATTCCTGAATTAGAAATAATACCATAAATGTTAACACCATAGAGGTCAAGGGTAGGCTTATTATCTGCTATAATAAACATCAGAAACTGTTGTTCCTGCTGGTTTTATTTTGTTTTCTAATCTTTATCAAAGAGATACGAGGTGGGCAACCTGAAATTTCTTGCAAGAATATGGGTTACCTCAATTCAGTCCTGTCATCTTCAAACCAGGTTTATGCTGATGATGCGCCTGTGAGCGGTGGTGGTCTCAGGTAAAACCTTTTAATGTCTTATCAATTGTCGGTTAGATCTATAAACGTTTCGGTTTCACCCTTTTGTTTACTATTATCTTTGGCTTAATCCTTCAAATGTTTCTTTTACAACATACATGGTTTGATTATGTGTAATTGTCAATTATGTTGTATGTTTTCATCTGTTTTATGCTTTTTTGCTTCGGTTTTCTTGTTGATTATATTCGTGCTGTGTCTAATTTTGTGAGTTTGTCAAATTATGATGATATTTACTTGCTCTGATTGATACTGTGTTGCCTATGCAACGCCATTCTTAATTGGTTTGTTTAAGTTTATTTAAATCGCTATATTTTTTAGGAAAGGGTCCGTCCTAATATGGCTGCATATCTCAAGCTTAACAATCTCCTTAATTTTGGTCCCTAAAGAGAAGGCTTTTGTTATTTTGGTTCTTCACGAAAAGCAGAATCATGCAGTAATTCCTAATTTGATTGGTTGTGTGTGAGAATCTTTTTTTACTAGGAAGAATATATGATATTAAAAGAAAGAATAGGGAAAAATAATTGAACGTTTGGTGGTATGCCATTGAATTTTATTGTTAGTTCTTTTGCAAAATTAAAACTGAAATCTATATGCATATTAAGCATAATAGATGTCATATAAAATTCCAAAGGTCTAGTTATTATGATACTTTGCTCCTATTTTTGGTTGGAAATCTCTCGGATGTCGTTTTCTATGTTTTGGCAATGTGCAAAACGAGAGAAAGTAACCCTAAATCACATTTTCGTCTTGTTGGTTGTTGAACTTCCTCTTGCGAGGTAGCATGTTAGTTACCCTAGCTATGTTGTTTGTCAGATTTGATTTTATTAGATTGGTCGTGTGCGTACACGTCAATGTTGCTCTTAGTAGAATGACTTATTTTTGTTTTTGTTGATCCTTGGACTTGACTTTGCAAATCCAACACATGGATGGAGGATTCATATGGTCTTGAAATGCCGTTTCAAACACGTGACTTTGATTGCCATTATTGCGTTGAAATAATTTATCTAGTATTTTGGAGTGAGTACCGGACAATAATAACTTTTATACTAAAGCTTATTAAGGTCATATGCTTAGATTGAAATATTTAAGCAGTCTTATGTATCTGTAGCAGAAGTGATCTTTGTAATATTAAATACTTTGGGTGGTTGGATACTTCCTAACATGCAAGATGCACCTTGTTATTTGGTTAACTTAGAAGTAGGAGTTTGTCGTATTGTTTTAGAGGCTGTAATCAAAATTTGGAGTGGCTTCCTACAACTTGTTATCATTTCAAATTCAGATAGGATTAAATAATTATATTAGTTTAAAGCTTTTATTATCTTACTTTGAGGTGGTTGGAATCAGATTATCAATGTTTCGTTCCCTTTTCTTTTAGCCACTGTAGTTCATTGAAAATAGCGTGATGGATTCATTGTATAGAGCAATACACAACAAGATCTGCATCTGGCTTTCTCTTATTTTCCTTATTTTCTTTTCAATGTCTGCCTTTTGCCAAAGACCCTATTACAATTAAAGTCTTAACTGGTATTCTCAAGTTAGTTTATTTATTTTAGTACTTGCCTCTCCATCAGCTTCTTTGATCAAAGTATGACAGTGGGTGTAGAACATTTGACTTACAAATAAAAGCCAAACATAGGCGAGTAATGGAACCCTCATACACCCCCCTTACACATAGGCATGAACATCTAGAGTATGAAGTTTGTAAGTAAACGTATCTGGGGTGATCCTAACATTGAAGTAGGGTAGACTCTGATACCATGTAAAGAAAATAGAACGGACCTAACTCCAATCCAAAAGCTAGCTTAAGGGGAGGAGGTTTGTTTAAATTTTATATTTAGTATAACCTTAGCCCAAACCAATTTGGGATAACAAACATCTCTCTTCCTAGTTCTCCTCTAGTTTGAGCTTAGTTTTCCTAGTCTCAATATGTTACCTGTTGTCTTTATGAAGTTCTCTGTTGTGTGCTTTCTCAAAATCATTGGAGCATACATGATGATCTATTTGTTTATCTTTGTTTCTTTTTATCCATTTCATTTACTTTGTTTTGTTTTTCTACTTTCTTAGTTTTTATGATTTTGATTGAACAAGTTTGTCTGCCTATTTGGGATAGAGGCCTCATCAAATTCATTTGTCACTGGTTTGAAGAAATTTTGTTTAAAATTTACAAGTACTTTAATTTTTTGTGCTGACCAAGATAATGTTATTGTCTAGTTTCTCTTTTTGAGTTCATGGGATTTGTCTGACACTAAGTGTGACATATTTACCGTAACAGTCAGAATGGAAAATTCAGCTATGGATACGCAAGCTCTCCAGGGAAAAGATCTTCCATGGAAGATTTTTATGAGACGAGAATTGATGGTGTTGACGGGGAGATAGTTGGCCTGTTTGGAGTTTTTGATGGTCTCTCTCTCTCTCTCTCTCTCTCTCTCTCTCTCTCTCTCTCTCTCTCTCTCTATATATATATATATATATATATATATATATACACTTTTTGTGTGTTTTAAGTATTATCAATAGTTATGAAGAGCACAGCAGGTTTGCTTTTGCTGAATATGTGTTCATGAAATGCAGATTTGGTAATGGAAAATCCACCAAATGCAGAACGCATCGGTGCTCATTTAATCATTAATTATGTGTATCTCCCACTCGTCAGTTATCTTAGTATTTCCTTTTAGTGTGGACTAAGTATTAATGTATATGTGAAAGTGTAGTGAGTTGATTATTCTTGCTTGTTCCATCTCTGGCTTTGAAAGTTCTTGGGTTCGTTTCTTTTTGGATTTAAATTGATAATCTTCCTTCATGAAGATGCCTTGTGCGCCATATATTAGTACATTAGCTCCCTTTACATTCACTGTAGCTTCAAATGGAAGAAAGTTGCAGAAAGGATTTATTCCGATTTCGGTCAGACGTGGTTGCAGTGCATGAAGCCATCTTTCAAGTGTCTTTATGGATTGTGAATTTTTTGCTGAGGTGGTCTATACTAGTTTGTTCTACCATTCCTTTACGGGGTTGTCAATACCTAATTGTGTTTTTTGACTGGAATATAAAAACCATTTTGACTGCAATATAAAAACCAACTGTATGGTGCTGGCTTCTTGTACATTTCCAACATCAGCACATTGCCATATTGTGGAAGGAATTTTCCTTTAAATATTTAGGTAGATAATGCAGAAAATATTTGTTATTTTTTTTAGGTCATGGAGGTGCACGTGCTGCTGAATATGTGAAACAAAACCTCTTCAGTAATCTGATCAGCCATCCAAAGTTCATTTCTGATACAAAATCAGCTATAGGTTTCAATTCCTGACTATAAATACATTTTATGTTTTGATAATTTTGTAAATTCTTCAATCAGCAAAAATAACTTCATGAATCATGCTAGTCTTAAAATTTTCGTTTCCACTGCAGCTGATGCATACAATCACACAGACTCAGAATTTCTGAAATCAGAAAATAATCAGAACAGAGATGCTGGATCAACTGCTTCCACAGCCATTCTTGTTGGTGATCGTTTACTTGTTGCCAATGTTGGAGACTCTAGAGCTGTCATATGCCGAGGTGGTAATGGTAAGATTCAGAAGAATTACCGGTTATAATACTCCGGTTCTGTTAAATATGTTTACATAAGAGATTTACAGTTTCTCATACTATCTCAACTAATCAGATACAGTAGGGCTAGGATATACTGGTTAATAATTAGTAAGAGGACAATAAAAGTGGAAATGGTGAGACACAGAATATGAGTTATGTGATAAGGAGATGGCATTGGTAAAATTGATGGAAAAGCCTGAAGAGAGATCTTTGTTCTTTGCCCATTTTCTGGAGAAGAAGACTGGTTTCCAGTATGATAAAATTTGGAAATGGTAATTCGAATATATCCACTCAATTTAGTAAGATCATTACCTTTTTCTAATGCTTACTGGTTGTTACTTTCAAAAAGGAGAGTATTGTTGTTCTCTTTTCATCCAAATGTGAAAGGAAAACGTCAGTAGTGGGTAGTGCTATAGGATAGTTAAACAAGAAACAACAAATGCTATGGGATGGAGTGTTAAAGAATTTTTTTTTTATAAAGAAAAAATCTTCTACCATTTGGCAGTTTTATAATTATATGCCGGAAAGGTTAGACCTCTGTTCCTTTTGAGGACTTTGTTGAAACATTTTCAGATTACTTTCTTATTTAGTTGTTTCACAATGAAGTTGTTAAATTTTCTTGCCCTCTTATGCAGCTATTGCTGTTTCGAGAGATCACAAGCCTGACCAAACTGACGAGCGGCAACGGATTGAGGATGCTGGAGGGTTTGTGATGTGGGCAGGCAAGGACTTCGGTCTTTCCATTTTATTTATTTATCAAAAGCTCTTCTTCTTCCTTCTTTCTTTCTTTCTTTTTTTGTTATGTTTCTTACATGTTTGGTGACTGAAAGTATTATAACAGGGACTTGGAGAGTTGGTGGAGTTCTTGCTGTCTCCCGAGCATTTGGTGATAGGCTGTTGAAGCAGTATGTTGTTGCTGATCCAGAAATTCAGGTCTGATTCTTCCTTTTTAGACCATTTTTGTTTTATGCATATAAATTTGTGGTCAACGTGGTAATTACATGCTAAACATGTTTAAGGAACAAGCAAGATTTTAGAAAAAAGAAAAGAATTTGGTTTAACAGTGTCAGATGATGAACTCCTAAGTTGAGATGTCTTAGAAAGGTAACTGCCAATGGCTACATCTTTCATGGGCTGTATGTGTGTGTGCATGTGCAAGCATGAAGGTAGACATGCCCAGCCTGATAAACTTTGGAAACCTTTTTTTGCATTGCTTTAAATATGCTTTCATTTTAAATTTCTCATGTAATCTTATCTAATCCACTACTCTTCAATTACCATGAAAACAAAGGTGCTTTAACATGATTTGGGTCAGTAATATAAAAACTGCTTCAGATATTCCTTCGTCCTCTCTTTGCTTCCATTTGAAATTTGAGTGCACTTTAACCAATGAAAATATCTTTTTGGAAATTGCAGGAGGAAAAGATTGATAGCTCGCTTGAGTTTCTTATCCTTGCAAGTGATGGATTATGGGATGTTGTCACCAATGAGGTTTGTTGTGATACCTTTTGTTTCCTAATGCGGTTTCATACCATGGAGGCTGGATTTCGCTAGAATTTGATTAGATTTCTTTGCATTTAAACTAAATTGAGGACAGAGAATGGGCTGTTCATTGTTGCCAGCGCCATCTGATGTATATTTTTTCTCAGGAAGCTGTTGACATGACCAAGCCAATCGATGACCCAGAGCAGGCAGCAAAGAGGTTGTTGCAGGAGGCATACCAGAGAGGCAGTGCAGACAATATTACCTGTGTTGTTGTCCGCTTCTTGGCCAATCAAGGTGCTACTTCTTGTGGTGCTGTCGGTGTTACTTCTGTGTGAGCATGCTGTACTGTTGCTGTGCAAAGGGTTTAGTTTTGCAGCTAATGGGAGATATTGGGGTAGAATTCTGACGGGTATAGCTAGTCAGGGAAACACAACAGTGGCATCCTGCTCTGCTAGGATAGAAAAGATGGACAAACACAATGGGCTGCTAATGCGTAGTATTACATTACACATTTCAGCCTCTAGGAGTAGAACCGTATCCGAATCTTAGCTTTCAGTCTTTTGGAAAATTTGGTCTTGTTAATCTGTAAAGAGTCTGAAGACTTACCTCTGTGTTGTAAATGTGCTTCAAACTTCCTTTTGTTGCTTTTGTTCAATACTTTTGTATTTACGGCTTCCGTTCAATTGTAGCTGGTAATCCTTCCCTTCAATTTTGGCTCAGTTGTGCACTGTCACCTTTTTGAATCTATTGTGAAGCTATAAATGTGAGAATAGTCCAGTTTTTGGTACTTCAAAGTATCGTTGGTATGCCAAGGAGAAGATTGAGAAGTTCAATCTGTGGTTCCATGGCTCAGGGCTTTTCTCAGCTTCAATTCCTGGTAGTGTCTGTAGATCTTCACAAGAAAAAAAAAATAAATGAATAAATAAAAGCAGCAGAAGAAGGAGAAGAGAAACATGGGTTGATAATGTGCTTAGTAAGTGGAAATAAATTATTTGACATTACCAATCACCTAGGGTACTGTGCTATTGAAGAATATTTTAAATATATCAATTAAATAATATTATAGTTTATTTAAAAAATAAATTTAATATATTTCAACTTCAAATATTTTGTTTTAAAATAATTAATATAATTTTTTAAAATAATATTTTTCTAAAAAATATTTTTTTTTCACCTCTCCACCTCTCAAAAGGGCACGAGACAAGGAGACATATTTCCACATTCCTCGTAATTTTTGTAATCATTGTGCAAAAAGAAAGAAATTTAACATTTATAGAGGTTTTTTTTTTATAAAAAAAAAAAGGAACAAGCAATTAAAACATTTAAATGCAATAAATTTGCATAAAATAATACAGAGAACGAGAATTATAGAGAGGAGTCAGAAGAGTAAAGCAGGGTCGGCAAGGCAAATTTTGCCATTACGCACGACGAGCGAACAATATTTTTCATCATGGTCTTCCTCTTAATAACACTATCTCATAAAATAAAGCAGAGACATAAAACAAGGCAAATATAAACAAGTAATTAACACATTTCAGCCAAAGCACTACCTCTATGGAATGAGAGGGCCAAAATTCTGCATCCATTTATAAGAATTAAGGGCCAACTTTTGGAATTCTATGCCTTGCTCACCAAGTTTCTTTTAATTTTTTAAGTATTAATTTTAGAAAGAACAAGTTACTTTATTAATGCTTTAGTTGAACTTTCTGCCTTGCTGAGCAAGAAGTTGACATTTCTAAGCATTACTTAAATACAAGTGGACGTACGCACTAATCTAATTACCTACCACAAACACTGATGGGAAAAAAGAATTTTATAATATTAATTAGAATTAAAAGCATATTTTAATCACATTAATTGAGTGTACTAATTATTATGTGTGCTTCATTAAGAACGCTTAAGCATTTGAAGATGGTTTTGTTCATTTCAGATATGAGATTTTCAAACTGGAACAAAGTTTCAAAACTCAATAGAGATCTGAGATTTTTTCAACTCAATCATGCAAAACCAGGAAATTAACAGCGGTTGCGTCGTGCTTGGGAAGGCAGCATGGCTATGGTGCCGTGCTTAGAGACTTACAAGGAAGTTTTACTAAGGTGTTGTTCATGGTATTGAAGCTCCTCAGAGTAGCAGAAGCTGTTGGGCTAAGAGAGGTGTTATCATGGTTTCTACCGGCACAAGTTTGGAAAGGTGATGAGGAAAATAGATCCCAGTGGGGAGTTATTATTGACTATTGTAAATTTTTCCGTAATCAGGGTAGTGAGTTATCCAATCATATGGTTTATTCATATGCTCTAGCAAAAGTCACCTATATGAAGAATGAAATTTAATAAGCGTCCAATTAACAAAAACAATGTCGTCAGAATATTCATTTCTTTAGTTTTACCAATATAGTTAACTACTTCCAGGAATTTAAAATATAATTTAAAAAAAAAAAAAAAAACCCAAAAACCAATAATCATTCAGCTTCTGATGCTCTCTAATTACACCTCCAAAAAAGGTTGATGATAACAGCATCTTTCAAAAGGACCAGTAGATGAGAAAAAACAAAATAATAATAATAAAAAAAAAGCAAAACTCATTATTGCACAAAACTACTACAAGATCGACGGTCGCCAATCCATCGATCAAGCACCAGGCTTCACCTACTTATATACACTGCTTTTAACACGTCAACAACCACGACAACAGCAACAAAAAATTTTATTTGTTACAGAGGGATTAAAAGGATGGAACCACGAATCCGTAGATACTGCCTCGATCTGCTTCTACTTCAATATCTATTCGCTTCGCGAATCTTCCTTTGATTCTTGGCCTCGTCTCGGCATAAGCTTTTCGCGATGCGTATCTGATTGTCTTCTCGAACTTTCGGTTCTTCCTTTTCTCTCTGTACCTTAACACCCTTGCTTCCCTGTCCACTGCTGTTTGCTGAACCGTTGGATTTGTAGATTCCATCCCGTTACTCACTGTTTTACAGTACGCATTTGATATGTCCGTCATGTTCCCGCCATCTGGCACTACTCCAACGTCCACAGATGAGGATGATACCTGAGGTCGCGACCACACGATCAGAGCTCAATTTCCTTAATACCAGATTATTACTCGCTATTTTTAATTAAATGATTAAAGAAATTAAGCTAATAGTTTACTCAACATAAAATTGAGATTATAAAACTTACACTGTTGCTCAGACACTGTGTGTTATAGCCGTAGGCAAAAGGCTTGGATCCGGTGAAGTCCAGCTCAAAGCAGTGATCGTTCACTAATGGAACTTGAACGGTCTTGCTTTGCACGGGTACTACACCATCCGTGCCCGAGCTGTTCTGTTCCTGTGCTTCGAGTTTCGGATCCACAGTGACAGGACCGCAACCCGGATCCATATACGGGTCCATGTCCGAGAAGACATACTGACCTGTATTCAGATCTGGACTCTCCATTAGCTTCGGGTTGGGAGGATTTGGAAGCAGCCACGAAGCTGCCTCTGCTTCCTCCCTGCTTACATCGACGTCTCCATCCACGTCGGAGAAGTAACGGTCATCAAGGAAGTTTACTGCGTTTGGCTTAACAGAACCGACCGACTCGTAGAACGGCGTCACAGGAACTCGCTCGTGTCGGCGAGCCAGTGGATTGGCGGAGTGAATATCTCGGTCGCACGTGACGCAGAGTGCTGCAGCATCGGCCTTGCAGGTGACATGAGCTGGAGCTTGCTCGCACACCTCACAAACCCACACGCGCGCGTGGCGCGAGGCAAGCTTGTTGGCAGCGTGAACCTTTGAGTCACAGTTCACGCAAAGAAAAGCGGAGTCAGCACGGCAGAAAAGAGTTGCCGTTGCCGATTTACATGAATCACAGAACTTGGAAGCCATTCCACGACTCACAGTTAGCCAAGTCCTCTCTCTCTCTGTGGGGATGAAACAATAAACACAGGCACAGTTTTCTTTTGTGTATTGTTTGGACTTTGGCTAATTGTTGTGTAGCGTTTACTGTGGCGTAAGGAGTGAGTATGATTCTATCTGGTGGGGCCAGGGAGATCTGGAAAGCAGCAAATAGAGGAGAGACACGTGGACGGAGCTTAGCCAAATAATAGAGGACATTTTGTCAAAATAAGAGAAGTGATGTCAATTTGGACATGGAGCCCACGTGAGAAGAGGTTGAGAGTTGAAGGGTCAGGGCTTTTCTGGCTCTTCGATTTATAGTTGGGTATGAAAAGTAATAGGAAATTGGCTGCAAGGATTAATAATGTGAGAGGGACCCACTTGGTGGCCAGTTGGTCTTCGAGATGGATCTGTAGAGACAGAAGTAGATAGGGACTACCACCCCTCATCCTAATCCTAGATGGACAAGGGTCCAATTCAAATTTGCAACGAAATGCCTTCTTTTCGGTCACTACTTGCAATTGTAGCTCAATCACTGTTGTAAATAGATTCCGCCATTGATGCGACTGAAAATTGAAATCCAATGGATCCGATTTAAAGTTGAAAATTAATTAAAATTTATTTTAAATTAAATTAAAATCAATTGATTCAATTTAATTTTCAATCAAAATTAAAAATTTTATTTTTAATTAAAATAAAACTAAATTAAACCAAATTATATTTAAGATAAATTGACCGATGTCTGCCGTAAACTGTAGTTATATTTAAACCAAACTATAGTCGAATTCCATTGCCCTTAACTTTTAATTTTGAATTTATAATTTTAGTCTGGACCATTGGCCACCCGAGCCCTGTCCACATGACAGCTTCGGCTTTAATTTTCATATTGAATAGTCCAATATCACGTTTTTTTTTTCTTTTTTTTGAATTCAAGTTCGTATAAGCAATTTTATCGCTAGCTTTTAGTGCTTTTTTGTAGGATTTTGTTCAAGCTCAAAATTTGAGATCTATTTGCCTTGATTCAATCTTTATTTTTAAAATAATGGAAGTGATTAGAGTTTAATTAAAAACTTAATGGGTTGGCATTCGGCAAAGTTCAACCAGAGTCCGATCCGTTATCTTTCTCCACTAGTTGGGCAAGACATAGGTTTGATATGGAGACAGTGGGTCTCGATTCTATCCAATTTGTTGTCTCGGCCCAGAAAGTAATCTCATATTCAAACCCATGTCCACATTTCTCTGCAACATCTGATTCGGTGAGAAAGGGGACAGGAAAAAGAGAATCTACACAATGGAAATGTGATCAAATAAAACTGTGATAAGCCAATACTATTTGTTAATTCACAATTAGTACCATCACCACTCACCAGCGATATGGTTTAGAGTTCAAGGTCCTTGTCTGTGTAAAGCCTGCTTGTGCAGTACTATTCTGCACTCTGATAAAAAGAAAAAAGTACTATTCTGCACATGCAATGAAAAACTGCCTTTTCTACTGCCAGCTTTAACCCAGGCAGACTCCACTCTATTGGCTGCTTTCTTATGGTTTATGAGAATACAGTCCATTTTACTGAATATTTGACCCCACGCCACAACAAGCCACTCCCCCACCATACCACCCACCCCCCTACACAAAAGCCAAAACCCACCAAAAAAAAAAAAAAAAAAAAGGTTGTCCAGGGGTGTTGAATACCTGTTAGGAGGCGACACAGTCACAATGTGACACTTCCAATCTGAATGCACGGACAAAGCAGCTGCGAGTTAGTGTTCCTACTTCCTATGGTCTATGCATAAAGTAACAGTAATAAAAATATGCCACAAATGTGTATTCCAACAACCATTCCTCCTATGATCTAGAGTAGATGGTTAAGCTTCAGTTCGGATAATTCTCAGTCAATGCGCTCCCTTGGTTAAACCAAACCTAGAGATCCCGAGCTTCACTTGTTTAGCCAGTGTGTTGCCTGAACAATCAGAAGGAAAAGAAGAGAAGACAGCCCCTCTTGCGATATTTAACAGAGTTGCCTTTCACAGCCATCCAACTCCAAGCAAAATGGAGCATACATATATATGTGTGTGTGGGTTTCTATCATAACTTTGACTTTTACAAAATGAAATTTACTACGTCCAAAAATAACCTTAGATGAATTGATAAAGTCCAATGAATCTAACAAAAAAAAAGTACAAATAAAGTAAATTAAAAACAAGGCACCCACAGAAGAAACGAGTATATATATATATATATATAGAATGCAGCAGCAGCAGGAACTAGCACAGTGAACATTTTAATGCAGCAAGATGAGAAAAACGTATGTATATTTTCCTTTTTTCCTCCCAAAATCATTGTGTAAATCACTATCATACCTCTTTTAGCTGTTGTTACTAAAAGTATAACCTCCATAAATAAGGACAATAAGAAGAAAAAACATGACAAGCAAGAAATGCATTCCAAGCATAAATCAATGGCAATAACAATTAAGATCACTCCAAGCATGCACTTCCTCTGACAAAGTTAGCCGCCCCCTGACTTGAGAGTATTACTCAACCTGCAATTGATTATTTTTCCAATTAGGATTAGTTAATAATAACTAAGAGCACGTAACTAAAGTTCAATTACATGCATATTCTGCAATTGATCAGAATTGAAATCCCTGAGCTTCAGTAGGTCATTAAGGAGGGGGTTTCCCTTTCTGAATTGAATAGGAAAAAACTGTACTCAGTTTACATTGATACCCAGTTTCATTAGATCTTTTTAATTGTAGATTATGATTAATGTTTCCTATTCTCGGAAAATCAGCAAAAATTCTGAATTTATTTGTCTAATTCCATGAGTATCACAATTATGGTCATCCATGCTTTTTTGGGGCAGGGAAAATCCTTTGATCCAAGCCAAAGGTGAGTTGTCATTCAGAAACTCACAAAGCATATAGCATGAAGAAGAAGAAAATCCTTTGATCCCAACTATTGTTCAAATCAGTTCTATATCTAGACCTGTTGTTTGCTGCTGCTGCTTGATTTTGAGATTGCTATTGGGAAGATTGTAGTGGAGTTGGAATTGTTGGTGGCTCCTTTGGAAGTGAAGGGCACTTAGGGGGATAGCTGAGTGTTGGATTTTGGGGCCAGTGGGGTGGGAGAGAGGGGGGAGGGTGGGATGTGGAGGGAGAGAGGAGATGAGAAATGAAAATAATGTTTTATTTGACTTAGCATTAACGTTATACATTTTCTTTTTCAATTTGAGGGAGATCGCTAATATTGATACTAACATGAATGGTTGATGGAAGAATTGATAAAATTAAAAGAATGGCTCAAATGCACAAACATTGGGAACTTTTTTTTGGGTCACTAGGCAAAAAATAATATCAGAAAAGAAAAGAAAGCATAGCAAAACAAAATAAAGCTCCTAGAGATGGGTTTGAAAAATCTGTCAACATTAAATAAAATGCCACTAGAATTACTGTGATGACATCAAGGCATACCATAAGAGATGAGTTACTTGATCCATAATCATTTGAAGAAAAACCTTTGTGTCCAGAAAACATTAAGGATGCTTACCAGTCCATGCCCTCAGAGAGGCCTTCACCCTTAACAGCACATGTCTTGAAGATGGCCCATTGGCGATTTTTTATCTTGTGCAACTCCAAGGCCTCAGTCACAGCAGCATCATCAAGAGCACCAGGGAGGTCCTGCTCATCTCATATAAGCAATAAATTAAACATGTTACAATCTTCAAAAATTGGTGAAAATTTTTTTCACTGATACAAGGAATTAGATTAAATACTTTTTGTCTTGTATTGTATATACAAACTCTGAAAATGGAAAGCCCATCTTGGAAGTGGACCAGTAAATCAACATATAGTAGTCTGTGATATAACTAAATAACTGTCTTAGTTTTCTCAATTTAGAAGAAGAAGAAATGCTCTCAACCTGCTTGTTTGCAAAAATGAGGACAACAGCACCTTTCAGTTCTTCCTCCTGCCAAAAGGTTCAATTACATAAATTGCAATTCCAATATTTCTTATTAAAAAGATAAAAAAGAAAAAAAAAAAAGTTCAAGTTTCCATTAGATGTTAGCATACCTATATTTACAGCTGTCAGGTATAATAACAGGACAGAAAATCAACAGGATCTTTTTGTTATTAATTAAATTTTTTTTTGCCATTTTTTCCCGATTTCTAAAAGTGAGTCTATAAGAAAAGAAAAACAATAATATAAATCAGCAACCTATGGTCCTAATAAAAGCATGCCATGCTTCCCATCAGTAGAGCACCCCTTGAAACAAAGCACTCGGTATCAAACTACATATCTGACCTAAATTCAGGTCCATCTAATGCAGACTAAAATATAACCACCTTAACTGCATTACCTTATAACACAAGTTGCATTTTAGTAGAACATATTGACAATAACTATATTGGTTGAAATTTTCTACAGCAATACACATGGCAAATTAAGAGACAGCATATGTTATATCTCCTTGTTATTTTTTCTCTTTTCTACAATCAAGAAAGTGAGTCAAACTATACAATCAAGTAAGTCTAAAACAATCTTCCACTTGAAGGGGATACCATAACCTCTGACAGCAAGGGATAAAACTCAACAGTCATTACCAGCTAAGATATCTTTCAACTGAAATTATAATGCAAGATAACACGCTTTCTTTTTACAGAACAGAAGTTATGATGGTATCCTCATACCTACCACAAACTGATGTAAAATAGGTTTCTATCCAATAAAATACCTCCAAAATCGCATGAAATTCTTCTTTGGCTATTCCAATTCTATCAGTATCACTTGAATCAACAACATAAATCACAGCTTGGGTATTTGGGAAATAACATCGCCAGTATGGCCTGAAATAAACAGACAAATTTACCCCAAAAGGAAGCAACAAGGAGTTAACAAGGAAAAGAATGCCAACTTTCTCTAGAAGCAATCAAGGTAGGGTGACCACACAAGAAGAACAGCCAACATGGGCACCCAAAAGGAACTTGAAAATTCATCAAATGTAATCATTACACCACTATAATCGTACTGTTCAACACAGGACAAAAAAGAAGCACCAAATCACATTCTTTATGCATAATGGCAAACTAAATGCACAAAAAATTACTACTATCAATAGTGATCATGATTACAACAGCTGCTCTAACAACAAAAGCAACAACCCCGGAAATATTAGGATTCTCCCTCTCTCTCTCTCTCTCTCTCTCTCATTAGTCATTCTAGTACATGTACACCCATTATGTACAGAGACTAAAGGCTCTGACAACTAAAATGAATGCAGAATGTGTCCAAAATTAAAATGGAAAAAAAGGAGTTCTAACTTTTCTGTTTTCAACAAAAGATGCAATGTATCTCCTCTAATCTTTTAATTGTAATTTTGTTAGTGAGATTTAAACCTAAAGTTGGCCCATTACTACAGCTCCACTTTAATGTTTCTACCATTTTCTAGTTAACATGAACACTTCTATAAATGCAAGCTTATTAAAATTGCGCAAAAGGGTGCTAAGGCAGAGGTACACCTTATGCTTCTCTACAGATCCTAATTTTTGTACCCTGGAATGCAATACCTGATAGTAGCCAAAAACTAAATGATCTGAATGCAATCATTGCAAAAACCATAATCTTATTCAAAACACTACTTATTTACATTTTGCACACTTATTTCATAAAGAAAAAATCTGATGCATACCCTCTAGCAACTTTCCCTTGAGGCATTTTGTTCTTGAGGGACACCAAGATCTATAGAAACTCATTATTGTGTGGTACATTAGTTCAACACTTACAGTCCTTCTAAAGTATTAACTATTAAGTATCAATGTTTATAAATAAAGTGATACACTTCTAGTTTGCCTTATAATGGCAATAAAATGAGTATCACAACAAACACCAGACATTATGATTAGATAATACTTTACCCTAAAGCATACTTTCAGTTGCACTGTCATTATCACAACTAACATCATGCTGGTAGTTAGCGACTATACTTATATAAAAGTGCCCTAAACTATTAAGTAACTAATGAAGAGTAAAACCTTTGAAGGACGAAATTCACATACATTCAGCATAAATATTGTGTTATGAATAGAAGTTCAGAAGAAGTTGCTCAAACTATGTGTTTCGAAAATGACAGTAGCAGCTATAAGCTTCCATATGAATCCAACAGGTTGACACGATTAAGCAAAGAAGCATATCCACAAATGCAGGGAAAATCTTATCTCCATCATTAATGGAAATATTATTTGATAAGTTTACAAAGGCATATGAGAAACTGTTCAATTATAAGATTTCTGCTAGAAAACAGGTTACAAACTTTAGTCCACTCCAAAAGGAAGAATCAGAATGAAGTAACAAGGTTACCTGATGCTTGTCTGCCCACCTGTTTCAAAAATCCACAAACCAATTTAATTTAGAGTGATCACAGAAAAAATCCATAATGTCTAAACACAAAAACCCAAAGCCAGCTAAACTGGGACTTCCCACTGATCAAATTTATATTTAATTATTTATTAGTTAAAAATCTAAATGATAAGAATGAGGAACATTATTTGCCGACCTTACACCTACACAAAACCTAATGGCTAATGTGCAACAAAGATTACCAAACAAGAGCACTAAATTAAGATCACTTTGAATTTTTCATTACTTAAATACTTGTTGTTACTTTAATACGTTGAATGCCAGTTTCCTTTATTATATGGTAAATCAATTGTAACAAAGCATATAGATTATAAGAGATTGATGGGTTGTTATAGGGTAAAAAGAGTTGCTACTTACCCAAATCCCAGACCTGGAACTTAATATTGTTATACTGTACAGTTTCCACATTGAATCCAATTGCTGCATCAAAACAAATATATCAAATTCGCATCAAATAAGCTACAAATAAAAAGAAAACGATAATTAAATCAACAAAAACAAATTGTCAAAGGAATAAAAATACTATTAAGAAATGAAATCAAAGAACCTACTTGGGATCGTGGAGACTACTTCGCCCATTTGAAGCCGATCTGAATAACCAAAATTACAGAATTATAAAAGAAAAAAACCCTAAAGTATAACCCACGGGAAAAGAGAGAGAGAGAGAGAGAGAGAGAGAGAGAGCAAGCAGTTAAACGAGAGAGTTACAGAGGATGGTGGTTTTTCCAGCATTGTCGAGGCCTAGCACAAGGATTCGAGCTTCTCTATTGCCAAACAGAGAAGAGAACATTCGAGTGAATAAAATGCCCATTTTGGATTTTTTTTTTTTTTTTTATTTTTCTTTCACTGACCAGCAAATTCTCTCTGCATCACTCCGTTGAATTCACAAATACGTTGTTGTTAATTTTGCTCGTCCACACTGTAAGTCCACCTTCAGTGGGCAAATTGCAATACCCGTTGAAGTCACTTACTCGCCGTTTAGAATCTGACGGCAAGCTAGCATGAAAGTAGAGGCCTTAGGCGAAGCGGGCATTACAATCTGAACAATGAAGTAGGGTGGGCCCAGCCCAATATAATTGATTAGACCAGTAGTTAGGCCTTAGCTTTTTTTTTTTTTTAAGGCCTTTGCGGTGCAATGTTTCTTTCAAGTTTTTGTGGGCTTAGTATGCACATAAAAAAAATTATGATTTTTTTTTTTGAAATGCCAATGCATTACAAGGCCCCAGAGACATAAAAAAAAAAAAAAAAAAAAAAAATTATTTGAGGTGGCAAATAGGCAATGCCTTTATAATTATGTATTGATTTATCTCTGACAAAGGAAGAACTACATTACCAAAAAAATAAATAAAGAAATAGGACAGAACTAGGAATCAATCTGTTCTCAGGAGCCAGCAACAGGATAAAATTGAAATGAATCACTGAAGCTCTGCTGGAGCCGCATTCCAATTTTTATCAATGACTGTGAAATGGGTCCGTCCAATCCATATAAAAACAAATGCGGCTTCGTCTCGCCGCGCAGTCAACGGCTGCTGATTGAGTTTACACGTCCTTTCCCACTCACCCCTAACCTATTACAACCCAGAACGTGTCTCCTCTTTGCTTCCCGAGAGACTCACCTCATATGATATTTCTTTCTCCTGTTCTGTCTAGTGTCTACTTTTTGGCGTCTCCTCCGACTACCGGACTTCACTGCTTGCCGGAAGAATTTTACGGTGGAAAATATTAGAGCAAGAGAACTTACAAAGAGAATATGTTCAAATCATTTTTTTTTCAACTTTATTCTCCATTAGAGCCTGAGGTGAATTGACAATGCATTGGATACAAAAGATTATTCCTTGCAATATCACATTAATTACTAATGTATACTCCTCCGTCTTTATTTTCTTTTTTTAATTAATCTTGAAGTTCCTAACCCATTTGCTCGAGTGCTTTCAATTTGCAGATGGTTTCAGAGAGTGCGCAATAATTGATCTTAATTTTTGGGTCTATTTTTGTCCAATCATCATCATGTAACTAGTCACCTATACAATTCTTATGGAGTCTGGACAATAAAATTAAGATGGTAAGAAGATGCATGAAGATTTTTAAATTCTGGAGAAAAGCTGCAGAAACTATGATTAGTCTCTGAGATTTAGCTGGAAAGAAAACTCTCGCATCCTTAAATCTATTTAATCTCAGCAAAAATTTACACTTCTCGGAGAAATAGGGAACAAAACCGAAAACCCGACAAAGGAAAACGAGAAAAACTGAGAGGAGAGCTCTCTGGAATCTGAAAAGCACTCTCCACCCTCTTCAGAGAGAGGACCAAAAAAAAAAAAAAAAGAGTAGCAGTTCAAGGGTTTTGTTCCTGAGCTTGTCGAGTCTCCTGGGTCTCTCTATTTTCTTCTTCTCGCTCTTGTTCTGATGCTATTGATGCTGTAATTGTTTGAACATGGTTACCAATTTCCCCTTTCGTTTTATCACCATTTTCTGGCTTCACTTCCTCTTTGTTGTCAATCTTGGAATTTTTGTCGTCGAAAGCGGAAGCTCTGCTAGACACAGGGGTGGCCAAGAACGTTGGTTTCTGATCACCAGCCATTATCACTAAAATCTTCTCCTCATAAATCTTTTCTGCCTTGCCTGCATGTCCCTCTTTTTCATTACCACTTTCAAGATCTCTCTGGTCACCATCTTCATTATCTTCTAAACGACCAGATAGTCTCCAGTAAGAGCAAGCTAAGATAAACAAGGCAAACGCAATCAAGCCCAGCATCGCTGCCAAACCTCCAAAGAGGTAAGGCACCGGAGAGTGCCATGGCGAGCGCTGTTGCGTGATAGCTGGAGGTGGAACTGAGGTAATTGTTGTTGCGGTGGAGGTAAGGGTTCTAGTTGGTCTCATTTTGTTCTGAATCTTGAGGAAGGATATGGCTGGTGAGGGTAAGAGAAAAGAAGGCGTGGAACCTGAGTAAGAGGGAGGGAAGCGGTGGTATTTATAAGCGGAGAGAAAGAGAGGATGGTGGAGTTTCTGCTTTTCATTGGGTTCACGGATTTGGCCCTGCCTTCTTTACTGTGTTTCATGCGTATGTACATGTGTATTTTGGCAAAAACTTATGTTACTTTACCATTTTGGACAAAATAAATAAATATGCGCATCTCATCGTCATGAATAATATATCGAATTTATATATTTAATAAATAAATTTTATTTAAAATTTTATTATGAATTTAATATATAACATTTTTAATAGAATTCACTCATATAATTTAATTTTTCTCTGTATAACTCTCAAAAGAAGGATTCTCTGTATCCATCATATCCAGATGTTGTTTCCAGTGGGCGCTTACTGCTTTTGGAAGGATATTTGCCGTTGGCTTGTGTAAGCCGTATGTGGTAAAATCTTACGATGGTCAGTCATTCTTATCTAATTTCAATTCATATGAATGGATACATAAAGAAAAAAAGAATTTTACATATAAATTGATGGATCTCATCACAAGAGGGAAACACCAAGTTTTGCGATTTTATTTTTCACTGCAATTTGTGTGAATCTTGTTTTCCTTTCAAATTTTGAAGTGCAAAGATCATCAACTTTGTGTGTTTGTTCCAAGTTGGAAACGGAAAATCTAAATAATTTGTCATTCATATTTGATTTTTATTTTTTTTTTCTTAATTCTATTAACTGAGATATATAAAATAGTAGTTTGTCATCAGAAATAAACTGAAAAGCCAATATGCGTTGACATAAGAGGGGTCAATTTGAGATATTCGAAGCTGCTTGATAAGTTTCCATGCAAGAGAAGATGGGAAGAATAAGATGGAATGACACAGGATGCGCACATAGATATATATATATATATATATATATATATATATATATATATATACAAGTCACCCATTTTGAGTTCCACTTACAATGCAACCAACTTATGATTGTGAAATAATATTCTTTTGCATATATATATATATATATATATCCTCCAGATGCTTTACTGTGCTTCTACCAATTACTATATCCAAATTGGCTTATTCTTGTTGAATTAATTGTTTTATTCCATATACATGAGTGAAAATTAGTTCATTCGGTTTAGTTTGATTTTAAAGAATTAAAAAAAAATTGAAATTTATTATAAATTAAATGGGATTGAATTGATTTGACATTTAATTAAAAAGATATTAAATTTGTATGCTACAATTAATTAGAGGTTTTAAACTTTTAATAATTTAATTTATCCATGATTGAATCAAGATCTAGAGAAGATTTGATGCATATTAATTTATGAAGAAGTAATATCATACTGTACTTAAATTCACTTCTTAACTAAGAAACCAGCTTTAATATAATTATCATTTACAAACAAACTTAGAAAAATAAGCACTACCCATTATAAAAAGGAGAGGAAATGTCGTCATTTTGTTCTTTTACAATAAAGATAGGGTTTAAGCAAATCATAATCAACAATAACTATGAGATAATTTTAATGAGGCATGATTGGAAAACCCACTAAGCAGAGTGTATATATATGTTTTAATTTGTAAGTGGTAAGTGATGCCATATAATTTCCCAAAGAAGCTAGTAAATGGGGGTATTGGTTGGGTCCATATCAGAGGAAACAGTTCAAACGCACCAACTTTTGTGTTTGTGTGTGATGAGGGATGAGATATGAAGAGAGAGACCATAATCATTAAGTAAAGATAAAATGGAATAAAAATTGTGGGCAAAGTGGCAACAAACCATTGTGGAATTTCGATCCTTTGTTTCGTCATTTTCTTTGTGGTTTCATCGTCCATATATATATATGCTTGCCTAACTGGAAATCCACCATTTTTAACCCACCCCAAAATAAAATCTATTTGCCAAAATGAAAATCAATTTTTTTTAGAGAAAAAAAATTTTCATTTATAAATAATGATACGTTAAATGTTAGTTGAATAATAGAGACTGAGTCGTCGGTTCACTCGTGAAATTTAGTTGGATAATCAACCAACTGAGTTGGATAATCAACCAACTGGATACTATATGCTTATTTTTTCTTCACTTTACATTCATTTTCCTGTGCTGATTTTTTTAGTTGTATAGGTGCAGAAAACACTGCATGATTAAAGCCAACCTTGTCACTTTTTGAGTATTATTTTTTAAAATTATTTTTTCTTGAAAAAAAAAGGGAAAATCAGCCAGAAGCAAACTCATTAAAAAGAAAAGAAGAAGAAGAAGAATAAGATAGGGTGAGCATGAAGATCTCTTAGGAAAGGCACAAGCTAGGGTCAGCTCAGGTGGATGATGAGTGGGAATGGGACCCAACAACTCCGTGAAATTGTTGGGAAATGAGGCATTTAAGCACTTAGCCTTGTCCCCAGCAGGCACCACTTTGTAACTTTACTTGCCATTGCCACCCTCCGTCACAGCAGGGGCCCTTCCTTTCGGTTTTTTTGGCTCTTGGCCCTCAATGAGTTCGATAATTTCTAAACGAAGCGACCATCAAGTTAAGGGCACTAACTGAGGTGGATCTCTATGTCATAACTCATAATCCAATTGGCACAAGTGTATAGCTCTCACATCTCTCATTGTGCCAATGCCAATTTCATCACCTTCCACCATCTCATAATATATCGTAATACACCTGCAAGGACTAATGTTTCATATATCGTGCCTCCTCGTTGTAGCGCACCAGCTCTATTTTAGCCCTTTCCTTTCCTCTAAGCAAAGCAAACATGGACCAACTTCATTCTGAAATGCAAACTAAGTCGACCATACTTGCACAGGGGCACAATAGCTCAAATAATAATATTAAAACATATTCTATTTCATTGAGTCATCTAAGATTTAATAAATTCATATTGCTAGCACTGAGTAGAGATAACTCAGTAAGTCAGCATTCTACTCATATCCCTTCAGTTTACACTAAAGGAGTTAGAGTTAAACATTTACTAACAGTTTAAACTTTTGGCATGATAATAAGTGTTCGATCTTATACAAATTAAGTAAAGCCAATTTTTATAACTGATACTTAAATTCACTTTATTTAATCTATTAGTTAACTTTAATGAATGGTTTTAGTTGAGACATTTGGAGATATAAATTGTGCACACAGATATCAAATTAAGCACATTGGCTTATTGTACATATGCTCATGTTACTTAAAGAGCATATATGTATATATGCTACTTAAAAGCTAGGGATTAGGATATTGATATAATTAATTCTTGTTAGTGATTTCTATTATTCCCCCTTTTTTTTCTATATTATTACCTCATTTTTAGAATATATATTATTCTAATCTTTTTGCTTTAGCATAAGTCCATGGTGTTCCACTTTCTTGTTTAGTCATTAAACTAATATTGATATCTGATGTTTTTTGTTTGAGTTTTCACCTTTTTTTTCCCCCTTAAATGCCAAATAGACATTCTTCATCTTCCACCTAAAGCCATTGGGGTTGAAATCCATCCCATTGTTTTATTCTTCTACTTAGTATCACTTTTCTTTCTTTAAACTTCAGCAGATAAATTAGATTCCACTTTCCTACTTAATCATGTCTCTCTTAATCATCATCTTCATTTTTTTTTAAATAAATATTTCCCATAATTAATCATTCATCTTATTCCTATACCAGATTGCAAAAACTTAATTATCCATTCGCTATTGTAAAGATCTGATATAGCTCAGAAAGGTGATAAAGATCGAAGTTGAGATAAACCCCATAGTATATTATTGAGTAGCACTAATTTAAGGTGTGTTTGTGGCTACCCTATTGATAACTGTGTTGTCCGCAAGTGCACGGGTCACAGTAGTATAGTTTTAAAAAAATGATATCGATCCCACAGGGAATTGTGCTTAAATTAGAAATAAAAGTATAAGCTAATTAGAATGACAAAAATTAAAGATGTAAAATGAAATTTCAAATTAAGACAAAAATTAAAGATGTAAAATGAAATTTGGAATTAAAATTTGTATTCGAGGAATTAAAACTAAATCAATCAATTAACTAAAATTAATTAAACTAGATTACCAAAAAATAATGTGGAATTTCTATTTATGAAATTTGAGAGGAATTAAATCTAAATTCAATAAAAATAAAAATAAAGTGATTATAGAAATTGGATTTAAATTGAAATTGCTATTTATGAGATTTGGAGGATTTAAATCTAAATTCAATGAAAATTAAATTGATTCTAGAGATTGGATTTTTTCAATATTGTTTGCATTTGGTTTATCCCTAATTTAGCCAAACACATGAGAATTGCAATTTTGAGGGAAATCAATTCTTAAATTTTTGAAACCTTTTTCAAGCATCTCAAAATTGGTTTTCATTAAATCAAACCCTGTTTTCACGGTATTTCAAACCTAACAAAAACCCATTTAAAGCTCTAATTGATTTTTGGAAAGTTCCCCTTAATCTTCTTAGCTTATTTCTAACAACAAGAAAATAAAGTTTATTGCAAGATTATCCATCCCCAATATTCACTTTTCAGTCCATCTATTAAGGATTAAAACTTAACTTAATGAGGGCCCATTCATCAAGCAAGGCAATAAGCACACAAGCAATAAATCAAAATATAACAATCTTCATTTAAATGGCC
The DNA here is from genome assembly GCF_030052815.1 of Hevea brasiliensis. Classification (NCBI taxonomy): domain Eukaryota; kingdom Viridiplantae; phylum Streptophyta; class Magnoliopsida; order Malpighiales; family Euphorbiaceae; genus Hevea; species Hevea brasiliensis. Next base: position 781,585 of record NC_079503.1, on the reverse strand, counting down.
AAATCAGTTCAAAACCACAAAACAAATCAATATTTACAAACCCATCTCTAGAATCTCAATAAACTACTCACAAATCATTGTTTAAAGACAAACCCAAATGAAGAAATGAAGAAATAATGGAAATGTAAGCTTAAAGGGATAGAAAAACCCAGCAGATTTGCAGCAGGATCTCTGCAGAAAAGTGCAGAAACGTGATCCTTGCTGCTGCTGGAAGAAGATGCAGAAGATGCTCCTCCCTTTCCCTCTTTCTATCTTTCTAAAAATGACTCCCTTGCTCTCTATATGGAAAGAAAGTGATAAAGGGCACTTTATATAGGCGAGGGGACTGTTCTAGAATGGGTAAAAGGGGGAAGGATCCAGAGAAAGTGAGGTAAAAAGGTCGAGTAACGGAATGCCACGTCAACAATTTTCGATAAAAACGACATAAAGTAAGTCGGTTGTGTCGCGGGTTGTGTCGCTCTCGGCGTGAATATCTGACGATCGACACAACCTGCGACATAAGCTAATTCGGTTGTGCTGCAGGTTGTGTCGCTCTCGGCCATTTTTTTACTCAACTTCAAAATTTTTGCAATTCGATTTTAATCTCCTCCAAATGGCTACTCTGATCAAAATACATCAAATTTCTCCAAATTTATCCTACAAAACAAATGAATTCCAAAAATTAAACTAAGAAAAGTGAAAATTGCAAAATTGACTAAATATATACTAATATCTAAAATAATAGCTATGAATAAGGGTAAATTATGTGCAAAAATTACTCCTAAATGATGATCTAAAATGCATGCATCAAATTCCCCCATACTCAAACTCTTGCTTGTCCTCAAGCAAAATTTCATTAAAACTCATTTGGAAGGGAATAGAATCAGTCTTTGAAAACACAAAATTCACTAATCCAAACTACCAACTTACCTCTAGCCACCAACATTCCAAATTCCCACCAGCAAAAGCACAAAGAATGAAGCAAGCACTCTCAACTATTACAGAATAGCTAAGAATTAACCAATCAACCCAAGCAACAAATACCAACCAGCTACAAGAGTCAATTGTGCCAAAACAAACCTAAATGAAATAGATAGCCAATGTGTCTCAAATAGATGGTGAGTAATGTATGAAAGATTATATTGCCAAACCCATATGCAAGCATAAAAGATCTAACTCTACTAATGTAACAAGCATTTTTCAAAGAATCATTAGGTCTTTTTAAGGGTTGTAATGGGGTCAAATAGGGTAAGATTGTGGTTAACAAAGAAAGGGAATAAGGTAAACAAAATATGAGAATAATATTAATCATGAAACTCAAAGTGCATCCAAAATTTTTTTTTTTTTATCAAGAGGAAAGAAATTCGCAATGAATCTTAAGTGCTAACACAATAAAGGGACTACTTTTATAATATATTTTTTATTTTGTATGTGTCCCTATTTCACGTCACGCCCAAAATTACCTTTGGGATATTTTTGTGACTATATTTTTTTTATCAACTTTTCACAATTACTCTAGCACTTTTCAAGATGTTTCAATCCTCCAAGTTTTTTTTTTTTTTTATGCACTTAATTGCTAAAATATTATTCTCATAAATAGGTGGTAGTGTTTAGGTTTAACGGCTAGGTAAATGATTTGGGTTCCAAAGAAATTAGGGAATTAAGGTTCAAGGGGGTTTGCAAGGGTTAAAATGAAATTAAGGTAGGTTAAGGCTAAATGTGAGGTTTAAAATATGAAGAAATGCCTAAATCATATTCTTATCAAATGCAAGTTAAAAATTTCGCTTTGAAAGATCTAAGATGCTTGTTCTAGGAATGGTGAGACGACAATGACCATTTTCTTTCTTAAAGGCTTATCCAGACACTCAAAACTCAAAATAATTAATCAGAATCTGTATACCTAGATGAATGTATTAATTTTCAGCTATTAAGTAAGAGAAAGAATAATGCTTAAGACTTTGTACCCAGCTGGAACTTTCATTCCACTAACCATCTAAAGGCAAGTTGGATTGCTTGAATAAGTGGCTTATGGAATTCAAAGACTGGTTTAAAAATCCAAAAATTTTAAATGAAATGCATGAGTGTAAATGTCAAGTCAACCTATATGCAACTAAATATGCATAACTAAGTGTATGAAGCTATATGCAAGTGTATGTATGTGAATATGTACAAGTATGAAGTGATGAATGAGTATGTCACTATATGCAAGTGAAAAAAGGAAAAATAATTTTTGCAAAAAATTTACCCTCTCCCCCATACTCAGAATGAACATTGTCCTCAATGTTAAAATAGTGCAAGGAATGGGATAATTTGCCTATATGTGCATAGAGAATTATTACCCTGTTGCATAAGCGATAGCACAACTTGTGTTGAAAGTGACACAAGCTGAGATAAGAAGTGTTACCTCATTGAAGTGCAGCCAATTTAATTAGATAAAATTTGGACAGCTGCTGCACTCATTGCAAAAGAAACAGTACGATGGAATCCATTAAATCAATTACACTAAAAAATTTGGAATAGGGAAGTTAAGCTCAAAAATATAGCCATCAAGTGTAAATCCGAAATAGTAAATCAAAGCAAGTGAGCAATGTACTAAAGATATAAAAGAAAAATGTATTTTATAAGGAACTAAAAAAAACTGAATAAGTAAATGGTTCAAGTAAAGAAAAAACAACACAAGCAAAATATTAACTAAATAAGTTCAAAATACTAATTAATTAAGTAACGAAATTAAAGACATGAAATTTTTTTTTTTTTTTTTTTTAGCATGGGGAGCTAACACAAAAACAATTTTTTTTTTTTTATGCTCATTTGCTTGCAATGAATTGCATCCCATCTGCACAAGGAAATTAGAACAATGTTAAACTCTGAATATAGAAAAACTTAAAACAAATATATATATATGAAAGAAATAAAGAATCAATGAAAAATTATGAGTTATGTACAAAAATGCTAAGTTTAGGTCTTTAGCTTGACCATACTCACTCAAAATTTTCATGGAGAATGAGAAAGATAGCAAGTTGCTATTTTCTCAATTGGCTCACCAACTGAATAGTGCCTCAACCTTTGTCCATTTACCTTGAAATTACCAGATTTTTCACCAAAAATTTCCACAGCACCATGAGGTAAAACTTTCACAATTTTGAATGGACCGGACCACCTTGATTTTAATTTTCCTGGAAAAAATTTCAACCTTGAATTGAATAAGAGAACCAAATCTCCTTCTTTAAAGTCCTTTTTCTTGATATGCTTATCATGCCATTTTTTTGTTCTTTCTTTATAGATCCTAGCATTTTCATAAGCATCAAGTCTCAATTCTTCTAACTCATCAAGTTGCAAAAGTCTTTTGTGTCCAAAGACTTGTAAATCAAAATTGATTGCTCTTATGGCCCAATAAGCTTTATGTTCTAACTCTACGCAAATGGCATGATTTCCCAAAAACTAACCTATAAGGTGTAGTTCATATCGGGGTTTTAAATGCTGTTCTATATGCCCAAAGAGTGTCATCTAATTTAAGGGACCAATCTTTTCTGGACTTATTGACAGTTTTCTCCAAGATTTGCTTGATTTCTCTATTTGTGATTTCTACTTGGCCATTTGTTTGAGGGTGATATGGTGTGGCAATCCTATGCTTTACCCCATATTTTCTCATCAATTTTTCAAATTGGTGGTTGCAAAAATGGCTACCACCATCACTGATTATGGCACGTGGGGCACCAAACCTGGTCAAAACAAATTTTTTCAGAAATTTTACCACAACTTTTGCATCATTGGTAGGTGTAGCAATAGCTTCTACCCATTTAGATACATAGTCCACCCCTACCAAGATATATTTATTCCCATAAGAAGATGGAAATGGCCCCATGAAATCAATTCCCCACACATCAAATAATTCAACTTCTAATATGGACTATTGAGGCATCTCATCTCTTTTGGAAATGTTGCCTACCCTTTGGCACCTATCACACTTGCTTACAAAGTCTCTCACATGTTTAAACATTTTAGGCCAATAGAAACCTGATGTCAAGACTTTTTCAACAGTTTTTGAGACACTAAAATGACCACCATATTCAGAGGAATGACAATGGTAAATAACATCATGCATTTCTTCCTCTGGTATACATCTCCTAATTATTCCATCATTGCATCTCCTAAACAAAAGAGGTTCTTCCCAAGAATAAAATTTAACATCATGCAAGAATCTTTTCTTTTGCTGCCAAGATAAATCAGGTGGCAAGACACCACAAGACAAGAAATTCACAATATCAAGAAACCATGGAAGTGCAGAATTCAACACATACAATCGCTCATTCATGAAAAATTCATCAATTGGCACAATTTCATCATCTTTATTTTCGCTTTATCCTAGAAAGGTGATCACCACCACATTCTCAACACCATTTTTATCTCTTATTTCCAAATCAAATTCTTGAAGTAACAATATCCATCTAATCAACCTAGATTTAGCTTCTTTCTTGCTCATTAAATACTTTATTGCTGCATGATCAGTGAAAACAATTACCTTTGAGTTGACCAAATAAGAACGAAATTTATTAAGTGCAAATACTACCGCAAGGAACTCCTTTTCAGTTGTGGCATAATTGACTTGGGCTTCATCAAGGGTTCGGCTTGCATAGTAAATGGCATAAGGTTTCCTATCTTTCCGCTGGCCAGGGCGGCTCAACAAAGAAACTCACTTGCATCACACATGATTTCGAATGGCAAAGTCCAATCCGGGGGTTGCATGATAGGAGCTGTTGTTAATGCCGTCTTTAACCTGCAAAAAGCAACCATACAATCTTGATTAAAATCAAATTTAACATCATGATTCAAAAGATTTGTTAAGGGTTTAGCAAGTTTAGAAAAATCCTGAATAAATCGCCGGTAAAACCCGGCATGTCCAAGAAAACTTCGTACTCCTTTGACAGTGGTTGGAGGGGGCATTTTTTCAATAATTTCTATTTTAGCTCTATCCACTTCAATTCCCCTATTTGAGATCAAATGCCCTAAAACGATCCCCTCTTGGACCATAAAGTGGCATTTCTCCCAATTCAACACCAAATCATTATCAGCACACCTCTGCAAGATTTTAGACAAATTAGTCAAGCATGAATCAAAATTAGTGCCATATACTGAAAAGTCATCCATGAAGACCTCCATAATTTCTTCAATAAAATCAGAAAAAATGGCCATCATGCACCTTTGAAATGTGCCAGGCGCATTACACAATCCGAATGGCATCCTTCGATAGGCAAAGGTGCCATAGGGACAGGTAAAGGTAGTTTTTTCTTGGTCATCAGGATGTATTGGAATTTGAAAGAAACCAGAATATCCATCTAAGTAACAAAAGAATGAATGCTTGGCTAATCTCTCTAACATTTGATCCATAAAAGGAAGGGGAAAATGGTCTTTTCTTGTAGCATTGTTCAACTTCCTATAGTCTATGCACATTTTCCAACCTGTAACAGTTCTAGTGGGTATTAATTCATTATTTTCATTTTTAACAACTGTCACCCCACCTTTCTTTGGTACAACATGCACAGGACTAACCCACTCACTGTCAGAAATAGGGTAAATAATTCCAGCAGCTAGTAATTTTAGGATTTCCTTTTTCACAACATCCTTCATTGTAGGATTCAATCTTCTTTGGTGTTCAATGGAAGGTTTACTATTTGGCTCAAGAAAAATCCTATGCATACAAACTGTTGGACTAATTCCCTTTATATCATCAATTGCATAACCCAAAACTCTCCTATATTCTCTCAAAACTCTCAACAATTTTTCATTCTCAATATCAGTCAATGATGCATTAATTATAACAGGATATGTTTCATTTGGTCCAAGAAAAGCATACCTGAGGTTGGAAGGAAGAGGTTTAAGATCTACCTTTGGGGCATCCTCTACCTTTAATGATGGTGGTTTGATCTCCAAATTTTGTACTCCTTCAAGTTGAAAAATTGTGGCTTCAGGATGTGGTGGAGAGCTCTCCAAGTGTTGTGCAAAAGTAGCCATGTTATGATTATCATCATTAATGCTCCCACCATGGACTAAGCAATTTTCAAGTGGGTCTTGTGGATAGCTTTTTCTGAAATGCTCTTGAACAATCTCATCAATAATGTCTACCCGCAAACAAGACTCAACTTCTTCATGTTTCCTTTTCATGGCTGGATTGATGTTGAATATCATTTGATCATCTCCCACTCTAAGTGTCAATTGCTCACCCTTTACATCAATTAATGCACCAGCTGTTGCCAAAAAGGGTCTTCCCAATAAGATAGGAACTTTTGTGTCTTCTTCCATATCCAAAATGACAAAGTCCACCGGAATGTAAAATTTCCCAACCTTGATAGGCACATTTTCAAGAATGCCTTCCGGATACTTAATTGAACGGTCAGCCAATGAAAGATACATGTTTGTGGGCTTCAACTCTCCCATATTCAACTTCTCATATATTGAAAGAGGCATTAGGCTGACGCTAGCTCCAAGGTCACATAAAGCATTTGCCACACAATTATCACCAATATGACAAGGGATGGAAAACACACCCGGATCTTTGAGTTTGGGAGGTAACTTTTTCTGAATTATAGCACTGCATTGCTCTCCCAAGTTGATGGTGTCATAATCTTCTAGCCTTCTCTTGTTGGAAAGAATCTCCTTCAAAAACTTGGCATAACTTGGCATTTGGGATAGTGCCTCAGTGAATGGCACATTGATATACAACTTCTTTAGCACTTCAAGGAATTTGCCAAATTGTTTGTCTAGCTTATGCTTGATGAATCTTTGAGGGTAGGGAAGGGTGGGCTTGTAAGGTTCAGGTGGGATGTATGGTTTCTCTCCCTCATCTTGTTCACTTTTGCTTTCTTCTTCTTTTTCATTTTTCTTGCTCTCAACTGAATTTTCTTCTTTTGTGCTCTCTTTTTCTTCTCTCTTGTTTTCACTCTCTTGACCAACTTTTTTACCACTTCTCAAGGTTCTGACCTTACATTGTTCATGAGGGTTTTGTGGTTGGCTAGGTAGTTTCCCATAGGAATTGCTTCCTGATGAGCTTGCTTGTTGCGCCAATTGAGTCTCCAACATGCGGTTGTGGACTTGTAATTGATCCATGGTTTGTCTCATGTGTTGCATTTCTTCCTCCAATTTGTTATTCATCTTGCTTTGTTCAGCAAAAAATTTCTCCATCATGTTCTCCAAGGATGGCTTCGGTTCATGGGATGGAAGGGATTGTTGTGCTCTTGCTTGATATCCAGGTGGTGGTTGCCTTGTGGGCTGAAATTGAGGCTGAAATTGAGGTCTATTCTGCTGCACATACTGCTGGTTATGAGGATAATTTGAGCTTTGGCCTTGTTGAGCAAAAGTTGCTTGTGGTCTCCATGTTGAGTTGTTCACATTAGAGTAAGCATTTCCCATAGGTTTCTGTTGATAACCTCCTGCATAAGCAGCTTGTTCTTGCAAATAATCATCACCATAAGAAGAGTAATTAACTCCACAACTTTGAGTTCCATCTGTGAAGGCAACTTGTTGCATAGTTGTAGGAGTTGAGGTTGTTGCCTTTGTGCAAAAATCACTAAGAAGCTGAGTTAACTGGTCAAATCTTGCATTCATGTAGCTAACTGAGTCAAGTTCATAGATCCCAGCTTTCTTTGGCTCGAGTGCTCTAGGATTTCCCCATAAATGGGTATTATGAGCAATCTTCTCTAATAGATCATAGCATTCTTCACTTGTCATTCTCATGAAATCTCCTCCTGCTTGTGAATCAATTGTGTTTCTTATGGCTGGAGTAACTCTGGTGTAGAAATTCTGAACAATCATCCATTTGGGTATTTCATGATGAGGACATTGCCTTTCAAGCTCCTTAAATCTCATCCAAGATTCATACAAAGTTTCATCATCTCTTGGTTTAAAAGCTACCATTAAATTCCTCAAATGAGTGGTCTTCCCAGGTGGGAAAAATTGAGATAGAAAAGCTTGAGATAGCTGCTCCCAAGTAGCTATAATAGCTTGTGGAAGTGAGTCATACCACTCCAATGCTGAATCCCGAAGAGAGAATGGAAATAAGGTGAGCCGAATAACTTCATCAGAAACTCCAGGTTGTCTTTGTGTACCACATATCATCAAAAATTTCTTCAAATGAGAATGAGGATTTTCAAGTGGGCTACCTCCAAATTGTGAATTCTGAACCATTTGAATAAGACCAGTTTTTAATTCAAATTGATTAGCTCCAATAATAGGTCTGTTATCTCTCACATCAGTACATCTAGGAAAAGCATAATCTAACATGGATCTTCTTTGAGGATCATTTTGATTAACAACAGCATTTTGCCCGTTTTGCTCGTTTCCTCCATTATCTCCACCAATAGCTCTATTTTGATTCTCCATATTTTCTATTGTCTCCTCTTGCTCAAATATTTGTTGTTCTTCTTTTTCTGCTTCTTTTTTTCTCTTGAATTCCTTTTTGTTGGCTCGACATAATTTTTCAATTTCTGGGTTGAACAACAATTCGGTATCACTTGTGCTTTTCGATCGTCTCATAAACAAGAAAAGTACCTGAAAAACACAAGGAACAATAGTGAAGATAAAAGAAAATAAAAATTCTAATTAGCTTAAAACAATTAAAATCCAACTTAAAAACAAACAATTCCCCGGCAACGGCGCCAAAAACTTGATAACTGTGTTGTCCGCAAGTGCACGGGTCACAGTAGTATAGTTTTAAAAAAATGATATCGATCCCACAGGGAATTGTGCTTAAATTGGAAATAAAAGTATAAGCTAATTAGAATGACAAAAATTAAAAATGTAAAATGAAATTTCAAATTAAGACAAAAATTAAAGATGTAAAATGAAATTTGGAATTAAAATTTGTATTCGAGGAATTAAAACTAAATCAATCAATTAACTAAAATTAATTAAACTAGATTACCAAAAATTAATGTGGAATTTCTATTTATGAAATTTGAGAGGAATTAAATCTAAATTCAATAAAAATAAAAATAAAGTGATTATAGAAATTGGATTTAAATTGAAATTGCTATTTATGAGATTTGGAGGATTTAAATCTAAATTCAATGAAAATTAAATTGATTCTAGAGATTAGATTTTTTCAATATTGTTTGCATGTGGTTTATCCCTAATTTAGCCAAACACATGAGAATTGCAATTTTGAGGGAAATCAATTCTTAAATTTTTGAAACCTTTTTCAAGCATCTCAAAATTGGTTTTCATTAAATCAAACCCTATTTTCACGGTATTTCAAACCTAACAAAAACCCATTTAAAGCTCTAATTGATTTTTGGAAAGTTCCCCTTAATCTTCTTAGCTTATTTCTAACACCAAGAAAATAAAGTTTATTGCAAGATTATCCATCCCCAATATTCACTTTTCAGTCCATCTATTAAGGATTAAAACTTAACTTAATGAGGGCCCATTCATCAAGCAAGGCAATAAGCACAAAAGCAATAAATCAAAATATAACAATCTTCATTTAAATGGCCAAATCAGTTCAAAACCACAAAACAAATCAATATTTACAAACCCATCTCTAGAATCTCAATAAACTACTCACAAATCATTGTTTAAAGACAAACCCAAATGAAGAAATGAAGAAATAATGTAAATGTAAGCTTAAAGGGGTAGAAAAACCCAGCAGATTTGCAGCAGGATCTCTGCAGAAAAGTGCAGAAACGTGATCCTTGCTGCTGCTGGAAGAAGATGCAGAAGATGCTCCTCCCTTTCCCTCTTTCTATCTTTCTAAAAATGACTCCCTTGCTCTCTATATGGAAAGAAAGTGATAAAGGGCACTTTATATAGGCGAGGGGACTGTTCTAGAATGGGTAAAAGGGGGAAGGATCCAGAGAAAGTGAGGTAAAAAGGCTGGAGTAACGGAAATGCCACGTCAACAATTTTCCAGTAAAAACGACATAAGCCGAGTCAGTTGTGTCGCGGGTTGTGTCGCTCTCGGCGTGAATATCTGACGATCGACACAACCTGCGACATAAGCTAATTCGGTTGTGCTGCAGGTTGTGTCGCTCTCGGCCATTTTTTTACTCAACTTCAAAATTTTTGCAATTCGATTTTAATCTCCTCCAAATGGCTACTCTGATCAAAATACATCAAATTTCTTGAAATTTATCCTACAAAACAAATGAATTCCAAAAATTAAACTAAGAAAAGTGAAAATTGCAAAATTGACTAAATATATACTAATATCTAAAATAATAGCTATGAATAAGGGTAAATTATGTGCAAAAATTACTCCTAAATGATGATCTAAAATGCATGCATCACCTATTTGTGTTTTGGTTATGAGAGCAAAGTAACTTGATTGAAAGCTAATTAATTAAAGAAGAGATAGAGAATAAAATGGTTTGCCACCATCATAGAGAAAATTGTTGGTAATGATATAATAATAGACATTGAAACACACTAATAGTGGATGAGGCACTTGGATAATTAATTCACCCCCTAACTCTCTCCCTCTAAACTAATTTAAATAAACAAAAAAAAAAAAAATAGTTTGTCTTAAAGAATTGGTGCTGGAATCACTTGTCACAACAGAAAATATTTGGGAGAGCACTAGTTCCCCCACTTGGGTGGACCTATGGAGATTCTTTTTTTTTTTTTTTTTTAATTTCATTTATATGTGCTCTTCTTTGTAGATAAGGCCAGCCACCCACATGATGTATATTTGTAGTTTGTAAATAAGATGTGCCTCACTTTCTTGCTTGGACGCGCATATATACACGTAGCCAAAATCTTGAGTTGGAGAATTATTTTTATGTATTAATTACCTACATAGAGCACTTGAGGTGGCCGCCAGTTTGGGCTGGGTGTAGACCTGCCACCGGACCGAGAACAAGTCTAAGCCATCATGTGAGTTGTGCTCATATGGGCGTAAAAATTAACTCATGGGATTTTTTCCACCTTGCTGTGTTATTGGTATCGAGAACAAAGCTTCCTCAACTTAGTTTGCCGTGGATCTTATTCTAAATTCATCTTGAGAATTTATACAAATTTGTAGGCCACTTTGGCTTCGCTTCTCTCATTGATGACGATCACGTTGGTGTTGGTCATCTAAGACGAGTCACATCTCATGCAGAAAAATTAGCTTAGCCATTTGAGAGAAAAGTAAAATGAAGTGTTTCAATCACGGCAGGTATCTTAAAACCTCAATAAAGATAGATTTAGAAAGAGACAAAACTGAACCGATCCAATATTCTGATTCAAACAATTTGATCATTCTTAAAATTTTATTTTATTTTTTGAGTAACATTAAAATAGACAGTTTAGTTTAATTAATCTTCCAATAGCATAATACAGATGCTAGTTTATGTGGGTAGTGTCAGTTCCACATACCACAACACAATGGATCCTCCTCTGCTTCAGCATCAAATGCCTTAGTAGCTAGGGTGAGCACTATTCAGTTTGAATATGATAAATCGAATCAAACCATTTTAATTCAATAATTTAATTTGATTTTTAAGATAATTCAATTCTGTTCGGTTCGTTTTACATTCTAAAAATTTCGATTATTTCGGTTCAGTTTGATTTTGAAAAGAAAAAAATCGATTGAACCGAACCGAACCGAACCGAACCAAATTTTTAAATTGATTTATTTTTATAGGGAATTTATGAATTATATGTAATTTTATATATATAAATTATTTAATTTCATTGATTAATGGTTATTATGTTCAAATTCAGGTCAAAATCATACTAAATAACTTAAAAATCAAGTCTAAATTAAAAAACTCATCAAAACTCAAAATCGATCAGTTCGAACCGAATCAAACCGAAATAGAGCTATTCGATTCGATTTTTTATTCATTTTAGTTCGGTTCAATTTCTAAAATATGATAATTCAGTTTTGATGATTCAATTAGGTTCGATTCGATTTGAACCAAATGCTCAATCCTATTAGTAGCATTAATAATAGATATTGGGAAATTTAGGATTTGGTTCTAGATTTTACCCTATATTACACTTTGATTCTTGTATTTTGAAAAATCAATTATTTAATATCTTAGTTTTGCACTATATTATGCCTTAGTTTTTAGATTTTGATAAATAAATTATTTAATCTCTTTAATTTTAATATATAAAATAATTTAATCCTTATAATTTTAATATTTATAATAATTTTATCTATCAATAAAAATACTAAATTATTCTATATATTAAAATTATAAGAATCAAAATATGATATAATATAAAATTTAGTGATTAAATAATTAAATTTTAAAAATTTAATACTGAAGTATAATATAATATAAAATTTAAAAATTAAATAATTAATTTTCTAAAATTCAACAATTAAAATGTAATATAAAACAAAACTAGAGATCAAATTATAAATTTGATATTTTGCCTCTAGAACATTGATCTTGATTGTTGAATGCAGCCTAGCCTAGGGAAGAAACTTGCTAACTGCGCATTCTATTCTTTCAAGTCCCACAACTCTAAAATGTGCCTATTCCTTCTTCCTTTGGTACCTGAAGTTTATGTTGAAAGAAGAAAAACTCACCAAAAACACCAACCCAAGAGTCGGAACCATTTCAAGCGAAGATGGAAGTAACGAGTATGTTTGAATGGTCGTACAGACGAGCTCTTTTAAAGGGTCTGACTCCTGAGCCTGCAAATCCTTCTCCACCCTTTCTCTCCCTACGAACCAGTGAGGCAGAGACAACGAAGACCAGTTCTTCATTTGGGCCTTGTCGATTGAATGGTGCTTTCAGAGGAGCTCCTCAAAAAACTAAAGCAAAGACTTTCTTGTGAAGGCCGAAGGGAGCCATACTCGGCTCTATCAATCCTTTACTCGCCTAAAGCTATCATGGATGTAGTTCGGCCCAAGATCCTCAAACTCTTGGACCCTCCTTGTGTAGTCCAAGTGGGCAATTATCCACTCTATCTATACTATACATATTAGTGCCTACTGCTTGGAGCGCTTATGAGTTCGGGGTCTCTAATTAAAGCTGTATACAGCTGCCACGTCTTGGAAAAATCAAGAAACACCGTTTTTTAGGTCCACTAGGTTTAACACCAATAACTCCTCCTCGTCGCAGTTTCTCTAGGTTCACATCAAGCCACATGTACATCGCGACCTGTCGGCTTCCTTACGTGCCATGTGTACTGTTTTCCCTGTGGAATGGGATCATTTTCTGCGTGAGCGAGCCAAACTTTTCTAGTGGTAGATACTCAAGAGAGCAGGAGCTCAAGGCATAGGCAATCCTTGGAAAACCTAAGCTCTTGTTGTTGATCGGACAAGTTTAAGAAAGCTAATATCATATATTTCAAATGACGACGGTCGCTTCACGGTTGATCAATTCAAGATCATCCCTCTCCAGACTATAGTATGCTCTTTCTTTTTCCTCTCTGTTTAATTGTGATATTATATTCATAGGTATCGTAGTGGAGATGCCATTTTAGAACTGCATTGAAATTGCTTGGGTATTATTATCAATTATCTTGAAGTTTGAATATTACATGAATTAGATTTTGGGTGCGCATTATTGATGACAAGAGGAGGGAGATAGAAGTGAAATTGGGTTTTCTGCGGTTTTTGTCTTTTGCATTTTGTTCATAAGATACTCAATTTTGTAGTGTTATCGAATGTGGGGATGTGTTGTTCTCTGAGTCTTTTATTTATTCTGTCTAAACAGTATAATAGCTGCATCTAGGAATGGGAGGTATCTGTCAACTGATTCTAGTAAGGTTGATGAACCGTTCAAAGTCGAGGAAGCAGAGACAGTAGACATCCCTCCGCCACCAACGGAGAATGTATTCTGCCCTGAGATTGTACACTATAACTTTTGGTCCTTTAGATATCTTTATCTGCTTTTGAACGTTTGACCAATGTACCATTCATTTCAGTTGCTTGTGTTGGGTGGAAATGGATTTGTTGGCTCTCATATTTGCAGAGAAGCTTTGGATCGTGGTTTATCGGTTGCTAGCCTTAGCAGGTATTGTGCTTCTCCACAGTTATATTTCATATGTTACCTTTCATTGTCATTGATACCTATTTGGGTTCATGCCTAAATATGTACCTGTTGAAGTGTTATTGGATGATGTTCATAAATGAAAATGCTTTTTTTTTTTTATATTTATTTATTTTTTTTAATTGCAATTGGTCCTTATCCTGCCTCTGAAGGACCTTCCAAGGAACTGTGTGGGTCTTGGCTTTTTGTTAAGATTCATTGGGTCTAATTGTGTACATTCTATTATCTGCCCTATTTTTCTTAATGTTTTTGTTGACAATGTTACAAAAGCTACCTGGAGGAAACCTTCTAGCTGTGTAGGTGTTCCAATTTTGGAATTTAATATGTTACTTTATCGGGTTTTGGAGATGTTTGTTGTAGTTGAGCTGTGTTGGCCTCTACCTCATGATGCAAAGAATTTACTTGTAATGCATAATGTTCTTTCTTTCTTGGTTTCCTCAATATTACTTTTTCTTCCTTTCAGGTCTGGTAGGTCTTCAATACGTGATTCTTGGGCTAATGCCATAACCTGGCATCAAGGTTTACTCTCTTCTCTAGTGCTTTCTTGCTTTTCTTATCTTTGACATGTTATGATGCCTCTAAACTTTTTCTGGCGTTTATTATCTTTTGCCAGGAGATCTTTTTTCACCTGATTCATGGAAGGAAGCTCTTAATGGGGTTTCTGCCATTGTATGTCACTCATCATTTCAATAGTTTAGCCACAAGAGCAAATCTAAGTCTTTGCGTGCATCTGCCTACATAACAGTTGTTTTTCTGTACAGGATTTTGTCAGAATATATTTGTTATTTTTCTTTGATGATTAACTGGTATAATTGCTAAACTAAGTTTACCTTTCTAGATTTCCTGTGTTGGTGGTTTTGGCTCAAACTCTCATATGTACAAGATTAACGGAACTGCAAACATCAATGCAATAAGAGCTGCTTCAGAACAAGGTATGGATATTTGGTAGCTGAAGTTTTTAATGCCATCCTATCGTTTTGTTGTGTCAAAGCTGTTGAATGTGGTACAAAACAAAAGCCCCGGGAAGTATAAGACTAACGGCATGACTTTATAGGATATCCTAGTTTATTTGAAGTAGACCTGTACTGGAACTTTCTAGAGAGTGGACCTTATATGATAAAAAGCAATCCCATCAGATGATTGATGTCAACTATAAGTTACCCTATCATGCTCATAGAAAACTCCTGATTAAGGGTGTGTTACGTATTTATTTCCAGCATCATTCAGGGCTACTGCTGTATTGGTATTTTCACATGGGTAAAGGGTAAAATTCCAAGTGTATGTTTTTTTCATTTTTACATGGTTTTTTCTGCTTCTTACATGCTTCTTTCCATGTCCACCTTTGGGATGCTGAACACGAACTGTTTTGCTATTGCATTATTTTATGTTTTTTGCAACTTCTTCCTTACTTCCCTTGCCTACTGATTAATTGTTATGGACTATCGAACTTAGACAATTGGCAATTCAAGAGATGTTGGCAGTCTCCTTTTCCCATAGTAATAGATTTCTAGCTGCATGCCTGCATCAATTTCTTCTTCTTCTATTTATTTATTTATTTTTGGCTGCTTCCTACTCTATTGGCTTGGATGGTGGGCCCAACAATTTTGTCTGTAGGTGTAAAAAGATTTGTTTATATCTCTGCTGCCGACTTTGGTTTGGCCAATTATTTGCTGCAAGGATATTATGAGGGAAAGGTACTTTCTTGAGTACTTGTATACTGCTAATTGTCACTTGTTAGTTAGAAATTTATAGTTCATTTGGAGAACTGAAATCATGTTATTCTGCTGATGTTTTAACTTGTTAGTTACTATCTTTGGTACTCTTGAAGAAGGGCTGATTTCGAACACTTTATGTTAACTACTTTATTTATTGTTGTTGAATCTATTCAACTACCAGATTGTGTTGTTTTACCCATGCTTATGTTTACCAAAGATTTAATATGAAATTAAACATGCATCGCTTATTGTAGTCATAATACTGATTACTTTCCTTTTGTTCTAATAATTCTTATCTAATGCAAAATTGTTACTCTTCCTCTTTGAAGTAGAGAGCTGCTGAAACAGAGTTACTGACTAAGTTTCCTTATGGAGGTAAAATTTCTCTCCATTTTGTAAGCTATATACAGGCTTATTCCTGATATCTCTGTTTGCATTTCTGAAAGAACTGATGGTTTGAAAGACTTGAAAAAGGTGTTAAGTTGGAGTCAAGAAATTTCCCTCTTGCCAAATGCAATTGCTATTTTGTATCTCATTTATGGTGTGCTAGGAATCTTAATCAGGCATTATAAAATCTGGTAGTTATTTATCAATAGCGTATTTGCTGATAATTTGAAAATATAACTTGTAGCTGGACACCTCAGTATAACAATTAGTTACCATGATTCTTGCTATAATGGGACATTCTATTGAATAAGTATTTTTCTTGTCCTTGTTCAGGAGTGATTCTCAGGCCTGGGTTTATTTATGGGACTCGCAGTTTAGGGAGCATTAAGTTACCTCTAGGCATGATTGGTTCTCCAATGGAGATGGTAACTTCTTATGCTTTCTTATATATTTTTTGTACTGTTAGGTTTCCCCAACTCAATTATGCTGGACAATAGAAATGAAAATGAAGTTGATTAATGTAATCCATCTGAGCACCAGGTTTGGGCAGATTCAACCGGAATGGTCCATATACTTTGCAATTACTCCCTTTGATTGTCCATTGTTTTTGGCTTGATAGTTCCCCGAAAGTTACCACTCTTCTTTCCTCTATTTCATAGATTACGTAGAAGTTTTGAGGGTAAGAAAAGACTCTAATTTGTTTGTTTTGAAGATATGAACAATGTAGTTTCATGAAGTAAAGCCTGAGGAGTGTTCTATTCCCAATTATTTTTTGTCCAACGTAAAATGCTTGAAAATGCAATTCAGAAGATCTACAAGCTCAGGAATATGGGAGTGTGATGGGTTACCGATTATTTTGTGATTCACTAACCTCGTACACGTAACTGCAGGTTCTTCAACATGCAAAACCACTTAAGCAGCTTCCACTTGTTGGACCTCTGTTCACTCCACCTGTCAATGTGAGTGCAGTGGCAAAGGTTGCAGTAAGGGCAGCAAGTGATCCTGTTTTTCCTCCAGGAATCATAGATGTATATGGAATCTTACGCTATACCCAGCAAAGGTCAAAATAGATTTGTTAGATTTGCTTTCTTTTGGCACCTTTTCTTTTTGACAATATAAAGCCTTGGACATTAGCCTTTGAATTTTTTGGTAACCATTCCCTGGCAGTTAGAATTTTTAGCTGTTACTGTTAAGACTTCTTTGGGTTTGCATCTCAGATGGAAACAATAAATGGAGTACACAATAATTAGAGGAACGTTGTTCTGGAAGCTCTATTCCTATATTTCCTTAGCAACAATCAATTCTTGCGAGTTAGTTTTTAAGTAATTTTTTTGCCCTCTTTATGGTATTATCATTAATGAATAGAGGCAAAGCAATTTCTTGCATGCATTTAGGTGTTTGAACTGATAATATATTCCAATCAATGCAAGATTAATACATTTTATTTAAATTTGATTGTTTTAAACTGAATTTCTATCTACTATTATAATTATAATTTTGTTTTATTTATAAGCTAGGGATTGTCTGTAACTAAAGTACGTTGTTAGAGTGTGCAATCAGTCGGTTGGTTTCTGAATCAAATCGAAGTGAAATAATGGAAGAATACTTTTTTGAAGACCGAATCGAACCGAAGGTAGTAGAAAATCAAATGGAATTGAAAATTTTTTATTTGGTTTAGTTTAGTTTGATTGGTTTTGGGCCTTTGGGCCTGCCCCTTTTTGAGCTTTCAAAAATTAAAATTTTCAAGACAAATATTATATTGCTAATAAGTGGATTGGGCTAGACTATGGAGGATGCAAGACTATAGAGATTAAAACAGTAAATTTTTTTTTTTTTTCGGTTGGTTCAATTTTCATTGTTTTTTCGATTAAAAAACCAAATTGAACTGATAACTAAACATGTGAAAAATCTCAAACCGAAATCGAATAAAAAAATCAAACTCAAATGGTTTAGTTCCCTTTTTCGATTTTAACCATTATATGCTCACACCTACACGTGGCTACTAATAATTTTAATATATGAAAATTAAATAATTTTTTAATTTTTTATTAATTATTATAAATTTTATTTTTTATTGATTAAATATTATAGAGTGTGTTAGAACAAAAGAGGGTATCTATTAGGTACATACAAGTGTTGAAAAATATGTATGAAGAAACAACTACTATTATGTGCACAGTAGGAGATGACACAAGATATTTCCGATTTCAATTGGATTATATCAAGGATCAGTTATAAGCCCTTACCTTTTTATATTATTTTTAGATGAATTGACGAAACATATACAAGAGAGTATTCCTTGGTGCATGATGTTTGCGGATGATATTGTTTTAATAGATGAGACGCGAGAAGGAGTCAATAGAAAGCTAGAGTTTTGGAGAAGTACTCTAGAGTTTTGGAGAAGTACTCTAGAGTCAAAGGACTTTAAGTTAAGTAAAACGAAAACAGAATACATGCAGTGCAAGTTCAGTGAAGGCTAAACTAGTGATAGGGAAGAAGTTAGCTTGGATGAAGTGGTACTATCCCAAAGTAATCATTTTAAATATCTCGGCTCAGAGATGTGAGAAGGATGTGAGTCATAGGATTAAAGCCGGATGGTTGAAGTGGAAGCGTGCCATGGGAGTTTTATGTGATTGCAAGATTCCCAATAAGTTGAAAGGAAAATTTTACCGTACAGCTATACGACCGGCTATGTTATATGGTAGTGAGTGTTGGACACTGAAGGAGTCGTATGCGTCTAAGATAAGAGTTGCAGAGATGACAATATTAAGGTGGATGAGTGATCATACTAGACTAGATACAGTCCGTAATGAGAGTATTAGAGAAAATGTAGGAATGGTGCCAATTGAGGATAAGTTGAGAGAAGGGAGATTGAGGTGGTTTGGTAATGTAAAGCGTAGACATACGGAGGTTCCAGTTAGACAAGTAGAGCACATTAGGTTAAGGGATAGGAAAAAAAAAGGGGTAGACCTAAATTGACTTGGAGGAGAGTAGTACAACATGATCTAAAAGCATTACAAATTTCTGAGGATTTAACCTAAAATCGTTTAGAGTGGAGAAAGCGAATTCATATAGCCGACCCCAAATTTTTTGGATAAAGGCTTAATTGAGTTGAGTTAAGTTTTGATTAAATATTATGTCATATTTTTTTATTAATTTTTATTTTTTAACTATTTAATGAAAATTTCATAATTAAATTATAGTAATATAATAAAAATATTACTTAAAGATATAGAATCAAATTGGTTAATAATGTGATTATTTTTATTATTTTAAATATCAAAATTTTATTATATTTTCTTAATATATTAAATAAACATAATATATTCAAATATTATCTTTATTTATTAATATTAATATTATTTTTAAAAATAATATTAATGATATGAAAAATATAAATAAAATGAAAAAAAGAAAATAAAATTATATATATGTATTATATAAATTATAAGTGCAAATAATAAATATATATTAATATAAATTATAGGTATATATAATAAATATATATTAATATATTATAATTTACCTTATAATAATGACTGCTTATTAGAGTATTAAAAGAATAATCATTAAATAATTAATAATTTACCTATACATAATTAGGGTGAATAACTAATTAATAAAAAATTTAATAAAATAAAATCAAATACACTTTATATATATATGATTTAAATCAAAAGTAGCGGGCGGGAGGTAGCATTTCATCACAAAGTGTTTTTTTTTTTTTAAACTTAAAATAAAAATGTTTTGGTGTTGGTATTGAGCTTCGAAATAAATGAAAATTAGATACTATTGTTATTGTTATATATTTATTAATTATTCAAATTTGAATAAAAAAAATTGAATAATAGAGAAAAAAAAATTATAATCATAAAAATACCTGAGTGGGAGCCATTACTCGCGGGCTATTGCATAGGTGTTTAGAGATCCTTGTACCAATGACACAACATCGCGGCTATTGCATAGATGTTTTGATGCTGTAGTTATAAAAACATTACGTTATGCAGTGACCTATTAGTAAATCCCCTTTGTCAATCCTGATGGCGAAATTACTGTTCACCACTATCCTTCTTTGTGGACTTCGCGTTGCCTTACACGGAATCAAGAGTATCAATGATAGTTCCGGTCAAAGACAAAATCAATAAAAATGCATGGGTTTTCTTGAAGCCTATAACATAGGACCTTTGGGTGACAAGCTTCTGTTTCTTTTTGTTCATTGGGTTTGCGGTCTGGTTCCTTGAAGTCTTGAACACAGAATAAATCAAGACTTCAGGGGACCTCCTTCACATCAAGCTAGCCATAGCTTCTGGTTTTCCTTCGCAAACTTGGTTTTTTTCCCATCGTAAGTGACCTTTTCCTTTTCTATTTATAGCACTAACTAGTAATATACTTCCAAGTGATGATCCAAATTCAAGCACTAATACCCTTTATTCTTCATATAAGGGAAAGAGTGATTAGCAACCTCGCAAGAACAGTAGTAATCATATGGTATTTCGTTGTGTTGATTCTAACGCAAAGCTACACCGCCAGTTTAACTTGTCTTCACACTGTCCAGCACATTCTATCTGTACATATGCAATTTTTGTTTCTGAATTGGTTTCTTTCTCACCCCCATCCCCCCTTCCCCCTCTGAGTTTCAGGCCTTCCCTAAAGGATCTCCTCTGACACCTGACGCTTCAGGGGCAATCATGAATATGACAGAGGGAGATGAAAAAAAGGAAATTGACCAAGCATGGTTTGGCAAACGAAGCAGCAGTGCAGATCCCAGCACTTCTATTCCTTTTAGTACCCTTAGTCTCCAAAGTTTTTGGGCTTATTTTTAATTGTTGGAATAGCTTCGCTATTAGCACTGATGATATTTGCAGCCATGTTCATCTACAAGCATAGGCAAGTGTTAATGGCGACCTCTGATACGAAAGCTTCAACATTCAGCAGAATTCTTGATTTGTTTAGAACCTTGGACCAAAAGGACTTAGAACCTCGCACTTTCAGGAAGAGTGAATTGAATTGAGCATGCCCACACAAACCAAGAACCAACCTGAAAATTGTGTATTAATATATTTAACATCAATTTTATCAGATTTATATATCAGAATAGTTTGTCTCTAGTTTAATAAAATTAAATAAAACAACAACCAAAAAAATAAAGGAGAAATAATATGTTAGTGAAATTTTCAGCAGGGAAATTTGTACAATCAAATGAAGTTAGAGAAATCTCATGAATGGTTAGGGTTCAATCCCCACAATCCTTCAACAGTATAGCCAGTCAAGGGGTAATTTGATTAATTTTCTTATACGTTTAAGGATTACGGAGCAGAGAGAGATTTTTGAGTTCAAATTTTTCTATCCACATCTTTTAAAATTATTTATTTTTGTGTAAAAAATAAGAAGGCTATTTTCCCGCTATGTAACCTATTGATCATAACTGTTCCAGTAAACCTCTATTAAATCAGAAAAAAAAAACTATTTATAAAAAAATCTATTTTTTTGTACGATTTAACAGGAAAAACTTAACGAAATGCATTAAACTAAAACCAAAGTCAATAGGCAATAATCCACATTTCTAATTTAAAGTTCAAGAGAACTAAGATCAAATAATATTGTCCCTTCAATTTTAATTCAGGTCTTAGTTCTATTTAATTTGATTTTGATCAAATTCAATCGTTAAATTTTTTTTTTCTTTTTTTAGGAAAAATATCATGATTTTGACTCAAAATTAAATCGACAAATCCAATTGATTCAAAATTAATTTTCATCAATTCAATTTTGATTAGTTTTGATCTCTTTTTAATTCTGAATTGGACCAATTCTAATTTCGGTCATCAATTAGTCAGATCTATCTTTAGTTGTCAAGTTGCTCGATTCTTGCAAAACACATAAGGTTTCCCGATCCAAAAGAATTAAGCGAATTGACTTGATCTAGTTTTAAAGAGTTTCGATAACTTTTGAGAAAGTTTTAATATTTCATCCAATATGCATATAATTAACTGTTAATAAAGGGTGCATTCTCGCTACATATAACAAAATCTACTAAAGAATGAAATGGTTAATCGGGGAAAGCAGCGGCTACGGTGGGACACGTTAGTATTCTCAAAAGAGTCTTGGGTGAGTTTTTTTTTTATTGATTAATAGCATACGCATACACACAAAGGACAAGGAAAGTATATAACCTTTGACAAAATCATAATAATTTTGTTAAAGTGTGCTAAATCTTATATTTCATGCACATAATGTTTATAAAATATATGAGATCTCGAAATATCAACCTATCTTAAAGTAGATAGACACCCGTTAAATACACTCAAATCATTTTTTTTATTTAATTAAAAGCACAAACGCACATACGGAAAAAAGTCATGAGTATTAAGAAACAAGTAGAAGTAGATAATTAAGGTCTATAACCAATAGACAAATCGTTAGTCAAAGGTGGATGATAAGTCGTGAAAACTTTCCTTTCCTAGTCTTTCAAAAAAGTTGTGACATAATAAACGATGGTTCCTGGAAAGGTATGCAATGATTTGCACAGCACTGATAAAGAACTGGGGAAATTAATTATTAAAACTCGAGTTTATATATTGTAGTGATTAAGTGATAGCAAGTTGTTTTTTTCCCCCACCAACCCTAATTAATTTCATGGTGTATTTAATATTGAAAGTAAGCCCGCACATAATTACTAGGAAATTTGCCCCATCTTACTATTTCAATGATGACCAAGACCATGACCATGCATGGTTTGCTTTAGTCTGTCCATGAAACAATTGAAATCTAGCTCATTTGTTGATCTTAGAACGTCAAGATGCCGTGCTGGGTTTGAAGTCAACTAATTGTTGTATAGAAGTAAGCAGAAAGGAGCCAAGTTGATATTTTTATAGGGATGTTGACTGCTGCATACGTATTCTTGTTTTTGGACTCAACTCTTCCTTCAATGTCACGTACAATTCAATAAAAATGAAAGATAAAATTATTAATCAAGGTTTCTTCCGTAGCTAAATATAATAAAATCTTCTCAAGATTGAAGTAGTCAACCCAGCAAAGGCAGAGCAGCAGCCATCTATTGCAGGAAGGGATCTTATTTTATATATATATATATATATATATATATATATATATATATATATATATTTAAATTAAAATTTAAATTCAAGACTTTATAATTTTAAAGATAGCTCTAATATTATTGAGCTAAAATTTATATTTTATTGAATATTAATTAATAGTGGAATCTCATGTCTAACCATTAATAACATACATAAGTAGAAGTAGGTAAAGTATGTATGTAATATAACCTAATCAAGGATGCTTCCTAGAAATTAAGGTTACCTATATATACAAGTGATTAGTGAGTTGGAGAAATTATTTTTAAATTTATGAAAATTAGATACGTTATCATATATATATATATATATATATATATAGCAAATCAAAATTTACTCATATCCCTTATTATTTATTTTATTTCTCTAATATTAGATAATAATTAATCACTTACAGTAGTACCTATTAATTGCCATTTAGCTAGCTATTAGAAAATTATATAGCAATTTCCGAACATAGGAAATTGTATTTTTATTTTATCCTTAATTTTTTTTCCTCCTTGCTCCAAATTATAACTATAAAATAAAAATAAAATAGCCTAAGCCATGGAATATATTATAGAGATTATAAAACAAGTGAGCGTTATTGCTTCATCCTTTAGGTGAGTTGAAACCTTAATTAAAAAAGCACTTATTAAAAAAAAAAGTTGAAACCTTAATTTTTTCCAACTATGAAAAGTCTGTTTAGCATTATAATTTAAATATATTTTTAGAAAATATTATTTTAATACTATTAAAAATTAATTTAAAAAATTATATATTTATATTTATTTTTTTTAAATAAAATATTTTAAATTTGACTTAAAACTAATTTTAAATAATTTTTAATTAACATATTCAAAATAACCTTTTTTTTTTTTTCAATAAGAGATGAGATAACAATAATATGATACAGAATCAAAATGATTTGGCAACTGGCAAAGGACTCGAGACTTTGAAAACAAAGCATATCTATAAAAATGTAGCTTATTACACATTATGATTTGGTCAAGGTAAACGATTTCCAGTTTACAAATTAAAAATAATAATAAAAAAAAAAGTAAACGATTCTCCCACAAGACAAGCCGCACCTTTGAGAAGAAAAATCAGCACTCCTACTTCTCTCTCTGCTATCTCCTCATCCTCTGGTGCATCAATATTGTGTGCCACATCGTATTTGCTGAGTATGGTAATTTTTAGTTTAAATTTCGACTGGATTATTTTCTTTTAATATGAAATTGACAGATTTTATATAAAAAATGAGAAAATAAAAGCTCCAACTTAACTCTTACTCAAGTAGTAATTTTAATTAAAATTAATTGAATTATAATGGAATAATAATATTATGAATTTTTATTTTTTTATATTTATATATATAATTAAATAATTATGAAAACAAATATATGAATTTATAATTAAATTGATTAATTTTATGACTTATATACTTGCCTAATTAATGATACATAATTCATATCTTATATCAACTGTTATTTAGAGAAAGATTTTAAAATATTTCAATACTCCTTCGCTCACATAAATAAATACAAGTCCTTTAAATAATCTACCTATTCAGTGAAGGTTGACATACACTGCTTACTTGTTTTTTTTTTTTTTTTTTTTTTTAATACAAGATTTAAATTCTTAATTTCTTGCATTGTACTGTAAAACAGGTATTTCTGGTCCGCCCTTTCCTTGCCCAGTAGTAACTCTTCTTCTTGGCTTTATATATATGCACTTGCTTCTTATAAATCTAACACGTTCTGTTCAAAGTTTTATCGAAGAAAACTCCAACCATCTCATCTCATTCAGTGTAAGCACACGAAGATGAGGAAGAGACCTTCAAAACCTGCTCTCTCCTTCTCTTTCTTTTGTTTTCTTTGGTTGACAGAGATGAATACGATGATGGCTCAAAACACCACAGTATCAGTGAATGTAGGAGCGGTTCTTGACTTGGAGAATCCCGTGGCCAACATGTGGTTGAGTTGCATCAACATGGCCCTCTCAGACTTTTACGTCACCCATTCTCACTACCAGACAAGATTGGTCCTCCACACTAGGGACTCCATGAGAGATATTGTTGGTGCAGCTGCAGCAGGTTCGTTTTGATCTCTCTACTCTATATTTGTCAAGGAATTAAAAGATTAATTCATTCATTGTGCAGTAATGATCATGGCACGGCATGGTTTTCAAGTCATCTAAATCTAGTCCTCATTTAGATTACTGTTGTAGAGGAGAATTTTCTACCTTAACTATAAACCTTTGATTTGGCCAAAAAAAAAAAAAAAAACTATAAACCATAGGTGTCCTTTCATATACTGTGATTTTGTTTTTCATCTAATTCCCATTAGTACTTAAATTTGAAAATTTACAATTCTATAGACAACTCCATACTCAAGCATATTAATTGAACTAAACTTCATTGATATTGACTATTGTGCTTCTTTGTTTTAAAATGTAGCCATATAAAATTTATTGACTAGCAATCCAACAGGATATTAGATATTCAAACTCTAACACTGCAACTTCTTCTTAATTAATTAAAACATTGTCAATAGATGAATATATTTCTTTTGCTTTTTCATGTCTATTTTGCTTCTGCATTTTTGCTGTTTTGTTGCTTTTTTTGTCTGGTTTTTTTAACTATTCATATATTTCTCTGTATTGGTTTCTTTGGAGAGGCCTATTGGCCTGAGTTAAGTTATGTGGCCTTTTTATATTAATCAATAAAATCATTGCTTAAAAAAAAATTGTCAATAAATGATAAGGAAAAATGACCACCATAAAATCTTATCTTTGCTAAATTTGTGATGATGATTATCGTTTTAAAATAATTTGATCCATAATTGAGAAGACTGAATAAACAAGAAGTGAAAATGCTCAAGAAATAACTGGATGTAAACCTATTTTAACATTTCAGTCAAATAAAAGAAATGATACATTTATAGTTGCTTTTTCTATCTGCAAAACCACCACAATGTTTAAATGAGTAGTATAACTTTCATATGGAAGACTAACATGCAATCAGTAATCACTAGTTTTTATTTTTATTTTTCTTTCTTTCTTTCTTTTTATTCAATTTCTGACCCCCTAAATTCATTCCCTCTCAAAATCTCCTTCCAAAACACAGCTCTGGACTTGATAAAAAATGTGCAAGTGCAAGCAATCCTAGGGCCAAATACATCTATGCAGGCAAATTTTGTTATTGACCTTGGAGAAAAAGCTCAGGTACCCATCATATCATATTCTGCATCAAGCCCTTCTCTTACTTCCATCAGGAGTCCATACTTTTTCAGAGCTACACAAAACGACTCAACTCAAGTGAATGCCATTAGTGCAATAGTTCAAGCCTTTGGATGGAGAGAAGCAGTGCCTATCTACGTAGACAACGAGTATGGCAAGGGAGTCATACCTTACTTAACTGACGCTTTGCAAGCTATTGATACCCGTATCCCCTACCGGTGTGTCATTTCTCCAGCTGCCACCGATGATGAAATCGTGGAAGAGCTTTACAAGTTAATGACCATGCAAACTAGAGTTTTTATTGTGCACATGTCACCCTCTCTTGGCTCTCGGTTTTTTATCAAAGCAAGTGAGGTTGGAATGATGAGTGAAGGCTACGTTTGGATCATGACCGATGGGATGACTTCTTCGATAACTCCTCAAGTCATTGATTCAATGCAAGGAGTATTGGGTGTTAGACCTTATGTTCCAAACACTCAAGCGCTCGAAGACTTTAGGGTTCGATGGAAAAGAAAATTTCAGCAGGTTGAGAGTGAATTGAATATTTATGGGCTATGGGCCTATGACGCTGCCACCATATTGGCCATAGCAATTGAGAAAGCAGGTATTGCAAACTTTGGCTTCCAAAAGACTAATGTTTCCAGCAATTCAACAGACATCTCCGCTCTTGGCTTCTCTCGAAATGGCGAAAACCTTATAGAAGCATTATCAAACACTCGCGTCACAGGTCTTACAGGAGATATCCATTTTGTTAACGGGCAGCTCCCATCTTCGGCTTTCCAGATAGTTAATTTGATTGGTGAGGGAGCAAGAGTGCTTGGATTTTGGACGCCTAGAAATGGACTTGTCAAAAAATTGAACTCAATAACAAACACAAGTTTGTATTCTACTTCTAAATCCAATCTAGCACCTGTTATCTGGCCAGGGGATTCAACTTCTGTTCCCAAGGGTTGGGAGATTCCAACAAATGGGAACAAACTGCGAATTGGAGTCCCAGTGAAGGATGGTTTCAGTGAATTTGTAAAGGTAACAAGAGATGCCGGTACTAAAACCACAACAGTCACAGGATACTGCATAGATGTTTTTGAAGCTGTAGTAAAAGCACTACCTTATGCTCTGCCTTATGAATACATCCCCTTCGCCAAGCCTGATGGTGGGAGTGCAGGAACTTACGACGATATGGTCTATCAATTGTACTTGGGGGTTAGTAAATCTTCTAAGTTTCTACTTCTATTACATAAATTCCACTTATGGTTAGACATAACTTTGATTCAAATCTCACTAATTTCCTTCTTTAACGGGCACTTTTCTGAATAACACAGAGTTTTGATGCTGTGGTGGGAGATACGACTGTAATCGCCAACAGGTCATTATATGCGGACTTCACATTGCCTTACACGGAATCAGGAGTATCAATGATAGTGCCAATCAAAGACAACAACAATAAAAATGCATGGGTTTTCTTGAAGCCTCTGACATGGGATCTTTGGATGGCAAGCTTCTGTTTCTTTGTTTTCATTGGATTTGTGGTCTGGGTTCTTGAACACAGAATAAATGAAGACTTTAGAGGTCCTCCTTCGCATCAAGTTGGCACTAGCTTTTGGTTTTCCTTCTCAACCATGGTTTTTGCCCATCGTAAAGTTCCCTTTCCCTTTCGACTTTTTAGCAATAATTAGTTAAGTGATGATTCAAATTCGAGCACTGATACTCTTTATTCGTCATACTTTGGAACGAATAATTGCAGGGGAAATCGTTGTTAGCAACCTGGCAAGAACAGTTGTAATTATATGGTGTTTCGTTGTATTGATTCTAACACAAAGCTACACCGCCAGTTTAACTAGTCTTCTTACTGTTCAGCAGCTGCTGCCCACTGTAACCGATGTAAATCAGCTTATTAAAAATGGACAGTATGTTGGCTACCAAGAGGGTTCTTTTGTTGTGGGAATCTTGAAGGGCTTGGGCTTTGATGAATCCAAGCTCAAGGTTTACAATTCTACTGAAGAATGCGACGAACTTTTCTCCAAAGGAAGTGGAAATGGTGGCATTGCCGCTGCTTTTGACGAAGTGCCATACACGAAGCTGTTTCTGGCACAATATTGCTCAAAGTATACATTGGTTGAACCCACATTTAAGACGGATGGATTTGGATTTGTATGTTCCATGCCCCTCTTCTTCTTCGTCTCTATTGCATTTTCAGCTTGTGCACATATAGTTTTTGTTTATGATATAGGTTTCTTTCGTTTTCTGGATTTCAGGCCTTCCCTAAAGGATCTCCTCTAGTACCTGACGTGTCAAGGGCAATCTTGAATGTAACAGAAGGAGATAAAATGAAGGAAATTGAGCAAGAATGGTTTGGCAAACAAAGCAATTGCCCCGATCCTAGCAGCTCTGTTTCTTCGTCTAGCCTTAGTCTCCAAAGTTTCTGGGGATTATTTTTAATTGCCGGAGTAGCTTCGGTTTCAGCTCTCCTTATATTCACAGCCAGGTTTGTCTATGAACATAGGCAAGCTTCTATGCGCTCTGATTCAAAAGCTTCAATATGGAGTAGAATTCTTTATTTGTTTAAAATCTTCGACCAAAAGGATTTGAAATCGCACACTTTCAGAAAGAGTGAACGGAATGAGATTCAGCTTAAATATCCACCTAGTATGGGCGCACCAAGTCCATCAATCTGTTCAGTCCACACAGATTTCCCTGTAGAAGAGGGAACTCCTTCTCCAGAATATGGTGATCCAAGTTCAAACGGACAACCACCTCAAGAGGTAGTGCCAAACATCGAACTTGCCAACACAAATCAAGAAACATCAATAGCTATTGAAGGAACTCGTGACAACTGACAACTGATTGTTTATTTACAGCCCCATCTTCCATAGTTGTATTACAATAATATTAGCTGTATGTAATATTACCTAGCTAAGACGATATTCTTATACTGTGAAATCCTTCTTTTCTGACATATTTATTTAACAATGCTTTAGGAAAATTAAGATTTAAGATTACCTATATCTAAAGTGATCTGTTCTGTGGAGCACTGCTAGTGACCTAGAGAATTATTTTCAAAATTAATTATGAAAGTTTAGACAAATGATCATATAACAAATTGATTTTCACTCATATTCCTCGTTTTATTTTATTTTATTTTATTTTTCTAATTAATTACATCAAACATTAGATAATAATCACTTAAAATGGTACATATATATTAATTCAACATTGCTTCATCTTAATCACTGTCTATGCAAGTTAAAGCTTTAATTTCTTATGACCACAAAGATTCTATTTTGCATTGTGGTTTAAATATATATTTTTTTTTAAAATATTATTTTAAACAATATTAGAAAAAATAATTTTAAAGAATATTTAATTTTTTGAAAAAATATTAAATTTAATTTTAATAATTTATAAATAATTATCTAAAATAAATAATTTTCTTGAAATTGTAATTCTCAAAATGGTTTGGCTAGGTATTGAGATTTTGGAGACAAACGTATCTATAAAATTAATAAATAAATGGCAAATGTACCTTATTAATAATCATTTTGATTTGGTCAAGTGAACGATTTCCGGTTAAAATAAAATAAAATAAAGTAAAGGACTCTGCTACAAGACAAGAAACATCTTTGAGAAGAAAAATCAGCCTCACTCCTACTGCTCTGGAAAATTTTATCATTGTGGGATTCTGCAATCTCAATATCCTAGTGCATCAATATTGTGTGCCACCTCACATATGGTATTCGAAATGGTTTTTTAATTTAAATTCTATTAGAAATTAATTAATTAAAACAATAATAAGATAATAATATTAATTATGAGTTTCTACATTTTCTATTTGACTTTTTTTTCAAATTTATATATAATTAAAGAAAAAAAGCCGGGAGCCCTTACCATACACAAAATACACTAATGCTAAGCCTCTTCTCTTTTCATAGGTACTCTCTGGCTGTGCCTTTTTGTGCTATTATGCATATGATAATGAGACTGTCGCATCTGAGATCATAACAAAGATATTTCTGATACACATGATCCTCTATTGAGGCAAGTGTAGAGCATACGTATCTCTGATTATAAGAGTATCGTACACGTTCTAAGGTTTTCAGGAAAAATAAAGAGAACTTAGAAAGCCATGGAAAGAAAACTGGAATATTATTTCAGAGAAGGCTCGGGCCAAGTCTGGTTTACAACTGAGGAGCATATCTCCTTAAATAGACTTGGAGACTTCAGTTTTACAGGCAACCGGTTAGCAACTGGTTACCAACACTCTAAAGTAAAAGATTCTTACAGAAATAAAAACACACTCATTACATAATAGGACAGACAGCCTTTAACTTTAATTATGGTGTTGTTGACAGATTAAATGTGTCATAATCAAAGTCGTCTAAGTCATCAACTCCAAAAAAGTCTTTTGGCCATGGGCTGTGCTCAACAGGTGATGGTGGGTCAACATTTTCGATGGCTTCTCGTGCTTTGATGTCCATTGGATCCTGAGAATCTTGTCAGATTGGATGGGTCCAATCTATGCCCTTATTAGCAAGAGACCGGATGGGTCCGAGAGACGTACAATTCACATGAGGAAGGGTCAAGTCGTTGATTTCACAGAGATGCTCTGCCAGCTGTTTTCTCAGTGGCCCCATAGTGTCCTTTTCTGTGATAGAGCCCTTATACGTCCTCCATTCATACTCAGTGTTTTGGGTCCTAAGAAGTCCATCAGGCCTTCTGTAGAAAGGCCTATACATAATAAACATGGTCCTGATGTTGGGCTGAGTCCTAATGGGCCTTTTTTCGATTCCATGGGTTTCTATGAGTCACCTGAGACTGTATTGCCATGCTGAAATAGGCTTAAACCACTCCAAGAATCTAAACAGGAGAGTCTTATTTGTACTGTCAAGGGTATGTTGGTGCAGTATTAGGAGGGGGAATTCTATATCCCTAGAATATAAAGTTACCATGCACCAAAGGAGCCATAGCTCTTTAAGGATGAGATCTCTGTTAGGATGGATGCTGAAACATGTGAGAAATGGGTTGTCAGGAATAAAGGAGGATGAGGAGGGGAGTAATCCTCTCAGGGTGTTCCTAGCACTCAGGTAATGAAACAGGTGATTTTTTGAGAACTGAGCTATTTTTGGGATAGGGTGGTTAGGAGAACAGCCAGATAGAAAACTATCTGGTGTGGGGACGAGGTAACTAGGAGTGTTTGGGGAAGATTGTCACGACCCAGGGATGGAGTTGGGACGTGCTTGTTCAACCAGCTACGTACTGGGGTGGATTCGTGTCCCACATTGGAAATGGGAAGGAAAGAATTGGGCCATATGTGTGGGAGCCTTCCTCACCTGGTCAGCACACTTTTGGGAATGAAACCTCCCAAGGGATAAATCCGTGAGGCCCACGGGCCAAAGCGGACAATACTGACTGGAGATGGATTGGGCTATTACATTGTGGTATTAGAGCTGGACTCCCTCTAGTACGGTGTGTGGTGCAAGTGGGCTTGTCACGACGGATGGGGTTGGGACGTGCTTGTTCAACGGGTGGATCGTGTCCACATCGGAAATGGGAATGAAATATTTGTGCCATATGTGTGGAGCCTTCCTCACGCTTTGGGAATGAAACCTCCCAAGAGATAAGGAGATGGATTGGACTATTACAAAGATGATGAAGCCATGGGTATTAAGGGAAATGTGAAGTGTGACTTGATGAGGTGAAGTTCCTTAGGTCTGGATAGAAGATCTGGAACTAAATTATGTTTTCCTTTAATGTGCTGGACTGTAAATTTATACTTGGCGAACCAGTCCTTTAACCTCAACAGCTGTGGTTCTGAGAGAGACTTGTTCTTGAAGTCTGGGATCTTCAGGAAAGATGAGTTGTCCATAACTACTGTAAAGTGGTGCCCTATGAGGTGAAACTCAAATCTTTTGATCCCGTTTTTAATAGCTAGTATCTCTTTGTACATTGAGTGGTAGTGTTTCTGTGGTTCTGGGAACTCTCCACTAGCATGTCCGCAGATATGCTTTTCTCCTTGGATTTATTCAATAAGGATAGCACCCCAGTGGGTGTCACTAGCATCAGTCTGAAGAATACGATGTCCCGTACTGGGAATCTTTAGATTTATTCTTTCTTCCAAGGCGGTGTGTCTTTTCTAAGCATTCTTGACAACTGGCTAGTGTGAGTGGTGACATGAGGAATAAATTTCCTGATGTAATTGACAATGCCAAGAAATTGTTGGATTTGCTTTACTGTTAAGTCCTTGTCATGAAACTTTAACAGTTCTTCTGCAATGTGTGGTCCCGACTGATATTTTTCATTTTTGAATTTCATTTCGAGGAAGTCAATGTCAGTCTGGGCCAAAGAACTCTTCTTTTTTGAGAGTATGATGCCATAGGAATCTACTATGGTTTGGAAAGAGGATAAGAGAGTTTTGTGGGCCGTGACATCCTTTGAAAATAGGAGGATATCATCAATGTAGATGAGAGCACTGTGGAGTATGGGCTCAAATATTTTTATCATGGCCCTTTAGTCCAAATGGAAGAGAAATACGATGGTTTGATTCCTAATTGCCAAAATCCAGCTTTAAGATTAAACTTTGAAAAGATGTGGGCTTCATGGAGTTGGGTGAATAGAGCTTCAGGCTTTGGCAAAGGGAATTTGTCATTCTGGAGGAAATGGTTGAGAGGTTTGTAGTCAATGACAAGTCTCTTTTTTCCCCTTAGCCTTTCAGATCTTTTTTCCACATAAAAGGCCTGGCAAGCCCATTGAGAAGATGTAGGCTTTATGAGGCCTTGTTGGAGCAACTGTTTGCATTCTTCTTGGGCTAAGGCTAGATTTGCAGGGTTCATCCCCGGATGTGATGCTTTGGTTGGGTTTATGTCTTCGTTGAGCTTAAATGGAAGATGGATAAATAACTCTGGATTTTTCCATGAAGGATGATGGTGATGGAACTGTGCGTGAGAATCTGCACAACACTTCAGGAGCAGTTCTTTTTATTTTTGGAATTCAACTGAGGCATCAGTTAAGGAGTACAGTCTAGGAACAGAGGTGAATGGCTGGAAGTTCCTCTTGTACTTTAATCCGGTTGGGAGGATCTTCAAATGTTCTGCTTATTGGTATAAGTCGAAACCAATCAGCAGGTCCTTATCAGGGAGGTCTGATCCAATGACCTTAGTCCAAAGGACACAAGTGGGAAAGAACTAAATTTCAATGGGCTGTTTGGTGATCAAGCTGGTTTTGAAGACGTTTCCATTCGCTGCCTTGAAATATTCTGTATGCGGGACCTAATATTCTAGAGGTAAAATAGCGGGGTTCATCATGCTTTTATGGGCTCTAGTGTCAAGGAACCCAATAACACTTATGGGCCGCTCATACTTGCTGGGTAGAATTTGTAATGGAACCAGCGGGATGGGAATAGTGTCTAGGCCATAGGTTGGGTGAGATGATTGAATATGTTGGGCTAGGTAGGAAGGGTAATGGGCTTCAGAGTCAGATTCAGAGCTTTCTGAAGACAGAGATTGGGCCTGATCAAAATTAGTATCTGCTCCTAGAGCGAAAATAGTCTCTTCATCTGGTTCATCTTGTTCAGAGAACAAGGATTCTACATCATCATGCTCCAAAGAGACATGGGAAGCCTGCTGAATATGCTGTAGAAGTTTGACGGCCTTGTTAGGATTCTTGGGACAGTTCTTTGCATAGTGGCCCCGATTTCCACAAATATAGCATCGATCAGACTTCTTTGTTCCCAATCTTCTTTTCCTGAAGTACCTAACTGATTTCTTCCCTTCTCGGTGTTTGAAAGGAGGTTTGGATCTGGAAGAGCTAGCATACTTCTTGTAGTGACCTTTCTTCTTTGGTTTGCACTCACAATTCTTTTCCTTCCATTTGATAGCAAGGTGAGACTTCTAGCAAACATTCTTCAAGGCTTTGCTGTTGTCAATAATGTCCTTGAATAGTTTTTGTTGCTCACACATCTTTTCTGGACAAGCCAATGTCATTTGGTGTATTTCCCCAATGGTGATGGCATTCATAGCCCTGCGAGTAGCGGCAATACTTCTGTGTAATTCTGGTTGCAATGCTTTAGGGAGAGAGGCAATATAAGTATGCCACAGGTTTATGTCAATGTAGCCATTTAATAAATAATAACGTTGGACCATGCGTTGATAATGCTTCTCAATATCTGTTCTTTTCAATGAACAGTAACGCATGTCAAAAATTCCTGACGCAGTTGCTTGCTATACAGTGAAGCGTCCCCGAGGAATTCAGCGAAAATGGCATTGATTGCTTGTATTACATTTAAATGGCAAAACTGGGCCTTGTGATATTCTCCAAGGGAAATAAACCAGTCTTGGAGTGTTCCAATGGTTCGAGATATAAATTCTCTAAGAATAGCGTAAGAATCTACTCCTTCCAGAAGCATTTGGACATCTAGCTAAGCTTTGAATTCTGCAAGTCAGTCTCGCCATTTGGATGGGGGAACATCATCCAAAGTGAACCATGGGCCTGAGCTAGGCCTTTGTTGTTGCTGGGTTCCTGGAACACCAAATTCCAATATTGGATCATCTTCGGGTATTTCTATATGCGGGTCTTGGGCCTGGGGAGGCCCTGTAGGACCAGTGGTGCCACTGGTAGAGTCTATAGTCAGTGAAGGACCAGTTTGTGATGTAGCTGGAGAAGGATCAGCCATGAGTAACGTTGTTACATCCATCCTCTCTGTTTCACTATCATTACTGGAGAAATCTTCTTCTTCATCTGGCGAAGAGATATTCTCAGACTCATAAGGTATTGACATCATGTGTTGAGGAGGTAGATCAGGATACATTTTATCTTTGCCTTTGTCAATCTTTCTTTTCGTAGCCTGGGATTCTTCAGAAGAAGATGGGCTTTTGGGCTCATATCTAGTGGGTACAGGAGAAGGAGTTGGTTTGAACAAGGGAGACGGGTTATAAGGTATCAGAGATGGTTCATAGGAGTAATTGAATGGGCCAAAAGGAGAGTAAGCAGGTTCAGGAGTGGGGAGAAAAGGGTTGTGAGACATTTGTGTAGAAAATAGGCTATAAGAAGTAGGTGCTTCTGTGAGCTTATAAAGGTCTACTTTAACCTAGGCCAGTTGTTTCTTTAATCTCTTGATCTCAACTTCCTTCTGGGTAAACTCCATCCCAAATCTCCTTTGGTTAATCAAGGATTTAAGATCCTTGTCAAGCTGTATAATCTTTCCTTATAAATCTTTGTACATGTTCTGAGCGAATGCAGTAGAGGAATCCACCTTTTGATCAATGTGCTGAGTCCTTGTAAGAACCTGATCAATCTTAGAGTCGATCCTTTATAGTGTCTTATTTTGAACTGCTGCATTCTTCGTTTGCCAGTTTAGAACTTCTTCAGCTTCAATGATCGGGGTGATCTGTCCTTC
Organism: Hevea brasiliensis; assembly: GCF_030052815.1. NCBI lineage: Eukaryota > Viridiplantae > Streptophyta > Magnoliopsida > Malpighiales > Euphorbiaceae > Hevea > Hevea brasiliensis. The sequence goes on along the minus strand of NC_079503.1, from coordinate 745,815 downwards.
AGTGTCAACATTAGTTGAATGAATGAAAGGTCATATGGAGATTTTAGTATGCTGATTTGTCTGCTGAGCCAGCGGAGGAAAATCAGCTTCATATGAAGCAGGAGAAAACATCATGTAAGGCTGCACTAATGATAGTGCAGGAGGTGGAGGAATGGGAAAAGGCTTTCATCGTCCTTCTTCTTTTCTGATGATCTCTAAGGCAAGCTCATAAATTGAAAGAGGTTTCTTTTGCTTAGTCTCCTCATGGATGCCTATCCATGGGTTATTGTCAGGATAATCTTTCCTGAGAACTTGGGGAGGTCTACAAGAAGTTCTGGACTTCTTTGTAAGCTTCTTCCAATTCTTGTCTGACAGTGGATGGTCGTATTCATTTTTTCAGTAGTTATCACAACAATCACAATCTGGATCACACATACCAGATCCTGGGAGATTCCAAGGACAATGACCATCTATCTTCATTGGATGGACGTAATAGTTATCTGGAGTTACTGCTCCGATGGGGAAGTGCTCTTATTCCTTTTCTAATGGCTGAACCATCATGGTTTGAAATACAAGCAGAGATCCTGTGGAGTGTCGAGGTGGTTGGAAATTGGTTTGCACCGTGCCATCAGCATTTCTTCTGAAGGAAGATTCTGTGATTTGGATTGGCTGAGAGGTGGCATGGAGCCTCTCATAGTTGGTTAGCCAGCCCTTTGGAATGAGTTACTCAAGCTCACTTTTAGGCAATTGCCTAGTTATTTGTACTATAGTTGGTGTAGTCTCGGTATCAACCAAGACGAACAAAGCATCATTTGAGACAAATGGTTGTGATAGATCTACTGCATGATCTTGTAATCTGTAAATGATTTGATGGTGTAGAGTGGCCATCATAGATGACGTTACCTGAGCTGCTCCTGTGAGCTGGACTTGTACCTTCAGAGAAGTACTAAGATGAGGATCTCTCAACAAGAGATTGTAGTTTGAAAAAAATATTAATACCACACTTCCAGCGTGTAGTGTGGTAAGACATGTTCCAATAACCGCATGCTCGTACTGAAGGAACCTGGTGTCGAGGAGTGACACTCTAGCAGTGACTGAAAGCCCGCGCCTTCCATGTAGACTGAGGATAAGTCTGACTGCTCCAAAGTGGAGATAAGAATATCCCTCTTGTCTTCATTTGGGAACTAATGGAGGTGGGAATTCTAAGGTAATGTATTGCTCAGCTGATGAACTTTGGAGAGAGCATTGATCCATTCGGGAAGCCTGGACATATTCTTTAGACAGAGATCTCCTAGAAGAGATAAGAGATCTGATAGTTCTGATCAGAGATTCAGATCGTCTATAGATATTGTAAGGGCTAAGAAGAGGTAGGAGAGATTCCCTGTCACGACCCAACCTATGGGCCGGACCGGCACTAGGACCTAGGCCAGCCTAAAGCCCCCAAGACCCGTAGTAAGCCTAACTATTCCTCAACCCATGACCAGGCCCACAATTTAGGCCCAATATGCATATAAAATATTTTGAATTAAACTGTTATAATTTTATTTGGGGCCAACTTAGCCCAGTAATTATTATAAACTAAAATTAGGGAAGCCCAGCTCAACCCTGTTACACCATTTACAAACTATTTAAAACTCATAAAAAATTTTCATTTATTAATACAAAAACTTAAATTCATGCAATCCCTGATAGGCTTAATGTTGCTACTAGCACATGCGAAGTTCTAAATTATGAATTTAGATAATAATAATAATACAGTTAAGTAATCTTTTCATAACCTGTGAGGAAAGGGACAGGTTATTCTGAAAAAGGTCTCCTCCTGTAGCCTGGAAAAATATGGTGAACAGGAGTGAGCATTCGACTCAGAGAGTAAAATATCAATTTTAACCATAATCTCTATAGCTATCTAAAGCTAATGCACCCTGTAGAGTGAAATGCAACATCGTTATAAATCTCATACAAATCACATCAAAAAGGCAATTTGGAACACTCACACACCCGATAAGGTCAAACAATACATATATGGGAGCTGATCCCCTATACAGCCCTCTTAATCCAACAAGAACTCAAGCGGACTTTCGCAATAAACCAAATCGGGGTCCAAGAACTCAATGTCTACCCCAAAGGACCGGTCGGAAGATCTCAAGCCTCTGTCCATAGCCAACACCATACCACACACACGCCAACTCACGCACACTGCTCTAAATTACCACAACAACATCCATGATACTTTAACAATTATAAATGCAACATAAAACGTGTCTAGTGTTTAACTACATAAATACATATTTATAAGTGATGCATGGGCATGCTTGAACATATAATAATATCGAAATTATAACTAAAATTAATATTTTACTCACAATACACCAAGGACTATTGTGGCTGCTGGATGGAGGAGAATAGCTGACATCGATCACCTAATAATTAAATTATAAATTTATTAGTACTAAGTCAAAATAAAACTCTAAAGAGGCAACAGACAGCCTAATTCATGCCGGAAATCCGACAGAGTTTTCCCTATACCTGGGACCTACCCAACCTGCAAAAGACTTCAAAATACACTTCTATATCTGCCTATCACACAATCACAACTCAATCATATCACAAGGCCCCTCCTGGGCCCACCCAAACAGTCAACAACCACAAGTCGAAAAATTACAATTAACCCTTATAACTAGCCTTTTTGCAAAAACTATCCAAACGAGCTCTAAAAATTCTAAAATTTTGTCCCGCGATCCTTAATAATATTATAAAGCTATTGCAAAAGGAATTATAATTTTTCGATCATCCACGAATATTTTATGAATTTTATTCTAAATCGATATTAGTCGAAAATGAGCAACTTGGAGTTCGGGTTTATCTATGCCAATTCTGACACTTGGAATGCATTTAGAACGTCTGAAAATGCTAGGATTGACTGTAATATCGACCATGGAAACGTGGTTTTGGCACCGGTGAGCTATCCTCGATCCAATTGCACCTAAATTAAGTCCAAATTGTGTTAATAATTATCATAAAATTATTTTTAAACTTTGGGAATCGAAAAAGTTCGAAAATCTCACCAAGCAATCTGGACCGTTCAATTATCGCCTTTTTCAAACGGTGTCCGATCGGAGCGGGACCAGTCCTATCTCAAAGATCTCGTCGTCCTGAGTCCATCGGTGGCCTCGGATTTTTGATCGAATGTTCGGATCGTCGGAAAAGTGGCCGAAAAGCCACTGCCCAAATTTTCTCTCTCCTCTTTTTCTCTCTTCGAAGCTCGCCAAAAACCTCCATGGAACGGAGCACCGCCGGTCGGGATGGGAAGCCCGTGGTCCTAGGAGTCGAGCGCCACCCTCCAAATCACGCTTGAAGGGATGGGCCCTCCTCTTGCCGGGGTTGCTAGTGGGACCACCGAAGCTTTGCCAATCGCCGCCGCCACCTGGCCAAGACGCAGTGAACAGAGAGGGAGAGGGAGAGAGACGGGAGGAAGAGAGAGACGGGAGGGAGGGGCTTGCTGTGTATTAAATTTTTTTTTTTAACTTCTAATTACACTATTAGTCCCTTAACTTTTTAGGGATTTACAATTAGGTCCAAAATAATTTTTATTATGTTAAAATTTAATAAAATTCTAGAAATGATAAAAAAAAATATAGTATAGAAAAATTTAATTATTTTATTCTCATTTACTAAATTAACTTTAATTAATTTATTTATTATTACTTTATTATTATTATTATTATTATTATTATTATTATTATTATTATTATTAAATTTTTGGGTTGTTACATTCCCCGACCTGTGCATCTTCAAGCAGGGTAGCTATTTCTATAAGGTTATCAATTCGAGAAGAAAGTATTCTTCTTAAGGGAGAAGAGAAAGAGAGAGATGAGATAAAATTCACAATCTCTGATGGAGAAGGAGACTGTAGAATCGTTTCAGTAATAGGGGTAGGTGTTTAGCAAGCCATGTTTGGTACGTAGCGTTGTGTCTAGAATTTATTCTACCTTCCACAAATGAAGGGCTCAAGTAATTACTAGTTTCCAGCCGATATACTACTTACTTAGGAAAGAAGATGGCAAAAAACAGAAAAGAGGAAAATGTTAATGGAATATTTGTCTAATAATACATAAATTATATCAAGGTTGACATAGTTTTTAATGTATTGTATTGCAATGACGAAAGAATTTATTCAAAGCTAATTTATTATAAATTTAATATATCAATAAATTAATTTTATATATGAATTATTTCATATATATTATACTTAAATTTATTATAAAATTTTTTAATATAATTATATAATATGATGAATTTTTTAATATAAATTAAATTTATTATAAATTTATTATTTATTTATTAAATATATAAATTTTATATATTTATATCTTAAATTTATTATAAATCGAATTTACTAAACATTTTTCTAAGATGCAGCCACAAGTTGTAACCCAAGTCATCGTTTCGTCTTTAATTTATTTTATTATTTGGATTATTGTCAAAGGAAAAACGAGTGGACAGATTAGAATTACTAGGTCCGCCTTCCCTTGCACGGTGTTAAACTCTTCTTCTCGGCTTTATATGCCCTTACTTTTCAAAACCTATCATCTTATTTTCCTTCTTATATATCTAACACGTTCTGTTCAAAGTTTTATCAAAGAAAACTCCAACCATCTTATTTCAATCATTGTACGCACACGAAGATGAGGAAGAGCCCTTCAAAACCTGCTCTTTCATTCTCTTTGTTTTGTTTTCTTTGGTTGAAAGAGATGGATATAATGATGGCTCAAAACACCACAATCTCAGTGAATGTAGGAGCGGTTCTTGACTTGGAGAATCCCGCAGCCAAGATGTGGTTGAGTTGCATCAACATGGCCCTCTCAGACTTTTACGTCACCCATTCTCAGTACCAGACAAGATTGGTCCTCCACACCAGGGACTCCATGGGAGATGTTGTTGGTGCAGCTGCAGCAGGTTCGTTTTGATCTCTCTCTAAAATTCAATCTCTCCACTCTATATTTGTCATTCATTTAATTAAATATCAACCTGCATTTAATTATTCAAAAATATACATGCACAGCGCAAGAAATTGGGAAGTTTAATATAATCTAGTTCTAATTATATAGAAACTCGAAATCAATTGTCGGAAGGCAGGAGCAGTACTAAACATATTTTTATTTTGTCGAAACCTTGAAAAGTAGTGTTTGAAAAAAACCAAAGGAGAAAAGAGATAATGTATAAAAACGACTGGCTAACAGAGCTGTTTTGGCAGAGAGGTTTCCGGAGACGTGTCATCTACTACTAAATTATTGTCGGAATTGACACTAAAGCCGCGTTGTTGAGTCAACGGATTGCTTGCTCGGTGTTATTACTTGCAAGGAGCCCGTAAGTCTTCAATGACCATGGCATGGTTTCTCAAGTCATCAAATCTTGTCCTTAGGTTAGGGTTGTAGAGGCGAATTTTCCACTTCGAATATACCTGTTGTTTTTTTTTTTTTTTAAATTTAATTTAAGGCTATTATATTGAAGGATGCATTGATAAAGAATGAGCTTCCACTCTTACCGACACTTTAATATTATGTGCTTCTTTATTTTAAAATTTATCATTAGTAAATAGTAATTATTAGAAATTTATGATTAATAAATAGTGAATAGTAATTATCCATAACACATAGTCAATAAACCATTGAAAAAAAAACAACCTTAAAATCTTTATCTTCATAACTCATTCTAAATATAAATTAAAAAAATAAACAACCATATATAATTTGATATAATTGAAAAGACTGAATAAATAAGAAGCAAAACAACAGAAGAAATAGCTGAATGTAAACCTACTCTAATGGAAAAATTCTTAGATACAACAAGGTATCCCAACCAATCAAAAATTAAGAAATTATGTTTTGTAATAAAATTAATTGTAATTTTTAATAGGATTCACTATTATTTAAGTAATATGTCAATTCTCAATTGGGTGAGTGTATATACCTGGAGTGAAAAGAAAAACTCTAATATTTCAGTCAAACAACAGAAGAATGATATATTTGTAGTAGCACCATAATATTGAATTGAGTAGTATAAAAGTTCACTTCATATGGAAGACCAACATGTAATCAGTAGTCACTAGGTCTTTTTTTTTTTTTTTCTTTTTAATCAATTTTCTGACCCCTAATTTCTTTCCCTCTCAAAATCTCCTTCCAAAACACAGCTCTAGACTTGATAAAAAATGAGCAAGTGCAAGCAATCCTAGGGCCAAATGCATCTATGCAGGCTAATTTTGTTATTGACCTTGGAGAAAAAGCTCAGGTACCCATCATATCATTTTCTGCATCGAGTCCTTCTCTTACTTCCAACAGGAAACCATACTTTTTCAGAGCTGCACAAAATGACTCAACTCAAGTGAATGCCATTAGTGCAATAGTTCAAGCCTTTGGATGGAGAGCAGCAGTGCCTATTTACGTAGACAACGAGTATGGCAAGGGAGTCATACCTTACTTAACTGACGCTTTGCAAGCTATTGATACCCGTATCCCCTACCGGTGTGTCATTTCTCCAGCTGCCACTGATGATGAAATCGTGGAAGAGCTTTACAAGTTAATGACCATGCAAACTAGAGTTTTTATTGTGCACATGACACCTTTTCTTGGCTTTCAGTTTTTTATCAAAGCAAGAGAGGTTGGAATGATGAGTGAAGGCTACGTTTGGATCATGACTGGTGTGATGACTTCTTCGATAACTCCTCAAGTCATGGATTCTATGCAAGGAGTATTGGGTATTAGACCTTATGTTCCACAGACTCAAGAGCTGGAAAATTTTAAGGTTCGATGGAAAAGGAAATTTCAGCAAGTTGATGGTGAACTGAACATTTATGGATTACAGGCCTATGATGCTGCCACTGCATTGGCTATGGCAATTGAGAAAGCTGGTACTGCAAACATTGGCTTCCAAAAGGCAAATGTTTCCAGAAATTCAACTGACCTCGCCGCTGTTGGGTTCTCTCGAAATGGTCAAAGTCTTCTTGAAGAGTTATCAAACACTCGTTTCAAAGGTCTTACAGGAGATTTCCATTTTGTTAACGGGCAGCTCCCATCTTCGGCTTTCCAGATAGTTAATGTAATTGGTGAGAAACCAAGAGAGCTTGGATTTTGGACACCTGGAAATGGACTTGTCAAAAAATTGAACTCATTAACAAACAAAAGTTCGTATTCTACTTCTAAGTCCAATCTATCACCTGTTATCTGGCCAGGGGATTCAACTTCTCTTCCCAAGGGTTGGGAGATTCCAACAAATGGGAACAAACTGCGAATCGGAGTCCCGGTGAAGGATGGTTTCAGTGAATTTGTAAAGGTAACAAGAGATGCTAGTACTAACACCACAACAGTCAAGGGATACTGCATAGATGTTTTTGATGCTGTAGTAAAAGCACTACCTTATGCTTTGACTTATGAATACATCCCCTTCGCCAAGCCTGATGGTAGGAGTGCAGGAACTTACGATGATATGGTCTATCATTTGTACTTGGAGGTAAGTAAATCTTCTGAGTTCTATTCTTTCTTTACTTCTATTACATAAATTCCACTCATGGTTAGACATAATTTTGATACAAATATAACCCAGAATTTTGATGCTGTGGTGGGAGATACCACTATCATCGCCAATAGGTCACTGTATGCGGACTTCACATTGCCATACACGGAGTCTGGGGTATCAATGATAGTTCCAATCAAAGACAACAACAGTAAAAATGCGTGGGTTTTCTTAAAGCCTCTGACATGGGATCTTTGGGTGACAAGCTTCTGTTTCTTCGTTTTCATTGGATTTGTGGTCTGGGTTCTTGAGCACAGAGTAAATGAAGACTTTAGAGGACCTCCTTCACATCAAGTTGGCACTAGCTTCTGGTTTTCCTTCTCAACCATGGTTTTTGCCCATCGTAAAGTTCTCATCCTCTTTAGATTTTATGGAACTAATTAATAAGCGATGATTCAAATTCAAGCACTAAACTCTTTATTCGTCATACTTTTGAACTAATAATTACAGGGGAAACCGTTGTCAGCAACCTGGCAAGAACAGTAGTAATCATATGGTGTTTCGTAGTATTGATTCTCACACAAAGCTACACCGCCAGTTTAACCAGTCTTCTCACTGTCCAGCAGCTCCTGCCCACTGTAACTGATGTAAATCAGCTGATAAAAAATGGACTCTATGTGGGCTACCTGGAGGGTTCTTTTGTTTTGGGACTCTTGAAAAGCTTGGGCTTTGATGAATCCAAGCTCAAGGTGTATAGTTCTACCGATGAATGCGACGAACTTTTCTCCAAAGGAAGTAGAAATGGTGGCATTGCCGCTGCTTTTGACGAAGTGCCGTACATGAAGCTGTTTCTTGCACAATATTGCTCCAAGTACACAATGATTGAACCCACATTTAAGACGGCTGGATTCGGATTTGTATGTTCCATGCCTCTCTTCTTCTGTCTCTCATGTATTTTCTGCTTGTGCACTTCAGAGTTTTTATTTATGATATGGGTTTTTTTTTTATTGCTGAATTTCAGGCCTTCCCTAAAGGATCTCCCCTAGTACCTGACGTGTCAAGAGCAATCTTGAATGTAACAGGAGATAAAATGAAGGAAATTGAGCAAGCATGGTTTGGCAAACAAAGAAATTGCCCAGATCCAAGCACCTCTGTTTCTTCTAATAGCCTTAGTCTCCAAAGTTTCTGGGGTTTATTTTTAATAGCTGGAATAGTTTCTGTTTCAGCTCTCATGATATTCACAGCCATGTTTGTCTACGACCAGAGGCAAGCCTTGATGCCCTCCGATTCAAAAGCGTCAGTATGGAGTAGAATTCTTTATTTGTTTAGAATCTTCGATCAAAAGGACTTGAAATCACACACTTTCAGGAAGAGTGAACTGTGTGAGATTCAGCTTAGACTTCCACCTAGTACGGGTGCTCCAAGTCCATCGTCTTTTTAGTCCACAGAGATTTCCCTGTAGAACAGAGGACTTCTTCGGCGGAATATGATGATCCGAGTTCCAATGGGCAAGCACCTCCAAGATAGTGCTAAGTATTGAACTTACCAACACAAATCAAGAAAGACCAGTAATTATTGAAAGAACCCGTGAAAACTGATGGCTTAATTATGACCCCATCATCTAGATTTGTATGTAGGAATCAATTGTAGATGTTATTTCAATGGTGCTAAGAAGTTTTGCATTTGCTTCAATTCAAAATTTTTTTTCTTGAGAAAAAAGATTATACTTGCTTGAAACTTGGAAAAGTTAAATACAGTAACTTCTCGGTAATAAAAATCATGGTTATAAGTTGTGACTTGGAAAAACTTGGAATGCTGGGATGATAAGACAATGGAATTTTACATGATCTTACAAGATGACCAAGTCTAGCTAACCACAGTGTTTTTCACTAAATTACAATTTTTTTTTATACCAAACGTATTTTCTATATTAATTGATTTATGTATTTAGATTACCATCCATAAATGTTTATTTAGCGATATAGAAATAGAATTGTCCAGAAATGTATTTAGAACCAGCAGGTTTAAGGTTCACTTCATACTACATTCTCTGCACATTTAAGAAGTTGCTTTTGCTTGATGTGGAATACTAAGTATATTTGCATTAGAATCGATCCAGTTAGGCAAAATGATTATAATGTATTAAATGTAATAGGAACAATTCTAGCTGTCAAAGGGATCCAATCACCTTCTAAACCTTCATTACTATGGAGACATCTCTGACTTTGCTTTCTAGTTCTAACCCAAGTCTTTGAAAGGACAGAATGGTTAAAAGTTGTTGGACCAAAATTATATATATAAAGGACCTTCATTACTATGGAGACATCTTTGACTTTGCTTTCTAGTTCTAACTCTTTACTCAGTCTTTGAAAGGACAGAATGGTTAAAAGTTGTCGGACCAAAAAGAAAAAATATATATATAAAGGTGGATTTATACAACTTGATTTCTATTGAGATGCTAATGGCTGCAAATAACTTGATACAGAGATTACAAAACTTTCCTAGCACTCTGTCATTCATATACACAAGCATAAATTTACAGGAGGGTATCATGGAAAATATTGCTCAAAACACTCTTTTAGTTTTTGAAAAGTGACAGGCTTTGAAATAAAGGAGTCCATACCATTTGCATAACATTCTTCTGCACTCTCTGACAATGCATTTGCAGTCATCTGCATTTTGCCAACTAAATTTGTTAGTGTACTTAGACAAATATACGGACTAATTAAAAAGCATATCTGTTTTTCAGGATAATTCAGCTAGTTCTATGTATGTCTTGTTTGATCATAAGCATGTATTGTAAAAGCTAATAGTGAACGAGATAATTTGTGAATTAGAAGAAGCGGAGCAGAAAAAATTTCAATGGCTATAAGGAGTAGAAGAACATACCGCAATTATAGGGGTCCGTTTTCTAGAAGGCATAGAACCTTGAGTATCTTGTAATGAATTTGAGGAAGTTGCACACAATTCAATCCCAGCCTTAACTGCTGCATCCCAACTTCCAGTTTCTTCGAAAGAACGAATCAGTCTGGTGGCTTGAAGGCCATCCATAACTGGCATGCAGACATCCTGCAAAGGAAGTATGAGAAGACCATTACCAAAACTTCCAGGTAACTGCTCAATTCAATTTAACACCATCTTTAGAACTAAAACCATCCTATTTTTCCTGAACTTTTTTACTTATTTGATAGAAAACCAAAATAGTTCATCTGTTTGTGCTTGTGAATACATCCTCAACTGTGAAAAAGTAGAAACAGAAGAAAGAATTTCCATAAAAATAAATTTCAGGGGCCTAGAAATTACCATTAAAATGAGATCATAACAATTGCATTGAACTGCATGCACGGCTTCAACTCCATTATTAACAACATCTATGGTATGGCCTAATTGCTTCATCATTGATCGAGTCACCATTACATTAATTTTGTTGTCTTCTACAAGAAGAATCTTAGGCCGTAATTTTGTTGTTGGAACTTGTGGACTGCTGCCAGATGTGCACTGAGAACTTGTTTCAAATTTCTCCTGTGCCTCACTTGATCCTTGGGATTCAGTTGTTTTTGGCCTTGCATCCACTTCTCTACGAGATTCTGTGTGAGAAGTGGAATTTGTAGTAGGATTTTGCAATTGACTATTTGTGTAATCTTGACACTGTTTGCTTCTACAAGCTACATTCTCATTAGCAGGTTCTGAGCTGTGACTAAAAGAACTTTCAGGTTCAGATAATGTGTCAGCGACTTCAATAGTAGAATAAGCATCCTCAACAGATGCTGTCTCTTTTGATCTAACATTATGAGAGAGAAATGAGCAAGGATTGTCTGAGAGTCCATTCAGTTTATGAGAATTAGCATAACCAATATTGTGCGGTAATAATTTTTGAGTCCTGGTGGATCCATTAGAAGAGAATAGAGAGCCCAAAGTACGTGGTTGGAACAAAAAGTAGCCAGCAGTTTCATCCTCTGTTGCAGCGTCATGATCAGTCATATCTGATAGGTCATCAGCATCATCAGAAGAATCACACATTGGTGACACCTTGTATGCTAAAACAAATGTGAAAGTAGATCCACAGTTCACTCGGCTAGACACAGTGAGACGGCCACCCATTAGCTCAACCTAACCAAATGCACAGAAATGTTCTTCAGAATGTATTCTGAAAAATCTGTTTTCAGATAAACTTACTGTAATTTGGTTTTGGTATATAAGTGCATATGCAGAAGAAATATTTTGATGATAAGATGACTTCACCAGCTGTTTGCATATTGCAAGTCCCAGGCCTGTCCCGCCATATTTTCGAGCATGATCTGCACTGACTTGCATGTATTTTTTAAATAGAGTAGGTAATGCACTTTCTGTTACATGATACCAATAAAATGTAATTAGTATTTCTATAATCAAGATCAACTTGCAAATGTAACAAACAGTTAGAGCATAAAACTAATGCAAAAATTCTTTATCCTGTTTGTCTGAGTTCATTATGGAGTCAAGCATGATAGATATGCACCAGGTATTCCAATTCCAGTGTCATAAACATCACAGCGTAGCCACACTACTGTTTCTGGTAATTGTGGTTCCTCCTGCTTATCTCCATCCGCCGCGTTTCCAGTTCTAACAGGAGTTATAGTTTCATCATCATGTGCATGATTTTGGCGAGGAGTGTGGGAACCATTTTGATCATTATTAATTTGAGATGCTGATGTGCATTTCTCCTCTTTTGATGCATTTGTGGTTGACTGAACAGCAGATGACTTCTGATGGTTCCCTTCAGCTTTTCCAAAGCATGGATCCGGTACCACATAAAGGTTTATCCCTACCTTCCCTTCATGGGTAAATTTGATTGCATTGCTGTGAAAAACAGAACAATAAAAGATCAAAATCACAACAATGTCACCCTGCTCTAGCATATAAATATAGCTAACACAATAAATATAATAATGTTCAAGAAGACTTTTAATGCTGTGATCCATTACCTGATCAAGTTAGTAAGGATTTGTCGAATCCTTAGAACATCTCCAATGACCTGAAATCCATGCATTATTTTATGAAAAAATAAATTGGTGAAACTAAACAAATAATGGGATGAGTATAGAAAATAGTGCTATATGTTGTTGTTTTAAGATGCTCTCACCTCAATAGGAACATCATCTGCTATGTGTCCTTCCAAGGTCAGAATTTTTTGCAATGATGCAGCAGCTGTCTGGAGTACATGCTTTACTACCTGTCTGGGATGGAACTTTGTGGCTTCCAATTTCATTACACCAGACTCAACCTTGGAAAGGTCAAGTATATCATTTATAAGTTGAAGGACCAAATCCCCTGAAGATATCATGACATTGAGTAACTGTCTTTGCTCGCGGTCAAGATTTGTGGCGGACAGAATCTCAGCCATGCTAACAACCCCAGAAAGAGGAGATCTTATCTCATGAGACATGGTTGCTAGCATTTGCTTTGCACGCATAGTCTCCTCTGCAAAAAGGCATAACAAGGCAAGATCAGAGGGAACTCTTCTCGGAAAGTCCACCCGAGGCAGACTCAGCCACTACAAAAAATTTCACCAAATAAATGAACCTGTTATATGGATCGTTTTATTCAGTTCTGTTTCTTTGGCCTTTTGTACCGCCATCTCTTCTCTAAGCTTTGCCATCTTTTCTCTTTTCCGCACCTGTTGTACAATCAAGAGCATAAATCCCCATTACTTTTCAGGATAAAGAAAGATCCTGACAAAAAATGAAAAGGAATCAATTTACCTGGTCGGTTACATCCATTCCCATGTAATTGATCCCAATTGTCTCCCCTGACTTACTAAATACTGGTTCTACGTAAATCAAAAATATCTTTTTCCCAAATAATTCAGTCTCAAATGTAATTTCCCTCTTTGCAGGCAATCCTTTTTCAAGAACTTCTCTCTTGAAATCTTGTGATTCCTTAACTCCTACTCCAGAAAAAATTTCCATATCTGTCTTTCCCAAAATGTCCTGAAATGAAAAAATTGGAGAAAATATCAGTATTCTAGCTTCACTCAAGCAAATAATTCTGTAGAAAAAAAAAAGATGAACTTCAAGAAGGAAAACACCCTACACCAAGAAGAAAAAGTACCAGCTCCGATTTATTACCTCTTCTTGCAAACGTGGAAAATGATTGTAGATAAAGCGATATCTTAACTCTTTATCCTGAAAGAAAAGATTGTTAGCGAATATGTCTTTTTATCTAACGAAAAAAGGGAATGATAGCACAGAAGTAGAAACAATGCATTGTTCATCAACCAATATGCTTACTAAATTCAGTTGCAAGTTGAAACACTGTATTATACCACTACAGCAAAACAGCTACAGGTCTTAAAATTCAAGCGCACATATGCATAAGCGAAAAGCTCCAATGCTAAAAGCAAAGGTCACCATGAAACATCTTTGAAAGGCAGCAGGAACAGAATTTACACCACTCGAGTCATGATTACCTGATGGCCCATGACAACAGGCGCATTTTGAAGTATAAAATGTAAGAAATTGTCTGCTCTTTTCAGAATCTGTGATAATTCTTCTACTGGTGAGGATTGCCTTTCCAAATTTCTTACACTTTCCTGTAACTTCTCAATGAGTGCTTGCTCCCTCTGGATACTGGCCTCCAACAATGTCTCTAAATGCATGGCTCGCTGCTTCCAGTATGCAACAGTATCATATTCTGCTTCTATTTCTACTCTATCGTTTTGAACAATGACATCTTTTTTCCTCCGAGGAAGATCTTGATATATATCAATAACTTCATCCAATATAGATATTGGACGTTTATCACCACCATATCCTTCTTCCTCAAACCGAAAATTTTCCAATATCTCCAATTTTTTTAGCTCAACTTCCTGCCTTTGCTGGCTTAGAATGTCAAGCTCTTCTCTGAGAAGACGTACAGCATTTGCCTGCTTATATTCCCAATGTTTTACGAGGTATGCTAGCTGAGAAGAGCCTCTGTCAGTGTAACTGGTTAGCTCTATAAGACGGTGGAAATCAACTATACTTGGCTCCTCAACTATCGTAACTTCCTCCAACATATCTTGATCCCCTCTTGGCTTTTCTATATTATATGGCTTTTCACTATCAATATCTTCAGGCCACATTGAAGGGACTACTTCAATTTCCATGTCTTCAATTTGATCATCTTCCATCTTGCTAAACTTGGAATTGCTTACATCCACTTTGTGCATCTATAACATATACGAGAACCATGCAAAATGCGGCAGTCTATGCATCTGAACCAATTTCACGACAAAAATTTAAACCCTTCACTTATATCATATACAATATAATCCTGGAAGAGCAAAGGTAGATAATCAAACACACACTAAGCTGCACTTTACTTTTTCAAGGAATAACTCGGAAGATCTACAAAGCAAAAACAAATTGCAGAAAGAAACCGCATCCAGAACATTACAAACATAAAATTAAATAAATATTTCCAAAAATATACCATCCAACAAAATCTTGAAGATAAACTATGTGAAGTTAACACAAAAAGAAAATTTAAGTAATTAAGTTATAAAAGTGACTAATTCTTAGTAATAATGAAGGGAAAAAATTTTCAAAACCATGATGCTGGCAAGTGACCAAATAGCTCGTAGAAGAACCGAAGGCATTATAAAAATTCTTACAATATGACCAAGGAAAACCAAGTAGAAATTCAATTTAGTCACAGAATTCTATCATTTCAACTTCCAAAACAGAACTGCTAAAGAAGGATATTAGATTCAAAATCCCATCATTGAACTCGAAACTAAGACCTGACATAACATTTTATCCGTAATTAGCAGAAGAAAAGCTTGATTACAACCTGTGACATGCTCCAAACTATAAAGCTTAAATATAAATGACCAAGAATAGATCCACGAAGCAGAGCAAGTCAAAAGAAAACAGAGACAAGTCGAAATTCAACACTTGTGACTAAAATCCAATGAAATTGAAAAACCTGAAGCAGCGCATTGAATTAAAAGGAGGAACCAACCTGGGTGATTGAATGAAGGAAAGTCTTTGCAGAAAAGAAATTGAAGGTTTGGTTGTGCAGAATAACGGCCAAAAATTAAACTTTTTCACTGTAAATCTGAGGAATCTGCTCAACTGCTGAGTCAATAGTTTTAGCCACTGGAAGAGAGAGAGAGAGAGGAGAGCATGTGAGCTAAAGGAAAAACAAAAACGTGGAGAGAAGAGAGGTCCTGGAAGCCATGTGCAATTTGGAGGTCAAAGATATTTAAAAAAATCGTGTCTTTCTCCTTCTCCTTTCTCTCTCTCTCTATCAATCTATCTGCGTTTGTTTTTGAGGTTACATTCAGAGTCTCATCCTTTGTTAAAAACGCTATATTCAATCAATCAGAGGAAAGAAGAGCTTTACTTCTGTAATTTACTTATTTTTCCATTTCCTTTATTTTTAAATGGAGGAAACTTTCCTTGTTCCCCGCCCTTTACTGTTTCTAGGTGACGCGTTTTCGACGGCGCGTGTATTCACGCTCCACATGCGCCGCGAGGACAGGCAACGGCTGTTTTCCATAGACAATGACACCGCCGGAAAGACTTTTACCCATTTATAGTCCAAAATCTAAATATGGATTAGTTCCTTGAGTGCCTCAATTAAAGTAGTCATGGTCACATTAATGAAATTTAATTTTATAATATTAGCGTTTTTTTAAATTAGGAGACCTTAAATTTAATTTAAAATCGATCTAAATTAAATTTATTTTATAAAATTTAGTTTCTAATCATTTAAAATTTTAAATAATTATATATTTAATTAAAATAATTATTAACAATTAATACATTAAATAAAAAATGTATCGATTTATAAGTATATTTATTATTAAAATGGATATTAAATCAAATAAATATCAAAATTTTAAAAATAAAATGAGAATAATATGATAAAATATTTTATTAAATTAATTTATAAATATTGACATTATAAACACTAAAAAAAATAAATTACTCTTATTTTTTTATTCTTTTTATTTATAAGTTAAAAAATGATAAAAAAAAACAAATAAACTTACTTTTAGAATTAAATTTATAAATTAAAATAAACAATCTCTTAATTTAATAAAAATTAATTTTAAATTAAATTAAAATTGATGAATTTCATTTAAGTTAAAATAATTTTTTTTAAAAAAATAACTATTAAATTTAATTAAAGTTGAAATTGAAAGATGCCTTAAAATCCATCCTTTAAGATTAATGAATTGAGATCGATTCCATCAAATTATTATCATTTTCCATTTTGACCCTTAATTACAAACGGAGGATTAGCTTTACTTCTCTAAGAAAAAAAAATTAGATTATTCTTAAATAATTTTCCAAATATATATATATATTCTTAAGTACATATTAAAATATAAAAAACCTACGGCAGACAGAGATTTGATCGTACGGTGAAGGAACTGCCAACTGGCGGAAGTGTTACATTGATGTGGGTTTGGCCCTATTTTTTGTGGCCCACAACTTGAATGTTTTTTTTTTTTTTTTTTTTAATAAAATATTACGCGACCAAAACAACTAAACCATTTCCTTTCCTTTCCCCTTTCTGGCAGTTCTGCTTTGTATATACCAATACGCCACGTGACTCATCCGACTCAACTCTATGCTTAATAAATTAAATACTATTGGTAAATAATATAAAAAAAAATATATGTTAAAATAAATTCAATTTGTCATTACAAAAACGTTTAATTAATAATAATAATAAATACTCATCGTTTACTATTAAACAGTTACTTTTTAACTTTGATTTTAATTTGAAATGAAATAATTAAATTTAATTAAAAATATATATTTATTATATTATATAGCTTAATAGCTAGGTCACGTATGTGCATCCACTGCCAGATAACATTAGCTCATCACTAGCCTCTTAGATATATGGACTACAATGATGAAAAACATATATTGTCTTTCTTTTGCCAATTACGTGACTTGATATATTAATACTATTTAATTAATTTTATTTTATTGATTTAATTAATTAAAAACTTGAGACAAATTAGTAGATAAATGTGGGTGAAGATAAATATCAATAAAGAGTTAGCAAATTAACAGTTAGCTAAGAGAGTAGTTTGATGAAATTAGCTGTGAAGTTGAGAGTTGAGAAAAGTTATAAGTAGTGGATAGGTAACTACTAATAATGGCAGAATATAAATGTCACTTTCTAGATTATTTCAGTAACCTACAGAAAAAGATATAAATATTAGATAAACAGTAATATTTACAATCCTAACAAATCAATTCAATAATATAAATCAAATTTCAATGATCTATTTATCTTTTACTTTATATGTTTTTAATTTTTCAAACTTTTGCTTTTAATTTTGAGTTTTGTATTCATTTTGCAATCAATCAAAACGTTATTTCAATTTTTAATTTACTTACCTTTTATTTTCAAGTGAATTTGAGGATATTGTATTTAATTTAATCAGTTCCTACAGTCGTTTGATTTAATAAGTCAGTTACTCAATTAAGGTGATTACTCAATATTTGATATGTCTATAAATCATAAGCTGTGAGATAACAAAATTATTTTTCAAGAAAACAAATTTATGCTAGAGAAAAAAATGATGTTAAGGTAACTTTAAAGCTATGTATATGTTGAAAACGAACTATAGCTGAACTGATGGATGGATGAGGCAAGTAGGAAATTAAATAAATTAACTTATTATATTTCATACACATGAGTGGTCGGTTAATCACCTAAAATAAAATAATATATAAGGTATTGTAAATAGAGAGATAGAGAAAGAGGGGATAGTATGATCAATTGATGAGACAGCATTCCCTAATGCACGGATTAGTCGATTAAATAAAATAATAATCAACGTGATACAGTCCCTTTCACTAGGTTTATGCATGATGGTAGTAATTAATTGATTAATTAAAGGGTTTTGGAAATGGCAATGGCTACAGAAACCCACATCAACTCACCAGTCGGATTTAACCTAACAATATATTAACAGTTTCTCTATTGATTATGTCAAATAGGATTCCATGCGATTGGCCCATTTTCTTGTCCATTTGTTTCTGTGCCTCGTTCACTAACAACTTACAATTATAATTTTGAGTTATTAATTATCAACACACTGTACATAATTTTTTTGCGATTAATTAATTAATTATTTTTTAAGGAGGTTTTTATGGTTTAACGATCGAATTTGCCTTTTCTATTTTTGTTGTGGAGGCTGTCACATGCCATTGATTTATTTATCTGTATTATTGTATATGCTTTGGTCGGCTAATGTCCTTAATCGGGCGCATGTGCCTGGATATATATATATAATATAATTTTTTTAATTGGCCAGCTCATCTCCTAGTTAACTATTTATTTTATCCTAATACTAAGGTTAACATAGTCAAAGTAAAAAACTGCCCATTAAATCTCCACCATAAGCAGAGCATAATTTTGACATTATTTATTTTAGTTCTAGACGCCATCGCGAAGTTAAACGATGCATGGATCTCGTATTAAGACTTGAATCTCTGTGGCTGCACGTTGCGACACGACAAGCATTGGGTCTCAAAATTTTCGTGCAACACATACGTGGCAAATTCCTAATGCAGCTTTCAGAATTATTGTGATATACGTGGTACATTTCGAGTGGAACATATGAAAAGCAAAGGAAGCATATGCTTGGACTAATGCGTAATGTCCAAACAGGTAAAAAACGGACAGCAGGCTGGCTCGGCTCACGTTAATGGTTAATTTATTATTATTATTATTATTACAAGCGAGGAGATGCATACGTCATCAAATGTCAGAGGTCAGTAGCATCCAACAGGTGGTGTTGGGGACCACATATGCTCCCTGGCATCAGGCACCTTTTTAAAGTACAGCGTAAAGTAGCCAAGCTCCCCCATTATCTCTATACAATATAAATACAGAAGGCGGCCTGATTGGGTATAACAAATTGAATGAAAAAGCAGTTTGCTGGAAATGATAAATAATAGGGTTGGGCATAATATGGGTTGCTGTTCTGTCAAACATGATGGAAGACGAATTGGATGAAGCTATGAGCTCATAATAATTAAATTAAAGACCACGTAAAGTAATAATTTATTGAAAAGGTAGTTGTTAGTTGTCACTTATTTTACATTTATTTAGGACATTTATTTAGAAATTTTTGTGTGCATATTTATTCTTATCTTTTGTTGTATGATTCTGATATAATTTTGGTAGTTTAGCTTGATTAGAAACCTAATTGTTAACTGTAATTTTTTATATATACATTTGATTTATGGGGCAATAAACATTAGAATTCTTATTCCAAAATTTCTTAATTCTTTTACATGGTATCAGAGTCATGGCTGATGAAAAGAAAAATGAGAGTTCTGGATCAGGGAAGAAAACTTCAAGTTCTTACACACTGAATTCGAATGACAACCCAGGTAACTTGATTACCCAAGTTCAGTTGAAGGGCGAGAATTACGAAGAATGGGCGCGAGCTATGAGTACTGCATTGCAGGCCAAAAAAAAAAATTGTTTTATTGATGGATCTGTCAAGCAACCAGCAGATGACTCACTGGAACTCGAAGATTGGTGGACAGTTAACTCTATGCTGGTTTCTTGGGTGTTTAACACTATTGAACTGACGCTTCGCTCGACCATCTCTCACATGGATAACGTAAAGGATCTGTGGGAGGATATTAAATAGAGGTTCTCGATTGGGAATGGTCCACGAATGCAACAACTGAGATTGGATCTGGCGAATTGTAGGCAGGAAGGTCAACCGATCGTGTCCTATTTCAGAAGACTCAAAACGTTATGGGATGAAATAAACAACTATGATCAGATACCAGTGTGTATCTGTGCAGGCTGCAGATGTAATTTTATCATTGAATTGGAAAGAAAGTGTGAAGAAGAGAAAGTTCATCAGTTTTTGATGGGCTTGGATGAAGAAGGATACGGAACAGTGCGCTCTAATATTTTGAGCACTGAACCCTTGCTCAAATTGAATCGTGTCTATACTATGGTTGTTCAGCAAGAGCAGGCGCGAACTATGACACGAATCAAGGAAGAAAGAGGCAATCCTATGAGTTTTGCAATTCGAGCAGGTAGTCGAAATTCAGGGGGGATAAAGACAAATCCTCAATTTGTTCTAATTGCAACCGAGAGGGACATGATGCTGAAAGTTGTTTTCAGCTGATAGGTTATCCAGAATGGTGGGGTAATAGACCACGTGGAACTTCTGCTGGACGAGGAGGTGGTCAAAAGCGTGGCAATGGAGCAGGATGTAGCAAGGGAGGAGTTGCTCGTGCCAACGCCACACAAGCAACTGGAGTTGATGATGGGCATGGAATTGTGACAGATTCAGATCGAAAGGGTCTTAGTGGATTAAATGAAGAGCAAGCTCGCTTGGCATGTTGAATTCTTGTCAGAATTGTGGCAATGAGAGGCTGACAGGTACGCAGAGGATATTTCCTTGGATCATTGACACAGGAGCTTCCCATCATATGACAGGAACGTTGGCATTTTTTAGTGAATTGCGTAACATTGTACCATGCTTAGTCGGGTTACCTAATGGAGAAAAGACCTTGGTGGTGAAAGAAGGAACTGTGGTGCTTGGAGGAGACTTGAAATTGCAACGAGTCCTTTATGTGCCAAATTTGAATTGCAATCTGATCTCTGTATCACAACTACTTAATGATTCAAATTTGGTTATTCAACTCACTAACAAAATTTGTGCTATACAGGACCTAAATTCGAGGAACCTGATTGGAGCAAGTGAGCAACGCGAGGGGCTGTACTTTCTCAATGGAGTGACATCGGTACATGCTTGCAAGGTAACTGATGTGGGGTCTTTTGAGCTTTGGCATAAGAGAATGGGTCATCCTTCTTATAAGGTGGTAGAGTTAATTCCATAAGCTAGTAGCATAGTTAGGAAAATTAATAAAACTTGTGAAGTTTGTTTTAGAGCAAAGCAAACAAGAGAGATTTTCTTTTCTAGTGACAATAAAGCTGATAGTTGTTTTGAATTGATACATTGTGATTTGTGGGGACCTTATAGAGTCCCAACTTCTTGTGGAGCAATTTACTTCTTAACAATTGTTGATGATTACTCTCGTGCTATTTGGATATATTTACTGAATGAAAAACAAGAAGTAGCTTGTGTTCTTAAGAAATTTGTTGTGATGGTTAAACGCAAATTTGAAAAAAATGTGAAAATTGTCAGAAGTGATAACGGAAGTGAATTTATGTGCTTGAAAGAATATTTTGATGAATAAGGGATGTTGCATCAGACTTTCTGAGTAGGAACACCTCAACAAAATGGCCGAGTGGAAAGAAAACATTGCCATATTCTTAATGTGGCAAGAGCCTTACGTTTCCAAGCAAATTTACCCATAAAATTTTGGGGAGAATGTGTACTTGCAGCTGGGTATTTGATTAATATGACTCCATCTATGTTATTAAATGGTAAAACCCCATATGAGATACTCTTTGGGAAAGTACCTTCTTACAAACACGTTTGGGTTTTCGATTGTTTGTGTTATGCGCATAATCTGAATTGGGATAAAGATAAATTTGGTAGTAAAAGTCGTAGGTGTGTTTTTGTTGGGTATCCATTTGAAAAGAAGGGATGGAGATTGTATGATTTGGAAACTAAAGAATACTTTGTATCAAGAGACGTGGTATTCGCTGAAACAGAATTTCCATATGCAAATGAGAAAACAATGGGTGATGAACTTATTAAAAATGGAGTTAAGGAGTTGGGTGATGAAGTTGATGGTTTAGAGAACAACTTGGGAAAGGAGCACGATGAAAGTGTGGGTAGAGAAAGTGAGGTAAATCCTGAAACGGAAGAATTGACCCATGAAAACAGTGAGGGAGTGGATAGAGGTGAAGTTGTTGAAGAGCAACTAGGTAGGGGACAAAGGGCCAAGCAACCTAGTGTTCGTTTGAAGCATTATGTGACAAACGCCATCAAAACAACCCCCTCGGTATGCTCACCTTCCCAATCTGATTCCTCAGGTACGCCTTACTCTATAGCACATTATGTGGGTTATGATAAATTTTCTGCACAACACCGATGTTTTTTTGCAGCCATTACTACAGGACATGAACTAAGCTCTTATGCAGAAGTAGTTAACGATGAACGGTGGAGAGCAGCTATGAGAAATAAATACAGGCTTTGGAGGATAATGGTACATGGACAGTTGAAAATTTGCCATTTGGGAAGAAAGCAATAGGAAATAAGTGGGTATACAAAATTAAATGCAATTCTGATGGAAGTGTTGAACGATACAAGGCGTGGTTAGTGATATTGAGAAATAATCAAGTTGAAGGCATAGATTATCAGGAGACTTTTGCTCCTATAGTAAAAATGATTACTGTGCGCACCTTTATTGCCGTTGTGACTGCAAATAATTGGGAACTCCATCAGTTGGATGTCAAAAATGCTTTCTTACACGGTGATTTGGAGGAAGAGATTTACATGAAGATGCCACCTGGATTTGCTTCTCAATCACCAGGGAAGGTTTGTAAACTCCGAAAATCTCTATACGGTTTGTGGCAAGCACCTAGATGTTAGTTTGCGAAATTGGCTGCATCTCTGAAAGCTTATGGATTTCAGCAATCATATTCAGATTACTCTTTGTTCACTTTTCGAGCTGGGACTATTCAATTGAATGTGCTTATTTATGTGGATGACCTTATTATCTCCAGCAATGATGTTTCCGCTGTACAAAAATTCAATAACTATTTGAGTCATTGCTTTCATATGAAAGACTTGGGGAAGCTGAAATTTTTCTTAGGGATTGAAGTAGCCAGAAACTCGAATGGTATTTTCTTGTGTCAACGTAAGTATGCGTTGGATGTAATTTCAGAAGTTGTATTACTGGGTTCCAAGCCGGCTAAAACTCCTCTTGAACAAAATCACAAGCTGGCCCTTACCGAGAGTGATGATGTGGATGACCCTGCTCAGTATAGGCGTCTAGTGGGACGGCTTATTTATCTAACAATAACTCGGCCCGAGTTGTCATATTGTGTGCATATTTTTGCTCAGTTCATGCAACAACCGAAAAAAGCTCATTGGGAGGCAACTGTTAGAGTTGTGCATTATTTGAAAGGAAATCCAGGTCAGGGTATACTATTGTATGCCAATTGTGATATCAAATTATCTGCTTACTGTGATTCTGATTGGGCTAGCTGTCCTTTGACGAAACGGTCCTTGACCAGTTATTTTGTTCTTTTGGGTGAATCCCCTATCTCGTGGAAGACTAAAAAGCACTCATCGAATATCGGTCTATGAGTACTACAACTTGTGAACTTAAATGGTTGAAAGGATTATTGAATTCTCTTAGTGTGGCGCATACTGAACCTATGAATTTGTATTGTGATAGTCAGGCAACTCTGCATATAGCTGCTAATCCTGTCTATCATGAACGTACCAAGCATATTGAAGTGGACTATCATTTTATCCGTGATGAGATATTGAATGGTAATATTCGAACATATTATGTACATAATTCAATGCAACCTGCAGATATCTTCACAAAGGCGTTAGGAAAGAATCAGTTTGACTTTCTTCTTCGCAAGTTGGGCATTCAAGATCTCCATGCTCCAACTTGAGGGGCCACTTATTTTGCATTTATTTAGAGCATTTGTTTAGGAATTTTTGTGTGCATATCTATTCTTACCTTTTATTGTATGATTCTGATACAATTTTGGTAGTTTAACTTGATTAGGAACCTAATTATTAGCTATAATTTTTTATATATATCTTTGATTTATGAGGCAATAAACATCAGAATTCTTATTCCAAAATTTCTTAGCTTTTTTTACATAATTCTCCAATAAACATATATATCATGCGCAAGCAAGCAGCCACTAACATAATGGTATATGCAGCCTTTCATGCATTGCATTCCTTGAATTATTCTTCCACATATATATAAGAATTTTATTAATTATACAATTTTCCATTGAATCGTTTCTTAATTCAATTGTCACCAACGAGAGATAGCAGAGAAATCCTAGAGTGTATCTATATATATATATATATATATATGTATATCCAAACAACATTTGTTGGATTACATCGATCAAACATGGGACCTCGGTTGAACCGTCTAATATCCCTCAAATTCAGGAGCCATGTAAGCACCTTAATCCAATCCTTATATATATATGTAGTCTGATATGGTCATATTTGACAACTCCATGACAAAATAGAATGAGAGGCCTACGCATGGACCCTCTCCAATTCTCATAGCCAATATCCGTGTCTTAATTTCTTCCATATATGTAAGTTACTTTTGTTATAGTTCTTGAGCTTATCATTAGTGGGCAACACCACTCCGGATTTTCTTGCTTAGCATCCTAATCCGGACCTTTATTGATCTCCCATGATAATTGTGAGACAAACAAGTAAGTTGCATGTCACATCACTTGAATACAAATGGTAATTTTGTTTCTTTCTAGGGTAATTAAATTGGATGCTCATGGCAAAAGATTGCTTAATCATAGAATGAACCACCATTGTACTGTGACTCTGCCCTCAAATCTGTGAAAGATTAGCCTTTTTCTTCCTTCCTCCATGTACCTACTCAACCCAACATCAACTTTTTTTATTATATGTGTTGCTCTCAAGCTGACACGTGCCTCCGTGTTCCACTTGGCAATCCACTCCAATAATTATACACACACAAAGAAGAAAGAAGCGTTAGCTTTGGTTGCTTCCCCCTCTACATAAGAAACTATGCTGAAATTAAAATAATTAAACCATCAATCTAAAGTTTTGTTAAGGCTTTTTCTAAAGCATTAATTGCAAGTAAATTATTATATTTATACTCAAAAACACCATACGTTGTCTTTATAAGATAACTTGCTGGCAGAAAAGTTAGTCGTTTTCAAATGCAGCAATCACTTAATAAGAAACTTTGACAAAAATATAAAAAAAGCTTCGTTTTTCAGCAAAACTTAAGGTCAAAGCTTAAAACTGGTAGATTGCTTGCTGCTTGCAACTGCCTAGAAACTTAAGTAGCCGCCCACCGTAAAGCTGATTTAATCAGCTGATTATAGGAGGGCTATCGGGGGAGGAGAGGGTTGTGGGCTTAGGCCTGCTGGCGGGATTGTGCACCAAGCCCAAGTTTTTGTTTTGGATCTTCTGTTAATTTCTCGAAGTTATTAAAGTCTCTCTTTTTTATTTAATGTTCATCCATGCTTTTTTGGGCTTTTATGATAGTAAAATTCTACATAATTTTGAGAGAGAATATATATACACTGGATACTGCATTGGATAATTTCCCATTTATCAAAATTCTATGAAAAAATATCCCCACAAAAATAAGTGAATGGAAAACAATCTGGAAAGCAAAAATGTCTCACATCTACAAGAAAGATCATAGTAAAGGATCACATCAAGTCATCAACGGTGTATTATATAACTTGAAGACAAACCTCACTGAAAGCACGTATAAACTCACCAGAAACAAAATTATCTTTTCGATCCTTTTCGAAAAGGGTGCACTCTAGATCATGTCAAACATTTTTGATGCTCAAAACCAGAGTTTGAAGCTCACAGCCAAGTATTGCAACATGGGGAAAGTTGGCATCTTCTTTTCTTAAAATTTCATTAAGATGATTATATTGTCGAATATCCCATGACAGAAATCTGAATAGCCATAAATGACAGAAAATATTGGAAAGAAAAGAAAATTTCAAATGATAGAAGTTTGTTTCCAACAATCTAAGATGAAGAATCAGCACTTGACCATTAAAAATTTTGCATTCTGGAAAACCCCTTTTTTTTGGGCTCCCACATGCCTAACCACCTGCGCTATCTTCATTCCTCCTTGTGAGTGACGACGGGCTGCCAAGAGAAGGTGAAATTTGTCCTGCTAGCTAGATTGTTTGCACCAAGGTAGAGCACCTCAAGCATCGCTAAAGAAGCAAGATGTTGTCTGGAATTTCAGTCTCCAGTGAATCATTATTAAGTTAGAAAAGATGTTGGTTCTCGAACACAAAAATGGCTAGAGTGTAGCCTATCGTATGTCTAGAGTATGAAGCCGTGTAAAGAATCTATCACAAACTAATTAATTGAAGTGAGATCTCGAAGTATTATTGTTCTTAGCCTGCAGTTTTCTAGAAACAACTTTAATATACATATATACAATTTTTTTTAATGGCTAAAAGATTTTTATTTAAATATTAAATTTATGATTTTTTTTAATGAATGCCTAAAAGCATGAGCAAAAAGTAATCGAATTATTTTAATCATTTATATTGTTATTATATGATTTTACTCATCACAATAATATTTTATTCTTAAAATATGAATTATAATTAAATGTGAATTTTGTGAAATTCACAAATCATTGGATATAATTAATTTTGTGAAATCCATATTGTTGCATATTTTTTGTCAATCAAATGACAATTTTAAACAAATTCATGGAAATGAAATTTTTTTAATGTCAAAAAAATAATAAATTTGAATATTATAAGAAAGTATTATATCAATTTTAATAGATAATAATTATAAAATATTTAATCCTTATAATTTTAAATTCATCAACTATTCAATCCCTTCAATTTGAATAATACAACTATTTTTTCTCACGGAATAAAGTTACTTTTAAATAACAGTAGTTACTAAACGGTTTAGAGACTAAAAATAAGAAAGTTAATAGTAGTTTATCCTATTTTATTTTGAATAAAGCATTTCATAAAAAAATTTAAAATTTAAAAAATTTTAATGTTTTATTTCATAAATTTTATTTAAAATAATTAAATTAATAATATACAAACATAGACTAAAGGTGAGTGCACAAATTTCACTTTGACACTTCATAGTATATTCTCAATTATATATATATAACAGAGAATTTTCAATGGATCCTAGAGTTATAGGCAGAGATAAAAGCTATATTTTTTTGTATTAGGTGTTGTTTATAAATACATATGAAGTGGGGTTGAGGTTGGAAAGAGAGTGGTTGTTTGAATTTGATCATTAAGCTTAGGCTGATAATATGCTCTAAGGTCTAACAGGTGAGTTTTAGGTGTGGTTGGCCCAATTTTTACACCCACCCCTTCCTTCCAATTTTCAAGTTTCAACATCTCTTGAACTTGGTAATTCTCAAGAAAAATAACTCCAACACAAGCCATTATATTTAATTGCATTAATACTAACAAGTAATAAAATCAGTCCAAATTAATATTGAGAAAGGATTTTGTCTATTTGGCTTCTACTTCCTTACATTTGAAAATAGATTACTATTATTATTATTATTATTATTATTATTATTATTATTATTATTATTAAACTTTATCTTCAAATTAAATTGTCTAAATATGTATCAAAAAGATGCATAATTAAAAAAAAAAAAAACTTTTTCTATACACACTTAATATTATTTTACATTTTTATTGAAATTACTATTGAAAAACATTATTAAAGATTAAACTATTTTCTGCCCTTTTAGACCCCACGTCTTTTCTTCCTTGTTAAGATTTGTTTGGATGTGCGTGAAAAAGAAATAAATAAAAGTAGGAAGAAATAAGAAAATTATATATCTCTATTTTAGGGACAGATAAATTAATGAAAAATATAGTGAAAAAAATTAAATTAAAATTTTTTTAATTTTTAAATCTAATTTTTTTTTAAAATATAAAAATTATAATTATTTTTATATTTAAATTTTAAAACTTATTTTTCCTTCACCTCTTTTTAAATATAAAAAATATATATTACCTGTGCTATGCCTGTTATTAATTCAGTCATTTCCATCCATGAAATCTTACCAGGGAAATTTTTTTTTTTAAAAGCGATAGCTTAGGGGTCTAAACCTGATTGAAAAGACAGATTCTCATTGGATAAAGAGAGAATATTCGGCAAAATTCATTTTCTATAATTCATATTTATATGAGTAGACAGATCTCTCCTTTCCATCCTGCTATTTTCTTTAAGATTCATAATGTTTTTTTTGACTTTTTTGGTCTTTTAACATATGATGCATGTTAAAAAAAATATATAATAATTTACACTTAATAATTATCAATATATGTAAAATTAATTATTTTAATTTAGTGATATTAAAATTTTTTATATTAAAAATTTAAGTAAAATTTGAAAAATAAAATTAACATAAATTCAAAGGTTATTAATTCTTATAAATTTTAAAATAATTTTATCATTATTAAATTAAAGATATTAAATTTTATAACGTCTTAAATTAATGAAAGTTAAATGGAAAATTGAAAGAGAGAGAGTGAACACTGACACGTAGGCTGGGGATGTCTTCTGATATATTGTGTTGCCAGACAAACATACAAACAAACGTTTGAGAGGAAGAACTGGGAAAGATTAAAGAACACATAAAAGGAGAAACCAGTTCTGGGGTCCACTTTCGTTTTCTTCTTCCTTTTTTTTTCCTGTCTCACACTAACCCTAATTTTACACCCACACCACAATCTTTACGCTCTAACTTCCCCAAATTAATTGGCCAAAACCCTAAACAATACATTGCCCCCTCTCTCCTCGCTCTGTTCTTTAACTTCTAAAGCTTTTTTTTTTTTTAA
Source organism: Hevea brasiliensis (assembly GCF_030052815.1). Lineage (NCBI taxonomy): Eukaryota > Viridiplantae > Streptophyta > Magnoliopsida > Malpighiales > Euphorbiaceae > Hevea > Hevea brasiliensis. The sequence continues at coordinate 716,802 of NC_079503.1, read as the reverse complement.
CTTTTTTTTAAAGGTAAAGGAAAAGGTTTGCCAATCAAATAGCAAAAAAAGCTCATATATATGTACGTATATGATCAGACGTGTAGATGCATGTCGGTGGAATAACGGTGGATCTCAATTGGTTCCTTCAATTTATATTCACGCTATTTATAATAGCTTTAGGATTGCTTCACTTGGTCAAGAATACGGCGTCGAAGTACTTCGAGGTCGACGCCAATTTCGAAGGAGGAGGAGGTGGCACCACTTATCAGAATAGCTCGGTTCCTTCCATTCATATGGAAATGGAAGATTCCTCTTGTGCCAACTGTGGCAATCATGGAACCAAGAAGTGCTCCCGTTGCAAATCTGTTAGATACTGGTATTCCCGCTTCATCTTTCTTATCGAGGTTGATGCTTTCTTTGTTTCTGATTGTTCTCTAGGAGTTCCTTGAAACATTGGCTGATACTGGTGGTAATCTTTAATTATTGTGATATGTTATGGGTTGGGGGGGGGGGGGGGGGGGTGGGGGTGTGTGTTGGTGGGTGTATGGGGGGGGGGGGGGGTGTGTTTCTTACTCGTAATTTTCTAAAAAAGATTATTTTTCTTCTTTAGAAAGCGGTTGGCACTGATTCTGTACTAAAAGTCTCCTAATTCTTGCTTGATCTTCTCAACTTTAATATTGTTGGCAAGTTCTTTACAATGAAATAGGGGATTTCTCATTAGTTCAACAAGAAGCACCAGAAGAGTTGCAGTTATGTAAATGCGGTTTCTAATGGCTTGCCCAAGATAGAATTACTCGCACTATAACTGCAAAGTTCAGTTAATTACAAACCAGCATTATCTAATTTTGGCTAACTACAGGGCTTTATTAGGCGTGAGCTTTTACTAGCATGGAAGATGTTTTTTTTTTTTTGAAAAATATGTTTTTTTTTAAAATATGCTTTTTTTTCTTGTTTCTATAACTTTATGATGTTAAATAATATACTTTCATATAATGCGCAAATGGTTTCTAATACTTCTACAAAGCTGATAAACTGTTTACTTGTTTCATGTTTTAACCGTTTACTATGTGCTTAGTTATATGTTTTCTCCTCCCTACTGCATTTTTAACTTTGAGGCTTATGTTTGTGTTACTTCATTTTCATAAAGTAAATGGCAGTAGGTTTTATTTCAAAGGATTATTTTGGATAAGTACTCATTATTTCAAATTGCATGGACGTTTTAAAGTTTACTCTTTATTTCCATTTCCAGCTCAACAAAATGCCAAGAAGCTCACTGGAAATCTGGGCATAAGTCAAAATGCAAGGATTTTGTAAGTTTAAATTCAACACCAAATTCAAAATCCAACTTCGGGTTAAAAGCTTCAGGTGTTGGAGGTAGAACCTTTTCTGGCATTGCGCTGGTTCCTGCCACTGGGCCCACTAAGCTTGTTAAGAAGCCAAGAAAGGTATATGTTGTGACAAATCTTTTGGTTCTGTTGTTTTCTAGGGTGCCACATGGATTGTTTAACTGATTCTTGTTCTGTAAAGATAGAGCATTAATTTAGGCTTCTAACTTCAGGTTCTTTTCCCCTATGATATCTTTATTAAACTTTACAAGTGGGACAAAGTAACATTCCCTCCTTGTGGGCTCTTAAATTGTGGAAACAGGTCAGATTTACCATACTTGCAAGCTATTTATGTTCACTTTTAAACAATTCGTGCATGTCCATGGGTCCATGCACAGATATAAGCACACGTTACTCAACTCAACTAAGCCTTAATCTCAATTGCGGTTTTAACTTTTTCCTCCATTCCATTAGGTTTAGGTTGCATGTTAATTTTACACTGTTATTTGCTTTTTTATTCTTTCTAGACTTCTTTTGTTCAATTCTGCATTCTGTGCACAGTTGCTTTGCCAATGTGGTTCTGCAATGCCTCACATTCACACGGCCACTTGTTGGCTACTTGTTGGAGAAAGATCATCAAAGAGAATGTAAGTTTGGAATGTTGATATATTTATGGCCTATGCTTTTCTCTTTTCCAGGAGGAATTTGGAAAATACTTCACTTTCCTATTTCAAAATTGCTTCTCAGGTAGACGCAATGATTGGTGCTTTCTATGTGAATTTCAAGTGCATGTTGAAAGAGTAAGCAAAAGTTCACAACCCTTTTCACCTATGAGTATTCTGTCTCGCTTGCCCAACATTGGTGGTAATCTAGGCTGTGGAAGACAAGAGGATGCTCATGAATTTATGAGGTTAGTATTACTCACCTAGTCACCTTGGATCCAGTTTACCTATTTCTGTTTTAGGTTCAACATTCCAATATTGTTTTTATTCTTTTGTCTTGCTTTAGGTTTGCCATTGACATGATGCAATCAGTATGCCTTGATGAATTTGGTGGAGAAAAAGCTGTCGATCCTGCAACTCAAGAGACAACCTTTATTCAACATGTATTTGGTGGTCACCTACAATCTCAGGTTATGCATCCTATGATGCTGAAAACAGACGATTAAGTTCTTACTTGTGAAGTATTTCTTTTTATTGTGTGCATAGAATGAAGTTTTATGAATTATGATGGCATGCCATTATTCATAACGTTTTGTGTTTTTCTCTGTCAATTAAACAAGAACAGTTGATATACTTCTAAACTGAGCTGTTCCCCAAAAGATTTGAGATGAGAGGGTGGACACCTTATTACAATGACTTTACTTTTTTCCCATGCTTCATTGGCAGAATTCACATATAAGGAGAAATGATGAATGTTTGGTAATGATTTGTTCCTCTCGTTCTTCCACCTTTTGCTGTTTATGTTGAAATGAATTGAAGAATATAAAAGAGATTTTGCAAGTAAAAGACTAAACAGAGGGGAGATGCCAACTCTCTTGATTGGTTGAAAGGTCTGTCATAGAATGTAACATTGTAACTTTAGGAAACCAACTTTGAGGTGATGGAGAAGATCATTGGGCTGCCTGAACCTTTCTTTTGGTATACTAATTGAACAATTTTATGGAGACTATGTTTTCTTATTGTTAGTGGACTTTTCCCTTGGAATTATTCAAGCATGCCTAAGATTTTATTTGCAAGTAATTTCAAAATTTGTTGTGGGTTTGACATATTCATGTGATTATGGTTTTGATTGACTTGCATTTTTTCATGTGATTATGGTTTTGATTGACTTGTATTTTTTATATTAAACTAGTCCAAGCTCTATGTTTGACAGTGGTCCAGCCTAAATTTATGCTTTCCATGTGCTTGTACCTTTGTATCTAAGCCGATCCAATCTCTAGTTTCAGTAGTGGTTCTGACAGCTTTTATGATTTTATTGGATAACTTTCTCAGGTGATATGTACAAAATGTGACAAGATTTCAAATCAGTTTGAAAATATGATGGATTTAAATGTTGAAATTCATGGGGATGCTGCATCCTTGGAGGAATGTCTTGATCAGTTCACAGCGAAAGAGTGGCTTCATGGAGAAAATATGTACAAATGTGATGGGTATGTCTCCTTGTGCTGTACTATTTGTCTTACAACATTAAATCATTTACTTTGAATGTTGCTTCTTCTTGGCATTTTGTTCATTGCATAGTGTGAGCACTGCACTTTATGTCCTCAGTTTTTGAGGAAGCCTTTTGTGATCTTCTCATCATGTTTTCTTTTAAGCAACTGATGGAACCTTTTATGTTTTTTAATTAATCCTTTATTTGAGCCATTGTGCTATGGCTTTACAACAATTTCAAATGATAATGGGATTTGATCGGGGATGACAGTTGATATTATACTTCAGATTTGTTTGACGGTATATATATATTTTTTTAAAGAAGGGCAATGGTTGAGGTTGTTCCAGTCAATTCTTCATAAATTAATATTTTTATTTAGTTACAGTTATGATTGGGCATGTGGATTGATAGAGATGTAATATTTGGACAATTTGTGAACCCTCCTACTAAGCCCCTACCCATTTGGCATTTGGAATTTTGTTTCTTATTTTAGAAAGTTTGATTCCCATTTAGTGTTGGTTTGTAATTTTCCTAGCCTGGGATTACCAACTCATATGTGATTAGTAATCATTAAATCCTGTATATACCTATTTATGTTAGTTTTTCTCGTTTTTGGCAATGGAAATTTCAGTGTTTCTCTGCTGCTGCAATGCCTAGGTTCCTTTTCTCCTCTTCTTCTCATTCTTTTTCTCTGCTGCCACAGTACCAAGGTTACTGTTCACAGATTCAAAACAGTCACCGGTTTCTCCTATTTTCACTTCAATCAGTTTTATTCAAACTCTTAACGCTAGTATCCTTATTTAAATCTTGACCATAAATCTCATCAATTCTGGAGATTTGCCCACTATAAAAGCATTAGTAGGTTACTTGCATAACCTATCCTACTTCAACTTCTCCTTGATATCCTTATTGGTCGTGCCTTGTTGACATGTGGACAAAATGCTGAGGGTTGAACTTGAGAAAGTATTCGATTTTATAGCTTTTCATTGATAGATGGGTGGAATGCAGGAAAATGACTTGTTTAGCCAACCCCTAGTTCTTTCTTCTCTCCCTTTGTCCCTATTAGTTTGTGATGAAAGTTTAATTGAGTTAGAGTTTTGAGTTCAATACGTCTTGCACAAAATTCTTTTGTCTTTCATATTGATCCCCTATAATATGTCAAACCCAGTAGAATTATCATTGACATTATTACAAATAAAATAAAATGGTTTACAAGTTGGCAATGAATTTCTACGTTTTTTACGTCTCCATTTTATTATGTTATTAGAGGCAATTTACTCTTGTTTGCAGGTGCAATGACTATGTCAAGGCATGGAAGCGTCTCACCATTCAACGGGCTCCAAATATTCTCACAATTGCCTTAAAAAGATTTCAGGTCTTAGCTTCCTTGTATGGATGTTTCAAGTTTTTAAAATCCCTTCTGAGCCTTAATTGCTTTGCTGTGTCATTAGTTTTAAGATAGGCTAAAATTTTACATGTCTTCTAATGTTATTTGTTGACAAAAACTTTACAGAGTGGGAGGTTTGGAAAACTCAACAAAAGAGTAACTTTTCCCGAGACATTAGATCTGAGCCCTTATACGAGTGAAGGAGATGGTACAGATGTGTACACACTTTATGCTGTTGTTGTCCATGTGGATATGCTAAATGCATCTTTTTTTGGTCATTATATCTGCTATATTAAGGACTTCCGTGGAAACTGGTACAGAGTTGATGACTGTAAGGTAGAAACACTCCCCAACCCCTCCACCAACCTACTCCTCTCTTCATATGTACACACACATTTTCTTGCGTATCTACCCCATCTGTCCATTTGTACATTTTTTGATATTCTCATATTTCCAAAATCATAATATAAAATTTGTTTGCTTGTCATTTTGCAGCCAGCATAGAAAGATCTTCTGCTTCTTTTTTTTTTTTTTTTTTTTTTTTTTTTTTAAATTGCCGCCCCACAATCTTTTTGTCATCATTGTTAATGGTGAAACCTAATTTTTAGTGTTTCTCCTCATGGCGTGAAAATGTTTTATATGGGATTCCATTTATATAATGCCCGCACCAAATCTTTTGATCTGACACTAAGTTAGACAGGAGTAGGATCTTTCTGAATATAAAAGATGGATGTCTGGTTATCTCTGATTAATTCATCTTAGGTTCATATTCAACTTATAGGTAGCTAGGATGAAATTGGGTCCCATGGTTGAAAGAGATGAGGTGTTGGGCTTCAGCTCATGTAGTAAAGATGAGGGGTATGTTGGGGGTTATGGGCTTTAGCATGAACACACTCGTGCAATTCTGAGTTTTATGTATAATGTACCAGATTTCTCAGTTTCCTCGAACTTATGGTGTTACTTTTATCAGGTTCAAAGTGTAGAGGAATTGGAAGAAGTTCTTTCTCAGGGAGCGTATATGCTTTTATATAGCAGGTATCCAGCTAATACGTCTCTGCTAATTAACATTTAATCTCCATTGCATATTTGAGTTTTGCATGTCTATCAATTTTGTTTATCTACGAAATAGTTGCTTGGTACAATTATGCAGTTAGTCAATTAGATGCATGAATATTCACAACTATTCCAACTTATTAAAAAAAAATGGAGCCAAAAAAAATATGGCATAGAACATTGATTTTGTGCTATTAGGTTTGGCTCAAGCAATTTCTGGAGTTCATGGTACTTTAGAGCCAATGGTCAATAGGTACAGGAGTAAAGTGTTTTGACTGTGTAGCAATGATTGTGAGATCTCTAGTTTTCTTCAATCCACCAGGCTCTTTAAAGTTTAATCCTTGTCCTTGCTATTTTTGCTTGTGCACAGAAACTGAGTAAACAGTGATAGAAATCTTTAGCTTCTGTTTGATCATTGTTTTACGTGATTTTGGTCTTGTTCAAATGCATGTCAGCTTTTTTATTTTAAATTTCTTTTAATGGTGCTCATGATTTTATTTTGCATGATGTGGGGCAGGGTTTCTGTCAGATCATCATGTCTTAGAACCATGGAACCTTCAAAAGAGCAGGAGCCAACAACAAAAGTGGAATCAAGCGGCTGTAAAAAAGTTGATTGCTTCTCAGTTCTGGAGTCTGTGAATGCCACAAGCACATGTGGGTCCCTAGCATCTGGAAGGAATTCAGAATTTGTAAATGAATGTGATGTTGGATCAAGTTCAGCTGTTTCAATGGATGCTTCATCCAATGGAAATGAGTTGTCCTCAAGAGTTGACTCCGAGGATATGAATATCGATAAGTTTAAGTCTTTACATCCCTCTGTTACAGTGGAGATCTTGGACTGTGATAGGGATACAACAATTACATTTAATTCTGAAGCTGCAGCTGAAGATTCAGAGCGTATGAATGCAATTGATTCTGATTCTAATACGGTTGTTCCAATGGAGATTTCTGACTGGGAGAAAGATTCATCTTCTGCGACCGACTCCAAAGCTGTCACAATGGAAGATTCAGCCAATGCAGATCTAGTTAATTCTGAATAAATATCAGATATTGTGAACGATATCAAAGTTAACGGCACTATATATTCCTTTTCAGGAATGGCAGCTTCAACCAAACCTCACAACTTGAGACGCGAATCCCCCTTGAATGGTTGGGATGATGATAATAGGAACAATGGAGCCAAGAGAGCAGAAATAACAGATAGATATTGATAACTGTGGGACATTTTCTCACTAATTAATTGTTCATATTTAATTTTTTTTTTTAATTTTATTATTATGTTATCCCAGCAGCAAAAGAAAAGTTTGAGTTGGGAATTTTTTTCGGGGATTTCATTATTTGTGGAAATCTCGGATTTCATTTGTAACAATTGTAGATGGAACCAATTACCTTCATTAAAATGATAGACATGGACTACGAGGATGTCATTACGGATGTTTTTTCTTCGTCGGCGTTGTTGAGGTTTTTGCCAATAATTAGAGAGAGAAAAAGCCTCAATTTATGTTAAACGGTGATTGTATGCAAGATGATCAACTACTGGTAAATTAATAAAATATGATGACCTTTTTTTTGAAGCAATAAAATAATTTCTTAATTTTGCAAAATGATAATTGTTTAATGGCCATTTAAAAAAAAAATCATTCAGTAATTTTAAAATAATTTAAATAATTATAATAATAAAATTGTATTTTTTTTCATTAATTTATATAAATTTTCTTTACAAATTACCGATTTTGGGTATAATTTTACATAATTTCCCAAACATTATGATGTCGAAAAGAAAGATGTGATGACTTCAGTTTTATATAGGTATTTTATATAAAATAATAAATTAATAATTTTTTAACATATAATTAATCTCTCTTTTCATAAAAAAATATAATTGATATCTAATTTTGTAAAAAAAATATTATTTAATTTTATATTCACCCTACATAAAATTAGGATTTTATTATATAATTAGAAATATTTTTAATTTTTAAAATTAGTAATAAGATAAATAATAAAATATAATATTTAAATTTAAAAAATATTAAAAATATAAAAAATTTTAAATTTTAAGAAGACGCATTGTAAATATTTGTGCACATACTTTTTTTTTTTAAGATTTATAATGATTTTAAATTGATATAAGCTTTTAATTTTTTACTATTAAAATTTAGTAAAATTATTTTTAATAATAAATATAGATATATATTAATGTTATTTAAATTTGTACAAGAATTAAAAAAAACTAAAAAGTTACATATCACTTAGTGGTAATAAATTAATAATAACGTTAATAAATTTTATTTAATAATATATATTAATTAATTTTTACTAATGATAAATGAGGCTGGAAAATAGAATTAAAAATATATTTTCCTAAAAAACTATATATTAATTAGCAGTAATAATAAGACAAATAAATTTTATTATATATATATATATATTAATTATGAATGATAAAAATGTAGATGTTTATTTATTTATTTATTATTATTATTATTATTATTATTATTAAAATACGTAAAATAATTATTATTAATGGATTTTATTTAATTTAATTTATACAAATTAAAAATTAATTATTATTAAAAATAAAAAAATACTTTTTCGCAATTGTAATTTATAAAAATAAATATATATTAATTTTATTTAAATTTTTATGTCAAGTAATAAAAAAATAAAAAGATAATAATAAGATAGGGATAAAATAGACAAATGGAATAGAGATTCGCTTGTCATATCTGTCTGATTGCCAAAATAGAAATGAACAACTGATTCTGATTGCTAAATACAAAATCCTAGCTGATGACAACATCGTCAAATAAGTACTAGTAACTTGGCTTGACATCCTGAGGATTTTGCGAGCTGCCCACTTGAGAGCTCCTTGTAACTATGTTTTACTACAACGTCCAAAACAGCAGTAAAATAATGATGAGATTGGAATACCTGCTAACTGGAGGCCTTTAGCACATGTTAAGAAAATCAAACCAAATACAATTTTTGAACATCATAAACATTGAATTCCCATGTTATGGTTACTGATCGTATAATTGTCATAATTAACCATAGCATCTAATTGCAAATTTATGCATCTCCCATTACTTGTTTTATCCTTCTTATTCACTTTCTATCACTTGTCGCACCCACAATTTTAGAATTATTAATATGGTCTTCTTTGCTTCTCTATGGATTAATTGATTGATAAAATCATTTAGAACTGAAATGAAATAAAACAGACTGGAGAAAGTCTCGCTAATTATTGCTACAAAATCCAAAGGCTCCATATATAGAGGATGGGTGGCAAATTGTCTAAATTTGTTCCAATGCATCTGGTAATTAGATACTTCAGAATGATTTTCTGCTTATGAACTCAAAGCAAAAGAGGTAAAAGCTGGACTATAAGTTAGATAAAGCACGGATTTAAGTTACCATAAATTCTCATCACAGGCTTCTCTCCCCCTTTAACGAGTTCTAACATGAAGACATCTCCCTCTCTTAGGCCATTTTCCTTGGCGAATGCAATCCAGCCACGTCCTATAAAAGCATCACCACTGGTACATTTCCCTGCTGACACCACCCATGAAATTCCTTTTTCATTTGTAAGGATCATCTTGAAACATTTTCTACATAGGCCATTCCTCCTGGCAAAATTTCTTGGAATTTTCTGCAATTAAACTTCACATATGAGCTACAATTCATGTTTAATTATGAAATCATGATGTATTAGGTTACTACTTACTAGTTGACGTTTTTTAAGGTGAGTTGTTTTCATGGTGACATAGAAGTGGGGAAGTCTGCTTGAAAAAGAACCAGCTTTTGTAGTATGATCAGTCACCTCCTTTTTGGTCTTATTAGGATTTCCTTTCAACTCTTCATAACATCATCGTTCAGAAAAATATCAGTTTTGTAATAAAAAAGAACAGAATGAATAACTATTCTCCCCAACATAAGTTGAGCTACTCAAATTTGTTAAGAAGTGTTTGTCTTTTGTTTCTCAAGCTTGTAATGAGGGTAATTCTATATCTATAATGTACTCAAGCAAGTGAATATCAATTGCACTTGAAGCATGAACAAACACAAACCCACTTTTCAAGTGTTTGATTAATAAATGGTAGTGATTTCATGAGTTAATATTTTTAATAGGAAGGAATTTCATTCTAAAAAGGAGAGAGAGAAGAAGAGGAATTTATATAAAAGTTACAAAAATTTGGGTGAAACTTACTATACATTTTCAATATTGGTTTTCTCCCATTTTTAATGAGCTCAAGAAGGAAAGAATCTCCTGCATGAAGGTCATTCGCATTGCGGAAGGCATTCCAACCCTGTCCAATATAAACTTGACCATCTGACTTCTTGTATCCCAACTCAGCTGGCCATGACCTTCCTTCTTGATCCATAAGAACAATCTTGCAACGTCTATTTTTCAGGCCATTTGCCCGTGCAAATTTCCTTGGAACATTCTGCTTGAAATTATAAATTTGATGGGCTCAAAAAAATAGAATAACCAATTCAGATATTCAGAAGCACGGGTACTAATAATAGTAACAAGTACTAACTATTCTACTATTCCTGGCGCTGTAGAATGACACATTCACCACAAAGTATGGACGTTCAAGCACAGAAGAAACAGCTTTTCCTTTAAAAGTTGTCTTGACTTGCTTATTCTTTGTAAGGTCTCCTGAAACATTTATACACATAAACAAACAAAATCACATTATCTAATAGAATATGCATATTAATTACAAACAGAAATCAGTGAACTTACCAAGATCAGATTCTTTTGCTACTTCTTCTGCTTCTGGTGTTTCTATCTCCTCCTTGACATCAAAAGAAAGATATTCTCTCTGGCAGGCACTTGGGTTAAACACCATGACATCAAACACCATGTCTCCTTCATGTCTAAACACCAAGAAATCACCAACATGCAAGTCATGATCTCGAACAAACTCTTCCCAACCATCTTCAAACCGACAACCATTGACCTTCACATACCAAAGCTTCCCAGCAATGCTTCTCAGCACAGCTTTCTCACACTTCTGTCCTTTCAGGTACTTGAAAAATGAAACAGGGATTGACTGCAAGACACACATTTTGGTCAATATCCATGCATGTGTCCACACAAAGAAAGAGAGAGAAAGAGTCTTACAAGTTTGCGCTCAAATCCTGGAAGGACTGGCTTAAAGAAGTGTGGTTTACTCGAAGGCATTATTCCTGCTGGCATATTGGGAGAATTGGAGGGATTACTTGGCAATACTTCTTCTGTTCTTTTATATCATGTCTCTTTCTTCTTGGAGCCATTTTATTTACTTGGTCGTGTTATTATCTTGCGTTGGTGGTTGTTGTAACAACTAACTAGCACTAATTACTAATTTAAAAGTTCTGATTTGCGTCTTTCTAAGAGCCAGCACAGTTTTAATTCTCAAATCTCACCTGCCAAGCATAGGATTTTTCTCTGTTCCCTTTCATTAACATGGATTAAAGGGCCATTGTATTTACTTTCTTTCTTGAAGGAAGCAGCAGTTCTGAATGTAACTAGCAGGGTGATATACATCAAGGACAATTGGTTGTGTTTCCAAATACCACCATCTCTTGAATCCCTAATCAAGGCAAATTAACTACAGGATCCCGTTGAGCACTGTCCCTGTGGTACATTTTTGTTCCATGCTGTCCCAGTGGTACATTTACAATAACTGAAACCCACTTTTTTTTCTGATTAGAATCATTCTCTTTTCATCTTCCCCAGCCTTGTTCCCCACACTATCCTCTTCATGTCTAAACACCAAGAAATCACCAACATGCAAGTCCTGGTCTTGAGCTAAACTCTTTCCAACCACCTTCAGAACTCCTAATTTCGATCTTCACAGGCCAAATCTTCCCAGGACGGCCTCTCAATTAGCTTTGTCACACTTTAGCCCCTTCAAGTACTTGAAAAAAAATGAAACAATCAACAACTGCAAACATGGGTTTTGAGCTTAGTTATGTTCACAGACAGTCTTACAAGTTGATGGTCAGAACCTGGAAGGATTGGCTGGAAGAAGTGCGGTTTACTGGAAAGCATTGTTTCTGTTGCCATACTAGCAAGAATAAATGGAACCTGTGGCTAGTTTACTTTCGATTCGCATATTTTAGGCTTTCAGCAGCAGCTGGGGCGCCTTGCTTTTTTGCAGGTCTCTGCTGCTGTCTTGCTTTCCATCTCCATGTACAAAACCCAGAAAAAAAAAGAAAAAAAAGTTATTGGGTGGGTCTTTTTGGAATCTGAAAACTTACAAATCCCACAAATTGGGCTTTTGTTGAACTGGACGGTCCGTCATTATTGTAAGATGGCCAAAATAGGCCCTGGCTCAGCCCAACTCCTAAACCTGCGACCTTTTTTGTTTTTTTGTCGAAACTAAACCTGGGACACTGTCCCAACAGAAACAGAAGTGTATAATCGTGTTTTACCTGCAATTAAGGGTAATTAGAAATATTAAATCTCGAAATTGATCCTCCGCTCATAGCGGCACTGATAATTATGTGATTAAAGGGTGGAGGCCCCATTTGGTCCGTTTAACAATAAATTTTGAACGCAAATTCGTCTCTTTGTCCCACGGCAGTCTCAATCTGAGCAGCTAAGGGAAGCACCTACACCTATGGCTAATGCGACTTCCATGCTCTTGCCAGCTATTTCGTTAGCTATTTTTATTGTTTATCCATTATCATTATCATATTCTTCTTCAATCCCTAAACATAACGTCTACGCTCTTCACGCACCTTTATGCCATACTACACGCATTAGCTCTCCCTAAACAACCTCCAAATCCGATATCCAAGAAACCCATTTACAAAATAATCCTTTACTTTGCAATGTAATAGTAATTGCTAATCAGGGTTTCAGGTGCTGTTTTTATTTTATATTTTTATGATGTGATGGTTTCATTTTGGCGTTTCTTCATTCGAGTTACGTTTTCAATCCCTAATTCCACTGTTCGGTTGGTTTTGCAGGGCTTTTAATGCGGATTTCAGGGGAATTAATGGAAGTTTCCTTTGATTTGATTATGTGACTGGATCGACTGGCTGCTAGAGTGAGATTGTTCCATTGGGAGACAGATAGTGTTGACTTCTTCTATCGAAATTGATCTGTTCTCGGCCATGGACAATCACAGCGCTACAGAAACTAGTCCTTTTTTAAGGTTCTTTTGTTTTTCATTGATTTGTTGCTGTTTAATTTTCTTTGTTTGAAGTTGGAAGCTTGAGTGTTTATATTTGAAGCTGTTGTAACTTGATGACGGTATGGGAATGTAGTTTGTTTGCGGCCTTGTCGTATGGGATTGCTTCGATGGCGATGGTCTTTATCAACAAGGCAATTCTTATGCAGTATTCTCACTCAATGACCCTGCTCACTCTGCAGGTATTATTTTCGTAGTTGGAGCCTCTAATTTTGTACAGGTATTATTTTCGTAGTTGGAGCCTCTAATTTTGTTCTAATTTGTCTTTTTGGTCTCTTATTTTGTTAATGGATATGTGTTTTATTTTTGGTTGTTTTAGCAATTGGCAACTGCTTTGCTTATACACTTTGGCCGGCAAATGGGATACACAAAAGCCAGGGGAGTAGACATGCAAACAGCAAAGAGGCTCCTCCCAGTGTCACTATTTTACAATGCTAATGTGGCATTTGCTTTGGCAAGCTTGAAAGGAGTTAATATTCCTATGTATATTGCAATAAAGAGACTTACACCACTCGCTGTACTTATTGCTGGCTTATCTTCAGGCAAGGGAAAACCTACAGCACAGGTTTGTGGCACCCTTTTTCGAATTAGTTTGTAACTACACTATTGCAATCAGTTTATACTTATGGAACTCTGTTTTACAGTTATCGTATCACATGGTTTTGCTGTTGTGAATTTGTTTTGAATGGAATTTTAATATTTTAATAGTTATTGACTTAATCAAATTATTCCTTAATTCATTTGGTACATTCATATGCTCTATGGCATTCACATTATGGAGATCAAGTGCATTTGATGAAAAGGAATGGTTATTATTATTCTCTTTAACATTGGTACTACCTATCCTGGGCCCCAAAACTACATAATTGATGACAGTGCTTGTGGTTGAAAGAACAAAATTATGGTAAACTGCAAATTTGGTATTGTATCATGCTTGATCCAGTAACCATCCATTAAATCCTTGAAGAAGCATTTTCATTGATGGTCATCTTGAATATGTAATATTCCTTTAAACTATGATATTTCTCGTCCTCTTTCAGGTGACACTTTCTGTACTATTGACTGCTGCTGGGGTTCTCATAGCAGCACTTGGAGATTTTTCCTTTGACCTATTTGGATATAGCATGGCCTTTACTTCTGTTTTTTTCCAGGTCGGTCAATAAGCCCTTAAGTTTCATGGATTAAATAGTGTCCATTAATTTTTTTTGCTTGCTAATAGTAGTGATGCTTTGAAAATGTAGACGATGTACCTGGTCCTGGTTGAGAGGTCTGGTGCAGAGAGTGAGCTTTCTTCAGTTGAGATAATGTTCTATAACAGCTTTTTGTCTCTTCCATTTTTAATGTTTCTGATCATAGCTACAGGAGAATTTCCATACTCGTTGTCACTCTTATTTGCGAAGGTCAGGATCTCAAATCCTTCTTTTTTAGATTTGAATTTTTGTTTTATTGCGTCAGAAATAAATCTGATGCTGATGTTATGAGTCCATCAACAGAATGCGAGACTGCTCAAATGATTCTTGTGCACTTGTGTAGGCTATCATACAAAATTTAGATGAAATTTTTTTATTGATATTTGATCCCTTTAACCTTTGCTATGACTCACAATTTCAAAAGTATTCCAAGTTAACATCTATCTTATTGTAGTATTAGCCATATAACCCTGTTAATGAGTATATTTCTTAATTTTCAGATCAGGTTAGATTGGTGCTGATGCAATTACTTCATGAATCCTTTAATTTGTGTTTAATTTTTGGTGATGTGGGTTGATGCAATAATGATATTTCTTGCATTGAGGATGGTGTAATACTTGGAGATTTTCTAAAGCTGTGCAATGTGCTGTAATAAATTCACTGTCTGTGGGACGCATCATTTTATCGTTGGTTGTATTCTACTTAAATTCAAATACAGAAGAAAATTTGGAGAGTAAAAAGAAATGTGATGTTATCAGTTTAATAACTATTGTTTTTTTAAAAGGAAAAAAAATCTTAGTTTTTTTTATCATTGCTCCACGGTGTTGAATTGAGGTTTTTACAAGTCCATCCTCTGGTTGAAGTTTCAAGTATCATTTGTATTACTTGGTGCATGGGCATTTGTATAACCTGCTTTTGCTTTTGGTATTCAGAGTAATTGCATTTTATAGTGCCATTTCTCTCTTTGTAGAGTGTAGTATTTTTGTTCATGTAATATAAAAACTGATTTCTAACTTGAGAACTGTTTGAAATTGCAGAGTAATTCTTTATCATTTTTAGTGATTCTTATTCTTTCATTGGTGATGGGAATAGTTCTCAATTACACCATGTTCTTGTGTACTATAGTCAACTCCGCTCTAACAACAACTATTGTGGGAGTCCTCAAAGGTGTAGGGTCCACGGTATGTACAGAGTTTCTTTGAGGTTCTGTTATTGCATAGAAGTAGTTAGAAGAAAGAGAACATATGGGACTTCAAATCAAACATTTCTTAACCAAGTTGTATTGGAATTTTAAATTTGGCTCTCATTTTTCTTTTTTTAAAATCTTCCCTACATTTAAATGGAACTGTACCTTGCAGTTCTGATGAAATTAAATATTGATGCACATAGTTATTAAAGGCACGCTTCAGGCTCAAGGCTCACCAGGCTCGAACCCTAGCGCATAGGTGTGCGCCTTTATTCCAGGCGCAAGTTTCTAGAAAGGCATGCTTTCTTTGTTTCTATTAAGCCGGCACTTTCATTGGCAAAAATGATAACCACTTAAACTCAAACCAGCAAACTCAATTTAAGATATATGCCAAAGGAAAAAAAAAAAAGAAAAGCATCACATTTATTTAATTTTTATGAACCTTTTAAATTTTTTACTTTTGTGCCTCACCCAGTTCAGGTGCGCGCCTACACCTTGGTGCCTAGGCTCCAGGACTCCTTGATGTCTTAGTGCGCCTTGAGCCTTTAATAACTATGTTGATGCATAAAGATTAAGGTTTGTTTCTTTGCTGCTCAGACCCTTGGTTTTGTGTTTCTGGGTGGTGTGCAAGTACATGCTTTGAATGTGACTGGATTGGTCATCAACACAGCTGGTGGCTTGTGGTATTCATATGCCAAATATCAGCAAAAGAAGAGCAAGCCACCAAAACTAACGTCAGATGTGGAGGCTCATCGTAAATGAACTTGTGATGGAAGATTAGTACCTGTGATGAACTGCTATTCATGTTGTTTTCTGTTCTTCTAACATTTTGGTTCTGTTACATTATATCAATGACCAAAAGAGAAAAAATGAAGCAATATTCAAATGATTTTTTTTTCTTCATATAACTTAGCTTTATATATATATAAAAGATAGTTGTTGAATTTAAATATAACTTCTTTGAATGGTACTTTAATGAATAGATGGTGTCTGAAAATCTGATCCAATAAACGCAGTGATTGGACAACGGTGTTTGGAAACGATAGACAAGACCTTTTATTTTTTCAGCTCAGTTTTACGGAACATATGGTTAGTATAGTTGAAGGAACCAAATCAATGGCCCTAAGCTGAACTATGCTAGAGATCAGAGTACCTGTAAGCTAACAATCCCTTTTTCTACCGGCTCGTTGAATAGCTGTCGGGAAAAAGGTACGGTGGGTATATCTCAGAATCTCAAGTAGTTTGTTCGGAAATTCTCCTTGGTATTAATGGTGATATTTTGCACTACATTTGATATTAATTACTAGATAACCAACAAGTAGGCAATGGAAAGTAGGTGTGGGGCATAATATAATGCCCATGGATGGTTGAAGGACATCTATGGTTTTGCTTTTAGTATTTTGCTTAAATGTTTGCCTGTATTTATGTTGAAAACGAAAGTCAGGCCACTGGCCAATGCATGGCTACGAGATGTGATTCATGGATTGTTTTGGAAGTTGCGAGTGGACCTAATACTTTTACTATATGGTTGGACCATTTTGAAACTTGCATAGTTGTTACCGTCATTTCAAAATTACTTGAAAGGCTTTTATTATTCTTCATTGTTTGAGCCATGCATTGTAGAAACGACTTCATTTTCTTATATTTAAATACTATTGAAACATTAATTAATGGGTTCTTACTAGCGCTCTTCGACTCCATTGGCGTAGGTCCTGCGATTAAATTTTTGTGAAAATTTTACAAAACTTTTAGTTAATTAAACTTCTCAAGTAATGAAGTTTTTGAATAAGAAAAAAGAAAAAAAAAAAGACTATTTATTAATGATGGATGGATTAAAACTAAATGCGATAGTAATCTGCCCATTAATATTATAGGGTTATGTATGATCCTGGCCGACAAAAGTTGGTAAGCATTAGTGGCGGGCAATGGGCAACAGGTGAAGCAGGACATTAGCTCCCTGTGCCAGTGCCTTCCAAATCCAAAATGCCAAAATGTGGATTTTCAATCATAATGTTATAAACCTTTTTTTCTTTTTTTTGGTCCTTTAGCCTAAAACGAAGGTAATTCAATGATGCAATTCATGTATAAGCATTAAGCAATCCATAGTTTTTGTTTAGCTACTTAACAACATTGCATAAAACTTTTATATCATTTTTCTTATCTTGATTAGTAAAAAAAATTAAAAAAATAATTAAATATTTGTATTTTTTTTTTTATAATATAACAGATCTGAGTGTTTAAATTCTCGAGACAATAATGGATATTTTTGCTGGAAAAGAGTCTCTATATATAATGGATTTTGCATGTAATTATGAAAAGATTCTCATCATCACATGTGGAGAGAGGGGCTTATATCTATTGTTATAATTGACAGCTACAATAATACATAACTGTAATATTAATAATATAGAAGATGGTCATGGTGTTTGCTTGCATGCACGTGTTTCTGTATGCTCTTGATGAAACCCTTTTGATGCTGCCTCCCTTTTCATGATTGAGATTTATCTCTTTTTCTTAACTCTGAGTTTTTATTTATAACAATATTCTAAAAATGTGATGATCAATTAATAAGATAGGCAAGGAAATAGACTGAGACGACAGTTCTTATGGAATTATATTAATGTACTGGCATTCAAGCCACCCAAAGGATGGTATATTTGTGTGGCATTAGCTTGCTAGGCACCAGAAGTCATGGAATGTTAAAGGAAATGAAGAAGAAGACATAGAAATGTTAAAAATAGCATAAATTCATTACTTTCTCTATAAGTTAATGTTATTTTCCTGCCCAAACATATATAAATCTCAAGCTATTGTTCATAAGTGTCTAACTTCTCCATACCTCAAAATTTCCATTTGCTAGAATTTAAAAGCTTAATTATTATAGCCAAGTTATACATATATATATATATATATATATGTCCACTTCAATTGGCATTAGCACCAACCCATATCTAACATTATTCCCATTTGCTTTTCTTGAGAAAGAAATGAGATTGGACAGCAAGGGATGACATCATTTCTTGGAAATAAAAGTGAAAGACATTCCTATCTCTATATAAGTGGCCTTTCTATCGCATAGAGGAAGGGCAATCTTGGTATTTCCATAGGACACCCAATCCATTGTTGTGATATCTTTCCTTTTTTATTTTTTTATTCACATTAGAATGTTAATGTAGACAAAATTATGACCCAAAAAAGAGAGAGTGCACCCAAGAATATTCTTCTCTCATTTTTCACACCATAACCGGCATTTTAAAGTAAGAAAAGATTATGGTTATTGTTTAGTTATTATGGTTGGTTAGAGTCAAGAATGGCTTGGATTCTTACAAGAATTGGGATTTCAAAAAGCAATTTATTTTTTGGTGTTAAAAATTTTTTAAAGAAAATGATACTATTAAAATTTAAATTTCTGATTTTCTATACTATTTTTTAATAGAAAATAATATAAATGAATTCTAAAATAGACAGTTAGGATTTAGTCTTTATAGATTACTAGTAGTTAATTAATGTATATGAATAATCAGCATGATTTGCTTCAGAATTTGGTCAAAAACTGAGAGTGAGAGACACCTTTTTATCGAGATTTTCAGTGATAGTGGCTTGTGGGTGTTTACTTGCTAGTCAACTGCTGTATACTGTTTAGTTCATGTTAGTGTGTAATTTATGCCTTTTCTTTAGTGTATTTTTTAATTATTTGTGCAGATTCCACACGCGCTATTAAGACTTCCACCGGGTGTTAAAATTTGGCAAGTTTTTTTGTCCTAAATTTAGCAAGTTAAATGGAATGATGTGTTTTGTTTGTATTAGGAGACAAATACACACGGTGTTAAGGTCTCACAGCTGCAAATACCTTTCCTCATAATATTTGCCTTCCATGTTGGATCTGTTGTAGTGAGTTTATTTGGGAGGACAGGGAATATCTCTCACTCCTCTTCATTTGCTTCTCCTTGCAACATTGTTTGTCTGTAGCATGAGTACCTCAAAGTCAGTTGTTTGAGTTCTTCATTTGAGGGATCTAGTTCATTTTATTTGGTCCTGAAATGGGTATGTCTCATTTCTTGGTGTTGGGATCTGGGTTTTGAGGACTTGTTGAATATAGTGGAGTGTTTTTTAGGTTTTTGGTTATTGGGTTGTATCTGTGCATAGATAGAGAAGATGGCTCCAAGATTGGATTCAAGTATCATTTGTATTACTTGGTGCATGGGCATTTGTATAACCTGCTTTTGCTTTTGGTATTCAGAGTAATTGCATTTTATAGTGCCATTTCTCTCTTTGTAGAGTGTAGTATTTTTGTTCATGTAATATAAAAACTGATTTCTAACTTGAGAACTGTTTGAAATTGCAGAGTAATTCTTTATCATTTTTAGTGATTCTTATTCTTTCATTGGTGATGGGAATAGTTCTCAATTACACCATGTTCTTGTGTACTATAGTCAACTCCGCTCTAACAACAACTATTGTGGGAGTCCTCAAAGGTGTAGGGTCCACGGTATGTACAGAGTTTCTTTGAGGTTCTGTTATTGCATAGAAGTAGTTAGAAGAAAGAGAACATATGGGACTTCAAATCAAACATTTCTTAACCAAGTTGTATTGGAATTTTAAATTTGGCTCTCATTTTTCTTTTTTTAAAATCTTCCCTACATTTAAATGGAACTGTACCTTGCAGTTCTGATGAAATTAAATATTGATGCACATAGTTATTAAAGGCACGCTTCAGGCTCAAGGCTCACCAGGCTCGAACCCTAGCGCATAGGTGTGCGCCTTTATTCCAGGCGCAAGTTTCTAGAAAGGCATGCTTTCTTTGTTTCTATTAAGCCGGCACTTTCATTGGCAAAAATGATAACCACTTAAACTCAAACCAGCAAACTCAATTTAAGATATATGCCAAAGGAAAAAAAAAAAAGAAAAGCATCACATTTATTTAATTTTTATGAACCTTTTAAATTTTTTACTTTTGTGCCTCACCCAGTTCAGGTGCGCCTACACCTTGGTGCCTAGGCTCCAGGACTCCTTGATGTCTTAGTGCGCCTTGAGCCTTTAATAACTATGTTGATGCATAAAGATTAAGGTTTGTTTCTTTGCTGCTCAGACCCTTGGTTTTGTGTTTCTGGGTGGTGTGCAAGTACATGCTTTGAATGTGACTGGATTGGTCATCAACACAGCTGGTGGCTTGTGGTATTCATATGCCAAATATCAGCAAAAGAAGAGCAAGCCACCAAAACTAACGTCAGATGTGGAGGCTCATCGTAAATGAACTTGTGATGGAAGATTAGTACCTGTGATGAACTGCTATTCATGTTGTTTTCTGTTCTTCTAACATTTTGGTTCTGTTACATTATATCAATGACCAAAAGAGAAAAAATGAAGCAATATTCAAATGATTTTTTTTTCTTCATATAACTTAGCTTTATATATATATAAAAGATAGTTGTTGAATTTAAATATAACTTCTTTGAATGGTACTTTAATGAATAGATGGTGTCTGAAAATCTGATCCAATAAACGCAGTGATTGGACAACGGTGTTTGGAAACGATAGACAAGACCTTTTATTTTTTCAGCTCAGTTTTACGGAACATATGGTTAGTATAGTTGAAGGAACCAAATCAATGGCCCTAAGCTGAACTATGCTAGAGATCAGAGTACCTGTAAGCTAACAATCCCTTTTTCTACCGGCTCGTTGAATAGCTGTCGGGAAAAGGTACGGTGGGTATATCTCAGAATCTCAAGTAGTTTGTTCGGAAATTCTCCTTGGTATTAATGGTGATATTTTGCACTACATTTGATATTAATTACTAGATAACCAACAAGTAGGCAATGGAAAGTAGGTGTGGGGCATAATATAATGCCCATGGATGGTTGAAGGACATCTATGGTTTTGCTTTTAGTATTTTGCTTAAATGTTTGCCTGTATTTATGTTGAAAACGAAAGTCAGGCCACTGGCCAATGCATGGCTACGAGATGTGATTCATGGATTGTTTTGGAAGTTGCGAGTGGACCTAATACTTTTACTATATGGTTGGACCATTTTGAAACTTGCATAGTTGTTACCGTCATTTCAAAATTACTTGAAAGGCTTTTATTATTCTTCATTGTTTGAGCCATGCATTGTAGAAACGACTTCATTTTCTTATATTTAAATACTATTGAAACATTAATTAATGGGTTCTTACTAGCGCTCTTCGACTCCATTGGCGTAGGTCCTGCGATTAAATTTTTGTGAAAATTTTACAAAAACTTTTAGTTAATTAAACTTCTCAAGTAATGAAGTTTTTGAATAAGAAAAAAGAAAAAAAAAAAGACTATTTATTAATGATGGATGGATTAAAACTAAATGCGATAGTAATCTGCCCATTAATATTATAGGGTTATGTATGATCCTGGCCGACAAAAGTTGGTAAGCATTAGTGGCGGGCAATGGGCAACAGGTGAAGCAGGACATTAGCTCCCTGTGCCAGTGCCTTCCAAATCCAAAATGCCAAAATGTGGATTTTCAATCATAATGTTATAAACCTTTTTTTCTTTTTTTTGGTCCTTTAGCCTAAAACGAAGGTAATTCAATGATGCAATTCATGTATAAGCATTAAGCAATCCATAGTTTTTGTTTAGCTACTTAACAACATTGCATAAAACTTTTATATCATTTTTCTTATCTTGATTAGTAAAAAAAATTAAAAAAATAATTAAATATTTGTATTTTTTTTTTTATAATATAACAGATCTGAGTGTTTAAATTCTCGAGACAATAATGGATATTTTTGCTGGAAAAGAGTCTCTATATATAATGGATTTTGCATGTAATTATGAAAAGATTCTCATCATCACATGTGGAGAGAGGGGCTTATATCTATTGTTATAATTGACAGCTACAATAATACATAACTGTAATATTAATAATATAGAAGATGGTCATGGTGTTTGCTTGCATGCACGTGTTTCTGTATGCTCTTGATGAAACCCTTTTGATGCTGCCTCCCTTTTCATGATTGAGATTTATCTCTTTTTCTTAACTCTGAGTTTTTATTTATAACAATATTCTAAAAATGTGATGATCAATTAATAAGATAGGCAAGGAAATAGACTGAGACGACAGTTCTTATGGAATTATATTAATGTACTGGCATTCAAGCCACCCAAAGGATGGTATATTTGTGTGGCATTAGCTTGCTAGGCACCAGAAGTCATGGAATGTTAAAGGAAATGAAGAAGAAGACATAGAAATGTTAAAAATAGCATAAATTCATTACTTTCTCTATAAGTTAATGTTATTTTCCTGCCCAAACATATATAAATCTCAAGCTATTGTTCATAAGTGTCTAACTTCTCCATACCTCAAAATTTCCATTTGCTAGAATTTAAAAGCTTAATTATTATAGCCAAGTTATACATATATATATATATATATGTCCACTTCAATTGGCATTAGCACCAACCCATATCTAACATTATTCCCATTTGCTTTTCTTGAGAAAGAAATGAGATTGGACAGCAAGGGATGACATCATTTCTTGGAAATAAAAGTGAAAGACATTCCTATCTCTATATAAGTGGCCTTTCTATCGCATAGAGGAAGGGCAATCTTGGTATTTCCATAGGACACCCAATCCATTGTTGTGATATCTTTCCTTTTTTATTTTTTTATTCACATTAGAATGTTAATGTAGACAAAATTATGACCCAAAAAAGAGAGAGTGCACCCAAGAATATTCTTCTCTCATTTTTCACACCATAACCGGCATTTTAAAGTAAGAAAAGATTATGGTTATTGTTTAGTTATTATGGTTGGTTAGAGTCAAGAATGGCTTGGATTCTTACAAGAATTGGGATTTCAAAAGCAATTTATTTTTGGTGTTAAAAATTTTTAAAGAAAATGATACTATTAAAATTTAAATTTCTGATTTTCTATACTATTTTTTAATAGAAAATAATATAAATGAATTCTAAAATAGACAGTTAGGATTTAGTCTTTATAGATTACTAGTAGTTAATTAATGTATATGAATAATCAGCATGATTTGCTTCAGAATTTGGTCAAAAACTGAGAGTGAGAGACACCTTTTTATCGAGATTTTCAGTGATAGTGGCTTGTGGGTGTTTACTTGCTAGTCAACTGCTGTATACTGTTTAGTTCATGTTAGTGTGTAATTTATGCCTTTTCTTTAGTGTATTTTTTAATTATTTGTGCAGATTCCACACGCGCTATTAAGACTTCCACCGGGTGTTAAAATTTGGCAAGTTTTTTTGTCCTAAATTTAGCAAGTTAAATGGAATGATGTGTTTTGTTTGTATTAGGAGACAAATACACACGGTGTTAAGGTCTCACAGCTGCAAATACCTTTCCTCATAATATTTGCCTTCCATGTTGGATCTGTTGTAGTGAGTTTATTTGGGAGGACAGGGAATATCTCTCACTCCTCTTCATTTGCTTCTCCTTGCAACATTGTTTGTCTGTAGCATGAGTACCTCAAAGTCAGTTGTTTGAGTTCTTCATTTGAGGGATCTAGTTCATTTTATTTGGTCCTGAAATGGGTATGTCTCATTTCTTGGTGTTGGGATCTGGGTTTTGAGGACTTGTTGAATATAGTGGAGTGTTTTTTAGGTTTTTGGTTATTGGGTTGTATCTGTGCATAGATAGAGAAGATGGCTCCAAGATTGGATTTTTCGGACTAGTGGGCAAAGGATAAAAACAAGGGAACTCCAGTGGTAGTGAAAATGGAGAACCCCAGCTACTCTGTTGTAGAAATCAACGGTCCAGATGCTGCATTCCAGCCAATTGAAAAGAGCAGAGGCAAGAATGCCAAGCAGGTCACCTGGGTCTTGCTCCTCAAGGCTCACCGAGCTGTCGGTTGTGTTGCTTGGCTAGCCACTTTCTTCTGGGCATTGCTTGGAGCCATCAAGAAGAGGTTGATCTTTAGACAAGGAGTTACGGTGGCTAGTGAGAAGCTAGGCAAAGGGAAATTGGTACTTAGAATCATTAGAGTCTTTCTAGTGACTTGTCTGGCAATCTTGGCTTTTGAAGTGGTTGCTTATATGAAAGGTTGGCATTATTTTGAGAATGCTAATCTACTTATTCCAAGGACTCCGGATTTGCAAGGCTTGCTTCACATGGTTTATGTTGCCTGGTTAACATTTCGGGCCTATTACATAGCACCTCCAATTCAAGCTCTCTCAAATTTCTGTGTTGTTCTCTTCCTTATTCAATCTGCAGACCGCATGATGCTTTCCTTAGGTTGCTTTTGGATTAAATACAAGAAGATTAAACCCAGGATTAATGGAGATCCTTTCAGGTCAGATGATGCCGAGGCACCAGGCTATGAGTATCCTAAGGTTCTTGTTCAAATCCCAATGTGTAACGAGAGGGAGGTAAAAAATAAAGGGAACCTTCTCCTCTGTGTACTTTTATCCTTGTTTAAATTGGCATATACAGCTCCTAGCTAGTGGCAAAGTCTGCATTTGGGAGTCAATTTCAGCAGTTGCAGTGACCGTGACCAAATTTTGCACATGTGGAAGATTATGTGTCTGGAGGACAGATTTTACACGAATTTTTTTTTAATCGATATACAAAAAATAGGTGCAGGATTCATTTGTAATTTTAAAGAATTATATGCTTAAGCCTGATACAATTAGCACTTGTGTAAAAAATGAGAATTTGTGTCATACTCGAATTTGTTATTTTAGCTACCACTGAATAGAAGTCTCCATTATAGATCACAGTTAGCAATGACGTCCAAAATTAGCATAAAGTATAAGTGGCAACATTATTTAGTTTGTTACAATGTCCTTGGTTTTAATAGGCTTTCTGTCCTGACTTCATGCAGGTATATGAGCAATCTATCTCTGCAGTCTGCCAACTTGATTGGCCAAAGGATCGATTACTAATTCAAGTTCTTGATGATTCTAATGAGGAGAGCATCCAATATTTGATCAAGGCAGAGGTTGATAAGTGGAGCCAAAAGGATATCAACATAATTTATCGGCATCGTGTGGTTAGAACTGGTTATAAAGCTGGAAATCTCAAGTCTGCAATGGGCTGTGATTATGTGAAGGATTATGAGTTCGTTGCGATATTTGATGCAGATTTCCAACCTAGTCCAGACTTCCTTAATTTAACTGTGCCTCATTTCAAGGTGGATAAAAACAAAGAAGTCTCCTGTTCAATGAATTGAACTTTATGTCAAAATTCATTTTTGGTATTGATTCCACATAACTTTCATATACCTTGTATTGTAGGACAATCCTGAGCTAGGGTTGGTTCAGGCAAGATGGGCCTTTGTGAACAAGGATGAAAATTTGTTGACTCGTCTCCAGGACATCAATTTGTGCTTTCATTTTGAGGTCGAACAGCAAGTTAATGGTGCATTTCTAAATTTCTTTGGCTTTAATGGAACTGCCGGTGTTTGGAGAATTAAAGCCCTGGAGGAGTCTGGTGGATGGCTTGAAAGGACAACTGTAGAGGACATGGACATAGCTGTTCGTGCACATCTCAATGGTTGGAAGTTCATTTTCCTTAATGATGTAAAGGTACTCCTATGTTTCTGTCAATATAAATTCATTGATCCATTGCTTTTTTTTTTTTTTTTTTACCATGCAAAGGCACTTGCAAGTTAGACGTTGGTTTCATTAATCATCAGACAGAATAAGTAAAATAAATGTGGAACTGGTTGAAAAAACTATGTTTATTGCAATTTTCTAACATTTTTCTCAAGCTATTATCATTTCTGTGGATGCTAAAATTTTATTACATAATCTTATCTAAGAGAAGACATATATGTGATTTTCTTGCATCTTAAAAGTTTGCAATTTGGGGCATGTACTGACAATGAAAATTATGTGAGTAGGTTCTCTGTGAAGTTCCCGAGTCATTTGAAGCTTACAGGAAGCAGCAACATCGCTGGCACTCTGGCCCTATGCAACTTTTCCGCTTGTGTCTTCCAGCAATTATAACTTCTAAGGTATGTTTTACGCCCAATTTATGTTTTGCACGATATAATATGCTCACCATTTTGCTGAAGGCCTTCGATGCTCTGATCTTGCAGATGGCGATATGGAAAAAAGCCAACTTAATACTATTGTTTTTCCTATTGAGAAAACTCATCCTTCCCTTCTATTCGTTCACATTGTTCTGCATAATTCTTCCTCTAACCATGTTTGTCCCTGAGGCTGAACTCCCTATGTGGGTTATCTACTATGTGCCTGTTTTAATGTCATTCCTCAACATTCTTCCAGCCCCCAAATCCTTCCCTTTCATTGTCCCTTACCTCCTCTTTGAAAACACAATGTCAGTTACCAAATTCAATGCTATGGTATCTGGATTATGCCAGTTGGGTAGCTCTTATGAGTGGGTTGTCACCAAGAAAGCGGGTAGGTCATCAGAATCTGACTTATTGGCTGCTGCTGAGAGGGATATGATGGCAAAAAACCAACCACAGATACAGAGAGTAGTTTCTGAGAGCGAGCTTGGAGAATTGAACCGATTGAAGGAACAGAAAGAAGCAGCTCCCAAACCTATTAAGAAAGTGAACAAGATATACAGGAAAGAGCTAGCTCTGGCATTCCTCCTACTCGCGGCTGCTGCCAGGAGCCTCTTGTCTGCCCAAGGAGTCCACTTCTACTTCCTTCTCTTCCAAGGGGTAACCTTCCTTGTTGTGGGTCTTGATCTAATTGGTGAGCAAATGAGCTAAAGCACAAGTAAGAGGTAGACAAAGAAATGGAAACACACACATCACTTGGACTCAGCTTGTCTGCTTCATAACTTATTCACGTCACTGTTGAAAGTAAGCTCAGTCCTTGGAAAACAATGGTGAAGGGGTATCCTCTAGTTCAATGAAACGATTTTGCATGTTCTACATTTTGATTTAAATACTATAGGATCTTCTCTACTCATCAATCACCCACACCATAGTCACACTTTGTATTTTCGCATAGGGTAACAGTCATTGTAGCTCTCCCCAAGCATTGAATTGTTGTTGGTTACTATAGGAAGGATATCACGTTTCATTTTTTTTTTTTTACAGTTGACTCGTATTCTTGCTTGGGTGTGATTAGCATTTAAGATTCAATTAGCCTAATTGTATTTGTAAAGTTTTTTTTTAATTGTATTTTTGGGATAAAGGCTTAGTTGAGTTGAGTTGAGTTGAATTGAGTTGAGTTGTGTACGTTTGAGTGAGATTGAAGGATGAGCTTCCTTCATGCTTTCTGGTTTTCAGATTCCATCTCTGTGTGAGACACTGTGTAAAATAACTTTATGTACATTCGCACTTGTTCTATTTAATCTAATGTAACAAAATAATCCTCCCTCCTTCCCCCTGACAATTTATGATCTTTTTGTTTCTTCTGCTACTTGTTTATGCTTTATGAAGATCTTTCTAAGCATGTGGATGTGTTGAGTAATTTTCACTTCTAAGAAAAACAAAAGAAAAAGAGAAGAAAAAGTGTCGGCAGGAAAAGTGGCTAAGAAGGCTTAACCCTTTTAGCAGGTTGACTTTGGGGTTACTAAGATTTTAGTTTCACGCACCCGTCGCCAATCCCATTGCAATGGTCTACAGGACTAGGGGGCCGACAGATCTTTCGTGGGCATATGCTGATTCTGGTTTTTGTGAAAGATCTGGTCCACTTCATTAAAATTTTTGTCCTGGAAAGCCTATGAAAAAAAATACTCATGATTTGACAAGCCAATTGTTGTATGGTATCTCACAAGGAATTTTTACACATCCCTATAGCTGGCAGTGCCCTGGAAGAAAGTGTTTTTGGCTCGAGTTACATTCAAGTAGGTCAAACTTTACTCTCCGTGCTGCACCAACTTGTTTCTTGTTCTTTATACGAAGAAGACTTCAAAAGAATTTCAAAAAAATCCAATCTTTAAGTCTTTTGAAGCGTCAAAACACTATATTTCAATAATGGTGACGATATTGGAAAGTATGGTTGCTTGAACAAAGGCCCATAAGAGAATAAAAGCCCAGCCTAAAGACTTCCTACAACAAGATCTGCGCGTCTCAAAGGCACCACCACCATTAGAGGAACTCTGATAATGGAAGTTTCAGAGCTTTATGAAGCTATCTAAGCTTGTGTTATGAATCCCACATTGTTAAGATACAGTCTTGATTAAAGCTTAATAAGCCTCTACGCACTTTTCACGTTGAGTTTGTTTTCAAGATTGATTTCACATAGGTGTTTGTTTCTCACATGTTAGTTGCAAAGGACCAAAATCGTGTCCTAACAACGTGAAATTTGTTACATTTTCCATGGTGACGCCATAACATGGAAGAACGTCGCTCCAGCAAGCATAAATACAAGGAGGTGACAATTGCCAAGCCTCTCAAGTCTCAGGCCACTCCACCTATAAAAACACCTCCAAACTAGATCAGAGTTCATGTGGAGTTAGAAAATTTCAAACAACTACTATGAAAGACTTGAAAGATATTCTGATCTAGAGAAAAATCCGCTACCACTAACGTTATTTTAACCTTAAAATAAATTTTAGTTCCAAATCATAAAATTAACATGTTTAACGCTAAAAGAGCCACCTTGCACTTGCACATTCAACATAGCCATCATTTTCAATTTTCCCACCCCTGGTGGCTCGTTGAGGAATGACAAGACCAAGGGAGTAAAACATTAAAATAAATAAATAAAATAAAAAAGGGTTTATCTGAAAGCAAACAAGTGTAACATTATGAAGTAGAAATGAGAGGGCGTCTGGATCTGCAGTTCTGCACTGTTGATTCAGGAATCTATAATTGGGCTCTCTTTTTTTCCCCACTTATTTATTTTGCTATCATGTGCTTGTGGACACATTTTGGAAGTAGAACATTTGATGCTGCAACAGTTGACTTGTCCCACAATCATAAGGGACCTATTCTTTGTATTACAAGAGAGTCCACTTGTTTGTAAGAAAGGAAATATTACTTTTATACATGGGAATATTCTATAATCTTCCTTCTCTTCAAAAATAGTTTCTAATTTCAAGCTAAAACTCCGTTCCATACGCCTACAAATCATAGTTTATCCTTTATTAGTAATTTTAACAGTCACTTTGTGAGTAGATCATAGCTTTCTCATTGCGTCATAAACTATAGCAAAAACCTACTTTGAACACCACATGCTACAATTACATGTATAGACTGACCAATATCATAGAATTAGAACGAGCATGCACCTTTTACATTGACTAGCTTCCACCACCTAGGAATTAATGCAATATTTACTAGGTACTTCACATCTTAATGCTTGAAGCATTTTTACTAAATACCTTCTCAACATTAATCATTGGACTTCCATGATAGGTTCTGCCATTGGGGTAAGAGTTGTGGCTGTCAAATATTCAACCAGGGTCAAATTATTCATCATCTAGCTCTGTTGAGAAGTCAGGCTCTTCAGGCTTTTGCAACTTGGGCATTTCAACATCCTTGATTTTCTGAGCTCCTCTCCTTGTGTTTGCAGCAAATCTCGAAGCCAGTATTGTGACTCCAAGGTTCTGTTTTGCTTGAGAAGAAGTTAAGGACGCCATACTATCCTCTTCCTCCTCTTGAGCTGTTTCACGACCCACTTGTTCATCAACAGAAAGTGCAAATGACTCACCCATGCTCAGTGTCTTTGCCATCATCCTTTTCTTGTGTCGACGCCAAGCAGCCTGAATAAAGCATGCAGCCCATGTCCTCCAGTGGTAAGAGTAGAAACGGAATGTATGTTGTAGCTTTTTGCTATGGAGACGTCTAAACTGATTGGCCACAAACTTGAGGTCTTCTGCCCGCAATGCAAATGCTTCCACTTCCTCTAGCGCTCTTACTGTCCTTGTGGAAGAAGGTAAGTTGAGTGTAGATTTTGGAAGCAATGCCCATGCAAGCAGCTCTTCACCACAAAAATCACCAGGTCTCAAAGTAATTGAATTGAAGAAACCTGTCCGGCCTCCATTTGTAGTAGAGCTCTCTAGCCTCCCCCTAATAATGAAAAGCATCTCTGTAACAGGATCACCTTCACGAACTATGTAAGTGCCTTGGGTACTCAAGGAGGACACTAAGCGTTCACATATGGCATCAAGTAACTGATCATCCATCTGTGAGAAAAAAGGGACCTGAAAATAGAGGAAAACATGAGCAAAGCCATCACTGGAATATGAAAATTAAATATGACAGCTAAAGAGAGAGAGAGAGGACTTCTATTATTATCAGTTGCACAAAATCCATTCTAGGAGAAATTCAAAGGGAAATCAAGGTAAATCCAAATTAGTGTGCAACCTATCTATACACCCCATCACATGGGATCAAAAGATGGACTACATCATGATAGATAATGGTGCACCGTAGAAAGCAAATTTTTTGGAAATGCTTGATGGCAACACAGGGGGAGGTACTTACTCGTCGAACAAGATCCAAGCAAAGGTGGCGCTGGATGTCTCTACGAAGATCTGCGGGTAAAGCACGCAAGATTGATTCTTCATCAACCCCTCGAGTTGCTAGCCACTTGTATTGAACAAATCGTCTAACTCGTTCTCGCAGGCTTTGGGGAAGTTGGCGATGTCTCATCCATTCCTCAGTGTCTCGTCGCTTGAGCCTCCACTCTTCAAGTCTGACAGTGATGGATTGCAAATAGGTCTAAACCACAGAAAGCATGTTAAAAGCCTGGGCTACTGAATGTTGTGAAAAAGGATGTTCAGCAGATAAATAAGAGTACACAATTAAATTATTTGCAATGTGATCTTCAGCAGATCTATATATGCATAATAAATAAACACACTCACTGAGGTATACTATAAACCAAAAGGATGAAGCACAAGCTTCCTGGTATTCTGCAAGATGTAAGTGATAATTCACTTTTATTGGTACCAGTATGATTGTCTCTGGCAATGAAATTTTTTTTTTTATTTTTAATAACTATATTATTTAATTTCATAACTCTATATCATTTGTGATTTAAATTCATGATTAACAGAGGCCACATTAGAAGTCCATTGACTGCCCATTTCCAGGCACCTAGGACATAGCAAGGATATGAACGAAGAAAAAGCCTACATCTTTTCCCAAATGCTAAGAAATATCCATTGGATTAAGGCACAATTATATGCACAAGTCATAGAACTTTTCCAAAATGATAACTGATATCCAATTACATAAATTCCAATGCATTTGAATTTAATGAAATAAAAAAAAAAAAAAAAAAGAAAGCAGTTTCACCAACAAGTCAGAAAATCAGTTCAACACACAATCATCAAACTTATTACTATTAAGTAACTGATATCAATTGTGCAGAGGAAAACTGAAATTTTAACAAGATATAGTCCTACAGAGGTTAAAAAGCAGTATAAAGGGTGTAATACTTCCACATTACCTGCATATTTCCAATCAAATGGGCAAACAAAACCAGACCTAAGATGGCAATGAGTATAGCAAATGCGGTTTCCCCAATAAATGTGCTTGTAGCCAAACTCTGGCCATAGGAACTGAAAAAATAAGGGGCATAAAAGAGATGTTACAATATTTTGTTATCAAGGATTTACATAGCACCTTCTCACACTCGCCACCAAACTTAAGCTGATAATATAAAAAAAATACATCTTCCATCCTTCTGTATTTGAAGATAGAGAGAATTCTTGTTTTAATTGGAAAATGACTCTGTGAAATTGAAGGCAAGAATGATGAATATGAAAATATTACTATCATGAGTATAGCATTAGCACTAAGGGACCAAAAACCTCAGTTATTTTGCAAGCATCAAGGTAAACCAAATATAAAATGATAGAACGAAATAAAGTGTAATTTCTTATCACTTAGAAAATAAATAAACATTCAGATGCATTTTCACGAATTTGTACCTGAGGTTCTGCAAGCCCCACCATAGACAATAGAAATATTTCTCTAGAAAGTCAGAGGAGACAACATTCTGTGTCACAGCATTTGCAAATATTCCATAATCAAGAACAGTACTGTTTTCTGGATAACAGCTGCTAAACACTTGAGTGCTGTTTTGCCACAGTTTGCGTTCATCTTTGGTCAAAGAACCACAATCCAAGAAAGGGAGTTTGCACCTTACAGGACTCAATTCATGTCTGCAAACAGATTTCCAGCATGTTGCATGACGCTCAATTGACAACAAATACCATGAGGCCCCTAAGACCTACAAGATCAAAAGTCAGTTCAAACCTGCTTTAGATGACCGATAGTACAAAAGCATATTTTGATGGAGCAACAGGTAAACCAAAAGCATATTCATTAGAAGTGGGTAAAATAGTTCTAACTCATATAAAAGGCCAACACTGAATTATGGTCCTACTATGGTTGGGTACTGGAGAAAGAACTAAGAGGCAGTCTTACCCTTCAGTATTTTTTGCATGAAGTGGCTGCTGCTCCTAAGAATTGAACCTATACACTTGTGGTTGCAAGTCCAAGACTTTTACCAATGCAAATGCAATGGCCCCAAGTATTGATAAATAATGTTATACAGAATTTGAGTTGAAATTACGTACATGACTAGCCAACATGTATAGTAGGAGATTGTATGCAGCCCCAGCCCAAGCAGTCTTTGTGACTAATCCAGTGGCTTTGATGATCTGAGAACTCAAAGGAAAAATCAGATATAATCGTGGAACATACTGGAGCAGGACAATCAATACAAGCGCATTGTTGGTATGATCAGAATGGGAGCTTCTAAGTGCTGGAATGATGAACCATATTACAATCTGCCAAAAAGAACAATCTGAAGTCACTTTTGATTTAGGTTCAAATTCCATGAATGATAAGAGATTTGAAAAAATAAAATAAAATAACTCCACCCCAAGTAAAGGATGCATAAAAGGCAAAACTTATGTCACATGTATTATTTTTAATCTAAGGAGCAGGCATAGTTTATCCAAATGTTCCCAACTTCAAAATTGTATCAAGCCTTGAGAAGTGAAACAAAAGTATAGGAAATTAAGCCCAAAAAAAAAGGCCACTTCAAGTCTTCTACCCATCGCCATATGAGAACTATTTTGTTATTGGATGTTTCTTCCAATTTTTCCAGAAGCAAGCAAAGCATTACGTGTCATAATATGAACTATTGAATAAGCAAATCTCAATTGGAAGACTCAAATCATTAAATCGATAATCAATTGGCCTTTAGCAAAAGGATTGCCTTTCTTACTTACAATCTGTAGCAGTTAGGCAAATATGAGACTCTATTTTAAAATCCAAGATACCAATTAAGACAACCAGGCAAAACTGTACCTGTGGAAGAGGTAAGGTCGCAATGAGATCTATGAAGAAATCTGATTTCAAATACCGCCTGGCAATTTTTTTGGGATCCATAACGAGTTCACCCCTTCCAAAAACCCTTGAACTGGGCGCTACATAAGCTGTCCTGAACTTGACCACAATATGTAATACGTAGAATATATCGGCAAAGGTTCGAAAACAGGTCACAGTAATCCCCAAATTCAAATCAGTGTCCATACAGGAAGTAAAGCTATTGTTGGTCACTGACGGAAGGTAAAAGAACAATGGATCGACAAAAAGTGCTACCAGGCAAGAGAAGAGGAAAACCCTGTTCCATTGCAGGAAAACATCACTTCCTGGATCAAGAATCTGCTTCCTCCATGGTTCATGATTCTCTGGGAATACCTTAAACCTACCAAATTCAGGAATCTTATGGCCGTTGTGCGAATCACTTGCACCACCAGTTTTCAACAATGGGTCAGAAACTTTATATACAGGCAATGGTTTCTCCAGTTGCTGAGTTTCATTAAATCTGTAAATTTGAAAAACCATTTAATCAAATTGTCAAAGAGAGTCGATGGGAATCAAAAAGTAAATGATATTTCATCTGCTTACCTCACTAGCTTCTCTTTCTTGAACTCCATGACTGCAATATCAATCACGTACATGCATTGGGAAAGGCAATTATAAAAGGAATGATGATGTCCCGACGGAGAGTTCAGTTTTGCGGAAGAAAGAATTAACTGAATTTCCCATTTCCGAATTGAAATAGCATCTTCAAGAAATGGAGCTTAAACTAAAACTCCAAAAAGAAAAGGCCCAATTTCGAGTGCTAAAAAACCATACTTTGGATAACAAGACTTAAAACTCCTGTAAGGAAAAGAAGGGAAATCTCCGAGAGAGAAGAGAGAAAAGAAACAGCTGAAAAACTTATGAAGAGGTTCTATGGGGCTTTGACTAAATAAAAAAGAAAAGAAAGAAGACAGCTGGGAGATTCAGTTTGAGTTGCATGTAACTTGTAAGGCAGAAACAGGCGGTGGGGTTGAATTTGAAGGACGTGAAGGCCATGAACCAATATAAAACTTGGTTTAGCCTGTTAAAGACTATACATATCGAGTACAAAGATACAAAAAGCAACAGAGAAACAGAGCCACCAAAGAAGGATGGAATAATATCTTTTTTATTTTAGGGAGCCTTGATTAAGCCCATCATTTTCTTTTGTCTTCTGCTGGCGATGGACTCCTCTGCCATTAATTCCTGCAAAGCTATTCCTTCCTACGGCTCCTTCTTGACCAACCCTTACTGCTAATACGTCATGAAAAATTACAAGTATCATCTAATTTTATCGCGTAGAGGTAAGCCTAGAAAACGTTAAAATAAGCGGAGCGACAACCGAGGGTGTCAAGAAATGTTAATTCTCTGGTTTAACCCATAAACAGAATTTAACAATGGTTCGTCACCATCTTGAGTTTAATGGAGAGAACCTTTTTTTAAGATTGGCTTAAATTTATTTAGACAAGACCTCAAATCTCGAGGAATTAATATTATTTTATGATCACATTATAAAGGAAATAATTTTGTACTTAAAAAAAATTATAAACTTATAAACAGAATTTGCCGGCCATGGAATCTGGGAACGAATAAGGTATCTACTTAGTGGCTTTAGAGTAAGTTGCCAAACATATATATTTCTGAGCTAAAAGATTGGGTTCAATTATTTATTTTTTATTTTAATAATATAATTTAATATATATTTTTATATTTTTAATAATCATATCATAAAATGATAATAATAAAGTTCTAAATTAATTAATTTTATTTTAAGTGTTAATAAATAAATTTATTAATATATTACTTTTTTATTTATTTTTGACATATACTAATAAATAAATAATACATATATCACATGATAATTTCGAAATATCATGACTAAAATTCTTAAATTTTAAATATAATAAGAAATGTATTTAAAATTAAATGCTTTTTAAGTGATATATATATATATATATATATATATATATATATATATATATATATATATATATATATATAATTTTTAGAAAAAAAAAATCACTTTTTCCTAATTGAATTAAAAAATAGTTAATTTTATTAAAGAATTTTAACATTTTTAAAAGATGTAATAAAAAAATATTAAATAATTATTAATATTTGTCTATGATATGAGATTTTAAATAATTAAAAATTATAAATGTTTACAGAAAAGTTAATATTTAATATATATGTTAATTTTATATAATAAAATATAAAAATAAAAATAAAGAAGGTTAATATATATATATATATAGAATAATTATATATATATATATAATTTTTTTTTACAAATAATTTACTCTTTTTAATGAAATAAAATTTAATTAAAAAATACTTAGTTTTTAAAGAAATTATGATGAGTAGAAATTTAAGAATTTTAAAATATATGGTAAAAAGAATTTTAAATAAATATTAATATTTTATATAAGATAAGATTTTAATAATTGAAATTTAAAAATATATGATAAAAGTTAATATTTATTATAATAAGTTAATTTTTATATAATAAAATATAAAAAATAAAAATAAAAAGTTGTGTCTCATAACATTATTTTTTAAGTATATATATGTGTGTGTGGCCACAAGAATTTTCATGAGTTTAGTTTTGAGTCTAAATCAAATATTTTAATTTAAAGTTTATAGGAATCAAAATTAAATTATAAATTTTTTAAATTTAATTTGATTTTAACAAATATGATGGTTATTTTTTTAATTTTTGAAAAAATAATTTCAATTTAATTTATATTTTATTTTAATTAATTTAATTTTAATTTAAGAAAAAATCTATCCAATTTTAATTTCAAATTAGAGAATATTCGAATTTAATTTTAATGCGATTTAATTTTGCAAAGTAGTTTAAAAAATGCATATTCTTATAAGATTTAGTTTGAGTGTGAAAGATTTCTTCTTAAATAATATTATTTTATGATCACATTATAAAGGAATTAATTTTGTGTGAAGATATTAAATCAAAAATGGAAAATTTAATAGATTTTTCAAAAATATTTTCTTATATCTTATTTTCGCTGGTCAATAAGAATATTTAATGAAATTTTTCCAAAAAAAGAGGAACCCTCCGCACTCACATATAAAGCACGTGTGACCAATCAGAGGAGTAGAGAGTGCCGTAATTATTATGAGGGTGGGTCCTACGTAACGAAACGTGTTTAACGGACGGTGACTGAACGTAACGTGCACGGTATGTGCCCAAGTTGCAAGCACGTGGGTCCTACCTCAGCAACTTTGATTCAAGTATGCAGCCACGCTGCATGGCAATGGAATTGGTGGGGAAAAAACACCCATTTTCCACGGAGAAATAAAGAGGGAATAACAAACTTACCCAAAAGAAGTTGTTAATTAATTATAAATTCAAATTAATTTGAATTCCAATTTATCTAGTCGGCCAATCATCTAGTATGCCCGCCTGGCTTTGGTCCAGTGATAAGGTATAATGAACTGGAGCTACATCACCGACTCGATTCCCCCTCTCCCAAAAAAAAATCCATCTAGCATGAGTTTAATAACTCTACTATTATATCAACAATGGCAGAAGGAAAATAATTAAAAAATTAAATTTACTAAATTTTAATAAAATAATAAAATAACTTTTTTGTCACTGTTTTTTTTTTTTTTTTTTAAATAATATTGATCTTCAACGTTATGGACTCTGACCGACAGCACAACAAACATTGACTAGTTATGGTATGGACTATTTCCTGGAGATTACACCACTACTTGACTTCAGCTTCAGCTGCTTCTTTTCTTCCTTTAAGGCTACCATCACTTTCATTACAAGACTCCTAACAATTTCAAGTCTATGCTGATTTTCAAATCCGGCTGAAGTAGAATTAAAATACAAAAATCTACAACTACAAACGCCAGCCATATATATATTCAAGAAAAACATCAGCACATATGCCTGAACGTATATGCTTGTACACGATAAGTCTTATACTCTCTCTCTATATATATATATATATTAAAAAAAAAAAAACATCAGCTTAAAATAGACCCCGCCAAGGACTTTTCAAATCAAATCCATAGAAATTCCTTCGATTCAAATCAAAATAAAATAAAATCAATCAATTTGATTTTAAATCAAATATTTTGAATGATTTGATTTCAATATGGATCTAGAGCTGTAACGTCTTACTTGTAACTCTAATTAGTTAATTTGCTAAAAATACCCTTTTGCTTTTTGATATTTAAATAATTAAATAAAAAAATCAACCAACAAATCAACTCACATCCATTTCATATTGGCTGCTTTCCAATTTGATTTTCCTAATTCTCCTCCATAGCATTGCGTGAATGTATATTCCAAGGAGAGGATCGTGGACACCATCTCAACATAGATCATATTCCATGGGGAAATCAAAATCACATTCACATACCATCAAATGATGATTTCTTATACACAGATGCACATTGGTATTGGCTCTCCCACTAGTTCTTTGGAAAAGCAAATTAATTTATTAGGAGCCACATGATTAGCTAATCAATTTTATTAACAAATCAACATAGTTGATGGAAATATCTACGCAAGACCATCAATTGAAACTAGTAGAAAAAGGCATACAATCTACAAAAACACTTGAAGAACATCAGCTTCTAAGAGAGCTTGTCCAGATTTACCAAGCATCCCTATCAAAAGTCCTCATCCTAAAGTTCTTGCGCAGATCTTTCGCAGACTTATTTCTCAGACACGTTGTGGAATCACAACTATTTAATGACCTCACCCACTGTCCATGATGATGGTATAAAATTTCCTTAGTGGGCCACAGCAGGTAAATCATAGAGGCCGTACAACTCTGCTAGTCAAATCCTCCAGCTGAATATCAAAACAGAACCAATCCATTTCCAGAAAAATCAAAGTTTACCAGTAGGCATAAAATCGTTGTCAACTCTCTGAGACATTTTGGTCAAAGACGCAGGCCATCATTCAAGGTCTTCAGCTAAAGGCTTGTAAAACAAAAATGATGACGATAAGAGCCCTTCCAGCAGCTCAAACCAAGAACACTAGACCAGAACATTTTAATAACCCACAACACCAAGATGATGAGAGAAACAATCTTTAAGAAAAGCATAAAAACAAATTTCAAAACTCGAACTCATAAAGTGTTCAAAACATTAAATTAAGATCCAAATAAACATGAAGAGAGCATTGAAACAATGAGCAGATAAAATCCTTCACTTTCAAGCAGCAAGAAAATTCAATTTTAACTAGAACAAGTCCCTTGTGAATGACTGAATTCATGTGCACTCTTCAAACTCAACCATCTTATGTAAAGAATTTTCCCTCGCCATTCCCAAACCCCAAAGGTGTAACGAAACACAATCTCAAAGAAACAAATCTATTAACCCCTACATAAAACAATGTTTAATATCATTCCATTTCTAAACAAAAAAAATTCCAATTTTAGTTTAAAAAATTAATTACAAAAAAGTGTATTGTGTATTCCCAAAGTTGAACCATCAGGATCTTCATTTTTTTTTAAATCTTTCTTACATTTTTTTTCCAAGAACAGAGAACCCATTATATTAAGATTCCTACAACCTCAACTTCTGTGGAACAGATATAAGTACCTGCCAGAAGCGTTTGAAGCAGCTCTCTATCCTTTAAAGTTAAATAAAAGAAATCCCACTACAGATCGAGAGGCGTATCACATCCGGAGAGTTCAATCAATTAGATGCAGAGACATGTAGTTAGCTAGGACCCCAAACATTCAAAATTGAAGATCCCAATGCAGAGCAGCCAAGAATGAAACGTCAAGTGAAGTAGCACAAAACCAACGATGCAGACCCAGAAGACACCTCAACACAAAAAGAAAAGCATAAATTTTTTAGCACCAGTCTTAGGGACAAACTGTCTCAATAAACACATAATAAATACCTATAGAAACACCTGCCAGCAAAAGTCCTAAAACTATCCTGCATACCTTTAGAAAAGCAACCAACATAGTAATAAGTATAATAAACTTATCCAAATCCAAGAGGCTGAGGGCGTTGCCCATTTAAAACATAGTCGTACTGAAGTCCAAACACAATAAACACACTTAATCTTAGCATCCATCAAAGCCATTTATACTGAGGTTGCAAATCAGCTCCTGCTTCGGCGTCGATCCCTTGTACTATTTCTGCATCAAACATAGAAGCAATAATCCTCATTATTGGATATCAATATTAAATAGAATCAAATTAAATCACCATCCTCAGTGTTCAACATTAGTCACCCTTGCAACAAACTACTGACCAGCAACGACTTAAAATAATAGCAAACAATGCAAGTAGACCTCACCCATTAGCATATGGCAACTCCTCACGACCACGGTATGGTGGAGACCTGCTATAGCCACGACCATGAGGTGAAAGGCTGCGGCGTTTAGGGGATCGTCCACGGGGGCTGTAGCTCCTGCTCCAGAGTAGTGAATATCAAAGAAGCATTCAATTTGATAGAAAGAACACCAAAACTTTAATAGAAACGTTAAAGAAGAGGAAGAAGGAGAAGTAGAATAAAAAAGAAGGCACAATCAAGACTTTACCTTCTACCATAGCTTGGACTCCTGCGATATCTAGGGCTGCGGCTACGTCGTCTTCCACCACCACCACCACCACCACCACCACCACCACCAACGCGCAAACGGCATTCACGAGCAAAATGTCCAGGTTCACCACACTCGTAACACTTCAAGTCAGAACCGCCAGAACGACCGCGACCCCCTCCACGGCCGCCACCACCACCTCTAGAGTTGTGAGAAAGCTCAACTCTCCAACCATTTTTACCTGTCCCAAAATAATTGATCATTATAAAAATGGATATTCCAGAAATACAAATCATTTCTAAACGATGCATATGCAAGGGAAAGAC
Organism: Hevea brasiliensis; assembly: GCF_030052815.1. Classification (NCBI taxonomy): domain Eukaryota; kingdom Viridiplantae; phylum Streptophyta; class Magnoliopsida; order Malpighiales; family Euphorbiaceae; genus Hevea; species Hevea brasiliensis. The sequence goes on along the minus strand of NC_079503.1, from coordinate 676,228 downwards.
AATGATCAGCAAAACATTGTGGTACAGAAATACAACCTTCAACCAACAAAGATTAATAGCATTATAGTCTATCACAGATTTTTATAAATGCCATGCAGTGGTAGACAATTTGAGACATACCATCTAATTCATGAATTGCATCCTCTGCATCCCTTTTATCATCAAAGTCAATAAATGCATAACCTGGTGGCCTCCGAGCAACCCATACACTGCACATAAATCAGCAATCAAATCAATGAACAACCACCAAAGAGGTATATAGCAAAGGTTCATCAGCCATGCATCTTCGAAATTTGAAAAGTCAACTTTAGCTTTTCCTGACAATAAAAAATTATCACCAAAATGTTGTTAACTAATAAGGTAAGCAGAATTTGCAAGACCAAAATTTTGTTCTCCTCCCAAAACAAACGATAACACATAACTGATACAGAAAAAAAAGCCGAGAAATTAAACCTTCTTATAACTCCAAATCTGCGAAACTCATCTTCAAGATCACGCTCAGTAACGCGGGGGTCCAAGTTACCCACGTACACACGAGACATGGTGTCAATAATACCTGCCAAATAAATTTCAAAATAAAAAACAAAGCAAGAATTAGTTAAATTAGCTTTGATTTCATTGAACATTAACAAATAAAAATTCTTCCCATCCCCCACCCCTCAAAAACTTAACTGATTTTTTAAAGATAAACTTACTATAGCCTTTCACATAAAAATTCCCCAAACAGTAAAAAATAATTGATAACACAACAGCAACTGCTTCAGCGCCAAATTATGCCATTATAACAAAGAAGAAACATAATCAATAAAACAACTATCAAGATAATTAAAAATCTTATGTGTTGCAACAAAAGTCACATAGAATGCTCACCCTTGATCAAACTAAAAAAGACCCTGGAAAATATGCAAATCTTATTCTATTAAGTTGCTTTATATGGCTCATTACAACTTTTAACCGATCAGTTAATATCATTTGTTTCAATGGGAATTCTGCATTATCTGATAAGAAAGTCGTATCAACAAATCCGACATGTTTACAATACAAAGAAAGGAATAAATAAAAGGGGAATACAGAGAAAATCTGTACCGGAGGAAGTTGCAGAAGCGAGAGAAAAACCCTAGTAGCTAGCTATTGCGCCGCTTCTCCTCCTTGGCCTTTTCCTACGTCTTGCTCAAGAATTTGCGGTATTAGGCCTTGAAGCTTTTGAAATTTTATAGAACCGGAAGGGACTTTTTGTTGAGCCTCAAAAGCGCTGCTTGAGAACCCCACAGAATAGCGTTATGGGCCTCATGAGCCCATCTTGAAAGCCCGATTCTTTTGATAATTGGAAAAGGGTTGGCCTAATACCGAACAAACACTCCCAAAGACCCAATCTGCATTAAAAAAATATAATAATAATCATTCTCAGCAAAAAAAAAATTCAATTTAATTGTCACAATAATTATGTCCCATTTTCATATCTTTCAAAATGATTTTTTTTAAATTAAAATTTTTTTTTATTCCAAACATAATAATTGACTAAAAAAAATCAATTAAATTAAATTTTTATAATTTTTTTAATGAAAATTTTAAGGATATTTTATTATTATATGGAATAATTTTTATTTTTTTAATTCTTATATTTTTATATATTTTTAATTTTATAATCGATATATATGATTAATCTAAATGGGAATGTATTTCGAATCCAAATATGTGCATTGATGCAATTAATTTTAATTTAAAAATGAAATAATTTTTTTTACTATTTTTATCTATTATACATTCATTTTATTGCATTTTTAATTTAATCGTGTTTTCATTTAACTCAATTTATCATAAATTTAAAACACAACCATCTCATATATTTTACATATTAAATTCACATGCTATATATTAAATTACATCGTCTAAATAAATTTTGGCAATCCATACGTCCAACCACGAAACAGGAAGAAGCCAACGGCATTGTGGTCAATGGCCACTCTAGAACCCACGCAGTTGGGCTATCATCTTGCTTAGAGTAACGTCAGATGAGCCACCCTCCTGCACTGCTCGCCTAGCCACCCGTCCCAGGGCTTGTGCTCTCTCCTTTGCATTCCTTCCCTTTTCTCCCTCCATCAACTCCCTCACTCCTTCACATATCGCTTCCCGCGAAACAACCACCCCAGACCCACAGTTCTGCTCCCTTTTCAAGCTAAGCCCCGCTACAAGTCCATCTACTATGAGCTTCGTATTCAAAGATTGCTCAGCGATCATAGGCCAAGCCAAAAGTGGCATTCCAACTGATACACTTTCTAGCACTGAATTCCAACCACAATGACTTAAGAAACCTCCGACCGCTCACTGACATAATATCCTGCGTTGATCAACCCATTCTCTAATGATCAAACCTTTGCCTTTTATCTTCTCCTCCATGCCTCCAGGCAAAGTCCATGTCTTTGAACGGACCAACCAAACAAAAGGAAATCCTGACTCCTTCAATCCAAAAGCCACCTCGTCTAGCTGAGTATCTGATACATCAGCTTGTGTACCAAAGGAAACATATATCACAGAATCTGGAGTAATTTGCTCAACGAGCCACTGCATTAACATAGAGAAATTGCGTTTCTCAAGATCTTCCATTTCTTCATACAAAAACAGAGGTCCTAAGCACCAAGCCTTAGCTTCGCTGTAGAAAGATTCGAAACATAGGATGTGACTCTTTTCTAGTTCTTCAAAACTATTAACAACAACACCCCAGCTATTAGCATTGGCCTCACCAACCTCTTCTATGAGTTTAGATAGCAGGTCATCCTGATTTTGTTTGTTAACGGTCTCTGGCAATTCTGCACTTGTCAAAGTGAAAGGAAGCTTCACACCGGGCAAGTGTAAAGGATCAGAAACTGACTTCGCTTTTAAGTGTGGCTGATGTACCCAGGTATATTTGCAAATGGCCATGGATAAAACATCCATGCCATGAAAGACGAGCCTAGGGACATCGAGTGCTCGGCACACAGCAAGCGTCCACCCTAGAAAGAAATCTGAAATAACACATATAGGAGGGGTCTGGGAATCCAGCATAGTTTGAATGATGTTTTGGAAGGGCTTTGTCACGACCCAACCTATGGGCCGGACCGGCACTAGGACCTGGGCCAGCCTAAAGCCCCCGAGGCCCGTAGTAAGCCTAACTGTTCATTTACCCAATTCTAAGGCCCATTGGGCCCAAATTCAAGAAAACAAACGGACAGAGTCCGGCCATAAAATGGACTTTCCAACGGGGAGTTTTCGACTCACCCGACCTGTAAACACAATAAACAATCCATTTGGGAGCTCAGCTCACCCTCCACATACTCATCAACATAATAATAAATGGGAGCTCAGCTCCCTCATCCAATCCATCAAAACAGACTTAAAATATTAAGTTTACAGGTTCAACATGAATATAATATTACAGACCAAATTCAAATAATTGCTGCTAACACATGCGGAAATTCTAGGAGTAATTAATATTACACAAATATTGATAAACAACCTGCGAAGTAGAAAAGCAGGTTAACCCAGAACAAAATATCCTCCTGTGGCCTGTAAAAATTTTTGAACAGGAGTGAGCGTTCGACTCAGAGAGTAAAATATCAATTTTAACCATAATCTCTATAACTATCTAAAACTAATGCACCCTGTAGAGTGAAATGCAACATCCACATCATTTTCACATCATAACATCAAAAAGGTAATTTGGAGCACTCACGCACCCTGTAGCATCAATCATAACATATGGGAGCTGATCCCCTATACAGCTCTCTTAAATCCAACTTTGGTGCCGTGAAGAACTCAAGCGGACTTTCGCTTAATAAACCAAATCGAGGGTCCCGAAGAACTCAAGCGTGACTACCCCTCGAAGGATCGGGTCTCGTGAAGAACTCAAGCGTGACTACGAGTCCTATCCATAGTCCACACCACATCACACGCACGCCAACGCTGCTTGCTCCAAATTACCACAACAACATCATGGCACTTTAACATTTATCAATGCATCAAAAATCGTGCCTAGAGTTTAACTACATAAATATATGCATATAAGTGATGCATGGGCATGCTGAACATATAATAATACCGAAATTACAATTAAAATTAATATTTTACTCACAGACTTGACGACAATCCTTTGTGGTGGTGGGCGGAGGAAGAAAGGTCGGCTCACACGACAATTTTATTACAATCATTTAATAAATTTGACTCAATACAAATAAAGAAAAAGACCAAATCGTCCTAAATCGTGCAGAAAATCAAGTGAGTCTCCCTATACCTAGGACCTACCCAACCTGCAAAAGGGCTAAAAACGCACTTCTATATTCACAATCCATATATCAACAGTTCAATCATATCACACCGCCCCTCCTGGGCCCATCAAATCAATCACCCATCACAATACGCAAAATTTCAATTTAGTCCTTATAATTGATCATTTTTGCAAAAGCGCCCAAACAAGCTCTAAAAATTATAAAACTTTGCCTGCGGTCCTTAGCAATATTACTAAGCTATTGCAAAAGAATCGTAATTTTCTAAGCTACCACGAATATTTTATGGATTTTTAATCCTATTTAAGCACTAGAAAATTACGAAAAAGCAAGGTTCGGGTTTACCTTTGCCGATTCCGACTTCGGGAACGCGCTCGGGACGTCTGACAACGGGGGGCTAGCCAAAACCTCGATCCAATTCGGGGACTTTTCGATGTAGTGCATGCGGCGAAATTTGCGAACTTGGTCAATCGCCGAATTTCCGCGAATCGAGGATACCTACGAAGCCCATAACACGGGGTTAGTACATAAATTTTTCAGAATTTTCTAAGCTCATTAAATGCTCGGAAAAACAACTGCGAAGTTAGTGGGACCCACCAAAGCGGTGTCGTAAAATTTTTAAATTTATGTCGTTGCGAAGCTCTCGTCGAATGGAGCGTGCTGGTGGCCTCAGTTTTATCGTGTGATTCTGTATTTTCGAGAAATCTAGCCCAAAAGACGAATGTTCTAAAATCTTCCCGAGCAAAAATGGGACAATCCGCTCGATGGATTTCGGCGTTCTTGGTGTCTATAGAAAGCTCTCGCCGAGTAGATGATTTTGGACACAAGACCGGTCCAATTGGTGGCGGATCGGCGGATTGGCCGGGGAAGTCGAAGAGGCGCGCAGGCGTTCGTGTGGCGTTTCCACGGCGTTGGCGGCCGTGTTTGGCTGGTGGCGTGGGCCAGCCTTGATCTTGGGGTGGGCGGCGTGGTGGGGTGGAGGAGAGAGAAAGCGAGAGAGAAAAGAGGGGAGGAACGTCGCGGGAGGAAGAAAAAGAGAAGAGATCGGTCAGGTCGGCCAGGTCGATCCGGTCGGTCGATTCGGCCGGTTCGATTCGAATTATAAAATTTTGAATTTTTACTCTGCCTCGGGACCGAAAACGACGTCCAAAAATTCTGAAAAAATTCCATAAAACTCAGAAAAATACGTAGACTCCAAATATATTTTTAGTTTTGCCACGTGGTCTTTAAATTAATTTTTAAAAATCATCAAAGTTTATATTTTCAGAAAATCGAACCCGATTTTTAAAATCCGAAAAATCTAAAAAAATTCCTAAAATTTAAATAAAATTAAAATACCAAAATACTCATAAAAATTAAAATTTCGGGGTGTTACATTCTTCCCCCCTTATAGAAAATTCGTCCTCGAATTTTTACACAAGGCAGAATAAAGCATATGATTATACATTGAACAGATAAGGGTACTTGCTACGCATGTCCCGTTCTGACTCCCAGGTGCATTCTTCCACTGACTGACTCCTCCACAAAACCTTAACCATAGGGATCTGTTTTGATCTCAGCTGTCTCACTTGGTAGTCCACTATGGCTACAGGCTGCTCCTCAAATGTCAAGTTCTCTTTTAGCTCTATCACATCCGGCTGCAGTACATGAGAAGGATCGGGAATGTATTTCCTAAGCATGGAGATGTGAAACACGGGATGAACGTGAGAAAGGTTGGGTGGTAGCTCCAACCGGTAGGCAACTGCCCCTACTCTATCAGTAACCTCAAAAGGTCCAATATACCGAGGTACTAACTTGCCCTTCTTTCCAAATCTCATGACTCCCTTCATTGGAGAAACCTTCAGAAATACATAGTCGCCCACTGCAAACTCCACATCCCTTAAATGCAGGGTTTGCATAACTCTCCGCCCTCTTGAAAATGTTTTGATCGTTCACGATTAAAGGAACTACCTGCAAGTGTCTTGCACTAGGTCTACATCATGCACCTTCGCTTCCCCATTTACATCCAACACGGAGAGACCTACACTTTCTTCCATATAATGCCTCATAGGGTGCCATCCCTATCTTTGGAGTGATAATCGTTGTTATAAGCAAACTCCACCAAAGCTAGTTGCTTATCCCATTGACCTCCAAAATCCAAAACACTCATGCGAAGCATGTCTTTGATGTTTGGATTGTCCTTCAATTTGTCAGATGCATGCGAGGGTGGAAGGCATCTTGACGTTCAGCTGTGTGCCAAGTGCCTCCTACAACTTTCTCAGGCAGAAGTGGTAGGGCCCTCTGCCGGATATTATGGGCAGGAACTCCATGCAATCGACTATTTCTCGAATGTAGAGCGGGTATCTTGTGCCACGAGTAGGTAGTCTTCTGAGCAAAAAGTGAGCTGATTTGGTCGACGGTCTACAATTACCCATATCGAGTCATATCCTCGCGTGGTACGAGGCAACCAGTCACAAAATCCATAGTAATCATTTCCCACTTCCATTACGGGATAGGGAGCTCTTGCAGCTTCACGGCGGTCTCTGGTGTTCAAACTTCACCTTCGACAAGTCAAGCACTTAGACACAAAGTCTGCTATGTCTCTCTTCATGCCATTCCACGGTAGCTATCTTTCACATCATGGTACATTTTAGTGGAACACAGGTGGACAGCATGCGATGTGTAGTGTGCCTCTCGCATGATTTCATTCCTGAGGTTGTCCACATCGGGCACACATATCCTAGAACCTTGCACTAGGGCGCCATCATTGGCAAATCCAAACTCACCACCTTCACCTTGCTGTACTCTTTCTATAATTTTCATCAATTGTTGGTCTCTGTGCTGGGAAACTCTAACTCTGTCCCTCAAGTCTGGCCTCACTGAAAAGTGAGCCAACAATACCCCCTCATCTGAAAGATCTAGGATTAAACCTTGATCCATCAACTCATGTACCTCCTGAATCAATGGTCTCTTCTCTCTTTGAAATGTGCCAAACTACCAGAAGATTTTCTGCTCAAGGCATCTGCCACAACATTGGCCTTTCCAGGGTGGTACTGGATGGTGCAATCATAGTCTTTCAGAAGCTCCATCCATCTCCTCTGTCTCAAGTTCAAGTCCCTCTGCTGGAAGATGTACTTCAAACTCTTATGGTCGGTGTATATCTCACACACTTCACCATACAGGTAGTGTCTCCAGATTTTAAGTGCAAAGACTACAGCCGCCATTTCCAAATCATGGGTGGGGTAGTTCTGCTCATGCCTCTTCAGCTGCCTTGAAGCATAAGCACTACCTTTCCATTCTGCATCAAAACACACCCTAGGCCAACTCTGGAGGCGTCACAATACACGGTGTATCCTTCACCATTCACAAGTAGTGTCAACACAGGGGCAGTGGTTAGACACTCCTTAAGCTTTTGGAAACTCTCCTCACAGTCATCTGTCCAAATGAATGGAACATTCTTCCTGGTCAACTTAGTTAGGGGAGCTGCTATCCTGGAGAAATCTTGTACAAAACGCCTATAGTAGCCAGCTAAACCCAGAAAACTTCGCACCTCGATGGTATTTGTAGGCCTAAGCCAATCGATTCTGACTTCAATTTTCTTGGGATCCACTTGAATGCCGTCACTAGAAACCACATGTCCCAAGAATGAGATGCTTTCTAGCCAAAATTCACATTTTGAAAATTTGGCATATAGCTGGTGCTCCCTCAACGTCTGCAACACCATCCTCAAGTGCCACACGTATTCTTCCTCGGTCCGAGAGTATACCAGAATGTCATCTATGAATACGATGACAAAACGGTCCAAAAATGGCTTGAACACCCTGTTCATCAAGTCCATGAAAATTTCTTTGGTGCATTAGTGAGTCCAAAAGACATCACCAAGAACTCATAATGACCATATCTTGTCACGAAAGCCGTTTTGGACACGTCCTCATTCACGATTCTCAAGCGATGGTAGCACGATCGCAAGTCTACCTTGGAAAGAATCTAGCTCCTTGGGTGATCAAACAGATCATCGATCAGGAAGTGGATACTTGTTCTTCACGTCACCTTGTTCGGTATGCGTAGTCGATACACAACCTCAATGACCCATCCTTCTTTCTCACAAATAAAACAGGAGCGCCCCAAGGTGAAGTGCTCGGACGTATAAAACCCTTGTCCAAAAGCTCTTGTAGTTGTTCCTTCAGCTCTTTCAATTCTGCTGGTGCCATCCTGTAAGGTGGCATCGATATGGGGTTTGTACCCGGCACAACATCAATGCAAAACTTTATTTCCCTTCCTGGTGGCAACCCTAGAAGCTCCTCAGGGAAGACATCCATGAATTCTCTGACAACAGGAACGTTTTCCATGCTGACACCTTCTACAGATGTATCTCTCACCAATGCCAAATATCCTTGGCATCCACGCCTCAACATTTTTCTAGTACTAATTGCTGACACCAAATTATATGGAGCCACGCTCCTGTCACCATCAAAGCTAAACTCTTCCACACCAGGTATGTGGAAATACACCTTTTTGTTCCTGCAGTCTAAAGTGGCATAGTGAGTTGACAGCCAATCCATCCCCAGGATTACATCAAAATCCATTACTGGTAAAGGAACCAAGTCTGCTGGGAGGATCTTTCCATCCACTACCACCGGGCTACCCGGAAAAACCATATCTACATCTATGTTGTCACTAAGTGGGGTAGCTACTGACAAAGGGCACTCTAAAGTTGTGGGGTTTCTACCCAACCTCATGGCAAACACAGGGGAGACAAATGAGTGCGTAGCACCCGGATCTATCAAAACACGAGCCTCATAAGAACAGACCAGAAGAATACCTGCCACAACTGCATTGGAAGCCTGAGCATCCTGGTGGGTCAGGGTGAAAACCCGAGCTTGACCCCTACCCTGAGTGGCAGAACCCTGATACTGACTTCTACCTCCTGATCTGCCTCCAAATCCACGTCCCCCTTGTCCTCGGCCCTGTTGGCCAGGCCCATTGCTGCCATGTTGGAAGTACCGGATACAATGGCGAGGAACATTTGCAAGAACCTGTGACCCCATACGTGGCTCATTGAACACGGGGCATTCCCTAGCAAAGTGACACAGTTGGCCACACAGAAACATACTCTGAACCCATCAAACAAGGTCTGAATGTCCTCTTCCACACTGTGCACAAGGTGCCAAAGAGGATCTGAACGAGCAGGCTAGTACCACGAGCTGTTACCCTTTGTTGGATCCGTACCAGTGCAGACCCTCGGGATTTGTGTCTAAAACCACTCTTCTTATTCCTGCTTCTTCCTCTGTAAGTAGTTTGGCCACCACTATCCGTAGTACCCATGTGGGGAACACCTGAAGAACCCTCAGCTCTGTTTTTCTTTGCTCTACCGCTGTCATCCACAGCATAGCTAATCTCAATCTGTCTGGCTCGATCAACCACCACATCAAAAGACTGATCAGACATCATGGCCAGGTTCGCATACCTCCTGTCAAGCCCCTTTAGGAATCTTTTCACTTTCATAGTCTCTGTAGATCTTCTTTGTAGGGGCATATCTGCTCAATTCAGAAGTGCAGCATATTCATCTACAGACCTGCCATTCTGTCTTAAGGCCTCAAAGGCCCACTGTTTCTGATCTCTGAAGCTTTCTGGCACAAACCGATTGATAAAAAGTTCCACAAACTGAGCCCATGTCAATCCCTCCATCCGAGGTAACACGTAGTCATTCATCCATTGTCTAGGCATAGGCCCCATGACATGCTGCATACACTCTATCAATCTTCTATCCGTCAACTGTAATTCTGTTCCTGCCTGTCTGCAGGAATCCAAAAACCGATATGCATCGTCTGACACATCATAAGTTCCAGGCACCAACTTCTTGAAATTTATGATCTGTTTGTAAGATTCCTCTCTTGGTGCAGTGGACTGCTGCTGCTGTGGAGGGTGGACCATATACTGCGCCATCATGTCGATGGTTCTCTGCAGACCAGCTAGAGTAGTGCCATGGGGTCCATGGGACCCTGTGCCATGAAAAGCGTTCTGAGCGTGGGTGTTGCTCTTCTACTTGGCGGCTCTAGGCCTCCTACCCGCCTCCTCGGGCGGCGCCTCATCTGTCGACACCTCGTCGGGCACATGCAGTTCTAGTGCGATGGCGGCTCTCACCTTCTACGCATTTTCCTGAAATTCAGCAGCATTAGCCCACAAAAATTCAAAACTGCTCATTACACAGCTCTATAGACTCATATTTACACACAATATATGAAGCAGAAACTAGAAGCAAAGATGACAATGCAAGATGAATATGGACCCTATTTTTTCTCATGTGACACCTAGTAGACTCTTCCCAACACTTTAGACAACTTTTCCCTAAGAATCTGGAACCTAAGCTCTGATACCACATTTGTCACGACCCAACCTATGGGCCGGACCGGCACTAGGACCTGGGCCAGCCTAAAGCCCCCGAGGCCCGTAGTAACCCTAACTGTTCATTTACCCAATTCTAAGGCCCATTGGGCCCAAATTCAAGAAAACAAACGGACAGAGTCCGGCCATAAAATGGACTTTCCAACGAGGAGTTTTCGACTCACCCGACCTGTAAACACAATAAACAATCCATTGGGGAGCTCAGCTCACCCTCCACATACTCATCAACATAATAATAAATGAGAGCTCAGCTCCCTCATCCAATCCATCAAAACAGACTTAAAATATTAAGTTTACAGGTTCAACATGAATATAATATTACAGACCAAATTCAAATAATTGCTGCTAACACATGCGGAAATTCTAGGAGTAATTAATATTACACAAATATTGATAAACAACCTGCGAAGTAGAAAAGCAGGTTAACCCAGAACAAAATATCCTCCTGTGGCCTGTAAAAATTTTTGAACAGGAGTGAGCGTTCGACTCAGAGAGTAAAATATCAATTTTAACCATAATCTCTATAACTATCTAAAACTAATGCACCCTGTAGAGTGAAATGCAACATCCACATCATTTTCACATCATAACATCAAAAAGGTAATTTGGAGCACTCACGCACCCTGTAGCATCAATCATAACATATGGGGTGATCCCTATCTGACTCTCTTAAATCCAACACAGTGCAGTGAAGAACTCAAGCGGACTTTCGCTTAATAAACCAAATCGAGGGTCCCGTGAAGAACTCAAGCCGTGACTACCCCTCGAAGGATCGGGTCCAATGAAGAACTCAAGCGTGACTACCGTCCTATCCATAGTCCACACCACATCACACGCGCCAACGCATACGCTGCTGCTCCAAATTACCACAACAACATCATGGCACTTTAACATTTATCAATGCATCAAAAATCGTGCCTAGAGTTTAACTACATAAATATATGCATATAAGTGATGCATGGGCATGCTGAACATATAATAATACCGAAATTACAATTAAAATTAATATTTTACTCACAGACTTGACGACAATCACTGTGGCGGCTGGGTGGAGGAAGAAGGCTGTCCCGGCTCACCTGACAATTTTATTACAATCATTTAATAAATTTGACTCAATACAAATAAAGAAAAAGACCAAATACGTCCTAAATAGTGCCGAAAATCCGACAGAGTCTCCCCTATACCTAGGACCTACCCAACCTGCAAAAGGGCTAAAAACGCACTTCTATATTCACAATCCATATATCAACAGTTCAATCATATCACACCGCCCCTCCTGGGCCCATCAAATCAATCACCCATCACAATACGCAAAATTTCAATTTAGTCCTTATTATTGATCATTTTTGCAAAAACTGCCCAAACAAGCTCTAAAAATTATAAAACTTTGCCCCGCGGTCCTTAGCAATATTACTAAGCTATTGCAAAAAGAATCGTAATTTTCTAAGCTACCACGAATATTTTATGGATTTTTAATCCTATTTAAGCACTAGAAAATTACGAAAAAGCAAGGTTCGGGTTTACCTTTGCCGATTCCGACTTCGGGAACGTGCTCGGGACGTCTGACAACGGGGGGCTAGCCAAAACCTCGATCCAATTCGGGGACTTTTCGTAGCAGTGCATGCGGCGAAATTTGCGAACCGGTCAACTGTCGAATTTCCGCGAATCGAGGATACCTACACGAAGCCCATAACACGGGGGTTAGTACATAAATTTTTCAGAATTTTCTAAGCTCATTAAATGCTCGGAAAAACACTGTGAAGTTCCATGGGACCCACCGAAAAACGGTGTCGGAAAATTTTGAAATTTATGTCGTTGCGAAGCTCTCGACGAATGGAGCGTGCTGGTGGCCTCAGTTTTCTCGTGGGATTCACGATTTTCGAGAAATCTAGCCCAAAAGACGAATGGGCTAAAATCTTCCCGAGCAAAAATGGGACAATCCGCTCGATGGATTTCAGCGTTCTTGGTGTCTATGGAAAGCTCTCGCCGAGTAGATGATTTTGGACACAAGACCCGGTCCAATTGGTGGCCGGATCGGCCGGATTTGGCCGGGGAAGTCGAATCGGCCTTGTATGAGAGCGTTCAGCGTTTTCCGCCGTTCGGGCGTGGCCATTTGGTGAAATTTGGTGAGGCGCCGTCTGTGGCTGATTTGGCCGGCGTGGTGGGAGGTGGAAGGAGAAAGCGAGAGAAAAGAGGAGGAGGAAGTCGCGCGGGAGGAAGAAAAAGAGAAGAGACCGGTCCGATCGGTCAGGTCGATCGATCGGTCGATTCGGTTCGATTCGAATTATAAAATTTTGAATTTTTACTCGCCTCGGGACCAGCGAGGTCCAAAAATTCCGAAAAAATTCCATAAAACTCAGAAAAATACGTAGACTCCAAATATATTTTTAGTTTTGCCACGTGGTCTTTAAATTAATTTTTAAAAATCATCAAAGTTTATATTTTCGAAAAATCGAATCCGATTTTTAAAATCCGAAAAATCTAAAAGAATTCCTAAAATTTAAATAAAATTAAAATACCAAAATACTCATAAAAATTAAAATTTCGGGGTGTTACAGGCTTTCGAAGTTGTTTGGTGGCGTTGATAAAAGGAAGGTGGAATTCAACAGAGGGGAGTTGGGAGGTGTTTTCACAGCCTTTAGGGAGGCCATCAACGGTGGGAAATGGGATTTCAATGACATATACATGGGGGTAAGAAGCAATGTAATTAGAGATTGATTTAGCATTTCCCGGAGTAGTTATGATGCTTACTCTGATTTGGTGGCGTGAAAGAGCTTTTGAGAGGTCCAGTAATGGAAGAGTGTGGCCTTGAGCCATGAAAGGAAAGATAACGATGTGGGTTTCGAATGGTAAGGCCATCTCGCACTCTGTTTCCCTCTTCACGACCACGTTCATGGACATAGACAGCTTTTGTAGGCAAAAGAAACGCGTTTCTTGTAATGCACTTACAAAATTACCTTCCGACAATGCATGTGAAAAATCGATGCCTTCCCATGATTAGACAAAACTCTTCTACTAAATACAAGCTTAATTATCTGGTAATTGCAACTTGCAACATCATACATCACATAAATGACACACTTGACTAGAGAATTGTCAGGGCATCAACTTAATTAATCATATGCAGGTTTAAATATATTAGCTAGTGGGTGTTTCGGTGGCAGGGAATACCATGAATCTAACTCTTAAAATCAATAATAAGGTGATTATTAAAAGAAAAGGATGTAAATCCATTAATTAATTATCTCTGTGGTTGTAAAAATCGTTGGTTTTGTGGTTTTAAACGATTAAGAAACAAAGAATGCGAGTAAAAAGATGAAGAACATGAATAAAATGAAGTTGTTTCACAGATTATGTGCATCTAATTATAATTACTTAATTCTCCTAAGAACTAGCACTATAATTTATTTTTATATTCAACACTAATTTTATTCTTTATACAAAATTTGTGTGCAAACCTAACTTATCATGAATTTAAAATATAAAATCTATAATGAGATTTACCTATTAAATATATAAGTTTCACATATTTATATCTTGCATTCATAAAAAAATTATGATATCACTAAGAATTTTTCATTCGTATCTCTAAGTCCAATGTGATACTATTTAGTCACATTTTGCATATATATTCTGGTGCTTCATATTTATTTATATATAGAAAAGTTATATAATTTTTTTTATATAATGAATCAATAACAAATCATCGAACATTGTTTTTAAGTTTACTTAATAATCTTTCGAAATTAACATATTTTTATATAAAACTTAACATATTTTTATATATAACTCATTATATTTTTAAATAATATAATATTAATTATTGATTGAATGTGTAAATTCAACTCATACATACATATATGTGTTTTAATAAATTATAAAATAAAAATTTCACATTTATTTATATAAATTATATATAATAATTTCCCTATTTTATGGTTACTTAATACTACAGACGGCTAGTTGGGTCCAGTTAGAGGGAAGTTGATGAGATTCAGTTTATTGGAACTTAGGCAACCAATTCATGTGGCTAAATTAATGGCGATGATTTGAACAAGCCTGGGTTAAATTAGGTCGTCCCATGACTTCATTTACTCTTAATAATTAATTAATTAACTAACGATGTCTCTAATTTTAATTTTGCTTGACATTTGGAGCTTCCATTTCAAAAGGCCTTGTTTACCAAATATCAACTCTTAACCAAAATGAGGGAATTAATTTGGCAAAATAAGGCAAGACGGCAAATCTAGCTATTAAAATTTAATTACTTATAAAAAATAGATATATATATATATATATATATATATATATATAAAATTAAATTTTAATTGTAATTTTATTAAAATTATTTAATTTTTGAAACAATTTATTTATTTCACTCCGATTTTTATTTTTAATTATTGTTATAATTCATTAAGGGTAACAAAAATGTTCAATTATTTAATAAAAAAAATGAAATTTTGAATACTTGAAGATAAAAATTACTAACCTATTCAATTATTTTATTTAAAAAAAAAATATCCCACCAATCTGGATATAACGTTTAATACAAGCAGCAGCGCAATCCAATGAGAAAAACTAGTTGCTTTGACCAGATTTTATTAAGTCAAATTACTGAAATGCTGGACCCAACCATCAACGCATTAGGGAAGAAGACGGCAATGCAGAGATGAGTTATTTTACCGACTTTCTTTCCTCCTGTCTCCCAATTTATTATGTTATTGTTTATTTTATTGAAATTAATTCCGAGCCAGTCAAGTTTAGGATAAACTCCATGGAGCACCAGTAACCAACTAACCATGGACTTTGTTATTCGGCAGACGTGGATCGGTTCCATGTATACCAGTCGCAAAGTCCGACCATCACCTCAGCATTACCAGCCCAATGTGTATGTCTTTTTAAAGGTCCAAACCCTTGCTTGGAGATAGCCCTTAAAATCGAAGCCCGATTAAATCATTAATCACAGATGGATCTCTTGTCCTATGCAAGGCAAGCTTCAAACAAATACTTCGCAACAAACTCATGTTTACGGTATCAATATTGAAGTCTATGGTTTCAAGTCCAGTAGATTTTGTTCATATGAACCAAAACATAGAAGAATTGATTTTACGTACAAAGTTAATAGATTTCATACGAAACATATCTCTTGATGATAGGCAAAAATTTCTCCACCTGCATAACAAGCTTTGCTTTCCACTTTATGAATGGATGCTGTTAGCTACAACCTATAGCAGCAACAAGATCATGTGATGATTTTGCTTCCCTTTTTTTTTTTTTTGAAAAAAAGAACACACATTTTTATTCAATAAATGTTATAGCATCAACATCATGGTTGTTAGGATAATGTATATAATCTTTAAATGATATTATTTTAGCAGTTAGATTATTTGATTAAGGGCTTAACTACTACAAATTAAATCTTATATAAAAATGAGTTTGATAATGATTATATTATATATTTATATTAGTATTTATTATTTTAATTATATATTTTTTAATTAATTTAATTTATATAGATCTCGACATAATTATTTGATTTAAGAGTTTTTAAACTCTTTTTATATAATGTTTAACTATATATTAAATACACTCTTAGATTTTTTTATAAATTATACTATTTGATTAATTAATGAAAACGCGTGTGCACGTGCGTCCGTAAATTATTAATTTTATTCTATATCCACCAATGACCGTCCTTTGAGAATTCGTAGATGAGTCGGTCCATTGTGTCCATTCACTTTAGGACTATAGATGTATCGTAAGCTTGATGTCTACTTGTTGCGTATATATATAATCCTCTTCACATTATTTATATTGCCTATGTATATATATTGCAAGTGGCACAACCACCATATATATATGTACTATAACCAAACTAAGAGACAAAGAGAAGAAGAAGAGGATCATGGAGGTCTCCCTTCCCATGAGAATCATGTCTTCGCTGTTTCTTGTGGGACTTGTTTGCTTTATCATTCATCTGTACAGGACCAACCTGCTTAGGTCCCAGAGGATGAAGAGGAAGCTACGCATGCAAGGCATCAAAGGCCCTTCTCCTTCTTTTCTATATGGAAATCTTTCCGAAATGCAAGAAATCCAGTCCAGGGCAATGAAAGCTGAAAATCATGGCGATATTGTAGCTCATGACTACACTTCCTCCATCTTTCCATATTTCGAACACTGGAGAAAACAATACGGTAACCTTTACATATGCAATATTTCTTTTTTTTTTTTTTTTCAATTTCATCTATTGCCCGCTTTTTGTTTATTAATTTCATTTTATTTTATTTACATATGATTAAATATAGTTGAAACTCAAACGTGAGAAGATAATTTCAATATTATTGAATTAAAAGTTGATGAATTTTTTTTCTTCATTATATTTTTAGTAATGATAGAACACGCTATTCTATTATTGTTCTAACTAAAATTAAGGTATTACATCTTAAACAAGCAAAATTAATGATTAGTAATTCTACTTTTTTTTTATTCGTATTCCATTTCTTTTCGGTTGTATTCGAACGACATAGTATTCCATGCCTTTAATAAAATATGTAAATGGAGAATAAATTAGATAAAAATAAAATTAAAAAAAAAAGTAGTGATTGTCTTTAGAAATTTGATTAGCATTGGTAATTAATGCAATTGATGTTTTTGGCAGCAAACTCCAATTAAAAAATGGGTGAAGGTCTTCCCTTCAAAGGGAAGCATCATCGTCTCTCATTCGTGTCCAAATTGGATTTGAATTTCGTAACGTTGGAATATATTCGTACCAAAAATAATCAAATAATAAATACTATATAATTAATGGTCTTTCTTTTTTTTAAGAATTTCTTACTTTATGATGCTGAAAGCTTTCCAGAGCGTTGTGGCAAAGTCAACCGCCTCTGCTCCTTCTTTTCTGCTGCATCGTTTGGTTAATAATTGGTAAATTCTTAACCAATGAACTGCACATTAGCCAATGAATTGTTCAACTCATCTGTATTAGTAATTTAATGGGATTCATTGAAGTCTGCAACCATCACGTGATAATATT
Source organism: Hevea brasiliensis (assembly GCF_030052815.1). NCBI lineage: Eukaryota > Viridiplantae > Streptophyta > Magnoliopsida > Malpighiales > Euphorbiaceae > Hevea > Hevea brasiliensis. The sequence continues at coordinate 658,552 of NC_079503.1, read as the reverse complement.
TATCTTAATAATATATTATAGAATGAATTTCCAGGATCTTTCCATGTAGAGGCATTATTAATGAATTTTTTTTCATGTTGTAAGTGGTCAAACTTATTTTCATTATTTATGTAATTATAGAATGGGTGATTTGTATTTGATAAGTGCAGGTCTAATATACACGTATTCGACCGGGTTTAGGCAGCATTTGTATGTGAACGACCCAGAGATGGTGAAGGAAATGAACCTGTCTCTCAGTTTGGACTTTGGGAAGCCTACTTATATGACCAAAAGACTTGGACCCATGCTTGGAAACGGCATTATCAGGTCCAATGGCCACGTTTGGGCTCAACAGCGCAAAATTATTGCTCCTGAATTCTTCATGGACAAGGCCAAGGTAATATAAGACCTGTTTCCTCCTGCTTAATTTGATGGTTTGTTTGGAGTTGGGACCATGAAAATCTGGCACTTGCAGGGAATGGTAGAATTAATGGTGGAGTCGGCACAACCATTGCTCAGAAAATGGGAGCAATATATGGAAGCCCTAGGTGGCAGCCAAGCAGAGATTAGAGTCGATGAGGACTTAAGAGGCCTTTCAGCTGACGTGATTGCGAGAGCCTGTTTTGGGAGCTCTTACTTGAAAGGCAAAGAGATTTTCTCGAAGCTTAGGACCCTCCAAACGCTTATTACCAAGCAAAGCATCCTGTTTGGGATAACAAGTTTTGGGTACATGCATTTATACATAATTAAAATCCTAAACTTCATTTAGCAGTACTGGCTAGCTACTAACAGTATATATGTTCCCCAAGGGCAGGTTTTTCGCCAACAAGAACCACAAAATGAAGAAGAGCTTGGAAACAGAGATAGACTCGTTAATATGGGAGACCGTGAAAGAAAGAGAAAAGCAATGCTTAGACAAAAGAAATACTGACAAGGATCTAATGCAGCAATTACTCGAGGAAGCACTCAACAATAGCAATTCCAGCAATAGCAACTTCTCACCCAAGCGCTTCATAATTGATAATTGCAAGAACATATATTTTGCAGGCCATGAAGCAACTTCTACTGCTGCAACCTGGTGCATGATGCTCCTTGCTTTATATCCAGACTGGCAATCTCGTATCCGAGAGGAGGTCACACAATTCTGTAATGATGGCCTGGATGCAAATTCACTTTCCAACTTGAAGACGGTAATTAAACATTAATTATAGTAATTAAATATCATTCTTGGATTGATCAGAACTAGAGTAATCTTTGTTTTGTATATATATATATATATATATATATATATATAGGTGACTATGGTGATTCAAGAGGCATTGAGGCTATACCCACCAGGAGCATTTGTGTCGAGGGAGGCACTGGAACAAGTTCAAATAGGAAAAATTACAGTTCCGAAAGGAGTATGCATATGGACCTTAATTCCAACCTTGCACAGGGATCCCAATATATGGGGACCAGATGCTAATGAGTTTAGACCAGAGAGGTTCGCAGATGGTGTCTCAAAAGCCTGCAAATTTGCCCAAGCCTACATCCCATTTGGAGTTGGGACTCGGTTATGCGTAGGCCGAAACTTTGCTATGGTGGAGTTGAAGGTTGTTCTCTCCCTCATTGTCTCCCAATTTACCTTCTCTTTATCTCCAAATTATCAACACTCTCCTGCTTTTAGAATGATCGTCGAGCCTGAGCATGGCGTACAAATTCTAATTCGAAAGGTTTAGCAATTAGACCTCCAAGCTTTATACCTATAATTTATAATCTCTTGCTGTAATAAGCACTAATTAATATCTCTATCTAGCCTAACTTGATTCAATGGCTAAAAACACAAAGACGTAAGAGTTCTCAATAATATTTCAATTGAACTCTTTATCCTTTGGGCTATGAATCCCTATGCATCTAAGTGCTATATTTCTCTTTTTTTTTTTTACTTATCGACTCAAATAAAATTATTATTATTATATTTTAATCTCAATTAATTTTCATATATTAAAATTAAATTGTTCTTTCAAGCGATTTAAGATATACTTTTTATGTATCAATATGATGTATTTAAAATAAATAATTGTGAAATGCTCTCCAACAAAGTCGAACTTGATTAAATAGAAAAGTGGCTCCTATTTTTATCAGCTGGATTATCCTATTGGGTTTTACTCATTATATATTTATTAAACTTTATAAACTCAACTCAACTCAACTAAACTTTTATCCAAAAAATTTGGGGTCGGCTATATGGATTTGCTTTCTCCACTCTGAACGATTTTGGGTTAAATCCTCAGAAATGTGTAATAAATAAATTTATTAAACTTTATATTAAAATAAATTTATTAATTTATCAAATAAATTAATTACCATTGATAAATTTTGAAATAATGCAAGGAACTAATTACGGATCCATGTTTCTTTTAGACCAGGATACATGTTTAGGAAGATTCATACAACCATGAAAGGCAGCGAAATAGAGTTACAACTACTCTTTCCAAATAAGAAGGAAAATACAACACGTTGTACATGTTTATGAGGCTAATAAAGAGTCAGAGACCTACTTAATCTCTAACAACCTACGATATATCCACTTCTTAGTTTCCTTTCTTTGTTTCTCTACTTCTAAACTACATTCTGATCAGATATCAGTATTGTTTCTATTTGCCTTCCATGAACGCTCTCTTAACTGCTCTTTCGGCACCACCCGTAAGTTTTTCTTCTTTCTTCTAGTTCTTAGTATTACTGCAGTATTTTTTTCCTCTATTTTTTTCTTTTTCTTCATGATGCATTCGCATTAGATGAACAACAGAGAATAGATAACCAATTAGTTTTAAATCAAAGAACTGTGAAATTTTGAGTTCGAGTCTCAATCAAAGTCCATTGTACCCAAAAAAAAGAGAGTATCTAATTGTTGTTAATTTGATTATTGGCTACTGTTACGTGTCCTTGTTCATAAGTATACTTTGAACCTAAAGGGTAATAAAGTTTGAACATATACTCTAGAAAATTACAATTTGCAGTTTGTTTTTCCATGTTCATTTCCTTTTGAGGCAAGAGATTAGAGCCATTAAAAACAAAGCATTGCAGAAGAGGGTTTTTTTTTAATTATTATAATTATTATTACTCATAATCAACCAGTTCATCTGTTGAAATTTTCATTGAGAAGAATATTTATTATTATCTAGTTTCCTAAATCAAAGATTTTTTAATATTTTTATGCAGTGACGATAATAAAGAGAGTAAGCATGTCTTCTGATCCTGTTCCATATGCGCCAAGAAATATCCTAATAACTGGTGCAGCTGGTTTTATAGCTTCTCATGTGACTAATAGATTGATCAAGAACTATCCTGGATACAAGATTGTTGCCCTTGACAAGCTAGACTACTGCTCTAACCTCAAGAATCTTACTCCATGTAGATCCTCTGCGAACTTTAAATTTGTAAAGGGTGATATTGCTAGTGCAGATCTTGTAAACCATCTCTTGATAGCTGAAGATATAGATACCATTATGCACTTTGCTGCCCAAACCCATGTCGACAATTCCTTCGGAAACTCCTTTGAATTCACCACCAACAATATTTATGGTACTCATGTGCTTCTTGAAGCCTGCAAGGTCACTAAGCGAATCAAGAGGTTCATTCATGTTAGTACTGATGAAGTTTATGGTGAAACTGACATGGAGACCGACATTGGCAATCCTGAGGCTTCTCAGCTCCTGCCTACAAACCCTTACTCTGCTACAAAAGCTGGGGCTGAAATGCTTGTCATGGCTTATCATCGATCATATGGCCTTCCTACAATTACTACTAGAGGCAATAATGTGTATGGCCCAAACCAATACCCAGAAAAGCTGATTCCAAAATTCATTCTCCTTGCTATGAAAGGCGAGCAGTTGCCGATCCATGGTAATGGCTCAAATGTGAGAAGCTATCTACACTGTGACGATGTTGCAGAGGCGTTTGATGTCATACTTCATAAGGGGGTTATTGGACATGTGTACAATATTGGTACCAAGAAGGAGAGACGAGTCCTAGATGTAGCGGAGGACATTTGTAAGCTATTTGGATTAGATGCTAAAAAAGCCATAAACTTCGTTCAAGACAGACCTTTCAATGATCAGAGATATTTCTTGGATGATCAAAAGCTCAAGAAACTTGGGTGGCAGGAAAGAACTCCTTGGCAAGAAGGGCTAAAGATGACAATGGAGTGGTACACCAGGAACCCAACATGGTGGGGCGATGTATCTGCTGCTCTCCATCCGCATCCTCGCGTCTCATTGGTAGTTCATTCAAATGCCGATGCATGGTTGTTGGAGAATGGATGTGTGAATAATAAGAGTGAGAAGAATAGCAGTTCAGGATTGAAGTTCTTGATATATGGGAGGACTGGTTGGATAGGGGGGTTGCTGGGGAAGCTTTGTACAAATGAAGGTATTAAATTTGCGTATGGTACAGGAAGATTACAAGAAAGGAGGTCAATCATGGAGGATATAATGAAAGTAAGGCCAACTCATGTATTTAATGCTGCCGGTGTTACTGGAAGGCCTAATGTTGATTGGTGTGAATCGCACAAAGTGGAAACAATTAGGACTAATGTGGTAGGCACTCTAACTTTAGCCGATGTTTGCAGAGAGAACAACCTATTGATGATAAATTTTGCCACCGGTTGCATATTCGAGTATGACAATGAGCATCCAGAAGGTTCAGGTATTGGATTCAAGGAGGAAGACAAGCCTAATTTTACAGGTTCCTTCTACTCCAAGACTAAGGCCATGGTAACAAATACTAACCTAACCTAACCTACTCATATATTCCTTCATATGCATGTACAATAATTAACAATGATGATGCAGGTGGAGGATCTATTAAAAGAATATGAGAATGTATGCACTTTGAGGGTTCGAATGCCAATTTCATCCGACCTTAGCAATCCTAGAAACTTCATCACAAAGATCAGTCGTTACAATAAGGTTGTGAACATACCCAATAGTATGACAGTGTTGGATGAGCTGTTGCCAATCTCAATCGAGATGGCAAAAAGAAATTGCAGAGGAATATGGAACTTCACCAATCCAGGGGTGGTAAGCCATAATGAGATATTGGAACTGTACAAAAAATACATAGATCCTGAATTCAAATGGATGAACTTCAATTTGGAAGAGCAAGCCAAGGTGATTGTAGCACCAAGGAGTAACAATGAGCTGGATGCTACAAAGTTGAAGAAAGAGTTTCCTGATATGTTGTCAATTAAAGATTCCATCATTAAGTATGTTTTCGAGCCCAACAAGAAGACTTAATTTTCAGCTCTTGTAATTTTTCTAGAGAGAAAAAAAGAACTGTATTTACCCTTTCTTATTTGTTTCTTCTTGTTCTAGTTTTGCTTTTTAGTTGTCTGTACGCATCTTATAACTACAAAATTGATCGTCTCTTTCCAATAATTAGAAAAGATATCTATGAAAATCCCTAATCTTATGGTCATTAATTTTTAATTAATCCATATTAACAGTGTGTGATCCATCCAAAATTTTTACTTTTTGTCAAATAATTTGCATCTAGAGTCTATGAGTTGATGTTATTCTTTCATTAATTTTTTGAAAAAAGAAAGGAAAAATAAATCTATGGGCGCTAGAAGGAGAGCTTGAACCTCCGACCTTGTTGTTAAAAGCAACACTCTCTAGCCCACTGAGCTATTCCAGCTTGCGCTGATAGTGTTTTAGCTGCTTCAACTTATATAAGGTACCAACGATCAACTATCGTGGTTTACGTAAGACCACTTCCACTAAAGTACAAAAATGACAGATGATTTCCATGCCACATGCAAAACAATTTGTAAACATGATCGTCCATTGGGGGTGGCCCAGATTGGTGATGTGATGTCCACACTATTGCAATTGCATTCTCCACCTTCCATTTCGTCATGTTCTTTTGGACGATGGAAAATGACTTTTATTCACGAGACTCACCATTTTTATACAACACAATCATTCCAATGGAGCAGCGATCAGCTTCAGCAGCACAACGTTGCAGTCCATAGTCCCACATGCGAGAGAGACGATTATTTTCTCTTCTTTTAAGGTTCATTATAAAGTAAAGATGGGTTTCGCTATCGTGATAAATTTTAAGATAAACAGATATTCAAATTCAAGACTGATTAGATTACCTTAAGGTTTGTTTAGCGCTGATATTGAAATTTTTTTATTTAGTATTGATGTAGATAATATATTTTTAAATGTGTTAATTAAGGGATTTTAAAAATTAATTTAAAACATAGTAATATTAAAGTAATTAAAGTATTTTTTTGGTAATTATTATTAAAAATATATACTTTTTAAATATATTAATTAGAGAACATTAAAATTAAATTTAAAATATATTAATTATTAAAATTAAAAAATTAAATGTTATATTTAAAAATCAAAATTTGAATAAGAGATTTAGATTTGATTTTAATTGAAATTATTAGTAAATTATGAATTTTAAATAATATTATTTTGATGATAAGAATTTTTAGAGTGGCAGTGGGTCTGAGTTATGCAGTGGGCTAACATCTAAAATTCTTTTATCTTATATTAAAAAAAAAAAAAGGCTAAAGGGAAAACACGTATCAAATCAAAGTGGGATCGATAAAATTAAAATCCACTAGCATATAAATATAAATGAATGGCTCCTTTTTGCCGGATTAATTATTAAAAACAGAAATTAAAGCTTATATAAAAAGGTGATATTAATTGGTCATAGAATATTATTGAAATTAATATATTTGAATTATAATATTTTTTTTTAAATTAATTTTTTTTTATAATGTTTAAAACAATACTTTTAATCTTTCATTCATGCTGAACATCACGCTTGCTACTTTGTTGCGGCTGCTGCTTTATGTCTTTCTCTTTTCTGCTAGTGCTTATAATGGCCATGCATTATACATCCAATATCCAAATTAATTATTGATAAATTTTTAATTTTAAATCTTTCAATAATGGCACCTTTCTAATGCTTTATAATAATAATAATAATAATAATAATAATAATAATAATAATTTATTATTATTTAATTTTTATATTTAAAAAAAAATAATTTTTATTAAACTCTTTATCCCTCTGTTAAATTAAATAAGATAAATAATAATTTAATTAATTATTAATATATTTTTATAAAAATAAGATTATTCAATATTTTTAAATTACAGGAGTGGTATTTAATTAAAAGCAATTGATAAGTATATTCATAATTTGAATTATAATAAAAATTAATTAGATATGGGAATTGATTAATGGTTCCCTCAAGCCGTAATGGACGTGTTTCACGTGAGGCATTATGGTTGGTACCAACCAAATCATCGCATGAGTACTTAAGAGGCAAAAGGGAATCTTTCAGATTCCGCACATCATAAACCATTGACACTTCTATGCACCAACAATCAAAGTGCTTGCTTATATCATCATATAAAAAAAAAATTCATATTAATATATTTAAACTAAAATATAATAATAAAATATTTATATTAATATATAGAATTTAAAAAGTATAAAAAATTATATTTTCAAAGTGAATAAATTATAACTTTTTTGTTTGTAAAATCTAATATTAAAAAAATAAATGCTTGATTGCTTGTGAGAATGTTATTAATTCTCTCATCAGGAAGTATTAATTTTCCTTTATTTTTAATGCAAATGTGATTTTCAGTTTCAATCTTTTTATTTATGTCATGATTCAGTTTGGGGTCGTTATCGACTCTAAAAATCGAGCCAGCTTAAGGTCGTTGAAACCTGTAATAAGCCTAAAAACTTATTAAATCAGAAATTGAACATTTGCATACGTAAAAGATCACTAAAATGTAATTGGTTCAATATACATGCTTAAAGAAGAGTTAGCTTAGATTTTATACATCCATCACTACATCACTCATCCTTAAGATAAAACATTAATCAAAATCCTGAGTACCAGTACAGTAACTATCCATTTACAATTTATTTATTCATCTAAATATACAGTATACATTAACGGAAATCTATAGCTATCCATGCTGCTCTCTTTCCAAAAGACCCTTCTATCCCTACAAACTTGCATCTGGGGCTTAGGGGAGAGGAGTAAGCTTATAAAAGTTCAGTGAGTAAACTAACCAAAAGTATTTAATTATATCATTCATTTCATATATATGCAATGCATCTTCCAGATGAGTTTCACATCATAAATATTTCACATAAGATTGATTTGTCACTAGTGATTCCCCAAATCCAATGTGTTCGACTCATACAGAGGATCCTCAGGACTTTTACTTAAAAGTAGTATACCAAGGGCTTGTTAGGCCTCACCTGGTCTTATCACCATAGATCATGTATGAGCATAACATAAACATATCATAGAATATAACATAGGAGGAACCAATGGGTCATCCAATATCCATCATGCACCAAAAACAATTATGCAGAAACGTAACATATTCGTGTTCTAGATACATACACTCTAAATAATAATGACATAATGCATGATGATGATCATAGTTTAAATTTAAAGGGATCACATTAATTGGGGTTAAAGTTACTCATCTTTTATAATCTATCAATCACTTAACTCAAACAATAGCTATCTTCGGATCCTTATCTTTCCAAATCCCCCAAGTTTGATCCTATAATATCGGACCCTAAAGAGTTATACAAGATTCTAAAACTTTATACACATAATAAACATCTTATTTTAGACCATTGGGAACCATAAAATCATGTTTTAGAATCTTGGAAGAGAAGGAGAATAGGCCTAGTAGAACCCACTTCGACTGCTGAAGTCTTGGACTTCAACTGCAGAAGTCTCAGGTTTCGAATAACCTTTTAGTCCAGTACCAACTCCGGCTACTGAAGTCTTGGACTTTGACTGTCGAATATAAAAATTTTTTAGATTTTCCCTAGAAACTGCATACTTTAACTACCGAAACTATGGCTTTTGTTATCTAAACATAGGAATTTCTAGAATTTCCAAATCGAAAATCTGTAGAATCCTTCTCCCATCAATAACTAAACTCACTTTAAGGTTTCAAAACTCAAACCAAACACATAAATATGTCTCTAGAGCCTAAAACAACTTAAAATTATATTCAATACCAACATACATCATCTAAGAATACAAAACTTAGGTTTTCCTCAAAACTAACATAGCCTAAACAAGGATTCCCTCAAATCCATTAAGGGAACCATTTAAGGCCCATAACACAAAACCTTAATCCTAACATGCATAAACTTTCCAAATCTCATTTTAAACACAACTTCACATAAAATTGAAGTTATAAAAATCAATTTTTCATCAACATGCTTGGATCTTCCTATTAAATCAAGAAGAAAAGAAAGTTACATCTTTTATTGGAGCTTGGAAGTGAGAAAATCAAAGACCCAAAGTTTGAATCCACTCCCCCAAGCTTCTAAATGAAAGAATCCACCTTCAAATTTTGAAAATGTCAAGCAAATCTCCTTAAAAACCTACTTGCATGCTCTACTAGTTGAGAGAAAAAGGAGAAAGGAAGAAACAAGTTTTTTTTTTTACAAGAAAACAAACCTTGGTCCCTTTTTATACCCTCACTGTTGAGAGACTTTCGGCTGTCGAAAGTCTTGTTGTACAAAAGAGAGACTTGAGTTTTCACTTCCTCTTGAACATGAACTTAGGTCCTTCCAAGACCTAAATGCACCTACACACAACCATATGCACAACCTTGAACACATATACATATACATATATATAGATCACCACATCCTATAACTATTTATTTATCAGTGAAGTTTTAATTTTTACAAAAATATTTTGTCAATGACAGACATTCCGATATCAGAAAATGATAGATATTACAATTTACTTATTTGAAAATATATTAAAAATTTTATCTCTTATTATACAATTTATAATTACTATTTTACTCATTAAACTAACTTTAAATAAAAAGTAATATAATTTAAAAGAAAAAAAAATAACGCTATATTGCCATATAAGTTAAATTGGATGTCGATCATATTATTATTATTATTATTATTATTATTATTATTATTATTATTATTATTATTATTATTATTATTATTATTATTATTATTATTATTATTATTATTATTATCTAGTTTAAATGTATCATCAATGCAATAGATGTGGTGGCGCTTATATATAAAAAATAAGTGAGAAAAATATATTTATGTTTGAACTTACAATGGATAAGGTTTAGGTATAATTATTTTCTTAGCTCATTAATCTTACTTTAAATAAATAAAATAATGACAGTTTAGAAGAAAAAATAAAATAGTGCCACGTCGCTATACAAGCTAGACTTGCATGTCAATTATAGAAAGTTATTATTTGTATTAAGATTATCATAAATTTAAGACATAACACATATAATAAGGTTGATATATAAAATTCGTTTTGAATTTATAATAAATATTTATGGCGATAATTGGATGTTCATTAATTCTTGTCATCTCCGACATGCGATTAGCGCAAATTTTTGCTGGGACGATAGATGGGCCGAGTTACGAGCGCGTCAACATTTTATTAGGTTAATATTTATCTCTGTTAAGGCCAAACTTATCTTGGAGATCAATACAAGAGGAAATTAATATTGTTATATGAGTAAATTGATTCAGATGAATAGAGGATGAGTATTTTAGTACCTATTTTTAAAAATAAGGGAGACATATAAAGTTGCTCAAACTATAGGGGAATTAAACTCATAAGTCATACTATGAAGTTGTGGGAGAGAGTTGTGGAGTATCGACTACGTCATGATACTTCTATCTCTCTCAATCAATTTGGTTTCATGCCTGGTCGTTCAACTATAGAAGCGATCTTTCTCATTAGAAGCTTGATGGAGAAATATAGAGATGTGAAGAAAGATCTACACATGGTTTTTATTGATTTGGAGAAGACTTGTGATAATGTTTCAAGAGATGTCTTATGGAATGTGTTAGAATAAAAGAGGGTATCTATTAGGTACATACAAGTATTGAAAGATATGTATGAAGGAGTAACTACTATTGTGTGCACAGTGGGAGGGGACACAAGAGATTTTTCGATCTCAATTGGATAACACCAAGGATCAGCCATAAGCCCTTACCTTTTTACATTAGTTTTAGATTAATTGATGAAACATATACAAGAGAGTATTTCTTGGTGCATGATGTTTGCAGATGATATTATTCTGATAGATGAGACACGAGAAGGAGTTAATAGAAAGCTAGAGCTTCGGAGAAGTGCTCTAGAGTCAAAGGGCTTTAAGTTAAGTAGAACGAAGACAGAACACATGCATTGCAAGTTCAGTGAAGGCCAAACTGGTGATAGGGAAGGAGTTAGTTTGAATGGAGTGGTACTGTTCCAAAGTAATCACTTTAAATATCTAGGCTCAATCCTTCAAGTAGATGGGGGATGTGAGGAGGATGTTAGTCATAGGATTAAAGCCGGATGGTTGAAGTGGAGACGTGCCACGAGAGTTTTATGTTGTCACGACCTAACCTATGGGCCGGACCGGCACTATGACCTAGGTCAGCCAAAACCCTCGAGGCCCGTAGTAAGCCTAACTATTCCTCAATCCAACTCTAACGCCCATTTGGAACCAATTTCAAGAATTCAACCGGACAGAGTTCGACCATAAAGTAGACCTTTCAACGGGGAGTTTTTAACTCACTCGACTTATAAACATGATATATATAATCAATTGGGGAGCTCAGCTCACCCTTCACATACTCATAACAACACAAAAAAATAAATAGAAGCTTAGCTCCCTCATTCAGTCCAACAAACATGCATATAATAATAAGTTTACAGGCCCATCATGGTAATTATATTACAGACCCAAATCAAATGAATATTTCTAACACATGCGGAAATTCTAGGAGTTAACAAAATTACACAAACATTAATAAATAACCTGCAAAGGAGAAAAGTAGGTTAACCACAATAATAATCCTCCTGTAGCCTAAAAAATAATGAACAGGAGTGAGCGTTCGACTCAGAGAGTAAAATATCAATTTTAACCATAATCTCTATAACTATCTAAAGCTAATGCACCCTATAGAGTGAAATGCAATATCGGTAATATTTTCACATCATAACAGCAAAAAGGTAATTTGGAGCACTCACACACCCGATAATGTCAAACAATACATATATGGGAGCTGATCCCCTATACAGCTCTCTTATTCCAACTTGTGCCAGCGAAGAACTCAAGCCGTGTCTTACCTGAAGGACCAGGTCCCAGCGAAGATCTCAAGCCATGTTTACCCGTCCTGTCAATAGCCAACACCATATCACACGCACGCCAACACACACACACTGCTCCAAATTACCACAACAATATCCATAGCACTTTAACAGTTGTGAATGCAACATAAAATATGCCTAGAGTTTAACTACATAGATATATACATATAAGTGATGCATGGGCATGCTTGAACATATAATAATATCGAAATTTACAATTAAAATTAATATTTTACTCACAGACTTGACAGCAGTCACTGTGGCGACTGAGCGGAGGAAGAAGGCTTTCCCGGCTCACCTGACAATTTTATTACAATCATTTAATAAACTTGACTCCATACAAACTAAGAAAAAGACCAAAGACGTCCTAAGTTCGTGTCGAAAATCTGGCAGAGTCTCCCCTATACCTAGGACCTACCCAACCTACAAATGGGTTTAAAACATACTTCTATATCCATCAACCATACACCAACAACTCAATCATATCACACAGCCCCTCCTGGGCCCATCTAAACAGTCATCAATCACAATATGTAAAATTACAGTTTAGTCATTATAATTGACCCTTTTGCAAAAACTACCCAAATAAACTCTAAAAATTCTAAAACTTTGCCCCGCGGTCCTTAGCAATATTACCAGGCTATTGCAAAAAGAATCATAATTTTCTGAGCTACCACGAATATTTTATGGATTTTTAATCCCATTTAAGCACTAGAAAATTACGAAAAAGTAAGGTTCGGATTTACCTATGCCGATTCTGATCTCGAGAATGCGCTCGGGGCGTCTGACAATGGTGGGGTAGCTAAAATCTCGATCTAATTCAGAGACTTTTTCGGTAGCCAGTCTGTCTGGCCGGAAATTCACAAACCCGAACAATTGTCGAATTCCCACGAATTGAAAGTACCTAATTGGACAAACCGCTCGATGGATTTTGGTATTCTTAGTGTCTATAGAAAGCTCTCGAAGTGTAAATGGTGTTTGACATAAGACTCGGCCCAATTAGTGGCTGGATAGGCCGGATTTAGGCCAAGAAGGCGAAACAACGCGAGCACGTCTGGTGGTCTTCGCGCACATTTTCCAGCCGCCTGGAGCGTCGACCGGCCGTAGGGAGGCGGTGAGGCGGTGCGCCGGCGAGGTGGGGCAGGCTAGGTGGTGATGGCGAGAGGAGAGAGAAAACGGGAAGGGAATGAGGAGAGGTCGGGCGCGTGAGGGAGAAGAAAGAAGAAAAAGAAGATGGCCGGTCTGATTCGACCGGTCCGATCCTGTCCGGTTCGATTCAGGATATAAAATTTTGAATTTTTACTCTGCCTTGGGACCGAAAACAAGGCCCAAAAATTCTGAAAAAATTTGAGAAAACTTAAAAAAATTCGTAGACTCCAAATATATTTTTAGTTTTGCCACATGGTCTTTAAATTAATTTTTAAAAATCATCAAAGTTTTATATTTTCGGGAAATCAAACCCAATTTCGAAAATCCGAAAAATGTCAAATAATTTCCTAAAATTTAAATAAAATAAAATATTAATACTATTACAAAATAATAAATTTAAAAATTTGGGGTATTACATTCTTCTCCTCTTATAGAAAATTCGTCCTCGAATTTTACACAAGGCAGAATAAAGTACAGAATTACATATTGAATAGATAAGGGTACTTGCTACGCATGTCCCGCTCTAACTCCCAAGTGCACTCTTCCACTGACTGGCTCCTCCACAAAACCTTAATCATAGGGATCTATTTTGATCTTAACTGCCTCACTTGATAGTCCACTATGGCTATCGGTTGCTCCTTAAACGTCAAGTTTTCTTTCAGCTCTACTACATCCGGCTGTAGCATATGAGAAGGATCAGGTATGTATTTCCTGAGCATGGAGATGTGAAATATAAGATGAACGTGAGAAAGGTTGGGTGGTAACTCTAACCGGTAGGCAACTACTCCAACTCTATCAGTAACCTCAAAAAGTCCAATATACCGGGGTGCCAACTTGCCCTTCTTTCTAAATCTCATGACTCCCTTCATCGGAGAAACCTTCAGGAATACATAGTCGCCTACTGTAAACTCTACATCCCTCCGTCTGGGGTCTGCATAACTTTTCTGCCTACTGAAAGCTATTTTCAATCGTTCCCTGATTAAAGGAACTATCTCTGAAGTGTACTGCACTAGGTCTACATCATGCACCTTCGCTTCTCCCATTTCTGCCCAACACAGAGGAGACCTACACTTTCTTCCATATAGTGTCTCATAGGGTGCCATCCCTATGCTAGAATGATAACTGTTGTTGTAGGCAAACTCCACCACAAGGTAGCTGATCATCCCATTGACCTGCAAAATTCAAAACACTCATGCGAAGCATCTCTTCCAGTGTTTGGATTATCCTTTTGGACTGTCCGTCTGTCTGAGGGTGGAAAGTAGTACTAAAGTTCAACTGTGTGCCAAGTGCCTCCTGTAACTTCCTCCAAAACTGAGAAGTGAACTGGGGCCCTCTGTCAGATATTATGGAAGCAGGAACTCCATGCAATTTGACTATTTCTCGAATGTAGAGCAGGGCGTACTGTGCAACAGAATATGTGGTCTTTACAAGCAAGAAATGAGCTGATTTAGTTAGGCAGTCTACAATTACCCATATCGAATCATATCCTCGCGTGGTACGAGGTAACCCAGTCACAAAATCCATAATAATCATTTCCTACTTCCATTCTGGGATAGAGAGCTCTTGCAGTTTCCCTGACGGTCTCTGGTGTTCAAACTTCACCTTCTGAAAAGTCAAGCACTTGGACACAAAGTCTGCTACGTCTCTCTTCATGCCATTCCACCAATAGCTATCTTTCACATCATGGTACATTTTGGTAGAGCCTGGGTGGACATTGTACAATATATAGTGTGCCTATTGCATGATTGCATTTCTAAGATTGTCTACATCGGGCACACATATCCTGGAACCTTGCACTAGGGTGCCATCATTGGCAAATCCAAACTATAACGGCCCGGCCCACTAGTAATATTGTCCGCTTTGGGCCGAAGCCCTCACGGTTTTAAAATGCGTCATTAGGGGTTACGAACCACCAACTTATAAACCCAGTATCTCTCCCGTGTTTTGCCGATGTGGGATTTGCCTAGCGTGTTACAATCCACCCCCCTTATGGGACTCAGCGTCCTCGCTGAGGTTTGCCCCACCATCGCTCAGGGTTGCACGAGGAGCGGCTCTGATACCACAAATGTAACGGCCCAGCCCACTAGTGATATTGTCCGCTCTGAGCCAAAACGCTCACAGTTTTAAAACGCGTCACTAGGGTTTACGAACCACCAACTTATAAACCCAGCATCTCTCCCGTGTTTTGTCAATGTGGGATTTGCCTAGGGTGTTACAATCAAATCTAATAGCCCGGCCCACTAGTGATATTGTCCGCTCTGGGCCAAAACCCTCACGGTTTTAAAACTAGTCACTAGGGGTTACGAACCACCAACTTATAAACCCAGCATCTCTCCCGTGTTTTATCGACGTGGGATTTGCCTAGGGTGTTACAATCCACCCCCCTTATGGGACTCAGCGTCCTCGCTGAGGTTTGCCCCACCATCATTCAAGGTTGCACGCAGAGCAGCTCTGATACCACAAATGTAACGGCCCGGCCCACTAGTGATATTGTCCGCTTTGGGCCGAAGCCCTCACGATTTTAAAACGCGTCATTAAGGGTTACGAACCACCAACTTATAAATCCAGCATCTCTCCCATGTTTTGCTGATGTGGAATTTGCCTAGGGTGTTACACAAACTCTCCACCTTCACCCTGCTGTACTCTTTCTATGATCTTCATCAATTGTTGGTCTCTGTGTTGGGAAACTCTAACTCTGTCTCGCAAGTCTGGCCTCACTTGAAAATGGGCCAACAACACCCCCTCATCTGAAAGATCTAGGATGAAACCTTGATCCATCAACTCATGTACTTCCTGAATCAACGATCTCTTCTCCGCTGATATGTGTGCCAAACTGTCAGAAGATTTTCTGCTCAAAGCATCTGCTACTACATTAGCCTTCCCAGGGTGGTACTAGATGGTGCAATCATAGTCCTTCAGAAGCTCCATCCATCTCCTCTGTCTCAAGTTTAAATCCCTCTGTTGGAAGATATACTTCAAACTCTTATGGTCGGTGTATATCTCGCACACTTCACCATACAGGTAGTGTCTCCAGATTTTTAGTGCAAAGACTACAGCTGCCATTTCCAAATCATGGGTGGGGTAGTTCTGCTTATGCCTCTTCAGCTGCCTTGAAGCATAAGCCACTACTTTTCTATTCTGCATCAAAACACACCCTAAGCCAACTCTGGAAGCGTCACAGTACACGGTATATCTTTCACCACTCATCGATAGTGTCAACACAGGGGCGATGGTTAAACACTCCTTAAGCTTCTGGAAACTCTCCTCACAGTCATCTGTCCAAATGAATGGAACATTCTTCCGAGTTAACTTAGTTAGGGGAGCCGCTATCCTGGAAAAATCTTGCACAAAACGCCTATAGTAGCGGCTAGACCAGTAAAACTTCGCACCTCGGTGGATTTGTAGGCCTAAGCCAATCGATTCTGACCTCAATTTTCTTGGGATCCACTTGAATGCCATCACTAGAAACCACATGTCCCAAGAATGAGATGCTTTCTAGCCAAAATTCACATTTTGAAAATTTGACATATAGCTGGTGCTCCCTCAAAGTTTGCAACACCATCCCCAAATGCCACACGTGTTCTTCCTCAGTCCGAGAGTATACCAAAATGTCATCTATGAATACGATGACAAAACGGTCCAGGAATGGCCTGAACACTATGTTCATCAAGTCCATGAAGGATGCTGGTGCATTAGTGAGTCCAAAAGACATCACCAAGAACTCATAATGACCATATCTTGTCCTGAATGTTGTTTTGAACATATCCTCATTCCTGATTCTCAACTGATGGTAGCCTGATTGCAGGTCTATCTTGAAAAATAATCTAGCCCCTTGGAGCTGATCAAACAGATCATCGATTCAAGGAAATGGATACTTGTTCTTCACAGTCACCTTGTTCAGCTGTATATAGTTAATGCACAACCTCAAGGACCCATCTTTCTTTCTCACGAATAGAACAGGAGCACCCCAGGGTGAAGTGCTCGGACGTATGAAACCCTTGTCCAAAAGCTCCTGTAGTTGTTTCTTTAGCTCTTTCAATTCTACTGGTGCCATCCTGTAAGGCGACATTGATATGGGGTTTGTACCCGGCACAACATCAATGCAGAACTCTATTTCCCTTCCTGGTGGCAACCCTGGAAGCTCCTCAGGGTAGACATCCATGAATTCTCTGACAATAGGAACATTTTCCATGTTGACACCTTCTACAGATGTATCTCTCACCAATGCCAAATACCCTTGACATCCACGCCTCAGTATTTTTCTAGCACTAATTGCTGACACTAAATTATATGGAGCCAAGCTCTTGTCACCATCAAAGCTAAATTCTTCCACACCAGGTATGTGGAAATACACTTTTTTGTTCCTGCAGTCTAAAGTGGCATAATGAGTTGCCAACTAATCCATTCCCAAGATTACATCGATATCCATTACTGGTAGAGGAACTAAGTCTGCTAGGAGGATTCTTCCATCCACTACTACTGGGCTACCCAGAAAAACCATATTTACATCTATGTTGTCACTAAGTGGGGTAGCTATAGACAAAGGGTATTCTAAATTTGTAGGGTTCCTACCCCATCTCATGGCAAACACTGGGGAGACAAATGAGTGCGTAGCACCCGGATCTATTAAAACACGAGCCTCATAGGAATAAACTAAAAGAATACTAGCCACAACTATATTAGAAGCCTGAGCATCCTGGTGGGTCAGGGTGAAAACCCAAGCTTGACCCCTACCCTGGGTTGCAAAACCCTGATACTGACTCATACCTCCTGATCTGCCTCCAAATCCACGACCCCCTTGTCCTCGGCCCTGTTGGCCACTGAACTGACTACCTGCCATACTGGAAACACTAGGATACAACTGACGAGGAACATTTGCAACAGAACCCTGTGACCCCATCTGTGGTTCTCTGAACACAGGGCATTCCCTAGCAAAGTGACCTGTTTGGCCATACCTGAAACATACTCCTGAACCCATCATACAAGGTCCTGAATGTCCTCTTTCACATTGTGCGCAAAGTGCCAAGGAGGATCCTGAACTAGACCCAGAATTGCTGTACCCCGAACTGTGACCACTGTTGGATCCGTACGCTGGTCTGAATCCTCAAGATTTGTGTCTAAAACCACTCCTCTTATTCCTGCTTCTTCCTCTGTAATTAGTTTGGCCACCGCTACCTGTAGTACCCATGTGGGGAACACCTGAAGAACCCTCTGCTCTATTTTTCTTTGCCCTTCCGCTGTCATCCACAGCATAACTAATCTTAATCTTTCTGGCTCGATCAACTACCACATCAAAAGACTGATCAGACATCATGGCCAGGTTTGCATACCTCCTGTAACACCCCCGTTTGCATAGCCTGGTAGATTTCACTGTTCCGGTGACCGGTGTCGGTCCGGACAATTAAGGGGATTAGAACCACTCTTAAGACAACTAGAGAAGCTATAAACACAAATAATTAGTAATGTCCAATTAGTCAAGTATAAACAAGAAAAAAACAGAATATAAGAAGTTAAACGAGCCGAGAGTCACAGCGATGGGTGACCTTCTCGGGAACAACTGCGAAGTTGTTTTAAACTCAAATTTCGAACCGTAAAATGTGACGCCGTGATCCTTAGAACCCTTATGAACACAGTGGAAAATAGAAAATCATGAAAAAGAACTGTTAAGCCAGTCAAATAATTAGGTCAGAAAACCGGAAGAAATATTGGATTATTTGCAAACCGAGATGAACAAGCGAGGGGCAATTTAGTCAATTGACCACGAGAGTTGACTCCTGACCTAACTGTCAAATAAAATCGGAGAAAAGAAAATTTCAGAGTCAGGAATTAAATTAAAGAACTAATAGGAAAAAAATAAAAAAAAAGAAAGAAAAAAAAAGGTTGGAAAAAGGTTATTACATCATGCATGATGCAATAAACCTAATATTTAAATAATTGAAAATTTCGGGATAAATCTTAATAATTAAAAGACAAAATAAAAAGAAAAAAAAAATTGGTTTCTTTTTTTTTTCATTTCCGTCAACTCTCATCTCCTCTCTCATCTCTCTCATTTTCTTAACCTCCTCCATTGAAGCTCACTAAAAAGCTTCTTAAACCCAAGATTTGAGCCATGAAATTTATAATTTTCTTAATTAAAACTTGTAGTTGAGTCTTGTTAAGAAGATTGAAAAGAGAAAAATTGAAAGAAGCTTGAAGAATCAAGAAGTTGGAAAGCTCTATTTGAGGTAAGCTCTCTTCCTTAATTTTGATTGAATTATAAGTATAGAAGTAAGATGAAAGTGGTTAGAAATACATGAAAACATGCAAAATCATGCCTATCTAGAACCCTAGGAATTTTGGCCAGTAGCAAACTAATGTTGAAATGGGTAATTTTGATACAAATAATGAAGTGGTTAAGTGTAAGTGAGGGTATGAGTACTAAAAATACATTTAGAATTCAACAAGAGAGTAAGATATGAAAGTTAGGGTTTGGACCTAGGGTTTGGGAGGCAAAATTGTGAGAAATTGGTAAATGATATATTTGACCTAATGTGAAGTAAAAAATGATCATTTGTGACCAAATGAGGTGTGTTAGAAGTGTTGGAATTAAAAGCTAATTCGGATTGGATAAGGTCATGTGCTGGCAGCATGACCAAAATTTCCTTTGAGGGACCAAAAATAAAATTTTACAAGTCCAATGGATATGGGACCAATTGGGGATGAAAATAGGCACTAAATGAAACAATTTTCATTTAGGAAGTCTGTCCAAAAAGTGACTAAAACCTAGTGAACAAAGTGACCGAAGTTGAGAAATCACAGGCTGCCCTGCACAACCTGACCAAATGAACAGTATTTGTTCATTTGGTCATAACTCGAGCTAGGCAGGTCAAAATGACCTGAAATTTTACCAGTGGTTAGATGAGATATAGATCTAAAACTTTCATGAAGAACACAAACTCAAATTATGCCATTAACTAAATCAAATTACTGAGCAAATTTGGGTCACTGAATCTGCAGACTGCAGATTTGCCATTTGAATAGTAATGTTTCAATGGCTATAACTCTCTCTAGAAAACTCCGATGTAGGCGATTCTTGAACCAATGGAAACCTAAGGTATAGTAGAACATTTCATATGAAGAAAATTAGACCAAATTATGGACTTAACTTGATCAAATTGCTGAACGAAGTTACATCAACAAATCTGCAGAACCAAAATTCTATAGCATGAACAGTAAATGTAATTTGCTTATAACTTGAGCTACAAAACTCCAATTGAGGTGATTCAAAAAGGAGAATAAACTTAAGACAATAGGGAACATTTTATATGAAGAAAGTTTTGCCAAATTCCAATAGTAAACTGACCAATGAAATAGTATAATTAGGGACACCAAAACTGAAAATTTGGTCATTTTGCCTAAAAGACCTAAGTTTTGAGAAAATGACCGAAACCAACAAGTTTGGTGACCAAAATGTGGTATGTGGGTAAATTTGGAGTTCCCATACCTATTAAGCCTTATAAAGTCAATAATTTGACTTAAATAGTATAGTGAATAGTAACCCGAAATACAAAATTTTAAGAACGTCGAGTTTAGCACGTTAGAGCTAGGTAAAAGTGAAGTTAAATTTATTTTTGAATTTATGTTAAGTTATGGTACTGAAACACTGTAAAAATTGTGTGTTTCAGTTGAAAAAAAATACTGGGAAAGAATCCGAGGAACCGAGTCGAGGCCAAGAGGCGACTCGCTTGAGGTTTGTGCACAACATCACTATGCTTTAAAAATTCATTGATAAAGTGAATGAAATATGCATTTTACTTTTGCTTTGAATTGTTGAAAGTTGATTGTGACCTTATTTATGATGTTTTGATTTAAATTATGGAAAGTTAGTTTTGTATATTTGAAATGACAATATTTAGTAAATTGTTAAGATAAGTTTTAAAACCACAGTGTCATGACCATATATTTGAACACCTCACTAGCACGATTAGTGGGGCTAATTAGTTTCGAATTTTGATTCCTTCTCTGGAGAAGTGTTGAGGTGTGCCAGTAGAAGAGGATGTGAATGGATATCCATATATTTGAGCTAGCTAGCCTTGTGATGTGATTTCTCTTTAGCCTCTGGCTATTGAGA
The DNA here is from genome assembly GCF_030052815.1 of Hevea brasiliensis. NCBI lineage: Eukaryota > Viridiplantae > Streptophyta > Magnoliopsida > Malpighiales > Euphorbiaceae > Hevea > Hevea brasiliensis. The sequence continues at coordinate 637,106 of NC_079503.1, read as the reverse complement.
TTCTATTTGTTTCGAATGGTATGATCTAACTGTGGGTTTTATGAAATATGTTTTGATACTTTGAAATGAACTTGGTTTGCATTAAAATCTCATAATTCATGTTTTGTGTTTAATGCTCATGTTTAGTCAATTTTTTTTTGAATAAATGTGCTTTAAGTTTTGCATAAAGATTATTTTAGTATGTTGTGCACCACTGAGTCCTAGTACTCAGCGATAGCTTCTATTCTTTGTCGCAGATCTGAGAGACTAGAGGAGCAGCAGACTGAGCTGCTAAGGATTAAAGATCATTCAGCTTGAAGTTATCGGGTATAATTTATACCCTAATTGTAAATATTTCTTTTGATGTATGTATTGCATATAAATGTATGGACATGTAATGGGTCTTGAGCAGCTTGTACAAAATTTGTATGAAGTTTGTAATAAAAATTTAGTTTGAATTTCCTTTGATGTAAATTTTGTAATGATGTATATATAAATTATTTTGCCTCTAATGAAATATGAGTGAAACCATTTTATTTAATTTGAATGAAATGTATTGTTAGTATTTTGAGGATTATTGAATTTTGAACTTGAGAAATTGATTGAAATGATTATGGAGTTGTTGAAATGGATTGAGTTTGATTGTGAAATTGAAGTAGTTGTTGAGAAAACATTTTTAGAAGTGCTTTTTACAGGTATTTGAAGAACTGTTTTCTCAAAATATAGAGAGAACTCTATCAAAATTTTTATAAAATTTGCGTAAAAATAAAATGGGCCAAAAATATTAACTAGTTTTAATTTTAACTAAATGTTTTAAGTACTTATTAGAAAATGCTCACCACTTATCAAAAGTAAGAAAATTGTTTTAAAATCTCTTATAAGGTACTTAATGAGTTATCGGTTGGTGAAGTTCGGTAGTTCATTAGGTATTCTACGGGATCATGTTATGCCTTACAGAGGGGTAAGGTGTGACACCTCCTGTCAAGCCCCTTTAGAAACCTCTTCACCTTCATAGTTTCTGTAGCTACTGCTGTAGGGGCATATCTGCTCAATTCCAGAAATTCTATAGCATATTCATCTACAGACCTGTCATTCTGTCTTAAGGCCTCAAAGGCCCACTGCTTTTGATCTCTAAAACTTTTTGGTATAAACCGGTTGATAAACAGTTCCACAAACTGGGTACATGACAAACCTTCCATCCGAGGTAATATGTAGTCATTCATCCATTGTCTAGGCATAGGCCCCATGACATGCTGCACACACTCTATGAGCCTCCTATCAATCAACTGCAACTCCATACCTGCCTGTTTGCATGAATCCAAAAATCGATAGGCATCGTCTGACACATCATAAGTACTAGGCACCAATTTCTTGAAATTAATTATCTGTTTATACGGTTCCCCTCTTGGTGCGGTGGACTGCTGCTGTTGGGGAGGGTGAACCATATACTATGCCATCATATCGATGGTTCTCTATAAACCAGCTAGGGTAGCTGCCATTGGATCCATGGGACCCTGTGCCATAAAAAGACTGATCCTGAACTGGTGGCAACTGCTCTTCTACTTGAGCAGCTCTAGGCCTCCTAGCCCGCTTCCTCGGGGCAGGCGCCTCATCCTGTGCTGACACCTCGTCTGGCACATCTAGTTCTGGTGCAGTGGCAGCTCTCTTGTTTCTATGCATTTTCCTGAAATTCAGCAGCATTAGCCCACAAAACTTCAAAACTGCATATTACACAGATCTATAGACTCATAATTATACATAATTATATGAAGCAGAAACTAAAAGTACAGATGACAATGCAAGATGAATGTGGACCCTATTTTCCACATGTGACTCCTATTAGACTCTTCTTAACACTTTAGACAATTATTCCCTATGAATCTGGAGCCTAAGCTCTGATACCACATTTGTCACGACCCAACCTATGGGCCGGACCGACACTAGGACCTAGGTCAGCCTAAAGCCTTCGAGGCCCGTAGTAAGCCTTACTATTCCTCAATCCAACTCTAAGGCCCATTTGGGCCCAATTTCAAGAATTCAACCGGACAAAGTCCGACCATAAAGTGGACTTTTCAATGGGAAGTTTTTTACTCACCCGACCTGCAAACATGATATATATAATCAATTGGGGAGCTCAGCTCACCCTCCACATACTCATAACAATACAAAAAAATAAATAGGAGCTCAGCTCCCTCATTCAGTCCAACAAACATGCATATAATAATAAGTTTACAGGCCCATCATGGTAATTATATTACAGACCCAAATCAAATGAATATTTCTAACACATGCGGAAATTATAGGAGTTAACAAAATTACACAAACATTAATAAACAACCTGCGAAGGAGAAAAGCAGGTTAACCACAATAATAATCCTCCTGTAGCCTGAAAAATAATGAACAGGAGTGAGCGTTCATCTCAGAGAGTAAAATATCAATTTTAACCATAATCTCTATAACTATCTAAAGCTAATGCATCCTGTAGAGTGAAATGCAACATCGACAATATTTTCACAACAGCAAAAAGGTAATTTGGAGCACTCACACACCCGATAATGTCAAACAATACATATATGAGAGTTGATCCCCTATACAGCTCTCTCATTCCAACCTGTGCCAGCGAAGAACTCAACTCGGACTTCCACTTAATAAACCAAATCGGGGTCCCAGCGAAGAACTCAAGTCGTGTCCACCCTGAAGGACCGAGTCCCAGCGAAGATCTCAAGCCATGTCTACCCGTCCTGTCTATAGCCAACACCACATCACACGCACGCTAACACACACATCTGCTCCAAATTACCACAACAACATCCATGGCACTTTAACAGTTGTGAATGCAATATAAAATGTGCCTAGAGTTTAACTACATAGATATATACATATAAGTGATGCATGGGCATGCTTGAACATGTAATAATATCAAAATTACAATTAAAAATAATATTTTACTCACAGACTTGACAGTAGTCACTGTGGTAGCTAGGCGGAGGAAGAAGGCTGTTCTGGCTCACCTGACAATTTTATTACAATCATTTAATAAATTTGACTCATACAAACTAAGAAAAAGACAAAAGACGTCCTAAGTCGTGCCGAAAATCCGGTAGAGTCTCCCCTATACCTAGGACCTACCCAACCTGCAAATGGGTTTAAAACACACTTATGTATCCATCAACCATACACCCATAACTCAATCATATCACACGGCCCCTCCTGGGCCCATCCAAACAGTCATTAATCATAATATATAAAATTATAGTTTAGTCCTTATAATTAACCCTTTTGCAAAAACTACCCAAATAAACTCTAAAAATTCTAAAACTTCGCCCCGCGGTCCTTAGCAATATTACCAGGCTATTGCAAAAAGAATCATAATTTTCTGAGCTACCACGAATATTTTGTGGATTTTTAATCCCATTTAAGCACTAGAAAATTACAAAAAAGCAAGGTTTAGGTTTACCTATGCCGATTCCGATCTCAGGAACGCGCTCGGGGCATCTGACAACGATGGGGTAGCCAAAATCTCGGTCCAATTCGGAGACTTTTTCGTTAGCCGATCTGTGAGGCCGGAAATTCATAGACCTGGACAACTGTCGAATTCTCACGAATTGAAGGTACCTACATAAAGCCCACAACACGGAGGTTAGTATATAATTTTTACGAAATTTTCTAAGCTCATTTAATACTCGGAAAAATACTACGAAGTTCCATGGGACCCACCGAAAAACGGTGTCGGAAAATTTTGAAATTTATATTTCCGCGAAGCTCTTGACTAGTGGAGCGCTCTGGTACTCTTGGTTTTCTCGTGGGATTCACGGTTTGCGAGAAATCTAGCCCAAAAATCAAAATGGGCTAAAACTTTCTGGATAAAAATTGGACAAACCGCTCGATGGATTTTGGTTTTCTTAGTGTCTATGGAAAGCTCTCAAAGTGTAGATGGTGTTTGACACAAGACCCGGCCCAATTGGTGGCCGGATCGACCGGATTTTGGCCGGGAAGTTGAAACAGCGCGCACGCATCTGGTGGTCTTCGTTCGCCTTTTCAGACAGCCTGGAGCGTTGGCCGGCCGTGGGGAGGTGGTAAGGCAGTGCGCCGGCGAGGTGGGGAAGGCTGGGTGGCGGCGGCACGGCCTGGGGGTGAGGGAGGAGAGAGAAAACGGGAAGGGAAGGAGAAGAGGTCGGGCGCGAGAGGGAGAAGAAAGAAGAAAAAGAAAAGGGCCGGTCCGATTCGACCTGTCAGATCCGATCCGGTTCGATTTGGCCAGTTCGATTCAGCATACAAAATTTTGAATTTTTACTTTGCCTTGGGACCGAAAATGAGGTCCAAAAATTTCGAAAAATTTCTAGAAAACTCAAAAAAATTCGTAGACTCCAAATATATTTTTAGTTTTGCCACGTGGTCTTTAAATTAATTTTTAAAAATGATCAAACTTTTATATTTTTTGGAAATCAAACCCGATTTTGAAAATCTAAAAAATTTCAAATAATTTTCTAAAATTTAAATAAAATAAAATATTAAAATTATCACAAAATAATAAATTTAAAAATTTGGGGTGTTACATATGTGATCGCAAGATTTCCAATAAGTTAAAAGGAAAATTTTACCGTACAACCATACGACCAGTTATATTATATGGTAGTGAGTGTTGGGCACTGAAAGAGTCGTATGCGTCTAAGATAAGAGTTACAGAGATGAGAATGTTAAGGTAGATGAGTGGCCATACTAGACTAGATAAAATCCGTAATGAGAGTATTAAAGAAAAGGTAGGAGTGGTACCAATTGAAGATAAGTTGAGAGAAGGGAGATTGAGGTGGTTTGGTCATGTGAAACGTAGATATACGGAGGCTCAAATTAGACAAGTAAAGCACATTAAGTTAGATGATAGAAAGAAAAAAAGGGGTAGACCTAAATTGACTTGAAGGAGAGTAGTACAATATGACATAAAAATATTACACATTTCTGAGGATTTAACTCAAAATCGTTTAGAGTGGAGAAAGTGAATTTATATAGCTGACCCCAAATTTTTAGGATAAAAACTTAGTTTAGTTGATTTGTATATGAGTAAATTGATTCATATCTTAAACAATTAATCTCAAAATTTCTCTTATATAAAATTATGAAAGCTACTGACAAACTACCATCAAAGCATTAATTGGAAGGTCAGCTTGCTCATGCCTTAGCAAAAGAGGCACTTACTTCTTACGGATGGAAAGAACTACAATCTTCTGTTTCTGTTGTAGCTAGACTGGATGTTACTGGTACTTTTGTTGATTAACCAAATATTAATAAATAAATAAAACAAAATTCCTCCCAAAAAAAAACGAAGGGCAAGTGGCAGATATGAAATATTGAGTCTAACATGTGGCTCATTACGAGGTATCGCACGTTATAAAGCGAAACCATCTCAAGCTCGCTCGCTCACTCACTTAGATCCAATCTAGCTTGCAAACATTCCTGAATATCTGCTTCTCTGTGTGTGTGTGTGTGTGTGTGAGAGAGAGAGAGAGAGAGAGAGAGAGAGAGAGAGAGATGGAATTCTCCGGCGATGGATTTGATGTGGTGGTTGTCGGTGCAGGCATCATGGGCAGCTCCACTGCCTATGAACTAGCAAAAAGAGGTCAAAAAACTCTTCTGCTAGAGCAATTCGACTTCTTGCACCACCGTGGATCATCACACGGCGAGTCACGTACAATACGAGCAACATACCCGGAGGACTACTACTGTGCCATGGCCAAGGAATCCTTCGCACTATGGGAGGAAGCCCAGTTAGAAATCGGCTTCAAGGTTTATTTCAAAGCCCAGCAGTTCGATATGGGGCCATCAGATAATAAAAGTCTGCTTTCAGTTATCTCCAGCTGCCAGAAAAACTCGGTTCCTTATCAGGTTCTCGACCGGCAACAAGTGGAAGAGAAATTTTCCGGCAGAATTAAACTGCCGGAGAACTGGATTGGGGTATGTAGTGAGCTTGGTGGAGTAATAAAACCCACAAAGGCAGTATCAATGTTCCAAGCGCTGGCATTACGAAAGGGTGCAATTTTAAGGGACAATATACAAGTCGATAACATAGTTAAGGATGAGGTGAAAGGAGGGGTATGGGTGTCCTCTGCTAATGGTGAAAAGTTTTTGGCTAAAAAATGTGTCATTACGGCCGGGGCTTGGGCCAGAAAGCTTGTTAAAACAGTCAACGGCCTTGAATTACCCATTCAAGCTTTGGAGACTACAGTATGTTACTGGAGGATTAAGGAAGGCCATGAGGCTGACTTTGCTATAGGAGGTGATTTTCCTACATTTGCTAGCTACGGCCAGCCTTACATATACGGCACACCGTCTTTAGAGTTTCCGGGTTTGATCAAGATTGCTGTGCACGGCGGTTACCCGTGTGATCCGGACAAAAGACCATGGGGCCCTGGCCTATCGTTAAGTTCTTTGAAGGAATGGATTGAAGGAAGATTTTCAGGGCTTGTTGATTACGGCGGGCCAGTTGCTACTCAATTGTGCATGTACTCCATGACCCCAGACGAAGATTATGTCATAGATTTTCTAGGAGGGGAGTTTGGGATGGACGTGGTCATCGGCGGTGGGTTTTCAGGTCATGGGTTCAAGATGGCGCCAGTGGTGGGAAGGATTTTATCGGACATGGCCCTGTGTGGGGAGGCTAAAGGAGTGGACCTCAAGTACTTCAGGATTCAAAGATTTCAACAGAATCCTAAAGGGAATGTGAAGGACTTCGAAGACCAAGTTGGTTTTTCTTCCAATCACAAGTAGAATGTATATTTATCCAAATTCATTCCCCAGTCGATGTATTAATAGGAAATTTATAGCCATTTGTATCTTATCTTCTACGATGATGTGTTCTCTCCTCTCTCCATCAAAATTGAACCCTTGAATTCAATATTCAAAAGACCACTGCACAAGTATCGTACAGAGTCAAATTCCAATGATAGAGAGTCAAATTCAAATGATCTCAACTGCTAATTTCCTTGAATTGTTTATTCAGAATTAACAAATTTCCAGAAGTTTTGATTGTGCCAAAATATAACGTCAATACATTAACAAAATTTATCGTCATCAGACATTAAAGTACGATCTGCTAACCATTAACTTCCACAAGGAACCTGCCTCGGATCCCAATAACTACAACATACCATAAAATGCTGGTGTGTTTAGCTTCAAGAGAAGAATCCTCTAAAGCTTGTAAAGAAAAGAAAATGTGATGATGAAAGTAGCAAGGTTCAAACATTTGTTGGTTCAAGTAAACAAATTCTAAAACTGTGCCCTCCGTAATGGCAACAGTGCTTTTTTTCCTTATTGGATACAATACATCCAAGCAATCTGAGATTTGTAAAATAAAAATTGCAATCACAGTTGCCTGGTTGAGCTTAAACAATAAATCAATCTGGCCACTTTTGAAATGAAAATTATAAAAAAAAAAAAAAAAATCAATACATATACAGCGCTCAAAACCCATCAGAGGCATAATGCTGGACAGGAGTTTGTGCCCACCTGGCCTTCAAAATATATGGGAACCTGCAGATCGGGAAACCATAAATCTTATGCACAGGAATCACAGATCAACAATCCTGTAGAAATTTTGTCCATACTACTACTGGCTGACATTACACATACAGCATTAACATAGAATTGCTTCGCTGAGGTAAGAAAATAACAGTATCAAGTTGGCGACTATTAATTATCCCCTACCCCTAAAAAATAATGATAAGAACATTAAATAAATAATCCATTGCTTGGTCAAATAAATATATGCCACAGGTTGAAAGACGACCAAACTCTTAAACTGGTGACATACGCAAAGTACAATTCTGTAAGCATTCTATCCAGAGCCAAATCAACACATAAAATTAGAAAGAAATGGCAAAAGTAAAATGACTATAAGAGTCGGTCAGTCCAGAGTTTATGTCTATTATCCATAATGCCAATATCACAACAAACAACTTTCGAAAGAGTTATCGAGCACAAAGATGAATTTTTTACACAGGTTGAACATCATATCCAAAAAGCAATGTACTATTAAGAAGAAAAACAAGGCTGCTGACCAAGTGAATCATATCCTTCAATTGAACTCTTTGGCAACAACATAAAAACCAAATGAGAAGAAAGAATCACTAACCAGTTTGGCTTGTCAAACCACAAAAGCTGCAAGCAATGCGTGTAATACAGCCCAATAGATCATAATACTAAGCCTCAAGGCAGGTTGTCGCATTAGTGCCCGATCACAAGAAACCCTGGTATATTACACATATAAGATCAATATTGCACATTCAAAATTCCAGGTAAGCTTCGATTTAGCCAGGACCAAAAAAAAAAAAAAAAAGCGTACCATAGACCATCAATCATGTCAGTCACAGGTCTAGTAAATTTTGGGACAATTCTTGATGAAGTGAGTGACTTGAAACCATGAGCTGTAGTGGAGGAAGGGGGGAGGAAGAATCATTGTTAAAATTTAAGCCAACTTGCTGAAGAGCGAACGGGGAAAAGGCAACAAAAAGTCCTGTATAGAACTACCTTTTTCATCATCTTCATCCTCTAGTGTACTAGTGCTACCAGGAGCCATGTCTATAGCAATAGCAACTTGATCATTGTTGACTTTGCGCAAACTGCGTACTTGAGAAGCAGTGGAGGGCCCAGGGACTGTCCATTTGTTTACCTGCACAAAGCACACCAAAATTAAGAAATTCTCTTAACAATAATACCATTTATCAAATTTGACCTACAACTATTAAAATTAGGTTTTCATTTTTGGAATGACAACTAAAATTAGTTAATAAGTTTCAACCATCTATAATGCTTAATATCATTGCAAAGCATTCACATAAAACAAACAGCTAACCAGCAAGAAACGGCCTCCATTAAAAAATATATACCAACACACATGCACATTTATAATAACCAATATGCATTTCTGCTTACAGGGTGATACACAGATAAAACTAAGATTGTTGTAACTGATGAAATGGAAAGCTCCAAGTAGTCTTCTCCCTTGAATTTTTCATTATGAGCATGCGCTCATGTGCGCGTATGTGAGAGAGTGATTCTCGCTGTGTGTGTGCAGGCACATTCATAGAAAAGTTGTTTGAATTAAGAGTAAAATTCAATCACTTTGAAGTCAAAATGACAGAGAAATTGCACAACAAAATTGCAGTTCAACATCTAGCATTACCATTAGAAATATCTCAAAATAATATTCTGCATTAAACACAAATTCTTCACGTTTATGCTGTTTTAAAAATGTACAACAGAACTGCATATATGTTTATTGCATGCATTGACTGGTGAAAAAATGATCCATATCGACCCCAACTAGTTTGGGATTAAGGCTTAGTTGTTGTTGTATTGACAGATGAAAAAACTCACCACAGGTTCAACTTCCAAAATTTCAGAGCTTGCACTGGTTGGTTGCTCCATATCTCTGCCAACTTCAAGCATATTTAATTGGGATTCCTTCTCATGCAAAGATTTCTCAAGAATTTCTTCTCTGCGTGTTAAATCATCTACTTTACTTCTCTCAATTTGCAATAATGCATCCCTGCTTTGAGCTGTTTCCCGCAGATCCTCCAATTCAGACAAAATAGATGTAATCTTTTTCTGAATTATTTCTTTGTACTCGTGAACCTGACTGCTATCTGTAAGATTGACATCTAAAGAAACCACCGCGACTAACCATGTCAATAACTCATAGAGCTCATCTGAATTTCTCTTGTTGCTTGTCTGAGACGCAACAAGAGCATCATTTGTGCATCTGGTTACCTCTTGCCTTAAGAAAGAGATCTCAGCATCACGATCTTGCAATTGAGATTGAAGCTTTTCAACCTCAGCAAGGAGACTTTCAGAAAAAAGATGAAGCTCGTCAAACCTGCTGACAGTGGTGTAAAGCTTTTTCATAACCTTTCCACGGGAGGCTTCAAGTTTTTCAATATCCAAATTCTTTTGTTGGACAACTTTTCCCAACTCCTCTACTTTTTTTGTTAAATCATCCATCTGCATTTCCTCCTCATCAAGAGCTTGCATTAGGGCTTCAATTTCTGTAACCAACAAATGGCATTCATTATTCTGAAAAATCTAACCCGACAATTATAATATAAAAATTAAAGTAGCCACTTCCAAAGTAGTCTAACCTTGGTCTTTGGCATTGAGCCTATCAGTCAGAGATCTGACATTCTCCTGTAACTCTGTTGAGATGGTTTGCTGATCTTGAAGTTCCATCACTCTCTGCTCCAATAAATTCCGCTCATATTCAATTGTTTCCACCTTTTTCTCCAAATCATGCACATGAGATTTTGAAGATTGAAGGTCAAGGGAGTAGTTTGTTGCAGCAGCTTCCACTTGCTTAATATGACTGACAAGATCCTTGCAAATTCTCTCTCTTTGAATGTCCTTCTCCTGAAGCTCCTTCTGCAAATTCGAAATGGTAATTTTCATTTCCTTCTCTTTACCCTCTATAATCTCGCCTTTTAGGCTAGCAAATTCTGTCATAGCCAATAATAGTTTTTCTGCCATAGTCTTGACATGTTCCTCAGATGAAAAATTACTGTCTCCGCCAAATGGAAGTCCACCATCACCAAATGTTGCTGGTTTCAAATTCAACCCCAGATCTCGAACAGCCAAACTATTTGTGACAACTTCAGCTTTTCTATTTTCAATTTCCAAAAGCAGACTGGCGCAGGCTTCATAAAGCAAGGCAATGTTCCTGTGCAGTGCAACAATCTCCATTTCCTTTTCTTTTCCAGTTGATTCTATAAGCCTAATGTCTTGCTTCATGGCCTCAAATGACTCTTTTTGGGAACTCATATCTCTATGAATAGAACCCATTAATTTGGATAGACTGTTAGCTTTTTCATGAAACGTAGCAGAGTGTTCATGTAATATAATATTAACAGTGGCAATTTCTTTAATGAACTCTTGCAAAGAACTACAAACTTCAGAAATAAAATCATCCTCCAAATGCTCCAGCATATTGGTTTCTGATGAAAAATCTACAGCCATGAAGTTCCCCTGAGAAGGAAAGCTCAGATTAGAGAGATAACATGACAAGTGATATGCTAAACAAAACGTAAGTGTTCAAAACAAAGGGAGTAAATTACAAAAGCCCCGTCATTTAACAAAATTTTCACTTTCTTTTTTTTCCCCAATATATGAATTAGATGATCCTCAACTTCTTAATTTCACTATGCTTTAGTTCCTCCATTAAAACATCATATATCTTAGCCCCTAAGTTTTAACTTTAAACAACATTTTAGTCCTTCAATGTAAACAAAACAACTTCTGTAATACTTAGAATTGAAAAGTGAAAGACTAAAATGTTGTTTCATTAGTGATGGACTAAAAAGTTATTCTATTTAAAAGATAAGAGATTAAAATGCCAAGGCCCATGAAGTAATACATGCAATCAAACTGATAAACAAAACCATGAATAAAGAAACATGCTCTATTGAAAAAGGGGTGTCCTCCACGCACAAGGTTCTTTGCTTTAGGAGGGCCGAGGGAAGATCATCAAGCATATGCAGCCTACCTGCCAATTTTTGCAGAGGCTGTTTCCATGGATCAAATGCATGACGGCATGACCTTTTGGTCACAACGGAGTAAAGAGAATTGGGGGGAGGGGGTAATAACCAATGATACCTTGTTTCCCAAAATGCTGGAATTAATGCCATCATATGCACTGAAAAGAGGAACTCGAACCACAAGATCAGACTCTGCTCTATTAAGGCATGACTTCATACCAGACTCCAGATTTTGCAGAAATTCCAAGTCCTGAGAGAAAAAACCAGCTAGCAAATTATTGATATGAGAAAAGCTCTCCCAGAGTTGATCAGCAGCAGATTTTAACGAGATAAATCCAGAATATTGTTTCTTTTTCTCCTCAATGTGATCCAAGGATAACTTTTCAAGACGTGAAATGGCTTCATATTTAGCAGCCTCTGCTACCTCCCTATCCTTGGAGAGCTGCGCAAGTTCAATACTGACTTTGGCTAGCTCCTCTTGGAGGCCATCATTCCTGTCCTGAACTTCATTCAGTTCAGCAAGCAACAGTTCTGCTGCTCTTTTAGATTTTCTAGACTCTTCCTCTGAAGAAGCCAAAGCAATTTGCTGATCACAGCATAGTTTCACAACTTGATCCAACTTCCTGATTGGGTCACTGTTATAAATTTCACCACCAACATCAATTTCCCCTAGTGTATTCAAAACCATGGTTAAAGTATGTTCTTTCTCCTGCAAAATGCGATCATTTTCAGCCAAACTATTCCTCAAGAACAAATTCTCAGATTCTAGGGCCTCTACCTTATCAGAGAAAGCAGTTAAGTCTCTCATCTTCCGTTCATAGTCTGAAAGAGCATTTCCCCGGTGCTTGATCTCAGATTTTAAGTGCTCCAACTCAGTACTCATCTCTTCAATAGTTTGTTTCAGACTATCACGCTGTTGAATCAAAGACTTCCCTTTTCTAACTGCAACATTCAATTTATCCCTTAAAGAAGTAGACTTCTGCTCCTCCTGATTAAGTAGTTTTTGCAATTCGACCCTTTGTCTTTCAAGTGCTTCAACCTCACAAATCAAAGAATGTTGCTTCTCCACATATCCATCTCTTTCCTCCTTCACAAGCACTAGTTCACTCAATGCATCCTCCAGCTCCTTCAGAACACCCACATTTGGTTCATCACTATCCTCTGCATCTCTCTTCAGTTGAGCTACATCAGATTCCAAATTATCCACAATATCTCTACTTCTTTCTTCACCAAGATTTGTGTCAGCTTCTTTAGCATGGTGCTGTTCAACTGCATTCCCAACAGGTTTCATCAAAGAAAGAGTCGTGGGGTTTTCTATAAGCCTCTTCAGTAATCCTTCCAAGCACTCAACACTATTTCCACCAGAAACCAAATCTTTTATACCAGGATCCTTCAGTGCATCACAAACCAAATCTTGCAGTCTGCAGATCTCGCCATTCATTCTCTGAATATGCTCTTCATTCCCAAGCTTCTGAACCAATTTATCCTGCAAAGCATTGACTTCATCCTGCAGTTTTTCATTGTCAAGTCCAAACTGGACTGCTTTTGCTGAAAGTTTCTCATGATCACAACTCAGAGCCTCCAATCTTTCAGAGAGGTTGTCCCTCTCATGGATAAATGCTTTAATATCCATCTCATAGTTAGATAATCTCTTTTGGGAATCCTCCAATTCAGCATTTAAGCAAGATATTCTCTTTTGAGACTGTTCCAAATCTGTAGTTAGGGATCCACAATATTTTTCAAGTTCATCAATGTTCAGTAGCAGAGAATTTCTATCATTATTAGCCTCTGAAAGCGCATTTCCTAACCACTGAATCCTATCCTCCAGTTCTGCAGCTCGTAAATATGCAGGCATATTAATCCTGTGCAAAAGTTCTTCCCACCTCTGCATCAATTGGTTCCTCTCCATTAATGACTGTTCCAACATTTCATTTTGTTCAGCCAACCCAAAAAACTTACCTTGAAGGTCATCATATTTCCTTCTCAAATCATCCCCTGAATTTGAACTTTGCTGTGTATCCTCCTTCCAGGCATCCATGACAACAAAACCAGTATCAGAATATGAACCACCCACAGAACTTTTCTGGTCCCAATCAGTTGGAGGCAAAGAGTTTCCAGTGGCTGACCTGGCTAACCAATCAACCTTCTCAATTATATCTCTTGAATGAAAATGCTCTGGCAGATCTAGATCTTCTAAAATCTCTTCTATTCTTTGAAGCACTGAGTCTTTGAGAAGGAATGATTCTCTTAATGCAGTAGCAGAGTTGCGAATGTATGAAAGCTCAGATTCCAGAGCCTCCACACGTTCACCTGCCTCTGAATAAGTCTTCAATTTTGTTTCTAGCTCATGCAGCCTGGCATCTTTCAGTTGTAACTCCTGTGAACATCTTTCCAATTCACTAGAAGTCTCTGACAGGGACTGCTTGAGATTGTCACGTTGCACCACCAACCCTTTCCCCTTGGCAACAGCAATGCTAAGCTTCTCTCTAATTGAAGATACTCTCTGCTCTGACTGTTCAACTTCACGCACTTTCTCCTGTAATTCAGATTGCATACTGAAAAGGGCTTCCTCAACCTGGCTTGATTTTTCTTTGAAGAGAAGGATTTCAGTTTCATGCTGAAGTTTCAAGTCAGATAACTGATTCATCCTTTCCTGCAATTCTATCAATTCCTCCACCTTGGATCCATACTCTTCCCTAGAAGAGCTAACTTGCTCATCAGCCTCCTTGCATTTATGAACAAGGAAAGACACCAATGACTCCAGACGCAAAAGAGGTGTTCCATCTAAGTCCACCTCACTGTCTTCCAGTTTAACTACACCCTCAATATGTTCAATTAACTTTTCAATGGAACTTAGATCAATACATCTTCGGTTCAATTCATCAGCATCTTTAGTTTTACTCATCAATTCCAAATTAAGCTGGTCATTAACAGACTGAAGATGCAGCCTCTCAGCCAGAAAATTCTCCAATTGTGCCATAAGGGTCTTGTACCCACTGTAATCTACAGGACCAGGCAACTCCTCATCTTGTATGTCAACCTCAGATTCTCCCAAAGAGCCACATGAATCTATCACAAGTTTCCTAAGCTCAAAATGCAACCTATGCAATGCACCACAGGCTAATTCATTCTTTCCTAGTAACTCATTACACTTCTCATTCACTTCTTTGAATAAATTAAAGGTTGCTTCACGGTCTGAGTGAGCCACTTCAAGTTTCTCCTTCAGGTCCTTGATGGTTTTAATAGCTGCATTAACAGAAGCAGTAGCATGGCTACTTATATCCATGGAACCATTAGCGCCAGTTGCAATGGAGATGATCAGAAATCCAGTAGAGTCATTCAGCCTCCCAACTGCTTCAATAATCTGAGAGACAGTAAAATTCCATTCTTGCTCAACTGTCAATGCCCTATCCGCTGCTTCCCACTGGAAATTTTCCAACTGACCACGAAGTACAGAAGCCAGCTCATCTGAACTTTTCTGTGAATCACACAATTGATTCTGCAATTCATCAATCCTGGATTCACACTCGGACAACTTTTCACCAAGCTCATGGTTTTCTGCTTTAAGACTACCGTCTTTTTGCTTCAAGGTTTCATAAAGACCCTCAAGCTGTTGGTTCTTTTCCCTAAAATGAGAAACATGTTGCTTTACAGCTTCATAAAGAACCACAAGCTCAAGGTTGGTTGCTTCTAAATTATCAGCATGTTCCTTCATGGATTCAGACAGAAACTTGAACTCCTTAATTGTGAGATTAGCAGCACTTCTCCCTTCTCGCTCTGTCTTGAATAATAAACTAGCATT
The DNA here is from genome assembly GCF_030052815.1 of Hevea brasiliensis. NCBI lineage: Eukaryota > Viridiplantae > Streptophyta > Magnoliopsida > Malpighiales > Euphorbiaceae > Hevea > Hevea brasiliensis. The sequence continues at coordinate 621,809 of NC_079503.1, read as the reverse complement.
CACAGCATCCAAGGCTAACTGCTTAAGCACTGCCTTCAAATCCCTTGTATGCTCTTTTGCTAATAAAAATGGATCTGCTGCTGCTGATGGATCATCCATCATGGCCCTTTCCTCTGCCTCATGCTCATCATGGTGCACCTTTGACTCAAAAGCTTGAATTAGTTTTGATACAGCTGGAGCTGCCATTTTACCAGCAGCTCCACCAAAGGATCCCGTATGTGAATGCATCCCTTCAATTGCCTCCTCAAGATTTTGCAAAATTTTTTCCGCCTCTTCAAGGTGTCCTTTCAAAACTACAAACCCCAAAGAATCATCAAAGACTTCAGGCTCAAACGGCTCAGGTTGCAACCCACCTGAAAGGTCATCAGACAATTCACCACCTCGCTTTCGAGGCATTTGCTGAGACTGCTGATCAACTGCTTCTTTCTTAGAGCTTGTGATCTGTACTTCCACACCTCCTTGATTTGGAACATCCCCACCTTGGAAAGATCTTTCGTCTTGCTTGTCATCAATTTCTCTTATCTTAGCTCTATGTAGTTCTAAACTGCTTTGAAGAAATAAGTTTTCCTTAGATAGCTCTTCAAGACGCAAAGTGACTTCTTTTAGCTCATCCTTCAACTGTTTGTGTTCCCCATGATCTTTAGATATCCTCTCGTGAAGAACAAGAAGCTCAGATGAAAGTCTCTCCATCTCACAAACTGAATATTCCTTGTCCTCTGAAATCATAACAAGCTCTCCCCTTAAATTGGCATTTTCCACCTGTGAAGCTTCCATCAAGACCTTACAGTCAGACAAATCCATAGAAAGCTTCTCATTCCCATTAGCAAGATACTCCTTCTCCTCTTCAAGCTTCTTGCTTTTCTCTGTCATTGAAGCAAGAGTTCCACTTAAGTTGGAATTTTCCACCTGTAAGGCTGCCACTGAATTCCTGCAGTCAGCTAACTCCTTCAACAGCTTCTCATTCTCATGCAGACAAGCATTTTTTTTGTCCACAAGTTTCTTTCTCTCCTCAGTCAGCAAAGCAATAGTCTGATTTAAGTTCTCATTTTCTGCACATAATGCCCCCACTGATCCCTTAAAGTCAGCCGACTCCTTCAATAGGTTTGATATATCTGCTTGTGACCTTTCTAGACTGTTCTGCAACTCCTTTGCTCTGGCAGAAACTTCCTCAACCTCTGCCTTCGCTGCATTAAACTGAAGTTGGAGCTCTTCCCTCCCACTAACAGTGGCCAGGAGTTCAGACCTGCATTCCATAAGCTCTTTGGCAAGGGAGTTGCACCTTTCATGAACTTCATCGAGTGAAGCCCTAAGCACAGATAGTTCATTATCCATTTGCTGAAATTGATGATCATGCTCAGTTTGCAAATATGACTGTTCAGTGAGTTGCACTTCCAGTATATCCTTCATACAGCTTGTGAGAAATAATTCTTCCCTGAGTCTCTCCTTTAAACGAGGACGACCATGTTCCAGTGAAATCAAACTATCAGTCAATCCTCTTGACCTAAGCAGCAATCCATACTCATCTTCATTGAGCCCCTTTATCACTTCAATGAGTTGAGAGAGGCTGATTGGGCATGCATCAACAGAAGGAGATGTAGTAAGGTCATCATATGAATTTGTCAATTCAGCTAACTGAGGCTCTTCATGGCTTTTACCCACAAATATAAAAGAATCCTCAGGTACATATTGCAGCTTACATGCCTCTATATTCCTATCAATTTGACTGCCTTCCTCATTTTTTCCACACTGACCAGTCCAAGACAGCATCTCAGCATCTTTTGTATTAGATGGACCAACATTAATGACTTTGCTTTGTTGATTTGCCACTTCATCAACACCAACCAGACTTCCAGCTGCCTCTGAAAGAGACAAAGTAGATGCCAGAAGCCCATCCATCACCTCCGTAGCACTGGCAGAAGCAGATTCACCACATGCACCATCATTTTGCTTCACTTGAGAGGCCACATCTACCATACCAGTCTGTTCAGAAGCTACCCTTTCTCCAGTTTCAGCATTATCATCATGCTCAGACAAAGCCAATCTCCCATCTCCATCAAGTTCTATGACGCGGGTCCCACCCAAACCATCAACTTCCTGCATTGTCCCTACCCAGCAAAAAATGAGAATTTAATTATACATCAGATCCACACATTACTTGCACCAATCTGCCCAAAAGAATTTCCCAAATAAAGGAAAAAAGTAAGAAAAATAGATTGAAAATAGTATTGAGAGAAGAAGAGCACAACCTACATCTGTTACCTGATCTCCCCTAGCACAAATCAAGAACATATCAGGAGTATCTTCTTTTGATGGCAATGATTCCTCCCTTTCCCTATTTCTGCTCTCCAATTCATATGTGACAGTAGTACCATCTGTAGTCTCAACAATGGCTGAAGGGGCCAACATATCAATCCTTTCCTCATTATTAGAGTTTGATGAGTCAATATCATGAACTCGCACTCCCTGCTTATCCATATTGGTATTGTCAATTGATGAAGTGTCATGTGCCAAGGGAATTGAAAATGGATTAATAGCCACAATATCGACATCAGGAGCCACAGAGTTCTCCACAGAATAAGATACTGAAGAATCTTCAACTCCCAAATTGGGATTGATGTTAGAAACATTTTCCCCTTCATGAACCTGTGGCAATGCTGTTGAGTTGGAAGCATTTGATACTGCATCAGTATAAGATTCATGCTGCTCTGATTTGCCAGACATTTTGGATGACTTTCCATGACTGCTGCTACCTTTATTGTCCTTCTTCTGACGAAATTGTTGAAGCTGATGAGGTTTAAGAAAACAATATTAGTTCCAAAAAGATCACATTCACTCTTTGTTCAGTTGATGAGTAAGTAGGGGAGAACAAGCAAAATTTCAGAATCCGAGGGATAGAACGCAAGTCCCAGTTAAAGTGAACCTATTGTAACAAGTTAACTTATTTGAGCTTTATTTTCCATTAAAAGACAGCAATTATAATGCAATTATTTATTTTCTTTCTTTTTGGTTCCACTCATAATTCAACCCGTATCTAACCTCTGAACAAGTAGAAACACAACACTTTATTAACTGTTAAAGAAGAAAATAGTAGAAAAGAGCAAGTATTACTATTAAAACTATGTGTTATAGCAGGTACACAAATTTAAGACACACACATAATCGCACAATCACACAATATAGAAGAGAAAAAATGAATAACACAAGATTTATATTATACAACCGTAAGATCTAAATCAAAAGGCAAGACGAGAGAGAAAAATTCCACTATAATGAAAAAAAGCAAGATACAATTAATCAGAATTCTCAAACCCTAACCTCGATGTATTTTCCGAATATCTTATAAATTTATCACAAATGACAAAATATTACAATATTTATACTGGTACATATCGCGAGAGCATTGCCCCTCGCACCCCGACAAGATCAGTGGTGGGCTATTGGCCCGAGTCTATTGGCCCGTGCCATCTACTACCACCACCATAGATCACACTTTTTATTCTAATCGGGTCGCAACAAGAAACTTTAGACTTAGGTCACAATTCTAATAGACATATCTAAAATTCAAAGCTACTTAAAAATTACACTATGCTATGCTTTTCTCTAATTCACAAAAGTAACAATAAAAAGAAAAATCAAAGTACCAACCCAGTCATGTATTGCACATTTGCACTCTAACAATGCAGCTAATACTCCCAAGTTTTTCACTTCAATTTCAAATCCAGTACTTCTCTTTTAGTTGGTAACCAGTTAAGAGCCTAAAGGATGCATAGTCTAAAACAACCAAACTCCTATTGAATCAATACGCATAATAAATGAATAGAATACCTTTTTACGACCAGCAGCGAGCATATCAGTACGGCTCTTATTCTTGTCCATCTGATCCACTTCGTTTCAGATCCCACAACGACTCCTGGTCAATCACCTCCTCTCCTCGAAGTCTCAATCACCATTAAATCCTCCCTCCTAATCATTTCCCAGTAGAACGAACAATAAGCATAAAATACATAATATCAATAGGCAGAAAAAAATCTAATTCCATAATCTCCATTGCGTTACTATAACTTACTAAGACACTTGATAATACAAATAAAAATACAAAAACTTATTCATGGCGGTTCCATGCTATGACCATTCAGCTCGGGCAAGTTATACAGAAAACCCAAAAAAATACAACAAAAGAGCACATTCATTCAGGAATCAGGCGAAAAGGATCGATTCTGGAGAACAGTACAAAGAGTTGGATTGAAGAAATGAAGGATACCTTGGCTTGATTGGGCTTCGATCTATTCGTCGTTGTCTCGGAGTCTCGGTGATGATTAGGAGCTGTTTGGTGAGAATAGCTTAGTTTGTAAAGAACGTTTCCTGTGTGCGCATGGTTTTCCCTTAGATCCGACGCAAACTTCGTGTTCCTCTGCAGGTGAAGTATGGAAAGAGACACGAGAAATAAGAAATTACTGTTAGGTACGATACAATAACGGACACGGTTGCGTTTTGCCGTTGAACTCGCCAGGCGGGACAATATAAACCGGAGCATAAATGGGTCTGCTAACGGTTTTTGGAGTCGCATCATCCACCCACAAATAGGCACGTGCGGGGTCTGCTTCCTAATTGGAATCGAACCAGATCTGCAGTTTTGATTCAAAGAGTTGATAATTTGGAATTGAATTGAAGGGTTCCTTTCGGTTTTATTTTGGGTCTCGATTTCAATTTCTGTTTTGACCTGACCAGTTGACCGGACCATGTCTGCCCACAAAGGAGGGGTAAAAATATTACTCCAATTATCCAACTAGTCATTGAAGAATGGGCTTGGAGATCTGCAGGCTTAAACCAATAGAGATAGTCCATTCAAGTGACTTATCTGGGCTTGCCATTGCCATCGGCCCCTAAATTCAAGCCATGTACCTTACCTCCTGGATCCTCATCTGTTCGGTAATGAATTATATTCTCTTTGTCGGGAAGCATTAAATTTAACCTTTTGCTTTCTAAGAAGCATTACAAATAATAATAATAATAATAATAATTAAAAAAGAAGGAGCTGTGCAAGCTCGTAAGTGGAATCCTAAGTTCTGACCTAAATTACAGCGCATGTGAAGTTGATTTAAACGGCGTAGGATTCCAAAATTATATTCAAAGCCCACTAAGCTGTGTAGAAGGTAAAGATAACGCATTGAAAGAATCAAACAAAAGACAATTTGGCCTATGAATATATTTTAATTGAGTATATATATATATATACACATATAAAGATCGCATACGCGAATATAGAGATCTGCTACTGATTTTATTTGCATAAATCCACGGATTAATGTCAACTCTTTTCTTTCTTTTTCTAAATTAATGCAAACAATGGAGATATCAGTTCAAGATCCTTTCCTTTATTTAAAAAAAAAAAATCATTAATATTGCCACAAATTCAAATCGAATCATATCATATTAAAATTGAAATCATTTTCAAACTAAAACCATCAAAACTTAAATAGAGGATAATTGACTATTTACAATTCAATTCAAACTCCTTCTCTTTATAATTTAAAATTACTAATTTCAATTCAAAATTGGCTCGTGGCAGATTCTAACATGTCCATACAAAGATTTTTTATAATATTTTATGATGACCAAAAGAATTTTTATTATTTATTAGATAAAAAAAAATAATAATTATAGAGATATAATGGAATCGGCAAACAAATCTTCTCAAATGTTTGTTTTATAAATATATAATGTCTTTGTTATGCTAAGGTATTATCTTTATTAACAAGAAAGAAAAGTCAAATCTGTATGGTCAATTCATATCACAATGCTATCAAACGAGCTTCCAGATACATGAATGTCATGATATATTCTAGGCATATACGATAATGATATATTCTGGGCATACCTTTTCAAGGTTCCTAAAAATTAAAAGAAAAAAAAAAGATATATACATAATTAATTTAATATTATAATTAAATAATAAAAATTTTTTATAAGTAATGTTTTTTTTTTAAATATTTAAATTAATTTATTTTTTGATAAAAAAAATCTATATTATTGTAGCTACTGCATTTTTGTGGATTTAGTAATTTGGCATCTGGGACCTAACAACAACTTATTATATATATGAAGATAAGGAATGGTTGAATTTTTATATATGGTCTTCCTCATTTTTAATTAAAAATATATATATATGTAAATAGGAGATGAATAATAAAAACCTGTATCACCTACTACTCTTGATTTACGTAGTCAAATTTTGTTCAAAGGAGGAGGTTCTAGAACACATCATAATTTTTTACATTTCATATATTGGTATTTGGCATGAAGGAAACCATGATAATTAAACATGACACTAATTATAAGAGATTTTTTTTTTATGTCAATTTGATCTTAAGTTTAATAATTATTAATTTAATTTTTATATATTTATTAATTAATTTACATAAATTTTAATATAAATATTCTACAAATCAAGCAAGAAGACGCCACTATAGATGTAACACAACTCAACATGCTGATTTTCGCCGTTTGGAAAGTTAAGGACCGTTGGTGAACTCATTCACAAAAAGGATGAATGAGTTCACCAGGCATTCTTATGGGCTACAAGAGATTAAATCAATTTACCAATTAATAGTAATAATAATCATGCAAGAGGCAATGCTTTTTCAATGAAAATAAAAATAAAACAAAGTCTCTATCGTGATGATTATTATTATGCAAATTGTAAAGTTGACATTCAAGGAGATCAAATCAAGCAAGGTCAACTCTTTCAAATTGCATTAGTAAATTAAAGTTTGGTTTGTTTCAATGAAAATAAAAAGGTATTTTTTTATATTTAAAAAAAATACCTTTTACTTCTTAAAAAAAAAAAGAAAGTTAATTTTTATTTTTTAAATTTTAATAATTTTATTAAAATATAAATATATATATATATGAAATAAATATATAATATTAATTTAATATTAAAATTAAATAATAAAAATATATTTATAAAAAATAATTTTTATATATAAATTATTTTTTATAAAATAAACAAAACCTCAGCAAATTAAAAAAAAAAGACTTTAACCAAAACGTGGTGCGACCACTAATCTCACCTCACCTGGTCGAGTCAACACACGTTTTTAAGAACCTTTCATTTGTTCCGTTGACAATTTTTATATACTTTCTCTTTTTTATTAATGTATTTCTGTTGTACCCACCCATTAATGGGCTTTTCTTTTCTCTTCCAATCACATCTTATAAATTGTCAACTATATTTTTACACTATAATTTTTCCTAAATCATTTTTATTTTAATAAAATGCAAGAATGAATTGTAAAACAAATTGTCCTCACAAAGGCGGCGTGTGTATATACATATATATATATATATATAAATTTATAAAGTATTAATTTTTAATTTTAATTAAAATTAAATGAAATAATATATATATATATATAATACTTTTTATTTTAATTAAATTAAACAAAATAATATATATATATACACACACACACGCTTGAATTGGCGCCAGCTATTTTGCACTGCTAATTAAACCAGGGGCAACGTGGGGAAAAAAAAAATAGTGATGCCACTTCGAGGTTCTCGACAATAAATAAAACGTTAGTCAACTCTCCAAATCTTATTTTAACCGCTGGATGGAAAGGAAGAAATCGGACGGATGAAGAATGAGTTACCGGCAGCACCAAGTGACATGACATGACTATAAAGCAAAGTTGGTCAACATTTTCGTATTATAAAAAAAGGAATCCACATGATGCCCATTAATATGGTCTAGCTTTATTTATCTCCCTTGGATTTCTCCTATTACCATGATATCTCTTCTCTGCTTTAATGACTTTTGATTATTCCATCATTTGGAAAGCATTAACAATTAATTAACTCTAAAATTTATTTTATGTCTTTTCAATTTTATATTTTATTTTTTTTTTATAATATTTATAATCAAAATAAACGGCTGCGAAGAGGATTTTACAAGTAGATGTTCCAGAAGATGTAATTGGTATGCAAGAGACAATCTTAGGCGGCTTGACTTAATTAATTAATATTTATTATTGAGTAAAAACTTATATAGTTTAGTATCTTAATTTGAAAAACAAATAAAAAAAAAAAGGGGGGACTGAGGATGGGTTTCAAATGATTACAAATAAAATATGTTGAGGGGGCAACAAAGAAATAATAGTAACGGAGAAATTGTATTATTTTAGGAATTGATGTATTCCAGTCAAAATACTTCTACTTTGGGGCAAGACTAATGAGGTGAACTAGAGTTTTTCTGAAAGTGTTGAATGAAAAAACCTGTTGAATGGATCAAAAGAGCAGAACCAACCCTTAAGAAAATTAATTAATTAATTAATAGATCCTGTTAATGGTGAGTACCCTATCCTATATTAACAGTGACTCTTCCATAGTCATACTTTTTACGAAATGGGCGAGACATAATTTATTGACATAATGCGAATGCAATTAATTCTTTTTAATTACTTTAAAAAACCTAAATATGAAACCTAAATGCAATAAATTCAAACTAGACAAGCATGCTTACAATCAAAGAAAAAGTCATAGATAGGATTTTTAGCTCAATTACCTCAATAATTAACTTATAAATAAATAAATATTTTTAATATGCATCGTTGATAATCTATTTATAATGCATAATGCCATTGCCAAACAAGCCTATTATTATTTTCAGGCTTTCAAAAATATTTTCTAGTCCTGTCAAACACACCCACACGCGAAAAATTCAAAACAACTGGTATAATTCCAACTGGCTATTTCAATTATCATTTTCCAACATGGGCCCCACCACCCACTCCTTTGTATACTTTTTTCTTCGGTCTTCCTTTCCTTTATTACCCATCACCTCCTCCCATGGAAGTTTTCAAACTCATCTCATCCGTCCGATTGTAACTGCTCTTTGACTTCCAGCCCCTCTTTCTCTCTCCCCTCTCACCCGGTCATCCGGTCACTCCTTCCCCTATATCTCCCCCCCTCTTGTTCCCTTCTCCTCCCTACTTTCCTCTTCCTCGCATACCTAAAACCTTCTGCGTTTTAGGCTTTCATGGCTTGTTGAAGCTGCTGTTTTCTTTTGCTTCGGATTTTACTTTCTGTTTTGCTTCGAGTCCTCAAAAATGGCAGTCGAGCTTATGAGCTTTACAAAAATGGAAGATCAGATGGCTATACAAGAGGCTGCATCACAAGGCTTGAAGAGTATGGAGCACTTCATCCGTCTCATGTCTCACCAATCTAACCATCACGTGGATTGCACGGACCTCACAGACCTCACCGTCTCCAAGTTCAAAAAAGTCATCTCTCTTCTCAATCGGACCGGTCATGCCCGATTCAGACGCGGACCGGTTCAGTCTTCCTCTTCTTCACTTTCCTTGTCATCCGCACCGACTGGGTCAGCCTCTCGCTCCCAAAATTTAAACCAAACGCCGAGTCATGTTACGGCTCCGGCTACTGTACACCAGGCACCTGTCGTCCATTCGGTTACAGCTCCTCAGGTTCCGATCGCGGCACCGACAAGCTTTGTTCAGTCACAGCCGCAGAGTTTGACTCTGGACTTCACAAAACCTAGCATATTTAGCTCTAATGGTAGAAACTCAGAGCTTGAGTTCACAAAAGAAAGTTTTAGCGTGTCATCTAGCTCATCTTTCATGTCCTCGGCTATAACTGGAGACGGTAGCGTTTCAAATGGGAAGCAAGGATCATCGATTTTCTTGGCACCTGCAGTCTCCGGCGGCAAGCCCCCGCTTTCATCTGGGCCGTACAACAAGAAGCGGTGCCACGAGCACGATCAATCCGATGATATGTCTGGAAAGTTCTCGGGATCTGCCAGCGGCAAGTGCCATTGCTCCAAGAGAAGGTATGTGGTTATCTTTGATTACGGCGAATTTTTGCATTGTCCTTTGTGCGTTTTAGCTTTTGAGTGGCTCTAAGTTGGTTGAGTCTTAATAGCGCGATACTAGTACTATTGACATAAACCAGACGTAGTGGGGTATAACTGGGATAAACTCGGTCGAGTTGGATGCGAGTAATTCGAGTTAACTCTGATTTGCATCAGTGAAACGAGTTGGGGTTGGGGTCAAAGGTTTGTGTCGTTGAGCTGTTTGGCTATTTTAGTGGACACAGCGCGCGTGATAGTGACTTGAGATGATGATCCTTCTCAACTTGGAATAGGTGAAATTAATCAAAATGGTCGAACTTGGGTGTTGTATTGTTTTTGTCGTTATACGTGGTTGCTTGGTAGACATGGTCTCTTAACTTTGACCGCTGACAAGTCGGCGCACTATAGCAACATATGCGCATGATAGGGGAATGGCAATAATAATAATAATAATAATAATAATAATAATAGTGTCAGTAAATAATTATGAAAATAATTATTTGATCGAGGAATAATTATATTTGTTTATTCAATTTTTTTAGGAAAAATCGGGTGAAGAAAACAATTAGAGTACCAGCGATTAGTGCGAAAATCGCCGATATCCCACCAGACGAGTACTCCTGGAGAAAGTACGGTCAAAAGCCAATCAAGGGGTCACCATACCCACGGTAACTACAATGATCATTCATTTACAACCATTGATCTTGTCGTTCGATTAAATCAGGCAGCAAGTTGACTCTTTGTCTTGTTTGTTTCAGGGGATATTACAAGTGTAGTACTTTTAGAGGGTGCCCTGCCAGGAAGCACGTAGAACGGGCCAACGACGATCCGACGATGCTGATTGTGACATATGAGGGGGAGCACCGCCACGCTCAACCTGCGATGCAGGATAACTTGAGCGGTGGTGTAGGGCTAGTGTTCGAGTCAACGTGAAAGAGAGAAACGTAGAGGACGGAGTAATAAACAAATAGTATAGAAAAAGACGAGTTAGACTTGAGTAATATCGAGGTGGGTGGGATTGGATTGTAAATTTTCTGTATCGGAAGCCAAAGCCATGTTCAAAGTTAATTAAAAAAAATTCTAATTATTTGTAAAAACTTCGTTATTTTTTTTGGATTAATTTGCTATTTCTTATTTCAAGTTGATAATATTCGTGGTTTGAAATTTAAACGCGGGGTAATGGGAAGCTGGGTAAACGTGACCGGACGGTATTGATTTTTAAATTTAACAATTGAAAATTTTAAACGTGATTTGGAATAAACGATTGATTTCAGTCTAATTTAATTGGTTTTGATTTTCTTTTAAATTAATTGGGTCGGGGCCTTGGCCAGGACTAGCTAGGGAATCTACTTGGCGTAATCAAAGGTGTTAGGTTAATGGGCAGACGTAGATCCCAATTGTTTTGCTGTAATTTAGAAAGCAATGCCGTAACCGATCAAAACATTTGTAGATGCGTTTTCACTCGTCTTCTGTCAAAAGGCATCGTTATGATTAACGGGTTGAATGTGGGTTGGCCGTGTGGACTTGGTTGGAAACTGCCAGTGCCACGCAAGCGAATATGAGCCATTGAAGAAGGGAAATTTTTTACTTAACAGTAGGATTTTCTACGGAGTGGATATGGATAATCTATTCAATTCAATCCACACGGTTATAACGATGCTTTTATATAGTTGCTGTGACATTAGCTGATCTATCTGAGAAGTGACGACAGACGACTGTTGACGGAGTGTTGAGAGTTATCACGTGCAAGCCTACCATTTTCTGCGCATCTTTTTCAGTGGGGGAATTGATGACCAAATATATAATAAGACCCTTTTGGATTGTCAATTCAAACTATTCCGGCGAAGCAAGTATCGAATTTTGAACAAGAACGTGAACTTCCACGACTTCTCCTTAAAACACTCCACTTGACTTTCCTGCCTTAATTGGACCTGGGCTGTCTCTGCCTCTCCAACGTTTCCTTTCACGCTCGCTTAAAGTCCAAAAAGAGGAGAGTGGGTTATGAATTTTGGTCGTTGATTTGTAGTGGGCTATCTAGATTTTGATTGCTCTATGTTGGCGCCTGGAGAGAACTAACTACGGGCACCCCCAGTAGGTCAAAGATTTGTTGCTGAACTTGGGCCATTCCAGATTTTGTTGGGCTACGCTAATCTCAGGCGATACATTCCAGTTAAAGAGAAAGCTCCTCTAGACATGGCCGGTTTGAATTTGAATCTGAATTTGTCACGACCCAACCTATGGGCCGGACCGGCACTAGGACCTGGGCCAGCCTAAAGCCCCCGAGGCCCGTAGTAAGCCTAACTGTTCATTAACCCAACTCTAAGGCCCATTTGGGCCCAATTTCAAGAAAACAAGCGGACAGAGTCCGGCCATAAAATGGACTTTCCAACGGGGAGTTCTCGACTCACCCGACCTGTAAACACAATATATATCCAATTGGGGAGCTCAGCTCACCCTCCACATACTCATCAACATAATAATAAATGGGAGCTCAGCTCCCTCATCCAATCTATCAAGCATGCATATCATTATACGTTTACAGGTCCAACATGATAATAATATTACAGACCATAATCAAATAAATACTTCTAACACATGCGGAAATTCTAGGAGTAAATAAAATTACACAAATATCGATAATCAACCTGCGAAGGAGAAAAGCAGGTTAACCAAAATAAAATCCTCCTGTAGCCTGAAAAAAATATTGGACAGGAGTGAGCGTTCGACTCAGAGAGTAAAATATCAATTTTAACCATAATCTCTATAACTATCTAAAACTAATGCACCCTGTAGAGTGAAATGCAACATCAACAACATTTTCACATCATAACATCAAAAAGGTAATTTGGAGCACTCACGCACCCTGTAGCATCAATCATAACATATGGGAGTGATCCCTATCTGACTCTCTTAAATCCAACACAGTGCGTGAAGAACTCAAGCGGACTTTCGCTTAATAAACCAAATCGAGGGTCCTGAAGAACTCAGCGTGACTACCCCTCGAAGGATCGGGTCCAATGAAGAACTCAAGCCGTGACTACCCGTCCTATCCATAGTCCACACCACATCACACGCACGCCAACGCACGCTCCAAATTACCACAACAACATCCATGTCTCTTTATCTTTCATCAATGCAATATAATTCGTGCCTAGATTTTTACTACTTAAATTTATGCATATAAGTGATGCATGGGCATGCTTGAACATATAATAATAGTGAAATTACAATTAAAATTAATATTTTACTCACAGACTTGACGACAATCACTATGGCGGCTGGGCGGAGGAAGAAGACTGTCCCGGCTCACCTGACAATTTTATTACAATCATTTAATAAATTTGACTCAATACAAACAAAGAAAAAGACCAATACGTCCTAAGTCGTGCCGAAAATCCGTGAGTCTCCCTATACCTAGGACCTACCCAACCTGCAAAAGGGCTCAAAACACACTTCTATATTCACAATCCATATGTCCACAACTCAATCACATCACACAACCCCTCCTGGGCCCACCAAATCAATCATCCATCACAATATGTAAAATTTCAATTTAGTCCTTATAATTAATCATTTTTGCAAAAACTGCTCAAATAAGCTCTAAAAATTATAAAACTACTTGCATGGTCCTTAGAAATATTACTAAGCTATTGCAAAAAGAATCGTAATTTTCTAAGCTACCACGAATATTTTATGGATTTAAGCACTAGAAAATTACGAAAAAGCAAGGTTCGGGTTTACCTTTGCCGATTCCGACTTCGAACGCTGGGATGCATGACAATGGTGGGGTAGCCAAAACCTCGATCCAATTCGGAGACTTTTCGGTGGTAGTGCATGTGCGGAAATTCACGCAGATCCAGGACAAGCCGAATTCTGCGAATTGAGGATACCTACACGAAGCCCAATAATAATATATAAAAAAAATCAGGGGTGTTACAGAATTGGTGTGGTTAAAATCCAACCAGAATTGAACTGAAATTAATTACATTTAAATTTAATTAAAATTACATTAAATCAATTTAAAATTAAATTGAATCGACTTTAATCAATGTAATTTATTTTTAGTTTCGAAATTATTTTTTTTAAATAAAAATTTTGACCATCAAATTAAATTTAATAAGATAAAATCGATTTCAAATAAATAAAAACATAACTAAAATTAAAATTGAGAAAAGTCTTCCGATCATAGTTATTAAATTTAGATTAAATCGGCCAGTTGAACTAGTAAATTGATTTTTAAATTGGTCCGAATTTATAATTAAACCAACAAGAAAGTGATTTTATTGAATTGATGGCCCGATGTGACCGAGTCTATTTAATTATTTAATAATTTTTTTAAAATTTTTTTTATTTTTTATATAAAAAATTAAATTTAAAATATTATAAAAGTCTTTAAAATCAAAATCAATTAAGTTAACTTGATAAATATGTGTTTTATATTTTCATATATTTATTTTTTTAATATATACTTAATATTTTATAAATATTAAAAAAAATTATATATTTATAAAAATTTTTAGACATTATATTATTTAAATACTTTTATATAAAATTTAAAAATGCTATTAAAATTTATTAAATATAACTTAACAAATGTTGAAGTTTTATTGAAATAATTAAAATTTAATTAATTATATTATTTATATTAATAAATATTATATTTAATTAATTTTTAATCATTTATTAGTTGAATTATTAATCAACTAATAAAATTATTGATTCATTCATCTAATTTCTTCGTCAGGTTAATCTCTAAGCTAGGTTTACCAACATTGCTTTCAATTTAATAAAATTGAAACAGTTGATTCGATTCCAATTTCAGCTCGAGCCGAACCCCGCCCATTCATGATCATTGATCTTTGAGTGACCAATGTTGATTCTAGAACTTTCTAGTGACATTATGTGTGTTGTGGCCGTTAATCTCAGGAAGAAATTTTGTGAATCATTTTCATCAATCATTACATCACGAAAAGCATGTGAATTTGGGTGAAAATCAACGTTTCACAATTGTGGAATGCAATAATATCATTTCATCTGGCTTTATTTAGCTTTCAAATTATAACTGAGAAAATGTCATTCTCCAAAAAGAAGAAAAAAAAAAATTAGTTGCTTATAGTTACATCTCATCTCTCCGTAGTAAATAGTCAAAATTTTAACTTGTTTGCCTCTACCTTCAAGAATCACATCTTAAATGCTCTGCATGGATTAGCCACGTGGATAGCAAATGCTCCACCTGAAAGCCACGTTAGAATTTCCAACGATCTTACTGCCTAAATAATAATACACTTTAGTCCATTTTAACGTTCGGTAATCTCTATTTTACAAGCTTTTACTTCACTTAATGGAGAAATCAGTCAAATCACCTTCTTTTCTTCCTAAGTAAGAATATAAGATCAGGTGCTGTCGTACTAAGCTAATTTAATTAATAAAAAGATAAGCTCTTATGCCTTACTGTCAAGCACTTTGGCATTTCTTTTCTACGTCAGAAGATGCAAAAGAAGAGCTGTAGTAAGACTCTCTTTCCCATTCTCTCTCTAAAGATTTTTGGGTTTTTTCTTTCTTTTTGTGAATCCAACGCTCACCGATTCAGATTCTTACACTGTTATTTCAAACTTGCTCCTTCAAGCTTTATGGTTCTGGCTCCTAAGTTTGACATCCATTTTCAAGTGAGTTTTCCCTCACTTATTTCGCATTTTTCTATCTACCTCAACGAAACCTCTATCTGATTTGTTAGCTGTGGATTTTAGCATCAGTTTATATTTTCTTCTTGGTGTTTTTGGTTTGGTTTTGATTTGGTGAGTAGTGGGGAAATGAGGATTTTTTCTTATACAAGTCCAGGTTGATTTGAACAAATTCTTCAATAAATCCACCGCTAACATAGTCTAAATCCCAAAGCTCTGATTTTTGGGGTTGGAATGGGGGATTCTATAAGTGGTAATGGCGATCATAAAGATTGGATTCAGAATTTGATAGCTGCAAGGAAGTCATTGAAGCTAAGCTTGGACAAGTCAAAAGCTTTAGGGTTTGCTCTTGAGAAAGCAGGACCTAGATTAGATGAGATTAACCAAAGATTGCCATCTCTAGAGGCGGCTGTACGCCCCATTCGTGCTGACAAGGACGCTCTTGCTGCTGTTGGCGGCCACATTAACCGTGCCGTTGGTCCTGCTGCGGCAGTGCTTAAGGTTTTTGATGCTGTTCATGGGCTAGAACAGTCGCTTTTATCATATCCAAAAAATGATCTCCCTGGGTATTTGTCTGTATTAAAGCGCCTTGAGGAGGCATTGAGGTTTCTGGGAGATAATTGTGGATTGGCAATTCAGTGGTTGGAGGATATAGTCGAGTATTTGGAGGATAATACAGTGGCGGATGAACGGTACCTTTCCAATTTGAAGAAGTCATTGAAGAATCTTAGGGAATTGCAAAGTGATGATCACAAGGCCCGCCTCGATGGTGGACTTTTAGATGCTGCCCTGGATAAATTGGAAGACGAGTTTCGACGGCTCTTGACAGAACATAGTGTGCCACTTCCAATGTCGTCACCTTCGTCCCTGGGTCCAAAGGCAGTTATTGCTCCATCGCCATTACCTGTTACTGTTATTCAGAAGTTGCAAGCCATTCTTGGGCGGTTGATTGCTAATAATAGACTTGAAAAGTGCATATCAATCTATGTTGAAGTTCGTGGTTCAAATGTTAGAGCTAGTTTACGGGCTCTTAATTTGGATTATCTTGAGATCTCCATAGCTGAATTCAATGATGTACAGAACATAGAGGGCTATATAGCTCAGTGGGGCAAGCATTTAGAGTTTGCTGTGAAGCATTTGTTTGAAGAGGAGTACAAGCTTTGTAATGATGTGTTTGAGAGGATTGGACTGGATGTGTGGATGGGATGCTTTGCCAAGATAGCTGCTCAAGCAGGTATTCTTGCATTTCTTCAATTTGGGAAGACTGTTACAGAAAGTAAAAAAGACCCAATCAAGCTTTTGAAGTTGCTGGATATATTTGCATCTCTTAACAAGTTAAGGCTGGATTTTAACAGGCTCTTTGGTGGAGCAGCCTGCATTGAGATCCAAAACCTCACTAGGGACCTCATTAAGAGGGTGATTGATGGGGCAGCGGAGATTTTCTGGGAACTTCTTGTTCAGGTAGATTTGCAGAGGCAGATCCCCCCTCCTCTGGATGGGGGTGTACCAAGACTAGTAAGCTTTATTACTGATTACTGTAATAAGCTTCTTGGGGATGACTATAAGCCCATTCTGACCCAGGTTCTGATCATTCATCGAAGTTGGAAGCATGAGAGGTTTCAGGAGAGGCTCCTTGTTACTGAGGTACTGAATGTAATAAAAGCCATTGAGCTTAATGTGGAGACTTGGATAAAGGCTTATGAAGACACCGTCCTATCTAACATGTTTGCTATGAATAACCACTATCATTTGTACAAGCACTTGAAGGGGACAAAACTTGGGGATCTCTTAGGGGATTCTTGGTTAAGAGAACATGAGCTGCATAAGGACTATTATGCCACTGTCTTCTTGAGAGACAGTTGGGGGAAGCTTCCAGGTCATCTAAGTCGGGAAGGTCTTATTCTTTTCTCAGGTGGGCGTGCCACTGCTCGTGATCTTGTCAAAAAAAGGCTGAAAACTTTCAATGAAGCTTTCGATGAAATGTACAAGAAGCAGTCAAACTGGGTTATGCCAGAGATAGACCTCAGGGAGAAGACATGCCAGTTGATAGTGCAGGCCGTTCTGCCTGTTTATCGAAGTTATATGCAGAACTATGGGCCCTTGGTTGAGCAGGATGGAAGTTCAAGTAAATATGCTAAATACTCCGTGCAGGCCTTAGAGCAAATGCTCGGCTCACTATTTCAACCAAGGCCAGGAAGATATGGAAGCTTCAAAGGCAGGCCGCCCAGTGAGAAATTCAACAATGGTGTTGCAGATCTTCGTCGTACAGCATCTGCAGTTGTGTGATAGTCCAGCTGTTATCAGAGTATGATGATTACCCTGAAAGGGAACCACATTCAGACATCCCCTTCCGCTGATGCATGGTCAATTCTTGTTGTTTACACATTGGCATCCTTCAGGGCTTGGAACTGTTTTATGGAATCTTTCTTTTAGGAGAGGAACAATCTCTTCCTTAGAATTCTGCCAGAAGGATAGCTGAGTTTTTCTTGCTGAGAAGAAATTTCTTAAGCTGCTTAAATGCGACATAAACTATTTATGATGTGTAGAGGGTTCTGCAAAACCGATGGGATGTTGAGGAGCGCTGGACATTATGGTGATAGCGCACATGGGCCTCACCTAAACATCGTAGATAATACTTGGAGGTATAGCTATTAATTTTCCTTTATTTTTCACTCATTGGTTAAGTTAATAGAAGGCGGCTGTAAACAACTTGTATGGTAGATTTCATGTGCAATTCTTCAATATTAATAGCAATTGGAGGTCTAGCTGGAATGAAATTATTTGGTGATCAAAATTCTGAAATTGTCATGAATTTGGAGATTTCCTTGATGGACGATTGTCCTACGCCATTGTTGCATTACAGCCTTGAGTCTACTAAAAGGCAAAAAAACATTGTAGGCAATGAAGTGTTGGTTCATTTATGCAGTCTTTTTTTTTTTTTTCATTTATTTAGTCTTTATTTTATGTAATAGAGTGCTCCATTTTTATATTTACAGAATCGGTTTTATGCCTTCATGGATCTAGCGTTCAATTTTTGTAGAAGAGGATACTATAGCTTTGAGCAGTGTCAGTGTGCAGAGAGGAGATAAGTTCTTTTGATATATGTATTTTGATTGACTTAGATGTACACTAACTGAAACTTTTGGTTTTCTTCCAGGCTTATATCAATACTAGCAGAATGCCCTAATTTATAATTTTTAATTTTTTTTAATTTAATTTTTAATTACCTTCTAAATAGGATTATTAATTAATTTCTATCTAAATTTCTCTTTTATTTAATAAATTTTTATCTATTACAATAATAATTTTTAATTAAAATTAATTAAAATATTTTATTTAATTTTTTTACATATATTAATAGTAACTTTTATGATTATTCGTTTAAAATATAATAAAATTACTTTTTTCATAAAAGCAATTTAAATTCTAAGAAATATTTTATCTTATATTTATATAAATTGATATTTATTTTTTTATTACAAAAAATATATTTAATTAACGGAACATAATGTTATTTCAATATTTTTTTAATTAATATAATAATAAATATGTTAAATTACTAATAATAAATTAAATATTTAATTTAATAATATTAAAAATATATAACATTATCAATTTAATTTAATTAAATCTTTATTTCAAAAATTTAGATCGATTATATGAATTTATTTTCTTCACTATAAACTATTTTATATTAAATCTTGAAAAATGTGTCATGTTGTACTACTCTTCTCCAAGTCAATTTAGATTTATCATTCATTTAAAATAATACTTTACTATATTATTTTTTAAAAATATATATCTTTAAATTTTTGCAAAGTATAACTTTTATTTATTCTTCTAATTTTTTTTATAAAATAATTTTTTCACATCGATAAAAAATACATAACTTTCATAAAAATTAAAATTTTAAATATACAATATAGAATGAAATATTATATTTTTTATTAATTTAATAAATTTTAAAATATATTTTTTTTAAAAGATAAATTTCATAATTTTGATATGTATCATTGCTCAATTTTATTATTATTTATATGCCAACGACTTCAAGTGCTCAAAGCTGCTTAACTTATAGATTAAAACAAGTAATTATTCCAGTCTTGGGCTACAGAAAGCTTGAGTTTAATATGAGCATCGGATTTTTAAAAAATTTAGCTATCAACTGATCATTGACAATTCCCATCAAATAATACAGAAATTGGAAATCATATTAGTTGAGCATTTTACAAGGTGAATACACAGAATAAGTAGTGATATTTCATATCAATAAAAGTTTACCATTCATCTGTCACTAGGACCTGCAGTCAGGAATCTGGTTTCTGTTTAAGGTATAAATAAAGCTTTTCATTTTGAATATAAGGACAGTACGATGACTGGTAATCCATGTGGATGTGGTTGTCTCTCTTTTTAAGGGAGTTTTCCTTTGATCGCCTGCAGCTTAGCTGTGACATCACTGATGCTCATCCGTTCACTGGGTAATTCAGCAGAGCAAGCTACCCCTATTTCAAGGATTAAAATCAGGCACTCTTGAACTACATGGAGATCATTACTGCTTGTCTCTTCTTTCATTTCCTGAAGAAGACTTGGATCCAAGATTTTTTCCGCTTTATCTGGTAAGGCTGCCTCTGTATAGTTTTGAAGGTGGAATCCGCCATTAAACATTTCTTCGGTTGGTCTCTTTCCAGTGAACATCTCTAACAACAAAATGCCATAACTATATATATCACCAGATGCTGACACTTCATTTCCGAGACCATATTCTGCATTGTTAAAAAATAAATTTCAAAAGGAATTTATTAGCAGCAACATCTCAGGCAACAAAATTAAGTTGGAAATTGTCAAGTAAAGGCAATATTTATGTTGAAATAACTTCAATGCACTTTTAGACTGTCAATGTCCAAATCTACTACTAATTGAGAAGTATGCTATACCTGGAGCAATGTAGCCAATGGATCCTCTTACTCCAATGGTGCTTGATTGATCGGTAGGATAGTTATCAGTGGCTTCTGGGAAGAATCTCGCCAAGCCAAAATCTCCTACATGTCCCACCATTTCACCATCGAGAAGAACATTACTTGGCTTCAGATCACAATGAATTATAGGCGATCCATGACCATGGTGAAGATACTCTAGTGCATTTGCAACGTCAATGGCAATGCTTAATCTTTGGAGAAATTTCAAGCTCCTTGGTGACTCATGTGCCTCATTGGTTATAAACATTGGATATAACCAGTCATCTAGATTTCCATTAACCATGAATTCATAAACTAGAGCCTTGAAATCATTTCCTTGATGATCTATACTTGAGCATGCAGTCACGAGCTTGACAAGATTTCGATGTTTAACGTTGTATAAGACCTTGCATTCAGCCTTGAAACTTTTGGTAGCTCCAGGGTTCAAAAGGTTTAATACCTTGACAGCAACTACTTTTCCATCCCGGTCTAGTATGCCTTTATACACGTTCCCGAAACCACCCACACCAAGCAAATTAGATGACGAGAATCCATCGGTAGCTGTAAGTAGAGTTTGATAAGACATTAAAATTTGTGGATCCTCTGAAGACCTTGAACTTGAAGTGGGTTCTACTCTTTTCCTCTTATCGAGGACTAGAAACAGAGAAAACAGAGCTATTGCTGCACAAAGAGCCCCAGAAGCAGCAGCTATTATTAGTTTCATGGAAAGGATCATTCTTCCCTTTTTGGTCTTTTTAAAGTTGCATTGGGGTAACTTAAATTCAGCAATGCCGCCACATAGTTTACTGTTTCCTGCAACTGAAGTTGCACTTGCATTCTTGAAGACTCCCTCTTTCGGTACCATACCCTCAAGATCATTAAAAGATAGATTCAATCTCCACAACAAGCGAAACCCCTCAAAAAATTCTGGAATTATTCCTGTCAGATTGTTGTGAGAAAAATCTAAAACTTGGATTCTATTCAACGACCTTAAAGACATAGGAATAGCTCCTTGAAACAAATTGCCGCTCATGTACAGATATTCCAAACTTGTGCAACTGCCAAGGCTACTAGGAATTTCACCAGACAACATGTTATCAGAAATATCCAACCTTCCTAGATTCATCAAAAGTCCCATTTCCTTTGGCAGAGAACCAGTCAAATAATTTTGAGATAGGTCCATATAGATTGCCAAGGATGGGATACTTACAATTTCTCTGGGGATTGTACCACTAAGATTGTTTTGATTGAGAGCAAACGACAGTAAATTTTGGCACTTTCCAAGACTTGGAGGGATGCTACCAAACAAATTATTTTGGTGCAGATGGAGATAGTTCAGAAATGTTAAATTTCCTAAAGAAGGTGGAATGTTACCATACAACTTATTTCCACGCAAATCCAACTTCTGTAGCTTTTGAAGTTTTCCAATTTCTTCAGGAATGACGCCTACCAATTGATTGTCTCCCATACGTAGCATCTCTAAGTTGACCAAATTTCCTAACCCAGTTGGGATGCTTCCGATTATCTGATTATCATTCAGAGTCATTATTGAGAGGCTCGTAAAGTTGGTGATGGACGCAGGCAGCAATCCCCCAAAATTGTTGTAGTGTATAGCCAGCAACTCCAAGCTTGTTGCATTGCTCACAGAGGACAAAAAGCTCAAGTCATCGGCTCGTCCATTTCCTAGATGGTTGTTGGAGATACTCAGCCACCAAAGCTTATGCAACTTCTCCAAAGAAGGCACACTCCCAGTAAGCCCATTAGCTGGAATAGTCAGCCTTTCCAATTTTGAAGCATTGGATAAAGAAGCAGGAATGGATCCAGTAAATTGGTTATCACCAATGTTAAACTCTACAAGGTTAGGGAAAATGTCACCCAAGTTTGAGGTTATAGTTCCTTGAAGTCGATTTCCGGGTACATAAA
Organism: Hevea brasiliensis; assembly: GCF_030052815.1. Lineage (NCBI taxonomy): Eukaryota > Viridiplantae > Streptophyta > Magnoliopsida > Malpighiales > Euphorbiaceae > Hevea > Hevea brasiliensis. Next base: position 599,382 of record NC_079503.1, on the reverse strand, counting down.
ATACTTTCATGTAAGAAAGATTGTATATTGAGGGAGGGACGGGGGCAGACAACATGTTTTCACCCAGAGAAAGGAAATATAATTTGTTTAATAGGCCAAGGGTATGGGGGATACTTCCACCAAGATTGTTGAAGGTGGTCAGGAGTACCTGTAGATGTGAAAGGTTTCCAAGAAATGGAGGTATCCCTCCAGTTAGATTGTTGAACTCAATAATTAAGATGCGGAGATTCGGTAAGGAAGTTAAATCTTCTGGAATTCTTCCAACCAACCAATTAGAACCAAGATTCAGGACTACAAGGTTGGAGCAACCAGATATATTGGCAGGAATTTGGCCAGTGAGCATATTATCGCTCAAGTAAAGATATTGTAGCCTGCGCAGGCGGCCAATTTCCTTTGGGATTTCGTGGCCGAGGGAGTTGTTTTGAAGCTTTAAGACACGTAGAAAGCTCAGGTTTCCCAAGTGTGGTGATATGGACCCCTGGAGGAGCAGAGAGTTTAGGTTCAACTCGGTGACCCTTTGATGCCTGTCGCTGCATGCAACACCATACCACTGGCAAAAATGGACAGAAGAATTCCAGAAGCTAAAGATGCCAAGAGGATCATTAGTGATCTTGGCCTTGATTTCAAGCAACGCTAGCTGATCAGTTTCATTCCCTGCTCTAACTACAAAGTCAAAGCACAACAACAAAACAGTAGCAAGATAGCAGAATTTTGAACCGGCGAGGAAAATCGCCATGAAAATTGAAGAATATATTCAAAAGATTGAGAGTTAGGTTGAAGTTACATATATTGATATTTGAAACTCCTTGGCAGAGTCACTGCAAGTTGAAGGTCTATAGGGTGACTTGGTATAGCAGAGAGAGTTGGTGGCGGCGCTGGTAGGTTGCTGCATTTGTATAGACTAAAGTGCCATGGATGAAAATAAATTAATTCAAAGGTCTACATGATTTAAGACTAAATGGCCCTTCTTCTTTGGTTTCTAGAGCTTCATTTTCAAACCTACTTGTCTCCAGCAGCAATCTCCATGGATTTATTGATGTGGGTCAAAACCATACCATTTTCATGGATATATAAAATTCAATAGAAGTTAAAATAGCAGCATACTGACAGACAAAAGCGTAAAACAATCAGGGATGTGATGCTGCCCATTTGTCAAATTTGAGCAGTGGTATATAAATATATATCTGGAATTAAAAATTTTATAATTTTAAAAATAATTTTAATATAATTAATTAAAATTATTAATTATAATGGTTTTTAATGAAATTTTATTAACAATAAATTCAAGAAAAGAAAATTAACTGATAGCTAATATGGAAAGAGTTTAATTAACTATTTCGTAATTTTATTAAAATGCTCATAATTGATAGATATTTAAATAATTGCAATTATATCAACTCTATTTTTAAAATTTTTTTATAAATTGTTAGTTAATTTGAATTTATTTTTTATTTAAATTATATTATTTTTAAAAATTTTAGTAATTATAAGATTTTAATGTCTTCAAATTATTTTTAATATTAATAAATTATTTAATTATAAAAATAATAGATAGATATAAAAATTTTATCAAGAAAAATTAAATTAATGATAATGTTCATTCATATATAATAAAAAATATATATACATTAAAAAATAATTATGTTTTAAAATTTATATTTTTAATTTTATATATATTTTATGATAAATTAACATTTAAATGTCTAATTTAATAATAAAATAAATAATATAATATACATATTTTTATTAGTCATTTTATATATAAACAACAGCTACATATACTTTTATTAATGGTTATGATATAATTAATTATCTGCCATTGGCTACTAAAAATTAAGAGTGTGTGATTTTAGTTATTATTTCGATTTGGGACATGAGTATAAATAAAAATTGAATTAAAATTTTTATAAAGTTTTGATTTAATTCTTCGTTGTTTCAATTCTGATTTCGAATTCAATTTGGTTCTTTGTTAATTTAGTGTCAATTTGATACAATTCTCGGTTCTTTTACTCTAATTCAATTATTAGTTTTTTAAATAATTTTACACAATTATTTTTATAAAAAATCATATTTAAATTAGTATTTAACTTTTGAAGTATGTTATTAACATATAATATATTTTTAAGCTATTTATTAATTTTATAACCTTTAATTATAAGATATAATATAATTATAAGTTAAACATATATATATAATATAAGAGTACAGATATAATTAAGAATCATAAATAATTTATTGTATTCATAGATAAAACTATCAAGAAAAAAGTAAAAAAATAAAATATAATATTAAAATATATTTAGTCCACAATTTTATATACACATGTATATATAAATTATAGAAAAGCACATATTTATATTTATTTTTATTCGGTTTCGATTTCAATTTAATATAATTTTAATTTATTTTTTTAAGTAAAAAATCAAAGTAAAACTATAATATCAAAATAAGTTAGATTTAATACCACTTTTCAATTTGGATTGATACCCAAAAATCGTGGACAACCTAACTAGAAACGGATATCAAATGTCCAAGAAACCTAATGTTTCCATTAAATTAAGGCCCATATTGATTGGGTCAATGTCCAGCCGAGAGTACAAGCAGCAATTGGATAATGGTCGGTCTTAGAGTTCATTGTATCGAAAGTTGACACCAATCCCACGAGCCAGAAAAACGTCACCTAATACAAGTCAAATCTCAATCTAGAGAGAAATACTTTTGACTTTGCAACAACTTAGACGGTTTGAAATTGTGGTTAAAAAAAATTCAATATTTATATATATTTTTTATAAATTATTTTATTTAAAATTATTTATTATTTAAACAAAAAATTAAGAAGTATTAATTTTTTTTAAAATTTTACTTTTATCTCTATTAAATAATTTTTTAAAATTTATATTATATTTTCTCTCTTAATTAAGTGAAATAAAAAATAATTTAATTAAATTAAAGAGTATTTTTTTATGATTTAAATGATTTATTAATAACTGAGTAAAAATTTTAAAGAATATATTAAAAGTGAATGCCTAGATGGAGGAAATATTAAAAGTGATTTATTAATCACTGAAAATATTTATGATAGTAAATATCAAAAAATAAAATTATTTTATTAATTTAAAATTTTATAATAAAAATATATTAAATTAAAATTAAGATAATATGTTTTCCAGCAGCAACTTAAATATCAAATTCAAATAGGCCTTTGGACAAACCTATCAACTTTTTCTCATGAATTTCCATTATATAGTATGTGCATGCTGCTTCATTTTCATTTCCTCGTGCCTTCAAAATTCCATCTTCGTTTTCTCATTAGGCATATTTTACATTTAATGTAAAGTCAACTGCTCAACTACTAATCTCCATACCCCACAACAACAAATAATATTTTTTTTTGTTTCTTTGAAATTTTAAGATGAATTTAATTTATTATAATTTACATGTTCATTTCTAAAAAATAAAATACATTGACAAATAAGTGCCTATCTCCTTCCTGCTTTTAGTGGTTGCCCTAATTTGCTTTGGAGCAATCTGATGCATAAGAGAAAACAAGGATTAGTGTCTGGCCCCATGAAAGATTACTGGGGTAAACAGAAGATCCTGTGTCTATATTTTGAATGATGGATTTTATCATATAAAAAGATGAATTAATTTTTAAAATAGATTATCTAAAGAGATAAGGTTAGTAGGCAATTAGTAGTAGGTTTTGAGTTCAGCCATTGGTCCTTCTCAGCAGCATTTGACCTAATTTCCTCCAATAACAGTTAAAATTAATTCATTAAAATAGTATTAATTACTTGTTCATTAAGGCTACATTAGAATATCTGTCTCCTCTATCCTTAATCTACTCTTCTTAATTTATTATTTCAATAATGCTTTCTCATTATGCAATTTGGTTTTTTTTTTTAAATCTAAAATTTACAACTGGATCATCATCACCCATATGCAATTATTCGAGCCGTACGATTGAGTGGAGCCCACATTAATTTTTAATTTTTTAATTTTTTATTTTTTATCTGGAGTGGAAGCTTGCAATTTGCATTTTGCAAATGAGATTTTGCGTTTTGGACGGCAAGTAGATGTTCAACGCAGACCGGTCAAACTATGGATTGTTAATCTCTTTCAAAATATAATTACATGAAGCAAAGATGCTTTTTGTTATTCCTAATACGCTTTGCTTATGCCTTTTTATCTTTAGTATTATTATTATTATTATATTTTTTCTTCTTATTAATACACAATATAATAATTCATTAATAAAAATAATTGTATTTCTTTCATTTATTTAATTAGACATTTATAATAATTTTTTTTGTTGAAGAGAGGATTCAAAAAATAAAATTTAATAATTAAAACATTTATAATTTTTAATATATTTTTTTTATAGATAAAACATATCCATACTCAGATTAATGATAAAAATAAATTATAATTAAAGTTATAATAATTTTAATATAATTTTTATTTTTATATAATTCACACATATACATATTTTACGCCTAACATAATATCTCAAAAATTAATATCTAAACACACTCTATTCACTTTTAATTTAAAAAAAAAAAAGTAATTATGAAATAATGATTAAATATTAAGAGTAATTGTCTACCTTATGAAATTTAGGAAGATGGTTTAGAGAGGTTTATTAGATCCATATTACTTATTATACCACCGTACTGAATGACTTGGAGGAAAAGGAACTTTGAAAATACGTTTCACCAATAAAAAATTTATTTTATGATAAAAAATAATAATTGTAATTATTTATTTATTTATACTTATAATTTTATATAAATTATTTATATAAAATTAACGATTTCGGACATGCAGAAATCAGAATTATTTTTGTTGCTTTGTTTTTAATTTAAAAAAAAAATTAAGGAAAATTAGATTTAGACATATTTCTGGTGACTGTAGACGCCACGTAATCTCGAACGTGTCAAAGCTAATACGCCGCCGGCGGACGTTAAAATTTTTCTTTCTTTCCTGTATTAATATTAACATCATATATTTAGTATTTCGTATCTGTATAATCAGCGTAGATACATATACTCCATCTACCTATATATATATATATATATATATATATATATATATATATATGTATCTCTCTATCCATATATGCGTATTTAGCCAACTTCTCAACTCTCTCTCTCTCTCGTCTCTTTTCTTTTCTCTCTCTCTCTCTCTGCTATGGAAACCCAAATCCTCTTCTCTCTCTCTTTGAATTCTTTTGCTTGATTAATCTGCTTTTGGCTATCGATTGATGACACTAAACCCCATCTGGAAGCCAAGGAGGAAGACAAGACGAAGAGGAGAAGGGTAAAAGCGTCACTGTTGCTCTTTTTTTCTTAGCTGCTTGCTTGCTCTCTCTCATGGAGGTCTTGGTGGGTCCCACCTTCAGCATCGATGTCTCTTCTTCCCCACCGTTCGTCGACCCTTCTTCTCAAGATAATCACCATGGTTCTGCGACTTCTTGCATCTTCTTTAACGAGGACGATGGCGGTGGAAGTGAGAGCTTGATTTCTAGTGGGATCCGGCTTGAAAAATCGCTGGATGATTCCTCAGATAGTTCGTCATCGATTGGAGCTCCGGATGATAGTGGAGAAGAAAGAGAGGAGGAGGTCGACAGCTCCGTTAAAGGAGCGTTGGCTTCTTTAGATACTATGGAAGATTCTCTTCCTATCAAGTGAGTTTTAGCTCATCTGCCCATCAATTCTTGTTACTTTATTTATATATATATATATATATATATATATATATATATATATATATACACAAATTTCTCTTGATTTAATTTTCATTTTTCTGGAAATTGATTTGAGATAAGAAGAATCTCTCGTTTTCCAAGTTAGAATTTTGATTTGAGGGTTTAAAAGTTTGTGAATTTGTGATTGCAGGAGGGGATTATCGAATCATTTCTCTGGGAAGTCCAAGTCATTTGCAAATCTATCAGATATGGGCAGTGTAAATAGAGTGAAAGATCTGGAGAAACCAGAGAACCCTTTCAATAAGAGGAGGAGACTAATCATAGCAAACAAGTGGTCTAGAAAATCCTCCTTCTACAGTTGGCCAAACCCAAAATCTATGCCTCTTCTTGCCTTGAACGAAGAAGAAGACGCTGCTGATGATGAACAAGAAGAAAACCAACAAGCAAGCCCATCATCATCATCAGAACAAGAAGGCCAAAATCAGCAGCGCATAGCAGGAAGACTCACAAAACTACAGGAGAGGAAGTTCAAGACTAGTTTCAAATCTCAAAGCTGTTTCTCTCTTACAGATCTGCAAGAACAAGAATATCAATAACAACCTTCTTTCTTTTAGTTTCGTTTTTTTTTTTGTTTATCCAGTTGATGGAAAAGTTTCAACTTATGAATAAATAATTATATCTTCAATCCAATTACTTATTTTTCAAAATAATTAAATCATAATATTGAATAATGGGTTATTAAATGTGCAATCTTGGAGTCGGATCTTATCTTTGAAAAAAGAGGAATTTCTCATGTGGATATTCGGGCCCTTCCTTTAACTTATCTAAAACACTTGTCTTTATGATCCTGTAGTGAAGTGCACGTGTATCTATGCAATTACATGTACTTGCTTGAGATGTCTTTTTCCCTCACCAAATGGGATTTTGAGTGAATGGTTGGAAGGAGGATAATAAAAATGTTCTCATGGTAATCTTTTAGAATTAGGATTTCCTTTTTGGTCACAAGACACAATGTTTATTTGCATTCTATTATTGGAGAATGGAAAGCACATCTGCGAGACATGAGCCTTCATTTTTCTTTCTGCTTCCTTTGCATCATTAAAGACCTGTCTGTTGAATCTAGGCAACCAAACTCTAATTTGAGATTGAAATCCATCAACCATTTTATGAAATTTCAACCGAATTGAATTCATTCTAAAAGAAACCAGTCTTAATTCAATTTTTTCTTGAATTTTAAATCATAACTAATGATTTAATCGAATTTAAATCAATCTTTAAAAAAGAAAGGGAAATTCAACCATTAAATTGACTTGATTATAACTAACTTCAAATCGAAATTGAAACTATACTGAAATTACTAAATTCATAGTTGAAAATTGTTGTTATTGTTTTTGTAACAAACACAACCTATCCGATTTATATAAAGAAATTTTCTAGGAGTATTAATTATAGTTAAAATGGTAATAGTGCGAATATAGACCATAGAGTAATAGAAAAGAATGTGAATAATACTAGAAGAATTAGATCTTTAGAAGTAAATGAAGCACTTAAGAGAATGAAAGTGGGTAAAGCCTGTGGACCCAATGAAATACTGATTGAAGTGTGAAAGTGTTTGGGAGATATGAGAGTAGCATGGTTAACTAAATTGTTTAATAAGATTCTAAACTTAAAGAAAATGTATGATGAATGAAAGAGTAGTATTTTAGTACCTATTTTTAAAAATAAGGAAGACATACAGTGTTGCTGAAACTATAAGAGAATTAAACTCATGAGCCATATTATGAAGTTGTAAGAGAGAGCTGTGCAACATCGACTACGTTATGACACTTCTATCTCTCTTAATCAATTTGGTTTCATGCCCGGTCGTTTAACTATGGAAGCGATATTTCTCATTAGAAGCTTGACAACGAAATATAGAGATGTGAAAAAAGATCTACACATGGTTTTTATCAATTTGAAAAAGACTTATGATAGTGTTTCAAGATATGTCTTATGGAGAGTGTTAGAACAAAATAGAGTATCTATTAGGTATATACAAGTGTTTAAAGATATGTATGAAGGAGTAACTACTATTGTGCCCACAGTGGGAGGGGACACAAAAGATTTTCCTATCTCAATTGGATTACATTAAGGTTCAGCTGTAAGCCCTTACCTTTTTATATTAGTTTTAGATAAATTGACGAAACATATACAAGAGAGTATCCCTTAGTACATGATATTTGCGGATAATATAGTTTTAATAGATGAGACGCGAGGAGGAGTTAATAGAAAGCTTGAGTTTTGGAGAAGTACTATAAACTCAAATGGATTTAAGTTCAGTAGAACGAAGGCATAATACATTCATTGCAAGTTCAGTGAAGGCCGAACTGGTGATAGGGAATGAGTTAGTTTGGATGGAATAGTACTGCCCCAAAGTAATCACTTTAATATATCCGATCAATCCTTTAAGTAGACGGGGGATGTGAAGAGGATGTTGTCATAAGATTAAAGACGGATGGTTGAAGTGGAGACGTGCCATGAGAGTTTTATGTGATCGCAAGATTTCCAATAAGTTGAAAGGAAAATTTTACCGTGCAGCCATACGACCGGCCATGTTATATAGTAGTGAGTGTTGGACACTGAAGTAATCTTATGTGTCTAAGATAAGAGTTGAGAATATGAGAATGTTAAGGTAAATGAGTGGCCATACTAAATTAGATAAAGTTCGTAACGAGAGTATTAAAGAAAAGGTAGGAGTAGTGCTAATTGAGGATAAGTTGAGAGAAAAGAGATTGAGGTGATTTGATCATGCGAAACGTAGACATACGGAGGGTCCAGTTAGACAAGTAGAGTATATTAGGTTAGACGATAGAAAGAAAAGAAGGGATAGACCTAAATTGACTTGGACTAGAGTAGTACAACATGACATAAAAGCATTACACATTTATAAGGATTTAACCCTAAAATGTTTAGGGTAGAGAAAGAGAATCCATATAGTCGACTTCGAATTTTTAGGATAAAAATTTAGTTGAGTTAAATTGAGTTGTTTTTGTCATTATAAAGTTTAATTTATTAAAAATGATAAGAATCACCCTGTTAAGGTGAATTATAATTAAAAATGAATGATTTATAAAAAAAAAATTATAATAAAAATAAATAACTTTCATTTTTTTAAAACAAGTGGCCCAAGGGTTTGCTAAAGATTTATAAAATCACTAATAAATACGATACAACAACCTGATTAAACAAATAAATTATTTGAATTTATAGAAAACCAATCTTTGTAATATTAAACTTATTAAATTAGTTAAAAAAAAAACGATATGATTAAGATTTTCATATATTAGTTTGAGCCGAGCAGGAAATGGTTCAAATACAGGGTTTTTGATCTGACACAACCAGCGGCTCAGTCTATCCTTGAACATAAGCAACAAAAAGTCAATGAGATAAAGATGCTAATTAGCCCCTTTATTTTGCCCAAGGCCATTTTTTTAAAACTTAAATCTTTATATTATTAAATTGAATCAATTCAGATTTTATATTTCAGTTTTTATATCGTGAAATTGGGGGGATTAAACCCAGATCAAACACAGTGTAACATCGTGGAATAGTGAAGGGGGGAAGCAGAACAAAAAAATGGGTCCAATGAGCAATTAATATATATTTTAAAATCATTATAAGCCTTATAAATATATATATATATATATATATATTCTACCTGATATCATAGCGCACATCAAGCAGAAATGCCAACAAGCAAGGCCTAAATTTTACGTAAAAAAGCACACCAAGCAGGGCACGAGGGATCACCCACAAAAAAAATGTCACAATGCTCAAAATTTATAGTTTGTTCTGCAGTAAGCTTAAATTTAATGCTTTAAAAAAAACCAGAAAAATCCGTAACTTATCCATTGTTCAGCATCCTTAACTCTGGAAATATGGCTCCAAAATACAACAATGCCACTTCCGTAATAGCACCACTTCCTCTCCTCCTCCCCCCCCCCCCCCCGGGCCTACCTACGTACAAAAAGAACAACAAAAGCGCTAGAGAATCTTCTCATCCAGTCTTTAGTACCTGCATTAATTCACAAGATTCAGGAAAACGTTTAACTTACAAAGCTTCCGATCTAGAGCAAAAAAGATGATTGATGTTGCAGAAAGCAATCCAATAACTGAAAGAAATGATAACTGTATGTTCATGCCTGACATTAACTGCCTCCCTTCTGCTTGAGTGTGATCTTATCCCCAAGACTGAGAGCAATTCCCTGGGTCTTACTCCTTATCCGGATGTATCCACTTAGTTTCCCATCTGCCTGTTTCTCAATGCTTACATTTACCAAAGCATCCTCCCCAAAAACACTTTTAGCATACAAGTTAGCAGCTAGAAATCCACATTCACCATCTAGTGCAGACCTGAAAATCAACCAGCCAAAAAGACAATTTTGTCAAATACCAATGCAAACTTCTTTAACACCGACAAGCATAAAAAGTATATTTTTTTCAATATTATTGAAAGACTTCACAAGCAATTAGTCACTGAGACTAGTTAAAGTACAGTGAGACACTTACGGTGCAGTGAGACACTTCATGTTGGTTGACTTAATAATATGGTCAAGGAATTCCTTCTCATCCTGAATTATTGTATTAACCGCAACCTGAAATGCATTTGCAAACAAAATTTAAAAACCAAATGTAGATTAGAAGATCTACAAACTAAATGCAAAATAAGGAATAATTTAATAGCAGAGTTCAAGCAAAAGGACAGAGGGATTCAACATAAATGATACTCCATACAAGAATATTATCCATTCAAGCAGAGGTGAGTATCAAAGTGAACAAAGGAAAAAGAGAGCACGCATGATTCTCACTAAATATACCAGACAAGTTTGGTGGTGGCATGGTGCCACCTGCAGAAAATGCAAAGGATAACCACACAAAAAGCACCATTTGAATGATAACCAGAAATTGATAAACCTCACACCATTTACATTTATTTTTTTACAAAAGTTCAAAAGAAAAGAGCGAGCAATGAACAGTTTATACAAGTCATAAGATATGCAAAAGATACCTTGTTTTCCCATTCAAACTCTGCCCACATTGTTCTAAAAGCCGCATCTGTGCAAACTGCAGGAGAAATATAGTCCATAATGTCGATGTGAATGTCATTAAGGACAACCACTGTCCGCTCAAGCACATTTGACGTCTCATAAACTATGTTGCCAAAAATTACACCAGTCTCAGTTGAAGACACCTTGATATTGGCCTTTATTTGCTTGCTTGATTCTGGAGCAAGTGTATAATTCTGTGGACGCTCAACAAGTTTCAGATCACCCATTGTTGCCAACTCTAAGCACAAATTCTGAAGAGTTTCCTTTGTCCGGTTGATAACTGTAACATCAAGTACAATATCATAGTGATGGACTGTTACATAAGCCTCAGCATAGACAGGGTCACTAAATCCAGTGAGTTGAAGGATGCGGTTAAGCTTATTTGCATCATCCCCATCCTTGATAAACTCCCCGGTAGCACGTTTTAAATCGTCTTGAACCTCATCTTCCAACTCCAGCTGACTCATACCCTGAAGTTTAATGAAGTCAGTAATGCATCATATGATTATTAAACCTGCAACCTATAAATCATCAACCAATCTTGAATCAAATGATGGGTTCTCAAATAGTCAAGTAAATCTGAATCTCAAAAGGAGTAAAAGAAGAAACTTTGAACAGACAGCTCACAGCAGATTCCATAAAATATGCAATATATATATAGAGATATGAATTTAAGGTGGGTTTTTCTCTTTCTTTTTTTTTAATTTTTTTTTTTTGGGGGGGGGGAGAGGGGTGTTGACGTGGCATACTTCAGAAAAGAGTGCCACCTTTTTAAAACAAACTAGCAATGAATAACAGCTTGTAATAGTAACTAATACAAATTAAACCTAAAAATTGCAAGAGACTACTTACCTTCCTGCTCTTCAAATGGTAGAAATCAATCAGGTCATCCGGTTGTGCATGAGAAACCTGAGCTTTTGCCTTTAATTCCTCAGTTTCCCTCAATTGTTTTTCTGAAAGCATTTTGACAAAACTCTGACGGCAAGATTGCAACCATATCTTTCTGATGTCATCACCAGTATTGCATAGTAATCTTATACAAAGGAGGATCCTATCATAAGAATCATTATCAATTGGGTGTGGCAAAACTGAAGATTGTCCTAATTGTAGCATAGAAACCATGATCAACAATGCCTGCGCGGATGCCTTGTTCACCTCGATTTTAGAAGGCTGCACCTCTTCCAATCTCAAAACAAGCTTTGTCAGAGTGCATGCCACAACTGCTCCAAGGAAAAAATCACCAGTGAGGAGAAGGGATCTCAAATTCCCTGAAGCCAGTGTCCCCTGAACAATGGTAGGAGGAGAAAATGCAGTTTCAGAGGCAGCACTCTGTGTAGCATATGTCCCATCAGCAAGAATAGCTGGTCTCCTGGAAGAAACAGTAATGGAATTTGCCTGTGGAGGCTTCTTTGAAGCATCAGGTGCCTCCCCTTCTTCTGAAACAGAATAAAAAGGCAACTCCCCAAGGCACTGCTTGATGATAGCTATGCCATTCTGAACTTCAGAAAGAGACAGGCAGTACTCTCCAATGATCCAGAGAGCACAGGAGCAGACCCTTGCAGCTCGGATTTGGTAGAAAGTGTCCAATAGCCTAATTATTATGGAAACCCTTAGTTTAGGATTGGTTTCTATTATCTCACGAACAAAAACAGCCACATCAATAGCTGAAGCAACATTGCTATCTCCAAGAAAGTCCATCAACAAATGAACCACTGTGCTTGCAACTTCTGGGAACTTAATAGCACATGAATGAATAGCTTGAATAAGCATTTGTCTGTACTCTCCATTCTTCTCAAGCTCTCCGCTCTGAGTCTTAACTACTTCCTTCTTCAACATAAGAACAACCTCATTGATGTTCCGTGGAGTGATCAACTCAAGGACGATATCAAGCGTCTTCCTCCTAATGTCAAGATTTGGACTGGAAAGTGCCCTAAGCACGTCCATAATCAGATCGACCATGATATCCCTATGAGAAGATTTGAGCTCATTCAGCCGATCAAGCACAATAAGCTTCACATTGTTATCACTCTGAGACAAAAGAAGCTGACAATAGGTGCCAGCAGCACTTCTAATAGCAGTAGGGGCAGATGACAGAGAAACAAGTGTCCCAGCACATTCATAAATAACTGCAGTGGAAGGGGCATTTAACAAAGATATAATGATCTTAATGTACTTGCCCTTCTCTCCTCGATTTGTTCTGCACACCTTCCGAATCAACTCCAAGACAACCATCTGAAGTAATTCACCCCATTCAGAAACCCTATCGACATGGGTCAAAAGATAATTAATAGCTCGGTCCTGTGCACAAGTAAAAAGCATAAGAAAAGCATTCCTCTTAGCAGATTGGTCCTGCTCAGATGAAAGAACTTTCTCAATCATTTCAGGAGCATCAACCAAAAGTTGCTCACCCTGGGGAAGCTTATATATAGCCATCACAGCTAATATGGCATTCCTCCTGATAAATGGATGCCGATGCTCCAGATTTTGCAGAACTGAAGGGATCAATGGCTCAATTATTTCTGTCTCATTCAATCGGCACAAAAACCTCAATGTCACCCCACGAATGTATTCATTTGGGTGCTGAAGGTTGTTCCTCAAGTTTTGGCATATCAAAATCATTTCAGGTAAGACCCGACCCTTGGCATCAGTTTTGTCAATGATCTCCAAATATAGAAGCAATAGTTTTTGGATTGTGTGGTCCTCAGAGGGCAAAACATATCTAACAATTGTGATGAAGAGTTGGGGAAGTGTTTCACCATTCAACAAAAGACTGATTGCCTTCTTCATAGCATCTATCTTTGCTGGTACTTCATTGCCTTCAAGTGCTTCTTTAATCTCATTAGCGATTGCTGGTGTTCCTTTGTCAAAGTGAACGAGCAGAGTACAGGATTTCTCCATCTCTTGTTCGTTTCCTGGTAACACAACTGATTTATGCTAATTCAAATCAATAACAAGTTTACAAAGATCAATTAATTTGATAGTAATCAAAATAACAGAAAAGTAAATAAACAATTTGGCCACTAGGAAAACGTAAGGTCAATGAAATACTTTCAAATGCTGGGTAAGAAAAATATACATTTTTCCTAATGAAAAAAATGAATTGAACCCAAGCTAAGACCAAAACCACAGATCCAACAACCTATGAATGACCAAGCAAGGTACAAATTCTTAACAGCTTTCTACCATTTCCATTCATCTAAATGCATTTGCACCATGACTGTCATTCCATAATGACCCATTTCCAAGTCAAGTCACTAACAGAAGAAGACTGAAAAATAGCTTACGTTTCTACTTTTGATTGTTCACGGAAACCCAACCAAAAAGTTTTAGCAACGTTTTACCCTAAAGTCGTTGACTAAATTTTATTTGCATGACAGAGTAAGGCTCTGCAATTATCACTTTGATTGACATATTAATGCGCAAAACCACGAGTTTAATAGAAATAGGGACATTACTATTGGCAGCTAAAAGCAAAACTTCACATGCCATTGCATATCCGACTACAAACCTCAATCAATCGGATCTAATATTCAAATTAAAACACCCATCATTTCACAACTGCCATTTCTAACAAGCCAAAGAGAAAAAACACACTTTAGATCTGCCTAGTAAGAGCACGAGCATCACCATGTTTCCTCAAGTAACAAATCAGATTTCCCTCAATTCAGATCAAGAACCATAATGCGATACCTATGAAGATTTCTGCCCCTATTTTTGGAGCAATGAATTGATATACGAAGGCAAAACAAACTCATCCTAATGCTATTCGAGACACAACTGGTTTCACTTAAATCAGACCAGCAAATTAAATTTCAAAACCTAAATCCAGCAACTTCTGCCCCAAATAACAATCGAAACAACAGGTTTGGCTGCTGATATAATAAGAAAATGAAGGGAGAGTATATGTTCCATCAATTTTCTGGGCATCCAAACAGATAACAACAATCAGGAAGGAGACGAGAGAGAACGAACCTTAGAGCGATCAAATCTGAGGAGACGATAGGGAATTGCTGTGAAATTGAAAGAATAAACAGAGTCGGGATGCAGGAGAGAGCAAGAGATCATTCGAATCAATGAAATCTAAAATGATTTCATTTTTATAGGTGGCATGTAGTGAAATGAAAATGCACTCAGATCCAAGATCGACCCGTGTGCTTATAAGCGAAGGTAGCAAGGAAGAGGACTTGTGTAACCGTGAAATATTTTCAAGGTTTTTTGGTCTTTTCCATTAAACCTTCTATGCAGGGATGGGAACGGGTAAATAACCAGTAAAATCAACCCTAACCTAAAATTTGAATCTGATTGATTTTCTTAAAATTTGAATTCGTTCTAAATTTAATTATAATTTATTTTTAATTATTTAAATTTATTTTAAACCTAATTGTTATTAATCGAAAAATATTTAAATATATTTAATTTTATATATTTAATTAATAATTTATATAAAAAATTATTTTTATTAATAATTTATATTTTAATAATTTTAAAAAATATTTTAATTTTATTTTATATAAAATAAAATATATACAAATTTATAAATATTATTAAAAGAATATATATTTTATATTTAATTAAATATTTATATAAATGGGTTCGGGTAACGGATACCTAACATATAAAATTCGAATTTGACCCGAACTCGTCACGGGTATTAAATTTTAAATCTGAACTCGTCCTAAACCTGATTATATATTACTCAAACCCATCCTATTAGGGTTCGATAGGATCGGATATCCACAAAAACCCGACATGTTATTATCCCTATTTCCACGTAGACCTGACCACCGGTCAGGGTCAATTCAGTTCGAAACCAATGATTTAGGGTTTAAATATGAAATGAATGGAAATTGGTTTTATGTGGCTCCAATTGATTTTAGTTCAAGACGATTCAGATTCAAGTTGAATTCAATTTAATGGCACTTTTAATTCCAATTTGACGCAATTTTGATTTTTGAGTGGTTCAATCCAATTTAATTCCGTAGTATTGTGGTCTACAAAATTTTTTCGTGATATGGACCAATAAAATAGAAAATAAATGAGTTAGAGTTTCATTGGGTATGGACTTTGTGAGAACCGACGATCAAGTTTGAGTCAGTATGAGAGAATAATTTATTAGATTGATTAGAAAGAAATAATATACCTCTATATATGATATGATCTCTTTATATAGAATATAAATAATAATTGATTATGGTACGTTAATTATGTAATTATATAGATATTTTTAGTAACTATAATTATGGGAATTTATTTCTATTTATTATGCATAATTATAATTATTGTTATTTTTTACAATTCTATGAATATAGAAATTGTTATCTTTGATTGATATTTTTTTATTTTGTTGAATGAGTCTTATAGTGTTTGAAAAGACTGAATGAATATTACGATTAAACTATGAAATATAATTAGACCTGTAAACCATTAAAAACTCAAATTATTGAATTAATTATATATATTTTAGAGAATTATATTATGTAGTACCTGTATACATTCATCATATTGGTTTTTTTATTTTATTTTAATACAATTCAAATTAAGTCGAATTGTAATTTCTGATTCAAAGGTTGAGCATGAGAGACTAAAACAGACCCAATATATAAGATTCATGACTGATTTAGGTCATAAAACAGTTGATTAGAACATATTCGGTTTCAATTGACTCTGATCATGTTTACTTCCACTTCATTCAATAAATTAACTTCTTATTGAGATATGGAAAATTTTATTGATAGTAAGGTGTATAAATATATATAATCAATTGAAATTTAGGAAATTATATTTTTTAATAAGTCTCATTTATTTCATTGTATGATCTATCATGATTTTTGATGCATTACCACAAGAAGTTCCTCGTCTTGATGGTGGCCAATTGGTCTGGGTATGCATGTAGGACAATTGAGAACCCAACTAAAAAATATCTTGCACCATTTGCAATTCGGGACAAGCTTAAATCCTTACAAATCGGTTTCATGGCATGGGACAATGGGTGCTAACCAAGTTATGCAAGGTTTCAAAGTAATAAGAATTACATTAAATCTAATTTATTTTAATGATTTGATTTGATTTTAATTATTTATAAAAAATTAAATTAAAATTATAACAAAAACCAGATAAAATTATATTGAATTAAAATTAAAATAATAAAAAAATTATATTAAAATTTTAACTAGATTTCAATTCTTGAGCAAAATTCGAATACCGTAAACACACAGATTTGGTGCTAAGTGCTTCAAGTTTATGTTTTTTTTTTTAATCAATCTTTGACGGCTATACAATTCATTTAATCTTCGGGGTATTAAGGTTGTCACGAGGTCTTAATTTTTTAGGGTTCGGGTCAAGTTTTTTATGAACTAATGACAAATTTCTCAGCTTAAGTTCATTTGACCCCATAAAAAAGATTATCATTGAAAATAAATCACAACCATGAAGCAGAGCGTACACCAGGACAGGTCTGGATAGCACAAAAAGTGAAAAAGATAGGCAAATGGTATGAGGGTGGATGAATGGTTAGTTAAGAGAGGACATCCACATCATTAAAGCCCAAATGGATAGCCATATTTTCATCGACAGACGTCACCAGATGGCAAGCCAAAATCCCTTATCCAATGACTCTCACACTCGTTCATCCTCTCCCCTTTAGCTCTCCTTCCCATTTCTCCCTCTCTTCCCCAAACAATTTCTCAATCAGATTCAAACTCCAGGCATCATCCTCGCTGCAATTATCTTCCAATCCCAAGTCTTCCAATTCCCAATATTTATCCCACCAAAAAACCGGAGTCATTGTCGTAGGAGCAGGACTTGCTGGTCTTGCTGCTGCAAACCGACTCTATTCAGAAAACATTCCCTTCCTCCTCCTGGAAGCTTCTGACGGAGTTGGTGGCCGCGTCCGCACTGACGTCGTTGACGGCTTCTTATTGGACCGAGGCTTCCAAATTTTCATCACTGCCTACCCGGAGGCTCAAAAACTCCTTGATTACCAAGCTTTGGATCTGCAGAAGTTTTACTCAGGTGCCCGGATTTATTTCGATGGTCGGTTCCACACCGTGGCTGATCCTATACGCCATTTTTGGGACTCTCTGAAGTCCTTAACGAATCCAATTGGATCTATACTCGATAAATTACTCATCGGATTGACCAGGATTCAGGTTTTGACGAAATCTGATGCTGAAATTCTGTCTGCTAATGAGGTTACCACTGTCGATCTGCTGAGAAACATTGGGTTTTCAGATTCGATAATTGGCCCGTTTTTCAGGCCATTCTTTGGAGGCATATTCTTTGATAGAGAGCTTCAAACTACTTCCAGATTGTTCGATTTCATCTTCAGGTGTCTCGCTCTCGGCGACAATACCCTTCCGGCCAAGGGAATTGTGGCCATTCCCAACCAACTAGCAGCTAAATTGCCGCCCAATTCCATTCTCTTGAATACAAGAGTAGCTTCCATTGATTTCCATGAATCATCATCTGGTGAAATTACAACGCCCAGAGTGAGATTGGAAAATGGAGAAATTTTACAGAGTGAAATTGGAGTAATTCTGGCCGTTGAAGAACCCGAGGTCGATAAGCTCTTGGCGGGAAGGAACATTAAACCGGTTCAGAGAAAACCGCCCCGGAGTACAGTTTGTATATATTTCTCCGCGGACCGAGATAGCATCCCAGTTGAGGACCCGGTTCTGTTTCTCAACGGATCGGGCAAGGGGATTGTAAACAACATGTTCTTTGCAACCAACGTGGCTCCATCATATGGACCGCCTGGGAAGGCATTAGTATCAGTGTCGTTGATAGGGTTGTTCGAGGATGTTTCTGATGATGATCTATCGCGTGAGATCGTGCAGGAGCTTTCGGGTTGGTTCGGGGATTCAATGGTGAAGTCATGGAAATATTTGAGAACTTATCGGATTGGATTTGCACAACCGAACCAATGCCCTCCAACTGATTTGAAGAAAAATTCTCGGGTCGAGTCGGACTTGTATTTATGTGGTGATTATATGACTTCTGCTACTTTTGATGGCGCTTTGGTCTCGGGAAGAAAAGCAGTCGAAGCTTTATTGAAGGAGAGAGTATTTACTCGAGTTTAATTATTTTCTAATATAATTTGATATTTTTTTTAAGTTATAAACCAAAAAAAAAAAAAAAAAAATCTTTGTCTAATATTGGTTTGTATTGCCTTTTTTTTATATATAATTTATTGAAATGTAACTTTATGGCAATTTTTTTTTATGGAGGCAATTGAATCACATTAATTTTATTTTATTTTTAGTAGAGGTAACTGTTATAAAATTATTTTTTTATAAAATATATTTAATTTTTAAATTAAATATTTATTATGAAATTTATATAAAATCAATATATTTATTATTTTAATTATATATATCTATATATAATTTAATTAACTCTATATAAATTTCATATCAAATATTTAATTAAAAATTAATAACTGTAAAAATAGTTTATTATTATACTCATTTCTTTCTTTCTATCTCATCTACGTACTAGCTAATTAATATGTTATTTTAATATGTTACGTAGTGTTTACCACTTAGTTAAATCAAGCTAATGATGTTTATATTTTGATAAAATACAAATCAAACACAATAAAAAACTTATCAAATCAAATTTTATTAATTAAAATTTAAATATGTTCAATATTTTTTTATATATATAATTTAGTTTTAGTTGAGACTCAAAATTAAAATCTCATCATTTTTTAAATGAATTTAATATTATTAAATTAAAATTTATTAATAATATTATATATTATTTTAAAAAAAATTATAACTAAATAAATATATATGTAATAAATTGATAAATGACTTTCATTATTTATAAGAAGAGTTATGTGTTTGGTAGTATTAATAACATAATTTTTTTATAATTTTAAGAATATTTTAATTTAATTATATGATATTAATATTATATTTTTAATTTTTATATTATATTTTGTTATTTATTTTTTATATATTAACCCTTTTTTTTTTAATTCGCCATTGCCTCTAAATAGATAAGATAACCCTTAATTAAGGGGGCTGTATCGAAATATGATCTCTTTTCTGCAGTGCCGCTGACCACTAAGGGTGAGGCCCGTATCTCAAATGGGATAGGGCGGGTCCAAAGAAAGATTCCCTTTAGATCTTTGCCGTCATCCGAGTCCCAGTCTGGATCTCACGCATCTAACCTTCTATTTTGCGTTCAAACATTATCCGCTGCTTCACTTGCGTGGCGGAGGTCCTCCTCCATCACCAGCAATGCATCAAATTCAACCTCTATCGCCCTTGACATCAAAACCGTTACCCTTTCTCAATATCTTCTTCATTTCTTCTTCCTCTGGTGCAACACGGCGTCGTCTGATTAAGATTACTCCTCGCAAACACTCCAATCTCAAGCAACTTACCTCCCGCATCGTTCAACTCACTCGTCGAAGACAACTCCAACAGGTACGTTCTCTTCCTCTGCCAATTCTTATTCTCAACATAATTCCTGACTAGTGATTATCCATTTTACCTCCTTTGGTAGATTTTTGAAGAAATTGAAGCTGCCAAGAGACGCTATGTCAAGCTCAACATGATCGTTATGAATGCGGTGATGGAGGCTTGTGTGCATTGCTGCGATATTAATTCAGCTCTTCGGGTCTTCGATGAGATGTCGAAGCCGGGTAGTTGTGGAATTGACGGGGTCACATATGGTACACTATTGAAGGTACTTCACTACTAAATAAATAAGATTTTTCCCCCAAGCATCAATATGAACCCTTCTTCTTCTTATTCTTCTTCTTAATTACTTACTGTTGGGAAGGGTTTGGGAGAGGCTCGAAGAATCGACGAAGCATTTCAGATACTTGAGTCCCTGGAACAAGGTTCTGTTAGGGGAAATGCAAAATTGTCGGCGCCACTCATCATTTGTCTATTAAATGCTATAATTGAATCAGGTTAGCAAACTATAGAGAAAATTTATTTAATTTTTGCTGTTAGCATTCTTATGCTTACTTTTATTGCCTCCCTTGCTCTGTTGTAGTGCAGGAGATTTACGCCGTGCTAATGGTCTTCTTGCGCGTTATGGTTTTTTGCTTCGTGAAGGAGGCAATCCTCCGGTCTTGATATACAACTTACTAATGAAGGTTTTGTACGGATCTACACTTGTTTAAGAGGACCATGCTTTAGAGAGATAGAGAGAGTGTGTGTGTGTGTGTGGGTTTTTTTTTTTTTTAGAAAGTTAGATTTACATTTAACCTTGTGTTTGTGATATTTGATGGTCTTGCTTATTGAATTTTCAGGGATATATAAATGCTGGGTGTCCTCAAGCTGCCTTGGCTGTGCAAGATGAGATATTACGTATTGGGTTAACCCCTGATAGGCTCACCTATAATACTCTAATTTTAGCATGTGCCAAGAATGAAAATGTGGATGCTGCAATGCATTTCTTTCAGGAAATGAAGGTCACAAGCTTGCATTTTGGAAGGCCAGTTTAGAGCCTCTACTTATAAGAAATTAGAATGGTATACAAGAACCTAAGATGGTTAACCTAAGTTATGATTCAAATGATCTTTTGCAGGACAAAGCACAAAAATCAAACAATGGCAATCTTTATCCAGATGTTGTCACCTACACTACGTTACTTAAGGTTAGTAATTTTGCATTTGCTAGTACATTTCTGTAATAGGCAGTTTGTGGAAGCTCAAATTGGAGAATGAAAACAGTTTGCCAAATTATTGAAAACTCTTTATTTCAAAAATTTTTCTAAAATTATTTTTATTTATATAAATCCTATTATATTGATGAATTGGCTTCTTAAAATGTAGTGGGAAAATACCTTGTGTCTTGTAGATTCATATTTTGAGTAAGACCTTTGCTTTTCTTGTCTCCTTCCCTGTCTCTTTAGGGTTTTGGGAATGTGAAGGATCTCCTTTCAGTTCAGACAATTGTGTTGGAAATGAAATTGTGTCATGATTTATTTATGGATCGAACTGCATTCACTGCAACAGTTGATGCATTGCTAAGCTGTGGTTCAATGAAAGGTATGCTACATTATGAATTTACATTCAGGATTCAGCAACATTGAACATTTTAATCATACGAGGTTTTTTCTTCAATTCGTTTAGTCATATTTCTCTAGATAATTGATGCGTTGCTAAATTGATGCTTAAGTATTTTTCCCGTGCTCACAAGAGTTGAATATTGCTTTGCAAAAAGATATGAATTAATGAGGAGATGTGCTAATCATAAATTGTCTGTTTAAGGTGTGTCACTAGTTATGTGTATTCATCCTATGCTACTAATACTTTCTGTTGGTATTTTGACTCATGTTGTCTAACTCATTCTAATGCATGCAGGTTACACATTATAGTTCAAATTTCTTTGTTCTTTCTGCTTGTGATATTAGGGAATAATGATGCCTTGTCTTTTTATGGAAGAAACTGGTAATAATATTTTAAGTCTCTCATTAGATGTTTGCCTATCATATGTTTAGGTGCTCTTTGTATATTTGGAGAAATCATAAAGCGAGCTGGTCTGAATAGGGACTTTCGTCCAAAGCCTCACCTCTATTTGTCACTGATGCGTGCTTTTGGCATTCGAGGAGATTATCATATGGTTAAAAATCTGCACAAGCGCTTACGGCCAGATTCAACAGGAACTATTAGTCCAGCAATTCAAGAGGAAGCTGATCATCTTCTCATGGAGGCCGCTTTAAATGATGGTCAGGTACAAAATCTACTATTTCTGTCAAAAAAAAAAAAATCTAAAAGTCTAATTGCCAAGTATTACAAAGAATTTTACTATTGTACTTTGTTTATAATTTCTTTAGTAGGGGCAATGTACACTCTTGCTTCCAAAGGTTTCTACTTTTATCAACTCTTTGATAGATGATGGAAAGGAAATTCTTGAACTTTGCAATGTTTGTTTATGTTATGCTTTTTTTCAGGTTGATGCAGCTGTAGAAAATCTTAGGATTATTATAAAAAAATGGAAAGGCATATCATGGACCAGTCGAGGAGGCATGGTAAGTAATGCCATTCAATTTTCATGGTTAAAATAAAAGGAAAATTGGCAAAACACCTAAACTAATATATTTATATTGAAGATCTATTTAAGCATATTCAGTATATTTTTCTAGTTTTAGAATCTTATGAAAAGTTCTTTGCAAGTGGTGAGCAATTGTGTTAGTGCTATTCAGGTTCTTCAGTGGTTATCAATAATTCTTTGGATTGATTGAGCATATCTTAGATCAATATCAGTCTCAAAAAATTTCATTTATAATTGATTTGTTATCATATAAAATTAACTAATTTAATTTTTGACTGTTTAACTCTATATTTCTTAAATGTGTTCCAGCAATTACTTACCTTTGTAATGCAGGTTGCTTTGCGCATAGAGGCCTTGTTGGGATTCATGAAATCCTTGTTCAATCCTTCCTTGCTTCCTCAGGTATGAAAGCTTGTTTTTCATTTCATGCAGTAGAAGTATCTAACAGACTAACACCCTTATTATGTCTAAGAAATATGAGGGTCCAAGAGTAGGTTTCAATATCTCTCGTGCACCCCTTTATGTGAAGCCCATTAGGCTTAGAATGTGAACTAGCATAACTAGCATAGGCCTGCCTGACCTTATGCTGAAACTTAATTAACAAGAGGGGTTTGAAGATTTGTACTCTAGACCTTTTGATTGGAAAGTGTGATTCTGTATAAACAAGCACTCAATCTAAAAGCTAAAACTTGTAGATGAGAGTCCAAGAATAGGTTCTAATATCTTTAACAACCTAATGACTAGTAATGAATGACGTACATGCACTCGTGTAAACACTGACTTGTGCCAAGAGTGTGGCCTGATTCCTTGTTTCCAAAATCAAATATCTTGCTGTCAATGGTGGGTTCTGGATTTGGAATATCTAGATTCCATATATGAGATTGATAATCATGATTAGTACATAGGTTAAATCTTGGGTCAGTGGATCTTATCAGGAGCAATAAGAATGATGTATTTAACTTTTGTTGACTGCCCACGACATGTCTTAGTGACTTGTTTTGACTTGGATGATTCTTTTCTTTTAATTGCCTGACTATAGCTTTTTTGTTCAGGTATCACCAAGTGAACCAATTGAGAGTATCATGACACCTTTAAAAGAAGCTCAACCACTACTTGGTACCTTGGAATTGAAGAAAGTGGTCATGCGCTTCTTTAGGGATCAAGTTGTGCCAATTGTGGACGAATGGGGTTGTTGCATTGGACTATTGCATCGTGAAGACTGCTTTGAGGTACTTCACATTACTACTGCTGCTAAATATTTTCTTGGTTTTGTGAGTCTAGAGGACAACTTTTGCCAAATATGTTGCAGATTATTATCATTAGGATTTCAAGCTTTGTAGTCATGATTAATGCTGATATGCTCAAACTGCTCATTTGCAAGCTAACAAAACTTTTTAAAATCTTATGCAGTTGAATGCCACACTTGCGACAATGATGAGAAGCCCACCTCCTTGTGTTACAACCACAACATCTATTGGCCATGTGGTTGATCTAATTTTGGAAAAGAAACATAGAATGGTAATAGTTATAAAATACAGCAACTTACATGGTACTACATACGGCGCAAGTTCTAGGGCTGTTGGAGTTTTTACAGCTGAACAATTGTTTAAACTGGCTGCGCCTATGTCAGAGGCGGTAGGCCAAGAACAGACATTTTGCAGAAGATAGTGTAGCAAACATGACTACACATCCATGAAAATTATATTTTGCTTATATATTTTAAGAGTATAATCATCTTGAAGCATGTTTACTCATACCCTCCTGTCTAATGTTTAGCCGGATGTTGGGTTTTCCTATCCATAAAAAAAAAAAAAAATTGTGTGAATTGCTTATTTTATTTAATTTTTTAAATTTCAAATAATTAAATCAGAAATTTTTAAATTTGGAGAAGTTTTATTCAACTATGAAAATTAAAATGGGTGATTTTGTCCTTTGTGTCAAATATACAATTTAATTTATATTTTTGCTAATACTGCGAGTTGAAGATTTTGCATTTTTGACGAACTGATTTATATCTTATTGATATGGTTGAACAATAAGGTGTTTATCTTGAATAAACTATTCTATATTGTATTGAAATTATATAATCGATTTTAATCATGGTGTTTATTTAAGGACAAAGGTCAAAATCTTCAAATTGGATAATTTTTTTTAATTTAAAATTTTTTTAGTTTAATTATTTAAAATTAAAAGAATTAAATAAAATAAGTAATTCTTACATAGTTATAAAATTTTTTTAATCAATAGATTTTTTTTTTTTTTTTTTTCACTGCAAGCCTTAAACGACATGGAGAAAGATAACAAATTTTGTTAGGGCATTTTCTCACTCGGCAATGAGCTGCTTTGTTGTTTATCCGGTTGGCATACATGAATGTTGCACTATTCAAATCACGAAACGGCTGAGAGATGTAAGTGGAGAACTGATGTACTCGAACGCTTGATCTTTAAAACTGACGCAACAGACAGTGGGGTTCTTATCTTCGGAGTATCAAATTAATGAATCTATCAAATTGAACTCATTTGAATATTTTGATTAAATTTAATTATTTATTAAAAATTATATTTAAATTAACTGAACTAAAAAATTATATATATATTATAACTTTCAAATATATTATCTATTTTTAATACAATTAAGGTTATAATATATCTTTTTCTAATAATTTTACATGTATTTTTATATTATATGATATATTATATATTAGTAATTAATTTTAAAATTTAAAATTATTTTAAATTTAAATTATAATCGGATTGAATTAAGGGATGGCGGATTTATCTTATTAAATATACTTATATAACAAATTATAATAAAAAGAAAAGGTCAATTAGCTTCTCATAAATTTTAATTATTGAGAAAAATATGAAAAAATAGATTTTCTTTATTAAGCTTCCTTTTAAGTTTAATGAGGATATCAACTCAATAAAAATTCAATAAAGACAACTCATTTAGAATAACACTTAAGCTTTTGGGCTAAACCCAAAAGTCAACTTATGAATTAGAAGTGATCCGTTAGTTTTTAAGCCAGACTAACATAGGTATTCAAATAACGTAGGATCTTTGCTCTACACGCTCTTTTATATGACTTGTTTGAATATTTTCACATAAAAATGTTAGTCATATTGACTAAATTTTATTCTATTAAATTTTTAAATATTGAATCCTTAATACTTGAAAAGCAATTTGAAAATCTTAATTTTAATATGCATATTTCTTTTAATATATTGACACTAGAAAAAAAATGTTTTCTAGATGGGCAATTCTAAACTTGCAGTGGAATGTGATAATTTGTTGGCAGTGCAATATGTTACTGCCGTTGCAGTTCCTCCTTTGCATGCCCTGTCTCTTGTTCATGCTATCAGGACTTTGCTAGTTGATGGGTGGACTCTTACTGTTGCTCATATATGGAGGGAAGCTAATTTTGTTGCTGAATGCCTTGCTAATATTGCTGAAGATTTTCCTATTGATGTTCATGAGTCGCACCACCTTCCTACGGTTCTTGTTAACTGGTTACTTCATGACCAGTGTGGTATTGCTTGCAGTAGAGTTAGCTCCCGTTAGTCTTCTTTGAGCCTCTGTGCTCCCTTTATATAAAAGAATAAAAGAATCAAATTGAAACAATGTTGAAAATTCAGACTCAATGTCTAGGCAAACCTGAAATCGAAGTGCAACCCTAATAGACAAGAACTGATTTAGTCCAATGAAGATGAAAGCCCATTGGCCTGAGTTTAATCAAAGCCCAATGGAATCAAATAAAGTTTCTTCAGAAAAATGCCATGACCAAAATAAAGGTCAACTTTGTAACAGAACCCACCACTTTGCTTTTGCTGACCTTCCTTAATCATGCCTAAGTGAAAACTTAGTCAGCAAGAATTGGGTTAGTGGCTAGTTTTTATATAAGCTGTGCTACTGCCAAAAAGACAGTCCAATGAACTGAAGAATTTCCATATAAAAATAACGTCAAATAAAATCTCTTGCTAAGAACTTAACAGTGATTTACCTATATGTGACCAAACCGTCACCCTAGTCTTTAGTCACGAAATTTGAATGCAGTTAGCTGTAGAGGCAGAGATATTTCCCGCGAGCTTCCTTGTAAAACTGGAAATCTTGTCCGAGAATCCTCTGTTCCTAAACCTCATCGTCCTTATAAATAGCCTAATACCCTCCATTTGCACTCACTTTTACCATCAAACACTCACCTGAGCTTCAAAATGGGCAGAAAAAACTGGACGGTGCTAGGCCACTTGAAGAGGGCCGTGAAGAAGCTGAACTTTGTGATAAGCTTTAACCTGAGACGGTGGCGCGTAGCTTCAATTCTCGGCAATGCCTCCAGGAGGCGACGGCGTTTGAGCTTTAACGATCGGTTAGGGTTGCATGGGTGCATTGAAGATGTAGAATCAGATGAAAACAAGTCTGTTCGAGCCCTTGAAAGAACTAGAAGTTACGCTTCTGAGGATGACATTGACCAGAGGGCGGAGATTTTCATAGAAAACTTTCGCCGGCGACTTTTGCTAGAAAGGCAGGTCTCTTTGCAGCTACGATACTATCGAGGGAACAGTTTCACCAGGGATTACTAGTGGCATTGTGTAAATTGGAAGATGTGAGAATGAGGTGAGAGTGCGATAAAAAGGGCAACTTCTTTTATATATTTGTATTGTATTGTGAGAAATGATTTTTCGTTTTTTTTCTTGTTATTGCATCCATTTGTTTGATGAATTGCTAGAGAATATACATGTATGGTATTTTTCAGATTCTGGGGTTGAAATTGTATTTTTGAGATTTCCATCATAAATAAGTGTGCAATTACCAGTTTAAAATTTTCCATTTATCTTTAATTTTTAATAAAAGATTTGAAGAGTAGGAATTCAATTAATGTCTTCTATTGATTAGGAGCTGTAGACATACATATCACATTACTAACTTCAAAGTAGTTCATCGCCTTTTCACAAAGTATAATCATCGTTATCTATTCACAAAAAGAGCATAAAAGACAAAAGGGAAGTGTGTTTATATGATGTGGATATACTTCATCCAGTCCAAACAGTTAATACAAGAGAGTATCCACAAACTTGAAGGAAAAATTAAAAAACCCTTGAATAAATTACAATGCCATCGTCCTAGGATCACAAAGATCATTCTTGAAGGCTTCAATTTGATCGAAAATTGATGTTTTATCATTTATTAGAACCTGCAGTTTCATAATCTATGACGGTCTCAAATGCCCCAACTAGTGCTTTCACCTTGTTCTTCCTCTTCTCAAGTAGCTTATTCTTTGTCTCCTCAATCACATCATTGTATGCTGCTGGAGCTTCCTTCTTCCCTTGTCCCCCTTGCCGCTTTTGCGTTGCATTAGCCACCTCCTGATTTTCTTCTTCTTCAACACCCTCCACCACGTCTTCTCCTTCCTTGGACTTAAGTTCCACGCTTCTTTCATTTCCAGTACCTTGGTCTGTTATTTCTTGCTCCTCCTTTTCATCTACATGTTCTTCAGAAGTACAAGCTGCCTTTTCGTTTGCATTCTCTTCTTCTCCTTTGTCTTCATCACTTTCAATTGAAGCATCATCTTCAAAACACTCTTCAGGGTGATTATCGCTTCTGTGATTTTCTTCTCCCTCTTGTTTATTTTCATCTTCATGATGTTCATGCAATTCACTTTCAATGTCCTCAGCCTGGGCTGTCTTGGATACAACTGTGGAAACTTCAGGAGACTTTACCTTCTCCTCTTCTCTTTCTTTAACTTGAGTATCTTGTGCAGCATCTATGTCTTCCTTCCTTTCAGCTTTTGGCGTATCACTAGGGACTTGTACTTCCCTCTCAACATTCGCTGTCTGGACTTCATGTTCTTGAACCAAAGATGCTTCATATCTTTCTTGCTTGTTTTCAAGATCCGAAGTTTGAGTGCTATCATGACTGTTTGGAACCTTCGATGAACGAGAAGCATTGCTCCTATTTTTGGATAGATTTGAACTCCTCGATAAGCTTGAGCTCCTCTTTATGGTCCCTGAAGTGGTTGTCTGAGATCTTATAGGCTTAAGTGACTTGGAATTCCTTTCCAAAACAGGTTTGGTTGAAGAGGGCGTTTTTGATGCTGAAAAAGAGGAAGATCGGATTGCCATTGGTCTATCCCGAGAAGCCAATCTCTCTTTAGGGTCAGGAGAGATGAGTGACCTTTGTGTACGAGCAGCTGATGGAGGCCTATCGAAGGATCTTCTTCTAAGAAGCTTTTGGGTGGCATCTTCATTGATAGTTTTCCTGACAGGATTTAAGGACTCTGACCTTGAGCTAAAAGTAGGCTTGAGATAGTTTGGAACTTGGTTGCTTGATGGGGTTGATTTGCTTTTATCAGTGGAGCTTTCGGCGGCTGATTTGGGATTTGCTTGTTTCTGGTTGGTGTGATGAGAATTTGAAGGTGCAACCTTCTTCTCTTTCTTCGGAGCATTGTTATTATCCTTTGCTTTTGTTGCCATATAATAATATATTGCTAATTAATTGTAGGACAAGTGGTTCCAAAAGACCCTGCATTATCAAAATAGCCATGAGAAAATTAATCAAACTTGTAGAAAACATCTATGTGGGAGGATTAAATCGAAAATTAATATTCTCAAACTCTAACTTGTGTATGAAACTGGGGTAATAAAATTAATTCATGCTCATATTCAGCTATTTAATTCTACAGCTAGTGCAATAGGGAAATGGCTTGCATATGCATTGACTAAACTCTACGACAAGTTCAAGAACAATGATTCTAATTAAATCAACTTGCTGAAATCCTTGGTTCGTTTAGTTACAAGTTACCCTTTCTTGGAGAATATTAACAAGCTTAAAGTTAAACATCATCATTGCATGGAGATTAACCAACCTATATGAGATCTATTAATCAAACTCATTAAACAGAATATAATACATATATAGCAGCATGAATCTTCTGTATATAGAATAAAAATGGAATTTTCTCTCTTCTGGTTTGCTTATAGAACAAACAAGAAAAAAAGAATTTCCCACCATCTTGAAGACAATGAAAAGAAACAAAGAGAGTTGAAATGCAAGCGAGGGGTACCTTGTTGAAAGCAGATTGATCTCCTGAGAAAAAGGAAAAGAAATGAGTATAAGAAGGAAAGAAGATGAAAAATATGGGCATTGAAATTGATAAAAGGAGCGCGAATTGCGCCAAACAAGAAAAGGGTTGGCACTTAGCTGTGGTTGTGGTGATAATGGAGGCCATGAAATGAAAACTATATCTAAAATGGTCGATCATGCATCAATCCAGACATGTGGAGGATTGTTGACCCTTTCAATTCATTACCGTTTCTCTTCTTTGGTACTCACGAAACACCTATCTTATTAAAACTAATAAAATCTATTTTAATTTGATTTCATCCGCTGCATTAAGTCTTACATTATGATATGGTAGGGTAGGATTAACCACCGTTCAATTATTCGGTCTGAGTCGAAACCATTTGATTTCAGTTCTTAAAATTAATTGATGGTTCAAGATCAAAATATACAGCCCCTCTGATTTCAACTTCAATTTTAATAATGATAATTAGATTGAGTCACCTACATCTATTTTTTTTCATAATAATAATTAAACAAAATAAAATATTTGTCATCCTCTTTTCCAAAATTTCTTTTGCTATGGGATATGTTTAATTAAGGATTAATTATACTTTTAATTTTTCATTTTTTGGACAACGATTCTTCCTTTGAAAATGGTCTGGTGTTGATAAAATGGTTGATGTGATAGCCACTTAATTTGGTCTTGAGCTAGTCTATGCGATATGAGATATACTAAGATTATGAGTGGATTTAATATATGAATGAATACAATCATTTTTTTTATTAAATATTTATATTTAAATTTATGAAGAAATTAATTAAAATATAAACATAGTCGATGCTGCCGTGAGTTTTTGAATATCAATCCAATATGCCAAGTTAGCTTGAAAACAAAAAAAACAGTAAGGTTGAAGGCCTGTTGACCAGCTACTCTGACACTCAAATTAGATATTTTAATGGATAATAGTAGAATGAATAACAGAGAGTTTTGTAAGTAATTTGACAGAGTAAGTATACCTGATTAATTTCTATTATTTACATTTTGCCTGGAAGAATCTCGAATATTCTAATAATATCCCAAAATTTTCTTCAAAAGATTCAACCTTATCATTGACCGGTTATTAATTAATGCTCGGTTTATCGGGTGAGTACCTACACTTGTATTGTCATCTTATTTGTGTTCGTTCCACTTCATCTGTCTAAATATTTTTTTACTTGGTCTAAGTAGTTCAAATCTTGCTTGCTTGGTATAGTTAACCTGAGGCATGTGACGATCAGTCTGACAATGATTTTTTTTTTCTTCGCTTTGACTTTTTGATCAAACGTTTGATACTTTAATTGTCACATTGGATTCTTTGATTGAATGCTAATTATTTAACTAAAATTTGAGCGAATAGTATCAATAATTAAATTAATAAATACATAAAATTTAATATAAATAATAATTATTAAACTCACTTCTTAGCATGATATAATTGTTGGTGGAAATGACGATGTGTGAATTGATTAGAGGAGCCTGACCTGATACATATGTCTATAAAGTGAAGTAAATGGTAATGGAGTTCACTTTTTTACAATCTTTGATAAGGAAATCTACCAACAAATGATTCTTCCAATTAAATAATTAACACAAATTTAAAAGAAGATATTTTCAGATAAATTTAATTTATTATATCATTAGAAAATTATTTTATGATAATATTATGAATAAAAATATGATTAATTTGAATTATTTTTCATATTTATATAATTATAGATAAATAAATTTTGAATTTTTTTTTGTGTGATTATACATTTTATATTTTATTTTCTTCATTTTACATATATTTTTAGAAAAACAAAAAATAATAATGAATTTATTTATTTATTTATTTCTCCAGATAATAATGGGATAAAAACACAAAAAAGAGCACCAGACACAACAATGGTTCGATTCATATTCAATATCAAATAGTTTTGAATAATATTTAGAATCAAATTATTTTCTTTTTCCTCTTTTTTGAATCAAAATCAATTAATTTATTTATGATTAAATTGACTTTTTTCTTAAAAAAAATTAAAACTTTCAATTAGATTAAAATTGAAACGAATTAAAATTAAAATAAAATAGAAATTAAAATTAGAAATTATTAATACAGGTCTAAAATCAAACCGGTTGCCACCCCTAGATTTGGAAACAGAGAGAAAAAGTGAGGCTAATTTTGTTGAACAGGTTTCGTCAGGGTGTTTCCACTTTCCACTTAAAAGGGTTAGGCAACAACAGGTTGGTTCTGGTAATCCCTCCATAGCCAAACGGGCCCTTTCCATTCCCCTTTCTTTAAGGCCATTGCTCTGCCCACGGCATCATCATCATCATCATCATCATCATCATCATCGTCGTCATCATCATATGTGACAATCCATCTCCAGTGGCTTAAGCCAACTTGTACATAATGCATCCTTTAGACTATTTTATTCCCCATATTTTATGCCACGTCATAGCTTTTTCTCTTTCAAGTAATTACATATACTTATTAGTGAATTGATTTTTTTGTAATTATTATTTTATTAAACATTAAGCTCATTCTTAATCTCCCTGGCAAATAAGAACATGCCATCAAATTATTACATGCAGGCCATTTGATGTTGAGAGTCAAAAAATAATATAATATATTTTAAAATTAAAATATATTATATTAATTTATACAACCTAAATAATATATTAGGTGAAATACTTTTCTTAACAATAATTTTAATATTTTTAATATTATATGAAATATTTTATATTCTTACACATTAATATCAATTATAAATATATAATTTTTAAAAAGAAAACTAAAATATAGAATTCACATTTCACATGTGACATGTGTATATTTAAATATTTAAAAATTCATCTCCATTGTCTTCTCCTGCTTCTTTTTTTTTAATCTAATAATAAATGTTTTATATTTAAGCTACACAAATTAGGACAAATTTAAAATAACGAAAAAAATTTTCATAATTTACACAATAGTCTATATTTATATGAGTGTATGAAAAATAAAAATTTATTACTTTAAATACACTTAATAATTTATTATTATTATTATTTATGGTTTAAAATTTTATTTTTTTAATTTAATTTTATATTTTAATTTAATAGTTTAAATTTATTTTATAAGGAATTGATTTGATATTCAAACAGAGTTTCAGTTTAATTTAAATTCAAGTGAATGGAAAAAAATGATTTAACTTTTATTTAAAATCAAACTGAATTAATTCTGATCAAATTTCAAATTAGAATCGGATCATGGCCACCCGTCTAATCTATGTGGGGTTTCGCTGTTTCGGTCCACAAGCACCAATAATGCCCGTTGATATTTGACTCATGAGCGCGCCGGATCCTTTAGCTCTTGAGAGTTGGGACGGCAGTGCATGGCTCCCCGCTCCAGCTCGACCTGATTATTAAAGAAAAAAAAAAGAATAACACCTTTCTTCGCCTTTATAAACTAAAACACGTTTGTCGCTTTGCCGTCTTTCTTTTGAGCGCTTCTTCACCCCCTTTCTCTATTCTCTTCTCTCTCCTCTCCTTTCCTCTCCTCTGTGGACAAACGCGTAACAAGCAAAGAAGCAAAGGTAGTATGCTATTGGACTTATTTTTTCGGGTAAAAAAAATTGATTAGATGGCTTCACGGTATTCGAATTTTCTTTTTGTTGATTGAATTCCCATGTTTGGTTGGTGGGCTTTTTGATTATTCGTTCTTCTAGTGAATCATGTTATTGGTTCCTTCAATTTTCTGTTTGTTTCTTTGGAAAATTAACAGTTCCTTTTTTTGATTCTGATGGTAATGTTATTTGTTCTGTGGTCGCTTTTGTATTTATAAAAGTTGGATGCTTTTACCTTGTTGGATATAAAGGATGTTGCTGTATATACATATATATTGGAGTTGAGCTTTTAAAAACCCTGAAATCACGGAGGAAGAGTCCTTGTTTTTAGGAATAAAAGGAAAGTATTGTGTGGAGAATTAGCTTTGATTCCTACAAAAAAGATGAGACCCACTTTTATTGGATTTTTTTTCCTTTTTTTCTTATCATCAAACTGAAACTGAATTGGAGTTGGTTAACCAAGATGTAATTCATGAACTCAATTTCAATTTCTCATTATTGATTTTATCCACTTTTAAATGCTAGGTAGAAGTTTTCCCCAGCTACATCATTTTTTATTTGTTTGCTTAGTCAGGAATTGTAGGCACTTGTCTTTGCTATGTCTGTGTTTATGATTAGCGGAACAATTCCAAAATTATAGTTGAAAAAACAATTTTTCTTTCCATAAGCCAAAGGAGTGAAAACATTGGATTTATTCAAGTGTGTGTAGGATAGCTTGGTCCTTGATAACTCGAGGTAAGAATGATTGCCCTTAAAACTAATGTATGATATCCTCTGATTGATCATACATGTTCTGGCATTGATACACATTGATGTTGCGTATCCTACTTTGTTTTGATTAGAAGTAATGCTTCTGTTATTGCTGAATGATTTCTTGGAAGCATCTCTGCAACATGTAGAACATTCACGTACGAATGGAAAATTAATTGAAGGAAATTTGATGATGGTGGTAACTGTGGAAATAGCTCCTTGGGTTGAGCAGTTGTAATTTGAAAGTATCTTGGGTAAGATAGTATTGTGCTTTGAAAAAAAAAGAAAAGAACCAGTGATATTGTTTTTATATTTTCCTATATGATTGGATGGCTTAAATGATTTTCTAATTATTATATTCTTGGAATTGCTAAAGATTTTGCTTTT
Source organism: Hevea brasiliensis (assembly GCF_030052815.1). Taxonomy (NCBI): domain Eukaryota; kingdom Viridiplantae; phylum Streptophyta; class Magnoliopsida; order Malpighiales; family Euphorbiaceae; genus Hevea; species Hevea brasiliensis. The sequence continues at coordinate 564,750 of NC_079503.1, read as the reverse complement.
TGGTATTTTAAAAATTTGTAATTTAGTCCAAGGAATGTGGATGTCTTTTATGCAAACTTTGACACTAAGTTTGGCCTTTGTTTGTATGCTCGTTTGTGTGTATTAAGGTGCAGGGATTATTGATTTGCTTCTTTTTCATAGTTACTAAGTTTTGCAACTTTTTTCTGCCATTTTAAAGAATTTAGAGAAACACCCAAGAAGGGATTTTTTTTTTTGTTTCTAATTATTATATTTTCATTTTCACAGAGATAGGGGATTGTACATAACTAGTCATGGATGAGTATTCTGATAAAAAAGATGGTGATGGGCTGGTTGTCTCTAGAAGGGGATCTACCCTTGTTTTGAGAGATACTGCTAATAATAAAGACCGAAATGCTCAATTTTGCAACCGAATTGGGTGTAGTGGGAGACTAAACTCTGCAAAAGGAGCTCAAATCAGTTATTCGGAGAAACCCAAATCTTCAAGGCAATCATTCCGGCCTCTCTCAAATGGTAAGGAAATAATTGGAAGTTCTTCTAGGACTTCGTCTGCAACCAGCAATCCTAGGAAATCTGCTCCAGGACCTTGGAAAAAGCCGACTTCTCAGCCAGAAAAAGATCCATCTGAGACTGGTAGTTTTCAAGATGATTCTGAACTGCTGAAACTTGTAACTCCTGGAAAGATCAATCAAAGTCTTGGCTCTGAATCTGATGATACTGGTCCCAGTGAGAACACGTCAATTGAAGTTGGAAGCTCTAGTATACCAAGCACAATATCTCGTAGAAGTTTTCATCAGAAATCAGGAATAGGTAAACCAGATACCCGAATAGGCTCACCCCTTTTATTGGTATCTAAAAGCACAAGCCAAGGGACACGTGCTAGTCCACACAGGAATGGTCTAAGAAACCTTAGATGCAGTTCAATATCAGATGTTGTCCCTACAGGATCTTCAACATCAGATTCAAATCTCATTAGACGAAAAGACACAATTAAGAAGAGAATTTCTGATGGAGAAAGTAGTTCCTCTGCTAAAGGGAAGAAAATAAGTGGGTCATCATTGGAAGGGCGGAATTTTAGTTCTAGCTCTGGCATCTCAATTTCTGATTCAAGAAGAACCAGAAGTGGGCCTTCCAACCGGGACAATGGTCCTGCATCAGTTAGGACTCGAACATCACTAGGATACACTAGGTCAAGGGTTGCTGATCAAGAAAGTGGGAATAATCTATCACCAAATGAACCCCATGTAATCCCACAAATGTCTCAGCCTATTTTGCCAGTTGGTTCAAATTCTCCTACTACATCACATCAATTCTCTATGGAATCGTCCCTAAATCGCTCAAGGTCTTATGGTCTGCCTATTAGTAGCCATGAGAGTTTTCGGGGGATTAGGCCATCCAGTCCTGCTGAAGTTGGCAACATCCGATCTTCAACGAGTGGGGAGAGCTTCCGGCACTACAATATGGATGGAATTGCTGAGGTAATTAGTCTATATGGTATTGCACCATTTTCTTTCCATCCCCATGATAACATGAATTAAATTTCTCTTCTGAACTTGGAGAGAGAGGGGGTAATGATTAATCATATTTGCAGGTGTTATTGGCACTTGAGAGGATTGACCAAGATGAAGAGCTAACATATGAGGTAGGTCGTCTTTTGGCATTTAGACTTTGACCAGATTATACATCTATATCTGACTCTTTTCCCTTATCTGGCAGCAATTACTTGTTCTGGAGACTAGTTTGTTCCTTAATGGGCTGAATTTCTATGATCAACATAGAGACATGAGATTGGATATTGATAATATGTCATACGAGGTGTGTTACTGTGTGAGCTACACTTGGCATAATTTAAGAACAAAAATCTAGTAATTAAGCTACATAAGAACTCAATTTTCTTTAGTTGTTCTAACCTTTCTGTATTTTACTGTTGTTTTGACAGGAATTATTAGCTCTAGAAGAAAGGATGGGTACTGTGAGCACAGCACTAACTGAGGAAGCATTGTCAGAATGCCTTGAGACTAGCATCTATCAGTCAGCATCTCTGGAGGATGCTAATTTGCACTTTTGTGGGGAAAATGCTGATGTCAGATGCAGTATCTGTCAGGTCCCTTTTTTAATCGTCAAAAGAAGTTTCATTTATTTTTTATCTTCAATGTCCCTTTTATTTGATTTAGGTTTTCTTAAAATCCATTTACAGTTAAAACTCAAGCATTAACATGGTTATATAGAAGCAATCTAGCTAAAGCAAACCAAATAATATAGATGTAAAATAAAATCTAACTGAACCAATCCCAATCTTGTTTTAACTAAAATGTGCTTGGATTAATTTGAACTAGTTTAACATCTGATCAAGTTTGGGTTCTGCATAGATGGATATTTGTAAATGGCTTTGTGAAAAGTTGATTTTGTTGCAACTAACCCAGATTGCGTTTGAGCATGGAAAAAATGTGTTCTTAGCAAACTTGACTGAACTCATCATTTTGCACTTTATGTGTCTTATTGCAGGAGGAGTATGCTGTTGGAGATGAAGTGGGTAGATTGCAATGTGAGCATAGATATCATGTGGCCTGCATACATCAATGGTTGAGGCTGAAGAACTGGTGCCCCACTTGCAAGGCATCTGCAGCACCCTCATCATCACCGCAATCACTTTCATCAGTCCATGAATAAAATGGATGTTTGAGACTGACTTTTCATTTTGTACAAATTAAGTACGTCTCCTGCATTCTTTTTTTTTTCTTCATATATTTTTTATGAAAAATGGAGATCAGTTTCTTTTATGTACATACCAATTCTCTTTTATGTCAATAGACTAATAAACTCGGGCAACATTGCCATTACAATGATAACTTGTTTTCATCTATAAAACAGAAGCTGTAAATGAAATTGCTCACAAAGTTGCTGCTGTCCCTTGTTATACACGTACCTTTTCTGAATTGATTGAATATTTCTTGTCATGTCGTTTTGGATGCCTTGTTGGGGAGAAAAGGGTTAATCTCTTGGCAAAGTAACTTGAAGGCGTGAAGCAAGTTCATCCTGACATAATCTTGGAAAGAGGAATTGTAGCTTTTCAGCCTATGAAACCAAGGTGCTATGCTTAAGCCGAGAAGGTACTCATATAACGATAATAATAGAGTTGTGGCAGATGAAAACAATATAGAAAAGGAATATGATGTCCACGACAAGGCAGGTGTAGGTCCAAAGAAAGAAATAGAATTGTCAGTGACAAAGAGATCCTTTGAAAGCAGCTAACTAAATATGCTTAAATGTTCTTTTTATCTCACATTTAATATAAGAAGGAAAAAGTGTTTTCCTGGTTCAATAAACAAACATTCTGCCTCCAAACCACCTTCCCTGCCCTTGAAAGGGCAAGTAGACTGTGGACAGAAAGGGAGACATGGGAGGCCCATCTGCTTATATTATGAAGTTACTAATATTATTCTTATGTGTTTTTCTCATCTTTATCTAAGAAATTAGGTAATGTTTTTTCTAGTTTGAACTTCACCTACGTATGGAGGGAAGAGACCTCCAACTCGACCACACCATCAGCCAGCTATGCGCGCTTAGCAAGGTCATACCAGATACTAACTGTGAATTTCTGAAGCTTTCATATTGGATGAACTGAGCTTCTGTTAAGAAACAGAATTAAGACCTCCAACGAGTTGCAAAGGCCTCGAGAATGTTATTTTCTGCAAACAGCAATTTAAGATGGTGTAACTTCAAACTTATGCATTTAAATCAGTTCAAGGCTCTTAGATAAATAAATAGCAATAATTTGCACATTATTTTTAATTCTTACCTAAAAAACTCTACTCTCAGTCATACGCAGGACGAGTCCAAGCAAAACTTGCTTAGATTTCCTGCAATGCAAATCGCACAAGCTATGTATCTCTGATATCCAAGATGGCCAATAGAAATCCTGAATTTGCACTGAACCAACCAGAGATGGGCAATCTAACAGCGGTCAGTTGTTACATGAAGGGCAAACTAGTCTTTAACTCAGAACTCCATTCAATCTTTAAGGACTGGTTCCCTGGAGTTATTTGGTTTGTTATTGCCATAAGAAATGGTTGCATCAACAGCATCACATTATCAACTTCAAATGTAAAGACAAATCAATTTAATGACAGAAAAATGACGAAAAAGTGTACGTAGAAAATAACAGAACTTTTCCCCACCTGAATGCAAATCTTTTGGAAATTCTTCCCATTACCTCTCTCACATTTTGCAGCCATCATGTGCAATTTCATGAGTTGAGACCAGAAAAATAAAGTCTACATTCCTGAATATCTTCCTCCAAGAGGTGCCACCTATGTAAATTCTTTCTTGGCTAGATTCTGTTAATACAGCATTACTGCTGCATGGGTGCTTTTCTAGCAGAGGGTTTGATTCTCTCCTACCAACTCTAGTCGACTGTTTCAGATACAAATTGATCCGTAATAGATTTCACAGCTTGTCTCCCAGAATGCCTGATTGACTACTGGAAGCTGGACAAATTGAAATTTCCATTCTTCTTAATTATTCAATTCGTGCTGGCATCCGTAGCAGTGGGTCAATAGCATGATGATCTGCCCTCCAATATGCTACAAAAAGAGGCAGCCAAAACCACAACTTCTGCTTACTCATCTAAACCTACACTTTGTGTGCACATCAGCTAAAGAAACTCATTATCAGAAAAGGTTACAATGAGCATAACTTTCGGCCATTTGCAGAGAAAAAATCCAAGGAAACTAGTAAAAGACCTCGCATTATACTGCAAGTCTGCAGCGTATAACGAGGGAAAGGATCATCAAACACTGCTTTATTAAAAAGAAAATGATCAAAATTTATTAAAGTCTGTAAAAAAATCCTAAACGAAGTCGGAAAATAATTAAAAGACCTAATTTAAATAAAAAATAATATTTTAAAAGTCCTAAACTCAATAGGAGGTAACTAATAGCTAATTAAGAATATTGAAATCTTAGCTTGAAAATCAAGTCTTCCCAAAAAAGCTCCACAAGTCACAGCCTAACTGTGCAAAACTGTAAATCTCACAATTTGCCTGTGAGATTTTTGCAAAATCCGATAACAATGCTAATTCATCTCCCATCCTAGCTTTGAGATTTTGTGGAGCACACACTTTGAGATTTTGGATCCTTAGTTTTTATACCTATCATTAAGGCAACGTGTAGCGAGGACAAAAATGATTAAACACAAGACTGAACATAAAGTCTAAAATAAAATAAAGCAACGACAGCTTAATTTAAGAGAAAATTATCAAAATCTATTAAAATCTGTACAATATGAAAATAGTATAAACTAATCAGGAAAATAATTAAAAGACCTAATTTAAATAAAAATAATATTTTAAAAGACCTAAACTCAACGGAAAGTGAACTCATAGCTAATTAGGAACCTAAATACATCAGAAATTATGGAATGCTAGTAACAAGGCTAATTCGTCTCACACCTTGATTGTGAAATTTTGCAGAGCGCACATCTTGGGTGTGAGATTTTCAGACCTGTTTTTTATGCCCATCACTTTAGGTCTCTAACCGAAGAAAATCGTTAAAAAAGACTATAAAAATAAGTTCATAAGCTTCAGCTATCATTCTGATTGATTTTCCAGTGCTGGCATATCACTACAAAATGATGCAAAAGAAAATTCTGCTTCTCTGATCAAGTGGCAATGAGGATCATTTAGAACATGATAAAGGGTTAAAAAGATCAGTCCTAAAAGGATATTATAGCAACAGAGCTGTCTTTAATGGTGCAAATAACAGTTAATGCAGCAATGATTTAATTGTAATATTTGTTTCGGCAGGAGACTCACAAGTTAAGTCTTTCCAGTTCTATGTCCAAAATGGGTAGCTATACCAACATACAACCAGTCTGTGCTACAGCGTATTTCCCACAGAGAAAAAAAAAATGAAGGTATCCTTGAATGGGTATACATATAGTATAAGAGCAAAGAGATGGAAAAGGAATTTAATTTAAATAAATAAAGATATAAGGTGCAAAACAAGTCTGCTGACTAGTTATTAATTTATTGGCCCATTAGCACCTGTAAGAACACAAATAAATGAAATGATTGAAAGTCTCAAATTTAAATTCAGATATCTTCCACTGATTTAATCATGCAAGTGCTTCATTTTGTTGGAGATGTGGGAGCTGGATATTTCCATTTATTGTCCGAGGTTATTAGCTATGGGAGCAATGCCGAATCACGGTTTAGAAATTTAAATTGAATTCTACAAAATGAACACTGCAATAGCATTGCAAAGAACAATAGTTTCTGAAACAATAAAATCAATCCTAGAAAGTAGTGAGCCAGTTTTTTTTTTGGCATGATGAATAGTTAAAATGCACGGGACCTGGTGTGAACGTTAATTAATTAGAAACTTCCAAGAAAGTAGCAAGTGAATATGATAACCTGTAATAAAACAAATAGATGTTGAATCCTTGCGTGCATACAAGAGCAATCAGCTATAAATTAAGCCAATGAATCTTCCGGAGTCATCTGATTATGGAAAACACGGTGAATGTACAGGTGTTAAACAAAAAATTATTTCACCCATCACCAAGCTACAAACAGCATTCCAGAAAACAACTCCTCACCTGCAAAATGGCTCACAGTATATTTTCAATTCACTACTGATGCAACAGGAAAAGCTTTGCGGATCTCACCTATATGAATTGTGAAAAATCCAGTGCCAAGAGCAATGAACCTCAAATTATTTAGGCTGAACTACTTCTTCTATGCCTTCAAGAAAAGCTAATATCAAAAACTTCTGCCATGTAATAAAATAAGAGCCTCATGGCATGCCAAACATTGAGTTATCTTATATGTGCTTCATATGGAATCGAGGAACAAGATGATTTTGCCCCATTTCCTAAAGAAAAGGAATGGTTTTTTCTGGATCATCATCCATACAAACCTCGTTTCCTTTTGGGACAACAAACTTCCTATCCTTCCAGGTTTCAATGAGGCAATACCGATAGACTCCCTCCTCTTCCAGTAGCCATTCTGATAGGCTTTTCCTTCTAGATTTATTCATGAATCTCTTACATATCACATTTTTGCCAATAATTCCAACTTTGCAAATATCCTAATGACTAGCAATAGCTAAATTCCAACATCACTCCCACCCCCTAAAGTTTAGCCACATATCAAAGAATTATCTCCCATGGGTTTTCCATAGGTAAGAAAATAACAGCACAGATGCACAGAATTCACACAGCAAAGAACAGCAGTTCTTTCATATTCACTGCTACAGCAAGAAAAATATGAGAAAATTTATTTAGTATTCTTTTAATAGAGCATAAGAAATAATGGCACACTGCTTTCTAGACGTATGAACTGCTGGATGGTGCAATTACAATGCATGAGATGTAGAAAGTAACATTACACTTAACCAAGCTACAAAATAGTTACCTTTCATGCATTCTTTTGTTTCCTCATCAATCCCTCTGATATAACATGAGATATTCAAGATCCATGAAAATTGAAGAAAGCATGCAGGAAGCATAAATGCTAAAATCTTCATTCAATCATTCTGTATGAGAATATCCTAATTTATTCATTCCCCCAGCACATGGAAACACAGACTAGTCCGCTCCAAGTTATGAAATATTCAATCCCATGGAAGCCGGTCAAGCAATTATAACAAAGCAAGAGGATCTTTCAACTGTTACATGCATATGAATTGATTAATTTTTTCTAGATTTAAGAAGTTGGCTCGACTGTACCTCTTATATTTATGGTCTACATGCAAAATTTGCTCCACCATGTTGACGGTTAATTTGATCAAGCAACTTTACTGCATATATAATCTTTAAGTCATTCTATAAAAATCCCAGAAACGCACAACAGTCATAGTCCTCTATATAAGCCCTCAACTATACTAGTCAATCCACTCCATAAATTCTCCGTATTGATACACCATAAAGATTACAAGCTCCGCCTATGTTTGGAAATCCAAGAGATGGCTCCAGTAAAACTCAATTGGTAGGTTTGCAGAACACTGCCCAATCTTCAGCAAAGCTACTTTAATTTAGTATTGACTGCAAGAGAAACTTGTGTGCTTGTTTCTTTACTCTCAGTTTTTATGTGGGTTGAAGGACCCCACTTCCCCATGATGCTCGGGTAGTTAATTTTTAGCCATCAAGGTCGAAATCAGATGGATTGACCTATAGCCTGATGCTAAATCACACATGACTATTAGAATATCTTCCATGAACATTCTGAGTTGCAGCTGGTTTCTATAATCTGCATGAGCATTTATGTGTACCCAAACATACCTCATAATAAAAATGAATCACAGGAGATTGAAACCAACAGTAGACTCAGTAACAGCATGAAATCAGTTTTGATCGGACTATTGATCGCTTTCACATTTAAATTCTTCACAAATTATTTTCCATATTTAACAATATTCCTTTTTAATGTGTATTTCAAAATATTACTCAAGCTTCTCCTACACCTTCTATATGTCCAATATGTTCAGTTGTGCCTACAAACAGATCAAGATTAGCCAGGCTTCGCAATTCAAACACATCTACGCTTGACTCATGCTTCTATGCGAGGTGACAATTGTACATCTCCTTTTAATAAGAAAGGTTTTAGATTAAGTAGCTTTACTGCATCCAATAATAAAGAAATGTTGCAACCACAACTTTTTGAATAATTATTAGGGGCTGAAAAATTAGTCTCCTTCAGAACAGAGTGATACAGTAACACATCAGCAGATAGATTATTTAGGTGTTATGTAGTTGCAAAAGCAAATTTAAAGCATAAGGACAAGTCAGTGGATATAATGTGTTATTAATATTGGAATTCCAATCAATTATCGGATCTAAAAATACATAAAGAGCAACACTACAGCTCTTACACCAGTGATTTTACCTTTCCCCAAGCTACATAAGAGTATCCCTGCAAAACTGTCTTAGATTTCCTCTTCATTGGCTGAAAATTGCACAGACAAACTTCAGATCTGTAGTGAAGGCACAAGTCAACCAACACCGATACTTATCATACAACAGAGCAACCAATTATGGGAATTCTATTTAAAAGTTTCCCTTGCTTGGTTGCTGTTAAATAATTCCCAGATTCACACAGGCTCTGCAGGAGGAAAAACAGACATTTGGATGCTCAGACCCACAATCTCATTTTGCAAGGCCCAAGCTCCATCTGAAGGGGAAGCCATGCAGTTCATCATGGCAATCTGAACAGAACATGATCATCAACACTTCCAACAACAGTTATTGAGGCCTTTGAACAACAACATCCATGCCCAATTACAGCTTTGGCACAACAAATCTTCATGGGATGTTTCAATCCTCGAACGCATGCGTACAGATTTTCTCCAGCAGCAATGGCCAATGTTCACCAAGCTGCTGTGGATTCAGCTCCATTGCAACTTTGAAATCAAGCAAAGATATTGAACACCGAGGCCTCTGTTCATGCATAACTTCCACTGGTCCACTATTGCTCTGCAAATGTAAGTGATTACTCATCCACATTCCATTGAGCACTTTGCCTTGAACCTGCTGCTTATGGATGGGATGCTTTCTTGAATCATGTGGAGACCTTGATCCTACCAACTCAACACAAGATCTGATCAACTTCTTCAAGTATACATCCAACATATTATTCAGCATATTTGCACATTCCGTTGAAACCCCTCCAACACCCTGTGCAGCTGCGATCTGCTCCATGCGTTTCCTCAGCATCTCTGTACTATACAATACACCGCTGTCATGATAGCTAATAAAATCACCAGCGCTTGCTGCTGGCATAGTTTTGCGAGCCCCACCCACAGTAGTAGAATAAAATGGAATTCCAAGAGGCGCAAGTAATGGACTTCTAGAGAAACTCAAGTGGTTTGCTTGCTCCACCTCTTCCCCGTCTTCAACAAAAGCTGTCTGAACTTTGCTATCTATTGTCGGTTTTTCAAAGGGCCGTTGAACTAACCCTTCCCTTTCATTCTCAGGTGGCTCAGCAACTCCTTGAAGATGCTGTAATGGTCTCTGATAATCACATGGAGGCAACTCCCCATTATTCATGATAACCTTACCACCTACACCTTCTACACCAGTGGATTGATGCGAGATACATTCAACTTTCCCAGTTGGCCCAAGTAGACTAGGTCTATCTCTGGGCTTACGATCACGCATCACTGACCTAATCTTCCGTGGGGACACTGGCAAAACCCCATTCGACCAAATGGACACGTTTTGATTCTGAACTGTAAGAATTTGTTCATGCCCATCTTCTCTATCAGGAGAACCTTTTGCTATTTGTATCGAAGATTTTGTGGGTCCTGCCTCATAAATTGCTGGTGGGGTGTTGGCCTGACACGCATTCCTCAAGATGGAACGGATAAGCTGATTGTGCAGGGGAAGATTCTCCCTTCCAAGCAGGCGAAAACATGACTTATCAAAGTCACTCTTGCTCAGCTTCTGACTTAAAAACCTATTCAAGTAATGAAAATACTTCTTGAACCTCTCAACCCCAACCTTCTTCACTATCTGACTTTTCAATTCAACCAAATCAATTCTGGAGCTCTGCTGAGGTTGCATCTCTCAATAAACAGATTTATACACCATTCAAAAGAATTGCAAGACCCCTTGCCCCTCAATACCAACCACAAAATACTGTTATACTGGCTTCCAAACAACCAAAAATTCACCCACCCGCATATCAATTCAATGCATATAAACTCTCAAGCTCTGTATATCTCAAAATAAACAGACCATCCACAGAATGGTTAAAACCTTCACAGCCAACCAGAAAATGGTTATTTCTGTTTCCAAACGACCCAAAATTCACCCGCCCAGAAAATATACAATGCAAACCCAAATCCCATCTTTGCACAAAAGCCAAAACCCTAGAGATCAAACTCAGTAGTTAAGCTTATAAAAAAACCCCGAAATCACACCAAATTGATTCAAAATCAAAATAAATCAAAACCCTAAGTTCGAATAATCAAAGTTGATTGCTCGTAACTGCATGAACCGTAAAAGTATAGCACTTGAGCGATTGAACACACCCCCTTCCCCCAACCCGGCTTGAAAAATTTTGAGAGAATTTAAAAGCTGGAAACTTCAAATTTAGATAACAGAAGTTGAGAAGGAAAGATTAGTTGAGCTGGGAGATTGAGTTAAGAACAGAGCACCAATTACAGATGAAATTGGAATTACAACGAAAGAGCGATAAACTAAACTGGAGAGTGTGAGATTAAGGTTCAGAGATTTGTGAAGTTCTGACCTTCTCCAACTTCACCAATTGCAGATAAATCAACAGCCTTCAAACTCACTTGGGCTTTTCGATTCTTCGCGCTTTCTCTCTGTTTCCGCTCTTCTTCATTTTCTCCTAATCTGTCTTCGACCGCATTTTTCTCTTCTTTTGGGTGTAGTTGATTTGCATACAGAGAGAGAGCTTTGCTTTGTGTAGCTCGATCCCCTGCTATTACTTTTCTCCCTCTCTTTTTTTTTTTTTCTTTTTTTTCCCCCCCTCCGTTCTCTTCCTTCTTGGTAGCTCGCCTATCACAATGCCTCAGCTTCTTGTTTTTTTCAAGTGCAAACGTGTTTAATTTTTTTTTTAATGTTTTTTTCTTCATTTTTCTATTTCTCTATATATATATATATATTTTTTTTTAAAAAAAAAAAAATAATATTTCATATAATATACTTCAGTTAATTTACATTTTAGTTTAATATAATTTTTGCTTTTGATTTTTCATAGTGTTGTCTAATTTCATTATAATTATTAAATTATTATTCATTAATTAAGTGTTTCAGTCATAAAATAAAAAATAATTTTAATTATTTTTCTTATAAATTTTTATTATACAAAAATATATAATTTTTCATACAATTATTAAAATTTTTATAGAATATATGAGTTTGGAATAGCAAAAAATTTTATAATACAAATTTATTACATTTTTTAATATTTTATGTTGAACATGGTAATAGCAATTTCTAATAATTTTTTTTGAAAATTAATTTGAAAATAATAAAATAACTAATAATAGTAACAATAGATGATAAAAAATCTGAAAAATAAGTTATATACTAAATTATAAAATTAAATTTTAAAAAATATAAAACAAATATTTGATAAATAAAACTAAGTCATTTTACGATAACTAATGGATTTAAAAAACATTAAATTTTGCAATGTATAACAAGATAGAATTCTATTACCTATTAGAATTCTATTAGAAATATAAAAACCAATAAAACGAAATAGAATTTATATATATCAAAGTATATATTTAGATTTCTTCTATGAATTAGTATTATTATAATTAGTTTAATTGACTATGTGAAGTTTTAATCTAAATAAATATTAATTAATTGCAAAATTATTTGTCTATAAAAGAGATATAATACACCATGCATTGTAATTTAATATGGATTGTAATATATATATATATATATATATATATATATATATATATATATATAGTTACAGGACATTTAATACCAATAATATTGATATAAAATATAATTTCACAAAATAAGGCAAATCCTTTAAAATATTATAGGCAAAATTATTATTCAATAAATTAATTATTTTGTTTCTATGCTTTTAAAATATATTATTTAATTATTATATTTTATTTTTATTAAATTATTCAATTTCTTTATTAAATTTTCTATTAGTCGATTCTTATTAAATTACTTTTTAAATAATTTATTTTAATAAAATTAATTAGTTAATCTTGTATCTTAAAAAATATTATAGTTTAGTCTATTTATTTTAGTATAATTAATTAATTTGTTAATTCCTGCATTTTAAAAATATAATATTTTAAAAAGTATATTTCTATATGAAAATAAAAATTTTATTGTGGAAAGATTAAATCTGAATTTACATTTTTCTCTTAAATTATTTAAATATTTTCATTCAATTTTTTTGGTATCATTTTTGTGTCTTCTATATTATTGCCTTAATTACTTGAAGATGTAAAGGAATTGATTAACTTTTTTATATATACAGTTTGTATCAATTTTTATCAAAAGATGAAAGATAGAGAGAGTATGAGAGAGAAAAATTATGAATGTAGAGGGAAAGATATATGGAGAGAAAAATAAAAAAAAATAATAAGAGATAAATAAAGGGAAAGAATCAAAGTAGTTTAGGTATAAAAAATAAAATAAGGGATTAAAAGTTAATATAATCAAATTACAGGAACTATTTAATGAATTTTTCAAAATATAAAAACTAACTAGTTAATTTTATTAAAATAAAAAAGATTAAATATTAGTTTAACTAACACTAAAATTCTTTAAATAACGAAAAAATTTAATAGAATGATTAAATAATTTAATAAAAATAAAATATAAAAATTAAATAATATATTTTTAAAATATAATAATTAAATAATTAATTTCATTAAAGTACAATGATTAAATAAATTTTTTAACCCTATGATCAATTCTATACAATTTTTGGATTATTTTAATTTTTCAACATCTCTTTTAGTATAATTGTTCATAGTGCCATTATAAGAGACAACATTTATTCTTTAAAATTGATCAATAATAATTTAAAATCAACATATGTCTTATTGTAGAAAATATAAAAACAATAATTATGAATGAGAAAAAAGGCAATTGGACAGAGGAATCAACTTCGGACATAGAGAAAAATAAAATAAAACTCTAAAAAATGAGAGAAATAAAATAATAAAAATATATTTATTATTAAAAATATATATATAAATTTATTAAAAGCAAATATATATATATATATATATATATATATATATATATATATATATATATATATATATGTTTGTTTTAAAAAAATTAAGTATTCAATTCAATTTTTATATAATCGTATTATTTTTCATATAATTTTTATTTTTTCAATTTAAAAAATTAAATTCTATCACTCATTAAGTGTTCAAATATATGACTTGATAAAAAAAAATAATTGAATTGAATTCTTATAAAATTTTAGTTTTTAATTAAGAAATAATTATGATAAAATAAAAAAAAAATAAAGTAAGAGATTTGAAAACAAAAATTAAATTAAATTTTTATAAAATTTTAGTTTCTAATTAAGAAATAATTATGATAAAATAAAAAATAAAGTAAGATTATATAATATTAGGTCCGTTAAATTATACGCAAAATAAAATATTCGTATATTATTTTTAATATTTAAGTGTCTCGTATTTCTTCGTTTACAGTAACTTTTGTTAATACCCCTTTATCAAATAAAGATAGTTTTATTTATTTATTTTATTTTTTATATTTATTCTAAATTTTTAGTCATTTTTTTTAAATAGTAATTTATTTATTAGCTTGCTAATATGCCACTAATTAATATGTATTATAACTCTTTTCGTCTAATTTTATTTGTCAAGTACGACTATCATAAGTTTGGATTCATAAGAAAATGAATTTAATAATTATATAGATTTGTGCACTCTTTATATGATTTAATTAATTATAAACATATATCGATATAAATATTTAATTTAATAATTATTAATTTTGTTCTCATATGAAATTGAACTTATATTAATTATACTTTTATCTATCACTTTTAAGAAATTATTTTGTCTAAAATTATATATCGTTTTAAGAAGATTAAAGAGTTTTAATTAATATTTTTCAATTTTACCTTATCTCTATTAAACACACCTAAAATTTATCTTATCGCCCTTTCTCTCTTAATTAGGCAATATAAAGAATAATTTAAGTAAATAAAAAGTATTTTATTATAATTTAGGTGATTGAATTATTTCTTTAATTACTATATAAAAACCTTAAACGACATACAAAAGTAAACAAATAGAATAATTCCAACAAAATTCTAATCAGTGCAAATATACACTAATTAAAATTCATTAATGTACAATATTTATATGGTAAAATATAAATTGCAGTTCATTAAATATAATTTATAATCGATGCATCTATGGAAAGCTCGAGCTCATATAAAGATGAGTTTAATAACAATTAAATTAAAAATTTATATTTAGATTTATATATTTATTTTATACACTTCAATTAATTTTGTACAAATCTTAATATAAATATTTGATTTAATAATTATTAATTTTATTTTCATGTGAACTTGAACTTATATTAAATGCACCCTTTAAAATCATTTAACAAAGTTTTTTTATACAATTTATCACTGAAATTGTAATTATTTATACAAATAGCAGTGCACTAAATAAACATTAATAGATACATATTTACATCCTTTTAAAAAACTAAATTTATTATTTTAATATATTATTTATATTTTCTTAATTTATGTAAAAATTAAAATAAATCTATCTTCATGGAAAGAGTGAAGTAAAATAAATTAATAAAATATTTTACCTTTTACATATAACTTTAGCATGTCTCATTTATGATACTTCTTTATCCACTCTTATTCAAATTAAGCTCGAATTAATACATATTTATAATTTGTTTCTTTGATATATGTGCAAGTATTAATTTTTTTTTAAATATTGTTTTGATTTACTTCAAAATAATATAAATTTTTATTTTTTTAATCAAAAGGCAAATGATAATTTTATTAAAAAAGTTTAAAGCACGATAGAAAGATAGGCTCATAGCCATAACACATTTAATTCTTAAAACGGGGCTTAAAGGCCCATCAACTAAACTTATGATCTAACGAGAGAGTTTAAAAGAAGAATTAGCCTCAACCCACATTACAGTTCAACCCATTAGCACTAACCCTAGCTGAGATGAGTTATGTACCCAAGTCCAAAATTTAGAAGAAAACGAAGAGAGACAAATGCTACCGCTCATCTTTGACTACCTGTCACCAAGAGGGAGATCACTGCAAACTAACACACATTGCCAAGGTCAAAACAACTAAACCACATAACCATATAACCTATGGCACAATAGCACCCTTATAACTCGTGCAACAATCCTTAAGATCAAAACCTACAATAATAAGCACTGAAATCATGAAAAAACATATGACATAGAGGCTCAAATGGAAGAATAAAAGAAGAAGAGGGAGAGTCTAGATGGCTTCTCACTCTCTTTTAGTTGGAAAGGCAGCCAAAGAGATGATTATCATTAATTCTCGAGATCTCTCATCCTAAAAGATGGCTTATGAAGTACCAACCTATGGCATTAGTGCCAAAAGACAATAGAGAGGAGGCAAAGCAGTTGGCCGATTCTATCCAAAAGGGCTTCATAGAACTTAATAGATACAAATCTCCACATTTCTTTTCAAAGTACAACAAAGTAAAATAGTACCATGCTAAGGTTAAAAAAAGACAGATCTAAGAAAAAAAACTCTCTCAATGAAGTTAGATTACCTAAAATTTTACTTATAAAATAACTATTTATAGTTCACCAAGTAACGGAGAGAGTTAATCTACTATTAGGCAAGGAATGATAGAGTCATTCCCTTCAAGACGAGGTAGGGAAAATCTTTAAAATAGTAAAGATAAATAGATTAAACTTCTAAACAAAAACCTTAAAAATAAAGAAAAAAAAATCTCTCTATAAAGATAAGGTGAGAACTCTATTATAGAATGTAAATTTTAGCAACGTAGTCAAAATGTGTTCAATAAAATTTGAGCCTAGCTACATTTGAAAGCTTCACATGATTTTTAGTAGTTTCAACCATGAATTGATTATAAGTCGGAATCAATCTTTATTCATGGTTGAGTCCATTAATTTTAATGTAATGTAATTTTAATGTAATGCAATTGAATGGTTAATTATTTTTCAAGTTATTATTATTATTTTTTTTTAATGAGACGAATTAAATTGAATCTCTAAACCTATCGATTCTGTCAAATCCGATTGAACAATTAAGGAGTGAACTGAACCCGACCCGGGGGTCCCAATTCCAGTTCAGTTCGGACTCTTAACGGACCTGATTCCGGGGAGACGTTGACCGTGGCCGGGTCTAGCTCTTGTAACCATAGGCTATGTGTGTCTCTCAGCAGTGGGTGTGTGGACTGTAATTCAAAATCAACCGGCCTCCCTCCTCCAACTTCTAAACTAAAGCTGCATCAAGACAACGACGCTGAAGAGTAGCTGAGTGAGCGGCAAAAGAAGAACCCATTCCCAGGAGACTCTTCTCGCAAGGTCACTTTTCCATTTTACCCTTCATTTTATTTGTTCTTATCCAATTTCTGTTTGGCTGATTACATTATATTGCTTCGGAATTAGATTCATGTATTTCTATCATCTAATTATCAAACGACCTCTCAATTTCCTTTTATGTGTTTAATCTTTATAATTTCTTTATAATTCTTATTCTTCTATTGAATTTCATAAATGCTAATCTGTTTATGAACTGATGATTGATATATGTCGAGATTATGCAGCAACTTGAACTGATTCCCAATCGTCCATACCAAATCATGGGAGAAGTGGTAATTATATTATAATATTTTGTCAAGGGGGTCATGAACTGCTTATGATTTTCCCTCATTTTGGTGATTATAGTAGCGTCCTGTTATGTCACAGAGTTTCTTGCTAGAGGAAGATATTCGGTTGGAGACTACACGAGCTAGATGTATCTGTCATTGCTCCCTACTTCTTTCTTTGTTATGGATTTTTTCTAATATGGTTTTATTTTTTGGTATTTCTACAAGCTTATTTTTCTTATTGACAGTTGCAAGTGTTCTTAAGTGGCATGGGGAATTGCTAGAGCGTATTTCTAGGTATAAATTTACTAGTGAATGTTAAAGGAATGGTTCACCTTCTTCATCAATGTGCTTCCCTGGAACTTTTTATCATTTCCTAGGATTGCGGAAACTTTTTATCATTTCCTGCTACCGGAGTTAATCAACGCCATTATTGCTAGTAGTTTTTGTTGGCGGTAAGTTATAGAACACTTTAAACATTAATGATTCTCAGATTTGAACATGGACAATCTCTTAGAAATTATTAAAGGAAAAGAGGCATTCCATAGAATAAAAATGGATGGGTAAGGGAAATCAAGTACTTGAAGGTTATCTACGTTCTAAAGTAGACTAACCTCTTAATCAATTGGCAGTTACGATGCCTTTTCTGCCGCTGAGAAGCCATCATTTTTAAAGTGGTTAATGTCCTATTGAAGGTCTATAATTATGTCAAAAATGCCGATGGAAAGCAAAAGGAAAATTTTATGCATTTTTGCAGTCCTGGAGATGAAACTTATTTGTGAACACGAGCACATGTTGCCCGATGCCATATATTTTTTTGTCTATGGTTATAGATCATGCATCACTGTAGTGGAATTATAAATGGTTCTGATTCTTTAGCATTAAAGTTCTAGAGGAATTTGATTTGTTTATTGTATTGATTTCATTAGGGATCCTGACAAGATGATTTTTGAGCGCCTACATAAAGAATTTGAAGCTGCATGGGCATCTCAAACTCAATCTACTTTTAGTACATGTATCATGCAGAAGAATTGAAAAGTGTTGCATCTCAACCTCAAGTTTTACGTGTAGATGATCTCTCTCTGTCAAAAGCAAAGACTTCTCACTGCTCGCAAACCTGATCCCAATCCTCTTAAAAAACAAACTGATCTGAACCAAGCTCATTCCCATTACTGCCGCCATCTTCAGTATTGTTTCCCTCTTCCTGACCTTTTGTTTATTAATATCCAGTTTAGGCATACTTATTCTCAAGTGCATTGATTAAAATATGCATCTTTTTATTCTCGCAGAGCTTTATTTAGATGGTGAACAGTGGAATGATGGGCTATTAGCTACAATAAGAGAGAGGGTACAACTCTTTTCTGAAGTAGTTGGAGTTCACATTTGTCCTCACTGTAATCCAGTATTGAACTATACGAGTGAAACAATCAATATCAGAGTTTTCATTATTCTTCTCTATTTAATAGACAACATTATTTTGTGATCTGTTCCTCCTCCATCTGCTTCAAGTCAATATACTGTTTTATTTTTATTGTTGGTTGTGATCATATGTTTAATATGTTAATCTTGGCTTTTCATCAGGTTCACATGGAAACAGACAGAAAGCAAATTCCCAGAGACTCAAATATGATGCCAATTGAACATTTTGAGGAAAAAAAATACATATAGAGCTGGAAATAAGGTAGCATTTCCATTTAGTAATAGATTCTATATGTAACTTGCACTTGGGCCAAAATCTTTCATAGAAAAAGTGCCTATTTCTTTTTCTTCTTGTTCTCTATGTACTTTCTTGGTCATCCTTTTTTAATTTGCCTGTTCATTATTATCCATTTGTATCTCAGTTTAGGTTTAAGTTCCTTTATCTTATTCCGAAACTCCAATTCTACTGATCTCTGCACGAAAACTTTCCGCATGCCAGTTAGCCCCTATATAACTAACAGATAAAATTATGTCCTGAGTTGCTTCTAAAATATTCTCAAGTGTATGGAAAATATAAAATGAAAACAAATCTATATATCACTGATTTATTTTTAGAAGAGTTCAAATGCTGAGATTAACGTTGTGGCATCTTTGATTATAGGTGTTGTTGAGGTGAATCATTTATTGAACTTTTATGCAAACAGCTGATTTGTTGCTGAGAAGGGGCAAGGATAGGTATTAAATACGAGACATCTTTTGCAGGTATTCTGAAGTTATTTTTCCAATCGATGTTAACAGTACAAGAGGTGTATTTATGCTGTCAGTCCGTGCTTTATATGACAACAATTGCTGTTTAGTGTTCAAGACTTCATGGTCTTCTGTGACTACATATATGAGGTTGATTTTGGTAGCAATTTGATTTTAGATCAGTAAATTGCCAGAATTATCTTGCCTTTCATGTAGTGTTCTTATAAACAATGTTAACTGAAAAACATGAATTTAGCTTGTTTTTATGTTTGATCTCTCTGCTGACATTTAACTGAATGTTGAATATTTAAGTTCTGTGCTTATCTTTCACTGTTGATGATAAAGGTTCTTGATAGAGTTAGGAACTATTTAATTGTGAAAATGTTGAATGTAAAAGAACTGAAATTTCAATTGCAATGGCAGAAGCACTTTTACAATCAGTATCTCATAGCTATAAATTGTATCTCTCTTCCTCTCTACCCTTGAAATGGCAATAACAAGTACTGAAATTGCTGAAATTCAACAGGAACAAATAAACAAAAGAAAATGGTTGTGAAACAACCCCCGAGAAATCAATTCCCATGCTAGCAAAGTTAGCCCCAGCTTATAGCTGTGATTTTCAACAAAATACTATCTTCCCCTTACTGCTGAGATAGCCCCCGATATATCATGAAGTTGGATTCCCTTTTCTGTTAGCATCCCCTCATGGCATTTCCTCCTTAATTCCCTCTAACAAACCCAACCCTTCCGGCTATATGTCTCTAGAATACTCCCAAATTCCTCTGTTTCTCGCTTCTTCTTTCTGTAGTATACTTGTAATAGACTTGGGCCTAAATCCACCACTCCTGGGCTGTTGTTGCTAATCTTGAGCTCCTTGCCTGAATTCGCAACAGCGCTTGTATCTTTTCCTGTGTTACCTTTTAACAATATAACGTTGCATTTTGACTTAAAAAATAGACTTCCAGGTGAGAGTTGGATAGAAGGCTAATTCTATCATTTTTGAAGTTTTAATTTTAATATAATGCAGAAAACCTTTCATGCATATGAAAACTTGTTAATAGCTTTTTTTTTGGTTTGTTCCTTTTGGTAGATTTTAGTAACTATTTTTAAAAATAAGAGAGACATACAGAGTTGCTTAAACTATAGGGGAATTAAACTCATGAGCCATACTATGAAGTTGTGGGAGAGAGTTATGGAGCATCGACTACGTCATGATACTTCTATCTCTCTCAATCAATTTGGCTTCATGCCCGGTCGTTCAACTATGAAAGCAATCTTTCTCATTAGAAACCTGATGGAGAAATATAGAGATGTGAAGAAAGATCTACACATGGTTTTTATTGATTTGGAGAATGCTTATGATAGTGTTCCAAGAAATGTCTTATGGAGTGTGTTAGAACAAAAAATGGTATCTATTAGGTACAAACAAGTGTTGAAAGATATGTACGAAGAAGCAACCACTATTGTGCGCACAGTGGGTGGGGACACAAGAGATTTTCCGATCTCAATTGGATTACATCAAGGATCAGCTATAAGCTCTTACCTTTTTACATTAGTTTTAGATGAATTGACGAAACATATACAAGAGAGTATTCCTTGGTGCATGATGTTTGCGGATGATATTGTTCTGATAGATGAGACGCGAGAAGGAGTCAATAGAAAGTTAGAGTTTTGGAAAAGTACTCTAGAGTCAAAGGGCTTTAAGTTAAGAAGAACGAAGATAGAATACATGCATTGCAAGTTCAGTGAAGGCCAAACTGGTAATAGGGAAGGAGTTAGTTTGGATGGAGTGGTACTGTCCCAAAGTAATCACTTTAAATATTTCGGCTCAGTCCTTCAAGTAGATGGGGGATGTGAGGAGGATGTTAGTCATAGGATTAAAGCCGGATGGTTGAAGTGGAGACGTGCCACGGGAGTTTTATGTAATCGCAAGATCCCCAATAAGTTGAAAGGAAAATTTTACCGTACAGCCATACGACCGGTTATGTTATATGGTAGTGAGTGTTGGGCATTGAAGGAGTCTGATGCGTCTAAGATAAGAGTTGCAGAGATGAGAATGTTAAGGTGAATGAGTGGCCATACTAGACTAGATAAAGTCCGTAATGAGAGTATTAGAGAAAAGGTAAGAGTGGTGCCAATGAGGATAAGTTGAGAGAAGGGAGATTAAGGTGGTTTGGTTATGTGAAGCGTAGATATACAGAGGTTCTAGTTAGACAAGTAGAGCACATTAGGCTATAGGATAGAAAGAAAAAAAGGGGTAGACCTAAATTGACTTGGAGGAGACTAGTACAACATGACCTAGAAGTATTGCACATTTCTGAGGATTTAACCCAAAATCGTTTAGAGTGGAGAAAGCGAATCCATATAGCCGACCCCAAATTTTTGGGATAAAAGCTTAATTGAGTTGAGTTGAGTTGAGTTGAGTTCCTTTTGGTAGATATCATCCATTGTTTATGCAATAAAGAAGCTGACTTGGTTATTGCTATATTTTTTGTGGAACCTTGTTAACTGTACCATTGTGTGCTTGAGAGCAAGTCATTTCTTGAAAAGATGACTGTCCTTGAACAAACAGTTCCTTTCTTTCTGCCAATACGAGAAGCAGAAAATGATCTTCTTTCTTCCAATGCTATGGTAAGGTTTCTTTGCCTAACTTGTCTTTTCTGATATGCGCTGCTGCCCATCTGAATGTTGTTCAATCAATGATTTCCTTCTAGAGATTCATAGATAATGTTCAAGAACTTCTGCAGGCTTATGTTGATAGACGGGAACAGGTAAGGTGTTAGCGTGTATTTTAATAGTCCAAGCCATGCGCTATTAGTATTTGGGTGTTGCTATTTGAGCTGCTCTTGCAGAAAAAATATGATCCTTGTTTACAAAACACAACATTGTCTTCTAAAAATCCAAGCCTTGACAGGTTCTTGATGATCAACTAATTGATTGGCTAAATGCTCTAATTTACTATATCTTACCTTGTTTTCCTATTATTCTGTAGGTACGGCTTATTAAGGAGTTGTATGGAAACCAAATTGGAGAGCTGTATCAGAGCCTTCCCTACCATATGATAGAATTCATACTGTACGGTTTTGATTGGTTGGTGCATTTTTAGCCGCATCTTTATATTTTGCATTTTCAACATTTACTGTGGTTTTTTAATTATGTATTTAGATTTTAGTTGTGCTAACAAATTGCTTAAATGATCATACTAGAAACTTTTTGTTTTGTTCGCATTAGTAGGTTTTAACAACCCCTTCTGCTTCAATTTCTGCTACATTTTACTGTTTATTTGTTGAATTCATAAAACTAAATATGAGGTTAGCAATAATCTTTTATGGTTTGGTCTAAAATTTTGATTTGTTGCTACATTTGACTTATGCTAGGCTTTATATATTGGATTTTTCCTATATGTAATCATAACTGATCTTCTACAATTCTATTTTTGGTTGCAACAAGGGGACAGTCCATCTTAAATAAGCTGACCTCATATCTGTACTTCTAAGTCAAGTTAGAATATTTGCATGGCCAATGAATCAATTCAAGAAAACTGGAGCTCTTGGAAGTCAGCCAAGTCTATCTCGTTTATCTTATGCTGAGAATGCCTTGCGAAACATGAGTTTACCAGAAGGTGCTATTTTTCTTCAAATTTATGGCTTCTTATTTGTCATGGTTAAGGCTTATTGTTATATGATTTTTCCCTGAGGTCTTTTCTTTTGATCTTCTTTTCTTTACCTAGTTTACAAACAAACACGCACACTCATGCAATCACACTCTAATAGAATCAAATCTGCACTTCAGGGCTTGGGATCCTTTTTTGGTAACTTCTGATGGTATGTTGTTTTGAGGGAGTGCCTAAAGTTCCAGGCTTATCCTGCATAAGTGTGTTGCTCAAAATAATCTTGATGTTGGCTGAATGGGTGATTAAAGTACTAACCAAAGGTGATTGTCAAATAAACTAGAGGTGGGTTAAAGGTATTATTAATGGTACTCCATATCCTTTTCCTAATTAGCTTAACTTACACATAATCTTGATCATGCTTTTGGTGTGTTGTATGTGGATATTTTTGTGATTCTGGTGAATTAAAAGCTTAACAACTCATTCGCTACTGTACCAGTTATCAAGTATTAGAGTCATGTTACAATTGACTACGTACATAAGGATGTGAGAATTGTTATAGTGGCTTCTTAAGATAATTCATTTGGAGACTGTTGCTTTGCCATTCTATGACTGCCTGTTTTTTTTTCTTTTCTTTTTCTTCTCCTAATTTGCTCGTGTCTCTGTCTCAGCTTATGCAGAAATTGTATTGAATTTGCCTCGAGCCATTCAGCAAGTATTTCAAGAAATGAGCCCCACTTAACTTTGACGCTTAATAGTAATTTTGCCTCAGAAACTCCAATCTACAGAGCTACAGCATGTAGTAACTCCAAAATGTTGCTTAACATAGAAGATCCTCTTGGTTGATTATAACTTCACTCACCAGTGAATTGTGAATTAGTACCATACGAGCGGAAACAAACTTGGCTTCGTCAGTTCGTATAGCAGTATGATTACTTCTCTTGCAAGCATCTAGCTAACAATCAGACTGATGTACTTAACATTTTGCCACTATCTCATTCACGATAAGATCGTTTCATTGTGGCTTTACGTGTCGATCTTTCTTGGATATGCCTAATGCTCAAGACAATGTTACTCTCTGACTAGAGCTCCTTCTCCCTATCTCTGTTTCTTTATCCCTCCATTTCTGCAACACCAACAAAAGCTAATAGCACAAAAACTAGATTGAAAATTAACACCATCTCTCTCTCTCTCTCTCTCTCCCCATTCCCCGCCACACGCTCATTTCCCAGTCCCATCCAACAGTAACAGTTCAAATTACCCGTCAATTACATCCAGCAATGGCAATTGCACCCATCTTAACAACTTAGCTAGTAGCAACACGCAAGAAAAAGATAAAGAAATCATTTAAGTCTCCAATTGGTGAAGCTTCTGGTGATAGCAGCAATGGAATGATTGATTATATGCTCAATAATTCTTATCAGCAACAAGTATCATACGGGTTTTGCACTTCAACTTCTCTTGATAAATTGAGCTTTGCAGATGCTATGCCATTTTCAGATTTTGGGCCTAAGTTGGCCTTAAATCAAACCAAGATATCTAAGGAAGAAACTGGCATTGATCTAGTTTACTTCCTGAAGTTTCCTGTATTGAAAAATAAGAGGGAAGAACAGTCTCTGATGGTTCCCCAACTAGGTGGAGAAAATGAAGAGAGATTTTTTACGTGTAAGGGAGGATTTGGGGAGAGGGCGAAGACAGTGGTGGTGAATTGGTTCAGGAGCTTTTGCAATTTAGAGCTTTGGCCTCTAATTTGATTAATTATTTTAATAATTAATTTTAATTAATTGAAGGTTATTTTTATCTTTTCTCTTAAACTAATAAATTAGATCGAAGGACCTTCCAATTTGACGAAAGCATGTGCCAGAGATTAAATTATTTAATTTTAAATAATAATTATTAGTAAAATTTAGAGGCGAAATTATAAATTTCCCTTAATTAATTTATAAGGGCATATGTGCCGAGAAGATAAGCTTATCCCGAATGATGCTTGAATGGTTTAAAGGGGGAGAAGTGAAATTAAAGGAAGCTAAGGAAGAGAAAAAAAAAAAAGTGTGATTATATTCTGTATTTAATAAGTTAAATTTACTATTATATCCTTATTGAATAGCCTTGTTTGTGAGTGCATAAAGGGTAAATTCAGGAATAAAACTTTCAGGTAACCTATTTCCTGGCTTATCTTCTCTATTTAAAACCCAGACAAAGAAAGAAAATTAAACTCCATTCCTGTTATTTTCTTTTTCTCAATTCCTTCCAAGCTAGAGGTAATTTTCCATTAAAGGGTCAAGTGATATTAGGTACTATGGAATTGGAACCAGTGGAAAATTTCTCATGTGGGTTAACTGGCACATGAAGAAGAATAGGGGAATGCCAACAACACTTGCTCGTACGCTCTTTTAAAAGGTTAAAGCTCACATTTTTAGGTTTTTTTTTTTTTTATAAGGTGGATAGATTCATTTATTGTTTAAAAGAAGAGATCTATTGAAAAGGATGTGAAACACCATTTGGCAGGCTACTTGCTTTTATTATTAAGTTATGTACTTTGTCAGCTGCAGAAGATAGATGGCAACATGATAGAAATTATGTACACCAAGGAGAAAATGTGTAATATTATACTACCATGCTTAACTTTCAGAGGAGAAAGCCTCTCCTCTGACAATACAAGCTGAGCAAGATAACCATATAAAAAAAAAAAAAAAAAAAAAAAAAGGTAACACATTGAAATATAATTCTAATCTAGAGAAAATTTTCAATTAGGACTTCCTTGTCATTATACGTAATTTTTGGAGATCTCTCCGAGAAGATTGGTTTCTTCCAGATATTCTGGCTTTTTAAACTGTGTAATGTTGTTGAATTGTGTCAATATCGAGTCCTTTCAGCTTCACAACCGATTCAACATGCCCCTTAAGGGTATGTAGCTCCCTCAGCCTGAAAAAAACGTTCATTTCCTTTGTGAGTATGTTCATAAAAACCCCCAGAATAAATGATGATGAGAATGATAAATGTAACAAACTATAATCAGGCACGAATATGTAATAACAATGCATATTATTGCTCGATTACCTTGCCATCTCAGCCCGCCGCTTGGCTTGCTCTGCAATCTCTGATAGTTCCCTGTAACTATTCTTGTCAGCAAAAAGGTTGTTGGTTTCAGGAGGGTGGAGGCCATGAAGTGTTCTCTGAGCCGTTGCCCATTGGGCTTCTCTCTCTTCCTTCCCATAGTCTTTCTTTGTTGTAAAGGCAGTCTGTTATAACAACAACGCAAATGAGCATCTTCAGTGAAAAAAAGAAAAGGACTAAGTCTTAGGATTCTATTAGCCAAACCAAAAAACACCTTGTTCTCCAAAAGATTATCCCAAGCCTTGCCGCTGAGAATGTAACGAATTGCAAATTTGAGCAGATCAAGTGGAACATAAGTAACCAAACTATAGAGCCAGATTACACCAGCCCAACCCCAGCCACATCCCTTTATTCGTGCAAAACCCCAGTTTGCATAAACTGCTATCAAGGTAGCTACCTGCCATTTACAGAATGGTTCAATGCCTTGGTATGGCAATGCAGATTTCTCATAATACATAGAATCATCCAAATTAAACTTGAAAAGACAGTGCCTCTGCTTTGATAAAAAAAGTCAGAGAACTTCGTTGATCCAAAACAAATTAAGCCCAGTAGAGATTGGTAGATTAAAGCCTTACCAGCTGAGCAATCACGAATGCACTGACTAGAAGAAGTCCAGGACGTTCAACAAAGGACCAGCTGCGGGACCTTGTGACAAAAATAAGGGCCTGGCTCACAATACTCACTTGTAGGTATAGAGCTGCCATCATTTCATGTTCCTTACCATGCAATGATCTTACCCCAAATTTATCCTGCATTCATGATAAAATCATAAATATCTAAAACATAAGAGGAATCAAATCTAAACTAACAACTTAAAACACTAATGAGATGACAAAATTTTCTCCATCTGCCACTCTCCAAAATAGGTGCTCAGTTTCTTACCGTAAAGAAGTTGGTATCGTACATAGCCCAGAAAAATATCACCGTCATTAGCGCCAAGTAACCTCCAAGAACAATACCAGTAGTAAAGATCTCTTTAAGTTTCCAGCTATCTGGCTGTGGTGATGGTTTCACTCGATCTTTTGATATTGTCATGATTGTTCCTAGAGGTTTGAAGATCCACAAAGTCAGACTAATGCTCATGCTAAATCCATTGGTAAAATGTAGAATTCAACTGATACAATTTACATAAAAGGTTTACTCAATAGCTCACCGTCGTTTAAGATGGCAATAATTAGAACCATGAACGGAGCAAAGTCATATTTCCATATTAGGGCAATAAACATGAATCCAAACTGCCAAGCAGGACAACATAAATTAAAAAGAATAACTTCACAATAGTATTTTAACTTCACATGTATTTTGTACTTACCACAATACGGATTGTAATTGAGACTGCATATATCTGCAACAAGGAATTGACAAAATACAGTAAGTTTGGACACTTTATAAAATGCTTGATCCTTTGAATGGTGACAACAAAAGAGAAGAAAATGTAACTCACTGTGTAGTTCTTCATCCTTTGAAATATGGCCCTGCTGGTCAGCACTGCACTTATAATTACACTAAGCCCAGGTTCAGTCAGGACAATATCAGAAGCACCTCTGGCCGCATCTGTAGCATCAGCCACAGCTATTCCAATATCTGCCTTCTTCAAAGCAGGGGCATCATTAACACCATCTCCTGTCATTCCACAGATGTGTTTCCTTTCCTGCAGCCTCTTAACAATTTCGTATTTATGTTCTGTTAAAGTACAAAATGGGTATGTCAAAAACAAAGTATGATTATATTTTCTGAATTGAACTACAAGTCTACAAAAGAAAAAAACAGGGGGAATCAGTGCTTGATTGCATACAAAAGGGGAGAAGGGAACAAGAAAAATAGATGAATAATGCCAATCAACTAGACATACAGAAGCAGAAAATTATGGACAAAAAGTGTAAGGGAAGCTGATGTTGTTAAAATTGGATGGTCAATTAAAGTGAATATTGTAGCAATAATTTGACAACCTATTCAACATATCCTAAAAAAATAACCACCAAGGAAAATGGATGTCAGGGCTGAAGAATATTTTAACAATTGTGTACTCTACGTAACATGACAAAATTATTAATGGCATGACTCCTATAAGAATTTATTTGAGTATATAAAAAGTTCCTATAACATAAAAATGACCCAAAAAAGTGCAGGTGTGAATTTATAACAGAATAAAGCTACTGAAAACATTACCTGGAAAAACTCCAGCAAACCCATCAGCCTTTTCAATCAACTCATCTACAGGGAGAGCCGCAATAGAAGCATCCTTGTCTTGGCCAAGCAATGATTTAGATGGATACATGTTTGTTCCCATTCCAAGCCTCCGACCAGTTTCCTTAGCAATGGCAAGCTGATCACCTGGATATTTAGATAACATCATATAATGTCTAAGTAATGAATAAAAAAATTATCAAATTTAATTTATAAGTAAAACAATCATTACCAGTAATCATTTTAACATTCACTCCAAGGTTAAGAGCTCTTCTTATGGTTTCAGCACTGTCATGCCTGGGGGGATCAAACAAAGGCAACAAACCAACAAACTGCCATGGGCCACCTGGACTATCCTTTGTTTTCTCAGGTACTTCCTGCACACATCATCAAGGAAGCCTAAAGATTATTGATTTTATTATAAACAAGAAAGGGGAAATAGATAGCAAGATTAAATTGAAGACCTGTCTTGCAACAGCCAAAGATCGAAGCCCACGTTCAGCAAACTTATCAATCACAGTATGAACCTTCTTCTTGACATCCTCCTTGCTATTGCATAGGGCTAATATCTTTATTAAAGCACAAAAAAAACACGTCAGTTGGCAGTTTTCTCCCTAAACCCACATTGCTCTTGTTCTCATACAAGGAAAAGCAATAGTTACCTGCTCAGGCGCACCCTTGCTAGCACGGTGCCAGTTTCCATCAGAATCAATGTAGGTTAGGGCAGTTCTCTTATCCACAGGATTGAATGGCAGGAAATGAACCTCTCTGATACCAGCTCTTGCCTGCCCAGTTATCAATATTTTTATGATCAGAAACCTGATTTGTTGCGAAAACATAGACTAAGACAGCATAGGAGAAAATAACATTAAAGGTTATACCTCCTTTGGGTCTGCAAGCATCCCTACAATTGCTGCATCAATAGCATCCTGATTTTCAGTTCTTGAAGCTCTAGCTGCAAGAAGTATAACATACTCTTTATCCACACCCTTTGCAAATACTTCAATTAGGGTCCTGTCAACAGTAAGCTTGTTCAGGGTCAGAGTTCCAGTCTTGTCACTGCAGAGGACATCCATGCCTGCCATTTCCTCAATGGCAGTCATTCTCTTGGTAATTGCACCCTGCTGGGATAGCCTATGTGAACCAATAGCCATGGTGACAGATAAAACAGTTGGCATAGCAATGGGAATTCCTCCAATCAAAAGAACCAGTAAGTTGTCAATTCCCTGTCTGTACTTGCGATGTTGTATTGGGTACATTACTATAATTTCAACAATTATTCCAACAGCGATTGAGCAAATACAGAAGTTACCAATGGCAGTTAGAACTTTTTGAAAATGTCCAACTTGATTGGTGCTGTCCACCAGATGGGCAGCCTTACCGAAAAAGGTATGCACGCCAGTAGCAATTACTACTGCTTCAATTTCACCCTGTTTACATGTTGAGCCTGAAAACACTTCATCTGAGGGGTTCTTAGTAACAGGAAGTGACTCCCCTGTAAGGGCGGATTGATCAACCTTCAAAGGATCACCCTCAAGAAGACGGGCATCAGCAGGAATTATATCTCCCAATTTAATGCTGATAATGTCCCCCGGAACCAAAATTGCAGCTTCTTGCTCAGTCCACCGGCCATCTCTGAGAACCTACATTTTTCCACGAGGAAAAAAGTTGAAATACTGTTGAAAAGTAGTTTCAAAAACTGAAATGTTTAACAACTATACTCTTCTCACCTTAGTCTTGGGAGCAAGACCAGCCATTAGGGCTGCCGCTGCATTTCCAGCATTGTTTTCTTCGATAAAACTGATTGTAGAGTTTATGAACAATAAGGCAATAATCCCAATGAAGTCCTGCCAATCAGGAGGTCTTCCATCACCATTTGCCAAAACTATGGCCATCAAAGCTGCTGATTCCATGACCCACGACAATGGGTTCCACATAAAACCCAAAAACTTGAGAATTTTGCTCTCCTGTTTGCCAAAAAAAAAATTACTTGAATTTCCTAAACTGAAATTGGATTTAAAAAAAAAAAAACCTGAATCACTAAGACTACCAATGGATTTTTTTTTTAAGCAAAAAAAAATCTAGTGACAACTTAGATTGCCATGCCATATTAACCTTTTTCTCTTCTAGTTTGTTGGGACCAAAAACTTGAAGCCGATTGGCTCCTTCCTCTGAAGTAAGGCCTTCCCTGGTACATTTGAGCTGCTCAAACACTTCCTCTATAGGAATCCGTTCCTGCAAGCAAAATATGATTGTTTAGAAAAGTCTCCTCTGATGTCACACAAAACCTACTAATAGGAGTCAATGCAAAGATTATCGCACAGACAATGGTTTTAAAAGCTTTACTCTCCAGTGAATCCTTGCAAGTTCTCCCAACTGAACATCAATGATTTTACGTAATTCGATTGGACATATAAAATCATATATTATGTTATTATCTCATTTTCCCTTTTTCAAATCATAATTAAGAATTAGAATTCACCATCACCCAAGTGAAAAAAGAAAATATTACAATTCACCACCTTATTTTTGTATGCCGAGTGCCGACAACCAAAATTTATTGTAGTATGCGTATGCTTTAATGCCAAACAAAATTATTAAAGCAGTTGGTGTAACTGCAAGCTGTGCGTGTGCTCTGTGTCATATGATGTATGAACAGAATCTAAAGTCAAATAAAAATTTATGACGTTAACAGGTCAAATATGCTGTCTCTCTACCATCACTTCTATACTAACATAACATGGAAGGTTGAAAAAATAGAGTAAGAACTAAGTACCACGGAAGTACTCCGAGATCCCAACACCTTTGAAAAAGGTTTGTCAGATGGAAATAAAAATCATTAAAAATACACAATTTATTTATTTTTTTAAATCGGGGATAAAATAGATTACAGGCTCCAAAACAGTATGTGGGAAATAAAAAAAAAATGACGGAAAGAATCACGGGGCATAATTCTCGCAATCCAATATCCTTATCGTCGACGTAGATTTGAAGATGCGTGCTTTGTGATTTCGCTTGTTTCATGTAGGATTTATAGTCACGCCAAAGCAAGAAAATCACTTACTTCCGTCTATAAAAAAACAGGGAATCACCTACCACGTCACAAAGGCAAACTAAAATGTCTGGCTGCATACCCCATTAGCCCAAGCATTTACTGTTCCCGGAAGGTTCGACGCGATTTTCGACTATATCATCGGAGAAAAAGATATAGACGACGAAACCAACCTTCTTTTTAAGTACAAATAGAGACCAAATCACGAAAATTCTATTTATATTAAAAAAAATATTCACTTCATTTTTATTTTTTACAAAAATATTTTATTTTAATTACTCAAAATATAGTATTAAGAAAGTAATATAATTATATATTGAAAAAAATTATAGATTTTTTTTTAAAAAAAAAAGGAGAATCGTTTCATTTATCTTTTAAAGAAAGGGCTTTTAGTTCATTGCATGGATATTAAAATATAAAGAAAATGAATAAAAGCTTCACAAAATAAGAAATTAAAAAGGAAAAAAATATATATCTTCAGCTATCAAATATTAACATCACAAGATCTCAAAGTTCTTAGAGAGAAAAGATCAAAACCATGATGGTATAGTTTGCAGGTTCAGTTAACGAAAATGAAAGAGAGTAAACACATAACATAAACAGGAAGGAAAAGGTAAAACTCGTCGTTTGTGCCTCTTAAGTCCTAAACTGTTCTCATAAGTCTCTGTGCGTTTTTGAGTGTAGACAATGGATTTGAGCTGAATTTTTGCAATTGAGGAAATGAGAACAGCATTAAAATAATAAGAATCACAAAAGCGAGAATACCAGATCAACAGACTCGTTTTTGATCTCCTCCAGACTGATGCCTCCCTTGGTGGCCATATTGGATGAATCTGAAGCTATACGCTGAATTAGGGTATCAGAGGCTCATAACAGGAGAAGAAGAAGAAGAAGAAGAAGAAGGAGTGTAAAGAGGCGGAGAGGAAACAGAAAGCCAATGAAGTGAGAGAAAAATAGGAGTCTCTATATCCCGGACTTTGAACGAGGCCAGTCCAGTTGCTATATACACTCAGAGTGGGGTTATGGAAGGCTGGGGTGGGGCCTACCAAAGGACACTTTATGCTCTTTGTCAATTTCGTGATCCTGTTGTGGACGGGCGGGGAAAGATTCTCGGGTGAGCATTCCCATTATATATATATATATATATATATATAATTCAATCAGTCAAATATAATAATCTCTAAATTGCGACAATTTTAATATTTTTTTTCTATTTTTAAGATATAAAAATTAGAAAGATATTAAATTGAAGTCTTTTTATGTAAATGTAATATTAATAATATTATGATAATATTATATTATATATAAAAATTAATAAAAAATTATATAAAATTAAATCATGATTTTATATAATAAGTACAATAAAGTGTAGTGTATATTGTAGAAAAAATTAATTTATTATAAAAGTATTATGTGTTTTTTTTTATACAAACAAAGTGCTATTCGAAATTTACTAACTCGATTAATTTAGATTTGTTCCTGAAATACCAATAAAGGAAGGTAAAGTACTTTCTCATAAATTTTAAAAATATTTCATACTCAGAATTTGAATTCGAGATCATTAGTGAAGGGAGAAAAGACCTTGACATTTTATTTCATCAATTGGAAATAAATAATATTATGTTTTTTAATAAAACGAAATATTTTTTATTTTAATTTATTAAATTTTTATTAAAAAAAAAGTTAATGATCTCTTTTTAAGGATTTGGTGGTATGGCTTTGGTGAAGCGGGTCTTGGATAATTTAATTTTTAAGATTTAGTTAAACTTATAATTTAATTTTTAAAATTTTAAAATCAAGTTATTGATGTTAAAATAAATTTACAAAAGTTAAGTTATTGTTAATTTTAATAAAAATATTAAAATTCTCTTAATTTTTTTTAATTTATAAATAATTTATTTTATGATGTTTATTTTATTAATAATTTAGTACCTAAAATTTTATTTTTGACATAATTTAGTCTTTATATTTTTAAAATATCGATCTTAATAAATAAAAATAAAATTTAAATTATAATTATTAAAAATGTAAATTAATTATTTTAAAATCTTTAAATATTTTGATTAATTATAAAAATATTCTTATATTTTATAAATTGATCCTTAAATATTATAATTATTTAAAAATAAGCATTCATAATTTTATAAAATTATATATATATATATATATATATATATATATATATATATATTCATATTTTATATTATATTGCTATATATAACAAAAAGAAAAATATATCATTATTATTATATACAAAAAAAAAAAAAATCATTAAGACTTGATATGAAAGTTGATATTAATGTAAAGAAATTAAGTAGTGGTTTATTTACATTTAAAATGAGAAAAGCAGAGATTGTGATTAATTTTATTATGGCATGATAATCTGTTTCACCGTCATATTATATAGCACATAAAATGAAATCATCTCATTTTGCCTTTTCGACTGTAACTTACAACACCGTGTGGACCAGGCGACCAAACGTGCACGTAGAGCCAACACCTCTAACAGAAATCCATGCGCAATCTTTCCCCTCTGAATAATAAGATTTAATCTGATTGATTATAAATTTTAAATATAAATATATAAATTTTATTATACATATTTATTTTAAATTTATAATAAATTTGATTTAAATAAAAAAAAATTTCATATATGAATCCATGCTGGCTGAAGGTTGGAAACCTAACTAGCAGTGCCTTGATTAATTTTTTTTTTTTTGTTAAGTGGGTACTAGGCCATTGCGACACTTTTGGGCTCCATTAACTTAGTTTCCTTATGCTTGATATTTTATGAATTGAAATTATTGGAGAAGAAAAGACGTCTTACTCATTTTCATTACAAGAAATGCTAACATCAATTTCGATTAGACCTTTATGCTTATCTTACCATCTAAGGCTTTTTCTTCGTTAAATTGGCAAGTTCTAAATGTTGTACATACATAATACGTAAGATTTAGGAAAGATTATTTAGAGCACATATTCTTCTATCACTATATAAAATTTATTTATTTATATTTTTTAAATTCTTGGTAAATTTACTTCCTTTATTTCAGGAAGATAAATATGCCACTAATACCTACCATTACTCAGCAAACTTTTCTATATATTTTTTTTTTAATTTTAATTTCTTATCTTTGAAAGTGGAAACCGAATCCGATGCACTTCAACTCACAACCCATTTAATTAATTTAATTCCATGTTCCACTTTACTTCCTTTTTTCCTTTTCTAAGGGATATTAAAAAAAAGTAAATCCATATTTGCTAGAGAGAGAGAAAAAAAAAATCTAATATTATTATAAGTGTTTAATAAATTTTAAATTAAATATTTATGTTAAAATTTTCATATAATTAATCAAAATATGTACATAATTAAAATAATAAATATACAAATTTCATTATAAATATTTAATTTAATAATTAAATTATTATTATTATTATTATTTGTTAGGCATGGAGTGAAAGTTCCAAGTCATCCACCGAAAGTGGCAAAATTAGTGATAATTAGGTTTTCTTTGTTAATATATGAGTTCTACGGTCTTCACAAGGAATTAGTCCGATGCCTATCCTTTGTCGACATCACATGATTCCGAACATTTATTGTCAAATAGAGACCGTACAAAACCTGCAAATCATGTTTCCTTTAGCTTATATACAATTATTATGAGATTATATAATTAAAAAACACCCTTTTTGTTAAGAATGTGGAAGTTTGACTAAGATTAGCAGTAGCATGTCTCATTCCCTGGGCAATTTCTCTTCAAACTAATCCCATTCTAAAGGTCCCTTGGCTGCCACGCTTAAGCAACTTAGGGGGCAAAAGATGATTCTTTTTAATTAGGACTCAAACTCACAGCTCATAATCTGAGCCGTTATATCTTATAAGAGATTGGAATTGTTACGATTTCTTATTGTTAGTATTTTTTGTTTTCCTCTTGTTTGTTTCAAGAACCAGTATTTTCCTCTGCTGAAACAAGAAGGAAAATTTCACCTCATTAGGGGACAAAGCATGAGCTGGGTCTCACAGTGAAAAGAAAATACATATCATGTTAAGACAGGCCTATTAATAATTAAGGGGTTCATATTCCCACTCACAGCCATCCTTGACGTTGGAGAGGACTATTTTTTTCAGTGTTTTATATGAAGAAATGGTCCATGATGTTGGCTCCTAAGGTACCCCCATCTACTATATACATGTATATATTTGGAAAGACCTTTTGACCCACTTGAGCAAATAAGAGACGTACAGGAAATTACAGCATAGAAAGATGCCTTGGTGGTGATGAGGAATATTGAGTGCTTAAAGCCTCCAGTTTCTTTGGCACCATTGCTTTTTATTATTTGTCCTAAAAGTGTGTACCTCACTAAGAAGATTCTGAGGAAATATAGTAGGCATTCTTTGCTTGAAGACAGCCACCAAAAGACAGGTAGGGAAGAGAATATATATTTCCATATAAAATGAAACTAATCCTGCATTATATATAAATTAATTTATTCACTTTTGAAGAAACGGGTATTTATTAAATTAGAAATAACACTATTCCTCTCCTTTGAAAAAGTGTTATTTGATTTGGAGTTGATGGGGAGTAGACAACCACTAGCTGAAGTGGCTAGAGCATATATACCTATCTCTTTAATCAAGTGCCTAAATTCTCCTTTATCAACAAAAATAGAGCACAAATTCTACTTTACCACTAACAGTACATGAGAGTTCATTTATTTTAAAGGGCAAGCTGGGACCATTTACATGAATGACCCTAAATTAGAGCACCAAAGGTTTGAGGACCCAATATCCTGAAATTTGACATTGTAATAGGGATTCAGATCAAGGTTTCACAGACCTTGGATGTTAACAATTTTCTGTTTTATTTATTTATTTTTAAAAGAAAATTACAAAGATAATAATGGATAGAGAAATTCCACCTAAACATGGGATAAAGAAGATATAAACACGCTTTTTCCAATTGCATGTAGTGCAGGAATTTCTCCATGGTTCTCAAAGCAAATATTGATGGATTGTGCAGGACTTGGAACCATGATAAGGCAAGCAAACAGTCAATTGAAGCACGCCAAGTTAAAAGAGTGGAGGAGTGATAGAATAGAACTTGCACCGAAGGCTCTAGAGAAATGCTCTCACATGCTTTAGGTGCTTTCAATTGATATAGAAATGCAAGACAAGAGATAGGGGAAGAACTAGTGGTGGAGAGAGTTACTCTCATGTGACGTTGTCACAAGTAATGCTTCTTCAAAGCTCTATATCAAATAAGCCTAAACCTAAAGATCAAGAGGACCATTCCTTGTGAAAACATCCCTTTTTGTTATCTTACGAGAATCTAATCTTGAAAGAAAATGGTGAACAGAGAGAGTCATGAATAGCATGATTTCTGGACAAGACCCACAAGAGAGAGAAAAGAAGTGGAATATTTGTTAAGGGTTTTTATATCATATGCTGGGGAATGGGCAGTTCTTCTATATGGTCGATGGTGATGATGATTGTGATGAGGAGGCCGCTCGAAGAAAAAAAAGGCCCTTAAACTTTACCATCCAAATTATTACAATCTGAAAAAACCTGCCAGAGAAAGAAAATGAAACTCACACAAGGTTCTTATTGCTTTCTTTGCTTGTGAACCGCAGTTGTTCTTTGATGTATGAAGTTATTTCTTCCTATCTCACCGGATTAAAGATGTTTTCTATCACCTTCCTTCCGCATGATTCATCAATTTATATATATATATATATATATATCAGCCATCCATTTCGTCAATTTCCTTGTGAGAAATGAGAATAAATGATTGCCTCGTGGTTACTGCGAACTCATCACCCATGGTTGTTGCTGGAGTTTCCAACCAAATTGAAGAATTATATTAGAATTGAAAAAGAACTACTGAACCATATTAAACTGAATTTATATTTATTGTTTCTAAATCAAAATTATACCAAAATGGAAATCAAATCCGAAGCATATCAAATTGAGACAAAGAATTGATTTTATACAAATATTTTTTTAGATATATTTTAAAATTTAAATAAAATTATATATATATATATATATATATATATATATATATATATATATATATATATATATATCTTTTAATTAAAAACTACATAATTAAAAATATTTTAGAAATAATATTCTATTAAAAATATATTTGTGATATTAATACTATTATTATTTTAATTTTAATATTTTTGTTTTTATTATTGTTTTATATGAAAATTTTAACATTGCATTTTATATTTTAAAATGAACACAAGAATACTGAAACTAGAATTGAAATTTTCTTTCAAATCTAACTCCTAAAAATTAAAAATCGAAGATTTAGTTTTGATTGTGATTCCTGGATTTAGTTTTGATTTTGATTCTTCACTAAAACTATATTGAAACCGAAACCGAAACTGAACATCTTCCCATGGTTCATATTAATCTAATAATAATAATATTCTGTTGTATTTCAATTTGTAGTCCGCTGTCTTCAAAAACTCGGATCATTTTCTTTAAAATTCGGTTTGTTTAACTGGCAACAAAAAATATTTACATCTGATCATAAATCATAAAAAAAAAATATTTTCTGTTAAATTAACCAATAGTAAGGATTTTTTT
The DNA here is from genome assembly GCF_030052815.1 of Hevea brasiliensis. NCBI lineage: Eukaryota > Viridiplantae > Streptophyta > Magnoliopsida > Malpighiales > Euphorbiaceae > Hevea > Hevea brasiliensis. The sequence goes on along the minus strand of NC_079503.1, from coordinate 526,675 downwards.
TTTTTTTGAGTTTTCTGTGATTTATTTAGTAAAATTCAATAGAAAATTGTATTATGCACCTTGGAAGTTTTTGACGTGATAAACTCGACCTACAACTACAATCACAAACAAAACTTTGAATTGCAAGGGAAAATTTTTCCTCAAGTAAACCAACCAGTATTCGAGCATATGAACTAAATGGGAAGTGAAAATAGTCTCTGTAATTAGGATAACTTGCTAAGCAGTAAACATGTATAAATTTCCAACTTAACAGGACGAAATACCCACCAAATCAGTGATGGATATGAAAAGGATTTACATCACCTGAAACATGACAATCTCTGCGGCTTGGGTTTCTTTTGTTTTTTCTTTTTATTCTCTTTCATAAGAACCTTAACCCTCTCTGCAGAAGAAGGGAACATCCATCCTCTGTTGCATCACCAGGAAGCCTTGATTAGCTTTCCACCATTGGCTCAGGTCCAGAACTCTCTGTGCACAACCTACTAGATCGACGTATGGAATTGAAAAGGATGTCCTTAATAACCTAAATCACAAATAGAAGACAACAAAATTAATGTTTAACACAAGCAGAAGATATTCTTTAAGAAAATTTTTCTTATCCCAGATAATTAATCGTTCAAAGTAGACACCTAGAAAACAACTTGACCAGTTTACCTGTGACATTAGACCATGGACCTGTTCCACAGTTATTTTAGCACTATCACGAGTAATTTTAGCTAGTTGAGATTCTTCCTGCAATTAATAGAAGTGGCAATCCATAATCAATTATTTCTGGGAAAACCACACAAACATCCATGGCCACTCAAAAAGCATGATGGTGAAATAACAGATATATATGATGGAAAGAGTAAAAGCATGAAAAGAATAATGCAAATATGAGGAAAAAAATGTTTAAATTACAATAGCACACAAATAGTTACCCCACACCTCCCTATTATCTCCCCCTCTATTTTTTTTCTCTACTTTTAGAAGTGGACTTCCCACACGTGTGACTTGTTCATCAGATAACATTAATCCTGCTTATCAATAACAATAATAATTTGAGAAAAACTAATGTCCTATATAAGAAAGAGAGAAGAGAGATGACCAATGTCTTTTACATTAGTGATTAAACATTTCCCATGGAGAAGAAGAGAACATTAATTTCCCATGCAGAGGATCAGCTTATCATGATAACTGGAAAACTGATGGTGAAAAAGATCACACGCTTAAACAAGCTTCTGGTTAAAGCAAACCCAAAATATTTAGACGTCATGGAGATGGGGCAACATAATTATGAGCAAAGTCATTAATGGTGTGCCTGAGTTGCATGGCATAAGAGGCACAGCTCTAGCACCCAAACCCCTAAAAGGTGAGCAACCTTTATGAGGCATGCAATTCTGCAATATTCAATTCCGAATGTATTTGTGTTTTTTCATTTTGAAATCTTAACTATTGATCTGACTTTGCAAGTAACCATATCATGAGATCATTCACACTGAATCAAATTAAAACAATAAAAAGAAAGAAAGAAGCATGTTGCTTCAGATTAGACATGACAACTGTTCTACACAAGGAGGTAGAAAAAAATTTTAAGGTTCTCTGCAGCACTAAATCAGGTTCATTCTGTCTAAAGCTGTTGGAGTTAAAGAGAATGTCTACAATATTAGAATAGTAAATGGTACATATGTCATATCTATATCCACTCCAAATGTGAGGCCAAAGGAAAAGGCAAAAGCATCATCCTCTAATCTAAGGGCCAACACTCCTCTAGTATCTAGAAACTAGGAAGAGGAACATATTGAATTTTGAAGAAGAGTTTAAAGAGGATATGGAGAAGAGAACATTGGAAGTCATTAATTTGAAGTTGATGATAATGTGATGGAGGAGACAATGCTGCACTAGATAGTGAGTAGTTGCCTTACAGCTATTTAGGGTTTATGGCCATCTAGTGGAATATAAAATTATGGTTCAAGACCTTTTAACATCTGTTGTTTTATTTTAAACTGGATTTCAAAAGAATTGGTGGAAAATTCTTTTATGTTATTAATATGAATGGTAGTTTAATTTTTTTGTGTGCTTTACCTCTTTTAGGTGTGTGCTTGTGCATTGCTCCTAAGCTCCAGGACTCCTTTTGCACCTTAATGCACCTTGTGTCTTTAATAATTGTACTTACTAGTTTGTCTTACACTTTGACAAAATTGTGTAGGATAACTAAGCCAAAAAGATTAATGCGAAATTGAAAGACAAATCTATCATAAAGCATTCGTGTATGCATATTTAAGGACATCCCCAGTATTTCACTCATATACATACCAATTATTGGCACCATGTACTATGCACTCTTGTACTTCTACATCTCAATAAATGGAGACTTTAAGAGCAAACAAGAAAGGTAAGCATAAATTTAAGATGCCATTAGAGTAGCCAAACACGCAAAAAGTGCTGATGTAGAAAGAGATGATTCTTATTTATTTCAATTAATCTGTACATGGGTATATATATACAATTGATTCCTATAATTGAGTTCTACTAATTAGGAAGAAATCCTAAATAAGAAATCTTAAATAGGAATACAGAATACAAAATATACAGAAAAATAATATAGTGATTGACTTTCCATATCATAGTGATTGACTTTCCATAACACTCCCCCTCAAGTTGGAGTATAGATGTTAATCATGCCCAACTTGTTACAAATGTAGTCAATCCTAGCTCCATTCAGAGCTTTTGTGAAAATATCTCCTAACTGCTCTCCAGTTTTGATGTGTCCTGTTGAGATGATCTGTTGTTGAATCTTTTCACGAATAAAGTGACAATCAATCTCAATATGTTTGGTTCGCTCATGAAACACCGGATTAGAAGCAATATGAAGAGCAGCTTGATTATCACACCACAATTTCACAGGCAGGGAGGTCTTAAAACCTGTCTCATCTAGTAATTGAAGTATCCACATTACCTCACATACTGATTGTGCCATTGTTTTGTATTCGGATTCAGCACTAGATCGAGAAACTACACTCTGCTTCTTGCTTCTCCAATACACCAAATTTCCTCCAATAAAAACGCAATATCCAGTAGTTGACCTCCTGTCAACCTTAGATCCAGCCCAGTCGGCATCTGAAAAACATTCAACATTCAAATGCCCATGATTACCATATAGCAAACCTCTTCCTGGAGCGCCCTTCAGATAACACAAGATTTGTTCCAAGGCTTCCCAATGAGCAACAGTTGAGGAAGACATAAACTGACTTACCACACTAACGGCATAAGCAATGTCAGGACGAGTGACTGTAAGGTAGTTCAATTTTCCTACCAATCTCCTATATCTCTCTGGATCTTCAAACAACTCACTATCCCCTGCTAACAGTTGTAAAGTTGGAGTCATTGGTGCGCTACAAGGCTTAGCACCTAATTTTCCTGTCTCTGTCAATAGATCGATGACATATTTTCTTTGAGACAAGAAAATACCCTTCTTACTTCTCATAACTTCGATACCCAAGAAATACTTTAACAATCCCAAATCTTTGGTCTGAAACTGAGTTTGAAGGAAGGTTTTAAGAGATGAAATACCTGCAGAGTCACTCCCAGTGATGACAATGTCATCCACATAGACTACCAAGAGAATTAGACCAGCCTTAGATTGCCTATAAAATACTGAGTGATCACACTTACTCTTTTGCATACCAAATTCTGTCTTGCTTCTTGAATCTCCCAAACCATGCCCTAGGACTTTGTTTCAAGCCATAAAGAGACTTTCGAAGCCTACAAACTTTACCCAACTCCCCCTGAGCAACAAACCCAGGTGGTTGCTCCATATACACCTCATCCTGAAGATCACCATGAAGTAAAGCATTCTTGATATCCAATTGATGCAGGGGCCAATCATATGTAGCTGCTAAAGAGATAAACAAGCGAATAGAAGTAAGTTTAGCTACAGGAGAAAAAGTATCAGAGTAATCAACCCCATATGTCTGAGCATATCTTTTTGCTACAAAGCGTGCTTTTAACCTAACCACAGAACCATCAGGATTTACCTTTACTGTATATACCCATTTACAACCAATAGCTTTCTTACCAGTGGGTAAAGGCAATAGTTCCCATGTACCATTAGCATCTAAAGCCTCCATTTCCTCTTTCATAGCATCACACGGCCCAGGATGAGACGGTGCCTCATTAATGATATTAGGGATAATGTGAGTCTAAAGAAGTAACAAAGCACCGAGAACAAGAAGACAATTGATTATAAGAAACAAAAGAAGAGATAGGGTAAGTACATGAACGTTTACCTTTACGAAGAGCAATGGGTAAGTCTAGATCAGAATCATGATCAGTATGAGGTACAGGATCTCCCAACGAAGTAGCTGGTGGAGGATCTCGGCAGGAATCTCAATCTCTGGAATAAACATGAACAACGGGAGGTCGAGTAGGTCTAGAGACGGAAGGAGCAGTGTGGGAGTACTAGACATTAGTTGGACAATATATATTAAGAGATCATCCTCCTCCCCCTGACTCTCATACACAGATGATGGAGGAAAAAATGGAGTGGACTCAAAAAATGTGACATCTGCAGAAACAAGATAACGATTAAGAGTAGGAGAGAAACAACGGTACCCTTTTTGGAGCCGGGACTACCCAAGGAAGACACATTTGAGAGATTTTGGATCCAATTTAGTAACCTGTGGACGAACATCACGCACAAAACAGGTACAACCAAAAATACGGGGTTCAATAGGGAACAAAGATTTTGTAGGAAACAAAGTAGTATAAGGAATATCCCCATTAAGGACAGAAGACGGCATACAATTGATCAAAAAACATGCCGTGAAAACTGCATCCGCCCAAAAGTGTTTAGGTACTTTCATCTGAAAAAGAAGAGCACGAGTTACCTCAAGAAGATGACGATTTTTTCTTTCGGCCACGCCATTTTGGGATGGGGTATCCACACAGGAAGACTGATGAAGAATGCCATTTTGTGTCATATAAGGTGAAATTGTCTTTGAAAAGTATTCTTTGGCATTGTCACTTCTTAATATGCGCACAGAAATATTAAATTGAGTTTTGATTTCATTACAAAAGGCACAAAAGATAGAAAACAACTCAGAATGATTTTTCATTAAATATAACCAGGTAACACGAGAGTAATCATCAACAAAAGTAACAAAATAACGAAATCCAGTTTTAGATGTAACAGAACAAGGACCCCAAACATCAGAATGAACTACCTCAAAAGGAGATGAAGCCCGTTTATTGACTCTAGACACAGAAGGCAAACGATGATGTCTTGCAAACTGACACGACTCACATTCTAGTACTGATAAAGACTGAAATTGAGGACACAGCTTCTTCATGGTAGACAAAGAAGGATGACCCAATCTACAATGAGCTTCAAGAGGTGTTAAGGTACTGGAGCAAACAAGTGACCGCGGTACATGATTTTCCAGAATGTAGAGACCACCTGACTCGCGTCCTCTACCAATAATCTGCTTCGTCGTAAGATCCTGAAACAAACACTGGTCAGGAAAAAAGGAAACAGAACAATTTTAGGTACGAGTAAGTTTACTAACAGAAAGTAGATTAAAAGAGAATTTTGGTAGAAACAAGACAGAAGACAAAGAAATTGACGAAGTCAGGTTGCGATTCAGCCTAACCCATGACACAAGAAGTAGAACCATCGGCTAAAGTAATAGAGGAAGTGAGATTAGACTAAAAGCGGATAGAAGACTAGAATTACTGTCATGTGATCCATCGCACTGAATCAATAACCCATTTGGATGAAGAAGACACAAGGCATGTAGTAGATTTACGACTCAATGATCGCAGCGATGTGAACTGGTAGGCTTTAGAGATGCCTGATACTGGGAAAATTGTGCAAAATCCTCTGCAGATACCAAAGTAGTTTTCTCAGAGGAAGATACTGCAGAATTCTCTGCTGCCATATTTGCCATCTGTGATCGCTGATTTTTTCTCTGAAGTTGCGGACAATTATATTTTGTATGGCCAGGCTCATGGCAATAATAACAAATGACTCCTCTTGAGTCCTGATTAGAACTAGCCTCTCCATTACGCTGATTACTTCTGTTGCCTGTAATTCCTCCTCTACTTCCTCTTCTATTACCCTGTTGTCCATTTGGATTACGGCTAATAAGAGCACTACTGACAGGTTGTGAAGATTGAGTACTCTCTGTACGAAGGACCCGTGTGAACGTTTCATGTTAGCAGTCTCATACTCTGAAGGAAGGCCTGCAAGAAAACTCATAACAGCCAGTTGCTCTCGTTGGGCCTGCTGAACTTTCACATCAGGACTAAAAGGCAACAATATATTAAGTTCCTTATATACCCGTTTAAAATCCATAAAATAAGCCGTGAGAGACTTATCCTCTTTCTCAGCATGGTAGAATGCCTTACAAACATCATAAATACGGGAGATATTCCCTTTACCAGAATACAGAAAATCTAAGTAATCCATCAATTCCTTAACAAATTCACAGTGATTAATTAAACTAATTACCTCACTATGAATCGAGTTCCGAAGCTGCAAAAACAATCGAGCATCCTCCCTTAGCCAAGTTTGTCGTGTATCATCAGTGGGTGGATCTTTAGTAAGGTGATCATCCTTATCAATGCTACGCAAATAGACCCTAACAGTCTTACTCCACTCCAGATAATTCGAACCATTAAGTTTGTGTTCCGTGATCTTAGTCATCACCGGAATCACATCAGAAATAATATTCTTATTGTCTGCCATTTGTTGAGACAAAGAAAACTAACCGAAACGCTAATCCAAAGTGCTTATAGCAGCAAAATAACCCAAATTCACAAATCAAGCAAATCCCGAATAGGATCCGAGAGCCAAACCTCGTAAGTCCTTTAATGGTTATCTTGGATCGCAACAAAGACACGGTGGTGGAATGAGGGGGTTGAGACGACGCCGGCAATGTTGATCGGGGTTGAAACGGCCGGTCGGCGACCAAGGTCTCTCCTGAGCTGGGTAGTGAGAACAAATAGTCACCCTAGATTGATGACCTGCTCTGATACCATGTAGAAAGAGATGATTCTTATTGATTTCAATTAATCTGTACATGGGTATATATATACAATTGATTCCTATAATTGTGTTCTACTAATTAGGAAGAAATCCTAAATAAGAAATCCTAAATAGGAATACAGAATACAAAATATACAGAAAAATAATATAGTGATTGACTTTCCATAACATAGTGATTGACTTTCCATAACAAAATACAACAGCAAATAGGAAAGCGCTTTTATATATACTAAGCAGAGCGCATTTATTGAAGCAAGGGCTTTTTATGCTTAAAGCGCAAAAAAAAAGTGTAAAGCGCACAGAGCCTCAATTTCAAGGCCAATATTGGAAGATGTTGAGACTGATTTAAATGAAAATTTTGACGGAAATGGATCTTATTTGGAGATAAGGATCAAAGTGTTAAGGACTTCGATAAAATATCTAGTAAAGATCTCTATGTTATAACTTTTCTATTTTATATAGAGGAATTTATTTTCTTTGCATATTATATTATTAGTCTTTTTTTTTTTTAATAATTTTGTGCTTCCTTTATTTGCACTTTGCACTTTAAGCGATAGTGTGATGCATCACTTTGAGTGCGCCTTACGCTTTTAACTACCTTGCATGCCATTCAGCAATCAAAATAATGTCAACAATAGTTACTGGATTTCTATATATGGTAAATATATATTGTCATGAAATGAGGCAGCAAGAAGTTGCATCTACAAAATGCTTCAAAGAATCGGAACCATTGCCAAACAAACTAAAATTTGTTTGAAACAAAATGATACATATTTGTTTGAAATAACAAAAACCACATTTACCTCTTTCTTTCTTTGAGGTGGTGCTATTAGCAGCCCAAAACGGGAGTGAGCCAATTGATTCTCAGCCTGCTCCAGCTTGTCAGCTGCATGATGCACAGACAATTATTTCATCTTGATTAAAAATAGGTGAAACTACTCTATTTACTGCAAAATCTGCTTTTAATGGTACAAAAATCTTAGCATTCACTCAATCCAAGTACCTTACTCTCTAACTATTTGCAGTTATACTTAATTTAATCACGACCACCAAAATAAAAAAAGGTGGCAGCCAAACTATCTGGTTAACAGGAGTAAACGAAATTATACCACATAACCAAGAAATTACCTAAATCTGAAATCTGTCCGGCAACATAGTCTCCATTACCCAGGAGAGGTGAAGAAGATAGAGTATTCACCCAATATTTGTTCCACAACAGGCCCAAGAGGTGACAATCAAGAGAGGACTTGAAATAAGTGATATCCAAAGCATAATACTGCAAAAGACAATAACATTAGCCAATAGCTTAAAAAAAAAAAAAGAACTGTAATGGCCAATATAACAACCTGCTTGCAATGTACACCAAAGTCTTCAATCTTATTAAGAGGAATGGTCTGATATTCAGAGACAGTTTCATCTGGAGGCTTATATCCTTCTGGGTATGTCCTGAATGCCCCAATCTCAACTTTACCAGCTGATACAGTCCTCGTTGGATCAATAACAACTGCCAAAAAAGGTTCTTGAAATTGCTGGTTGAGCATTTGAGTTGAAACATCAATACCCGAGAGCCAGCATCCATACCCAGGATGAGAATGATACCACCCAACAACATTCTCCAACCGACCCGCCTACACAAGAGCATTCATTTTTCACAAAGCTAACTCTATTTGATAGGGAGCCACAAACATGACTGAGCTAAGATAATGAACTAAAAAGAAAACATATTTGATATTACCAACATGCAAGAACTAATTAGTACCAAATGAGTCACACACACCCTTCGAAATATCTCTTTGAGCACATAAAAAAAGGCCCTCTAAGTTGGGTTTTCAGAGAATTCAATTTGGTAAGTCGAATATGGGATGGGACTTTGCACACTTCGAGCACATAAGATTCAGCAATGCAGCCGTTCTTCAGTAATTACCTCCACTATATCCATGGTTTATCTTCCCTAAAAAGTTATTATCAACAATCGTAAAAAGTCCTAAAAGCTATTCAGATAAAAGAAATCAGGAAAAAAAAAAAAGTCACACGAAGAAGCTAATTTTGAAAGAGTGTCTAAAAAAAGAAGTTAATTTTAAAAGCAGACCTGCTTGTTAGTCTGGGAGTAATCGACCATATACTCATAGGCATCTGCCTGGGCATTAACCCTAGTCTCGGTTCCTTCAACAGGCAAGGCAAATGCATCCATTACAATGATGGCGTCACCATCAGTCTTTCCTTGCATGAGTCCCATGACCTCAATGGTACCACCGGATCGCGCGTGCACCACCATCTTGAGAAGCGCGAGTGCAGAGATCTTGACACGCCTAAAGTAATGGGGATCGTTAACCCACGGCCTGTCCTGCTGGAACTTAGCTTGCGCCGTCTCATCGTAGTAGAAAATGGCGTCTGACGAGGCGTCCGCCGTCGAATTGGTGGAGGTTGGGGGCGTGTCCACGGTGATTACATTGTTCTCGAGTTCCCAGGTTTTCTGGGCTATTAGCGCTGAGGACGAAGGGTACGGATCCATCTCTCTGCTTCCTATTCACTGACGTCTCCAAACTATGGAGAGAGTACAGGATGGTTACATTGGGCGTTTTCAGTTCTATCGTGCATAATTATTAAACCCAGTGAAAATATTGAGTCGACAGGTGGCTTGTTCGATGATTGTCAACCTGAGTCATTAAAAAAATTAATTACACCTCTAATGCTAATTAAATATTACACTTATTAATATTAAATTTTTTTAAATGTACTTGTGATTATTTGTACTCATCACCCGTAATTAATTTCTTTTTTTTTTATTTACATAACATAATATTATTACAAAATATTTATTTTCGCTATACACATAATAAAATAATCATGATTATATTTTACTACTTAATTAAAACTAATTTGTATCTTTAAACATTTTATATATTTAATTTCTGTATTTTTTTAAATCATTCTATTTAAATCTACTATTTATATAGTTTAAAATTTTTAAATTAAATTTAATTATGTATTTTTAATTAATTTATAATAATTATATAATTAAATTTTTAAGTAGTCATTTTATTTTTTTTCTTTTTTTTTTTCTGTTCCATATCTTTTTTTCATTTTTATATGTTATTTTATTCATTATACATGCTCATAATTTAATTTTTTTATATATATAATGTTTGTTAATTTTTTATATATGATATAATATTATTATAGTATTATAAATATTATATGTAATTACTCAACTTAAAATTTTAATATTATTTTTGAAAATTAATAAAAACAAATATAAATAAATAGTAATTTTAAATTTTTAGTATCAAAGGTTTATGCAAATTTATTTTTTTTTACCGTCAATGTCACTTTATTTTTAAGATATTAAATGTGATATTTTTAATTTAATTATAATACTTGAAGATACTAATGATGAATGACAAAATTTTTCTTTGTGTTGAATTAGAAGGCAAGCAAATGGGATTACTCATTCTTTAGTCAGAGTGTCTCATTTATATGCTCGTTCTTCAACTTGAGAGACCCTCCTAAATAATTGTAATCTTCTCATTGCTGTTCAAGTTTGGAGCTAATAAAGTTTTTTTTTTTTTAATTCTAAAAAAATTAAGATTTATAGAAATTAAATTTAAATATTATAATTATAAACTAATATTAAGATAAACTCTTATAAGTAAATTAATAAGCCATTCCTTTAGTGAAGATATGTATTTACATATATTGGAATAAAATATTAGATTTTATTATTAACTAAATAGAAAGAGTTATATATATATATAATTACGTACATGATCTTCTCAATAGTTTTTTTTTTTTTTAAGAGTTCAGTAAAATTAGTATGGAAGCCTTTTCTTAGATGATTTTTTTTCTATTTAATAAATTGCATTTCTTAATTTTCACTCATTAATTTCTTATTTTAATTAATTATTTTAAATTATGAACTCTAAAATTAAGAATTTTAAATTTATACAAAAATTAAAATTAATTTAAAGAATAAAAATATAATTGTAATTAATTTGAAGAATGAAGGGTATTTTTGACAAAGCCAATATCCCCCTCCCACATTTATATATAGTATAGATAATTAAATAAATTTAATTAACTAAATTTTATTTTTAGAATTAATATTAGGTTATATATATATATTTTAAATTTTAAATAAAAATATTAAAATATTTAAATTTTAAATATTTTTATTCTCAAAATTTATAATTAATATATAAATTAAAAATATTTTTATAAATGAATAGTTAATATTTATGAAACATTAATTACATATTAAAAATTAAAAAATAAACATATTGTCACGACCCAACCTATGGGCCGGACCGGCACTAGGACCTGGGCCAGCTTAAAGCCCCCGAGGCCCGTAGTAAGCCTTAACTATTCATTTACCAAACTCTAAGGCCCATTTGGGCCCAATATCAAGAAAATAAACGGACAGAGTCCGGCCATAAAATGGACTTTCCAACGGGGAGTTTTCGACTCACCCGACCTGTAAACATAATAAATACTCAATTGGGGAGCTCAGCTCACCCTCCACATACTCATATCCTCATAAAATAAATGGGAGCTCAGCTCCCTCATCCAATCCATCAAACATGCATATCATTATACGTTTACAGGTCCAACATGATAATAATATTACAGACCATAATCAAATAAATACTTCTAACACATGCGGAAATTCTAGGAGTAAATAAAATTACACAAATATCGATAATCAACCTGCGAAGGAGAAAAGCAGGTTAACCAAAATAAAATCCTCCTGTAGCCTGAAAAAAATATTGAACAGGAGTGAGCGTTCGACTCAGAGAGTAAAATATCAATTTTAACCATAATCTCTATAACTATCTAAAACTAATGCACTCAGAGAGTGAAATGCAACATCAACAACATTTTCACATCATAACATCAAAAGGTAATTTGGAGCACTCACGCACCTGTAGCATCAATCATAACATATGGGAGCCGATCCCTATCTGACTCTCTTAAATCCAACACGGTGCTGCCAAGAACTCAAGCCGGACTTTCGCTTAATAAACCAAATCGAGGGTCCCAGCGAAGAACTCAAGCCGTGACTACCCCTCGAAGGATCGGGTCCCAGCGAAGAACTCAAGCCGTGACTACCCGTCCTATCCATAGTCCACACCACATCACACGCACGCCACGCCAACGCATGCACACTGCTCCAAATTACCACAACAACATCCATGGCACTTTAACAGTTATCAATGCAACATAAATCGTGCCTAGAGTTTAACTACATAAATATATGCATATAAGTGATGCATGGGCATGCTTGAACATATAATAATAGTGAAATTACAATTAAAATTAATATTTTACTCACAGACTTGACGATGGTCACTGAGGCGGCTGGGCGGAGGAAGAAGGCTGTCCCGGCTCACCTGACAATTATATTACAATTATTTAATACAAATGACCCAATACAGATCAAGAAAAGACCCAATACGTCCTAAGTCGTGCCGAAAATCCGGCAGAGTCTCCCCTATACCTAGGACCTACCCAACCTGCAAAAGAGCTCAAAACACACTTCTATATCTACAATCCATATATCCACAACTCAATCACATCACACAGCCCCTCCTGGGCCCATCAAATCAATCATTCATCACAATATGTAAAATTTCAATTTAGTCCTTATAATTGATCATTTTTGCAAAAACTGCTCAAATAAGCTCTAAAAATTATAAAACTCTGCCCCGCGGTCCTTAGAAATATTACTAAGCTATTGCAAAAAGAATCGTAATTTTCTAAGCTACCACGAATATTTTATGGATTTTTAATCCTATTTAAGCACTAGAAAATTACGAAAAAGCAAGGTTCGGGTTTACCTTTGCCTATTCCGAATTCGGGGAAGCGCTCGGGATGCCTGACAATGGTGGGGTAGCCAAAACCTCGATCCAATTCGGAGACTTTTCCGGTAGCTGGTCTGTCTGGCCAGAAATTCACAGATCCGGACAACTGTTGAATTTTCGCGAATTGAGGATACCTACACGAAGCCCAATAATAATATATAAAAAATCAGGGGTGTTACATTCTTCCCCCCTTACAGAAAATTCGTCCTCGAATTTTTCACAAGGCAGAATAAAGTACATGATTACACATTGAACAGATAAGGGTACTTGCTACGCATGTCCCGTTCTGACTCCCAGGTGCACTCTTCCACTGACTGGCTCCTCCACAAAACCTTAACTATAGGGATCTGTTTTGATCTTAACTGTCTCACTTGGTAGTCCACTATGGCTACAGGTTGCTCCTCAAATGTCAAGTTCTCCTTTAGTTCTATTACATCCGACTGTAGTACATGAGAAGGATCGAGAATGTATTTCCTGAGCATGGAGATGTGAAACACGGGATGAACGTGAGAAAGGTTGGGTGGTAGCTCCAACCGGTAGGCAACTGCTCCAACTCTATCAGTAACCTCAAAAGGTCCAATATACCGAGGTGCCAACTTGCCCTTCTTTCCAAATCTCATAACTCCCTTCATTGGAGAAACCTTCAGGAATACATAGTAGCCCACTGCAAACTCCACATCCCTCCGTCTGGGGTCTGCATAACTCTTCTGCCTACTGAAAGCTGTTTTCAGTCGTTCCCTGATTAAAGGAACTATCTCTGAAGTGTACTGCACTAGGTCTACATCATGCACCTTCGCTTCCCCCATTTTCATCCAACACAGAGGAGACCTACACTTTCTTCCATATAGTGCCTCATAGGGTGGCATCCTATCTTTGGAGTGATAATCGTTGTTGTAGGCAAACTCCACCAAAGCTAGCTCATCCCATTGACCTCCAAAATCCAAAACACTCATGCGAAGCATGTCTTCGATGTTTGGATTGTCCTTCTGACTGTCCATCCATGCGAGGGTGGAAAGCCGTACTGAAGTTCAACTGTGTGCCAAGTGCCTCCTGCAACTTTCTCCAAAACCGAGAAGTGAACTGGGGCCCTCTGTCAGATATTATGAAAGTCGGAACTCCATGCAATCTGACTATTTCTCGAATGTAGAGCCGGGCGTACTGTGCCACAGAATATGTAGTCTTCACAGGCAAGAAGTGAGCTGATTTGGTTAGGCGGTCTACAATTACCTATATCGAATCATATCCTCGCGTGGTACGAGGCAACCCAGTCACAAAATCTATAGAAATCATTTCCCACTTTCATTCTGGGATAGGGAGCTCTTGCAACTTCCCTGACGGACTCTGGTGTTCAAACTTTACCTTCTGACAAGTCAAGCACTTGGACACAAAGTCTGCTATGTCTCTCTTCATGCCATTCCACCAATAGCTATCTTTCACATCATGGTACATCTTGGTGGAACCTGGGTGGACACTGTACAGTGTGTAGTGTGCCTCTCGCATGATATCATTCCTGAGGTTGTCCACATCGGACACACATATCCTAGAACCTTGCACTAGGGCGCCATCATTGGCAAATCCGAACTCACCACCTTCACCTTGCTGTACTCTTTCTATAATCTTGATCAATTGTTGGTCTCTGTGCTGGGAAACTCTAACTCTGTCCCTCAAGTCTGGCCTCACTGAAAAGTGAGCCAATAATACCCCCTCATCTGAAAGATCTAGGATTAAACCTTGATCCATCAACTCATGTACCTCCTGAATCAACGATCTCTTCTCTGTGAAATGTGCGCAAACCGCGGAAGATTTTCTGCTTAAAGCATCTGCTACTACATTGGCCTTCCCAGGGTGGTACTGGATGGGGCAATCATAGTCTTCCAGAAGCTCCATCCATCTCCTCTGTCTCAAGTTTAAATCCCTCTGTTGGAAGATGTACTTCAAACTCTTATGGTCGGTGTATATCTCGCACACTTCACCATACAGGTAGTGTCTCCAGATTTTTAGTGCAAAGACTACAGCCGCCATTTCCAAATCATGGGTGGGATAGTTCTGCTCATGCCTCTTGGTGCCTTGAAGCATAAGCCACTACTTTTCCATTCCGCATCAAAACACACCTAGGCCAACTCTGGGCGTCCACAAGACACGGTGTATCCTTCACCGCTCATAGGTAGTGTTAACACAGGGGCAGTGGTTAGACACTCCTTATCCTCATCATTATAACTGACTCTATCGAGCTCTCTTCCTGTTCTTTGCATCTTATCCACTTCCCTTTTCCTATTTTTGGTATTGTTGGTATCATTTCAACCTGCTGTACTTATTCCTTAATTTTAGTCTTATCTCATCCTTACACCTTTTCCTTCAAAGATGTCTATCCCATCATCAACTTTAACTTTCTTTTTATTTCTTAGTCTTATCTTGAATACTAGTTTCATTACTTCAAGAATTCTAACCCTATGATTTACTCCTACCAGCACATTCTTCACCTTATGTAACACTTATAATTACTCATAGAAATTTTTTTTTTTTTTTTTTCTTGTATCCCCTTTTTTCCAACTTAACTATCAGAACATTATCATTCCCTATCAGCCTTAGTAGGAAATTGCTTATCCTGGATGAATATGAGCCCCATAAACTATAAGTTCCATTTGAACTAACACGGCTTTAGGAAATATGTGTCATGCCTTAATTCCAAACAAGATACTTCACGTGTTCATTCTCCTTAATATAATCATATATACTGCTCATAGCTTTCTAAACTTCAACCTCAAATTACCCATCAGCAACAATTTCATCTATTGAATCTCAACCATAAATAGTACTTCCTCCAGCTCATAGTTTAAAACAGTTGCAAGCCTTAGTAGCTAACTTAATTTAACTCCTGTCATTACTCTGTTCGTCCTTTCATACTTAATACTAGGTATGCACTTACTGTCATTCTCATATCAGGAAATTATGTATGAATTTGTGCCTACTAAACTCTCAATAACTAGGTCTCCTTGACTCGGTTCTGTTCCTTATATAACCTTCTAGAACCAAAAGCACAAGCTAAACTTGAAAAGAAAGAAAATATCCTCTTATATTCAACTACACCCGATTGTCATATTATAACGTTTCACCTAAGTTTCTTGGTCTTTCTCTCCAAATTTCATCATCTCCTAGCATAATTATGCTCTACCTATAAGGTATCATCTGCATGAACCCTTTACCGTACCATTTTCCTTCTTGACATAATATTTTATAATTTATTAACTTTACTTATACTCGACCTATGATTCATATCTATCATCGTTTTTATTGTGCCCTTAACTTTTGTTGATTCCTGAAAGATTTCTCTCACTAATAAATTCTTCCAACACTAATTCCACCCTTATCTAGGGTCATTAATTTGATCCTTGAACTTTCTAGTGATTTATAACCATCCAGACTTGTCACTTTTCGTTCTACCACTACTATTGTCCTGTCGTTATTGCTTCACTACAAAGTGATTCTGTTGATCACACTAAAAATGTTTGCCTGACATTCATAACGAACCTCTAACTACCTTCTCACTATCTCAAAAGTCTAACCTAAAACCTATGTGTCATTATCTATCATTCTTTTCCTCTCATCATACCTATTTGATCCCTTAGACTGACTTTTATTCAACTTACTGCTTACTAACTTCTCTTTCTCTACCTATTTAGGTAGTCCGCAATACCATCGCACACCTTCTAACATTTACTCATTATTATTGTATTCCATGCCTCCATCACTTTTCTCACTAATGTGGTCCCATTTTGGGTTTTCCATCCTTGTCATTCTCCTTGCCAAGAATAACACTTAGCCTATCCTATATCTTAACTTTGTTCCTTTTATTATGCGCTCTTTAGGTTGTCCTTTCATTTATTTCCTTTGTCTTACCCAAAATAGAACTTGACTATTCTATCCCTGGTTCCATTCTTCTTCCTAACATAATAGCTGTACTTGCTAACTATATCTTTCAGAATCTCTATCGCGTTATCATATATCTGTGCTACTCAGATTTGGTCCTTTGACCACTCTAGCTAGTACTTCCACTAGCATTTAGATTATATTGCATCTGCAATCAATTGCCCAAACTTTCATTCTACACTTTCTTTATCCATTGGCCTTCTGTGATTTATCTTCGCTAATTTATTACTCTTAACACTATTATAATTAGATTATACTATTGTTTTGAATAATTTGAAATTAGAAAGAAACTCAGCAAATTACAGTCATACTTTTATTGTATGATCTCTATTCTTATCCTTTAGCTTACATAATACCCTTACTACCTCGAGAACTGATTCTGCAATAATTTTGTTTATTATTATTATTATTATTATTATTATTTTCCATGTTTACTCAATTCCAAAACTTAAGATTTCGGGCACCCAAACCCGTCATCCAATTCAAAGGATTTACATCCATCGTGATCTGATTATATATGATTCCTATAATGGAACTTGTATCCTCTCCAGGATACCCGAGCCAACTACTCTCTACCACACTCTACAGTCCCATCTGGGACACTATTCCATAAGTCATCATTATCAGTAATAACCTTCGATCCATTCTGAAAAGATAGGACTATATCCTAACTTGCTGCAACAAAGGTACTACATCTACCACCTTGCCAGAACCATGTCAAGTTAATGACTCTTTTATCATATCATAGCTCTATAAATCATCAATTCATAGTTTCGACCTTCTCTAGGTAGTAGAGTTGTACTTTATTCCATACTGATACACACAAGGTCTACTATTCTCACTCTATAAGTGTCACCTTTACTTTGCAACTAGTCCGAAACCTCTGGTCTGATGGCAACTCTCGATGTAACTCTAGCTCATGTCAGTAATCGAGTCACCGACTCTAGTTATCACCCAACCGTGACCTTTCAATATTCTAACTCTAGACTCTTAGCCAGGAGTTCCCAACTCCTCTGCAAATATAGAACTCGTTCGGCATAAGCTACCAAAACAGAAGCTATCTCAAACACCCTCATTATGGAGCACCACGGGGATGCACGCAGCTCTACACAATAATCTCATGTCGGTACTGTAATCTGCAGCTTACAGAGCAGACATCGAGAATATTGTATAGTTACTACGATACGTCCTGACAGACTAGGTCTCCTAATTTCTTATCTCTCCTGAATCTTCTATTATCACAAACTTATTCTGACTGGGTCATCTACTGATGACTGCCAGTAGTGGTATCCTCATGATAGACCTCACATGTCTACTAACTCTATTTCACATTTCTGTGTACTCCACGAAAATCAAGACACTAACTGAGGTAATCTTATATTTCCCGAGGTATAACGTAGAATCTAGAAACAAAGAATTACAGGAAAAGACGAAACAGAATCCTATACTCCGCATGTGACTCCTAGTAGACTCTTCCCGATATTTTAGACAAACATTCCCTAAGAATCTGGAGCCTAAGCTCTGATACCACATTTGTCACGACCCAACCTATGGGCCGGACCGGCACTAGGACCTGGGCCAGCCTAAAGCCCCCGAGGCCCGTAGTAAGCCTTAACTATTCATTTACCCAACTCTAAGGCCCATTTGGGCCCAATATCAAGAAAATAAACGGACAGAGTCCGGCCATAAAATGGACTTTCCAACGGGGAGTTTTCGACTCACCCGACCTGTAAACATAATAAATACTCAATTGGGGAGCTCAGCTCACCCTCCACATACTCATATCCTCATAAAATAAATGGGAGCTCAGCTCCCTCATCCAATCCATCAAACATGCATATCATTATACGTTTACAGGTCCAACATGATAATAATATTACAGACCATAATCAAATAAATACTTCTAACACATGCGGAAATTCTAGGAGTAAATAAAATTACACAAATATCGATAATCAACCTGCGAAGGAGAAAAGCAGGTTAACCAAAATAAAATCCTCCTGTAGCCTGAAAAAATATTGAACAGGAGTGAGCGTTCGACTCAGAGAGTAAAATATCAATTTTAACCATATTCTCTTTAACTATCTAAAACTAATGCACCTGTAGAGTGAAATGCAACATCAACAACATTTTCACATCATAACATCAAAAGGTAATTTGGAGCACTCACGCACCTGTAGCATCAATCATAACATATGGGAGCCGATCCCTATCTGACTCTCTTAAATCCAACACGTGCGTGAAGAACTCAAGCGGACTTTCGCTTAATAAACCAAATCGAGGGTCCCGAAGAACTCAAGCCGTGACTACCCCTCGAAGGATCGGGTCCCGTGAAGAACTCAAGCGTGACTACCCGTCCTATCCATAGTCCACACCACATCACACGCACGCCAACGCACGCTGCGCTCCAAATTACCACAACAACATCCATGGCACTTTATGATTATCAATTCAACATAAATTGTGCCTAGAGTTTAACTACATAAATATATGCATATAAGTGATGCATGGGCATGCTTGAACATATAATAATAGTGAAATTACAATTAAAATTAATATTTTACTCACAGACTTGACGATGGTCACTGAGGCGGCTGGGCGGAGGAAGAAGGCTGTCCCGGCTCACCTGACAATTATATTACAATTATTTAATACAAATGACCCAATACAGATCAAGAAAAGACCCAATACGTCCTAAGTCGTGCCGAAAATCCGGCAGAGTCTCCCCTATACCTAGGACCTACCCAACCTGCAAAAGAGCTCAAAACACACTTCTATATCTACAATCCATATATCCACAACTCAATCACATCACACAGCCCCTCCTGGGCCCATCAAATCAATCATTCATCACAATATGTAAAATTTCAATTTAGTCCTTATAATTGATCATTTTTGCAAAAACTGCTCAAATAAGCTCTAAAAATTATAAAACTCTGCCCCGCGGTCCTTAGAAATATTACTAAGCTATTGCAAAAAGAATCGTAATTTTCTAAGCTACCACGAATATTTTATGGATTTTTAATCCTATTTAAGCACTAGAAAATTACGAAAAAGCAAGGTTCGGGTTTACCTTTGCCGATTCCGACTTCGAGAACGCGCTCGGGATGCCTGACAATGGTGGGGTAGCCAAAACCTCGATCCAATTCGGAGACTTTTCCGTAGTGATGTTCGGCGAGAAATTCACAGATCCGGACAACTGTTGAATTTTCGCGAATTGAGGATACCTACACGAAGCCCAATAATAATATATAAAAAATCAGGGGTGTTACACATATATTTTATAATTTTTTTTGTATTAGCATATAAATAAGAAAATAACAGTTAAATAACATCCTATTCATTGTTTAAATATAAATTTAAAATTTTAAATATTAAACTAAATATCATTGATATTTAAAACAAAAAATTTAGTTTAAAAAATTTAAATTTTCCTGATTAATAAGTTATTATATTACAGATCATCATTAGATTTTTTTTTTTTTATCAACTTTTCATATAGTATAAAGAGAGAATCAATCCGATTTTTATATTTAAGTCATTGATTAATCGGGTCAATTTGTGGATCAATCTGAACTTTACAATATTGTTATTGTGTTGAGGAATGCAAAGGTCTTTAAATGCGCATTTTTACTTATATTAAAATTTTTTTATGACAAAGTGGTTCCTTTTATATATATATATATATATATATATAAAAGAAGTGATACCTTTTATGCATGTTTAGTAAATGAAGTGATTTTGCACCATTAATATTTTATGACATGTAAATAAAAAGTATTTTAAATTATTATAATGTTGTTTTAAAATTTAAAAACCAAGAAACTAAAAAAAACAAAATATTGGTTTTGTCCTCTTCAATTCCTAAGAGGACTATTGCTAGGTATCCTTAAATGGATCAACCAGCCACACAAAATTTAGAAAATCAACAAAGATTGATGCAAAGATATGGAATTTCTTTAATTTCTGCCAAAACAAATTGTTTGGCGGCCTTGAGGGGTTTATCATGAGAAGGACGTGAAGGGAATATGAGAAGCGGTGGGATGACGAATGGAATGCAGCTAGGAGGCTGGTTGCTTACGCTAAGCCTTTTGCAGGGCACGCAGGATAAGCTATTGGCGTTGCTTCTGCAACTTCGACATTGATGAAGAAGAGTGGATGACGCATAAATGCATGGTCCACTTCTTCCAAGCAAGCCGACTACTTCCACTAAGAAACTTCTTTAGTACATGCTATTTTCTACCCTGTTTTTCTCATAAAAACAAAGTATTATTAACTTTATGATCTTTATATGGGTTTAAATATCATTCATGCATGATGTATGATAAGTTGGGTCTATTAACAAGAATGAACACCAACACTTGGGGGCTCACACATTGCTCCTTCCTCTAAGCTCACATTTTCTGGTAATTTAAAACATAAATCTGCGGAGTGCACCGCCTGTTAAATAAGAAAGAATGCATCTTCAATACTGGCTCTAATTGTCCAAGATATCTATTCACACTTCATCTATTCTTTAGTAAATGTTACCAACACCGTAGCCCAAAGTCCAAACAACAGATTCACTCTACCATAGACAAGCACAATGCAAACTAAAAAGACTCTATGTACAGTATTTTAGCATATGGGTTCTCAATACCTTGACGCCTAGGTCCTAAAAACTACAATTGCTGTCGCAAGCTCAGCTTCATGCAGTTGCTTTGCAGCCAAATCAATTTGTAGTTATGTACTTCGGGAGGTGCAAGAGCAGAGTTACAACAAAGTGAAGATTAGGATCCCCAGCAGCCTTGTGCCCCTAGTACAAGAAAGAATTGTCGAAATTGTAGTTGCTCTCGACAGATATTTCATAATTCTAGAGATTCTTCTTCGTGTGAAAGGTGAGAAAATTAAAGTAAGGAAACAATGAAGACAGGAGCACTTGAATTTCATGGTGTTCCAATATATATATATATGTAAATATTAAAAAAAAAGGTATTTACAAATGTTTTTCAATGTCACGTAGACAACTATAGGCAAAATAACATTGTTTATTAATAGTGTGTAAATTTACGATATCACTTTGCTACAAAATAAATTTCAAACTAAAATTGAATTAAATCACATGGTCGCTTTTTATAACTTCCCTTTTTATACATCAGTGGAAATTACAGCTGTAAATTGGCCTTTTCAGCGGGATTACCGGTCTAGACCGGCCCAAGTTGGTTTAACAATTCAAACTAATTATTGATTTACCCAATTTAAGGGTAAAACGCTTGCTTGGTCAAACGCTAAACTACTGGTACAGATTACAAATGAATCACCCAATTTAAGGGCGAAAATCCCTGCCTGGTTAAATACTAAACTAACAAGTATCCATCTCGCTACAGTTTACAAAATGCCTTTAGTGGTGCTATCTTTAATTCTAAACTAGTTTACAGTCAATTTACAGTAAATTACAAAGACAAGATTAAAAATTATTTAACCCGTCCCCTGCCCCTCCTTGCAAATTTTCGTTTCCCTCCTCGTTGCTTCCCAGAGACAGTAACATCATTGCTCTTGTCAGCCTTATTTTTCAAATTTGGCGAGGACAAATCCTGTGACAATTCTTCATGCTCATTCACAATAGGCACCTCCACGTAAGATTCACTTAATTGCTCACACGTCTCACCAACATGAGCACTTCTTGTTAAGTTGTCATGGGCAGAATCAACAGTATGGTGCTGCTCATCGGATGGCGTAGAATTATGTTCTCCTTGCAGACTTGCAGTCAAACTGAAAGAGTGGGAATCGGCCTTAGTATGATCTGGTATAAATAATATAGCATTAAAAAGAAAGAAAAAGAAAAGTCACAGCCTCTTTTTCCACCTAGATCCTGAAGGAGGGAAACCATTTGCAGCAACTGCAACTGCAACATTCCTTTCGGCAACTTCAGCCATGGTTGAACAATTTGTTTCATGTAACGTTGAATCTGGGATTGAATGTGGAGAAAAGATTAGTTTGACGATGGATAATACTTACAACACTCCACCCTGAAAGTTTCAGATCATAAGAAAGCTGAAATTTTCATCTAGCAATCTTGGATTCACATGGGCTGTTATTCAACTACTAATTCAAGGATTTACACTTAGTAATCAATGTAAGCATATCTCACATGATCAATGAAAAGGTTTGTCACAATTTGGCAATCAGATTTGGAACACTTACCTTTAGTATCTCCTCCCACAGTATAGTCTAAAGGTTTGCAAACCCCATCAACATCCTTGCAGTCATCAACATCATCATCACTGCTACAACATATAGAGAGAAAGTCATAAAAAAAGAAAATGACACTAGAACAAACCATGGACCACCAAAGGGCAAAAGAAAAATGAGCTAGGTCAAGAGGGAGAAACTTACCATGGTGGTGCAGTCCTCATTTCTTGTGAAGGTTGAAGTCTTTGTCCAGGGTTTAATCTCCCTTTTGTGCCATCACATAAGCCTAAATTAGACAGTTTTAGTTCACGAGAGAAATGATTTAGCCAAGGATAAAAAAAGAGGAAAAAAACCCTCTTATTAGAACTAGAAAAGGCACCTTCAGCTCCTTCAATGATCTGTATAGCTCCCGGACCCTTCATGAAAATATTAATAAGATCTTAAGATATCTGACTATTTGTTCTAACAATGAAAATATTGGTAGACTCAATATAAGGACAAAAACAGCAAGAATTTGATAGCTCAAATTTTTATGCTGCTTTGTCCTTGATAAAGTTAGAGATCTTTTTTTAACCACAGGTCAGCTCATTGCAATAAAATTAGAGAGATTAGAATAAAAGGAAATAGTGAACCTTTATGCCATTTCCAATCCCAAAACTCAAGTACCTGACTTTGTTCGGGAATTGAGGAAGCTATATCTGGTGGAGAAGATTCAGTCAGCAATCCATCTTGTGCCCTTTGTGAAACTGAAAAGGCAGAAAAGACTCTATAAGCAGAAACTGGAACTAACCAAAGGAGGTTGCTTCAAACAAGTAAAGCATATTTGTGAGCTGGTCATTCCACTGCCCTCAAAGGTGCATCTATTAATAGTGTAGAGTCAACGAAATTAAGCATTATATTTTTCATACCAGATTCTGCTTTATCAGATAGCAACGAATGAGGGCTCCTTTTGCTTTCTGAAGCTAATGTAGACCAATCAATTATTGACGATGGTCGAGTCCTTAACATCTCTTCAGTTGCCTTAGATCTCACTTTTCGTATTTCCTCCAGGATATTCCATGAACCAGTGGCAGAGGAATTCCTAATCAGCTGCATTCATGTATCAACATATAAAAAAACAATGAATTGAGTTAGAATCATAAAACAAACTATAAGTTAGCCTAGTAAAAAATGAACTACAATTATAAAAATCCACAAAATTTTCCTGGTTCTTTTTCTTTTGTCTTTGCTGCATCACAAATTAAATTCCAACCAAGCACCTTATCTCAACTTCACTGCTCAATCTCTTCCCAACAATTTCAGGAAACTGGCCAAGATGTTCATAAAGAAACTAGCATATTTTCAAGGTAGCATTCAGACCCTATTTCCAAAAGAACAAGTCAACTCCAAAAGGAGCTTTTATCTGTTTTGATCCTAATATAACTACTGGCAGAATTGTATTTTATCATACTGGAAGAGGGATCATCCAATAAAAGCTGGGCCAAATAATTATTGACCACAACTTATAATAACTTTATTCACCAAGATCAATATCCAAATAATAGTAGGAAAAAAAAAACCCTTCAAACAAGAACAGCCTTTGGCATCAAAATCCAAGTCCTTCACACCATAATAAAATAACCATGACTAGAAAGGAAAAGAGGGGTTGGGGGGGAGGGAGAAGGGCTTTCAAATGGAACCTTGGATGAAGGCGCAGAATTGCCACCAAACAAATTTGGTGTTTCTTCCTTAAAAAGCTGTATCCCCCTTGGTGATGGGGATTGTAACTGAATGTTGCTCAGTGATGGAGATGCCCACGGAGGGCGTGCTTGCATGTAAGATTTGGCCAAGTCTGCTGGTGAACCCACTTCATCTTCCATAACCTGTTGTGCAAAAATCAGTTGCAAGATGTAAGCAGTGTTCAATTCGCATAACCATTACCAATGGTCCATCCACACAAGGCAATGTCCACCAATTAGTTCATCGCAGTTATACAAACACTTGCATGTTTTTTGTTCATTGGTCTAGTAGAAACACACTCTACATAAATAAAATAAAATTACGTGTAGAAAATTGCCAATACATCTATTTCATCATATGGACACAAGTGACCCAGGATGCGACAAAATGTGGTTAAAGTTATATGGCAAAAAAGTTAATATCTATGCTAAATACTACAATAATGTACTCATATAAATGAAATTAAAAATGGGGAAAAGACAGCCATTACATATTGAAAATACACAGCATCAGGACCCACCAGAGAATCTAACCGGAAACAACACAAACCTATATAATCTAGAGGAAAAAGTAAATACTATAATAGTGATAAATTCTATGGTCCAAGGCTGAGACATCAGGGAAAGAACTACTAACCTGTGGCAACATCGCAGCGTTCAAAGTGCAGGTTCCATACACCAATTCTGATTTTGAATTTGACCCCAATTTCTTCTCCTCTAGCCATTTTTTAGCCTCTGTAATGGCTGTACTGCGGATATCAGGCATATCAACATCTGTAAAAACAATGATCAAACCACAAGCCAAAGATGGTATATGGCAGGTTGCAAAGTTTCTGGAGATTAATACCGCTGCAAACTGTCCTGCCAGGTATCTCATTTAGTCTCCCATCTAGGTCTCCAGTGATGGAAGAATCTACAACTCTTGATTTAATAATATGCGTTAATCTATCACATTCTTCCCTGGTCATAGGTGAACACTCATTCAGAATTTGATGTTAAATCATGGTTCAGAATAGAAATAAATGAAGAATAATATGTAGAAACCTTAGAAGTAGAAGAATAACATGATCACAAAAGTCTGAGAAAGTAGTAAATGGTGAAATACTAGTACGTGTTTCAGACTTGAATTTGAAGTGTAACAATTAGTTGATAAATTGAAAAACTTGCCAAAACAACCATGTCAGCCTCCATATAATATATGTTAAGAAACTACAGAATTCTCAATTACCTTGAGAATGTTTCCTGCATGAGAAGTTGTTCAATTGCACGCTTTGTTTCACTCTTCCAATCTATAGCTTGGGTATCTTTCCTCAAGGAATTTTTCTTTTCAAATGTCTGATTCTTCCAATTAAGCACAAAAATAAAATTTAGATATCAGATAAAACTTGAGCTAATTAGTATATTATAGGTTACATGACAATTAAGAACCACAAATTAGGTCGACTAAAGCACCACCACAATATGATGGTGCCCACAAACTACCAACAAGTAACAAAAATAGGTACTTTTGCAGTCACAATGATGGTTTTAAGTATTCCATGAATAACATAAACTAATATGACCATACAGAAAATAATACACATAAACACAGTTATTTGATACAATATTATGCAGAGAACTTTTCTTTATTGCATTCATCAGTAGTTTCCATTTCTTCAGGAATAAAGTAACAAATAAATTGGTAAGGCTAAAAAGAGAAGACAGCAAAAACAATTGAAGGAAAGTATTAGACATACAGCTTTCTATAGCAATTTTCCTCCCAATATCCTAACTCAATAAGTTGCAATGCAACTATTCTGAAAACTCATTGTCCATTTACGTCTTTTTAAATCATCCACGATTCAAAATAGGCAACCATGTCTAACAACAATGCAAATATATAAATGGTAGCAGAACTACCTTTTCCAATTTGGTAGCGTCCTGAGAAGTGATAACATTATCATCATTGGCATCATCTGCATCATCCTCTGCAAAAATTGAAACAAAGAAACCATCTAGTAAGACCACATACCGTAAGCCATATTTCATTCCAACTTTTCATAGCCGCACAACCACAGAAAAACGGAAAATATATAAAAAAAAAAAAATTAACTGCTTTACATACATCAACCCGTTGGCTCTCTAATAGTACTCCTAACTTACATCTTTAGTCTGACTAAAAAGAACAGAAAAGATAGATATCTAAGGCTATAAAGTAAAGAATTCTAGCAGTAAAAGATCAGAGTAGCCTCCGAGGGGAGGAAAATATCGATACTAAACGCAATACTAAACGTGCTAATGCGGTAATGCCATTGCCAACAACTAGCAAGGCTCCACTTCTACATTCAATAAAACGTTAACTTAATAGAAAATATCAAAACAATTTATATATTCATTGTCAAAATGCTAATTGAAAACATATATGTGACCATACCTGAAGTGAAATCGCCACCGGAAGACGAAGAGGAGGAAGAGGAGGAGACGGGGCCGAAGACAGAGGAAAGAACTTTGCCGGCACCGGTAGCAATCATACGAGTAGGAGATAAAATGAGACTGGAGAGCCAATTAGGGTTTTGGGAAGCCGAATTGGGAAGCAATCGAAGAGGACGCTCGTAGGGAGTCCTGGGAGCAGTGGTCCGCCTGGGTCGGACTAATTTGCCGCCGGATCCGAGTTGAGCGGCTCCGTGAGGCCTGGGAATGGAGGCCATATTGATATTGAAGAAACGAAAAGTAAGGAGTTTGTATTGGGTTAATTTTTGGAGGGTAAGAAACAGAAAGGGAACGAGGAATTATTGGATTGTTCCGTTTGAGGCTTGTAGCGGTTATATGGATTAGTGAAGAGGCAACACTCCCCTTTTAGAATGTCCACAAGCAGCCGTCCGACCGCACGCTCTTTTTTCTTTTCATTTTAAAATATCAACAATTATTATATAAAATATACTTTTTTTTTATTCATTAACAAATAAAAAAATAAAATATTAATAGTCAATGAAATTGTATTAAAGGTGAAATTTTAAATTTAAATTTTAACTAAAATTAAATAATAAATTAAAATATTAATAAAATATTTTAATTTAATTTTAAACTAATTTTTTATACTTTATAATTAAAATATTTAAACAAATATATTTATCAACAATACTCCCAACATTAATACCAAATGAGTTCGATATCTAATAAATTAAAAAAAAATGAGAATATGAAAAATAAAAATATGGCATTTTTGAATATAGTTAAAATGATGTTTTATTATTAGTCGTGTATGAAACCTATTAATTAGGTTATGATAATGGAATGTAAAAACATAGGCCCAATCCCGGCCCCAATTAGTGGGCCTGTGATCGTATTATAGTAAAGTGGGTCGGATACCAGAAGAAAAAACGAGTCGGGTAAAAATATCTATAAAATGTAGTGCTTCCGCGGCGGCTGGAGTGGAATATCATCGCCACCGTCTCGTCGACTAGAAGCCGTGGTATATTTTCCTTCCCTCAAAACATCTGCACTGCCTTCTTCAATTGGGATTCAATCTCAATCGAATCGAAGAAGAAATGCCCGGGTTAACATGCAACGCTTGTAATAAAGAATTTCACGACGACGCCGAACAAAAACTCCATTACAAGTCCGACTGGCATCGCTACAATCTCAAACGCAAGGTTCTCTTTCTTATCTCTCTCTATATATTTTTACACTTTTTCGTATATATTGCTGCTTTCAATTGAGTGAAGTATCAAATTCTTTCTGTGAGTTTTCATCAAAGCAATGAATTTGTATCCCGTCTTGCACAATCGATTTCTAGAAGTTATGAATTTTAATGTTGATTAGTTCATTTTGGTAATTAGAATTGAAGAGAGATTATGGTGAGCATAAAGGTGCTATTTGTCTGTTCATTCCTAAAATCCAATTCATTTTCTCTAGCTATGATTTTTAAACTCAATGGTTGTTCAGTGAATAATTTGACTGGTTGTATTTAGCTACACGATTACAAAAAGGATATTTCACTTGTTTTTAAGAATGGGATTATTGATGTAGCTTATCTTTTTGCTGGAGATTGTCTGGCTAATTTACGATATTGAATGATATGATATGGGCTGTGTAGAAAGCATGTTTTGCACGTAAATAACAGCTCATTCAAAAAAAAGTGCTGATGCATGAGTTCTTTTGAACGTGAAAATGTATGATTCCAGCTGCTCTGACAAAAGAGTATATCTTTGCTGGGCAGTCACTGATCATCCTAACAGATTTTTCAATGAGAATCATAACTACTAATTTTGTGGTATCACCTTTTTAAATTAGTTTGTATTCCTTTTGTTTTTTGGGACAAATTCTTATTTCTCCTGCAAAAAACATATCAGGTAGCTGGTGTTCCAGGAGTGACCGAAGCATTGTTTCTGGCGAGACAGTCTGCACTTGCTCAAGAGAAGGATAAATCAAGCGAGACCCCTCTACTCTATACATGTGTTCTCTGTGGTAAAGGATATCGAAGTTCCAAAGCTCATGCTCAGCATCTTAAATCACGGAGCCACATCATGCGTGCTTCTCAAGGAACAAACCAAGATGAGGATAAGGCAGTGATTAAACCACTTTCCCATCGTGTCATGAGTAAGCATCCCCTGAAAAAGGAAGTAGATGATGAAGTAAATGAAGATAGTGATGAGTGGGAAGAGGTTGATCCAGATGAAGAGTTGGTTGCTGAGGCCACAAAGTCATTGACTGTAAACGAGGCCTCTGATGAAGATATGGATGAGGGTGAAAATGATGATTTGTTGGATCCATCTTGTTGCTTTATGTGTGATCAAGAGCATGATAATTTAGAAAGCTGCATGGTTCACATGCACAAGCAGCATGGCTTTTTTATTCCTGATGTTGAGTATTTGAAGGATCCAAATGGCCTTCTTACTTATCTCGGTCTCAAGGTACCTATGTTCTTTTTTGCTGCAATTTATTTATTTATTATTTTACATTAAGTTGTTCGCTAATATTCTCTCTTCTGTGTTGTCCAGGTGAAGAGGGACTTCATGTGTTTGTACTGCAATGATAGATGCCATCCGTTTAACAGCTTAGAAGCTGTTAGGAAGCATATGGTTGCAAAAAGTCATTGTAAAGTACATTATGGTGATGGTGATGATGACGAAGAAGCGGAATTAGAAGAATTCTATGATTATAGCAGCAGGTTTATGTCTTTTCCATGGCCCCCTCATTTTGGAATAATAATTAAGATCCAGTAACTTATATACTACACATTTTCTTTTATCATTTTTATTAGCACTGATTATAATTAGGAGCTGAGTTTTTCTTGTCCTTTTGACTTGGCTGCTTGTCATTTATTTTAGAAGAACATCTTCAGTTTTATTGGCAGTCAAATATGTTTAATATGCCACATGATTATTTTGTTTTGTTGTTGCAGTTATGTGGATGAGGATGGGAAACGGCTGATTGCCTCCGGTGATATGACCAACACTGTAGAACTTGGAAGTGCTGGTTCAGAGCTTATCATAACCACAAGATCTGATAATAAAATATCATCCAAAACCTTGGGTTCCCGAGAATTTTTGCGCTATTATCGCCAGAAACCACGTCCCTCACCTGGCAATGATGGGGCCATTGCTGCTGCACTGGCCTCTAGGTTAGCCTCTAGTCGCCATTTTCAATTCTTTGTCCTAAATAACAAATAGTTTGAATTCAAACACGCATTCCCTTTTTGCCCCCTGTTTGAAAAGGAGTACAGAGAAAAGGTTAAATGAACGATAGCCACTGCATAGCTTCTAAACTGGTTTCTATTTTTCAGGTACAGAAGCATGGGATTGGCAACTGTGCAGTCAAAAGAGCAGATGGTGAGGATGAAAGTGATGAAGGAAATGAATCGCTCAGGTGTAGAGGCAACGCGTACCAAAATTGGCTTGAAGAATAATGTTATCAGGAACCTTCCCAAGAATGTGCCATATTAGTCTGGGAACTTATCTCTTCGTTGTTATAATATTGAAGACCACATTTTGCTAGAAGTTTGAGAGATGTTTGTGATTTTCTATGAAACATGTTGAATGGTTTTTTTTACGTTATCGTTTGCAATTTACTAAATTAACTACTAGTTTTGCCCGTGCATCATGTGAAGTTACAGTAGCTTTTTAAAATGTTTTGTTTTCTTTCTTTATCGAAATTTATTGTAAGACCGCCAGAAGAGGTATGCAAAAAAGTGATATGTGACAGAAAATCCTCTATAGCCTCACTGTAAGAGAGGGCCATTTTTAACAGAGAAGAAAAGGTTATTATATTTGAGGTTTTGTAAGAGGTAAGTGTCCGAAATCATATGATAGCGGAAGAGGAAAAAATCTTCACTTTCTACTTGCATGATCTCCTGTATCAAGAAGGCTGCCGTTATGTAGATTTTCTCATTAATATGCTGCTGGACTAATGCCCAATACCCAAAAGTCGAATGCCTACTTCCTAACGTCAGAAATCAGTGGTGTCCCAGAAATCATTTCTTTGGTAAGCTCGCTCGGACACTACCCATTATTCTTCTGGAGATCCTTTGGGAGTTGTTTTTCTTCATGCCTAGTCATTGTGGGTTTAATTTCCTATGTTTTTTTTTTTTTATTTTTTTTTATTTTCTCAACTGTTTAATTTCCTATGCTTTCTGGCTATGCGCAACTTTTTTTGAATGCTGAGAAAGGTACAAGCTTAGATTCAAAACCCACATTCATTTTCACCTAAAACTCTAGCTCCACTGTTTCTGATTCATTCACATCTCAAAACTTTTAAACAGATGCTAGGTTTTCTGTAAATGGAACTGCTGCTGATTGCATAGCTGAACTAGCAAGTGGTGACACTAGTTAACAGTTATCTATAAAAGGACCTCTACCTGCCCCCATATACACAACCAACCAAAACATTCACAAAGCAGTTACAAACATACATCTGAATCTCAATTGATAATGCAAAAAAGAAATTCTTCAAATGAATCGACATCATTATCACTTGCTATATCAATATATGGCACAAATTATAGCTGCATTGGACTGCAAAAGAAGCCAAAATTACTATCAAGATCACATCCTGTACAATTGAACAATTAAATCTTCTTTCACATTCCTAATATGCAAAATTAATAATCAATTTCAAATTCAACAGAATGAATAACAAATTCAGTCACCATGTAACCAGTCAAATACAAATTCAGGTGTAATCGGCAGATCTAATTACATATTTTACAAGATCTGATCCAGATGTAACTTTTTGTTTTAAGACTAACTAAATTTCCAGCATCTCTACCACTTTCAATCCTCCGTTCACTTTTCATCAATCAGCTGCCAATATGTCAAGTGCACTAATGAGGTATATCACAAATACTTAATAAATAAAAATACGTAGTAGAGATTCAAGAAATAAAGGATCTATATGGTCCATTACGCTGTAAAAGAGACCTCCTTAAAAGCCAAAGTGGAGGTATTCGTGCAGGGCATACCTAATTGTCATAAAAGCGGGAACGACGCCTTCGGGAACTGTGGAATACAGCAACAGTAGGCATAAATTATACGAAAGAAATATGATAAAACCAGCAATTGCAAAAGTATTGACTTGAAAATGTAAAATGGTAAATGTAATGTACCTAGCAATATAAATGGCAAAAAAGGAAAGTAACTAATCAAATAAGAAAAATCAAGTCAAATTTATCCAGTTAAATTCTATTGAACAGGTTTAAAGGGTGCCCATATTTTGGTTCTAATTATTCATTGCATCCAAAAACCATCAACTATATGAACAAGCAAATTGATATGCATGTTCCTTTTGGAAATGTCTTTCTTTCAACCTTAAGTTCAGAAAGAATCGCCGTCCATCCTCATAAGTAAAATGTCATGATAACTTCAACTTCCAAATAAATGAATGAGCAGATTTGCCAATTAATGACCAACATAGTTACAAAGAGAAAGAGAGAAAGGAAAATAAGAATACAGAAGGTTTGCAGGTTTTTTGAAAATGGTTTTTAACACTAGGCCAAAATTACATAAAAAGCACATTTAATCTGGTTTACTAACCACACATCATCCAGTGTAATAACTATAAATTTTGAGTCTTAAATGTTCTTCTCAAGCAATAACACCATGTGAACATAGGTAAAATGAAAGACATGGGGATAAAAGGCAGGGAAGGTGTTGTCAAATCAAGCAAACATTAGGCTTTTTTTTTTTTTTATTAAATCATCTTCCATCGAAAAGAAACTGATACACAAAATATATAAGCAACATGTAAAAGGAAAAAAGAAGGGGGGGAAAAAAAGCATAATTTGTTAGCATGAAATCAAGAGGAAAATCAGAGACAACAAAATATAGTAACTTAAAATAATGTCATATTGACCTGCGATGACCAGAGCTACCCCTGGAGGGGCCACGCGTACTTGGAAACTCATCATCAATCTCATCTAGTCTATACTCTGCAAATTCTACAGATGTGACAGAACCCTCATCAGAATTTGAATTATCATAACTCGAGCGGCGACTTCCCCTTCTTGTATCAGCTACTCTTGACCTTCTTCTATTTCTTGAACTTCTGAAGTTATCAAATACCTGGTACAAGATGCAAGAAGTCCACCAGTTGCCTTCATCCCCAGGAAAGTCCTCAAATTCATCTCCAGTCTCATCATCCCCATACTCAATTACATAGTCTCCCAAAACAACCCCACGTGGGACTTCTGAATGTATCATGCTCAAAACATCTATTATCTCAGAGGACTGCTGGAAATTCTCCCAATCAAGTTGTCTAGCAGGATCAATTTTTGAAGGACGAGCATGAGGGTGTTCTAGTTGAGCATGTTTGCATAGTTCTGAATAGGTCCCTGCGAAAGTACATTGTTCTTCCTCACAACAACGCTTTTTCTCGTCCAAATGTGCACGAGCTTTATCAACAACCACCCACCCAGTAACTTCACCTCTACACAGGGGACAAGCTAGTTTACAATTGCCCTCCACTATCATATGCTGTGTATTTGTTGTTAGAGATTCATCAGAAGTTGAAGGGGATGGCATACCACCAGCACTTTTGAAACGGTCCAAACAGTTTGAGTGCGAATGGTCTGTATCACAAACAAAAGGCCTGCAGCCTTTCTCATAAGATGTGCATTGAAGGAGTACACTGTTGTGAGGGAAATCCAAGCATATAGGACAAATCACATCTTCCCAATTAGTATTTAACTGAATATCTTCCATGTTGAAAACACCTACTTGGGGACCTCTTTGATAATGAGGTTCAAATGCCATGATCTAACCTTCAAATTAAAATCTAAAAGCACACAGCATCTGCCTTCTTTTTCTTGGCCCATAAAAAAGTAGATGCATCAAGAATGTACCAAGAATAAATTAACCACACTCCTATTTGAAAACCAGATGAAACAAGCCCTGAACTAGCATACCATACAAGTATTAATAGCTGCACGAAAAACAATAGTAGGTAAGCAGTGAGGAACATTGAAAAAACAGCCAGGAAGAATAAAAAATTGTTCATCGTGTTGATTAACATCCCACTCAATTCAGAAGACAAAGCTGAAGATCACTCAGACAACTTGCCATCTCTTGTCCGAACAAATCATGAAGTAGAATTCATTCGTATTTCATTACCATACTCAGTTCAATTCATTCTATAATTGAATTGTAATATCCGTAAAGAAATTACAGTTTTGTGTCAAACGCAAAGGTAAAGAGAATCTAGTCATATTATGTTCTAATTTTCGCTTCTCTTCAGAAGCCAAAAAAGAGATTATGCTCTACTGTTCGTACATTTTAGGATTACCATTTTAACATGCCTTTCCAACGATAGACACCCAAAACACAAGAGACAACACAGATGATTCTATGGTTATAACTCTAGAAAGTGATCTAAATCATGCACATAAAGCAGCATCAAAATTCGACCTCAAGAATGAATTGGATTAACAAGTCCAAAATGATGGCTGCTTCGATGATACCAAGTAATTCAAACAATCTACAGAAATTACAAGCAAAAAAGATTAATCCTCCATATTCACTGATAATCAAAGAACCAATAAACCAACCAGATTCAATAGTTATTGTGCTCAAGAAATGCATCAAAAAGAAAAAAAAAAATTGAACGAAAGAAAGTCGAGTGTCAACGGTAAAAAAGGAAGAAATGACCGATATTAGACAAATTTACATCGAAATTAGCAGTATTTGAAAAAGAAAAAAATCAGAATTAAGGGTTTGCAGAAAATAAAACAAGCAACTAAACCAGAACCCAGAAGGCCTTTATGCGCATAAAATTACATAACCCATGTTAAAGCCGTAGAAAAAGATCAACAAGAAAAGAAATAATTTAAACCATCTCACCCTGTACAAGGATAAAATTGGACTGAAAATGGAAAACCAAGAAAGGTATAAGACCTAAGAGATGTGAAAGGAGAAGAGAGAGCTTGTTGTCTGTGTGTGGAGTTCATATGCAACTGGGGGAGTCGGTTTCGAACGGGTATAGGGGTCCCTCTTGCCTTCGCGAATGTGAGTGTTTATCTCCCTGTTAACTTTCATTTTCAATTACAAGGATAATAAATAAATCTGAGAATTAATATGGCCTAATCTTTTTTTTTTAATATTAAATATTTATATCAAAATTTATATAAAATTAATTAATTAATATATATATAATTAAATTAATCTGCACATCTCAATCTGAATTTATTATTTAAAAATATTAAATTCATTATTATTTTTATATTTTTATAAAATTTAAATTAAAATAATCATAGTAATGAATCAATGAATTATTATTATTATTTTCTCCTCATAGCACAAGAACTATATTAGAATTATAATAATGATGTTATGGAAAGTCAATCACTATGTTATGGAAAGTCGATCATTATATTATTTCTCTTTATATTTTGTATTATGTATTTCTATTTAAGATTTCTTATTTAGGATTTCTTCCTAATTAGTAAAACACAATTATAGGAATCAATTGTATATATATACACCCATGTACAGGCTAATTGACATCAATGAGAATCATCTTTTTCTACATGGTATCAGAGCAGGTCATCAATCTAGGGTGACTATTTGTTCTCACTACCCAGCTCAGGAGAGACCTTAGCCGCCGACCGGCCATTTCAACCCCGATCAACATCGCCGGCGTCATCTCAACCCCCTCATTCCACCACTTTGTGCTGTTGCCTGATCCCGTATAACCATTAAAGGACTTTTGAGGTTTGGCTCTCAGATCCTATTTCAGTATTTGCTTGATTTGTGATTTTGGGTTATTTTGCTGTTATAAGCACTTTGGATTAGCGTTTCGGTTAGTTTTCTTTGTCTCAACAAATGGCAGACAATAAGAATGTTATTTCTGATGTGATTCCGGTGATGACTAAGATCACGGAACACAAACTTAATGGTTCGAATTACCTGGAGTAGAGTAAAACTGTTAGGGTCTATTTGCGTAGCATTGATAAGGATGATCACCTTACTAAAGATCCACCCACTGATGATACACGACAAACTTGGCTAAGGGAGGATGCTCGGTTGTTTTTACAGCTTCGGAACTCGATTCATAGTGAGGTAATTAGTTTAATTAATCACTGTGAATTTGTTAAGGAATTGATGGATTACTTAGATTTTCTGCATTCTGGTAAATGGAATATCTCCCGTATTTATGATGTTTGTAAGGCATTCTACCGTGCTGAGAAAGAGGATAAGTCTCTCACGGCTTATTTTATGGATTTTAAATGGGTATATGAGGAACTTAATGTATTGTTGCCTTTTAGTTCTGATGTGAAAGTTCAGTAGGCCCAACGGGAGCAACTGGCTATTATGAGTTTTCTTGCAGGTCTTCCTTCAGAGTATGAGACTGCTAAATCTCATATTCTCTCCAGTTCTGAGATTTCCTCTTTGCATGAAACGTTCACACGGGTCCTTCAGATGCAGAGTACTCAATCTTCACACCGCCAAGAGTGCTCTTATTAGTCGTAATCCAAATGGACAACAGGGTAATAGAAGAGGAAGTAGAGGAGGAATTACAGGCAACAGAAGTAATCAGCGTAATTGAGAGGCTAGTTCTAATCAGGACTCAAGAGGAGTCATTTGTTATTATTGCCATGAGCCTGGTCATACAAAATATAATTGTCCACAACTTCAGAGAAAAAATCAGCGATCACAGATGGCAAATATGGCAGCAGAGAATTCTACAGTATCTTCCTCTGAGAAAACTATTTTGGTATCTGCAGAGGATTTTGCACAATTTTTCCATGATCGTGCATCTCTAAAGCCTACCGTTCCCTCACATCGCGATCACGAGTCAGGTAAATCCACTACATGCCTTGTGTCTTCTTCATCCAAATGGGTTATTGATTCTGGTGCGACATATCACATGACAGGTAATTTTAGTCTTCTATCTGCTTTTCAGTCTAATCTCACTTCCTCTACTGTTACTTTAGCTGATGGTTCTACTTCTTGTGTCATGGGTTCTGGAACTGCGAACCCGACTTCGTCAATTTCTTTGTCTTCTGTTTTGTCTACCAAAATTCTCTTTTAATCTACTTTCTGTTAGTAAACTTACTCGTACCTTAAATTGTTATGTTTCTTTTTTTCCTGACCAGTGTTTGTTTCAGGATCTTACGACGAAGCAGATTATTGGTAGAGGACGCGAGTCAGGTGGTCTCTACATTCTGGAAAATCATGTACCGCGGTCGCTTGTTTGCTCCAGTACCTTAACACCTCTTGAAGCTCATTGTAGATTGGGTCATCCTTCTTTGTCTACCATGAAGAAGCTGTGTCCTCAATTTCAGTCTTTATCAGTACTAGAATGTGAGTCGTGTCAGTTTGCAAAACATCATCGTTTGCCTTCTGTGTTTAGAGTCAATAAACGGGCTTCATCTCCTTTTGAGTTAGTTCATTCTGATGTTTGGGGTCCTTGTTCTGTTACATCTAAAACTGGATTTCGTTATTTTGTTACTTTTGTCGATGATTACTCTCGTGTTACCTGGTTATATTTAATGAAGAATCGTTCTGAGTTGTTTTCTATATTTTGTGCCTTTTGTAATGAAATCAAAACTCAATTTAATATTTCTGTGCGCATATTAAGAAGTGACAATGCCAAAGAATACTTTTCAGCACAATTTCAGCCTTATATGACACAAAATGGCATTCTTCATCAGTCTTCCTGTGTGGATACCCCATCCCAAAATGGCGTGGCCGAAAGAAAAAATCGTCATCTTCTTGAGGTAACTCGTGCTCTTCTTTTTCAGATGAAAGTACCTAAACACTTTTGGGCGGATGCAGTTTCTACGGCATGTTTTTTGATCAATCGTATGCCGTCTTCTGTCCTTAATGGGGATATTCCTTATACTACTTTATTTCCTACAAAATCTTTGTTTCCTATTGAACCCCGTATTTTTTGTTGTACCTGTTTTGTGCGTGATGTTCGTCCACAGGTTACTAAATTGGATCCAAAATCTCTCAAATGTGTCTTCCTTGGGTACTCCCGGCTTTAAAAAGGGTACCGTTGTTTCTCTCCTACTCTTAATCGTTATCTTATTTCTGCAGATGTCACATTTTTTGAGTCCACTCTATTTTTTCCTCCATCATCTGTGTATGAGAATTAGGGAGAGGAGGATGATATCTTAATATATACTGTCCAACCAATGTCTAGTCATCTCCCACAGCCTGTTCCTCCTGTCTCTAGATCTACTCGACCTCCCGTTGTTCATGTTTATTCTAGGAGATTGGAGATTCCTGACTCAGATCCTATACCTCATACTAATCATGATTCTGATCTAGACTTACCCATTGCTCTTCGTAAAGGTAAACGGTCATGTACTTACCCTATCTCTTCTTTTGTTTCTTATAATCAATTGTCTTCTTGTTCTCGGTGTTTTGTTACTTCTTTAGACTCTGTTCCTATCCCTAATACTGTTGATGAGGCATTGTCTCATCCTGGCTGGTGTGATGCTATGAAAGAGGAAATGGAGGCTTTAGATGCTAATGGTACATGGGAACTATTGCCTTTGCCCACTGGTAAGAAAGCTATTGGTTGCAAATGGGTATATACAGTAAAGGTAAATCCTAATGGTTTTGTGGCTAGGTTAAAAGCACGCCTTGTAGCAAAAGGATATGCTCAGACATATGGGATTGATTACTCTGATACTTTTTCTCTTGTAGCTAAACTTACTTCTATTCGCTTGTTTATCTCTTTAGCAGCTACATATGATTGGCCCCTGTATCAATTGGATATCAAGAATGCTTTCCTTCATGGTGATCTTCAGGAGGAGGTGTATATAGAGCAACCACCTGGGTTTGTTGCTCAGGGGGAGTTGGGTAAAGTTTGTAGGCTTCGGAAGTCTCTTTATGGCTTGAAACAAAGTCCTAGGGCATGGTTTGGGAGATTCAGTGAAGCAGTACAGGAATTTGGTATGCAAAAGAGTAAGTGTGATCATTCAGTATTTTATAGGCAATCTGAGGCTGGTCTAATTCTCT
Source organism: Hevea brasiliensis (assembly GCF_030052815.1). Lineage (NCBI taxonomy): Eukaryota > Viridiplantae > Streptophyta > Magnoliopsida > Malpighiales > Euphorbiaceae > Hevea > Hevea brasiliensis. The sequence continues at coordinate 487,533 of NC_079503.1, read as the reverse complement.
TGGTAGTCTATGTGGATGACATTGTCATCACTGGGAGTGACTCTGCAGGTATTTCATCTCTTAAAACCTTCCTCCAAACTCGCCTGGACCAAAGACTTGGGATTGTTAAAGTATTTCTTGGGTATCGAAGTTATGAGAAGTAAGAAGGGTATTTTCTTGTCTCAAAGAAAATATGTCCTCGATCTATTGACAGAGACTGAAAAATTAGGTGCTAAGCCTTGTAGCGCATCAATGACTCCAACTTTACAATTGTTAGCAGGGGATAGTGAGTTGTTTGAAGATCCAGAGAGATACAGGAGATTGGTAGGAAAATTAAACTACCTTATAGTCACTCGTCTTGACATTGCTTATGCCGTTAGTGTGGTAAGTCAGTTTATGTCTTCCCCAACTGTTGCTCATTGGAAAGCTTTGGAACAAATCTTGTGTTATCTGAAGGGCGCTCCAGGAAGAGGTTTGCTATATGGTAATCATGGGCATTTGAATGTTGAATGTTTTTCAGATGCCGATTGGGCTGGATCTAAGGTTGACAGGAGGTCAACTACTGGATATTGCGTTTTTATTAGAGGAAATTTGGTGTCTTGGAGAAGCAAGAAGCAGAGTATAGTTTCTCGTTCTAGTCTTTGAATCCGAATCTGAGCCATGGCACAATCAGTATGTGAGGTAATGTGGATACTTCAATTACTAGATGAGACAGGTTTTAAGACCTCCCTGCCTGTGAAATTGTGGTGTGATAATCAAGCTGCTCTTCATATTGCTTCTAATCCGGTGTTTCATGAGCGGACCAAACATATTGAGATTGATTGTCACTTTATTCGTGAAAAGATTCAACAACAGATCATCTCAACAGGACACATCAAAACTGGAGAGCAGTTAGGAGATATTTTCACAAAAGTTCTGAATGGAGCTAGGATTGACTACATTTGTAACAAGTTGGGCATGATTAACATCTATGCTCCAACTTGAGGGGGAGTGTTATGGAAAGTCAATCACTATGTTATGGAAAGTCGATCACTATATTATTTCTCTGTATATTTTGTATTCTGTATTTCTATTTAAGATTTCTTATTTAGGATTTCTTCCTAATTAGTAGAACACAATTATAGGAATCAATTGTATATATATACACCCATGTACAGATTAATTGACATCAATGAGAATCATCTTTTTCTACAAATGACATTAAATAAATATTTTAATCATAATAATTATAGGTATTGTGTGTGAAAAAAATTGTGTAGTTAATTTTTATATCTATCTATATAGTTTTATATTATATATTATTATAGTTATTAAAATCATATAGGATTTAAATTAAATATATATATATATATATATATATATATATATATATATATATATATATATATATGCAAAATTTAAAATTATGCATAATATACATAACATGAATTTTTCGCTAGTTACTTATAAAATTAGGATTATGATTTTTTTAAAAGATTTTTTAGTATTGTAGTTATTTGTGTTTTTTTTTTTCAATTGACCTATTATTTGTTTTCTTCAATTTTATAAAATATTGTTTTATTAATATATTTTAAGAGTAAAAAAGACTATAGATTAAAATTTATTAAAAAACTACTTAAAGTGTTAGAATTATATTTTTTTAAAATTATTTTTTTTTTTTAAATTAAGGATATATAGTGGACTCCCATATAAGGGAGATACATGTATTTTTATTTAGAATCCATGATGAAGTCTTTCCCTGTACTCGTATATCAGCCACTCCTGATCCTCAATTATCCTGGTTACAACACATAAAGCAGTAGTTCTTCCTAATACTCTCAGAGACGCCCTTCCAAGAGTTTTGCAACTTGAGAACTCTTGCACTCAAACTGGCTCCTTTAAAACAACCTGAAATTACAACGGACAAAGAAGAGACAAACTTTGATGCTGTTACCGGGAAAATTTTTGATAGAAGCTATTATCTTGCATCTTTAATTCACCTCAATCACTGCTTGTTGCTTTGAAGAAAGCGAGGTGCCTTCTTTGTCACCTTGCCAGTCTTTGAATCAAGTAACGATACAATTCTTACAACTCTTGCAGCCTCTTTTGCTTGGTGTACATGAAATTCCAGCAGCACATTCCATTCAGAAGGTTAGATCAACAAGCATCTGCATTCCGGATATATAAATAAAACAAGCACTAGACCTACATAAACTCGTGATGGCATTTTCCCCAATGATGCAAACTCTACAACTAAAAGGAAAAAGGAAAAAAAAAAAAAGACTTAATTCTCTAAGCATGATAAGCATCTACTGGTCAATGGATTTTTGCAGGAGAACTTCCTCAAGGCAAGCAATGACCTCTTTTCAGAAGGCCTTTTCCAAATAAGACGCTATTAGAGTGATTACAAATAAGTATTAATAAATAAGACACTATTAGAGTGATTACAAATAAGTATTAATATTCGTACTTTTGTTCCAGTCCGAAGAGCTCCAGCCTCTTATTTACCACAGCTGACACCCGCTCCAATGAAGCTGATTTAATGACATCACATATGGGCATAAGCAGAGGTTTTGAGAAATCTCTTGTAGTAGGTTGAAAAGAATCAATTGCATCCAACAGATAAGGTCCCTTTCAATTACTGATATTACAACCCAAACATGGTACCTATGGGTGAGCATCCGAGTAATCGGCTAGTGCTATCATGACTAGGTAATCCAAATATGAGTCTGAGCTACCTATAACTCAACAGGCTACATCAAGTTAAAGTAATCCCGAGAACACTCCATAAGTACAGTCCTAGTGCCTATAGGACTGCAGTGTATCTCATCCTAACCCCAACTCAATAGGAGTCAAATCCAAAGCCTATATAAAGGGCTAACATGTATGCTTATCTCAACTGAACTTTATTCTTTCACTATCAGTTCCCAATACTAACTTTAAGTATTTGCGAATTTGCCAACCAACCCACTCAGTGTGCTTTGTAATGTATTGCAGATCTAAGACCCGCAGAGTTGAGAACAACATCAATTACTACGGTCAATTATCAATACTTCTGCAGTTTTTTTTATTTTTTTTAAAAAGAAATTGATATCTTTCAGAAATTTCCCAGCTTCACATCAGGGTAAGAAGTTTGGTAAATTAAAAAGGTGAAATTCCAACTTCTAAAAAAAGAGTAACAACCTGAACTGATCATAAACAAGTGAACTCACGAGGATGACAAACGGAAATCAGGACCTGACAGGAAATTTTGATTTTCCATGGCACTCACTGGAATCCATGACGCCAAGGAAACCTTAAACCCACAGGAACAGAGAAATGTTCTAAGTTGTGTTTAATCAAATTAAACCTATCCTCGGAATAGCCCACAGCATCCATTTTGTTAATTGCAACTATAATTTGATCGACAAAAAACTTCTAATAAGTTGGGCATACTTTCTTCTTTAGCCCTTCTTACTGTCCATGCCAGCTTCAAAAGCACCAGTAGAGGCTTCTGTAACAAGAATTGCAGCATGAGCTTGTGTTGCTCCAGATATCATATTTGGAACAAAATCTTTATGGCCTGGGAGATCAAGCACAACAACATGATAATTTTTTGAATCAAAATAAGCAACAGCCACTGTCATAGTTATTCCTCTTTCCCTTTCTTAAGGACTCTCATCCAATGTCCAAGCATACGAAAGACCCTTGCCCTGCTTGAATTAAAAATTATGTCAATCCAGACAAATCAAGTTTCTTTTAACAACACAAGAGTAAACGCACAACTCTTTGTGACATTACCTGTAACTTGGCTTCTTTTGCATATTTGTGCATTTCTTTTTGGGTTATTCGTCCTAAAAGATGCAGCAGTCTACCAGAAAGTGTTGATTTTCCAGAATCAACATGGCCAACCTGCAATGACATTTTAGGTTAGTTCAACAATTAGATATTTAAACTAAATATTCATATCAAGGGGTTAACTGCTCAATTCCGTGGATTATATGACTACAACAAAGGTCTGACTTACAATTACAAGATTCAGTTGAGTCAGTTTGTCCTCCTACCCAGAAGATGTTGCCAACAGAGAAGTAATAAGTTAACGACTCCACATGCCAACTGATCTTTACACAGGACTAAGATCAAGGACTCATCGATTCACTGAGACAGATTGTAGAATTTTAATCTATAAAATGCAGTAGCTTTGAATCACAGTGGAAGGTGTTATATTTCTCTATCCAAAGCAAGTTTTTTTTGGCTCCACTCTTCATGAATGAAACTGCACACAAACAGAAACAGAAATAAATTCCAGAACATTTCAATCTATTACCATATTTTGCATCAAATATTAAAATTGAGAAAAATAAATTGAAAAAATAAAGCTACTGTGGAAAATTCAAAACCATGGAAAAATCAATTCCCAGTTCTTTTGTTTCCCCCAATTTTCCTGTCAACCAAACAAATTTGAGTTCGAGACGACATAAGCAATTAATAAAATTCAATTTAATTCTCCAAATAAGGTGAAAAATTAAAAATTTGTCTCAATGTTTGATGTAGCTATACGTATTAATGAGATTAAGTGAAGGAGAAAATTAGGATTCACCTAGGGAAATTGCAGCGGCGACAGCCACCTGAAATGTGGGCAACGGCAATGGGCAACTTGAATTATTTAGCTTTTATAGTTTTTAAAAAAAGTTCAATTTTTTTTTTACTCGTTAGTCATTTTTAGCTTCTATAAGTTTGGCATGATTTAATTTTTTTTAAAAAGATACATTACAATATAACCCCCAAAGTCTTCGTCCTCTCTACTGTTACCCTCCGACCCTTCCCGTATCCTTTTTCTCCTTTCCACAGAGTTCCAGTTTACTCCATTGCTATTTCCATTTTTATTTTAAATTAAATGTGTTTTTTTTATTATTATTATTGTTATTTTTTAATATTAAAAATGAATTGCTACAATTTTACCTTTATTGCTGAGAATATTTAGCCAATTGTGCGCATATGATGAGAGGTCAGATGGAGAAGGTGGCTAGGAATAAGTGAAAAACGATTTGAGGTATTGTCTAAAGGAAACCACATTGCATGGAGATCTTCTTTCCTCTCGTAACAAATAATGTTTTTTCGCTTGGCATTTACAACTTGAAAAAAATTCCTCACCGCAAAAGAAGAAAGGTAGAACTTAGAAGCCTTTCGTTGGCCTGTATAGTTTAATTCAAACTTGCAAATTTTTATACATGCTGCCACACCAAGCATTAATCATCTGTCAGATAAGACCGAGTCACACCATGAAAGCATGAGATCCCGGATAACATTTGGAAAGTCTGCAATTCAAAAGCATACAATTTTTTAGTAGCAAGCATTGAATACCGATACGGACTTGGTATATAATAGAGTTGAATGGCAAAAAAGGATTCATATAGCTAACCCTAATTAATTTGGGAATAAGGCTTAGCTACTGTTATAAGAATTGAATATCAATTAAAAAAGAAATTTAATTGGCTAGATATGCGTTTTTTACCTCGTACAACTTCAACAGCTACTGAAGGTATATCTAATTCATCCTCAACCAGTCTATAAACATCTACAAGCTACAGAAGGCAAATGTCATTTCAGAATAAAGACTAACGAATCCCAACTGCATCAAAAGAATGGCATTTGTTGCTTTCCATAATAAGTTATTGTAAAAATAACATGAAAATAAGAATTACGCACTACAGACAGACCTCTTCAATGTGAAGCTTTGAATCTTCAGTCAGCGCCAAAAGCAGCTGTCTACGAATTCCTTCGTCAGTAAAGAAAAGGCGAGCTCCATCTTTTATAGTGTCTGTCAGATCTAGCTTCCTTTCCACATGCAAGTTTCTTGAATTTCGCCTGAGGGGCAAAAGTATATATATGTTAAAATAGCTTCTTAAAAAACTGAAGCAAAACTAGTTTTCTTGGGCCAAGAAACGATACAGACATATTCTTTACTTGCAATGCAGGGTTGCTGCTCATCCTAGCTACATTCTCCTTTGCAAGAACAATAAGGTTTTCAAGCCGTTTCCACTGGAAAACACCATCTTTAAACAAAACCTGCAACAGAAAAGAAGATCATCATTAAAGGCATTCAAACTTAACACATCACCCACTCTGAATTCTCGATTAGTCCAACTCAGCACTTAGGGTATGGCAGGAGTGTCCCTGTTTACCTGCCTTAGTCTCCAAGCACTATTGCTTGGATTATTAGAACTTAAATTTTAAGGATGCAGAGCTCAATATGCTCTCTAAATAGTGATGTCAAAAGCACTAGGCGCCCTTAAGGCGAAAATGTCCTCCATCGCCTGAAGCATTAGCGCTCGCCTGAGCGAAGTGTGGAGCTAATTCATTCTAAAATAATAAATAATTAAATATATAATGTAAAAGACTCTAATATAACATAAAATCAATAAATTGCTAAATTTCATATTCATATTTCATAATATATTATAGGTTTTAAGCTTTAAGATCAAAAGCATTCATGCATGTTTTCATGTTATATCCTTTTTATTGTTTGTGTGTGATGATGTTATAGATTTTTCAGCCATTTGTTTTGATCTTAACCAAATAAAAAAAAAAAAAATTCAACATGAGAATTAAAAACACTAGAATAGATTAGAACAGTAACTTGTAAATACTAAAATAGACTAGATTACTGTAATAGAGTTCTCAAATAGATTGTAGTGTGTAATGCAACTGAATTTTAGAAAAATAATATTCAATAGGAGTAAAAAAAATTTGGGATGGACAGTGTATTTGATAGAGTTAGGAATTTAAATCAGTGATCAATGAAGGAGGAGAATGAAAAGATTCTTTTGTTTACACTAAGAATAAGAACAATGAAATCCAAAGAATTCCATGACACGTCTAATAAAGAGTAATAAAAACAAGAAAATGAACAATAAACATACTCGGCTGGAATAACAAAAATGTGACAGAATTTTAGACAAAAAAAATATAAAATAAATGCAGAATTTCAAATAATATACTGGTTTAAGAAAAAAAAAAAGTGAACTAAAAAAAGAATTTCAAAATTTGAGGGATAGAAGAGAAGAACGAAGAAAAATAATGGAAACGTTTAATCTGTTGTGAAAATATTCTCATTTTTCTCAAAGGACTACAACATATTTATACAATTGTGATCCTAACTAAGAAGGAAAGTAATCCTATAATTAAGCAAATATAAATCTGAAGTAATCCTATAATTAAGCAAATACATATCTGCCATGCTATAAGTTAGGGATATAAATAAATATACAAAGTTGACATTCCATAACACTCTCCCTCAAGTTGGAGTATAGATGTTAATTATACCCAACTTACTACAAATGTAGTCAACTTGAGCTCCATTTAGAGCTTTTGTAAAAATACCTCTCAATTGCTCTCTTATTTTAACATGCTCTGTTAAGACAACCTTCTGTTGAATCTTCTCTCGAATAAAGTGACAGTCAATCTCGATGTGTTTAGTTCGTTCATGATACACAGGATTAGAAACAATATGGAGAGCTGCTTGATTATCACACCATAATTTTGCAGGTAATGGAACCTTAAGACCAACCTCATCCAGTAACTGAAGCACCCACATAACTTCACATACTGACTGTGTCATAGCCCAATATTCTGATTCAGCAGTTGAACGAGAAACCACACTCTGCTTCTTACTCCTCCACGACACCAAGTTTTCTCCAACAAAAACACAACACCCTGTTGTTGATCTCCTGTCAATCTTTGATCCTGCCTAATCTGCATCTAAAAAACACTCAATATTTAAATGCCCATTATTGCTATACAAAAGACCATGACCCAGAGTACCTTTCAAATAGCACAATATCTGTCCCAAAGCTTCCCAATGAGTAACAGTAGGGAAAGACATAAACTGACTCATAATACTAACATAGTAAGTAATATTTGAACAAGTCACTGTCAGATAATTCGGCTTTCCAACCAATCTCCTATACCTTTTAGGATCATCAAATAGCTCACTATCTCCTGTTGTAAGCTGAACGTTAGGATTCATTGGTGCGCTATATGGTTTAGCGCCTAATTTTCCAGTCTCTGCCAATAAATCAAGAACATACTTCCTTTGAGACAAGAAGATGCCTTTCTTACATCTTGAAACTTCAATGCCCAAAAAATATTTCAACAAAACCAAATCTTTTATTCGAAATTGAGTTTGAAGAAATGACTTAAGTGATGAAATGCCAACAAATTCACTTCCACTAATGACAATGTCATTAACATATACTATAAGCAAGATTAGACCACTTCCAAAATGCCTAAAAAATACAGAATGATCAAAATTGCTCTTTTGCATACCAAGCTGCTGTACCACCTCACTAAATCTTCCAAACCAAGCTCAGGGACTTTGTTTCAAACCATAAAGAGATTTGCAAAGCTTGCAAACTTTGCTCGACTCCCCCTGAGCAACAAACCCAAGTGGTTGCTCCATATACACCTCTTCTTGAAGATTACCATGAAGAAAAAGCATTCTTGATATCCAACTGGTGCAAAGGCCAATTATATATAGCTATTAAAGAAATGAACAAGCAAACAAAAGCAAGTTTAGCTACAGGTGAAAAAGTATCAGAGTAATCAACTCCATATGTCTGAGCATATCTTTTTGCCACAAGACGAGCTTTTAACCAAGTCACAGATCCATCAGGATTCACTTTCACTATGAACACCCATTTATAACCTACAGCCTTCTTACCAGTGGGCAGAGATACCAAGTCTCATGTACCATTAGCTTCTAGAGCCTCCATCTCCTCTCTCATAGCATCACACCAGCCGGAATGGGATAATGCCTCACTAACAGTTTTGGGAATATAGATAGAGTCTAAAGAAGTAACAAAACACCGAAAACAAAAAGACAACTGATTATAAGAAACAAAAGATGAAATAGGATAAGTATATGTGCATTTACCTTTACGAAGAGTAATTGGTAAATTAAGGTCGAAATAAGGACCAGAAGCAGGAACTAGATCTCCCAACGAAGAAGGCAATACAGAGTTTGAGTCTGAGTCTTGGATCTCTTCCATCCTCCTAGGAAAGGTCCTAGAATAAACATGATGAACTGGTGGTTTAGGCCGAACTTGTAAAGACGACTGAAGGATTATATGATAAGAGAGGACTAGACGTAGTATATATTAAGAGATCATCCTCCTCCCCCTGACTATCATACACAGATGATTGAGGAAAAAATGCGGTAAACTCAAAAAATGTAACATCAACAGACACAAGATATTTATTGAGGGTAGAAGAAAAACACCGACACCCCTTCTGAAGATGAGAGTACCTAAGAAAGACATACTTGAGAGACTTGGGATCCAATTTGGCAACCAGCGGACGAAAATCATGAACAAAACAAGTGCACACAAAAATACGAGGTTCAATGGGAAACAAAGATTTAGAGGGAAACAACACATTATAAGGAATGTCATCGTACAGGACAGATGATGGCATACGGTTAATTATAAAACAAGCCGTGGAGACTGCATCAGCCAAAAAATGTTTAGGTACCTTCATTTGGAACAAAAGTACTCTAGCTACCTCTAGAAAGTGACGATTCTTTCTTCCGACAACTCTATTTTGAGGAGTATAAACACAAGAGGTTTGATGGAAAATACCATTCTATGACATATAATTCTAAACACTGCTGAAAAGGCATTCTTTTGCATTATCACTTCTCAAGGTATGAACAAATGCATTAAAATGCGTTTTGATTTCGTCACAGAAGGCACAAAAGATAGAAAATAACTCTGAACGAATTTTTATTAAAAATAACCAAATAACACGAGAGTAGTCATCAACAAAGGTAATAAAATACTTGAACCCAGTTTTAAAAATGACAGAACATGGACCCCATATATCAGAATGAACTGACTCAAAAGGAAACGAAGCCCGTTTATTAACTCGAGACACTGTAGGTAAACGATGGTGTTTGGCAAACTAACATGACTCACAATTTAAAACTGACAAAGACTAAAACTGTGGATATAGGTTCTTCATGACAGATAGGGAAGGATGACCTAACCGACAATGAACTTCGAGAGGACTTAAGGCACTGGAGCACACAAAAGATCCCAGCACCTGCTTGTCAATGATGTACAAGCCCCCAGACTCATACCCTTTACCAATAATCTACTTCGTCGTGAGATCCCAAAAGAGACAATGATCGGGAAAAAATGAGATACAACAATTGAGGGTATGAGTAAATTAACTAACAGAGAGTGAATTAAAAGCAAATTTAGGTAAGCATAAAACTGAAAACACAGAGATTGAGGGTGATATATTAGCTATACTAAAACTCGTGACACAAGATTTAGACCCATCAGCTAAAGTGACAGAAGAAGACGAGTAATAAGGTTGAAATTGAGACAAAAGACTAGAGTTATTTTATGTGGTCTATAGCCCCATAATCAATGACCCACTTTGAAGAAGATGACACAAGACATGTAGTGGAATTATCTGACCTAGCAATAGCAGCGGCTGGTCAATTAGCGAATTTTAATGATACCTGATACTGAGAGAATTGTGAATATTCTTCAGCTGAAACGAAACTAAACTAAACTCAACTCAACTAAGCCTTTATCCCAAAAATTTGGGGTCGGCTATATGGATTCGCTTTCTCCACTCTAAACGATTTTGGGTTAAATCCTCAGAAATGTGTAATGCTTCTAGGTCATGTTGTACTACTCTCCTCCAAGTCAATTTAGGTCTACCACTTTTTTCTTTCTATCCTCTAACCTAATGTGCTCTACTTGTCTAACTGGAGCCTCCGTATGTCTACGCTTCACATGACCAAAACACCTCAATCTCCCTTCTCTCAACTTATCTTCAATTGGCACCACTCCTACCTTTTCTCTAATACTCTCATTACGGACTTTATCTAGTCTAGTATGGCCACTCATCCACCTTAACATTCTCATCTCTGCAACTCTTATCTTAGACACATACGACTCTCAGTGCCCAACACTCACTACCATATAACATAGCCAGTCGTATGGCTGTACGGTAAAATTTTCCTTTCAACTTATTGGGAATCTTACGATCACATAAAACTCCCGTGGCACGTCTCCACTTCAACCATCCGGTTTTAATCCTATGACTAACATCCTCCTCACATCCCCCATCTACTTGAAGGACTGAGCCTAGATATTTAAAGTGATTACTTTGGGACAGTACCACTCCATTCAAACTAACTCCTTCCCTATCACCAGTTTGGCCTTCACTGAACTTGCAATGCATGTATTCTGTCTTCGTTCTACTTAACTTAAAACCCTTTGACTCTAGAGCACTTCTCCAAAGCTCTAACTTTCTATTGACTCCTCGTGTCTCATCTATCAGAAAAATATCATCCGCAAACATCATGCACCAAGGAATACTCTCTTGTATATGTTTCGTCAATTCATCTAAAACTAATGTAAAAAGGTAAGGGCTTATGGCTGATCTTTGGTGTAATCCAATTGAGATCGGAAAATCTCTTGTATCCCCTCCCACCGTGCGCACAATAGTAGTTGCTCCTTCATACATATCTTTCAACACTTGTATGTACCTAATAGATACCCTCTTTTGTTCTAACACATTCCATAAGACATCTCTTAGAACACTGTCATAAGCCTTCTCCAAATCAATAAAAACCATGTGTAGATCATTCTTCATATCTCTATATTTCTCCATCAAGCTTCTAATGAGAAAAATCGCTTCCATAGTTGAACGACCGGGCATGAAACCAAATTGATTGAGAAAGATAGGAGTATCATGACGTAGTCGATGCTCCACAACTCTCTCCCACAACTTCGTAATATGGCTCATGAGTTTAATTCCCCTATAGTTTGAGCAACTCTGTATGTCTCCTTTATTTTTAAAAATAGATACTAAGTTACTCCTCCTCCATTCATCAGGCATTTTCTTTGAGTTTAGAATCTTATTAAATAATTTAGTTAACCATGCCACTCCCATATCTCCCAAACACTTCCACACTTCAATTGGTATTTCATCTGGTCCACAGGCTTTACCCACTTTCATTCTCTTAAGTGCTTCATTTACTTCTAAAGATCTAATCCTTCTAATATAATTCACATTCTTTTCTATTATTCTATAATCTATATTCACGCTATTACCATTTTGACTATTATTAAAGAGATCATTAAAATAATTTCTCCATCTTTCTTTAATGTCCTCATTTTTCACCAACACTTTTCCTTCTTTATCCTTAATGCACCTAACTTGATTGAGATCTTGACATTTCCTTTCTCTCCTCCTTGCTAATCTATAAATATCTTTCTCCCCTTCTTTAGTTCCAAGTTTCTCATATAACTTTTCAAAGACTTGTGCTCTTGCTTGACTAACTGCCTTTTTTGCCTCTTTCTTTGCTATCTTGTACTGTTCATATGCCTCATTATTATGACATTTAGGTAATTTCTTATACCATTCCCTTTTTCTCTTCATTGCCTTTTGTACTTCCTGATTCCACCACCATCTCTCTTTTGAAGGTGGTCCATGTCCTTTAGACTCTCCAAGTACTTTTCTAGCTACTTCTCTAATCTTTGATGCCATCTGTATCCACATATCATTGGCCTCCATATCCAGCTTCCATACTTCGGACTCGAGAAGCTCATTTTTGAACTTCACTTGCTTTACTCCTTTGAACTCTCACCACTTTGCTCGAGCTACACTATTTCTTCTGACCTTACTTGAATTATTCTTAAACTTGACATCCAAGACCACCAACCGATGTTGACTTGTTAAAGCCTCTCCTGGAATGACCTTGCAATCCTTGCATAGAGCTCTATTTGTCTTCCTGGTTAAGAGGAAATCGATTTGGCTTCTATGTTGCCCACTTTAGAAAGTCACTAAATGTGACTCTCTTTTTATAAAGTAGGTATTTGCTAGCACTGTTATCAAAGGCGCGCCTCAGGCGCAAGGCGCACCGGGGGCAGCCCCAGGGGCCTCGGGGCAGCTGAGGCGCACCCCAATGAGGCAAGGCGCATTATAAAAGGGTGGGCTGCTAGGGTTTTTTTTTTTTTAAACTTGTCCAGCAGCCAGCAGCCAGCAAAAAGAAGAAGAAGAGGAAGAAGAAGAAGAGGAGGAGTGAAGGGAGAGATCAAACAAACCTGGTATGTATTTTTTCTTATTCTTTTCTTATTCTTCTTCTTCTTCTTCTTCTTCTTCTTCTTCTTTCTCTCTCTCTCTCTCTCTCTCTCTCTCTCTCCCTTTCCTGTGCTGGGTATTCTTTTTCTGCTTCTCTTTTTTTTTTTTTGACTGCCATGCTCTCTCTCTCTCTCTCTCCCTGTAGTGTTTCTGCACTGCACTTTCTGTTTCTGCTTCCTTTTTTTTTTTTTTTGGATTGCCATGCTCTCTCTTCTGCACTACACTCTCTGTTTCTGCTTCCTTTTTTTTTTTTTTTTTTGGACTGTCAGGCTCTCTCTCTCTCTCTCTCCCTCCTGTAGTGTTTCTGCACTGCATTTTCTGTTTCTGCTTCTCTTTTTTTTTTTTTGGACTGCCATGCTCTCTCTCTCTCTCCTGCAGTGTTTCTGCACTGCACTTTGTTTTCTGCATCTTTTTTTTTGGCTGCCATGCTCTCTCTCTCTCTTTCCTGCACTGATTCTGCACTACATTCTTCTTCTGCATCTTTTTTTTTTTGGCTGCCAATGCCATGCTCTCTCCTTAGTCCTTACCCTGCAATATTTTTCTTTTCCTTTTCTTTTTAGTATAAATTTGTGATTTTGACATATTATTTATTGTGAATATGTGAAAATATGTTGAGAGTTGAGACTTGACAACTTGAGATGCTAATAATATGCTAATTCAATTACTCTTATTAGCTTTTAGTTTTATTATTGGATTAAAAATGTTTTATGACTTTATTTTCTTATTGCTAATTGTTATTAGGTCTTCTTAGAAATTATTAGAAATATTGTAATTGAGTTTGTGTTATCATAAATTGTTAATTTCTATTATTATAATTGGATTATGGTACTATAAATTGGTATGCATATTATTGTTGGCTTGTTGTTACTTGTTAAATTATTAATTTTCTTATCTTTTTATTTTATTTTTGCAAAGATGGAATCGGAAGCATCTACCGCTGCTAAAACTGACAATAGCAACAAAGATCCCGCATGGAAATATGTCCACTTGGTGAATCCAAACAATAGAAATGATGTTGCTTGTAACTTTTGTAGCAAAGTTACAAAAGGAGGGATATTTCGAGCTAAACAGCATTTAGTTGGAGGATTTCGAAATGCTACAATGTGTAAGAAGTGTCCAACACATGTGCGTGAAGAGCTACAAGAGTATATGCAGCAAAAGGCTTCAGCAAAGACCTTAGATAAATTGCCTGATTATGAGGATGTTGAAATTCTTGGAGATGACGAAGATGAAGATGATGTTGGGACAATTCTTAGAGGCTCAAAAGGAAATAGTAAGGTTCAAAAGAAGGCAAGGACAAAGGGTCCAATAGATTTATATTTTGCCAAAAGTGCTGCAAAGGCGGTACAGGATAGAAAAAATTCAAAGCTGAAGCAAACCACTATTAATGAGGCATGTAAAAAGGAATTGAGAAAAAAAGCATGTAAGGATATAGCTCGATGGATGTATGATGCGGCAATTCCTTTTAATGCTGTCAATTATCCAAGTTTTCAAGTTATGGTGGAGTCTATTGGACAATTTGGGATTGGTATGAAAGCACCTAGTTTTCATGAGGTGCGGGTTCCCTTATTGAATGAAGAAGTTGCTGAGGTGAAGAATTCATTAAAGTCCTATGAAGAAGAATGGGCAAAGTATGGTTGTTCTATAATGGCAGATGGTTGGACTGATAAGAAACAAAGGACTTTGATTAATTTCTTGGTGAATTCTCCAAAGGGAACTGTTTTCATGGAATCTGTTGATGCTTCAGAGTACTCAAAAACTGGTGATAAGATGTATGACCTGCTTAATAGATTTGTAGAGCGTGTTGGAGAGGCTAATGTGGTTCAAGTTGTGACAGATAATGCTAGCAATTGTGTGCTTGCAGGTAATTAAGAGTTTTTATTCTTACTATTATTAGATAGTTTAATTTAATTGTAAGTAAATAATGTATTTAATATTTATGCTACTTGCTACCATATTTGTTTTGTTTTTAGGGAAGTTGTTAGAAACAAAGTGCCCTCATTTGTATTGGACTCCTTGTGCTGCTCATTGCCTAGATTTGATGCTAGAAGATATTGGAAAAATTCCCAAAATTCATAACACAATTAAAAGGGCAGTGACATTGAATGGATATATTTACATTCGTCCGGGTGTTGTGAACATGTTGCGGCACTTTACTGGTGAAAGAGAGCTAATTAGGCTAGTTGTCACAAGATTTGCAACTGCTTTTCTCACCCTTCAACGTATACGTAAGCACAAGGCGAATTTGAGAAAGATGTTTACCTCAGAGGAATGGACCAAAAGTAAGTGGGCAAAAGAACTGTCTGGTAAAAAAGTATACAGTATTGTCATGATGCCTACTTTTTGGACTAATATTGTTTATATCTTAAAGATATTTGGTCCATTAGTTCGTGTGCTTACATTAGTTGATGGTGAGAAAATGCCTGCAATGGGATATATTTATGAGGCGATGGATAGGGCTAAAGAAGCAATTGCAAAGTCATTTGATGAAAATGAAGAAAAATACAGGACAATTTTTGAGATTATTGATAAACGATGGGAAGCCAACTCCATCGACCTTTGCACGCAGCTGGATATTATTTGAATCCTGAATTTTTTTATTCAAATGAGAAAATTAATGAAGATGTTAAGGTTGTTACCGGTTTATTCCAAGTTGTAGCAAGGTTGATTCCAAGCAAAGAAGAGCAAGACAAAATAATGGCACAATTGCCTTTTTATCAAAATGCTGAAGGTATCTTTGGGATGGATATGGCAATTAGGAATCGAAAGAAAGTATCTCCAGGTAATATAATTTTATCCATAAGCATGTAATCTCATATTGCAATATTTTTGAATAATAATTAATATGCATTATTTTTTCATTAGCTACATGGTGGCAAACTTATGGAGCAACAACTCCAAATTTGAGAAATTTTGCTGTTAAAGTGCTTAGCCTCACTTGTAGTGCATCTGGTTGTGAGCGTAATTGGAGCATCTTTGAGCATGTAAGTGACAAAATATCTCCCTTTAGAATTATACCTTTCATTTGTTCTTTCAAAAATTATAATTATTAAAATTGTTATATTTTGCAGATTCACAGTAAAAAAAGAAATATACTAGCTCAAAATCGCTTGAATGATTTGGTGTTTGTCAAGTACAATCGGTCATTAAAGCGTAGATATGATGCACGTGACCGCATTGACCCCATCTCATTGAAAGACATTGATGATAGTAATGAATGATTGATGGGTCAAATGGAGGAAGAGATTGATAGAGATGAACTTGTTTTTGAAGATGATGATTTGACATGGAATGTGGTTGCTGCAGCTACTGGAGCTAAAGAGAATGCCTACAACACTAGATTAAGCAAAGGGAAAAATGTTGCATCTACATCACAGCAAAAAAGAAAAGTATCATCCACTCGTACTTCTTCACTTCTTGAAGACAAGGAAGAAAATGATGATGAAGAAGATGTTAATTTGGAAGATGAGTATGAGGAGGATAATGAAGATGATGAAGAAGATGAAGAAGATGAAGAGGATTTTGATATTTCTATTGATGGGGATTGAACATTTAGTAGTTTACTAGTTTATTAAACTTTAATTTTTAGTAGTTTATTTTTATCTCTTTTGGATTATAAACTAATTATTACTTGCATATTTGTTAGTTATTATTATATAGTTTTATGTTACTTGAGGTGTAATAGCATAATTATAATTTTTTTTATTTTTAATATATATTTTTTATTTTTGCACCTCGGCTCTCTCGGGCACGCGCCTGCGCCTTGCGCCTAGGTGCGCCTTGCGCCTTTGATAACTATGTTTACTAGTATTAGGTCGTATGCCATAGCAAAATCCAGGATGCTTTTTCCCTCCTCATTTCGACTTCTAAAACCAAAACCTCCATGAACATTCTCATAACCTTGTCTATCACTTCCTACATGTCCATTCAAATCTCCACCAATGAAAACATTATCTTCATTCGGTATGCTTTGCATTAAATCATCCATATCTTCCCAAAACATTTATTTACTCTTACTGTCTAGTCCTATTTGTGGGGCATAAGCACTAACTATATTTATTGTTTCTCCTTCTGGCACTAGTTTTAATAGTATAATTCTATCTCCTACTCTTTTCACAGCTATTACTGCGTCTTTCAATGTCTGGTCTATGATTATGCCCACTCCGTTCTTATTTCTCTCATTTCCGGTAAACCACAATTTGTACCCTGAATTACCCACTTCCTTACTTTTCTCTCCTACCCATTTAGTCTCCTGAATGCAAGCAATATTCACCATTCTCCTTTCCAAGGTATCCACAAGCTCCATTAATTTTCCTGTAAGTGATCCAATATTCCAAGTATCAACCCTGATCCTCCTCCTAACCTGCTCCTTCCTAATTGGTCTCTTTCTATGATATCTTCTATTGTTTTCTATGTCTCTCTTGTCCTATGGACTAACTTATTTACCCACACCCGTCCATGATGTGGGAACCCTTGCTCACTTAACACCACACCCGGGCGCCGGCATGGCATGGCATGGCATGGCGCGTCGCTTTCGGTGAACGCCCTACACCCTTGCATATTTCTCACTACACCCGGGCTCCGATGTAGCGCGTCGTTAGTAGAGGACGCCCCAACGTTTATATCATTGAATCCATATCATAAGGTGTGACGAAATTTTTACGCTGGTTGTCACCTACCGCAACCCTCCTCCTTCATCCGGGCTTGGGACCGGCTAAGCGCAAACTACTTAGGCGGAGTTATTCTTCAGCTGAAACTAAAATAGTTTTTTTCAGAAAGAGGAGTTATAAGGGAATTAAACTCAAGAGCCATACTATGAAGTTGTGAGAAAAAGTTGTGGAACATCGACCACGTCATGATACTTCTATCTTTCCTAATCAATTTGGCTTCATGCCCGATCGTTCAACTATGAAAACGATCTTTCTCATTAGAAGCTTGATGGAGAAATATAGAGATGTGAAGAAAGATTTACACATGATTTTTATTAATTTGGAGAAAGCTTGTAATAGTGTTTCAAGAGATGTCTTATGGAGAGTGTTAGAACAAAAGAGGGTACCTATTAGGTACATACAAGTGTTGAAAGATATGTATGAAGGAGCAACTACTATTGTGCGCACAGTGGGAGGGAACACAAGAGAATTTCCCAACTCAGTTGGATTACACCAAGGTTCAGCTGTAAGCCCTTACCTTTTTACATTAGTTTTAGATGAATTGACAAAACATATACAAGAGAGTATCCCTTGGTGTATGATGTTTGTGAATGATATAATTCTGATAGATGAGACGCGAGAATGAGTCAATAGAAAGCTAAAGTTTTGAAGAAATACTCTAGAGTCAAATGGTTTTAAATTAAGTAGAACGAAGATAGAATACATGCATTACAAGTTTAGTGAAGAGCAAACTGGTAATAGGGAAGGAATTAATTTGGATGGAGTGGTACTGATCCAAAGTAATTACTTTAAATATCTCGGCTCAGTCCTTCAAGTAGATGGGGGATGTAAGGAGGATGTTAGTTATAGGATTAAAGCTGGATGGTTGAAGTGGAAACATGCCACGAGGGTTTTATGTGATCGCAAGATTCCCACTTCGTTGATTACCTCTATTGCCATTGAACCCTCCTCTGTTTCCTCCTCTGTTGCCCTGCCTCCCACTATCATTGCGACTAACCAAAGCAATGTTTATAGATTGGGGAGATTGGGAAGATTCTGTACGAAGTACTCTAGTGAAAGTGTCATGCAGAAAAGAAATTTTAGAACCAGAAAAAATTTGAGATTTGGCAGTCTCAAACTCTAGAGGAAGATCTGCAAGAAAAACTCATTATAGCCATTTGCTCCCTTTGAGCCTCCTGGGCTTTCACATCAGGATTAAATGGCATCAATATATTGAGTTTCTCATAAACTCGCTTTAAATTCATAAAATAAGCTGTAAGAGACCTATCTTACTTTTCTACTCTATAGAATGCCTTGCATACTTCATAAGTATGAGAAACATTTCCTTTGTCCAAGTACAAATATTCTAAATAATCCATCATGTCTTTAACAAACTCATAGTGATTAATTAAACTAATTACCTCACTGCTAATGGAATTTCGAAACTGTAGGAACAACCGAGCATCTTCCCTCATCCAAGTCTGCTTTGTATCATCATTAGGAGGATCTTTGGTAAGGTGATTATCCTTATCAATACTTCACAAATAAATACGAACGGTCTTGCTTCACTCTAAATAATTGGAACCACTAGGTTTATACTCCGTGATTTTAGTCATCACAGGAATCACATCAGCAACTACATTCTTAATATTTGTCATTCTAAGAAACTTAACACAACCAATTTATCAAGGAGCAAATAACCCAAAATTTCTTTAAAACTACCAAGATACACATCAAATCATAGAAAGCAATAACAAAACAAATACGAGATGACTCAGAAACAATACAACACGCTGGAGTTGTCAAAAAATAGTAGAAACAGTACCGTTTTAAACATTCAAACCACAAAAGGCACAAGAATCAAGGAGCTACACACCGGATAACTTATCCCTATCCAAGAAGAGGCCGTTGGAAGTGCTCGGAAAAGAAACAAACGGCGATCGAACGGCGCACGCGCTCTGACACGCCAACGCATGAAACTGCGTTAATCCTTCTGTCGGCGCTTGCCACTCATGCACGGCTCCACTAGTGACCGGACCTCCTGGAAGCTGATTGCTGGCGACCTACCTGACGTTTGGGATGGGAGGTGAAACAAGATGGTCACCCTTTGCGGTGGCCCAATTCTTCCAATAGCCAAAAACATAGAGAAAAATAGAAAAGAGAAAAAAAAAAAAAAAAAAAATCCTTTCACAATGGCTTTGATACCATACTGTGAAAATATTTTCTCATTTTTCTCAAAGAAGGATTGCAACATATTTATACAATTGTGATCCTAATTAAGAAGGAAAGTAATCCTATAATTAAGCTAATACATATATGCTATGCTATAAGTTAGAGATACAAATAAATATACAAAGTTAACATTCCATAACATAACCCAAAAAAAATAAAGAAAGAAAGAGAAGAAGGTAGTCATGTTCTCTCTCAACTTTTTTTTTTTTTTAAATTCTTGCATTTTCACGCCTTTCCTCGCCTCGCCTAGGCCTCACCTGGTTGAAGTCGCCTCGCCTGGAGGCTTCCCAGGCGAGGTGCTTGGATTTCGCCTTGCCCAGGCGCCTAGGCGAGAGCCTGAGCGACCAAGCGCCTGGTGACAACACTGTCTCTAAAAATATATTGTTGTAATGACTGATAAAAAGTCTGGCCACGAAATACACAAATTATTATGTGCCTAAACTTAGCCTTAAAAAGATCATACGAAAACAGTGTACTAGCATGTGAAGCCAATGTGGTCAACTTAGCCTTAAAAAGATCATATGAAAGCAGTGTATTAGCATGTCAAGCCAATGTGGTCCCAGGTGGCAACTAAGAACCATAGTAATAAGTATACGGAGAGCAGAAGAATAAAGTAATGATAGTTTCTGAAAGAGAACAATAATACTTTTAGAGGCAATAGGCCTATGATGATCCTAGAAGGCAACAACTAAAAATAAGTTTTGAAACATAAAATATGCAGTTGATGCACAACCCTAAACCTTATATGCAGGAGATAACTAGTAGCTAAGACTTACCTGTATTAGGCGTTCACGAAGAGCTGGATTTGGGTCTGTTAGTAGGCGCTTTGCCACATATGGGTAGGCAACCTAATCAAATGTTCAATGACACTCTTGATTAGACAAAGTCTAGCACAACCAATCAAGCTTTTTAAGAGCCACAAACCCTATCCTGATCACAGTGGATCAAGCTATGAAAAGATTACAGGCCATATATACTGTTGGAACACAAATAACAACAAAAATGCCCATAAGTTGCAACAAAGGAAACCTTAAACAATTATGAAAGAAAAGGCAAAAATAAGAGAAGAAAGATAGGTCGTCACCTCAAGAAATTTAAAATCTGGCTTCAGGGTGAAACAGATGCCCTCTTGAGTCAATAAAGAACGGATAACAAGGGAAAATCGCTCTGGTATACGGATGGGATAATTGTAAACCAACTGGTTAAATTTCCCTGCAGTTTGTATACAGGATATAACTCATGATTATTGTAATTAAAAGTCTCTTTATGACAAGGGTTGGATTACTAGAACTACATATTGACTCTGTTAAAGGGCAGTATAATTCTGTGACCATATGGGAACTTTCAGAGATATGATGCATTGTGTCGGCAAACAAACCAAGGATTACAGGCCGAAAAACTACCTGTAACAATTCTGAAATTAAAATCAGAAAGTCCTTTCCCAACTGAATTCTGCCAAATTGCTTCCAAAGCTGGAATGATGGGAGAGACATCAGTTCCACTGGCCAAGAAGCCAAGCCTAGTGAAATCATTTGCCATCTCAACATAGTCCTCATTTACAGCATGCACAACAGCATCAATCAGTATTTGCTTATTTTGCTGAAATATAGAAATCGTGTCAGAATGCAAGATGGTAAAATGCATGCTCCAATGTAAGTAAAATTAACTAGTAGTTACAGTTTCCCACTTGATGTACTGAACTAATTTCCTGCTATAACCCTACCGACAAATCTATACATCTTATCACCTTCAGAAAATGATAATGAGTTTTCTTGTATGGTAAATCTAAGAAGAAATGAGGCCTCATTTTTACATGGACGTTGTCTTTTTCCTGCATGTCTTGGAAACAAACACCCTACCTGACTAAGAACTGCAACATTCCCAAAGTCCACATATGCAATACGTCCATCTCGCATAGCAAAAATATTCCCAGGATGTGGGTCTCCATGAAATAACCCAAACTCTAGCAATTGCCGCAAAGCAGCACTCACCCCAACTGTTAAAAATCCATTTACGTCAATGCCAGCTTCCTTGATAGCCTGAGTTAAAGTAAGCAATATGTCAACTCTTGCATTTAGAAAAAGAAAGAAAGAAACTGAAAGTGCACCATGATTTTGATATCGAAACCTGTGGGTTTGTGCACCGAATACCATCTATCCACTCCATTACTAAAACACGGGAACCAGAAAGATTTCTGTAAACCAGAGGAATTTTAACGGTAGGATCATCTTTGAAGTTTTCCAGAAAATCTTCAATATTCCGAGCTTCCTGAGCAAGGAAACAGAACTATCAGTAAAACATAAACAAAATATCCTGAGTAAGGAAATAGAACTATCAGTAAAACATAAACAAAATAAAGTATAAAAAAATATCATTGCTAAAGGTGAGAAGGGAACAAATCATATTAGTTTGGCTGCCATGGAAATAGATATCAAGTACATAATGCTCGGACAAGTTTTAGCTCATGATTACTCTTTATCTAGGTTTAACAGTGCACAAGAAGATTATTAAGGACAGTTTTGAAAAATACCAAGGTGTAATCAAGCTCCTCCAAAAGTTTCTCACCAAATTCATCAACTATCAGCTCAGCATTGCATCCCAGTTTCTGTAAGCTGATACCATTTAGGAATGAAGCAAGAGTTCTGAAAAGAAAAAGGTCCCGGTAGATTATAGGTTCTATCTCAGGCCTTTGCACCTGCAAATAAAATGACTTGATATTATTGATACAGAAAAATTTGCAGTATCTTAATATATCTTGCAGGAGCAATTAACACCTAGATGTTTGTCAACTAATTTAGTGCCCACTGTGTGCAGCATCCTTTTATAATTTTTACTCCCCCACCTCATGCCACACCTTACATTTATAAAGAGTAAGGCAGTCATAATACTAGCACTTACAGACATTGAAGCAAGGTATTATCATCCACAATACAAATGTTGTTAGTGTCTGTTTTACTCATCATCTAATGTACATCAGAAGAACACATGGAAAAGAAACCATTAAAAAAAATTTTAAAGAACCTTCACAGGATAGCTTGCCTACTACTAATATCACACAACCTTAATTGCAACATCCTCGCCTGTATCTCGTAAGGTAGCTCGGTAAACTTGACCCAAGCTTGCAGCTGCTATTGTTTGTGATGAAATTTTGGTGAATACAGCTTCCAGAGGTTGGCCCAATTCCTCTTCTATAATTTTGAAAGCAACCTATCAAAATTTTCAAACTAGTTATGCAAAAAAATGCAATCCCAATAATGATACAAGGAAATAGCCTCATTGAATGCGTGTACAAACTAATTGCCAGTAAAGCATATGCTTTTACCTGATTGGGGAAAGGAGGAACATCATCTTGAAGAATGCAGAGCTCATTCATGTAATCTTCTCTAATGATATCAGGTCTGTTGGCGAGAACCTGAAAAGGCACAAAGAATATCAAGTCAATACTGATGCCCAAAACCACTACAGGTAAATTCAGAAAGCCAGCGTGAAATTCTCTTGCTGAAACTCAGGAAATATAACAATCAGCAAAAGTAGTTGCAATATAAAATTATAAAATGGAAGAGAATAATTCAATGAAACAGAAGTTCAAAAAGATTAAAAAGTAATAAACCTGCCCAGCTTTGATAAAAGAAGGTCCTAAATCGCACAAGAGGTTTCTCAGCTGACGAGCACGATATGGAACAACCTCTTTATCCCTTCCTACCAAGCAATCATACATCAAGGCAGACCAGTACAATCCCAAATTCCACACTATTTCCACTCCACGTAACATTAGAGACACTATAGATGCTCTGGATTCCAATACCTTATTCCTCACCTATTATACAACAATAAGAAAATCATTGTCATATCAACCGCAAGGAACATGAAATTATTTAAATTTAGAACAAGTGAATATGAAATTTATGTCATTTATTCATGGCAAACAAACCGTTAATCTCAAAACAAATGAGAATAATCATACTGTCTCGGGAGAGTACTTTCGAAACGGCACGCAGACTCCGCGCTCGATGTCGAGTTGTTCCAGGGCGGCGCTAGACTTGCCTAGTAACCGTAAAGAAGCTTTGTTGTCATTCTCAGTGGTAGACGCTATGCTCCTATTGGTCCTAGTTGCTGTGGCGGTTCCATTTCTGGAATTTTCAGCTGTGGACGCCGCTGCGAGACTCGAAACTCGAATCGGCGACCATCTGTTCCTTCTTTGAGACGTTGAGTGTGAAATCTTGGAACGTGGGTGTACATTTCTGTGATTCTCAGAGGAGAAAGATGATGCGTTTATGCAATTTCGGAAAACCAGATCCATAGCGAAAAGCTCAGAGACACAGAGGTGAATTTGGCGTGGAAGGAAAATCGCTGACTGTTGAAAAGTCGGTTAAAACGACGATAGAAAGGAATCAAATGATAACCACAAAAAAAATTAGAAGTGGATAAATAATAATAAATCTTCATAAGAAAACGAAAAGAATTAAAATTCTAAATTTCAATATTAATATTTGTTTACTCCTCCAATTAAAATCCTAAATTTATTGACTTTTTTTTTTAAATCACAAATATACACAAAGAGAAAAAGATCAAGGAGTATGTCTTTCCTCCTCTTCGTCTGGTTAATGTCAAAACTAGAATTGAATCGGTGATTGTAGATTGGAATTGAAATTAATTTGGTTTCATTTTTATTCAATTTGATTCATTAAATTTTACAGTTAATTTAAAAAAAGGTAAAAAATTCAGTTTTTATCCGGATCCAAACTTAAGGAGTTAAAAATTAATTTGGTTTTGGTCAACTCCGAGTTTGACCCGTCCTGGACCAAACCCAGGCCAGACTGGCACTGGCGTATGAGGAGGAAGAAACTACGCTTTAAGCTCTTCTGAATGCAACTTTGTGAAAATCATTTGGCATCGATTGGTTAAGAAGAAATATTTTCTTAAGGGCATTTCTTTAATCCCATAGCGTCTGGATACTGTATTTCCCAATTTCTGCCCTTTGATTTTTGTATTTTTGAGCCTTTGATATAACCTTTTCATGGAATTTCAAAGTTTGACTCTGATACTTATTTAATGGGACTGAACATGATGTTAGGGATGTCTGCAGTTCTGTATTGTGAATAATATATTTGTATCTTATCTTTAAATGCTTTCTGTCACTGCTGATGATGATGCTGCTATGTTTCACTGCCATGCAAAAACACGCTCACAGTTGCATTCTTAGGCCAATAGCTCACTTTCATATGCAGACGAGTGAGGCCCATAATAAATTTGTATGCTTGCGTATGTATATAGTCTAATATGTTTGTCGCCCAACCATAATGTGTTCAAATTGTTCAGGTACACCACCATCTTTCTGGGGAGCTCAATCTGTCCCTGAAGAGCTAGCTACAAATGCTTTTGTTGAAGGATGAAAATACCACATAATATTCCATTTTAATATCAACATGCATTAGCTGATATAATGACCTCTTTTATCCTAGCTAGCAAATGAATATGCGTTAACATTACTCATTTTATCGGGTGAACACAAGTATTCCAGTTTCAGGAAAAAAAAATTACTTGAAGAACAAGTAGAAGAAGAAGATGAAGACAGGAAAAAGAAATCACTGTAGTGTTATTTAATTCATCACATCAAGACGTTAAAATAAGTTTTCCATAGTGACCATGAAGTAAGCTCATCACTATAGAAAGATGCTCAATATTTCTCCCACAACAGGAATAGCTTACAAAGAAGGAATGTTCATACATGAACACTTCACAGAGTCTTATCTACGTCTTTGAAAAACAAATAAAGAACCTCTAGAGCCTTTTCCTAACCTAATCTTCTCGTCGATGTATGTTATCTGCAGCTTAACCTCACTTTGACCGCCATACTGAAACTCTAGTGCTCCAACCTTCAGTTGAGGTGCCTCAAATATAACTTGGATCCAACTCTCATCCAAAACCTTCAACTTACCTAGATATTGAGAAAGTAAGGGTAATTCAACATCCAATGCATTTAAGAAAGGAAGCTAAAGTTGGGCTACATGTCAATGCCAAAATTGAAGGATTAACTCAAATTGTAACCTAGGAGCGGTAGTGGATCCAGAAATTCTTTTCAGTTAAGTCAATTTGAGTCTGGTGAAACAGGGATATGAATCAAAAGCAACAAAGCATAATGGGTAGCATTTGTGAACAACACATTTTTCTCCCCATATTAGCTAATGGAGGGAACTCATGAGGATCCACTGAATGGATCATTTCTATTTGCTAACCGCACACACTACAGTGGAACTTCTGTGCTGAAAAATCCCAACTCAAATTTATATCGTTGCAAGAACAGAAAACCGCATCCTATGACTTAAGAATGTAGGAGGCACATGCACAAAGAATGGGGGCAATAGGGGCAGGGGAGTTCGAAAGCTGGGTTACTGGAACCACAGCCTAGGAGGCATAAAAATTGATGGAAATGGATGTTCTAGAATCTTAACTATCAATTCACAACAACAAGAATCATGTATTAGGAACTTTGCTGTTCCATTTATTCCTAGAATAATAATAAAAAAAAAATGCAGATTGGCCTACCTTTGAGAGAGACCTCTCCATCAAGGAAACCCAAAAGAGAAAAGGACACCTTATTCCTTATAGTGTCAGGAGCTTCAACCGCCTGAATCATTTCCTTGGTTCTAAATACAAGACGGCCCAATGCACTCCTATACCCACCCCAAGGTGAAGTTGGTCTCGAACAGTACACCACATCCCACTCTGCTAATAACTCCATTGATCAAACTCGTAACGTAATTAACGATTACGATAATTACAATTACCAATAACATTATTTGGAATTTACCTCCAAAGATAAGAGGACATCTCACCGGTTCAGCCACACAATAATTCTGCAATTGCTGAGCAACTGCAGATACCTCTTCGTGCTCTTCTTTAGTCAGCGAAACTCCTCCATCTGTTTGCGTTACCTGATTAATTCTTCCCCCCCACCAAAAAAAAAAATATTAATGAACCAGGTTTCGCCAGAGAATGAATTCCCAAATCAAATGCATTGGAATTGGATCATACCTTGGACAGAATAGAATCAACAAGATCATCGGGTCGCCCGGTTTGAACTTCCGGACTAGAGATCGAAACCGAACACACGATTCGCGGAGTTCTGTTCTGTCTATATTGAGATGGCGATGAAAAGGCAATTGGAAAGTTTAGGGGTTTCGATAGAGAGATTAGGGGTCTGGGATTGCATAATTCGGGGCCTCTGAATGCAGGTAACAGAGCAAAGGAAGAAGAAGCAGCAGCAGCCATTGGAGCTGCAGAAGAAGGTGCTGGAGATATTATTGGAGTTGATGGAATGGTGACAGCTATTGTTGATTTATTTCTCTTGACAAGTTGCAATGGAAATCGTAGTATGGCCCACGTGATTTTTCCTATTGGTGTAGGCACCGCCACGTAGGCGGATTTCCTTCACTTGCATTATCCAAAAAACAAAAAAACCATCGCATCAAATAGACTTTTGTTAAAAAAATTTGAAATATTATTTTTTTAATTTTTTAATAATAAAATATTAAAAATAATAATTTAATATTAAATTATTTTTAATTTATTTTTTAATTTTATTTTAATTCAAAATAACAAAAAAAAATTATTAGAAAATTAAAAATACATAAATATATTTAATTTAAAATTAATTTTAAATTTATTTATTCCCCGTCATGTGTATGTCAAAACACATTTAAAATATTTTCTTTATATATATATATATATATATATATATATGTGTACGCGTGTTTTTTTCTCTTATATATTACCATCATTATATAATGTAAATCATTAAAGATTAACACCAGGTTTGGCATCAATTGCACGTGATTAAAAGGTAAGATATTATTTTAAAATTTTTAAATAATTTTTTATGTATTAAAAGATTAAAACTTATTTAAAAATTTTTATAATTAAAAGATATTAAATTTAACATAAAATAAAAATTTAAAAATTTTAATTATAAATATTTTTAAATAATAAATTTCTTAATAACGACTCAAATAATTATATCAAATGAATAATAAAAAAATATAATATGTATAATAAAATTAAGATTGATAACTAGTTATAGTCTCGAGTTAAATTTGGATATTTATATTCTCATTGAAAATTATATATATATATATATATATATTTAAAAATATATTTCATATGAGGCTGAATAATTTTATTAAAAAAATTCAATCATTATATCTTTATTCATTAATTTTATAGAATTCTTTAAACTATAATCATAAAATATTAGTGTGACGTCCCTTACTCGTTTACAGTGTAGCTGGGCGAGTCATGTCACACTCAGTGCCGGAGCATCTTAACTTATCTTATAACATTTCCTAATAATCATTTTTTATTTTTTTTTAAATTATATCTGAATAATTTATTGGAGAAACCAGAGTTTCTTCTAATTTATTAATAATTTTGACGAATTTCACATGTTTAAAATCTCAATAATATAAATTCTTTCTCATATTCTATTCCAATACTTCATCTCAATATTGCCATTCATAATTTCAAACATTCTATACATAAATAAATTTATCATCACATTCATAAAAGAAATACTCAATCTTCATTAATTTGCATAATTTACAATAATTACACAGGTTCATAATTTACAATACAAAATGAATATATAGCTACAAAATACAAAAGCTACTAACAAGCCTAATGGGTCATACTCAAAATGAACTATAGTGAAGATGACACCGGACTCAATACAGATCTAGACTCTCACCCAGTATGAGGTCTGTTGGGCTCTTTATCTATGTCTCCACTACCTACGTGTGGCAAAAAGCGACGTGCTAAGTAATACAGCTTAGTGGTGCCAATATAAAATAAAAAAATAAACTAAAATAATTAAATATATAAAAATTATGATATTATTTTATGCAAACTAAATTTTTTTGTAATTATTCGTAATATTATCCATTTCGTACTTTTTATGTTCATTATTTGGTTATAAATTATTAAGATTTATTTTGGTTATCCAAGTAACATATACCAGTTGACTGGACTGGATAAACGGGTAAACTGGTACTGGGTACCAAGTACTTTGGGTCGTCACACCATCGGTCACATAGTGTCTATCAGGTGTGCAATAGAATGGCTAACTAGTCATAATAAACATCAGGCATAAAGCTGAGTGTGTCAAGTATAACAAAATGGCCAAAAGCCATAATATCACGAAATGATACTATATGTCATAAATCACGAAATGGCATGAAGCCATATGCAGTATTGTTATCGGAACCCTATTGGCATGCCAAACTATCCAAACCAATAATACTTGGCATACTAATGCATGTTAACAAAGTTAATTGTTTAGTTCTTTGCATTTGATGTTTGGTGGTTACTATTAACCTTACTATTTATGCAAAAGTATTGACTTTTTTTCATAATAAATAGATATGTAAGTCCTAATTACACTATAATACCACATTTTGAATTTTACATTTGTTAGCATTGGTTGCCAAACTCAATTCAAGGCTCATTAGAAGTTATTTCAAATTTTCAGATTTCATTGCCTATGTTTACTGTTTCATTGAACTAATCTACAATAGGAATTTAGCAAAAGTTTCTTCATAAAAGTTGTTGCTTAATGTGTCTTCTTTAATTTTCTTTTTGAATCACTTCATTTGGAGTTTTGTAGCTCAAGTTATGGTATTTTTACTATAACTGGCCGGATTGGTCCATTCCCAGATTTTCTGGGCAGATTTTGGTTTTGGCAGTTTTGGTGTCCTGAATTTGGCTAGCAATTTGAATTGGTTATGGTCAGAATTTGGATTTTTATTCTTCATAAAAGTTGTTTTACATTGTCTAAGCTTTTCATGGGTTCAAGAATCAGGTCATTTGGATCTCTCTACACAAAGTTAAGGCTAAATAAGCAAACATTGTTTATTTGGTCATTTTCCAGGTCCAGAATTTCAGTTACCCAAATTTAGGCAAATTTTAGGTAATTCTAAGTTAGTTTTCTGGACAGGGTCTCCTCATCAAAATTATGGCATTATGTCCCTAGTTTCACCTTTAATTGACCTTACACTACTTGGAGGTATACAAATTAATTTATGGCTGCCCAAACCCACTGGACTCAAGGTCCAAAACTTCCAGCAAATGGGCAGCCTATACAATTCACCATTCCATTCAACAATTCACTTCAAATCATAACCAATTCTCATCAATTAGCCCATAATTAACTTCACAACATCAATTTCATACTATAGCACCAAATTCTCAATTTCCTCAAAACCCTAATTCCACTTCTTCACAAATTCATGAAATCATATGTGACTTCAATAAAAATTTATGTAGACACATCAATTAACATTGATATACAAGTTTAATTTCTTTAAAACCCTCAAAGAATCTAACCCTCTCAAGTGGACCGAAATTCTTCTTTCCATTATTTGCATGATTTCTTTTATTTCAAATGAAATTTCAACTCAAATCAACTTAATTATAACAATTAAACAACTAACATAAGGGTTAATTGCACTTACCTCAATTGATGGGTTTTTAAGTTCCCCAACTCTTTAATTTTTCTACTTCTATTTGCTTTCAATCTCTTCTTCAAGGTCTATTAACAAGTTTTTGTGTTTGGGGTGTAAGAAAATATGGTATGAATTGATGGGAATTTAAGCTTGAAAATTCAAAAATGATGGAAGCTTTTGGGAGAGAAGGTTCGGCTAGCTGAAGAAGGGAGGAAGAAGAGCTAATTTTTATTTGTTTTTATCCCCTTTTATCCTTTTTATGAGTGCTTGTTGAATGGTGATTGGCTAACAAATTTTTATTGCATCATGCATGTAACACCCCGTTTATATAGCCTGGTATGTTTCACTGTTCCAGTGATCGGTGTCGGTCTGGACAATTAAAGGGATTAGAACCACATCTAAGACAACTAGAGAAGCCATAAACACAAATAATTAGTAATGTTCAATCAGTTAAGTATAAATAAGAAAAACAAAACATAAGAAGTTAAACGAGCCGAGAGTCACAGCGATGGGTGACCTTCTCGGGAACGATTGCGAAGTCATTTTAAACTCAAATTTCGAACCGTAAAATGTAACGCCGCGGTCCTTAGGACCATTATAAACATAGTGGAAAAAAGAAAATCACGAAAAAGAACTGTTAAGCCAGTCAGATAATTAGGTCAGGGAGTCGAAAGAAATATTGAATTAATTACAAACCGGGATGAACTGGCGAGGGGCAATTTGGTCAATTGACCCCGAAAGCTGACTCCTGACCTAACTGTCAAATAAAATCGGAGAAAAGAAAATTTTGAAATCAAGAATTAAATAAAAGAACTAATAAAAAAATAACAAAAAAAAGAAAGAAAATGAAAAAGGTGTAGGAAGATGACATCATGCATGACATCATACATGATGCCATAAATCCTATAATTAATAAATTAAATTAAATGGATTTTTGGGGTCTTCCATAAGACAAAATAAATAAAAGAAAGGAAAAGAAAAAAAAAATTCATTGTCTTCTTCTTCCCTTCCAAGACGTTTTCTCTCTCCCTTAGCTCTCTCTCTCAAACTCCATTAGAGCTCTTAAGTCAAGCTTCATAAACCTTCAATTCCATCATAAAAACCTTACTCTCCAACATTAAATCTTGTAGTTAGACCTAGATAAGGACCTTGGCAACAAAAAGAAAGGAAGAAGTTTTGAAGAAAAAGAAATTCTACATAAAAGGTTAGTAATCAAATTTGATGGTTTGAGTTTGATTCTTACATTTCTAACTTATTGAGCTTGTAAATAAACTTAAAATGGAAAAAAAATTTGTTGAGGGATTATATAGAATTTTGGACAGCTGGGGTTTGGTTGGACAAAGTATAAATTTTTTTGAGCTAAACATGTTAGGAAGCTTAATTGAGTTAAGGGAGCTTGTTTATAAGTGTTTAATTAGCTAAATGCAACAAATGACATGAATTAGGGTTTTGAACATTAGGGTTTAGAGACAAAAAATGTGAAGAAGTGCTAAATGATGTCTTTGACATAGTTTAAGGAAAGAAATTGTCAATTGTGACCTAAAGAGGTGTGTTAGGAGTGTTAAATTAAAAGCCAAATTCGGATTGGGTATGCACCATGACCAAAAGTCAACTTTGAGGGACCAAAAATGGAATTTTACAACTCCAATTGGTATGGGACCAATTGGGAATGAAAATAGGCACTAAATGACATAATTTTCATTTAGGAAGCATGCCCAAAAAGTGACTAAAACCTAGTGAACAAATTGATCAAAGTTGAAAAATTGCAGGCTGCCCCTGCACAAACTAACCAAATGAACAGTGTTTATTCATTTGGTCATAACTCGAGCTAGACAGGTCAAAATGACCTGAAATTTTACCAGTAGTTAGATGATATATAGACCTAAAACTTTTATGAAGAACACAAGCCCAAATTATGCCATTAACCCAATCAAATTACTGAGCAAAGTTGGATCACTGAATCTGTAGACTGCAGATTTACCATATGAACAGTAAAGTTTCAATTGCTATAACTCTCTCTAGAAAACTCTGATTTAGGTGATTCTTGAGCCGATGGAAACCTAAGACATAGTAGAACATTTCATATGAAGAAAATTAGACCAAATTATGGACTTAACTTGATCAAATAGCTGAACGAAGTTGGATCAATAAATCTATAGAACCAAATTCTGCAGCATGAACAGTAACCGTAATTTGAGTATAACTTGAGCTACAAAACTCCAATTGGAGTGATTCAAAAAGGAGAATAAACTTAAGACAATAGGGAACATTTTCTATGAAGAATGTTTTGCCAAATTCTAACAGTAAAAAGACCAATGAAACAGTGCAATTCAGGACTCCAAAACTGAAAATTTGGCAATTTTGTCTAAAAGACCTAATTTTTGAGAAAATGACTAAAACCAACAAGTTTAGTGACCAAAATGTGGTATGTGGGTGAAGTTGGAATTCCCATACCTATTAAGCCTTAGAAAGTCAACAATTTGACTTGAATAGTATAGTGAATAGTAACCCGAAACACAAAATTTCAAGAACGTCGAGTTTAACACGTTAGAGTTAGGTAAAAGTGAAGTTAAATTTATTTTTAGATTTATGCTAAGTTATGGTACTGAAACACTGTAAAATTGTGTGTTTCAGTTGAAAAGAATACCGGGAAAGAACCCGAAGAACCGAGTCAAGGCCAAGAGGCGACTCGCTTGAGATTTGTGCATAACATCACTATGCTTTAAAAATTCATTGATAAAGTGAATGAAATATGCATTTTACTTTTGCTTTGAATTGTTGAAAGTTTATTGTGACCTTATTTATGATGTTTTAATTTAAATTGTTGAAAGTTATTGTGTATATTTGAAATGACAATGTTTAGCAAATTGTTAAGATAAGTTTTGAAACCACAATGTCATGACCATATATTTGAACACCTCACTAGCACGACTAGTGGCGGTAATTAGTTTCGAATTTTGATTCCTTCTCTGGAGAAGTGTTGAGGTGTGCCAGTAGAAGAGGATGTGAATTGATATCCATATATTTGAGCTAGCTAGCCTTGTGATGTGATTTCTTTTTAGCCTCTGGCTATTGAGATTCTATTTGTTTCGAATGGCATAATCTAACTGTGGGTTTTATGAAATGTGTTTTGATAATTTGAAATAAACTTGGTTTGCATTAAAATCTTATAATTCATGTTTTGTGTTTAGTGCTCATGTTTAGTCAAATTTTTGAATAAATGTGATTTATATTTTGCATAAAGATTATTTTAGTATGTTGTGCACCACTGAATCCTAGTACTCAGCGATAGCTTCTATTGTTGTCGCAGATACAGAGACTAGAGGAGTAGCAGACTGAGCTGCTAAGGATTAAAGATCATTCAGTTTGAAGTTATCGGGTATAATTTATACCCTAATTGTAAATATTTTTTTTGATGTATGTATTGCATATAAATGTATGGACATGTAAATGGGTCTTGAGCAGCTTGTACAAAATTTGTATGAAGTTTGTAATAAAAATTTAGTGTGAATTTCCTTTGATGTAAATTTTGTAGTGATGTATATATAAATTATTTTGTCTCTAATGAAAAATGAGTATAACTATTTTATTTAATTTGAATGAGATGAATTGCTAGTATTTTGAGGATTATTGAATTTTGAACTTGAGAAATTGATTGAAATGATTGTGGAGTTGTTGAAATGGATTGAGTTTGATTGTGAAATTTAAGTAGTTGTTGAGAAAACATTTTTAGAAGTGCTTTTTATAGGTATTTGAAGAACTGGTTTCCCAAAATACAGATAGAAATCTGTCAAAATTTTTATAAAATTTGCGGAAAAATAAAATGGGCCAAAAGCTTTAACTAGTTTCTAATTTCGATTAAATGTTTTAAATACCTATTAGGAAATGCTCACCACTTACCAAAAATAAGAAAATTGTTTTAAAATCCCTTGTAAGGTACTTAATGAGTTATCGGTAGGTGAAGTTCGATAGTTCGTTAGGTATTCTACGGGATCATGTTACGCCTTACAGAGGGGTAAGGTGTGACAATGCTTACATATGACTTATGTCATAATTAGGATTTAATTTCATTTTCTTTTTCTCTCTTCTCTACTTATTTTTAATTAAATTTTCATCAACATTTATTCACATTTTATGACATAAACCTCACTTACTCAATTGGACAAATTGGTCAAAAATCATCTCTGAAGGTGAAAATGACCGAAATTCCCTTCGTTTTGCTTAATGAGCTAAAATTGTCTATACCAATTTAGAAATTTTTTTAGCATTTTCTTAGCATTTAATTGTCATCTAAGCCTCAATAATCTTTCACTGGAGTCCCAAAAATTATTTCACAGGGTTTCTCTTCTGGTTTACAATCGGCAACTGTCTTCACAGCCGCTTCCCGTTAGGGTTACCCATCGCCGGAGCTACAGCTCATTTAACCTTAATGCATTTCATAGCTTAAATCTTTCCTTAATTTTTCTTACCATTATTTGGTTTATTCATGACTCCTCACTCTAGTTCAAATATAGTTCCAGACATTCTGACTGTCCGAACAGATATTAGTCACCGGAACAGTAGAATATATGGACTATCTAAAGTGAGGGTGTTACAGTTCTTCCCCTCTAACTAAAATTTCATCTTCGAAATTTACCTGATGCAAACAGTTGAGGAAACTATTGCCTCATCGTCTCTTCTCTTTCCTAGGTTGCCTCTTCGGTGTTGTGGTACCTCCAAAGCACTTTCACCAGTAGAATCTGCTTATTCCTCAATTCCTTCACTTCTTGAGCCATAATCCGTATTGGTTCCTCTTCATATGTCAAGTTCGGTTGGATTTCAATTTCTTCCATGGAGATGACATGTGAAGGGTTTGATTTATACCTTCTCAGCATAGACATATAAAACACATTGTGGATCTTATCCAACTCTGACGGTAAAGCTAACCTGTAGGCCACTGGACCTACACGTTCAATGACTTCATATGGGCCAATGAACCTAGGGCTTAATTTACCCTTTCTTCCAAATCTCAATACCTTCTTCCATGGCGACACCTTCAGATATGATGGAAAGTGGGACTCCATACAGTCTAACTATCTCGCTGATATACAACTCTGCTAGTTCCTCCAGTGGATAGTAAGTTCTAACTGGCAGAAAATGGGTTGACTTGGTTAATCTATCTACTATCACCCATACTACATAATATTTCTTCTGGGTGAGTGGTAGACCACTAACGAAATCCATGGTGACCCTGTCCTCTCTTCTACTGTCTATCCCTTTTGCTCTGCTTATTAATTCGAACCCTTTCCATTTTCAGTGCAGCTTTAACCAATTTTGTGAAGTCTGTAATCCCCATAGCTGTTATCATGAGCTTGATATTATCGTTTATCCCCTCTTCAAACCTCCTACATCGGTCTGCTTCAGTAGGGACTATTTCTCTCCCATATCTGCTTAGTTTGACAAACTCTCTCTCATATTCTGCCACTAACAGCTGTCTCTGCCTCAGACTGATGAATTCTCTTCTCCTCTCCTCCAGGTACACATTACTAACACACTTCTTTTTAAACTCTGTGAGGAAGAATTTCCATGTGATCTGATCTGGCTGCACCTCCTTGGACACTCTGTCCCACCACTGATAAGCATCATCCTGAAGTAGGGACATAACACCCTCTAGGTTTTACTTTGGGGTGTAGTGAAGTTGTCTCAGTACCCGTTTTGTTCTGTCTAGCCAATTTTTAGCTGTTTGAGGATCATCTTCCTTCTTTTCCAGAAAGTCCATAGCCCCATATTTCCTTAACTTCTCTAGATGGGACTTCTGTGGTGGTGGTGGAGGTTGTGGCTGTGGTTGTGGCATAGCCCGGCATAGCCCCAATCATCTACCTAAAGAATTCGGTCATTTGCTAAAACAAGGCCTACTAAGGCTGAACAGGTACCTCTTGTTACACCTTACCCCTTTGTAAGACATAACATGATCCCGTAGTATACTTAATGAATTACCGAACTTTACCTACCGATAACCCATTAAATACACTACAAGGGATTTTAAAATAATTTTCTTACTTTTTGAAGGTGGTGAGTATTTTTTATAGGAAATAAAAACTTTTATTTGAAGTTAAACCACATATCAAATTTCAATCAATTTAAAGTTTCCATAAATTTTATAAAAATTTCGGCAAAATGCCATCTATAATTGGAAAAAACCAGTTATTCAAAACTTGTGAAAACACTTCCAAATAGTACACTTCATCAAATCTCAACCACTAATAACTCAATTCAACACAAATCAACCCAATCTCCACAATAAAAAACAAAATTGTCATCTTAAATATTTCAAATTAGTTTATACACATTGCATTCAAAATAAATAATTTGCAATCATAATTTAATTTACAGGCATAAAAATTCAAAAGGTAATATTATTATAATTTACTGTACAACTGCTCAATTTTACATACATACATATGACAATACCATATTTACATCAACCAAATCACAATGAATATAAATAATATACCCGTACAAAAATCTTCAAGTTGTGCTCCCCTATTACTATAGCAGCTCACTCTGCTGCTATGTCCTTTTCCCTATCTGCGACAACAAAAGAAGCTATCGCTAAGAATATTTTACTCAGTTATGCACAATAAAATTTAAAAAGCTGAACATAAACCATTCATTGCCAAATCATAATTTAAACATTACACAACCACATTTCACAGTTTTCAAATCAAATTTATAACAATCACAATTTTCAAAGCTTAATATAACACAAATTTAGTCAAACAATTTAATAAACACAGTGTTGCCAATCAATAACACAACTTAGGCCATGACACAAAACATGTCGTGTTGTACACCACGATAAGGCAAACTTACTCCACTAATCAAAATCAATGAGGGAGGTGGCTAGCTAGCTAATGAGTATTCATCCAAACTCACCTCAGACTAGCAAGCCAGAGAAGGAGGAATATAATCAAATATCAAACTCAACCCTACAAGTGGAGGAGGAATATAATAAGGGACTGCCATGCCAAGTGTGAATCAAAAATAATTTCAAAATCATATTATTCAACATTTCATGTAAAACATTAATAAATTTTCATTTCAAATTTCCATTTACAAAGTAGGCAACACAACATTTCTCAAAGTATTGTTTAGCATAAATTGCTACAAAATATATTCAAATAAATTTTCTAATAGCAAATTGAAAGTGAAAAGTTATTGTGCACAAACTTGATGTAAGTTGCCTCTAGACCTTGAATTAGTTTGCCCTATCATTTTCCAGGTCTTTTTCAGCTGAAACACGCAATTTAAAGTGTTTCAGTATCTTATCTCATAACAAATCTAATAATTTATTTATATATACTCAATTCTAGCCCCAATATGCTTAAACTAACGTTCTTGGAAATTTTCATTTTGGGGTTACTATTCATGTCAATATGTTGACTTTCTTATGCTTAATAGGTATGAGAAACCCAATTATACCCACATACCACATTTTGGGTGCCTAATTTGTTGGTTTTGATTGTTTCTTCAAATTTTAGGTCTCTTAGGTACAATTTCAAAAATTCCAGATTTAATATCCTGTATTATACTGTTCCATTGGTCATGTTGCTATGAGAATTTGGCAAAGTGTTCTTCATAAAACTTGTTCCTTATTGTCTTAACTTTAATTCCGTTTTTGAATCACTCCATTTGGAGTTTTGTAGCCCAAGTTATGGCTATTTGAACAGGGCTGGCCAGATTGGTTTAACCCAGATTTTTGGGCACCTAATTCGGTTCTGGCAGTTTTAGACCACTAACTTTGGGTGATAAATGACTAGGTTATGGACAGAATTTGGATTGGTGTTCTTCATGAAAGTTGTAGTGCTATGTCATACCATTCCAATGCCACAAAAATCAGGTCATTTGGACCTGTATGGCCCAAGTTATGGCCAAATGAACAAAGGTCATTTTGGTACAGTGGCAGTGCACTAAACCATGGTTTAACCTAATTGTTCACTATGTTATGGTCATTTTCTGGACATGATTCCTCAATGAAAAATGGTCCATTATGTATCTAGTTTCATTTTCAATTAGCCTCATACCAATTGGGTTGGTAAATTTTCAGTTTTGGTCCATGAAAGGGACCTAGGTCAAGCTGCCAGAATATGAATCCTAACTAATCCGAATTGCACTTTGGTTCTATCAATTCAAACACACCACAAATGACTCCAAATGACCATTTCAAACTTCAATTAGGTTCCACTATATCAATTACAAATTTTCTCTAAATTTTTCCCCAAACCCTAAGTGCCAAAAACCCTAATTTACACAATTTCTTTAACTAATGCAATTAAAGTTCACAATCAACCTTTATAGACCTAATTTAACTTAACTACCACGTCAATTCCATCAAATTCATGAAATATCAATACCCCTTGATGCTGGTCAAATTTCCCTTTAGTCCTACATAATAGTTTTCTTTTGATTTTTAAGTTGATTTCTAGTTTAATTGAGCTAAACACACAAATAATAAACTAAAATTTTCAACTTAAATTACTAACTTCAACTTGGATGTCCAATTCTTCAATTCTCTTCTTTTTTCCTTTTCTTTGTTTCTTCAATCTTCTTTTCTAATTGAGATAGCAAGCTTTTATGGAAAATTTTGGGGGAATTTAAGGTTATGTGTATGGAAAATCAAGCTTTAATCAAGCTTTAATGGTGATCTTTTATGGAGGTTTGAGAGAGAATTAGAGAGAGAGGGGACGGCACAACTAAAGGAAAATGAAGCAAATTTTATTTCTTTTGTTTTTATGTAATTATTTGGCTATTTGACTTGGTAAAAAAGGTTGGGAAATTAAAATTAATTTTGACATCATATATGATGTCATCATCATGATGTAATAAGTCCCATTTTTATTCTTTTTCTTTTTCTTTAATTTTTCAATAGTTCTTTAATTTAATTTTCGATTCTGAAATTTTTGTTTCTTCGATTTTATTGGACAGTTAGGTCAGGAGTCACCTCTAGGGGTGAATTGACCAAATTGCCCATCGCTGATTCAATCCGGTTAGCAAGTTATTCAATATTTCTTCTGGATCCCTGATCTAATTATTTGACCTGCTTAAAATTTATTCTCTATGATTTTCTCTTTTCCACTGTGTTTGCAATAGTCCTAAGGACCATGGCGTCACATTTTTCGTTTCAAAATTCGGGTTAAGACTGACCTCTCAGTCACTTCCCGGGAAGGTCACCCATCGCTGTGACTCCCGGCTCATTTAACATTTTATGTTCTGTTTTTCTTATTTATACTTACCTATCGGGTAGTCACTATTTATTTGCATTTAGGGCTTATCTAGGTGTCTCAAATGTGGTTTTAATCCCCTTAATTGTCCGGTCCGATACCGGTCACCGGAACAATAAAATGTACCTGGCTATGCAAATAAGGATGTTACAATTCTCCTTCCCTTAAAATAAATTTTGTCCTCGAAATTATGCCCACTATCTGTCCTCAAATAGTTATACGTGCAATTTTTCATGTTTTTATCACATTTCTACATAGCTTCATAGTCTAAATAATAGTCCATAACACTTTAACCAATACTATTTACTTAATCATTGGTCTTCTGACCATTCTAGTCAATAATCTTGCTAATATT
Source organism: Hevea brasiliensis (assembly GCF_030052815.1). NCBI lineage: Eukaryota > Viridiplantae > Streptophyta > Magnoliopsida > Malpighiales > Euphorbiaceae > Hevea > Hevea brasiliensis. The sequence goes on along the minus strand of NC_079503.1, from coordinate 447,440 downwards.
TGTAACATTTCTTTATTACATCTGAATTAACTAATCAACTTTTTAGTTTCATAACTCTTTATCTATCAATATTTAATAATTTATCGTATTCTAAGTAATGTCTTTCTCTAACAAACTCTTCCAAAACCGATTCTAAAAAGACTAGTCACTAACATATCAAAATTAATTTTTATACATATATATATATCTTAGTTAAGAATTGAGAAAATACCAGCAATAATGTCAGAAGTCTCATCCTCGTCCCTCTGCCGCATAGTGTATACTCTAGCTGGAACATCACCTTGTTCTGGCTGATTCACAGTACTCCGACTTTCAGGCGTACTACCCCTACCTCTGCCTCTACCTCTACTAACTACTGGTGAACTCTTTGGGGTAGAGACTTAGGCTGATCCTTCTGACGTGCTAAATGATCCACAACGGCGTGGACTTACGCAATCCTTAGCAAAATAACCAGTCCCTCCATAATTAAAACATGCTCCTATGGCTCTATAACATACTCCACTATGTGGTTTACTACAAGTCTCACAAAGTCGATCCGACATCATATTTCTGTGTGTCTGCTGAGTTTGCTGATTGGATTGGGGTCATTTTTGTCCAGAAGATCTACCTCTACTCGATTCGCGTGAGCTAGATCCTCCAAAATGTTTTCTCTTCCCTGAACTACTTTTTGTAGTTTGACCAGTAGCTTTTTTGGTTTTCTCTTTCTCTTCTGTACTCTTTTTCACTACCCCTTCTCATTCTATCCTTTCCAGTTCCAGGGCCTGTAAAATTAGCTATGAGAAGTTCTGATGTTTGAACCCCACAACTTGCATTCTCAAGTTAAGTCTTAACCCAGCCTCAAACCTCTTGCACCGGTTTCTAGGGGTGGTGACCAAGCTATCCAGCATAGTGACTCAATCGAGAGAAGTCTCTTTCATACTCTGCTATGGTCATGTCCCCTTGCTTCAGACTTAAAAACTCTTGCAGCTTCATATCTACATAAGTGTCGAGGACCCATTTCTGCTTGAACTCTCTCAGGAAGTCTGCCCGAGTGAGAACAAGGGGCTCAACCAAGCTATGAGGGATGGTCTTCCACCATTCATACGCATCCTCTTGGAAAAGAGATACTGAATATTTAAATTTTAATTCCTTGGCACATTGCAGCTTTCTGAATATCCTTTACATCCGTTATAACCACTGTTCTGCCTCCAGTGGATCCACAGTGCCCTTAAACTCGGTAGCCCCAAATTTCATTAATTTTTCATATTGCCAAGCCGGGGGCTGTGGCTGTGTTGCAGGTGTTTGCATTTGAGCTTGTGGTAGCACATTTCCTGCCATTTGTTGAAAGAACGCAGCCATCTGCTGTGCAAACTGAGTAGAAAACTGTGGTGCTTGAGGAGGAGCTGGAGTGGCTGACCCACTCACGTTCTGGAGTGCTGGGGGTTTCTCCTTGGGCCTCAGCCTCGACATATTGCTCTACGGAATGATCTCCCTTTTTCATTTCGTTTTCCAAAATTTCTACTTCCTAAGATCAAACACGAGGAGGTTGACCTCCATTAGTGCATATTCATGATGTAAATATGTTATATGTATCAATTTAGGACACTTGAGCAGTTGTACTTATCAAAGGAAATATGCACATGCACAATCAAAATTCATTTCAAAACCATGCTCTGATACCACTAAAATGTCACACCTTACCCCTCTGTAAGGCATAACATGATCTCATATTATACTTAATGAATTACAGAACTTCACCTACTGATAACCCATTAAATACACTACAAGGGATTTTAAAATAATTTTCTTACTTTTTGAAGGTGGTGAGCATTTTTTTATAGGAAATAAAAACTTTTATTTGAAGTTAAACCACATATCAAATTTTCAATCAATTTAAAGTTTTCGCAAATTTTATAAAAATTTCGACAGAGTGCCGTCTATAATTAGAAAAAATCAGTTCTTCAAAACCCGTGAAAACACTTCCAAATAGTGCACTTCATCAAATCTTAACCACCAATAACTCAATTCAACACAAATCAACCCAATCTCCACAATTCAAAACAAAATTGTCATCTCAAATATTTTAAATTAATTTATACACATTGCATTCAAAATAAATAATTTGCAATCACAATTTAATTTACAGGCATAAAAATCCAAAAGGTAATATTATTATAATTTACTGTACAACTGCTCAATTTTATATACATACATACGACAATACCATATTTATATCAACCAAATCACAATGGGTATAAATAATATGCCCGTACAAAAATCTTCAAGTTATGCTCCCCTATTACTGTAGCAGCTCACTCTGCTGCTATGTCCTTTTTCCCTATCTGTGACAATAAAAGAAGCTATTGCTGAGTATATTTTACTCAGTGGTGCACAATAAAATTTAAAAAGCTAAACATAAACCATTCATTGCCAAATCATAATTTAAACATTACACAATCATATTTCATAATTTTCAAATCACATTTATAACAAATCACAATTTTCAAAGCTTAATATAACACAAATTTAGTCAAACAATTTAATAAACATAGTGTTGTCAATCAATAACACAACTTAGGCCATGATACAAAATTTCTAAATATGCCGTGTTGTACACCACTGTAACACCCTCCCTGTAGCAACTCCGTACATTCTACTGTTCCGGTGACCAGTGTTGGTCCAGACAGCTAGAACGTCCAGAAAAATATTTAAACTAAAGTGAGGAACCATAATTAACTCAAAATATTAATAAGAAAAATTTAGGAAAAATTTTAGAAATAAAATACAACCAAGTTAAATGAACCGGTGCCCTAGCAATGGATAAACCAGTGGGAAGTTGCGGTTCTCGCAACTAGGAGCCCTAGACCTAGGGAAAAATTTATAAAATAATTTTTGAGACTCCAGAGAAGGGTCATTGAGGTTTCTATGGCATTAGAATGCTAAGAAAAGGTTTAGAAAAATTTTTAAATCGGTAAAGACAATTTTAGTCTGTTAAGTCAAACGGAGGGCATTTTGGTCATTTCGCCTTCAGAGATGATTTTTTGGCCGACTTGTCCAGTTAAGTAAATAATTATTATGACATAAAATTTGAATAAATATTGCTAAAAAATAAATTGAAATTTAGTAGACTAGAAAAAGAAAGAAAATTAAAGAATTGGAATTATGACATCATTATGATGTCATTAAAAATCCTCCCACCCAAACAAACTTTGACACATGGCATTAACTTATTTAAAATGACTTAATGGGCAGAAAAAAAAATGTAACACCCCGAAAATTTTAAATTTATGAGCATTTTTGGTATTTTAATTTTATTTAAATTTTAGGAATTTTTTTGAGATTTTTCGAATTTTAAAAATCGGGTTCGATTTTCCGAAAATATAAACTTTGATGATTTTTAAAAATTAATTTAAAGATCACGTGTCAAAACTAAAAATATATTTGGAGTCTACGTATTTTTCTGAGTTTTCTGGAATTTTTTCGAAATTTTTGGACCTCGTTTTCGGTCCCGAGGCAGAGTAAAAAATTCAAAATTTTGTATCTTGAATCGGACTGGCCGAATCGAACCGGACCGGTCGAATCGGACTGGCCTTTTCCTTCTTCTTCTTTCCTTCCCCACGCGCGTCGACCTCCTCCCCTTCTCTCTCTCTTTTCTCTCTTCTCCTGCCTCGCCGCCACCACCTCCTCGCCACTCCCACCGATCGGGCGCGCCACCCACCTCTCCCGGCCACGCCCCAAACGGCCGGAAACCTCACGCGAATTTCCTCCCTCGCGTGCGCGGCGTTTCGGTTTCCCCGGCCAAAATCCGGCCGATCCGGCCACCAATTGGATCGGGTCTTGTGTCTAAAATCATCTACTCGGCGAGAGCTTTCCATAGACACCAAGAACGCCGAAATCCATCGAGCGGTTTGTCCAATTTTTGCTCGGGAAGTTTTTAGCCCATTTCGATTTTTGGGCTAGATTTCTCGAAAACCGTGAATCCCACGAGAAAACCGAGGGTACCAGCACGCTCCACTTGTCGAGAGCTTCGCGGCGACATAAATTTCAAATTTTTCAGACACCGTTTTTCGGTGGTTCCCACGGAACTTCGCGGTGTTTTTCCGAGCATTTAATGAGCTTAGAAAATTCTGAAAAATTTATGTACTAACCCCCGTGTAATGGGCTTCGTGTAGGTATCCTCGATTAGCGAAAATTCGACAGTTGACCGGGTCTGCGAAATTCCGGCCAGACAGACCCGTTACCGGAAAAGTCTCCGAATTGCACCGAGGTTTTGGCTACCCCCCCATTGTCAGACGACCCGAGCGCGTCCCCGAAGTCGGAATCGGCAAAGGTAAACCCGAACCTTGTTTTTACGTAATTTTCTAGTGCTTAAATAGGATTAAAAATCCATAAAATATTTGTGGTAGCTTAGAAAATTATGATTCTTTTTGCAATCGCTTAGTAATATTGCTAAGGACCGCGGGGCAAAGTTTTAGAATTTTTAGAGCTGATTTGGGCAGTTTTTACAAAAATGGTCAATTATAAGGACTAAATTGAAATTTTACATATTGTGATGGATGATTGATTTGATGGGCCCAGGAGGGGCTGTGTGATGGGATTGAGTTGTGGACATATGGATTGTGAATATAGAAGTGTGTTTTGAGCCCTTTTGCAGGTTGGGTAGGTCCTAGGTATAGGGGAGACTCTGCCGGATTTTCGACACGACTTAGGACGTATTGGTCTTTTTCTTTGTTTGTATTGAGTCAAATTTATTAAATGATTGTAATAAAATTGTCAGGTGAGCCGGGACAGCCTTCTTCCTCCGCCCAGCCGCCTCAGTGACCATCGTCAAGTCTGTGAGTAAAATATTAATTTTAATTGTAATTTCGATATTATTATATGTTCAAGCATGCCCATGCATCACATATATATATATATTTATGTAGTTAAACTCTAGGCACGATTTATGTTGCATTCATAACTGTTAGCGTGCCATGGATGTTGTTGTGGTAATTTGGAGCAGTGTGCGTGCGTTGGCGTGCGTGTGATGTGGTGTGGACTATGGATAGAACGGGTAGACACGACTTGAGATCTTCGCTGGGACCCGGTCCTTCGGGGTAGACACGGCTTGAGTTCTTCGCTGGGACCCCGATTTGGTTATTAAGTGGAAGTCCGAGCTGAGTTCTTCGCTGGCACCAGGTTGGATTTAAGAGAGCTGTATAGGGGATCAGCTCCCATATATTATGATTGATGTTACAGGGTGCGTGAGTGCTCCAAATTTACCTTTTTGATATTATGATGTGAAAATATTGTTGATGTTGCATTTCACTCTACAGGGTGCATTAGTTTTAGATAGTTATAGAGATTATGGTTAAAATTGATATTTTACTCTCTGAGTCGAACGCTCACTCCTGTTCAATATTTTTCCATGCCACAGGAAGATATTTTTGAGGTTAACCTGCTTCCTTTCCTCGCAGGTTGTTTATCAATATTTGTGTAATTTTATTTACTCCTAGAATTTCTGCATGTGTTATAAATGTTTATTTGATTTGGGTCTGTAAACTAAATTATTATTGTGGACCTCTAAAATTATTATATGCATGTTTGATGGACTGGATGAGGGAGCTGAGCTCCTATTTATCATTATGATGATATGAGTATGTGGAGGGTGAGCTGAGCTCCCTAATGGATTGTTTATTGTGTTTACAGGTCGGGTGAGTCAAAAAAACTCCCCGTTGGTAAGTCCATTTTATGGCCGGACTCTGTCCGGTTGGTTTCTTGAAATTGGGCCCAAATGGGCCTTAGAGTTGGGTAAATGAATAGTTAAGGCTTACTACGGGCCTCGGGGGCTTTAGGCTGGCCCAGGTCCTAGTGCCGGTCCGGCCCATAGGTTGGGTCGTGACAAAAAGAAAGAAAAATCAGTTGCTTCTTCAACCTTTGGGGCAGCCAAAAACGTGGAGAGAGAGAGAGAGAGAGAAAGGAAAACTCCATTAAAGCTCACCCAAGCTTCCAACCTCACCAAATCTCACTCAAAACCCTAGCCTTCTTCACAAAAAATTAACCTAGCACCTTGAGGAAGCTTTGGGCAGCAAAAAGAAAGAAAAATCAAGAAGTTTTCTAAGCTAGGGAAACTCTTCAACAAAGGTTAGTGTCAATTAATTCTTTAAACTTGTATATGCATCATTAGGAGTATGAATTGATCCATTGATTGTATGTGTTTGAAAAATTGAAATGGTAGAGCTAGGGTTTGGACCCAAAATTGAGATGTTGATCATGTAATGGTGAAAGTAAGTTTTAATGGTCAATTAGTGACCATTTGGTTATGTGTGAATGAGAAATGAAGTGGTTTATGTAGTGGGAAATGAAGTTGGTGTGGCTGCCCTTGGTGACCTGCAGGGCTGGGCATGAGTCTAGCAGGTTTGGGTAGTAATAACTTGAATTGTAGAGGTTCAATTGGTGCAAGGCCAATTGGACATGAAACTAGACACATAATGGCACAACTTTGGTGAAGAAACCATGTCTAGAAAACCAAACCAAGTTGACCAAATGCTTGCCCTAATCCCGGTGACCTGCATTCTGCCTGGGCAAAATGACCAAATGAACAGTGTTTGGTCATTTAGCCATAACTCAGTGTAGAAAGGTCCAGTTGACCTGAAATTTTGCCAGCAACAAGCTGAGATATAGATCTACAACTTTCATGAAGAAATCTAACCCAAATTATGACCAGAACATATTCAAAAAGTGAGTTGCAGTCACTGTTCTAAGTACTGTAGATTTGGTCAGTCCAAAAATTCTGGAAAAATTACAATCCGGCCAGTTGTGGTTTTTGGGCTATAACTTGAGCTACAAAACTCCAAATGGAATGATTCAAAAATGAAATATAACTACACAAAATAAGGAACAACTTTCATGTTAATCATTTTACCAAATTCCCATTGCAAAAATGACTAATGGAACAGTAAACACAGAGCTTGAAATCTGAAATTTTGAACAATTAACATTAAGCTTAAAAATGGTATTGACAACCAATACCAATAATTTTAGAATGCAAAATGTGGTATGTTGAGAGTATTAGAATTGATGTACCTATTGTCTATGCAAAAATCAATATTTTAGTTGACTAATGAAATGAATAGTAACACCTAAACTTAAATTTCAAGAATTGTAAAGTTTAAAAGTGTAACATGCCCTAGTACACCTAGCAAGATTGGTTTGGATATGTTGGCATGCCAATAGGGTTCAGTTAGCAGTACTGCACATGGCATTTTGCCATTCTATGATTTTATGGCTTTTAGCCATTCTGACATTGTGTTGATACTTGTCCTTGTGCCTAATATTTATTACAACTCATTAGTTGTTCTGTTGCACACCGGGAGATACATATGTAACCGACGGTGTGACTGCCCGAGGTACTTGATACCCAGTGCCAGTTTACCCTTTTATCCAGTCCGGTCATCCAGTGTAGGTTACTTGGGCAATTAAAAATGGAAGTGGATAAATTTAATGAAATTATGAATATAACAAATACAAAATAAATAAGATTACCAATAATGATCAAAATTGTTTGCATAAGACATTAGAACATGCACTGCATATTTATTTTCTATTATTTCTTTTTATTTTATTATTGGCACCACTAAGCATTATTGCTTAGCGCATTACTTTTTGCCACGCGTAGATTCTGGAGAGACCGACCGAGAGCTTAGTAGACCATAGATTGGGTGAGACCATCTGCAGCTCTGTATAGTGTCCGTGTCACCTCACCATCTTCAGTGCATTGGTAGGACACTAGGTTTCATTCTGGTATTATGTAATCAAACTTTTATTTTCTCATGTATAATAAGACTTATGTAATGTATTTTGATATTAATGTAAATAGTGAAAATTGTGTTTATGAATGGAACATTGAGTATTTATTTATGACTTGTATATAAATATTATGTGAAATGAATGAATGAGAAATGGAAATATTGTTGAAAAATATTGAGACCATGTTGATGGTTATTGGAGTTTGTGAATGATTGGAAATGATTATTGGAAGTGTTTTTCACAGGTTCCGGATAACTATTTTCTCCATTTTTAGCCTGCACTCTGCCGAATTTTTTATAAAATTTGCGAAACCTCAAATAAATTATAATTTCAATAAATGAGTTAAATGAAATATATTGTACTTCATAACTATGATAAAAATAAATTAAGGAAGAATGAAAAAATGGTTGAGATAAAATAGAGTGTTCCGGTACACTGTGTGATATATCTTACTCGGCTATACTGTAGACGGGTAAGGGATGTTACAACCACGACAAGGCAAACTCACCCCACTTATTAAAATCAATGAGGGAGGTGGCTAGCTAGTTAATGAGTACTCATCCAAACTCATCTCAGACTAGCAAGCCAGCGATGGAGGAATATAATCAAATATCAAACTCAACCCCACAAGTGGAAGAGGAACATAGTAAGGGACTGTCATGCCAAGTGTGAATCAAAAACAATTTCAAAATCATATTGTTCAACATTTCATGCAAAACATTAATAAATTTTCATTTCAAATTTCCATTTACAAAGTAGGCAACACAATATTTCTCAAAGCATTGTTTAGCATAAATTGCTTCAAAATGTATTCAAATAAAATTTCTAATGGCAAATTGAAAGTGAAAAGTTATTGTGCACAAACCTGATGTGAGTTGCCTTTAGGCCTTGACTCAATTTGCCCTATCCTTTTCCAGGTCTTTTTCAGCTGAAACACGTAATTTAAAGTGTTTCAGTATCTTATCTCATAACAAATCCAATAATTTATTTATATATACTCAATTCTAGCCCCAATATGCTTAAACTAACTTTCTTGGAAATTTTCATTTCGGGGTTACTATTCATGTCAATATGTTGACTTTCTTATACTTGATAGGTATGGGAAATCCAATTATACCCACATACCACATTTTGGGTGCCTAATTTGTTGGTTTTGATTGTTTCTTCAAATTTTAGGTCTCTTAGGTACAATTTCAAAATTTTCAAATTTGATATCCTGTTTTGTACTGTTCTATTAGTCATATTGCTGTGAGAATTTCGCAAAGTATTCTTCATAAAACATGTTCCTTATTGTATTAACTTTAATTCTTTTTTTTTAATCACTCTATTTGGAGTTTTGTAGCCTAAGTTATAGTCATTTGAATAGGGCTGGCCAGATTGGTTTAACCCAGATTTATGGGCACCTAATCGGTTCTAGCAGTTTCAGACCACTAACTTTGGGTGGCAAAATGACTAGGTTATGGATAGAATTTGGGTTAGTGTTCTTCATAAAAGTTGTAGTGCTATGTCATGCCTTTCCAATGCCACAAAAATTAGGTCATTTGGACCTGTTTAGCCCAAGTTATGGCCAAATGAACAAAGGTCATTTTGGTACAATGGCAGTGCACTACACCCGGGTTTGACATAATTGTTCACTATGTTATGGTCATTTTCTGAGCATGATTCCTAAATAAAAAATGGTCCATTATGTGTCTAATTTCATTCTCAATTGGTCTCACACTAATTGAGTTGGTAAATTTTCAGTTTTGGTTCCTAAAAGGGACCTAGGTCAAGCTGCTAGAATATGAATCCTAACTAATCCGAATTGCACTTTGGTTCTATCAATTCAAACACACCACAAATGACTCCAAATCACCATTTCAAACCTCAATTAGGTTCCAATACATCAATTACAAATTTTCTCTAAATTTTTCCCTAAACCCTAAGTGCCAAAAACCCTAATTTACACAATTTCTTTAACTAATGCAATTAAAGTTCACAATCAATCTTTATACACCTAATTTAACTTAACTACCACTTCAATTCCATCAAATTCATGAAATATCAATACCCCTTAATACTGGCCGAATTTCCCTTTAGTCCCCCATAATAGTTTTCTTTTGATTTTTAAGTTGATTTCTAGTTTAATTGAGCTAAACACACAAATAATAAACTAAAATTTTCAACTTAAATTACTAACCTCAACTTGGATGTCCAATTCTTTAATTCTCTTCTTTTTTTTTCGTCTTTATTTCTTCAATCTTCTTTTCTAATTGAGATAGCAAGCTTTTATGGAAAAATTTGGAGGAATTTAGGGTTATGTGTATGGAAAATCAAGCTTGAATTAAGCTTTAATGGTGATCTTTCATGGAGGTTTGAGAGAGAATTGGAGAGAGAGGGGACGGCACAACTAAAGGAAAATGAAGCAAATTTTATTTGTTTTGTTTTTATATAATTATTTGGCTATTTGACTTGGTAAAAATGGTTGGAAAATTAAAATTAATTTTGACATCATATATGATGTCATCATCATGATGTAATAAGTCCCATTTTTATTCTTTTTCTTTTTCTTTAATTTTTCAATAGTTCTTTAATTTAATTTTCGATTCTGAAATTTTAGTTTCTTTGATTTTATTGGACAGTTAGGTCAGGAGTCACCTCTAGTGTCTCACCCTACTCTCCTGTAAGATGTAACATGATTCTGTAGTACACCTAATGAATTACCGTACTTCGCCTACTGATAATCCATTAGATATACTACAAGAGATTTTAAAATAATTTTCGTGAAATTTAAATCATCGATTAAAATCTGGTGTTATAAAATTTTTTCAAAATTTCGGCAAAGTGTCGGCTATATTTTGAGAAAACAGTTCTTCGAACCTGCAAAAGAAAATACTCCCAATATGTTTTCTCAAATATAACTCCAACAACTTCATTTCAACTCACAATTCAAATCTCAATAAGCCTTAATAATTAATTTATTGAATTCTATTATTTTCCTTAGTCAACCTAAAATGTTGACCCTCAATGCATTCTAGGTGAATTAGGTTTAATGTTACCAATATGTCACATTTTATAGCCTTTTAGCGTTGGTACATGTTACCAAATTCACTTTCAAGTATTTTGCATTTTATTACAATTTGCTGGATTTCGGTATACTAATTTGACCTAGCCGGATGACCTAGTTTCCTTGGTTTTCGCGTTTCGGTCCAAACTACAAACTTGTAGGTATATATCTTATTGCACGCCGGGCAAAGTTTCAGGTCATTCTGAGTTGTGTAAACCAAGTTATGGTCAATTTACCAATGCTGAACAGAATGTACCAAAATGGTAACTTTAGGTCATTTTTAGGTCACTTTTGGTTCGGCCAGTTTTTGGACCTAAACTTGTGCAAGCTATTTGGCTTGGTTCTGGCCATTTCTGAGCTTTGGTGTCTTCATAAGAATTGTAGATATATGTCTCAACTATTCATGGTAAAAATTTTAGGTCAATTGGACCTATTTTGAGTAAGTTATGGTCAAAACACTAACTACTGCCCAAATGGTCAATTTTCAGGCTTTCAATTCACTAATATGGATTTGGTCATTTTTCAAGTCACCTTCTAGGCAGAATTTAGGCAAGCTTCCTTCATGAAAGTTGGCACATTTTGTGCCTAGTTTCACCTCCAATTGGTCTCATACTAATTGGAGCCACACACTTAAGGTTCTAAGCCAAAACATACACTGCCCTACTACACATTGTTCATCCTTTACCAATTACACATTCAACACTTACCAAGTTAACTCTCCCATGCCAATTATGGTTGTACCATACCATTAACACATTTTACTTCACATTTTTGGTCATTTTGGCAGCTTGTAATGACTCTCAACATATACACTATAATACAGAATTTTCTAAAGTCCCATTTACAATAATTAAAGTCCTATTTACAACAATTCAACTACATGAACATACCTCATTTCCATGTCCAAATTCAAAAAATTATTTATATACACATGCTGCCATCAATGACAACATAATTAAACAATAATTTCATGAACTCAAACACTTCAATCTTCTTCATGAGGCTGCCACAAGTTTACACATACCCATCAACCTCCATTTGCAATTTTCAAGCTTACAAATCAAACCTTACTCATGGAATTCAATTACAATACAATCAAACATTTAAATTATCATTCAAACCACTATTTACATGCAAGAACAAACTGTTCATAGTGAAGTTCCATGGCTGCCAAAATGTACATTTCCACTAATTCATCAAACTTCAAAAAATCTTCCATAAATCAATTACCCACAACCTTGGTTACACTTTTAATGAAACAAGAATTGAAAACACTCACTTACCACTTTTGAAGTTCTTCAAAACTCCACCAAAACTTTCCTTTCTTGCTCCCGAAATGTTGCCCAAGCTGTATAGAACAACTTTAGTGAAGGAACTTTAACAAATGGAAGCTTGGATCATGGTGAGAGAGAGCATGTTTGTGAGGCGGCCATGGGAGGGTTTCTTCCAAGCTTTGGTTTGGCCAAGGCAAACTTTAAGGAAGAAGAAGGTGGCAGAAGATAATGGAAGGGAATTCTATTTTTTTTTTTAAGCTTTTCTATGACACATACTCCTCCAATAACTCAAATTAAAATTAGTTTAATCTAAAGTTTTCATAATTGCATTTAATCCTCCACATTTCCCTAAATTTCATTACATGTATAATTGCAATTTTTTCATAGGTTTCCAAAATTTAATACTACTTATTTTTAATGGACATTTAGGCCAAAAGACAATTCGGGGTGTCAAATGACCACAATGCCCCTATTCGGGTTGCATTCCCGATTTTTTTTCGGTAACACTGAGTTTTGTCATTTTCTCGATTTCTCGTTTTTTTCTTTGTACTAATTAATTAATTTTTCTTTGATATTTCTAATGATATTTATACTTTAATAAGTTTTTAATTATGTCTTAAAAATATTTTTCAGGGTTCCCCATGGTCCATGGCTAGTCAACGGTCCACGTCGCAACTTCCCATTGCGGTCATCCATCGCTATGGTTCTCGGCTCGTTTAACTTGGTTACATTTCATTGCTATTATTTTTTCTTTACTTTTCTTGTATTTTCTTTTCTTATATTTCATTATTTTATGTCTCCTCACTAACATTTAAATGTAATTCTAGGCATCCTAGCTGTCCGGACAATACTAGTTACCGAAACAGTAGAACGCACTACCGAATATAGGGGTGTTACAATTCTCCCCCCCTTAAAATAAATTTCGTCTCGAAATTTTACCTGGCATCAGTTTCTGAACAGCTGTGGGTGCTGTCTCCTCATATCCTCTTCACGTTCCCAAATAGCATTCCTGGCCTGAATGATGGTTCCACAGCACTTTAACCAGGTGTATCTGTTTATTCCTCAGCTGCTTCACCTCATATGCCAGAATTTCTATGGGTTATTCCTCATATGAGAGGTCTGGATTTACCTCAATCTCTTCAACTGATAGAACATGAGATGGGTCAGATCTGTACCTCCTTGACATGGGCACATGGAAGACACTGTGTATCTTTTCTAGCTCTGGAGGTAATGCTAACCGATATGCCAAAGGACCCACTCTCTCCAGAACCTCATATGGTCCGATGAAACGAGGACTCAGTTTCTCCTTTCTGCCAAATCTCATAATTCTCTTCCAAGGAGAAACTTTGAGGAATACCTTATCACCCACTGCATATTCAATATCTCTTCTCTTCAGATCAACATAGGACTTCTGATGGTCTGATGCAGCCTTGAGTCGATCTCTGATCAATCTGATCTTTTCCTCTGTTTGCTGAACAATTTTTGGCCCAATCATCTTCCTTTCACCTACTTCATCCCAACATAGGGGAGTTTTGCACTTCCTGCCATACAAAGCTTCATATGGAGGCATCCCAATGCTTGATTGGTAGCTGTTGTTATAAGCAAACTTAATCAAAGGCAAGTGTATATCCCAATTACCTTCAAACTCAATCACACAAGCCCGTAGCATATCCTCCAATATTTGAATTACCCTTTCAGACTGGCCATCTGTCTGTGGGTGGAATGCCATGCTAAAGTTCAATTTAGTTCCTAAGGCTCTCTGAAGACTACCCTAGAATCTAGAAGTGAACCTAGGATCTCTGTCTAATACAATCGATACTGGCACTCCATGCAGTTTTACAATCTCATTTATGTACAATCTGGCCAATCTCTCCAACTATAGTCCATCAGGACTGGCAAAAAGTGAGCAGACTTGGTTAGTCTATCAACTATGACCCATACTGCATCATGACTATTCTGTGTCCTCGGAAGTCTCATAACAAAATCCATAGTTATCCGTTCCCTTACAATGTTTCATAGGGTGCCATTTGTATGCTAGCTTGACACTTATTATTGTATACAAATTCTGTTAGTGGGAGGTATCTGTTCCATCTCCCCTCGGATTCAAGTTCTCAGTATATTATTGAGGGCTTATTACATTTTACAGGTTATTATTATCATTTCATTTCATTATTTACAGAAACTCAATAAGTTTCAGAATTTACCTGAATTACTTGTTTCGACTGTCCATCCATCTAAGGATGATAAGTCGTACTGATATCTCTAAACTTATAGCAATTACTGTGGTACAGGTAGTTCACAAACTGACTCCAGCTACCTTACAAGTGTAGTCTTTCGATAGGCTAGTTCTGAAGTTTTAAATTTTTGACTAAAATTTTTGCATTTATTTCTTATAATAGTACTCTATTCGGGCGTAACTGTATCAATTTATAGATTACTTACAAATATTCTTATTTTATTGTACCACGAGGAAGCACGTAGCTCTACACAATAATCCCGTGTCGGTACTGTAATCTGCAGCTTACAATACAAACATCGAGAACATTGCATAGTCACTACGTTATAACCTCATGGACTAGGTTTTCTAACATCTTATCTATACACTTATTTCCTTCTCTGTCTTTAAAGTCATATCATTGGTCTCTTCATGTAATTATTTAAATTTAAAACTCATTACTTATATTTATGCTCAAGTAACCTATCAAAGCACTTGCAGGCGTTACGTATCGCTGTCCCCACAAGCCTCTTCTCTATCTTTGGTGGCAATTAAGGGTACCTATCAAAGCACCTACAGGCGTTACGTATCGCCATCCCTGCAAGCCCTTGGGTGGTACCTATCAGAACACTTTGCAGGCGTTACGTATCGCCATCCCTACAAGCCCCCTGATACTGATATACATTGTCTTTTAAAATCATATCAACCATATATTGTCAATCCATGAATTTCCATGTAGGCAGTACTGCTATCTGAAATTCCTAATTGGTATACCAATCGATCCATACAATACACATAAGCCTAGGTTTACTTTGAGCAGTTAAGCATTATCAATTGTCTAATAAAATCTTCATGTCCATGTATTGTGGAAAAGGTGGGTCTCACATCACTATTTCATGTGATTTAGCATGTAGTGATAACGAAATTTCCATGTCAATGTACAGTGGGAAAATGGGTCCCACATACATGTTTCAAGTAATTTAGTATATAGTGACTTAGTAGGGATAAGCCAATAATGTTTTTCAAGAATCTTTCTTTAGGTTCAATTTCGAGATTTTAACTTTGCATATCACTTTGGATAGTTTGTGGCTACTGTTTGGCCCCATTTCCTAAAAGGAAATTATTCTTTTATGTCTTGCTTTTATTTTTCAGATGACTATTCGAGCTCTGACTCATAGGTTTTTCCCTCTTCTCTATTTCACGTTTCCCTTGTGGGGTTGGGTTTGTACTTGGGCTTTGGCTGACAGATTATCAATCATTTGTTGAAAGAAAGTGGCCATTTGTGTACTAATTTGTACAGGTGGGGTTGATAAAGTCAAGGCTGGGGCCTCACCTTGTACTTCTGCCATCACAGACTGTTTTATTGTCTCATTCTTCTCTTCCATATCTTTTCACATGATTTTCTATTCCTGTACAATCAACACAAGGAGATTCCTCTCCATTAGTTCATATTTATGATGAAAATGTACTATATATATCAAACATTTGAGCAGTTGTAGTTACTGACAAAAAGATTTCAAATTCACAGTTCAAAATTTACTTTAAAACCATTGCTCTGATACCAATAAAACATGTCACACCCTACTCCCTCGTAAGATGTAATATGATCCCGTAGTACACCTAATGAATTATCGTACTTTACCTATCGATAACCCATTAGATATACTACAAGGGATTTTAAAATAATTTTCGTGAAATTTAAATCATCGATTAAAATCTGGTGTTATAAATTTTTTTCAAAATTTCGGCAAAGTGCCGGCTGTATTTTGAGAAAACAGTTCTTCAATCCTGTAAAAGAAAATACTCCCAATATGTTTTCTCAAATACAACTCCAATAACTTCATTTCAACTCACAATTCAAATCTCAATAAACAATCAATTCATTTTCAAACCAATCTCATCATAAAGAAACATTTCATTGATTACAAGACTCAAAATTTATATTACAAAACTATTCAAGTAAATGAAATCTCAAAGTTACATTTACAATAATTTACATTTAATTACATACCAAAATATTTTACAAGAGTTTTTATACAATTACTCAAATAATTTACATACATATTATTACATGCATACATCAAAACCTATGTACATGGGT
The DNA here is from genome assembly GCF_030052815.1 of Hevea brasiliensis. Classification (NCBI taxonomy): domain Eukaryota; kingdom Viridiplantae; phylum Streptophyta; class Magnoliopsida; order Malpighiales; family Euphorbiaceae; genus Hevea; species Hevea brasiliensis. The sequence goes on along the minus strand of NC_079503.1, from coordinate 431,037 downwards.
ATACCTATGATATACCTGGAGCTGATCTGAATGTGTTTTCAAAGAAACTTACTCAATTGCTCTATGCTCTTTTCACCTGCGACAGCATACAAAGCTATCGCTGAGTGGTGAACTCAGTGGTGCACAACTATAATTTAAAATATAGTACAATATACCTTAACAAAAATTACAGCAAATAATTTGGAAATCTGGATACGCATCAAATTCCAAAACTCAAAATATTCATTACCAATAATATAAATCATTTGTATAAAATGACTTTGATCACAAAATTCAATTTATCAAATCATAACTAACCATTTAAGGTAATTCCAACAAAATTAATTATACATAAATCATAATTGAAATCACAATTCTTTATCTCAAAAATCATTCTTGATCTCAAAAGCCATTCTTTATCTCAAAAACCATTCTTTATCTCACTAACTATGCACGACTAATCCGCAAGGGCCATCTTCGGGGTGATTCTAACTCCCTATGGTCGGGGAGGTCGAATCATCGTGCATAGTACACATCACAATAATGAATCTTTTGAAAGGCCCATAACATAAAAAAACTTAGATCTAACCTCTAATAAGAGGAGAATCTAAGCCTGTACACGTACCATGGTAATCAAAACACAACTAACTCCATTGTCTTCTCAACAAATGAGAGAGACGAGTAATAACCTAGTCAAGTATCTATAGTGAGATATAAAATAATATCACAATCCTTTTAGTGAGCATAAATCACAATACAATTCGATTCAAAGTCAATTCTAATATCCAATAATTTTTATGCTCATCACAATTCAAATCATAAATTTGCATTTTTCCATGCAAATTGCCCATCACAATTCAAAATATGTTCTATCACAATTTTCCAAAACATAATTTATTCAATTCACAACAATGCTTAATACTTGTGGAAATACCATTTCACAAAGCTAAATTCATACATACTATAACAATTTCAATAATCATTGAATTAAATCCAATACTTATTAAACATAATACATAAGAAAAATATGTCATTTAATCATATGAAATATTTAGAACAAAATCATTTAAAAACTAGTTGTGCACAAACCTCTAATAAATGTCTCTTAGCCCTGACTCAGTGTTTCTTTCCCTTCCTTGAGTCTTTGCTAACTGAAACACACAATTTGAAGTGTTTTAGTACTCATTTAAACTGTCTATAAGAATAAGGCTTAATAATTAATTTATTGAACTCTATTATTTTCCTTAGTCAACCTAAGATGTTGACCCTCGATGCATTCTAGGTGAATTAGGTTTAATGTTACCAATATGTCACATTTTATAGCCTTTTAGTGTTAGTACATGTTACCAAATTCACTTTCAAGTATTTTGCATTTTATTACAATTTGCTAGATTTCGGTATACTAATTTGACCTAGCCGGATGACCTAGTTTCCTTAGTTTTTGGGTTTCGGTCCAAACTACAAACTTGTAGGTCTATGTCTTATTGCATGCGGGCAAAATTTTAGGTCATTCTGAGTTGTGTAAACCAAGTTATGGTCAATTTACCAATGCTGGACAGAATGTACCAAAATGGTAACTTTAGGTCATTTTTAGGTCACTTTTGGTTCGGCCAGTTTTTAGACCTGAACTTGTGCAAGCTATTTGGCTTGGTTTTGGCCATTTCTAAGCTTTGATGTCTTCATAAGAATTGTAGATATATGTCTCAACTATTCATGGTAAAAATTTCAGGTCAATTGGACCTGTTTTGAGTAAGTTATGGTCAAAACACTAACTACTACCCAAATGGTCAATTTTCAGGCTTTCAATTCACTAATCCAAATTTGGTCATTTTTCAAGTCACTTTCTAGGCAGAATTTAGGTAAGCTTCCTTCATGAAAGTTGACACATTTTGTGCCTAGTTTTACCTCCAATTGGTCTTATACTAATTGGAGCCACACACTTATGGTTCTAAGCTAAAATATACACTGTCCTACTACACATTGTTCATCCTTTACCAATTACACATTCAACACTTACCAAGTTAACTCTCCCATGCCAATTATGGTTGTACCATACCATTAACACATTTTACTTCACATTTTTTGTCATTTTGGCAGCTTGTAACCACTCTCAACATACACACTATAATACAGAATTTTCCAAAATCCCATTTACAACAATTCAACCACATGAACGTACCTCATTTCCATGTCTAAATTCAAAAAATTTTTTATATACACATGCTACCATCAATGACAACATATTTCAACAATAATTTCATGAACTCAAACACTTCAATCTTCTTCATGAGGCTGTCACAAGTTTACACATACCCATCAACCTACATTTGCAATTTTCAAGCTTACAAATCAAACCTTACTCATGGAATTCAACTATAATACAATCAGACATTTAAATCATCATTCAAACCACTATTTACATGCAAGAACAAACTGTTCATAGTGAAGTTCCATGGCTACCAAAATGTACATTTCCACTAATTCATCAAACTTCAAAAATTCTTCCATAAATCAATTACCCACAACCTTGGTTACACTTTTAATGAAATAAGAATTGAAAACACTCACTTACCACTTTTGAAGTTCTTAAAAAATCCACCAAAACTTTCCTTTCTTGCTCCCGAAATGTTGCCCAAGCTGTATAGAACAACTTTAGTGAAGGAACTTTAACAAATGGAAGCTTGGATCATGGTGAGAGAGAGCTTGTTTGTGAGGGGCCATGGGAGGGTTTCTTCCAAGCTTTGGTTCGACCAAGGCAAACTTTAAGGAAGAAGAAGGTGGCAGAAGATAATGGAAGGGAATTCTATTTTTTTTAAGCTTTTATATGACACATACTCCTCCACTAACTCAAATTAAAATTAGTTTAATCTAAAGTTTTCATAATTGCATTTAATCCTCCACATTTCCCTAAATTTCATTACATGTATAATTGCAATTTTTTCATAGGTTTCCAAAATTTAATACTACTTATTTTTAATGGACATTTAGGTCAAAAGATTTCGGGGTGTCAAATAACCATAATGCCCCTATTCAAGTTGCATTCTCGATTTTTTTTTTGTAACACCGAATTTTGTCGTTTTCTCGATTTCTCATTTTTTCTTTGTACTAATTAATTAATTTTTCTTTGATATTTCTAATGATATTTATACTTCAATAAGTTTTTAATTATGTCTTAAAAATATTTTCCAGGGTTCCCCGCGGTCCAGGGCTAGTTAACGGTCCACGCTGCAACTTTCTAGTGCGGTCATCCATCGCCATGATTCTCGGCTCGTTTAACTTGGTTACATTTCATTGCTATTATTTTTCCTTTGCTTTTCTTGTATTTTCTTTTCTTGTATTTTATTATTTTATGTCTCCTCACTAACATTTAAATGTAGTTTTAGGCATCCTAGCTGTCCGGACAACACTAGTCACCGGAATAGTAGAACGCACTACCGAACATAGGGGTGTTACATCTAGGAGTGAATTGACCAAATTGCCCCTCGCTGATTCAATCCAGTTAGCAAGTTATTCGATATTTCTTCCGGATCCCTGACCTAATTATTTGACTTGCTTAAAAATTCTTATCTGTGATTTTCTCTTTTTCACTGTGTTCGCAATAGTGCTAAGGACTGCGGTGTCACATTTTCTGGTTCAAAATTCAGGTTAAGACTGACCTCGCAATCACTTCCCGGGAAGGTCACCCATCGCTGTGATTTCCGACTCATTTAACCTTTTATGTTCTGTTTTTCTTATTTATACTTTCCTATCAGGTAGTCACTATTTATTTGCATTCAGGGCTTACCTAGGTGTCTCAAATGTGGTTCTAATCCTCTTAATTGTCCAGACCGACACCGATCACTGGAACAGTAAAATGTACTAGGCTATGCAAATAGGGGTGTTACACCTCTTGCACTGGTGGAGCAGGTTCTCCCCTGCCTCCAGCTTCAGCCATGGGTAGAGCATGACTCTCCACCTCTTCCTCAATGGCTCTTTGCAATGTTGGGTCCATATCCTAATCAAAATAACAAAAAACAAATAGATCTGCATTAGTGTCACCTCAACTCTTACAAATGCAATGCATGGTATAGACTCTATCTAAACCCATAAATGCCTAACTAGTGTTCTGATACCACTAAATGTGATACCCTTTACTCGTCTACAGTGTAGCCGGGCAAGGCATGTCACACTCGGTTCTGGACCATTTTAACTTATCTTATAACATTTCCTAATAGTCATTTTAATTTTTTTTTAAATTAGGTCTGAATAATTTATCGGAGAAACCGACGGAGTTTTCCCTAATTTATTAATAATTTTGATGAATTCCACCTGTTTAGAATCTCAATAATGTAAATTCTTTCTCATATTCTATTCCAATACTTCTTCTCAACATTGCCATTCATAATTTCAAACATTCCATACATAAATAAATTTATCATCACATTCATAAAAGAAATACTCGATCTTCATTAATTTGCATAATTTACAATAATTATAGAGGTTCATAATTTATAATACAAAATGAATACATAACTACAAAATACAAAAACTACTCACAAACCTAATGGGTCCTACCCAAAATGCATTGTAGTAGAAGTGACATCGGACTCAATGCAGATCTGGACTCTCACCCAGTATGAGGTCTGCTGGGCTCTCTATTTATATTTTCAGTACCTATGCGTGGCAAAAAAGCGATGCGCTAAGCAATACAGCTTAGTGGTGCCAATATAAAGTAAAAAAATAAACTAAAATAATTAAATATGCAGAAATTATGATATTATTTTATGCAGATTAAATTTTTTTGTAATTATTCATGATATTATCCAATTTGTACTTTTTTTGTTTATTATTTGGTTATAAATTATTAAGACTTATTTTGGTTGCCCAAGTAACCTATACCAATTGACTGGACTGAATAAACGGGTAAACTGGTATTGGGTACCAAGTACCTCGGGCCATCACACCATCGGTTACATAGTGTCTGCCATGTGTGCAACATAATGGCTAACTAGCCATAATAAACATCGGGCATAAAGTTGAGTGTGTCAAGTATAACAGAATGGTCAAAAGCCATGATATCACAAAATGGCACTATATGCCATAAATCACGAAAAGGCACGAAACCATATGCAGTACTGCTATCGGAACCCTATTGACATGCCAAACTATCCAAACTAATCATACTAGGCATATTATGGCATATTAACAAAGTTAATTGTTTAGTTCTTTGCATTTGATATTTGGTAGTTACTATTAACCTTACTATTTATGCAAAAATATTGATTTTTTTCATAATTAATAGATGTAAGTCCTAATTACACTATAATACCACATTTTGGATTATACATTTGTTGGCATTGGTTGTCAAACTCAATTCAAGGCTCATTAGAAATTATTTCAAATTTTCAGATTTCATTGCCTATGTTTACTATTCCATTGGATCAATCTACAGTGGGAATTTTGCAAAATTTTAGTTACCCAAATTTAGGCAAATTTTAGGTCATTCTAAGTTGGTTTTTCTGGACAGGGTCTCTTCATAAAAAATATGGTATTATGTCCCTAGTTTCACCTCCACTTGGCCTTACACCAATTGGAGCTACACAAATTAATTTATAGCTGCCCAAAGCCACTGGACTCAAGGTCTAGAACTTCCAGCAAATGGGCAGCCTATCCAATTCACCATTCCATTCAACAATTCACTTCAAATCATAATCAATTCTCATCAATTAGTCCATAATTAACTTCAACAACATCAATTTCACACTATAGCACCAAATTCCCAATTTCCTCAAAACCCTAATTCTACTTCTTCACAAATTCATGAAATCATATGTGACTTCAATAAAAATTCATGTAGGCACATCAATTAACATTGATATACAAGTTTAATTTCTTTAAAATCCTCAAAGAATCTAACCCTCTCAAGTGGACTGAAATTCTTCTTCCCACTATTTGCATGGTTTCTTTTATTTCAAATGAAATTTCAACTCAAATCAACTTAATTATAACAATTAAACAACTAATATAAGGGTTAATTGCACTTACCTCAATTTATGGTTTTTTAAGTTCCCCAACTCTTCAATTTTTCTACTTTTTTTGCTTTCAATCTCTTCTTCAAGGTCTGTTGACAAGTTTTTGTGTTTGGGGTGTAAGAAAATATTGTATGAATTGATGGGAATTTAAGCTTGAAAATTAAAAAATGGTGGAAGCTTTTGGGTGAGAAGGTTTGGCCAGTTGAAGAAGGGAGGAAGAAGAGCTAATTTTTATTTGTTTTTATCCCCTTTTATCCTTTTTATGAGTGTTTGTTGAATGGTGATTGACTAACAAATTTTTATTGTATCATGCTTACATATGGCTTATCTCATAATTAGGATTTAATTTCATTTTCTTTTTCTCTCTTCTCTACTTACTTTTAATTAAATTTTCATCAATATTTATTTACATTTTATGACATAAACCTCACTTACTTAATTGGACAAGTTGGTCAAAAATCATCTCTGAAAGTGAAATGACCAAAATGACCTTCATTTTACTTAACGAGCTAAAATTATCTGTACCGATTCAGAAAATTTTCTTAGTATTTTCTTGGCATTCAATTGTCATCTAAGCCTCAATAATCCTTTATTGGAGTCCCAAAAATTATTTCACAGGGTTTCCCTTCGAGTTTAGGGTCGGCAATTGTCTTCATAGCCACTTCCTTTTAGGGTTACCCATTGCTAGAGCTACGGCTCATTTAACCTTAGTGCATTTCATAGCTTAAATTTTTTCTTAATTTTTCTTACCATTATTTGGTTTATTTATAACTCCTCACTCTAGTTCAAATATAGTTTCAGACATTCTGACTGTCCGGACAGACGTTGATCACCGAAATAGTAGAATATACGGACTGTCTAAAGTGAGGGTGTTACAATTGGACTATCCACCATGTTATTATTATTTTATTTAAAAGGTAAAATTTTATTAAGAGCTGGTCTATCATGAATTTAAGAAATAACTATGTAGGTTTAATCTATTTTAAATGTGAATCTCATAATATATATTGTGTCTAAGTCACTCATTAATCCCTTATATTTAAAGAATGAGGTGTACCAAATTCAAATGGAGGAAGGTACTAAAGTAAAATATCACTTCAACATATTTAATAAATTAATTACTCAATTAACTAACATTGGTCTAAAGATTAATGATAAAGACAAATCTCTCTTGCTTTTGACCTCTTTCCCATTATCTTATAAAAGCTTGACGATGACTCTAACAATAGGGAATGAAACACTAAATGTGAATGATGTTACTGCAATAATTTTGAATAGTTATAAACTCAAGGTGTCTTGTGGTAGCAATGAAGGTAGATATTTTGTTGCTAGTTCTAATCGTAGTAGAAGTAATATACATTAAAGGGATTCAAGAAGCAAGAATAAATTGGACTTAAGATCACAAGTAGACTACGCAGATAATAACTGCTAGGGTCACATTCAATACACTTGTAAGAAGATGAATGATGACTTTAAAAAATTCAAGAAGAGTCATGAAAATGAAAAAGAAAGGACTGTTATAAATACAACTGATGAATATATTAAATGTGATGTTTTAATTGTGAATGATGATAAAAAAAAAAAAAAAGACAAAGACAACATGATTGGTTAATGGATACAATTTGCCCTTTCCATATTTGTTCGAAAAATGAATGGTTTGATATGATTAAAGAGAAGAAAGAAGACCGAATAAAGCTGACCAATAGAGAAAAGATAGAAGTTGAAAGTATTGGTAAAGTAAAAATGAAGTTACAAGGTAATCATATTAAAATATTCGATGAAATGAGATATGTTATTAAGTGTAAAAGGAAATTGATTTCTTTAAAAAAATTTGATTCGTTGGGTTATAATTGTTCTATTCAAGGTAGAATTATGAGAGTTAAATAACATGTTCTTGTGATTATAAAGGATGAAAAGCTTGTTGTGAGTGATCTCTATAAAATTGGAAGCTAATACACTGATTAGAAGTATGAATGTCGAAGGGGCAATATCGACAACCAAGAGTTTAAAAAATTACCCAATTAAAACTAATTTTTGTATAAATTATAAAGATTAATTCTATTTTATTTGAAGATATACGATTGAAAAAATTATTTAATTAGCACTATAGAATTCAAGTCAAAGTGAAAATTTATTGAAATTAGTTTTTTGAATTTATGAAGCAATGAAGAATTTGTTGGAAATAGTGGCACTTGACTAAGCTCTTTGATATTGATAAAACCTGTTTGGAAGATAAACCATCTTTATAAGCATTTATTGCTAGTGAGTTATTTAATGTTTTTATTCTCTTGTAAGTTGTCTTTAAGAGTGCTATAAGATGAAGATAACCCATATAGAGAGATTGTAAAGTGCGGGAGACATTTTTTGGGTGTATTTAGATAAGGGTAGTGAGTGCCATAATTTATAAAATTTGAATAGTATATGAATAAAAAAAATATTTAGTATTTGTAATTATTTTATTTATAAAAAAATTTATATTGAATATTTTAAATTATGTTATTTTATTTGTGAGTTATTTTGTTAACAGAATTTCAATAAAAATTTCTTTGTTTTAAAAAGTTATATATTCATGTAATTTAAAATTTATGAAAATTACATTAGTTAGATGTGATTGGGATAAGGCGCTCTCCCCATCATCATTAATTAAATACCAAAGAGCGTGTTTTCTCTTCTATCCTTATTATTATTATTATTATTATTATTATTATTATTATTTTTTAAGTTTCCAACCACTCTCTCAATCCAAATTAAAAAAAAAACATTAAATTGTTTTTTTTTAAATATAATTCTTTCAAAAAATTAAACATTAAATATTGCAATTCTAACTAGATTTGGCCAAGTTTGGAATTGAAACTTTCAAAATTAGTATTAAAAAAAATTAAATCAATATTGTTTAATTCGATCTTAGCCAATTTTTTTTATATAATTTAAAAAATTTAAGTCATTCAATTTAAATAAAATTAAATTGAAATAAAAATAAAATAAAATAAAATAAAATAAAATAAATTTATAAAGACCATTTTAATCACCTTAATCCTTAAATAATAACTACCTATTTAATGAGAGATTATTGTGTGTACTCGTGAAGAATATAATTTCAATTTAATATAAATATTATTAATTAAAAATAAGTATCATATTTTTCAAATCATAAAAGTATAAATTCTATTTCAATACTATATCTTACTTTAAATAAAAATTTCCTGCTTTATATAAAGAGATTAAATCTCCATAATCATATATATTATCAATTATTATTCTACTTAACATTCATATTGACTTATAGCCTGTTTGATATTACCGTTAAAATTGTTGTTGAAAAAATTACTTTTTTAAATATATTAGTTAAAAAATATTAAAAAATAATTAAAAATTAAATTTAATTAATTTTAATTATAAAAATATTAAAATTATTTTTTTTAAAATTATTTTTCTTAAAAATATTTAAAATAATATTTTTATTAAAAAAAATAATTTCAAACTCTGAGCTTTAAACACCTCTCGTTTGCAGGTCCAAGCCACTTGAAAAATTCACGAATGAATCGTTTTGTAACCCACCCTAATTTTACCAATAATACATACAATAAACATGTTATGCGATATCTACAGTGACATAAAATCGTAATCAACCAATTAATTTATATATAAAAATAGTGATACTATAAATTTATTATAATATATAAATTAATATTCAATTAATTATTATATTAATATATAAATTTTATATCAAATATTTAATTTAAAGACTAAATTCCTATATAAAATGTCTCCACGGCCACGGGTACACAATATACTACTTCTTTGAAAAGAAAAAAAGCACGTGGCAGCATCCCAGCCTCTCAATCTTCCGTCCACATCCCTTCAACACGGTAGAGTCACATCCCATCAATTATTGAGCAACGCCCATTAATCCAGTCCGTCCATTAGAAATCCGCTAAATAAAAAGCGCGGGAAAACGAATAGGATTCTCGTCTTAGCGGTCACGCACGAGAGACAGATAGAGAGCAGAACAGAGAAAAGCTAATCTGTACGAACATTTCCCGCCCCTCCCCCTTCTATGGCGCCTAGGAAGCGAAAGGCTGAGGGACAAGATGAGGGAGTCAAGCCTATTACAGCCACGTCCACGAGGGTCACTCGGAGCTCCACTCGCCTTGCCAACTCCAACTCCTACGCGCCGCCGGTTGATTTACCCACTAAGAAAAAGGGGAAAACAGTGGGAAAGAAGAAGGTGAAGACTGAAGACGAAAAGGAGACTGAGACAAACAACGTGGAAGAGAAAGAGAGTGAGAAAGTAGAGGCTAAGGAGGAGACTACTGACGATAGGACTAAGAAGACCATTGTGATTGAGCACTGGTGAGTTTTCTTTTTCTTTTTAATTTTGGTCTGTTTGATGTGAAAGCTGAAGAAAAGAAGAGAAAGTGAATATTTGAGTGTTTGCTCTGCTATTTTGATTTCGAGTACAAAATGATTGAAACTACGTTTCGGTAATAATAATGGAATTAGGGTTAGACTAATTACTTGTGCTCGTTACATTTCTATGTTTGATAAAAACGGAAGATAGGAGAGAAAAGATGAAATTTTAGTCCCTAGGTGTAATTGTACTGGACAATTTGGCTTTGTCACGCCTAGCAGATTCGGAATTTCTGTTTCCTGGGGATGAGAGTTTGTTATTTGAGTACTCAGCTTTTCTATCTTAAGAAACCCTCTGTATATATGCGGATTTGAGGAAATAAGAGGACATGTTGATGAGGTTTGGAGCATGTTGATGAGGTTTGGAGGTTTATTTTAACAAGGAAATTTTTGTTTGAAGCCTTTAGCAATGCATGCATTTGATTTTGTTCTTTGACAAGAAATTGGAACTTTTGTTGTTGAACTCTCTGGTACTTTGTGTTGATTAAATCCTGCTGACTTGTGAGAACGGTTAAAAGAAACGGTTAAAAGAAAAAGAGAAAAGGATAGTGTTGTTGGGGATTTTACATTCCTTGTTAGATGAAATTATTGTCCTCATTTGTTCCTTGGTTTATTTGTAGGAAAAGTCAACTATACAGCAGTTTTTTTTCAGTTTGTTGTGCATTGCAAAATCTGAGAAAATCAACTACCGATATGGTTTGAGTTTGGGAGGTCAAAAGGACACTTTTTAGAAAACCAACTCTTTAGATACCATTGAAAAAAGTTGTTTAGTTGGTTTGGAACTCTTGTGATCAAAATATGTTAAATTTAACTTTAAATTAATTTTTAATACCTTCTAACATATTTAAGGAGCTCTTTTTTTTCTTTTCTTTTTTTTTTCTTTTTTCTCTTCCCTCAATAACAATTCTAACAATAATGCCAAACAAAACTGCTTCTGTTAAATTCTGAAGAAAGAAATTAATAAAGGAATTTTAGGCAAGGCTTTTCCAGTAAACTATCTTTAATATAATAATTTCCCCTTTGGTGCAAAAGGTTGAACAAAAATTCCATCTCAGTATACAATATCTAATAAGAAATCAAATTTGCACTGTTTGATTTCTTCTACCAAAAGAACTCAATCCAAAAGAATTATGAAAGAGTATTATTTTGAGCCTTACAAGTTTTGGTTTGGGATGCTATATTGTGTACCATATCTCTTAACTGTTGTGATGATTAGGGGTATCTATTGCGCAAACTATGTTTCTGGTTTCTGCTACATGGGCCTGCCTAATGCTATTTTGGCTAAGACAATAACATATTCCATCAATATGTTAGTTCTAATTAATTTGATTCTTGTAGCAAACAATGCAATTCATTTATGAAAAGGGCTACACTGGTGAAAAATGGTCTGGAGAATTCTGTTCCCAGTATCAGAGTGGTACTTAATCCCGATAAGGTATTGTTTGCTAATTTTATTATCTTTACTTTCAGCATCACTAATAATTGGGTTTGTTATTTAGCTTTTGTTTTTATCTGGTAAAGCCATGTATACCATGAACTTTTCAATAATATACTGCTTTTATGCATATGTGAGTTCCTTAGAAGTGCTGTCCTCATTCTTAATAGATTCATTTTTAATTTTAGAAAATATTCAGTTCAAGGACTTTAATGATCATCTGATTTTCATGTCCTTTGGATTGGTTGCAAGCAAAGTCAATGATTTACATTGGTACTACCATGTTGTAGTTAAATTCTCTGTTATTGGCCTCATTTTGAATTTATTTTGTGTGTATGTCATCAAATTCAAGGATCTGTATCCCTTGAGTCTACAGTCATGTCTTCCATAACGGTTTTTTGAAGTGTTTCATCATTGAAGGCTTGTTATGGAAGTGTATCTTTGCCAAACTCTCTCAAATGCATATACCTTCTGGAGTTGGCCACAGATGTTTTTTCGAAATCAATACCTGAAAAGTTGACATCCATAATTTATCGTTTTCTGTTGACATAGCCAGATTTTTGTGCCTTCCCTGAGTTGTATGAAGTGTTTTGTATTGGCGTTGGTTCATAAATTCGTTGGTAATATATGGAAAAACTGGTGCAGCAAGCCTGTTTATATAAAGAACCATTATAAATATATGCATATTATGTGAATATTACTTTTGAGTTTTATCTATTTACAGCCTAGAAGGGGTTGCTTTGAAATACGGGAGGAAGGTGGAGAGAAGTTCATCAGTCTTCTGGTAAAACTTTCAATTGCGGCATCTATAAGAGGCCTATTTATTTTATTTTATTTTATTCTGTTCTTTTGCATGGTTTTCTTGTCTTAAAATTATTCTAGTTATGTGCTGTCAATGAAATTAGACTGCAATTCCATTCTTGTGCAATCAAGGTCTGGAACTTTACACTTGCTGTTACAATGACTGGTGAAATTGACTGTTTCAGGATGCATACAAAACTTAACATTTTGTTGGAGTTTCAACTGTGAAATGTTTGCCCTTTGGCCTTAGTTAAGTGACTTGTGTTGAAGTTGTAGATACTAGAGCTGCATCTAACTTGTCACGTAATATCACTGATATGTTAAAATTGCATAGGATTTAAAAAACTGACGCCAAGGTCAAAATATTCTCACTGATCATAATGTTGAAAGTAGCGTTGTTTCTCCTTTTGATTGGGTCTTCGCATTATTGTAAGGCTGAGAGATATGTTGTAGCATCTGATACATTTTCTTCCCATGTATTGCCAGTCTTTATGTTCCTGTTGCGTAGTCTCAGTTTTGCCTGTATCTTTATCTTGTGCAGGACATGAAACGGCCATTTAAACCAATGAAGGATCTTGACATGGACAAAGTCATCGCAGATATAATTGACAAGATCAAATGATGAGCCATTGGAGTGCAGGAGTATTTTGACTGCAGAGGCAGTTTTTTGTGGAGTTGGAAGTCAACCAAGCTAACATGACTCTAAAATGGAAACCTTCGGATTCTGTTCTGTTGATTTTCCATGCATGCATCTGTTTGTAGTTTTGTTGTTGTTATACTGTCAAGGTCATTATCCTTATGAACAAATTATTTTGGATATATTCTTGGCAAGCACTATGATGAACCAATGCGTACAAGTGCATTTTTAATGTTGTTTCTGAGAGCTAAGGAAGTGATATTGACGCGTTATTTACTTGATTGTCTTGATATGTAAGTGGTTATCTGACTGCAAAAGCTCAGGCCTGTTTAGTTGTCACTGAAATAGAAAATCCACGTCATTCGCCTCCCTTGCACGAGGTTATCTACAGCGTTAACCCTTAATTCCTCTAGCCTCTTGTCGCATTTCTCGTTGCTTTTGGTCCAGAATCTAGCTTGGGCTGCTGAGTTGAACTTTCTAATGTGATATTTGTATTCCCCTCTCCCCTCCCATGAAAATTGTCTACATGAAAATTTTGGTTATCTACATGAAAATTGTCACTCCTGAGTCCTGGCAAATTTTAGCCCTCTATGGCAAAGTTCAAATCAGAGGCAAGGTACGCCCGAAAAGGCTCTTTGCTTCAATTCAAATCAAAACAATTAAACTATCAGAGGGTCGTACATGATATTGAAATAGAGGGAGGGGGGGTGGGTTTGCATTGCAAAGATGTAGATTGCATCAGTAATCACACATTTGTTTAAATTTTTTTCCCCTTTTTTAAAAGAATTTTCTTATCAATATCTTAGAAACCCATCCTGCAGGCCACCAACCCCACAACGGCTACAATGCCACCCACACGCATACGTGAAGAAGCCGACTCTTGAGCGGGTGCGGTTACTGGTGTGTCATTTCCCACTGTTTAGTTTGGCTCTGGACAATATTATCAAGCGAAAGGCGATGGCTTTAGCGAGAGGCGAGACTTTTTCGAAAAAAGGCATTATAGTCTAAATTATCTAAATTATAATATAAATGTATACTTGTAATATACAAATTCATATTTTTAACTAGTTTGATATGTAAAAAATATGCATATTGAAAAGAAAATAAAAACATATTATTTACATTATGTCTATATGTAAGATGGGAGAAATTGAAAATTGTGCGTACTTGTATTTTCAACTTAAGTAAAGATAAAAGTGAGGCTGTAAAATTAAAACTCATAGCATAAATAATAATACAAAAAATAATAAAAGATGTTAATATAAAAGAAAAAGAAATTATGCATACCTACATTTTCAACTTAAGTACAAGATAAAAGTTGAGATTATAAAATTGAAATTCATAGCATAAGTAACAATACTAATAATAATAATAAAAGTTGTTAAATCATTAAATAGAACATGCAAATTCTAGAAGTTCAAACTTTAATAAATAGAAATAAGTCATAAATCATAACAATCCAAATGCAACAAGTACATAAAAAAAAAAAACTTGTAACTAAAACTACTTATCATTAAGATTTCCAAAATCATCTTCATTTTCAATAGCCTCCATCACATATTCTTCCTCCTCTTCATCATCATCAACTTGCGAAGAGGATGCACCTCTTATTGAATGAGACCCTCGAAATGATGGAGTTTCAAATGGTATTGATCTTGCAATCGATCTTGATTCATAACGACATTCAGAAACTCCAACCGCCCTACCAACATCACCCCAAGTCAACACATCATCCATGAAAACAAGAGTATCATCATCATCCCCATCTCCCTGTTCTAATTCACCAAGCAACTACTCATTACTTTCATCAATATTTGCCAAATCAATTAGCGTGGTGATATCCCCAAAGGTGTATCGGGGTAGCAACGCTCTATTGTACTTCACATAAACCAATTTGTCCAAGCGTTCTTGAAATAGCCGATTTCTTTTCTTACTATGAAGCTGCCATTAATTTTATAGTAATAAATAAGTTAAACTTCAAATTTAAAAGATTCAAAATAAAATAACAAAGAATATTGTATTTAATAATTTTTTTTTACTTGCATGCTCAAATATACTCCAATTTTTCTCACAGCCACTTGCATTACATGTGAGACTCAAAACCTTTATAGCAAAGTTTTTTAGGTTTGGAGTTAAAGAACCATATGTTTTCCACTAAGTAGCTATTAAAATATAAAATCAATGATTGTCAAACTCAAATTCATAATATAATTTAATAAATAAGTAAGATGAAAAATTAAAAAGAATATAAATTAATAACCTAGAGATTTGGTTGTTCTTCCTCTAATAGCGAAAGGATAACTAAAGGTCCCTGTAGCTATCTTGTACTTCTCAATTTCATCAATAATCATATTAACTTTTGCTGAATCTTATTCCATTTTATGAATGCATGAAAGCAAGCCTGAATTCACTTCTTCATCACGCTCAATTCTCATCTTGTTTGGATTAAAAAAATTCAAGATTCAATAAGTATCCGATAGCATGCAAAGGACGATGCAATTCAACTGACCATCTTGCATCAATAATCAAAAAAATATTCTTGCATTTCTCTTCATTGCCATTGAGTGAGTTGGCAATGGTTTTTTTAGCCCTATAACTTCATAAATATATCCCATGGTTGGTTTTTTTTTTTCATTATTAACTAGTCGAAGCACAAGAACAAGAGGACCAGAAACTTTAAGAGCATATACAACATGATTCCAGAAGACAGGACTCAAAACTGTTTTTTCACACTTTTTGCCTTTCACCTCTTTAGCCCATTTACTAGTTGACTAGTTCTCTGAAGTAAACATTTTTCTAATGTTGGCCTTTTACAGATGAATCCTTCCCAACGTAATGAAAGCAGTAGCAAATTTAGTTTGCCCTGGCCTTAGAAATTCTACTCCTTTAGTAAAATTCTGCAATATATTTAGAACTCCTGAAGAGCCATATATGAAACCAGTAAACTCAACAGTTTTACTGAATGTTTCTTTGAAAACCCTTATCTTAAAAAAAATCTTCTAACATCAAATCTATACAATGGGCTACACATGGAGTCTAGTATAGATGGAGAAAATTTGCTTCCAATATTCTCCCTGTCATAAACAAATAGATAATTCAATTCATTAATAATAAAATAAATAAACAAATAGATTTTTCTTTTAATAGATAATATTAAATAAAAACTTTACCTGCTGTAATATTAATTGATGCATTATCTGTAACAACTTGAACCACTTTTTCAGGACTAATTTCCATCAATTCTTTCTTAATCAAACTAGCCAACAACGCTGCTATCTTTGATTCATCACTAGTATCAATTGATTTAATAAACACGCTTCCTTTTGAGCTATTAACTAAGAAATTAATCAAGGTTCTCTCTTTTTTATCCATCTATCCATCACATAATAATGAACATCCATAATTTGTCCATTCTTCTTTATGAGACTGAAGAAGTTTATTTGTGGTCTGCACTTCCTTGTTGAGTAACCTAACTCTAATCTCATGATAACTTGGAGGTTTTATTTCCCTTCCATAATTTCCGATAGCTTGAATCATTTCCCCAAAACTATCATAATTTACAGCATTAAAAGCTATTCCTATATCATACATCCATCGTGCTATGGCAATACAAGGACGCCCTCCTAACTCCTTCTTAATTGGACTATTTTCATCAATAGTAATTTGCCTCACATTTTTTCCCATAATAGTCGATTTGGGGAAAAAATAAGCATCAATAGGCCCTCTATTGCTTTGTGGTTATACAGCTTTTGCTCTTTTTGAAGCACTAGTACCACTACCATGAATTGTTTCTCTTTGTTTTCCACTATCAATTTATTGCACATCATCCTCTTCCTCATTTTTATCAATTCCTAGTGTTTCAATATCCTCAAACTCAAGCGGTCTTTTCATATTCATGACTGATTTTTGCTCTCTTTTTTTACTAATAAAGTCCTGCATTTGACTCCTCACATCTTCTAGACATTTTGGACACTAAACCACATTTTTATAACCTCCAGCAAGGTGTTGCTTGATTCTATTAACTCCCCCTTTATAAACTCTTATACAGTAAATTCATTGAAGATCATTCTTATTATTTTCATTAACTTGAATCACATGTACCCATCCTAGGTCCGTTCTTTTACTGCTGTAGACATCATATTTTGGTCGACCCTCAAATGCAAGGTTCTTTTAAAATTGAAACTTCATTATGTTATCCATTCTCGATCGATGACCCGATCACAGGTAGCCTTTTCAAACTCACCAATGGTTTGTCTTCGAAATAAATAGATCTCACATTCAAGTTAGATTGCTTTTCTTTCTCTTAGCCTTTATCCGATGTGTCCGAATCTATATTGGACCTCTGGACCATTCAATCTTGCATGCTATTGTTTTCCAATCCCTCTATGTTTAAATACCTCAAAATTCCAAATCTACACATGATATTGTGATAAGGTATCTCGCTCGAATTGTCCAAACATTCCTCAAGTAGAGCTAAGGTTTTATTCGATCCCTAAATAATGATTCTGACCTTAATAAGCTAAAGTCATTTTCAAATCTTTACAATTTTATCAAATCACTCTTCAAATGTTTTAAAGTTTCATTCGATATTTGGTCACGGCTCCGTCCGATCTCACGTTCACATGTAATGTTTTTCCGATCTCTTGGAGTGGCTTGATGTTTTATGATTAATAACCAATCTCCGGTTTAATGTTCAATTACATTCAATTGATTAAGTACTTAGGCAAATTGGTTTAGATATTTTCCGATCTCATCAAGAAATTGAACATGAAAAAGACTTAGATTCATTTCAAAATAAAAATATACAAGTCATTCGGCAGGAAGGTCTCCCCTAACCTGCTCTCCAAGTACATTATCAGTTTTATCATTCTCTCTCTCCCTCTAAGGCTCCTCCTTGCTATCCTCTTCAGTTTTGGGGATGAGATCCACCATCCAGGATAAGTCTTCCTCAGGATAGTGCCTCACAAGCTCAGCTAGAAGATTGCCATGAGCATTCACATAAGCACCAGCTTCTCTCGCCATGGCCTCTTCTTCTTTCACTTTGATTTCTTCGGTAAGGCGAGTGACATCGGCAGATTGGCAGGCCTGAGCATCTTCAAGTTCCCACTCCAGTTCAGTTATCCTATCCTCATAAGACTTCGTCCGATCTTCAATTTGAGCGATATGGTCCTGAGTAGACGAAAGTTGGGCTCTGGCAGAAGCTGCGTCCTGGATCGCTTTCAAAATTTCCTATCTCAAGAGATGGGCCTTTTCTCTGATTATATATTGGTTCACAATGCTCTCTACACCCAAGCTCATCGTCTGAGCCAGGAGATTGTCAATGCTATTCGAAACGAGTCTGTTCTAATCTTTCTAAAAATAGATGGTCGCACCCAGGACCTTGGCCAAGTCAGGATTCCCCCAAAGTGAGTGATTCTTTTCCAGAGAGTGGATAAGGGCCTGAGCACCACGAGAGAGGGTCCTTACGGCTGGTCGGGAAGACCCTCCTTCTACACTCGAAGAAATCAGCAGAAGCGGTGGTTCAGCTTGTTAAGGAGGGGAAGGAGCGATCTCTACCTCTGGGGTTGGCTGTTCTAGAGGTTGGAATGAAGAGCCCGGCACTTCTACCAAGTCCTGCTTCAGCGTCTGGGAGGCAGCAGCAACTTTCATTTCTCGCACTTTCTGGGCAACCTCCCTTTTTCGCTTATGGCTCTCCTTCGCGCTCTCTCCTCCCGCCATACCTGCACAGAGAACAAGTTAGTGAGATCACCAAAGTTAGGAGATTGAAGATTTAGGTTATACCGATCGCAAGTCCTAGGTCAGAGAGCTACGACTCATAATCCTCATGGGCGACCATTTGCATTAGCCACCACTTTAGTTCGGCCATAACTGCATCCAAACATGAATACTTGTGAGTGGCCACTTGATCCTTCAATTCCTTTATTATGGTGTCCTCGTATGTATTTAGGGTGATCTTCTTTGGAACTGGAGGAATTAGATACTGCCAATTGTGCGGGATACCCTCAAAGCCATTCGGGTCCTTACTCCTCAATATGAAGAATCGATTTTTCTAATTCTTCAACGAAGAGGGGAGATCGGTGAAAAGTTCGCAGTTCGGCTTGGCTTGGAAAAACCAATATTCATCGTCCTTCCGCTAAGCGAGCCTATGCAACTCAACAAAAACCTTTGCTGTAGGCTCGAGCTTTTTGGCCCGGCATAAACCTCTTAAAGCCACTAGAGTCCGCCAGGAGTTCGGATGCACTTGGGCTACGCAAACCTGATGGAACTTCAGGACTGCTCGGTAGAATCTGTTTAGGGAAAACCGAAGCCTAACTTTCAATTATTCCTCGTAAACTATGATCAGGTCAGTTTCTTTAAAGAAATGATCGGCTCAGAGATCGCCATGAGATCTGATAAGCTCGAAGGAGTCAGTTCGAAGGTTGTACTCTTGGCTAATGGACTGAAGATCGGTCTCCTTAAGAACCGATGGTAACTCATGCACATGTAAGTTCTCTTTCCCTGAAGAAGATGCTTGTTTTAATTTAGTTGCCTAGCCATGGGTTGGGATAGAGGTTGTAGAAGGTTCGGATCGCTTGCTTGGTCTGGCCACCTCACCTTCGTCCGATGTCCATGAGATATGTATGGAAGGAGGACTAGCAGCTCTCTGGCCATCAGTACCACTCATTTTCAGAGAACAAAAGTGAAACTAATCAGGAAAAGATCAAACTCTTACCGGAGTATAAATCAGCATCAAAAAACTCTAGAAAACAAGAGAGAGTGTCGAAGTCGCTAGAGAAAGGTCTGAAAATAACATAAGGGAATAAATGGCTAACCTTCTCCCTATTTATACTTGCCCGAACATTAAATGCTCATGAAGCCCTAAGTGATGCATCGGTTAGCGGAACCGGGCCATTTCAATGACACGTCGAAAGAAGATTCCAAAAATATAGCAAAAGGTAGGACAAATGAGATCGGTTAACGAAGGTCATCAGATCGAATAAGGTTCTGAACCAATAGATAGACAAGATGGTGATTCGTCTAGGGATCAGATCGGGAAATTTATCAGAGATTGGAACAATAACCAATACGATAATAAAAACAGAACATGCAGATCCAAATTTTAATAATAGATTTCATTTCATTTCCAAAAGGTCAGATTACATCATTTGGGCGATCTCTCAAGATCAGATTACATCATTTGGGTGATCTCTCAAGGATCAGATTATATCATTTGGGCGATCTCTCAAAATTAGCACTACATCCTGCCTAACTTAGACTACTCCTGAGCCTAGAATGCTGGCCTATGTCAAAGCCTAGTCTTGTGGCTGAGTCAAAAGATGTGTTTGATCGGAAAGCTAACAATAAGTACTAGATAGATGTACAGCTCAGATAGGGTGACTATGACTCTCATAATATTGAGCGGCATCATTGTCGATGTCATCGACCAGAACTGAGCTGGTGAGGAGCCAAATGAACTTCAAGAGGCAGTCATTGATATTAAGATCAAAATTAGCGGTTCTCTTGTCAGAGGTCGGTCTGCAAGCCATACTGATGGGCCAATTCATGATCGGCGTGGTAGTCAGTTTCGACATTAATCGGTCAATTAGTCCAGTTCCCTCACCATCATCAGACAATGCCCTCATTTTCAGACAGTTCCCTCACCTCTAATCACCGGACTTGCTCATTTTCAGGAGATGAATAAAGAAAACATCCAGAAGAAGATTAAAGTCGTTGTTGTGAGAAGAATTCTTGCTAGAAAAGCCAAAAACGGAGAAATAAAACATTGAAGATTCACCGAAAAAAGAAAGTTGTGAGTAAGCGAAGAAGAATTCGTCAGCATATATATAGGGCCTTGGCATTTATTGTATGCTGAACTTGAAGCGAACTCATCGATAACTGAAGAATTTATTGCTTTGATCGATACAGGTCAGATTGAAGAGAGAGACTAGAAAATAAGAGAGATCGAAAAGTAAGAAGGGATCCGATGCAAAAGATAAAGATCGGAATAATAACCCTAAAATTGGTCAGTCACAATGGGAAGATTGGAAAAGTGAGGGACGACCTATAGAGATCAGAGAACTCAGGGAGTTGAATAACCTCTAATCATGACATTTAATTAGCTCCCTTCACCATCAGATCTGAGTTAGTTAAAGCATTGCAGGCATGATCTAATCCTCACCACACATCTCGTTTGTAAGGACGCACTACTAGCTACCAGATTCTAAACTGTTAAAGCAGCCCAGTACATCTCAATCTACACCGTTGATTATAATTGTAAGGATGGATTTGGAGCCTTCGGATCAAAATCAGATAACAGATTCGGCACTTTTAGTTCCCAGCCTTTGGATCCATTTTGTAAGGCAAGACCTTGACCGTTGGATTAAGGGATGAAAGGATAGAAATTCTGAACGGAATCCCAACCCTCAATTTTGATTCTCTTTAATTCTCAGACATCAGATTATGTCCTTTTGAATCTAGGCCTTCCATCTCCTCTTGATGAGATCCTGACCCTCCATTTTGAGCACCCATTCCCTATAAATACCTGCATGCAATACTGTAGAAGGAGAGGAGGTGGTGATTATTGTGAAAAGACTCTGAACTTTGATATAGTCTTATTGCCTGTCATTCGAAGCTCTCAAAGCTTTGAGAAACTTTAGAAACCAGTTTTCTAAAGTATCTCATTTAAAAGAGCTTTAAATCCTGTGAGTCTCATTTTCAATATCTGTGCATTACCCCGCGAGCTTAACTTCACTCCACTTCGTCCCCATCACCTTGGGTCAGCTCAAGTTTTTCGGCCGTCTCAGTCTTCAGCTCCCTAAGATTCACTGGTACCGGTGTTGGCCCACCCATCATCCCAACTTTCCACAGGTAAGTGTCTAACCTGTCATTTGTTGAATACCCTAGATTCATTTTAATAAAATATATTAAGAGATCGGGAGAGAGTTCTTACCCGAGTTCTCAGCTTAAATTTTTAATGAAATATATTAAGAGATCGGGAGAGAGTTCTTACCCAAGTTTTCAACTCAAATTTTTAACAAAATATATTAAGAGTTCATGAGAGAGTTTTTACCCGAATTCTCAGTCTAAATTTTAATAAAATATATTAAGAGATCGGGAGAGAGTTCTTACCCGAGTTCTTAGCTTAAATTTTTAATGAAATATATTAAGAGATCGGCAGAGAGTCCTTTCCTGAATTCTCTAAATAAAATTCTAATAAAATGTCTCAGACGAAGAGAGAGTCCTTTCCCCTTCTAATCCTAATACTTTTATTACAAAACCCTCTATATGTTCTAAACAATGGGTCTGCGGGAGAGTTCTCCCAAAGTATCCTGAATATTATGTTGAGGTCCGATGGAGAATCCACCTCAAGGCACTCATATTTATGAGGCAAAATTCCCCCTGAAAATATCACAACTTCAATATTCATATTAATCCTCAAAATACTTATTATACAACACCCATTCACTGAAGGGTCATCTCATGTACTCGTGTTCTTGGGCAACCGAAAATAGTAAAATATTAAACATTCCTTTTTTCCATACAAAGGGTTAACATCAACATTCTAACCCCCAAATTATCAATTTCAATTTATAAAGAGTACAATGTTAAATTTGCTTACCCTCGTTGAGGGATGAGGTGGGGTGCCTAACACCTTCCTCACCCGTATATGGACCCCGAACCTAGAATCTCTATTTTTGAAGTGGTCTTTAATTTGTTCTTACAAGTGGTTTTCTTTAATTTCTCTTAAAATTAAAGTGGCGACTCCTGACTTTTTTCGCTTCGGTGAGAATTGTCCGATGACCACAAAGTCCTTGCGATAGTTTGGCGACTCCACTGGGGACTGAACACCAAAATAACCCTGGTTTAGAAGTCCAAAGAGCAAATTTAATTCTGTCTTCTTATGAGTCAGTAATTATGGGAGTTAACTTATAGAATCAGAGATTTTAATATTTTGATTATTATTCTCTCTAACCGTTTTGTTTGTTTTGATTATTTCATTTATTACAGTAATATTTGCCTAAATTTTCTTGAATAAGGAAGAGGTAAATATGTGTCTTCACACACTGATCACCTACACGACGTCCTCACACACTTAAGCCCTATACCCGGGCTCTCTTACTCTGTAGGAAGTAGGAGAGGGTCATCTAGTCGTACCCATGGGTTTTTACCCCATTAGTATCTGTGAAGACTTCTGCTCAGATTGGAACTTATTTCACCTATTGTGATAACCATGGATTTTTCCCGTCATTATCATAATGGTGAAATGGGGCTCTACTGTTTACAATAGGGACAATTTGAGTACCTATGGCTTTAGAAAATTAGACCTTGAGCTAAACTGTCACATTAGTCAGAGCCTATGATAAGCCAACCTTTGAGGGAGGACCATCCAATTAGATAGTACCTACCTGGTGTCACGATTATCCCATTTTAGGACAAAAGTGACGTACTTGCTCTCACCCTACTCTGATTATATTTTTCTTAAATAACATGAGGGTGATTTTGAATCATACTGCAAGGATGATCTAAACACCTTCCTATTTTGATAGGTGTATAGATATGGCCACGCAAGTAGTATAATTCAAAATTACCTGAATTTATTCTGCTAACTTATTTCCTTTATAGGTATTAAAAATTGGTGTTTGCCAAGGGTAGGGAAAACTTTAAAATGGTATCTTCGAGTCAGTTAGCAGAAAAGATTTCAAAATAGAAACGAGATGCTCCACAAAGATTCAAATTAGTCCGTGACTCGAAATCCTTACAGACTGGTGAGATAGAAGCAGAAGCCCATCCGTTGCCTCCATTAGATGCTAGTAAAATCGAGATCAGAACAGCCGGTTTCGATGACTTATTAAATAGTTGAAAATCACTGCCCAATCATGCCCAAACACAGTTCGAGGGAAAATACAGGAAGATTGCCTCCTTGATAAGGGTCAAAGCACAGGCTTCAGCACTAAAGGCCATGTTATCTACTTGGAATCCCAATTATAGGTTATTTTCTTTCAATGATATCGACACAACACCTACAGTAGAAGAAAATCAGACGCTGCTGGAAATCATTTTTGTAGCCCAGAATCGTATTTATCTTCACCTTGATCACAGACAAACATGGAAACGGTTCGTGCACATAATAGGAGTCCCAGCAGAGGAAGCTAGAGTAAAAGAAACCGTTAAGGGAAACTCACATGGGTGGCCTTGGATCTATATTAAGAAGCAATTAGACCAGCACATTCAGAGTGAGAAATGGGATAAGGCTTTATCAGTTTTAGCTCTGGAGATTTATAGACTGGTTTTATTCCCTGGACCTCTGGGAATTGTTACCCATAATGTCACGAAATTATTTTGGGCGGCGGAGAAATAGAATGTCAATCCAATACCTGCTATTCTTACCGAGACCTTCTTGACCTTGACATATTGCCGTCATCAGGGTAAGGGAATCATTAAGTGTTACATCCCGCTGCTGTATCTTTAGATCCTCCTTCACATTTGTCCACTAGAAACTAAGGGTCTAACTTGGTACTCTGACCAACCCATTATTGAAAAGATGGTGAAGTTAGTAATTAGTCGAAGGGATGAACGACAATGGCAAGAGAAAATTCTGAATTTTAGTAGTCATAATTACTGTTGGAGGAAGTTGTGGACTACGGGCCAACCCATCTTGATTAGCACAGGAAGTCATCATTTTGTACCGTTGATAGGACTAACTAGATGCACAAGCTACATCCCAGCTATGATAATGAGGCAATTTGACTCGACTCAATTTATTCCTAATATTGAAGGATTCCGTCAAACTCATTTCTATCATGAACCATGTAGAAATGACGAATTGAAGGTTTTGCGCAAATCATGGGAAGAGGTGATCTTGATGGAATGGTCACCTAAAGGGCCAAGTACAACTAAGGAATATTCCTTATGGAGAAACGGGAGAGACAAGGAATATCGAATCTCCAAACTAGCAAGGTTCGGAGAAAGTATATCTCGCCAAGAAGTCTGTTTGGAAAGAGGTAATACTGGATCAAGTAGCCCTCTTCGAAATTTGATTACTGAGAACCAGCAATTGAAAGAGCGCATAAAAAAATTAGAAAGTTAAGAGCAAGCATTGGAAAGGGAAGCAAGGAAACTTAGAGAGGAGATGACTACTGCAGAAATGGAATATGAGAGGCGGAAGACGCAGTGGGGGAAAGAGAAGGCTTCGCTCCAAAGCACAGTAAAGGAGAAGGAGATACAAAATGACAAATTACGAGAAAAACTGAAATATCATGAGATATTGGTGGAAGAGTATAAGCAAGAAAACAAAAGGAGTAGGCATGAACTTAAAGATCAGACACAATTAATCAATGATATCTCAAAGGAGTGTGCCAAGGAAAGAAAGGAAAAGGACAGATAAGCCACCCCTTACCAGGAATTGCGAGGGAATGTCGACTAGTTAGAGAAGATGATAGCACAAGGGAAATAAGAATTGCTACCTAAATCTGAATATGCTTTGAAGAAATTTAACCCTGCGAGACAAGAAATGAGATTGTACAAGTATCTCAAAAGATGCCATTGTATTTTAATGAGCCTGCCTAAGCCTAAACAATAGCATAATACTATGTATGCTTCACAAATAATAAAACTATATTCTGGGACCTTGAAATTTATGAATGAATAGTGCAACTCTCGTGGGATTTATCCTCATTAGAGCTATGCGAAAAGACGTATGCACTATATGGACATGTATTATAACCACGCATACACCCCATCATTCACGGTTGGGCTATCGAATGATGCCATTGTAAAGGATAATGTAATCTAGCCTCCGCAGACACCGTTCTCGGCAATTATTTGCCACAGTATCCTTTGACTAGCTAAAACTTTGGCCACGGTAAGTTTATTTGTAGAAATAAAACTGATAACGCACTTTCTACAGGAAACTAATATTGCTCCCAAAGCAAATCCGATCTAGCAACCAGTTGCACTAAGAAGAGTTTACTTAACAAGATCCCGAGCGAAGAAGATAATGGAAGAGCAAGAACAAGTGCAGAACCTATAGGGGCAAGTTTCAAAATTAAGGGAACAGATCCCAGAATTAATGAAGATGATGAGAGAAATGTCCCAAAATAAAGAAACCACCGGGCTAGCACCGAAACTGAATTTACCAGTGATTCCCCCACTCACAACAACAGTTGATACTCATGCTCAAAAGCTTCATGATCAGGCCTGAACTTTTTTCACCTTCTAAACTCCCATCCCTGATCCAACAATTACCTTCAATCTAACATTCCCCAGTAATGAGTTTCCTGTCTCTTATCACTAGGCTGTCCCAAATGCGGAATTTTATCCTTTAGCACCAATCCCTTCAGTTTACCCTGCAACCAATTTTCCAATCGGGGGAATAGCTCACGCAATGGGAGGGGAAAGTAGAGAAAAAGAAAATGAGAAGTTATCTGCTCTGGAAGAAAGGCTAAGAGCTATCAAAGGGTTAAATATGTATGGCTTAGTTGATGTGTCATCGCTGAGATTAGTACCAGATGTGGTGGTGCCACCAAAATTTAAGGTCCCGAAATTTGACAAATACAGCGGAAGCTTCGACCCGCGCATCCAATTAGCCACTTACATAGCTAAGATGTCAACTCTCACAGAAGATGACAGACTCTTAGTACACTTTTTCCATGAAAGTCTCACGGGAGCAGCCTTACGTTGGTGCATACAATTGGATAGGAGTAGATTACGCTCCTAGAAAGATTTGGCTGATGCTTTCCTTAAACAGTATAAGTTCAATTGTGTTGTTGCCCCCACAAGAAGAGACCTCCAAAACCTGGTGTAGAGGAAAAGGGAGAGCTTTAAGGAGTATGCCCAGAGGTGGAGAGAAAAGGTGGCTGAAGTTTATCCTCCAGTGACAAACAGAGAACTCTGCTCTCTGTTCATTGACACTTTGAAGGCCTCATACTTCAATTTAATGATTGGGAATACTTTTAACAGCTTTTTTGATATCATCCAAACATGAGAAAGGATTGAAGTGAATCTCCGATTAGGGAGGTTACAAGAAGTAGTAGAGGAGAGCTCTATAAAAAAGCCTACTAATTTCGGAAAAAGGAAAGAAGGAGATGTACACTCCCTTTTAAAACAAACTCACCCATTGCCACAAAATACTTTTTGCTCATACACCCCAGCCTAAAGTCCATACCCTCCAGCCCAAAACCCAATGGTAGCAAATGTTCCTCCTCTATTCGCGAATTACCCTCGCCCACAGTATCCTCCCCAAGCTACTTACAATCCCAGACCATCTGACCAAAATACTGCTTTCAGATCACCTGCTCCTCAACCTAGCCTAAGACCATTAAGGAATTCTGATCCACCATTACCACTCCCACTCAGTGAAATTTACCATTATCTGTTGGGTATCAATTAGATAGTGCCCATCCCACTAGACCTTGTCCAGCCACCATATCCCAGGTGGTATGATCCCAGCGCAATATGTGAATATCATGGCAGGATTATAGGGCATTCAACGGATAACTGTGGAGCACTTCAAGGAAGGGTACAATCCATGATTAGGAATAGGTGATTGAAGATTGAAGGGAATGGCTCCACTCCTAATGTCACCTCAAACCTATTGCCCCACCATGATAGCGGCAAAGGGAATGGTGTGAATATGATAGAATCCCAGGATGAAAGCTTGGTTATCGAGGTGGATCTGTTAGTCCCGTACTTTGATGAGATTCTCACGATGGCAGTACTGGAAGGGTATATACATCCTTATGGGCATAACTCTAGAAATGATTTGTCAGGCTCGGGATGCCCTTATCATGGAGCAACCAATCATGAATTGCAGAGTTGTGATGAATTTAAAGAAGAAATCCAGAGGATGATATCGCTTTAAATCTTGAGGTGCCAATTAAAATCAAAAGAAGAAAAGGGAGTGAACACTGCCATTTATGGCAAAGACACCTCAAGATCTAGTCTAAAAAGTATTTTTTCTATTCCCACCACATCAACACCGCTAGCACCACCTCAGACAATCATATGTACCCCATCACAGCTGCCTGTTACTAATACCCATGCTGTGCCTTGGAATTATAATTTTCAAGTTTATACACAGAGTGCATCTAGCAATACTTCTATCCCTACCCTCAATCATACCTACGCTCAACCCATCACCACCCCTAAACCATGTTTCACCCCTCATGCTCACTTCAAAATAACCTATACAGGTCCCTCCAATGACTCTGCTCCCCAATTCATATCAAAACATGCCCTAACAAATGACTCTCCAAATCCAAAAGTAGAATTTTTTACTAGAAGCGGGAGGTGTTACGGCACTGAGGAAAAGAAAAGTAAAGGGAAAGCAGAAGTAGGAGAGTCCCTTGAGACTGAGGTGGGAAAAGTAGTAGAGAAGGGGGAATCTAGTGGGAGGAAGGAAGAAGATGAACTATTGTTGCAAATCATGAAGCATAGTGAGCACGATGTGATTAAATAATTAAAGAAGACACTTGCTTGAATCTCCTTGCTGTCATTAATACTGAGCTCGAAAGTGCATCGCCACGCCTTACAGAAGGTTCTGGACTAGGCCTTTATAACCCCGGACATCACACTGGGCCAATTTGGAAAGATAGTCAGGCAAATTCAGGCATCCAATTTTGTCACTTTCTCAGAAGACGAAATAGACCCGGCTTGCTTGAAGCACGCCAAAGCTCTGCATGTGACAGTTAAGTGTAAAGGATGTTTGGTAGCTAAAGTTCTAATTGACAATGGCTCAACACTCAATGTCTTGTCCAATGCAACCCTGGTAAAGCTCCTGGTAAACCCGTCTGGGATACGCCAAAGTTCCATGATTGTAAGAGCATTTAATGGCACAAAGAGAGACGTGTTAGGAAACATTGATTTGCCGCTTCAAATAGGGGCATGTACTTTTAAGGTAACATTCTAGGTAATGGATATTGAACCAGCATACACTATGCAGTTAGGAAGGCCCTTGATCCATTCAGTAAATGCGGTAGCTTCGACTCTGCATCAGAGGATCAAATATGTCATGAACGGTAAAATCATTACGGTAAGAGGAGAAAAAGCTATGCTAGTCACTAAGCCACAATCAGTCCCTTATGTGAAAACGAATGAACTATCTCTAGAAAGCTCATTTCAAGCTTTAGAGTTACAAGGAACCGTTTTGGGAGACGGGGGAGCTGCAGCCATGGTTGTAAAAGTAATGCTGAAAAATGGCTATGAAAAGGGCAAGGGATTAGGTGTCACCCTGCAAGGAATTGTCAAACCCGTGTCAGCTGCTCAGAGGAATGGCCGCTCAGGATTGGGATATGATGAGGATGCTCTGACTGATAGAAGGTTTCAGATGAAAAACCTACTCAGGGATCAAAGATTCAACAAACCTCTCTAAATGAAGAAAGACGTCCCGAAAATCTCAGACCAATCATTGAGAACTTAAAAGAAGAGGATAGAGAATCTCCCTCAGAATCATCTATTAATGTCCTGCACCTGGATTCTATGTCCGAAATACTGATCTCACCAACCACTAAGGAACAAAAGCTTGACAATTGGGAAGCTGAGGATATCCCTATGCTTTATTTCGAGTAAAGTATATTTTTTACTAGCACTTGATTAGTTTGTCCATGGTGTTAAGTGTAATTCTGTAAATGGACCTTTTTTTATGATTAAGCAATTAACAAATTAATAGCTCATTTTCTCGAATTCTGTGTCAATATTTTCTTTTAAAAGTTCATTGCAAAAATTCAATCTTTAATATAATCCATTTTCACTTCTCCAGGATCATTGACCAAACTTTCCATAATAATTCAATCAACTCTGAAATCCCTTATGTTAACTTTGAGAGTCCCATAATCGCCATTGATTCAAGTGATCCTGAAGAAGAGCTTGTGAAAGAGTTGAGAGAAGCAGATGAACCCACCCTAGTACCCTATGGAGATGAAATGAATACTTTGAAGAGCAAAATAAAAGGGAACTTAGAATCGTGAATAATGAAGAACTAGAAGACTTGATCCAACTGCTAAAGGAATTCATTGACGTATTCGCTTGGGGTTATGATGACATGTCGGAACTAGATCCTCAGATAGTCAAGCATAAGATTCCTTTAATCCCTAGAATAGTCCTAGTTAAACAAAAATTGAGAAGAATGAACCCCGACACACTGCTCAAAGTCAGGGATGAGGTTAAGAAGCAATATGATGCTGGATTCCTAGAAGTAGTAAAATACCCAGAATGGGTAGCTAACGTTGTCCCCGTAATGAAGAAAGATGGCAGAGTGAGGGTATGCGTTGACTACAGGGATCTCAATAAAGTGAGTCTGAAAGATGATTTCCCTCTCCCACATATAGATATATTGGTAGACAATGCTACAAGATTGGGGAGATGCTAATGTATTAATGGAGCCTTAGGGTATAACCAGATTTTGATGGACAATGAAGACAAAGAAAAGACTACCTTCATCACCCAGTAGGGAGTCTTTTGCTACTGGCTGATGCCCTTTGAGCTAAAGATTGCAGGGGCTACTTGCCAATGTGCCATGGTCACATTATTTCATGATATGATGCATGAAGAAGTAGAAGTTTATGTGGATAACATGATCATTAAATCCAAGGGGACTAAAAGCCATGTACAGGTATTAAGAAAAGTGTTCGAAAGGCTCCGAAAATATCAGCTGAAGCTGAACCCGGCTAAATGTGTGTTTGGGGCAAAATCAGAAAGGCTGTTGGGATTTATAGTAAGTGA
This sequence comes from Hevea brasiliensis, assembly GCF_030052815.1. NCBI lineage: Eukaryota > Viridiplantae > Streptophyta > Magnoliopsida > Malpighiales > Euphorbiaceae > Hevea > Hevea brasiliensis. Next base: position 400,067 of record NC_079503.1, on the reverse strand, counting down.
GAAGGGAATAGAGGTGGATCCAAACAAAATTCGAGCCATCTAAGAAATGCCCTCCCCAAAAACAGAAAGAGATGTGCATAGTTTCCTGGGGAAGTTGAACTATATCTCAAGATTCATCTCTAACCTCACCGCTAAGGGTGAACCCATTTTCAAGTTACTTAGAAAGAATATTACTGTTAAGTGGGATCAAGCTTGTCAAGAGGCTTTCAAAAGGATTAAGTAGTACTTGTCAAATCCGCCAATACTAGTTCCTCCGGTGACGGATAGGCCATTAATTCTATATATGGAAGTTTAGCAGAGCTAGATGGATTGCGTTCTAGGACAGCATGATGACACCAGGAGAAAAGAAAGAGCCACTTACTATTTGAGTAAGAAATTTAATGACTACGAGTCGAGATACTCATCCCTGGAAAAAACCTGTTGTGCGTTGGCTTGGATAGCGAATCGGCTCAAACATTACATGTTGAATCATAAAACATGGCTCATCTCCAGGATGGATCCGATCAAGTATGTATTTGAAAGTCCTTTCATACCTGGGAGATTAGCAAAATGACAGGTCATACTTTCTCAGTACGACATTGTCTATATGACAAGAAAAGTAGTAAAAGGGAGTGTAATAGCTGACCTCCTGGCTGAGAACCCAATCAATGATTACAAAGCCCTGGATTTTGAATTCCCAGAGGAATATATTAACGCAGTGAGCGATGATGCTGAGAGTTCAAATGATGTATGGGAAATGTATTTTGATGGAGCAGTCAATTTAGCCAATAATGGGATTGGAGCAGTGCTTGTTGCCCCAGATGGGAGACATTTCCCAATAGCCATTAAGCCAAGGTTCGGCTGTACAAATAATGTAGTAGAGTATGAAGCCTGCGTGAGTGGCTTACAGGTGGCCATTGAAATAAAGATAAAGAAATTAGAGGTGTATGGGGATTCAGCTTTGATCATTTACCAAGCTAAAGGGAAATGGCAAGCTAAAGACCCAAAATTGATCCCGTATAAAAAATATCTCCTTGAACTACTTTACAGTCACTCGTCCTGATATTGCTTATGCCGTTAGTGTGGTAAGTCAGTTTATGTCTTCCCTAACTGTTGCTCATTGGGAAGCCTTGACAAATCTTGTATTATTTGAAGGGCGTTCCAGGAAGAGGTTTGTTATGTGGTAATCATGGGCATTTGAATGTTGAATGTTTTTCAGATGCAGACTGGGCTGAATCTAAGGTTGACAGGAGGTCAACTACTGGACATTGCATTTTTGTTGAAGGAAATTTGGTGTCTTGGAGAAGCAAGAAATAGAATGTAGTTTCTCGATCTAGTGCTGAATCCGAATACAGAGCCATGGCACAATCAGTATGTGAGGTAATTTAGATACTTCAATTACTAAATGAGACAGGTTTTAAAACCTCCCTACCTGCAAAATTGTGGTGTGATAATCAAGTTGCTCTCCATATTGCTTCTAATCCAGTGTTTCATGAGCGAACCAAACATATTAAGATTGATTGTCACGTTGTTTGTGAAAAGATTCAACAATAGATCATCTTAACAGGAAACATCAAAACTGGAGAGTAGTTAGGAGATATTTTCATAAAAGCTCTGAATGGAGCTAGGATTTGCTACATTTGTAACAAGTTGGGCATGATTAACATCTATGCTCCAACTTGAGGGGGAGTGTTATGGAAAGTCAATCACTATATTATTTCTCTGTATATTTTGTATTATGTATTCCTATTTAGGATTTCTTATTTAGGATTTCTTCCTAATTAATAGAACACAATTATAGGAATCAATTGTATATATATACCCATGTACAGATTAATTGAAATTAAGGAGAATAATCTCTTTCTACAAACTAATCAAGGAATTTGAAGAGATCTCTTTCACTCACCTGAGCCGGGACAAGAACCAATTTGCTGATGCCTTAGCTACTCTAGCGGTGATGACTCAGATGGAGGAAGGGCAAATTAAGCAGTTATTGCAAATCAAAGCAAGAAGTGAGCTAGCATATTGCTTTATGATCGAAGAAGAAATAGATGGCAAACCCTGGTATCATGATGTTCATGTTTACATAAAAAATAGGGAATATCCTCATGGGGCAAGCAGAAATGAAAGGAGAATGATAAGAAGATTAGCAATGGGATACTTTCCCAGTGGAGAAATCTTGTACAAGAGAAGCTCCAATGGTGAGTTATTGAGGTGCGTAAATGCCAAAGAAGCAAGGAGAATTCCATTTGAAACCCATGAGGAGAATTGTGCTATTCATAGTAATGGGTATATGATGGCAAAGTAGATCTTAAGGTGGGGTTACTTCTGGACCACTTCTGAAAGTGTCACAAATGCCAAGTGTATGCTAATCAGATAAATGTCCCACCTCATCAGCTCTACAATCTCGCTCAACGTGGCTATTTACAATGTGGGGTATCGATGTGATCAGTCTGATTAATCTAAAAGCATCCAATGGGCATAGATTCATTTTAGTAGCCATTGACTACTTCAATAAATGGGTGGAAGTGACTTCATATGCTCACATCACTCAGAATACCTTTATGAAATTCTTCAAGAATAATATTATCTGCTGGTATGGTCTTTTGGGGGAGTTTTTCATTGATAATGCCAAAAATCTGAATGGTCCGAAGATTCAGAAGTTGTGTGATCAATACAAGATATGGCATCTTAATTCATCGCCATATCGGCCCTAGATGAATGGAGCTGTAGAAGTTTTCAATAAAAACCTCAAGCGGATAATTGAAAATATGACAGTCACTTATAAAGATTGGCATGATATGCTTCTCTTTACGCTTCATGCCTACCGAACTACGGTACGAACATCAATCGGGGCAACTCCATATTCACTGGTCTACGGGATGGAAGCTGTTCTACCAATTGAGGTAGAAATTCCTTCTTTAAGGATTCTAAAAGAGGCAGAACTAGATGAGAGAGAATGGGTTCAATCAAGGTTAGACCAGCTGAATTTGATAGATGAGAAAAGACTTACGGCAATATGCTATGGTCAGTTGTACCAAAGAAGGATGGCCAGAGCATTCGATAAGAATGTACGCCCACGCAAATTCCAATCAGGAGATCTAATTCTAAAGAAGATCCTCCCAAATCAAAGTGATCCCCGGGGTAAATGGTCACCAACTTATGAAGGGCTTTACGTGGTGAAAAAAGCATTTTCTGGTGGTGCACTCATCTTAACTCACATGGATGGGGAAGAATTACCGAGGCCGATGAATTCGGATGTCGTGAAAAGATATTATGCATAAAAAAAAGGGATAGGAGTGAAAACCCGAAAGGGCGCTCCTAGCAAAATGAGGGAAAGAAGGTAAAAACCTGAAAAGGCGCTTTCTACAAAATGAGCGAAGGGTGAAAATCCGAAAGGACGCTCTGGAAAAGGGAGTCAGAAAAAAGGGGGGGGGGTTAGGAGTGAAAACTCGAAAGGGCACCTCTAGTCAAAGACAATAAAGAAACAAAGAGGATCTAGGGGCAATAAAATGCATAGCACGCTTTGCAGAAGGTCACTTGAAACGATGGCAATCGTGAAGACTTCAAAGTTAACTAAGGGCATTTGTGAGATTTATACTTATACCCTTTTTCATAAAGTTGTACCTTCATACTTTTGATTATAAAACCATAGTATAATTATCTTCTTACACCATAAATAAATTTGTGCATATTTTATCTACTTTGGTTTATGCGCTATTAATTTGTTGAAAGCTTTTTTTTTAAGGAGAATCAAAACACAGGTAACTTTATATACTTTGCTTTGAGATTTACAGGAGGGCAAATAATCATCGGGCAACTGGTGCATCTAAGAAGCGAAAACTTGCAACGACGCGTCCTACAAAAAAAAAATGTAGGAGTGAAAACCCGAAAGGGAGCTCCTAGCAAAATGAGCAAAGGGTGAAAATCCGAAAGGACACCCTAGAAAAAGGAGTAAAAAAAAAGAACTAGGAGTGAAAACCCAAAATGGTACTTTTAGTCACAAATGGTAATAAGTAAGAGCCAAAAGGTGCTGGAGAAAATCATGTGCTAAGCTTCGTAACTCGTCCTGGTCTTTTCCATCAATCATTTATCTTTGGGATCTTGTTAAGTAAACCTTGTTTGGAATAACACCCTGCATCAGATTCACTCTGTGAGCATTTGAGGTATATACACAAAGCTTATTTACAATAGTTAGCTAAGTTAGATCCAAGTTGATTTTAATTTTCAGCATTTAATTTCCTGTCATCAACCTCTGGGTTCAAGATTCAAGTTGATTTTAACTTTCAGCATTTAATTTTCTATCATCAACATCTGGGTTCAAGATCTAAGTTAATTTTAATTTTCAGCATTTAATTTCCTGTCATCAACCTCTGGGTTCAAGATCCAAGTTGATTTTAATTTTCAGCATTTAATTCATCAACCTCTAGGTTCAAGATCCAAGTTGATTTTAACTTTCAACATTTAATTTCTTGTCATCAACCTCTGGGTTCAAGATCCAAGTTGATTTTAATTTTTAACATTTAATTTCCTGTCATCAATCTCTGGGTTCAAGATCCAAGTTGATTTTAACTTTCAGCACTTAATTTCCTGTCATCAACCTTTGGGTTCAAGATTCAAGTTGATTTTAATTTTCAGCATTTAATTTCCTGTCATCAACCTCTGGGTTCAAGAACCAAGTTAATTTTATCTTTCAGTATTTAATTTCCTGTCATCAACCTCTGGGTTCAAGATCCAAGTTGATTTTAATTTTCAGCATTTAATTTCCTGTCATCAACCTCTGAGTTCAAGATCCAAGTTGATTTTAATTTTCAGCACTTAATTTCCTGTCATTAACCTCTGGGTTCAAAATACAAGTTGATTTTAATTTTCAGAATCTGATTTCCTGTTGTCAACCTCTGGGTTCATGATCCAAGTTTGATTTTTAATTTTCAGCATTTAATTTTCGTCTTCAACCTTTGGGTTCAAGATCCAAGTTGATTTTAATTTCTTGTTATTTTCAGCACTTTAATTTTCTGTTATCAACCTCTGGGTTCAAGATCCAAGTTGATTTTAATTTTAAGCACTTTAATTTCTTGTTATTCGAGATCTGAGTTGATCTCAATTTTCAACCTCTGGATTTTAATATCCCAGCAGCCCAAAATATGGTTCTAAATCTTTACTTGATTCCTATACAAGAGAATTTCATTCTCTTTAATAGAAATTATGTAAAGAGGGATAGCTGTGGATACTATATTTTGGTCAGCCTCAAATGCAAGGTTCTTTTAAAATTGAAACTTCATTATGTTATCCATTCTCGATCGATGACCCAATCACAGGTAGCCTTTCCGAACTCACCAATGGTTTGTCTTCGAAATAAATCGATCTCACATTCAAGTTAGATTGCTTTTCGATCTCTTGGCCTTTATCCGAAGTGTCCTAATTGATATTGGACCTCCGGACCATTCAATCTTGCATGCTATTATTTTCCGATCCCTCTATGTTCAAATACCTCAAAATTCCAAATCTACACATGATATTGTGATCAGGTATCTCGCTCGAATTGTCCAAACATTCCTCAAGCAGAGCTAAGGTTTTATCCGATCCCTAAATAATGATTCTGATCTTAATAAGCTCAAGTCATTGTCAAATCTTTACAATTCTATCAAATCACTCTTCAAATGTTTTAAAGTTTCATTTGATATTTGGTCATGGCTCCGTCCGATCTCACGTTCACGTGTAATGTTTTTCTGATCTCTTGGAGTGGCTTGATGTTTTATGATTAATAACCGATCTCGGGTTTAATGTTCAACTACATTAAATTGATTAAGTACTCAAGTAATTTAGTTTGGATGTTTTCCGATCTCATCAAGAAATTGAACATGGAAAATACTTAGATTCATTTTAAAATAAAAATATACAAGTCATTCAGCAGGAGGGTCTCCCCTAACCTGCTCTCCAAGTACATTATCAATTCTATCATTCTCTCTCTCCCTCTCAGTGTAACACCCCGTTTGCATAGCCTGGTAGATTTCACTGTTCCGGTGACCGGTGTCGGTCCGGACAATTAAGGAGATTAGATTCACATTTAAGATAACTTGAGAAGCCATAAACACAAATAATTAGTAATGTTTAATTAGTTAACTATAAATAAGAAAAACAGAACATAAGAAGTTAAACGAGCCGAGAGTCACAGCGATGAGTGACCTTCTCGGGAACGACTGCGAAGTCGTTTTAAACTCAAATTTCGAACCGTAAAAAGTGACGCTGCGGTCCTTAGGACCATTATGAACACAGTGGAAAAGAGAAAATCACGAAAAAGAACTGTTAAGCCAATCAAATAATTAGGTCAGGGAGCCGGAAGAAAAATGGAATTATTTGCAAATCGGGATGAACCGGCGAGGGGCAATTTGGTCAATTGACCCTGAGAGCTGACTCCTGACCTAACTGTCAAATAAAATTGGAGAAAAGAAAATTTCAGAATCGAGAATTAAATTAAAGAACTAATAGAAAAAAAAAATAAATAGAAAAAAAAAGAAGAAGATGGAAAAGTCAAAGGTGATGACACATGCATGATGCCATAAGTAATTTAATTAAAATTTTATTTAATTAGAATTATGGTCTTCCTAAGACATATAATAACAAAAAGAAAAGAAAAAAAAAGATTTCTTCTCCCAATTTCCGTCAACCCTCATTTCCTCTCTCATTTCTCTCATTTCCTTAACCTCCTCCATTGAAGCTCACTAAAAGGCTTCTTAAACCCAAGATTTGAGCCATAAAATTTATAAGTTTCTTAATTAAAACTTGTAGTGGAGTCTTGTTAAGAAGATTAGGAAGAGAAAAATTTTAAAAAGCTTGAAGAATCAAGAAGTTGGAAAGCTCCAATTGAGGTAAGCTCTCTTCCTTAATTTTGATTGAATTATAAGTATAGAAGTAAGATGAAAGTGGCTAGAAATACATGAAAACATGCAAAATCATGCCTATCTATAACCCTAGGAATTTTGGCCAGCAGCAAACTAATGTTGAAATGGGTAATTTTGATACAAATAATGAAGTGGTTAAGTGTAAGTGAGGGTATGAGTACTAAAAATGCAATTAGAATTCAACAAGTGAGTAAGATGGATGAGTTAGGGTTTTGAATATTAGGGTTTGTGAACCAAAAATGTGAGAAATGAGCAAATGATATCTTTGACCTATTGTGAAGTGAAATAATGGTCAATTATGACCAAATGAATGTGTGGGAATTGTTGGAATGAAAACCAAATTCGTTGGTCCAATGGTCATGCTGCTGGCAGCATGACCAAAACCCACTTTGAAGGACCAAAACTCAAATTTTACAAGTCCAATTGATATGCCACCAATTGAGGATGAAAATAGACATATAAGGGCACAATTTTCATTAAGGAACCATGGCCAAAATGTAACACCCCTAAGTTCGGTAGTGCGTTCTGCTGTTCCAGTGACCAGTGCTGTCCGGACAGCTAGGATGCCTAGAACCACACTTCAATGAGAGTGAGGAGACATAAAATAATGAAATACAAGAAAAGAAAGTACAAGAAAAACAAAGGAAAAATGATAGCAAAGAAATATGATCAAATTAAACGAGCCGGGAAACCTAGCGATGGGTGACCGCACCGGGAAGTCACGGCGTGGACCGTTGACTAGCCTTGGACTGCGGGGAACCCTGGAAAACATTTTTAGGACTTAAATGGACCCTTATTGAAGAATAAATATCATTAGGAAGATCAAAGAAAAATTAAATAAATAGTACAAAGAAAAGTGAGAAATCGAAAAACAGACAAAACCCGGTAATACCAAAAAATCGGAAACGTAACCCGAACAGGGGCATTATGGTCATTTGACACCCCGAATTGTCTTTTGACCTAAATGTCCATTAAAAATAAATAGTATTACACTTAGAAAATGAAATGAAAAATTTGTTTAGTGGTACCTAAAATAAATAGCCAAAAATGGAGTGGAAATGGTGTAAATAACACATTAAACTTATAATATGGTTAAATAATGTGAGTGGGCCACTAAGGGAATAAACTAAAGACATAATGGGGCAGGTGCACACCCATTATCACATCTGCACTTCACCTTCTTCATTTGAGTTCCTTCATGCCGATTTGAGAAAGAAAAGAACCACCATTGACGTTTCTCTCAAGCTTCACTTAACTCTCCATTTTCAACTCCAACCTCTTAGGTTTCTTCATTAAACTTTGTCTACACATCACAAGGAAGATATTGATACCAAATTTGAGAAGTTTGGTGAAGGTTTAGCAAGTTACAATCAAAGGTAAGTTTACATTTTGAGAATTCCTTTGTTAAACTTTATGTTCATGTTATGGGTATTAGTTTTGTGAAGGAAATTTTAAAGTTTAAATAGTTATTGAGATAGCCATTTTGGACAGCCATGGGGTCATGCATTTAATGATTTATTATGCATATAATTGATGAGAAATAATGTTGATCATGGTGATTTAATGTCCTAGTGAATTATTTCACATTTATATGGTGATTTTGGCACTTGGATGAGTATGGATGAATTGTAGGGCAATGTGGTGTTGAAGGACAATTTTCGGCAGCTTGGGAACCCTTGAATAATTGTATGTATTGATGGAAGTATAGGCAGAATATTGACCTAGAAGGATTGATGGATATGTATGTAGATTGATATTGTAAAGTGTATGTAAGATTTGTAATGGTTAGGTGTGTATGTAATGGTATTTAGAACTTGTAAATGTGAATTATATTTGGTGTGTTGAGGGTAATTGTAATCTGCCCAAAGTAATGTTAATGTAAAGTAGAAAATGCTTTTGGTAATGTACCAAAACAGATTGGTAGGGAAGTGAACCAAATTGCAAGGTATATGTGTGTTTGAATTGGGGTTTGAAAGACATATAGAGGACAGTGTGCAAATAGACCTATAACTTTAAATGTGTAACCTCAATTGGTATGAGACCAATTGGAGGTGGAACTAGGCACAAAATGTGTCAATTTTTATTGAGAAAACATACCAAAATTCTGCTTGCAAGGTGACCTAAGAAAATGACCAATTCGGATTAGGTGCAATTAGGACTTGAAAAATGACCAATTGGGCAGCAGTGAGTGTTTAGGCCATAACTCACTCAAAACAGGTCCAATTGACCTGAAATTTTAACCATGAATAGTTAAGACCCATACCTACAAGTCTTATGAAGACACCAAAGCCCAGAAATGATCATAAGCAAGTCAAACAACTTGCACAAGTTCGGGTCCAAAAACTGGCCGAACCAGAGTTGACAAAATTGACCTAATTGATACCAATTGACCAGCAATAGTATAATGACCATAACTTGGTCTACTTAACTCGGATTGACCTGAAATTTTGCCCCGCGTGCAATAAGACATAGATCTACAAGTTTGTAGTTTTGACCGAAACCCGAAAACCGAGGAAACTAGATCGTCCGGCTAGGTCAAACCAGTGTCCCGGAATCCAGCAATTTGCATTAAAATGCACTAAACAAGGAAATGACTTTGGTAAAACGTACCAAACCTAAAACCCTATCGAATGTGACATATTAACCACACTAAAACCTAATTTACCTAAAACGCAACGAGGGTCGGTATATTAGGTGATTAAGTGAATAATTGAGTTCAGTGCATTATTTACCAAACACCATCGATAGAGACAGTTTAATTTGGTACTGAAACACTTCAAATTGTGTTTCTCAGTTAACAAGGACTCAGCAAAAGGGAAAGAAATACTGAGTCAGGACCAGGAGACAAATATCAGAGGTTTGTGCACAACGGCTATTTCTTTTGAAATTTTCAATTGAAATGAATTATGACTATTTGTATATTATTGTTTTAAATTGTGTTTGTGCACAACAACTATTTCTCTTGAATTTTTCAATTGAAATTAATATTGACTATTTGTATATTATTGTTTTAAATTGTGGAAATGTGTTTGATGGACAATTATTGATTGAAAAACATTGTGAATGGTTTGAAACTGTGAAAAATTGTTTGAATGATATTGATGGATACTTATTGATTGAAAAGCATCAGAAATGGTTTTGTGGAAATTGAAGTGAATTACGAATTGTGTTGCCATTTTGTGAATGAAATTATAACTTTGGAAATTTATTGGATTCTTACGGATCATTTGAATAAAATGTTTGGAATTGTTTTGACTCACAATTGGCATGACACTGATACTATGTTTCTCCTCCATTAATGGGGTGAGTGTGATTATTCCTCCCTCTTTGACTTATCAGTCTGGGATGAGTATGATTATGTTCCTCCCTCTTGACTTCCCAGTCTGAGGTAAGTGTGGATGAGTTCTCATTAGATAGCTAGCTTCCTCCCTCATTGATTTCGATTATTGGGGTGAGTATGTCTTGTCGTGGTGTACAATACGGCATATATGGAAAAATGTGTGTCATGACCTAAATTGTGTTATTGATTGGCAACATTGTATTGTTCAATTATTTGATCGAATTGTGTTATTGATTTGCAAAACGATATTATTCAATTATTTGATCGAATTGTGTTATTGATTTGCAAAACGATATTATTCAGTTATTTGATCAATTGTGTTATTGATTTGCAAAAAAGTATTATTCAGTTATTTGATCAAATTGTGCTTGAATTGGCAATACGGTATTCTTAAACTATTTGACTAAATTGTGTTATTATGAATTTTGATAATTTGTGAATTGGAGTTTAAATTCCTTATGACATTCATTGTCTTGAATTTAACTATGATTTTAAGTATCCACTATTGATATGATTTATGAATTGTGATTTAAAATTTGTATTTGGTTAATGTTGTGCACCACTGAGACATTGTCTCAATGATAGCTTTATTCTTTGTCACGGTAGAGAGACAGACAGGGGCGATGACTAAATTGCTAGTACTTGTGAGAGATTTTGGGTATAGTGAGTATACCATATGTGGCATTTTATCTTGTAATGTATATTCACTGTATGTATATTTTGTTCTTGGTTTTGAGCGATTGTAAATTTAAGTTGTACTGATAAAGTTGTAAAATAATTATGAGTTATTTGGCTTGTAAAAATTGTGTTATATTTTTGTATCTTAGTCTTTGAAAATCACTGTGGATTTGACTTGAGAAATGTGTTGTGTTGATAAAAATGTTGGAGTTGAGATTTGAAAATATATTGAAGTGCTTTTTACAGGTTTTCTGAAGAACTGTTTTGTCCAAAATACAAATGGCACCTTGCCAAAATTTTCTGAATACTCCAAATAAATCAAATGAGTTAGTTGTTTCACTTGATTCACCAAAGTCTTTCACACTGTAAATAGTGCTCACCATCTGTAAAAGAAGTAAGAAAAGTTTTAAAATCCCTTGTAGTGTATTTAATGGATTATCGATGAGATGAGTTGGTAATTCATTAGGTATACTACGGGATCATGTTATGCCTTACAGAGGGGTAGGGTGTGACATGTTTTAGTGGTATCAGAGCAAAGTTTTTAAATTCTGTTTTCACTTGTTACTTGAATATTCTTTCTTCACAGTACAATTGCTCAATATCATTGTTTGATACATACAGTACATTACATTATAATTATGCACTAACGGGAGGAAATCTCCTTGTATTATTGTACAAGAGGTCTAGAATCCTCGCATTGACTATGGAAGAGGGTGATCGTTTAGTCGATCAATCTATAGAGGCTGAGGTGCAAAGGATGCCCAGTAGTACATAATGTTAGTGGTTCAAAGACAGCCCCTCTGATCTGCGATTTCTGCTCGATTCGCTCGGCGAGATGGCTGCAATGTCCCAACAAATGGTGGTAATGTGCCTACTCAAGTCCCAATCTGGACACGATGGTACAACCACGATCTTACGCAAGGCAGTATGATAAATTGATGAAATATGGGGCTACATAGTTCAAGGGGACAGTAGATCCTCTAGAGGCAGAACAATGGTTAGAGAGGATGGATAGGGTATTCAAGAAACCGACCGCATGCAGGAGCTTAGATTTGAATACTCGGTATCTTTGCTCTGAGGGGATGCTTATGGTGGTGGAAAACCATTCCCCACGATCGATAGAACTGCGGTGCTAACATGGAATGACTTCCTCGGGAATTCAGCAAAAATATGTCCCCGATGCTTATGTAGACCGAAGTCGCAAGAATTCCTAAGTCCAAAGCAGGCGGATCGGTGGTGAGTATGAAAGGAATTCTCCCACCTCGGCCATTATGCAAGAAGTCTACTTTCTACCAATAGGAGAGATGTAAGAGGTTTGAAACCGGCTTGAAGCCTAGTATCAGATTACAAGTGGTCGGATTCAAACATAACAACTTCTCTGAACTTATTTCTCAAGCACTAGAATTAGAAAGAATTGAATCTGAAGTGGCCCCTGAGAAAAAGAAATCAGAGAAGACAGAAAAAGAGGGAAAGTCAGTAGAACAGAGTTCTAGTGGTCCTACTAGAAAGAGGAAAAACTTTAGGGGATACGACAGAGATAGTAAGAAGTCCGGTAGAAATAGATCTTTTGGACAGAAACCACCTTGATCCGATCAGCAAACTCAACAGAAACCCAGAAATGCGCTGTCAGATCGACTTTGTGAAACTTGTGGTAAACCACATAGTGGGCTATGTTATAAAGCCGTAGGAGCATGCTTTAACTGTGGAGAGACTGGTCATTTTGCTAGGGATTGTGTAAATCCAGGTCGTTCTGGATCATTTACTACACCAAAGGGATCAACCCAAGTTTCTACCCCAAATAGTTCACCATCAGTTAGTAGAGGCAAAGGTAGAGGTAGGGGTAGTACACCTAGAAGTCGGACTCATCGTGAATCACCAAAACAGGTGATGCTTCAACTAGAGTATACGCTTATACGACGTAAAAGAGATGAGACTTTTGACATCATTGCTGGTACTTTCTCAATTAGCAACTAAGATATATATATATGTATTGTTTGACCTGGAATTTGCATATTTTTACGTTAGTGTTAGAACTATATGTTCTGTTGTTATTCCTTTACAGGGGAATAAATTTTGACGCATTAGTGATTAGTCCTTAAGATAAGGATTGTGATAATAAGTGAAATTAGTTTTGAAAGAGTTTATCGGCGAAAAGTATTTCCTGACACACCATAAGTTATAAAGCTAATTGGCGAGCCTATTTAATGTAAAGCAAGAGGACGTAAAGGTAAGATGCAGTAATGGAATTGCTCTAGATGAGAGCAAGGAGGTTACTGTTAGAAATTGCTAATGGATATTGTAATCAAAATAAGATTCGAATATCAGTGAATTCGAAATGGATAAAAGATAGGAAAGTTTGATCTATTGGGATGTATCGTAGTAACTATGCAATGTTCTTGATGTTTATACTGTAAGCTGCAGATTACAGTACTAACTTGAGATTATTGTGTAGAGCTACGTACTACCCGATAGTACACCTAGATGAGAATAGTTGCCAACGACATCTGTTTTGGTATAGTTATGCCATGACAGAATTTAATTGTTAAAAATAAGTTTGAAAATCCTACTTAGGGATCTAAAACTCAAAAGTTAAAATATCGAAAGGTTATAGTTCAGTAAAAAAGGAAGTAAGTTATAGAATATTGACAGATAAAAAGAGTTATGAAAGTAGAGAATTGAACAGTTGATTCATGTGTAACAAAGAAATATTACAAATGTGAGGAAGACTATGGACTAGAATGGTCAGAGGACCAATGACTGATGAATGATTCTAACATGACCTCAAGGGTCATTCAAGAAGGAACGTGAACCGAAATATTAGACAACACAATAGTAAGAGGAGATTGGTGTTATCCAAACAAAGTAAACATTGTATTAGATTGTTAAAAGTCTTATACAAATTTGAGAAAAAGAAGATTATACTATCATATAGAAAGGAGAAATAAACGTATGACTATTGTAAGATGGCTACTGGGTAAAAATTTCGTGGACGAAATTTATTTAAGGGGGGGAGAATTGTAACACCCCTAAGTTCGATAGTGCGTTCTGCTGTTCCAGTGACCAGTGCTGTCCGGACAGCTAGGATGCCTAGAACCACACTTCAATGAGAGTGAGGAGACATAAAATAATAAAATACAAGAAAAGAAAGTACAAGAAAAACAAAGGAAAAATGATAGCAAAGAAATATGATCAAGTTAAACGAGCCGGGAAACCTAGCGATGGGTGATCGCACTGGGAAATCACGGCGTGGACCATTGACTAGCCTTGGACTGCGGGGAACCCTGGAAAACATTTTTAGGACTTAAATGGACCCTTATTGAAGAATAAATATCATTAGGAAGATCAAAGAAAAATTAAATAAATAGTACAAAGAAAAGTGAGAAATCGAAAAACAGACAAAACCCGGTAATACCGAAAAATCGGGAACGTAACCCGAACAGGGGCATTATGTTCATTTGACACCCCAAATTGTCTTTTGACCTAAATATCCAGTAAAAATAAATAGTATTACAATTAGAAAATGAAATGAAAAATTTGTTTAGTGGTACCTAAAATAAATAGCCAAAAATAGAGTGGAAATGGTGTAAATAACACATTAAACTTATAATATGGTTAAATAATGTGAGTGGGCCACTAAGGGAATAAACTAAAGACATAATGGGGCAGGTGTACACCCATTATCACATCTGCACTTCACCTTCTTCATTTGAGTTCCTTCATGTCGATTTGAGAAAGAAAAGAACCACCATTGACGTTTCTCTCAAGCTTCACTTAACTCTCCATTTTCAACTCCAACCTCTTAGGTTTCTTCATTAAACTTTGTCTACACATCACAAGGAAGATATTGATACCAAATTTGAGAAGTTTGGTGAAGGTTTAGCAAGTTACAATCAAAGGTAAGTTTACATTTTGAGAATTCCTTTGTTAAACTTTATGTTCATGTTATGGGTATTAGTTTTGTGAAGGAAATTTTAAAGTTTAAATAGTTATTGAGATAGCCATTTTGGACAGCCATGGGGTCATGCATTTAATGATTTATTATGCATATAATTGATGAGAAATAATGTTGATCATGGTGATTTAATGTCCTAGTGAATTATTTCACATTTATATGGTGATTTTGGCACTTGGATGAGTATGGATGAATTGTAGGGCAATGTGGTGTTGAAAGACAATTTTCGGCAGCTTGGGAACCCTTGAATAATTGTATGTATTGATGGAAGTATAGGCAGAATATTGACCTAGAAGGATTGATGGATATGTATGTAGATTGATATTGTAAAGTGTATGTAAGATTTGTAATGGTTAGGTGTGTATGTAATGGTATTTAGAACTTGTAAATATGAATTATATTTGGTGTGTTGAGGGTAATTGTAATATGCCCAAAGTAATGTTAATGTAAAGTAGAAAATGCTTTTGGTAATGTACCAAAACAGATTGGTAGGGAAGTGAACCAAATTGCAAGGTATATGTGTGTTTGAATTGGGGTTTGAAAGACATATAGAGGACAGTGTGCAAATAGACCTATAACTTTAAATGTGTAACCGCAATTGGTATGAGACCAATTGGAGGTGGAACTAGGCACAAAATGTGCCAACTTTCATTGAGAAAACATACCAAAATTCTGCTTGCAAGGTGACCTAAGAAAATGACCAATTCGGATTAGGTGCAATTAGGACCTGAAAAATGACCAATTGGGCAGCAGTGAGTGTTTAGGCCATAACTCACTCAAAACAGGTCCAATTGACCTGAAATTTTAACCATGAATAGTTGAGACCCATACCTACAAGTCTTATGAAGACACCAAAGCCCAGAAATGACCATAAGTAAGTCAAACAACTTGCACAAATTCGGGTCCAAAAACTGGCCGAACCAGAGTTGACAAAATTGACCTAATTGATACCAATTGACCAGCAATAGTATAATGACCATAACTTGGTCTACTTAACTCGGATTGACCTGAAATTTTGCCCCGCGTGCAATAAGACATAGATCTACAAGTTTGTAGTTTTGACCGAAACCCGAAAACCGAGGGAACTAGATCGTCCGGCTAGGTCAAACCAGTGTCCCGGAATCCAGCAATTTGCATTAAAATGCACTAAACAAGGAAATGACTTTGGTAAAACGTACCAAACCTAAAACCCTATCGAATGTGACATATTAACCACACTAAAACCTAATTTACCTAAAACGCAATGAGGGTCGGTATATTAGGTGATTAAGTGAATAATTGAGTTCAGTGCATTATTTACCAAACACCATCGATAGAGACAGTTTAATTTGGTACTGAAACACTTCAAATTGTGTTTCTCAGTTAACAAGAACTCAGCAAAAGGGAAAGAAATACTGAGTCAGGACCAGGAGACAAATATCAGAGGTTTGTGCACAACGGCTATTTCTTTTGAAATTTTCAATTGAAATGGATTATGACTATTTGTATATTATTGTTTTAAATTGTGTTTGTGCACAACAACTATTTCTCTTGAATTTTTCAATTGAAATAAATATTGACTATTTGTATATTATTGTTTTAAATTGTGGAAATGTGTTTGATGGACAATTATTGATTGAAAAACATTGTGAATGGTTTGAAACTATGAAAAATTGTTTGAATGATATTGATGGATACTTATTGATTGAAAAGCACTGTAAATGGTTTTTGTGGAAATTGAAGTGAATTACGAATTGTGTTGCCATTTTGTGAATGAAATTATAACTTTGGAAATTTATTGGATTCTTACGGATCATTTGAATAAAATGTTTGGAATTGTTTTGACTCACAATTGGCATGACACTGATACTATGTTTCTCCTCCATTAATGGGGTGAGTGTGATTATTCCTCCCTCTTTGACTTATCAGTCTGGGGTGAGTATGATTATGTTCCTCCCTCTTGACTTCCCAGTCTGAGGTGAGTGTGGATGAGTTCTCATTAGATAGCTAGCTTCCTCCCTCATTGATTTCGATTATTGGGGTGAGTATGTCTTGTCGTGGTGTACAACACGGCATATATGGAAAAATGTGTGTCATGACCTAAATTGTGTTATTGATTGGCAACATTGTATTGTTCAATTATTTGATCGAATTGTGTTATTGATTTGCAAAACGATATTATTCAATTATTTGATCGAATTGTGTTATTGATTTGCAAAACGATATTATTCAATTATTTGATCGAATTGTGTTATTGATTTGCAAAACGATATTATTCAGTTATTTGATCAATTGTGTTATTGATTTGCAAAAAAGTATTATTCAGTTATTTGATCAAATTGTGCATGAATTGGCAATACGGTATTCTTAAACTATTTGACTAAATTGTGTTATTATGAATTTTGATAATTTGTGAATTGGAGTTTAAATTCCTTATGACATTCATTGTCTTGAATTTAACTATGATTTTAAGTATCCACTATTGATATGATTTATGAATTGTGATTTAAAATTTGTATTTGGTTAATGTTGTGCACCACTGAGACATTGTCTCAAATGATAGCTTTTATTGCCGTCGCAGTAGAGAGACAGATGGCATAGAGACTAGGTCGCTAGTATCGCCATGAGAGATTTTTGGGTATAGTGAGTATACCATATGTGGCATTTTGTATCAGAATGTATATTCACTGTATGTATATTTTGTTCTTGGTTTTGAGCAGTTGTAAATTTAAGTTGTACAGTAAAGTTGTAAAATAATTATGAGTTATTTGGCTTGTAAAAATTGTGTTATATTTTTGTATCTTAGTCTTTGAAAATCACTGTGGATTTGACTTGAGAAATGTGTTGTGTTGATAAAAATGTTGGAGTTGAGATTTGAAAATATATTGAAGTGCTTTTTACAGGTTTTCTGAAGAACTGTTTTGTCCAAAATACAAATGGCACCTTGCCAAAATTTTTACAGATACTCCAAATAAATCAAATGAGTTAGTTGTTTCACTTCAGTTCACCAAAGTCTTTCACACCTGTAAATAGTGCTCACCACTGTAAAAGAAGTAAGAAAAGTTTTTAAAATCCCTTGTAGTGTATTTAATGGATTATCAGTAGACGGAGTTGGTAATTCATTAGGTATACTACGGGATCATGTTATTCCTTACAGAGGGATAGGGTGTGACACAAAAACTGACCAAAACTTAGTGAAACAATTGACCAAAGTGAAATGAGAGCAGTCACATCAAGATTAAATCGACCAAATGAACAAGAATCGCTCATTTGGTCATAACTCGAGTTAGGAAGGTCAAAATGGCCTGAAATTTTACCAGCAATTAGATATGATATATACCTAAAACTCTCATGAAGAACACAAACCCAAATTAGGCCATTAACCCATTCAAATTATTGAGCAAAGTTGAGTTTCCAAACCTGCGATTCTGCAGAATTCTATTTGAGCAGTAAAGTTTGATGGGCTATAACTCTCTCTAGGAAACTCGGATTTAGGTGATTCTTGAATCGATGGAAACCTAAGACATAGTAGAACATTTCATATGAAGAAAGTTAGACCAAATTATGAACTTAACTTGATCAAATTATTGAACAAATTTGGACCAAAAATCTGCCAGACCCAAAATACCAGTATGAACAGTGCACGTGAATAGTAAATTTATTTTGGCTATAACTTGAGCTACAAAACTCCGATTGAGTTGATCCAAAAATGAGAATACACTTAAGACAATAAGGAACATTTTCTATGAAGGAAGTTTTGTCAAATTCCAACAGTAGATCGACCAATGGAACAGTGCAACTTCAGAGCACCAAAATCGAAAATTGGCAATTTTGCCAAAATGACCTAAGCTTTGAGAAAATGACCAAAACCAACAAGTTTAATGACCAAAATGTGGTATGTGGGTGAAATTGGAGTTCCCATACCTATTAAGCCTTAGAAAGTCAACTATTTGACTTGAATAGTGCAGTGAATAGTAACCCGAAACACAAAATTTAAAGAACGTCGAATTTAGCACGTTAGAGCTAGGTAATTGTGAAGCTAAAATTATTTTGGATTTATGTTAAGTTCTAGTACTGAAACATTGTAAAATTGTGTGTTTCAGTTGAAAAGAATATCGGGAAGGAACCCGAGGAACCGAGTCGAGGCTAAAGGCGACTCATTTGAGGTTTGTACACAACGTGTAATTTTTGTAAATTATTTGCTGCATATTGTTTTGAACGATTTGAAAAAGTGAATTGAGACATTATTTATGATGCTTTGATCGAAATTGTTGAAAGTTAGTTGTGTATATTTGAAATGACAATGTTTAGCAAAGTGTTAAGATAAGTTTTGAAACCACAGTGTCATGACCATATATTTGAACACCTCACTAGCACGACTAGTGGGGGTAATTAGTTTCGAATTTTGATTCCTTCTCTGGAGAAGTGTTGAGGTGTGCCAGTAGAAGAGGATGTGAATGGATATCCATATATTTGAGCTAGCTAGCCTTGTGATGTGATTTCTCTTTAGCCTCTGGCTATTGAGATTCTATTTGTTTCGAATGGCATGATCTAACTGTGGGTTTTATGAAATGTGTTTTGATACTTTGAAATGAACTTGGTTTGCATTAAAATCTCATAATTCATGTTTTGTGTTTAATGCTCATGTTTAGTCAAATTTTTCAATAAATGTGATTTTATTTTTGCATAAAGATTATTTTAGTATGTTGTGTACCACTGAGTCCTAGTACTCAGCGATAGCTTCTATTGCTGTCGCAGATACAGAGACTAGAAGAGCAGCAGACTGAGCTGCTGAGGTGTGAGGAGCTATCATCTTGAAGTCTTCGGGTATAATTTATACCACATCAGAAATATTTATTTTGATGTATGTATTGCATATAAAGGTATGGACATGTAAATGGGTCTTGAGCAGCTTGTACAAAATTTGTATGAAGTTTGTAATAAAATTTAGTTTGTATTTCTTTTGATGTGAATTTTGTAAGGATGTATATAAATTGTTTTGTCTCAAATGAAATGATTGTGAAATTGAAGTTGTGGTTGAGAAAAATTTTTAGAAGTGCTTTTTACAGGTATTTGAAGAACGGTTTTCTCAAAATACAGAGGAAACTCTGTCAAAATTTTTATAAAATTTGCGGAAAAATAAAATGGGCCAAAATTTCCAACTAGCTTTTCACTTAAGTACATGTTTTAAATACTTATTAGAAATGCTCACCACTTACCAAAAGTAAGAAATTGTTTCAAAATCCCTTGTAGGGTGCTTAATGAGTTATCAGTAGGTGAAGTTCGGTAGTTCATTAAGTATTCTACGGGATCATGTTATGCCTTACAGAGGGGTAAGGTATGACACTCAGGCTCCTCCTCGCTCTCCTCTTCAGCTCTGGGGATGAGATCCAGCATCCAGGAGAAGTCTTCCACAGGATAGCGCCTCACAAGCTCGGCTAAAAGATCTCCATGAGCATTCATATAAGCGCCAGCTTCTCTCACCACAGCCTCTTCTTCTTTCACTTTGATTTCTTTGGTAAGGTGATTGACATCGGCAGATCGGTAAGCCCGAGCATCTTCAAGTTCCTGCTCCAGTTCAATTATCCTATCCTTGTAAGACTTCGTCCAATCTTCAATTTGAGCGATGTGGTCCTTAGCAGAAGAAAGTTGGGCTCTGGCGGAAGCTGTGTCCTGGACTGCCTTCAGAATTTTCTGTCTCAAGAGATGGGCCTTTTCTCTGATTATATGTTAGTTCACAATGCTCTCTACACTCAAGCTCATAGTTTGAGCCAGGAGATCGTCAATGCTATCTGGAACTAGTCTATTCCGATCTTCTTTAAAACAGATGGTGACACCCAGGACCTTGGCCAAGTCAGGATTCCCCCGAACTGAGCGATTCTTTTCCAGAGAGTGGATAAGGACTTGAGCACCCTCAAAGCCCTTCGGGTTCTTACTCCTCAATATGAAGAACCAATTTTTCCAATTTTTCAATGTAGAGGGGAGATCAGTGAAAAGCCCGCAGTTCGGCTTGGCTTGGAAAAACCAATATTCATCGTCCTTCCACCGAGCGAGCCTATGCAACTCAGTGAAAACCTTTGCTGTAGGCTTGAGCTTTTTGGCTCGGCATAAACCTCTGAAAGCCACGAGAGTCCACCAGGAGTTCGGATGCACTTGGGCTATGCAAACATAATGGAATTTCAGGACAGCTCGGTAGAATCCGTTCAGGGGAAATCGAAGCTCGACTTTCAATTATTTCTCATAAACTATGATCAGGTCAGTTTCTTCAAAGAAATGTTTGGCTCGGAGATCGCCATGACATCTGATAAGCTCGAAAGAGTTAGTTCGAAGGTTGTACTCTTAGTTAATGGACTGGAGATCGATCACCTTGAGAACCGGTGGCAACTTGTCCATAGGTAAGTTTTCTTTCCCTGAAGAAGACGCTTGTTTTAATTTAGTTGCCCGGCCATGGGCTGGGATAGAGGTTATAGAAGGTTTGGATCGCTCACTCGGTCTGGCCACCTCACCTTCGTCCGATGTCCATGAGATATGAACGGAAGGAGGACTAGCAGCTCTTTGATCGTCAGTACCGCTCATTTTCAGAGAACAAAAGTGAAACCAATCAGGAAAAGATCAAAACTCTTATTGAAGTATAAATCGGTGCCGAAAAACTCTAGAAAACAAGAAAGAGTGTCGAAGTCGCTAGAGGAAGGTCTGAAAATAACATAAGGGAACAAATGGCTAACCTCTTCCCTATTTATACCCGTCCGAGCATTAAATACTCACGAAGCCCCAAGTGATGCATCAGTTAGCAGAACCGAGCCATTTCAATGACACGTCGAAAGAAGATTCCAGAAACATAGTAAAAGGTCGGATAAATGAGGTCGATTAACGAAGGCCATCAGATCGAATAGGGTTCTGAACCAACAGATTGGTAAGATGGCGATTCATCTAGGGATCAGATCGGGCATATTTACTAGAGATCGAAACAATAACCAATGCGATAATAAAAACAAAAAATGCATATCCAAATTTTAATAATAAATTTTATTTCATTTTCAAAAGGTCAGATTACATCATTTGGGCGATCTCTCAAGATCAGATTACATCATTTGGGTGATATCTCAAGGATCAGATTACATCATTTGGGTGATCTCTCAAGGATCAGATTACATCATTTGGGCGATTTCTCAAAATTAGCACTATATCCTACCTAACTTAGACTACTCCTGAGCCTAGAATGCTGGCCTATGTTAAAGCCTAGTCTTGTGGCTGAGTCAAAAGATGTGTTTGATCAGAAAGCCAGCAATAAGTACTGGATAGATGTACAACTCAGATGGGGTGACTATGACTCTCATAATATTGAGTGGCGTCATTATCGATGTCATCAACCAGAATCGAGTTGCAATCGGGACCCTCGAGATGGTAAGGAGCCAAATGAACTTCAAGAGGCGGTCACCGATATATAAGATCGAAATTAGCGGTCCTCTTGTCAGAGGTTGGTCTGCAAGCCATACTGATGGGCCGATCCATGATCGGCGCGGTAGTCAGTTTCAACATTGATCGGTCAATTAGTCCAGTTCCCTCACCATCATTAGACGACGCCCTCATAAACCTCTAATCACCGGAATTGCTCATTTTCAGGAGATGAACAAAGAAAACATCCGGAAGAAGATTAAAGTGGCTATCGTGAGAAGAATTCTTATCAGAAAAGCCAAGAACGGAGAAATAAAACATTGAAGATTCACCAAAAAAAAGATAGTTGTGAGTAAGCGAAGAAGAATTTGTCAGCATATATATAGGGCCTTGGCATTTATTGTATGCAAAACTCGAAGCAACTCATCAGTAACTGAAGAATTTATTACTTTGACAAATACAGGTCGGATTGAAGGGAGAGATCAGAAAATAAGAGAGATCAGGAAGTAAGAAGGGACTCGATGCAAAAGATAGAGATTAGAACAATAACCCTAAAATTGGTCAGTCACAATGGGAACATCGGAAAAGCGAGGGACAACCTATAGAGATCGGAGAACTCAGAGAGTTGAATAACCTCTAATCATGACCTTTAATTAGCTCCCTTCACCATCAGAACCGAGTTAATTAAAGCATTGCAGGCATGATCTAATCCTCACCACACATCTCGTTTGTAAGGACGCACTCCTAGCCGCCAGATTCCAAACTGTTAAAGCAGCCTAGTACATCTCAATCTACACCATTGATTATAATTGTAAGGATAGATTTGGAGCCTTCAGATCAAAAGCAGATAACAGATTCGGCACTTTTTGTTCCTAGCCTTTTGATCCATTTTGTAAGGCAAGACACTTGATCGTTAGATTAAGGGATGAAAGGACAGAAATTCTGAACGGAATCTCGACCCTCAATTTTGATTCTTTTTAATTCCCAGACATCAGATTATGTCCTTTTGAATCTAGGCTTTTCATCTCCTCCTGATGAGATCCAGACCCTCCATTTTGAGCAACCATTCCCTATAAATTCCTGCATGCAATATTGTAGAAGGAGAGGAGGTGGTGATTATCGTGAAAAGACTCTAAACTTTGAGATAGTCTTATTGCCTATCATTCGAAGCTCTCAAAGCTTTAAGAAACTTTAGAAACCAGTTTTCTGAAGTATCTAATTTAAAAGAGCTTTAAATCCTGTGAGTCTCATTTTCAATATCTGTGTATTACCCCACGAGCTCAACTTCACTCCACTTTGTCCCCATCACCTCGGGTCAGCTCAAGTTTTTTAGCCGTCCCAGTCTTCAGCTCCCTAAGATTCGCCGGTACCAGTGTTGGCCCACCCGTCATCCCAACTTTCTACAGTTAAGCGTCTAACCTGTCATTTATTGAATACCCTGGATTCATTTTCTTAAGTTTTTTAAAGTATCTAGTCACACTGAATCTTAAAATAGGTTTTTTTAGCTCGTAATTATTATCTTTATCTTTTTATCATTCGTAAATTTCATTTTAATCGTCACCTCATTTTTATTTCCCTCGAAAATGAATGTTCGAGTCATCGGCGACTTGTAAATACTCTGAAGAGTACAGGTAGAAGTATTGACACGATAGTTTTTAGTCCAAATAAATGAAAATAATAGGAAAGGGAGTGTAACTTGAGTAATTATAAAAAGGGTCAGAATAGGTTGAAGGGATTGAAATGAGAAAACAAGTTACGAGATAGGGTCCTGGAGCGAGCCCAGACGATAAGACAATAGATCGGAAATCAAGACAAAGTTCGGACCTCGAGCAAGCGACCAAAAGGGACGGAGTCTGAAACCAAAGAGTTTGGATAAAGCAATCATGCGAAAGATCAGCAAGGAGCTCGACTCAATGGCCGCCCTCCAGTTATAAAATCCCATAGACTAGGAAAAGCCTTTCATAGCGGTTTCTTATGTCTTTGGTAATTCTTTCAAATATGAAAGGGATCGGGAGAGAGCCCTTACCTGAATCCCTAGTTTAGAATTCTAATAAAACACTGTTCTTATAAATACAGGAGATTGGGAGAGAGTTCTTACCCTGGTTCTCAGCAAATTTTAATAAAATATATTAGGAGATCGGCAGAGAGTTCTTACCCGGGTTTTGATCTCAAATTTTTAACAAAATATATTAAGAGTTTAGGAGAGAGTTCTTACCTGAATTCTTAGTCTAAATTTTAATAAAATATATTAATAGATTGAGAGAGAGTTCTTACCCGAGTTCTCAGCTTAAATTTTTAATGAAATATATTAAGAGATCGAGAGAGAGTTCTTACCTGAGTTCTCAACTCAAATTTTTAACAAAATATATTAAGAGTTCAGGAGAGAGTTCTTACCCGAATTCTCAGTCTAAATTTTAATAAAATATATTAAGAGATCGAGAGAGAGTTCTTACCCGAGTTCTCAGCTTAAATTTTTAATAAAATATATTAAGAGATCGGGAGAGAGTTCTTACCCGACTTCTCAGCTTGAACTTTAACAAAATATATTAAGAGATTGGGAGAGAGTCCTTTCCTGAATTCTCTAACTAAAATTCTAATAAAATGTCTCAGATGAGGAGAGAATCCTTTCCCCTTCTAATCCTAATACTTTTATTACAAAACCCTCTATATGTTCTAAACAACTGGTCTATGGGAGAGTTCTCCTAAAGTCTCCCGAATATTATGTTGAGGCCCGATGGAGAATCCTCCTCAAGGCACTCATATTTATGAGGCAAAATTCCCCCTGAAAATATCACAACTTCAGTATTCATATTAATCCTCAAAATACTTATTATGCAACATCCATTTACTAAAGGGTCATCTCATGTACTCGTGTTCTTGGGCAACCCAAAATAGTGAAATATTAAACATTCTTTTTATCCATACAAAGGATTAACATCATCATTCTAACCTTTAAATTATCAATTTCAATTTATAAAGAGTACAACGTTAAATCTGCTTACCCTCATAGAGGGACGAGGTGGGGTTGCTAACACCTTCTCCACCCGTATATGGACCCCGAACCTAGAATCTCTGTTTTCGAAGTGGTCTTTAATTTGTTCTTACAAGTGGTTGTCTTTAATTTCCCTTAAAATTAAAGTGGCGACTCCTCACTTTTTCCACTTCGGTGAGAATCGTCCGGCGACTACAAAGTCCTTGCGACAACTGCCAATAAAAGATCCAATTGTATTACACTTATCACCAAACTATGATCTAATAAAAAAAATTAAAAATTAACATAATTAAAAAATAATAAAACAACACTATAAAGGTTGTGCTATCTCAATTCAATACTAGTAACAAAGCAACAAATATAAGAAAATAAGAAATTAAAGCAACAACTATCAATTCAAGAAAATAAGAAATTAAAATATTAAACATTTGATTTTTTCAATAATTTGCATAATTATACATCATTCTATATTGGTATATTTAAAAAGCAATTTATAATACTAATAATAATGCAACATAGAGAAGAAAATTACAAATTAATTAATTAAAGCAATAATTCTCAATACTTCCCTAAACTCCCAATTCAAGCAAATAAGAAATTAAAATATTAGACATTTGATTTTTTTCAATAATTTGCATAATTATACATCATACTATATTGGTATATTTAAAAAGTATTTATAATACTAACAATAATGTAACATGGAGAAGAAAATTACAAATTAATTAATTAAAGCAATAATTCTCAATACTTCCCCAAACTATCAATTTAAGCAAATAAGAAATTAAAATATTAAGCATTTGATTTTTTAAATAATTTGCATAATAAGAAATTACAATTTACACATCAAGAGCATTAATACCTATTTAATAAAAACATACCACATAATCACAACCACAATACCCATTTAATTAGCATATCACATAATACCCATTTAATAATAAAATCACATCACACTAAATTTTTAATAAATTTAACAAAAAAAAAAATGCTAGAACCTGGAATAGGTCGAGCAACATGCCAGCATGAGATGAAAGGAGAGACAAAAGAAGAAAAAAAAAATAAAAAGAAAAAAAAATGATCGCAGGGCAACATGTGAGGAGAAGAGCAGATAAGGGCAAGAGGTGATTGCAGGGTAGCATGTGAGTAGAAGAGTAGGGGAGAGAGAGAGAGAGAGAGAGAGAGAGAGAGAGAGAGAGAGAGAGAGAGAGAGAGACGACATAACTAGTGCGGTTATTATTTTATTCTTAGTGGCAAGCTGCTCTGTTCTTGCGTTCTTGTAGTCTATACTGGGTAGGTAAGTGAAGTCATGATGGATTCTAGGGTTACTTGTATTTTTTAGCTTTTAAGAAAAAAAAAAAATCTTCCCATTACTTTCATGAAGTGGCTCTTCGTGGCCTCGTCAACTATCGCCTCTCAGGTCCAGGGCAGCCGCCTCTTTGCAGTTGCCTCGCCTCGGCCTCGGGAGTCACAGCAGCCTCGCCTTACCTCGCCTCCCCTTTCTTCTCGACTCACTTGGCACCTCTATTTGACTTTTACAACACTAGCTCTGGAGGAGAGCTAATGGGTGAATCAGCTTTTAGTGCATTGGCTAGAGTACGTGCCTCGGTAAGTACATCATTGGTTGCTGGTTTCTCTCAGCAATTAGTGTAGGAGCCTCGATAGGTGATCTCATAGGAGACTTGGCTTTTGTTGGAGCTGGAGCAGGTGCCTTCTTGGGAGCCCTAGGTGTTGGTGGAGGAGCCACGGTCTCAATCCCTAGAGCCTCAATAGCACTACTTACTTGGAGCACTGAAATGTTATAAGGCTGTGAAGCTACGAATCCCTAAGAGATGCGATGGGTGGAGCACCCTTCTGTGCAAACCCAAACATGATTCTGAGTAACATTTAAGAAGCCTTGCTGACTATTTGCAATGCTAGTAGTCTGGTACAAGGAGGTGAGAATGCTATTCTTTTTCTTAAGGTTTTCTAGCTAGCTTTGTCTTATCATAGTGATTCTCCAACATGCGGTTATAAGCTTGCAGCTGATCCATAGTTTATCTTGTGTGTTGCATTTCTTCCTCCAATTTGTTATTCAACTTGCTTTGTTTGGCAAAAAATTGTTCCATCATGGTTTTCAAAGTTGGCTTTAGTTTAGGAGGTGAAAGAGGTTATGTGCTCTTGATTGATATCCAGGAGGTGGCAGCTGTGTGGGTTGAAATTGTGACTAAAACTGAGGTTGATTCTGCTGCATGTACTACTAGTTATGAGTATAGCTTGAGCTTTGACCTTATTGACCAAAAGTTGCTTGTGGTCTCCATGTTGAGTTGTTCACATTAGAATAAGCATATCCCATATGTTTCTATTGCTAGCCTCCTACATAAGCAACTTGTTCTTGCGAGTAATCATCACCATATGAAGAGTAATTAACTCCGCAACTTTGGGTTCCATCTGTGTAGGCAACATGTTGAATAGTTGTAGGAGTTGAGACTGTTACCTTTGTGCAAAAATCACTAAGTAGCTAAGTCAACTGATTAAATCTTGCATTCATATAACTTACCGAATCAAGTTCATAGATCCTAGCCTTTTTTGGCTCAATTGTTCTAGGATTTCCCCATAAATCGGTATTATGAGCAATCTTCTCTAATAGATCATAGCATTCTTCACTTGTCATTCTCATGAAATCTACTCCTGCTTGTGAATCAATTGTGTTTCTTATAGCTGTAGTAACTCTGGTGTAAAAATTCTGAACAATCATCCATTTGGGGATTTCATGATGAGGACACTACCTTTCAAGCTCCTTAAATCTCATCCAAGATTCATATAAAGTTTTATCATCCTTTGGTCTGAAAGCTACCATTAAATTCCTTAAATGAATGGTCTTCTCAAGTGGGAAAAATTGTGATAGAAAAGCTTGAGATAGCTACTCCCAAGTGGCAATAGTAGCTTATGAAAGTGTGTCGTACCATTCCAATGCTAAATCTCGAAGAGAGAATGGGAATAAGGTAAGCCTAATCACTTCATTTGGAACTCCAGGTTGTCTTTAAGTGCCACATATCATCAGAAACTTCTTCAAATGAGAATGGGGATTTTCAAGTGGGCTACCTCTAAATTGTGAATTTGGACCATCTGAATGGGAGCATTCTTTAACTCAAATTGGTTAGCTCCAATGATAGGTCTATTATCTCTCACATCTGCACATTTAGGAAAAGCATAATCTAACATGGACCTCCTCTGAAGATCATTTTGATTAACAACTTCGTTCTGTCTGTTCTGATCATTTCCTCCACTGTTTCCATCATTAGCTCTATTTGGATTCTCCATGTTTTCAATTTTCTCCTCTTGCTCAAGCCTTTGTTGTTCTTCTTTTTTTGCTTCCTTTCTTCTCCTGGATTCCTTTTTGTTGGCTCAGTAAAATTTTTCAATTTCAGGGTTGAACAATAATTAAGTATCACTTGTACTTTTTGACCATCTCATAAATAATCAAAGTACCTAAAAAACACAATGAACAACAGTGAAAATTAAAGAAAATAAAAATTCTAATTAGCTAAAAATAGTTAAAATCCAATTTAAAACAAATAATTCCCTAACAATGGCACTAAAAACTTGATGTGCTGTAAAATAGCTACAGTAAGTGCACAGGTCGCTGTAATACAGAATTAAATATGTTGTTCCCAAGTAGAATTGTGCTTAAATTAGAATTAAATGAACAAGCTAATTAGAAATGTTAAAATTTAAAGATATTAAAATGAAATTGAGTATAAAATTGGTATTTGAGGAATTTAAACTAAATCAAATGATTAATTAAACTAATTAAACTAGATAACTAAAATTTAAACTGAAATTGCAAATTACAAATTTGGGATGATTTAAATCTAACTTCAATAAAATTAAAGTGATTTTAGAGATAGGGCTTTTCAATATTGCTTGTATGTGGTATATCCCTAATTTAGCAGAACACATGAGATTCGCACTTTTGAAGAAAATCAATTCTTAGTTCTTTGAAGCCTTTCTCAACCATTTCAAAGGTGATTTTCATCAAATCAAACCCTGTTCTGACGATGTTTCAAACCTGATAAAAACCCATTTAATGAAGGAGCGGAATCATGTAAATTGTTAGATTAGAGCATCAAATGTAAAAAAAAAAATTTCTTTTAGGGTTTTATGCATCATGCAACATCCATTATGTACCTAATTAATTTCAATGCTCAATTGCATATCAAAACACTTTTAATATGTATTAGGATCTATGTTTGCCATTCAAGATTATGAATTAACAAATTAATTCATTTAAATCTTAGTTTAAAAGAGGAGTTAGAGCACTAACCTCTTTGATGCACTATGGATGTGATTGGCACCTTTAGGAAGCACCTAGGACCCCAAGTGTTGTCCCTCTAGCTTGTCCACACCAAGACCACCAGTGGGCAGTCCCCAATTTGCTTCTCAAGCCTTTGCCAACCAATTATAAATTGGGTTCTTACCTTTAAAGAAGTTGTATGTGTGTATAGGACACTAGAAATAATTTCTAGCAATTTTAATTCAAAGGAATTTGGGCAATTCTCTTTGAATTGATGAGAAAAGATGAAGAGGAGAGGGAGAAGAAGAGGTGCCGCCACCTTTGAGAGAATATAAGAGTGTTGGCTGATTTTTATTTTCTTATAACATCAGCTTTTATAATTAGGTCAAGTAATCACTTAAACCCTATGCCACATGTCACCACCATGTGAAATGATCAAATTACCCTTATGTTGTAATTTTGAGTTCTCAATCCAAAATCATTATTTCTCCTCTTCAAATCAATTTATATCAAATATAAATTAATTAATTAATCTCTATTAATTAATTTCTCACAATTAAATTCATATTTAAATACTTTAAATATAAATTTAACTTATACTATACATCCAATAACCTAGATTTAGTTTCAAGTCATGCTAGGGACTTTGCAATCTTATTGCAAACCAAACCTATTTAATTAATTAATTAAACTATTTAATTAATCAATTAAACGACATATTACTTGGTGATTATCTTGTGTATGTGTGTGACTCACTAGGCTTATCACTAATTGGCAATGAGATATGATATTAACTCTTAATATCATCAGAACTCTTTCTTACCGTAAATGATTTCTCTAAATCATTTTAGGCATCTCATAGACCATGGTTGACACCTATCATAGCGTGCTATGGCCGCCCAATCAGTAACAAGGAATACCTTAAATGAACCTTTAATCATATGTTACCATGCACTAGAATCTCTCTGTTATAAAATCCCAATTCGAGCTGGAGTCATAGTTTATGTCAAACCCCATTTGCTATGAAAATTATGTTATCTTTTAATTCCAGTTCTTGATTAATTAGATTTTCTTGTCAGAAACTCTTTTCTGACTAAATCTGTTTGTCCTGGCTAGGAACTTAAAACATCAAGAACAATTAAATGAACATAGGACTTTATCCCTATTTACTTCGGGTAACAGATTCTATCTTGATCAACACCTACCTCCATATATAACTAGTAGGAGCCAACACATGCCCATATACCCTTACACAGTACAAGTATGAACGCAGTATCAAACTCAAACCACCTATATACAAGAAAATTGTGTTATCTCAGGTCTAAAGATTATATGCACTAATATGATATATGACAATGCATTGACAAGAGTAAACTCCATGTACTTGTCATATGTGTCACTGCTTCGGCCTACTTATCATGTATAAGTGCCTATCATATTTGTCATATGGCATGAGACTCACCATTCCATCTTATTTATATCTTACATAAATACCTTGGGAACAAACATGATTACAATCTTTGTGGATAAGTCATGTCCTTATTGTGAAGTATCCTCGATTGTGAACCAATTTATAATACTTTGTGCTAGAAATACTGTCACTCATATTCTTAACAACTTAAGAATAGAATTTCTAATAAAATATTAATGGACCTTTTCTATTACACATAAATATATTATGTAAACGGAAAAGTGAAATTGCCTTTTATTAATAAAATATGTACAAGAAACATACTAAATGATATGCTCTAGGGCATACTATTAACAATCTCCCACTAGCACTAGAGCCATTCATTACAATATCTTAGACCCATCTTCTCAAGATGTTGGATTAACTGAGCTTGTGACATAGGCTTAGTGAATGGATCAGCAGGATTTTCAGCTGATGCTATTTTCTGTATGGCTACATCGCCTCGCCCAACTATCTTTCTGATAATGTGATAGCGCCTTTCTATGTGTTTGGATTTCTGGTAAGACCGGGTTCCTTATATCCAAACAGTCTTTTTTGTAGCATCTGATGCAGCAATATGCTCAGCTTCTGTAGTGGAATCGGTAGTTATACTCTTTTTAGAACTCTTCCAACTGACTGCACCTCCATTACAAATGAACGTAAACCCAGAGGTAGACTTTCTATTATCGATGCCTGATTGAAAATCAGAATCAGTGTAACCATCTAATTGCAAGTCATTATCTTTATAAATCAAGAATAAATCTTTAGTTCTTCTTAAGTACTTAAGGATATTCTTGACAGCTATCCAGTGTTCCAAACCTGGATTGGATTGAAACCTGCTAGTCAGACTAACAGCATGTGCAATATCCGGCCTGCTACAAATCATTACATACACCAAACTTCCTAGCAGAAGCATATGGAATCTTGGCCATTTTATCTCTTTCTTCAAATGTCTTTGGAGACATCTCTTTAGAAAGGTGGATACCATATCTCACTGGTAACAATCCTCTCTAGGAATCAAGCATGTTAAACCTCTTTAACACCTTTTCCAAGTATAGACTTTGGGATAAACAAATTATTCTTTTCGCTCTATCTCTATAGATGCGAATTCTAAGAATATAGGTTGCCTCCCCTAAGTCTTTCATGGAAAATATATTTGACAACCATACCTTTACAGCTGTCAACATACCTATGTCATTACCTATCAACAGAATATCATCCACATATAAGACAAGGAAAGTGATAGCACTATCACTAACCTTCTTATATACACATGGTTCATCCATATTTTTTATAAAACCAAATGACTTAATGGCTTAACTCTTCGAAGCTTGTTTCAATCTATAAATGGATCGCTTTAGCTTGCATACCTTGGAACCATCTTGGGATTCAAAACCCCTAGTTGTTCCATAAAAATGTTTTCTTCAATGTATCCATTGAGAAAAGCTGTTTTAACATCCATCTGCCAAATCTCATAATCATAGTGTGTAGCTATTGCTAATAGAATCTTAATTGATTTAAGCATGGCAATAGGTGAGAAAGTCTCCTCATAGTCGATTCTTTGCCTTTGGCGAAACCCTTTCGCTACTAGCCTTGCTTTATAGGTCTCTACCTTTCCATCAGAACTAATTTTCTTCTTAAAAACCCATTTATTCCCTATAGGTACAGTACCTTCAGGTGGGTCAACAAGATCCCAAACTTGATTCTTGTACATGGAATCAATTTTGAATTTCATAGCTTCAATCCATTTGAAGAGTCTATATCTGATATAGCTTCTTCATAGGTAAGTGGATCATCTCCATGATCTACTTCTTCATGAGTAAACAACTCTTGTTCATCTTCATGAAGGAAACCATATCTCACTGATGGGTGAGATATCCTGGTTGATCTGCGAGGAATTACTGTAGATGATTTATTAATAGGTGTAGATTGACTAGATGGATCTATATCCATTTGATCTATTGATTAGTCAGAATTCTCCAATTCTAACTCTATTTGCCTTTCTTTGCCTCCTTCTTGAATAAACTGTTGTTCAAGAAATGTGGCATCTCTACTTACCACAATCTTTTGTGATGTAGGCAAATAAAAATAATATCAAAAACTCTCTTTTGGATATCCAACAAATCGACCTTTTTCTTATCTGGTTTCCAATTTATCAGTGTTTAGCTTTTTGATATAAGCTGGATAACCCCAAATCTTAACATGCTTAAGACTTGATTTTCTTCCATGCCATATCTCATAAGGTGTGGAAGAAACTGATTTTGATAGAATCCTATTCAGATATGCAAAGTTGATTCTAATACAAATCCCCAAAAGGAGACTGGCATATCAATATAGCTCATCATACTGCATACCATATCTAATAGGGTACGATTTCTCATTTCAGATACACTATTCAGCTGTGGTGTTCCTGGAGGAGTCAGCTGGGAAACAATGTCATATTCTTTCAAGTATTCATCAAATTCAGTACTTAAGTATTCACCTCCATGATCTGATCGAAGAGTTTTTGTAACACCCCTATTTGCATAGCCTGGTATATTTCACTGTTCCGGTGACCGGTGTCGGTCTAGATAATTAAGGGGATTAAAACCATATCTAAGACAACTAGATAAGTCCTGAACATAAATAATTAGTAATTGTCAATTAGTTAAGTATAAATAAGAAAAACAGAACATAAGAAGTTAAATGAGTCGAGAGTCACAGTGATAGGTGACCTTCTCGGGAAGGACTGTGAGGTCGATTTAAATTCAAATTTTGAATCGTAAAATGTGACGCTACGGTCCTTAGGACTATTGCGAACACAGTGAAAAAGAGAACATCATAGAAAAGAATTTTTAAGCAGGTTAAATAATTAGGTCAAGGATCCAAAAGAAATATCAAATAATTTGCAAACTAGACTGAAACAGCGAGGGGCAATTTGGTCAATTGACCCCTAGAGCTGACTCTCAACCTAATTGTCCAATAAAATCGAAGAAACTAAAATTTCTGAATCGAAAATTAAATTAAAGAACTATTAAAAAAATAAAGGAAAAACAGAAAGAATTACAAAGTTGATTTATTACATCATGTGATGACATCACAAATGATGTCAAAATTTACTTTAATTTTCCCACATTTTTTACCAAGTCAACTCAAGTTAATTACCCATAAAATAACAAAAAAAAAAAAGAAAAATCACTCATCTCTCTCCCTAACCCATTCAGCCGCCCCACCTCTCCCTTAGCACCACCATTACCACACCTCTATGAAAGCTTGCTCCAAGCTTTAAATCCCCCATTAAAGCCTAATTTCTTCCCCAATCACTTCATAAAACCTTATTTTCTTCCTTTGAGAAGGAGATTTAGCAAGAAAGAAAGAAGAAAGGAAGAAGTTTGGAGAGGTGAAAAATTCTACATAAAGGTTAGTTTGATTTCTCTTTTTGTATCTTTATATTCATACTTAGGCAACTTGATTGAGTGATGATTTGTTGAAATATGAAACCAAATGATATGTTAAAGAACTATATAAATTTCAGCCAACAGTAGGTTAGGGCTTGAAATGAGTGAATTTGATGCATTTGAATGGTTGTTTAGGTTGAATTATGTATGTAGACTATGGATAGGTGTTTAGAATGCATTAGATTTGAATTTTATGAAAGTTAGGGTTTTGGACCTAGGGTTTGGGAGATGAAATTTTGAGAATTGGTCAAATAGTGTGTTTGACCTTGTTTGAGCTGAAAAATGGTCATGTGTGACCAATTGTGGTGTGTTGGAAGTGTTGGAACCAAATGGAAATTCGGATTGGTTATGGACATTCTGCAGGCACCATGACCAAGGTCCTTTTCAGGGATTAAAACTGAAAATTTACTAACCCAATTGGTGTGAACCCAATTGGGAATAAAACTAGACACAAAATGGCACATTTTTCATTTAGGGATCATGCCCAAAAAGTGACCAAAACCTAGTGAACGAATTGATCAAATCCGGAACTGGGTGTTCTGACCTGTACAAAAATGACCAAATAAACAGTGTTTGTTTATTTAGCCATAACTTGGGCTAGGTAGGTCCAAATAACCTGAAATTTTACCAGTAGAAAGCTGAAATATAGCCCTACAACTTTCATGAAGAATGCAAGTCCAAATTATGCCCTTAACCAAGTCATTTAGCCACCCAAAGTTAGTGACCTAAAACTGCCAGAACCAAGTTGGTGCCCAGAAAATCTGGGTTAGACTAATCCGGCCAGCCATGTTCAAATGGCTATAACTTGAGCTACAAAACTCCAATTGGAGTGATTCAAAAAGGGAAATAAATTTAAGACAATAAGGAACAATTTCTATGAAGAAAACTTGATCAAATTCTAACAACAACATGACCAATGGAACAGTGTAAAATAGGACACCAAAACTGAAAATTTGAAATTTGTGCCTAAAATACTTAAGTTTTGATAAAACAACCAAAACTAACAAATTAGGTAACCAAAATGTGGTATGTGGGTGAAATTAGAATTTCCATACCTATTAAGCATTAGAAAGTTAACAAATTGACTTGAATAGTATCATGAATAGTAACCCCGGAATATAAATTTTAAAGAACGTCAAGTTTAGCATATTAAAGCTAGATATAAGTAGATTTGAATTTATTTTTGGAGTTATGATAAATTGTGATACTGAAACACTGTGAAACTGTATGTTTCAGTGGAAAAGAATACAGGGAAAGAACCCGAGACATCGAGTCAAGGCCAAAAGGTGACTCGTATAAAGTTTGTGCACAACTAACTATTTTGTTACTTTTCACTTCTAAATTAATTTAAACAAGTTTATTTTATGACTTATGATTTTGTTGTGTTTAGAATTTTAACTTATTGAATGAAATTGTATAATTTAAATATAAATTTTCTTATGCATTTAAGGATTTATTGTATGGTTTTGAGGATTGTAAATTTTAAGTTTGATGTGTTACCAACCTTGAGCATGAATTTATGATGATTCAATATGTTAATGGTTTGTAAACACTTAGTAAATAGAAATTGTTTTGAATATGATTTGAAACCACAATTGACATGGCAAAATATGTTGTGAATTCTCATTAGCTTGTCTAGTGAGATATCTCCTCCACTAGATGGGGCGAGTTCCTTCCTCTCTGGCTTGCCAGTTGGGGAAGAGTTTGAATGAGTACTCATATATACTAGCTAGTCTTTGTTCCTCCCTTTTAGCGTCCGTTAGTGGGAGAGTTTGAAATGTCGTGGTGTACAACACGGCATCTATTTGAATTTTGGGTCATGAGTTCAACTGTGTGAATTGTTGGCAACGCCTTTTAAATTATGCATAGTTTGATAAATTGTGATTGAAATAAATAATTTGTTAGTGATTGAAAATATTTTTGTATTGTTTTGAGATTTAAAAGAAATGTAGATAAAGAATTACTATTTGATCAAGATGTTATTCAAATGAATAAATTGCATGAATGAAAATATTGATTTCTGAATGTTATGAATTTTGAAGAATTTAGAAATTTTAAATTTTTATTTGTTATGAATTGTCAAAGCATAACTTATATTAAGTTTTAAATTATTAGTTTGTGCACCACTGAGTTCACCACTCAGCGATAGCTTTATATGCTGTCGTAGGTGAAAGAAAATATAGAGTAGCTGAGCGAGGTTACTGAAAGACACAGTGAGACTATCTTCGGGTATATCATAGGTATACCCTTGTACATTAGATTTTGATGTAATTCTGTAATTATATGTATGTAATTTTATTTGAGCAGTTGTATCAACTCTTTTGTAATACACTTTTGGAATGTAATCAAATACAAATTATTGTAATATTATCTTGAGATTTTATATATTTATAAAGTTTTGTACTACTAAATTTTTAATACTCCCATGAATGTAAATATTAATTTTGTTATCTTAATGAGATATTTCAATGTTTGATTTAATTTAAACTGTATATTGAGTTGCTTGTGTTGATTTGTGAAATGAGATTGAATATTAGAGTTCTGATTGAGAAAAATATTGGGAGTGTCTTTATTTTCAGGTTTGAAGAACTGTTTTCTCAAAATACAGATGTCACTCTGCCGAAATTTTTATAAAAATTACGGAGATTTTAAATATCTAAAAATTAGATTTATGTTTAGACTTTAAATAAATGTTTTTAATATCTGAAAAAAATTTTACCTACTAATTTAAAAATGAATGAAAATTGTTTTAAAATCCCTTATAGTATATTTAATGGGTTACCGGTAGGCGAAGTACGGTAATTCATTAGGTGTACTACAGGAGCATGTTACATCTTATGAGGAGTAGGGTGTGACAGTTTTAATACTTTTTTCTGTTTGATTTTGTACTTTGGATTTAAATTCTTTGAACTTTTCAAAGGATTAATGTTTGTATTTCATCAAATACAAATACCCAAACCTTGATTTATCATCAGTAAAGGTAATAAAGTAATGAAAACTACCTCTAGCCATTTCCTTAAATGGACCATATACATTACTATGTATTAGCTCAAAAATACTTTCAACTCTTAGTTCTTGTTCAACAAAGGGTGATCTAGTCATTTTGCCCTGAAGGCAGGATTCACAAGTTGGAGTAGGTTCAGAACCCAATGAGGATAAAATCCTCATTTTCTTCAGTTTTGCAATCCTATCTTCTGCAACATGACCTAATCTTAAGGGCCAAATATATTTTGAACTTGAGTTGATTTTCATCATGGCATTGCATTCTTTTAGATTGCTTGCATTCATTTTGTGTTTATCATTATTATCCAAATAATAAAGACCATCATGCATATAACCCGAGCCAATATATTTATTTCCAAAATAAATATTATAAACATCATTTGTGAACTGAAATTCATAACTATTTCTAGTCAAACTAGATATAGAAATGATGTTCTTAAAAGCATCAGGCACATACAAAGTATTATTCAAACACAAAACATGTCCACACATGTAAAAAGATTTAGATCCTATGGCTAAAGCTTCAATAGTTGAGCCATCGCCAATCTGGAGTCTAACATCTCGAGCATACAAGCTGCTACTGTTTGCTAGTTTCTGCATATCATAAGAAATGTGAGAACTGGCACCAATATCTAAAACCCAAGCTATAGATGAACTATGAGCATCATCAGCATCTAAATAACAAGATATAGACATACCTTCTGAAGGTGTATCCTTCTTGTCCTTCAAAGAAGCAAGATACTCTGGGCAGTTCTTTTTTCAGTGCCCATCCTTCTGGCAGTGGAAACACTTTCCTTTGCCTCCATCAGCTTTGGTCTTCCCTTTCTGTATAGCTATCTTCTTGGAAGGTCCTAGAACTTGAGGTTTCTTTTTCTTATTGTCCTTCTTCTTGTTGGACTTTCCAGTAAAAGAAGATACAATCAAAGCTACCTCTTTTCCTTTATTGCTTGACATATTCTTTTGGGCAATAACAAGCATGTTAAGTAAACCAGCCAAGGTGTATTCCTGCTTAGTCATATGAAAATTTGTCACAAAATTTCCAAATGACTCAGGTAGGGACTAAAGGATCAAATCCGTCTACAGCTGGAAATCCATGTTAAAGTCAAGATATTCCAGCTGCTCTATAAGCCGAATCATCTTATGAACATGATCCCTAACATTCTGTTCCTCAGACATCCTCATTTGAAATAGCTGCTTAGATATCTCATACCTAGCATTCCTACTATGCTCACCACATAACTCTTGTAGGTGAAGGAGGATCTCACTTGCACTTTGCATGTTCTCATGCTGCTTTTGTAACTCATTACTCATAGAAGCAAGCATGTAACACTTGGCTCTCATATCATGCTCCTTCCACTTGTCCAAAGTGTCATATTCCTCATGAGTGGCCTCTGGAGGTAAGGGACTAGGGACATTTGAGTCTAGAATATATCCAATACATTCTAGGTTCAGGACAAGTTTTAAATTTCTTAGCCAATCAGAAAGATTAGGTCCCGTCAACGTATTATGATCAAGTATGCTCGCAAGGATATTGAATGGTAGTGGTTGTTGTGTGCTCATTATTATCAGAAAATTAACTGCAGAAAATAACTAGATTAATTAGTAAATGTATCATATAATTAACCAAAATGATTATGGTCTTTTAATCAAATTGGTCATCCCACTAACTTAGCAAATCCTATACTTCCAAAATAGGAAACGAAAATCCTAGTTGGATGGATTTCTAGTGGGTGATTGAATTCTTATAGTCTTATTGATCATCCTCAGGCACATCCATTATTGGAATTACAATAAACTGTAAGTGAGCAACTCCTTGCCCATCACATCTCATGTGAGGTTCAATCATTTACCTAACCCCTAATGCTCAAAATCTCAGGCACATCCATTATTGACTTATCTTGCATTAGTTAAGTTGATCCCATTGAGCCAGTAAACATGCAAATAATTTTAATGTCCTCAGGTACATCCATTATTGGCCACTAAACTATTGACATATTTACAACATCTCATGCTTAACAATTATTCTTAAGAAAATCTCTTAAATTAATTGCATCATATGCAAGTATTTAAAATTTCTTAAAATAATTGCCTCAATGGAGGGCCCATGATATAATTACCTTAATTATACCATTTCCAACTTAATCATTTGTTTGGAAGATTTAGTGGTTGGCTTAATTACTATTATGATCTCACTTTGCACATTATCCAATTAGCATGCATATATCATATAATTGCATATAATCCCATACATCTCATGTATACATGGATAAACAATAAATATGGTATGATCATGGACTTTCTAAGGGATTCAATTCTGAGCCACCAAGAATTGAATCAGGGCATTCCTAGGTGCATTTCATTCATTCATTTTATAAGAGTTACTGAAGGAGTACATAATCAACACTTGATCTTGAATTCCTCTCACTGGTCCCACTAATGTTCTTGACCTCTTTGATGCTCTTGCAATCCAATTACATTGTAATCTTTAGCATACCAAGGTGAATTTACAAGAATATAGACTTTAAAGTCCTCAAATAAATGAAATTATAACCCAAAATTATTACAATACTTATAATACATGCCACCAAAAATAAAATTAATTATTTTACAACCCAAAGAAAAATAAAAAAAATAAATCCAATCACATTGGTCTTTTATTGTCCATGATCATCCATCATGCATATTACCATTTAATAATTAAATAAAACATACATACTAAAATTAAATTGAATATCTCATATTCAACTAAAAAATTCAGATTTGAATCTCATTCAAACAAATTTAAAAATTCGTATTTGAATCTCATTCAAACAATTGAATCAAAATTTAATTGTGTGATTAAAATTCTTAATTAAACAATTTAATTAAGTGTGGGCCTTAATTCATATACAACAATTGTATAAAGAATCACCAAGTAACCATGTGCACCATTTGGGGTAACCCAAACCATGCGCACCATTGGTGCACAAAGCATGCCGCCACATATATCATTCCAACCAGCAATGAATCAATCAAAATTTGGTTAAATCACACAATTAAATATCATATTAAACAATCTAAATGGCAGATATAGTGGCTCTGATACCAATTGGAGGAGCGAAAGCATGTTAATTGTTAGATTAGAGCATTGAATTTTTTAAAAAAATTCCTTCTAGGGTTTCATACATCATGCCACATTCATTATGTGCCTAATTAATTTCAATGCTCAATTGCATATTAAAACACTTTTAATATGTATTAGGATCTATGTTTGCCATTCAAGATTGTGAATTAACAAATTAATTCATTTAAACCTTAGTTTAAAAAAGGAGTTAGAGCACTAACCTCTTTGATGCACTATGGATGTGATTGGCACCTTTAGGAAGCACTTAGGACCCCAAGTGTTGTCCCTCTAGCTTGTCCACACCAAGATCACCAATGGGCAGCCCCCAATTTGCTTCTCAAGCCTTTGCCAACCAATTCGAAATTGGGTTCTTACCTTTAGAGAGGTTGTATGCATGTATAGGACACTAGAAATAATTTCTCGCAATTTTAATTCAAAGGAATTTGGGCAATTCTCTTTGAATTGATGAGAAAAGATGAATAGGAGAGGGAGAAGAAGAGGTGCCGCCACCTTTGAGAGAATACAAGAGTGTTGGCTGATTTTTATTTTCTTATAACATCACCTTTTATAATTAGGTCAAGTAATCACTTAAACCCTATGCCACATGTCACCACCATATTGCATCTTATTTTTAATTGACCTAATCACATTAAGCCAAGTGTCAAAGCTAGACTTAATCTTGACTTTGATCAACTTGCATGATGGGAAGACAAATGACAAACTATGATGCCATGTGTCACCATCTCATGGTGCCACATGTTACCATGTGAAATGACCAAATTACCCTTATGTTGTAATTTTGAGTTCTCAATCCAAAATCATTATTTCTCCTCTTCAAATCAATTTATATCAAATATAAATTAATTAATTAATCTCTATTAATTAATTTCTCACAATTAAATTCATATTTAAACACTTTAAATATAAATTTAACTTATACTATACATCTAATAACCTAGATTTGGTTTCAAGTCATGCTAGGGACTTTGCAATCTTATTGCAAACCAAACCTATTTAATTAATCAATTAAACTCTTTAATTAATCAATTAAATCACATATTACTTTGTGATTATCTTGTGTATGTGTGCGACTCACTAGGCTCATCACTAATTGACAATGAGATATGATATTAACTCTTAATATCATCAGAACTCTTTCTTACCGTAAATGATTTCTCTAAATTATTTTAGGTATCTCATAGACCATGGTTGACACCTAGTATAGCGTGCTATGGCCACCCAATCAGTAACAAGGAATACCTTAAATGAACCTTTAATTATATGTTACCATGCACTAGAATCTCTCTGTTATAAAATTCCAATTTGAGCTAGAGTCATGGTTTATGTCAAACCCCATTTGCTATGAATATTATGTTCTCTTTTAATTCCAGTTCTTAATTAATTAAATTTTCTTGTCAGAAACTCTTTTCTGACTAAATCTGTCTGTTCTGGCCAAGAACTTGAAACATCAAGAACAATTAAATGAACATAGGACTTTATCCCTATTTACTTAGGGTAACAGATTCCATCTTAATCAACACCTACCTCCATATATAACTAGTAAGAGCCAACATATGCCCATATACCCATACACAGTACAAGTATGAAAGCAGTATCAAACTCAAACCACCTATATACAAGATAACTGTGTTATCTCAGGTCTAAAGATTATATGCACTAATATGATATATGACAATGCATTGACAGGAGTAAACTCCATGTGCTTGTCATATGCATCACTGGTTCGACCTACTTATCATGTATAAGTGCCTATCATGTTTGTTATATGGCATGAGACTCACCATTCCATCTTATTTATATTTCATATAAATACCTTAGGAACAAACATGATTACACTCTTTCTGGATAAGTCAAGTCCTTATTGTGAAGTATCCTCGATTGTGAACTAATTTATGATACTTTGTGCTAGAAATACTGTCACTCATATTCTTAACAACTTAATAATAGAATTTCTAATAAAATATCAATGGACCTTTGCTATTACACATAAATATATTATGTAAACGAAAAAGTGAAATTACCTTTTATTAATAAACTATGTACAAGATACATACTAAATGATATGCTCTAGGGCATACTACTAACATTTAAAGCTCTAATTGATTTTAAAAGTCCTCTTAATCTTCTTAGCTTATTCTAACACCAAGAAAATCAAGTTCATTGCATCATTATCTATCCAAAATATTCATTTTTCAGTCCATCTGTAAAGGATTAAAACTGAACTTAATAAGGTTCCTTCATCAAGCAAGATAATAAGCTTATAAGCAGTAAATCAAAATTGCAGCAAATCTCATTTAAATAGCTAAATTAGTTCATAAACCACATTACAAGGCAATATTTACATACTCATCTCTAAAATCTCAAAGTTCTACTTGCTAAACATGGTTTCAAGACAAACCCAAGTAGAGAAATGAAGAAGAAATGAAAAACTAAGCTAAGGGAAAGAAAAACTCAGTAAAAATGGTGAAGAATCTGTTGTTGGAACGTTGAAGATGTCCCTTCAGCTATTGCAAAACTGATCTAAGAATGCTCCTCTCTCTCTTTTTTCTTTCTAGTAAAAATGTCCCTGTATTCTCCTTAGGGTAAGAAAGAGAAAAAGCAGCTTTTATATAGTTCAGGGTCCTACCCTAGAATGAGTTAAAAGATAGAAGATTCTGGAGGGAAATGATATATTGGGTTAGGGGAGAAAAGATGTTACATCAGCATTTTTCATTAAAATGACATAAGTTGAATCGGGTTGTGTTGCAAGTTGTGTTGCAAGTTGTGTAACCTTTTGGAAAATGCT
Organism: Hevea brasiliensis; assembly: GCF_030052815.1. Taxonomy (NCBI): domain Eukaryota; kingdom Viridiplantae; phylum Streptophyta; class Magnoliopsida; order Malpighiales; family Euphorbiaceae; genus Hevea; species Hevea brasiliensis. The sequence continues at coordinate 356,775 of NC_079503.1, read as the reverse complement.
AAAATTCATCAGGTGCATCAACACAGGCAAAATGAGATTGTGTCCATACTTGTGTAACTTTTGGCCTGAGAAAAACTTCATTTTTAACTGCGACACAACTTGCGACACAAGCTACACAAGTTGTATCATAGGTTGTGTAACTTTTTGTTTCTTTAAAACTCAACTTTAAATCTTTCTCTTTAAAACTTTGCAATTCAGCTCTGATTTCTTCTAAATAGCTACCATGATCAAAATATCATTAAAATTCTCCATTTTAACTAGCAAAATAAATAAATTCTATAAATTAAACTAAAAAGTATGAAAAGGTAAAATTAACTAAATAAAGGCTAATTTCTGATATAAAAGCTATAAACAAGAGTAAATTAGCTGTAAAATTATACCTAAACAATGATATGAAATACATACATCACATAGTAATCCAGAACCACATGGGTGCCCAAGGCATCATTAGGGACGACGAGGACAGTGATGGTTTGGCGGTTGTAGATTTGCTAGGCTAGACCAATCTGAGTTAGCAGATTATTGAAGGTGGAAAAGTTGGGGTAGTTAGAAAGGATTTTGGTGATACTGAAGGCCGTAGAGGTTGAGGAAAAGGGGAAAAATAGCGAGGAAGAGGAAAGAAGAGGCCTTGGAATCCATGTTAGTGAGAAAATGGTGATTCCAAATTCCCATCCCCCCCAGTTTTTTTATTGGGATGCCCTCTGCTTAATGGAGGAAATCTAAGTTGAGGGCTTCTTATACCAGTGGAGATTGTGAGATATTGAAACTTGCAGGCTGAGTGAATTCCTCTGGCTATGTATTGATTTTTGGATGGTCTCACTATATTTAGAGAAATTGATTGAGATGAGAACCCATCAAAGCCTTGGTTGTTAAACCAGCAAACTAGCCACTTTGTTACACTACGGGCTCAGACCTAGCTAGCTATCATTATATATTTCCTTAAGAGATTTTAAACACAGTTGGAAAGACTGACCCCAATATGCATTAATCCAATCGCTATAAAAGTTACATCATTCCATTGTTAGGGCGAACACATTAGGTTGTGATGACAATTGACAAAGGGTATCTATCTGAAGTCAAATTTTCATGAGCCAAGAGAGAACATGCGATCAAAGAAATAGCTCACGACTTAATTTCACTCTGAAAAATAGATCGAGCTCATAGTATTTACAAGAATTAATCATTATTAGATTGAAAAAAATAGTTTCTTAAATAATTTTTTAAAAAATAATCTTATAATTAGTATATAAAAAAAAAACATGCACCCAATTAAGAATCATAGCTTTTGTTTGAAGAAACGTCTAATAATTAATTGTATCATGTAAAATGACATAATAATTTCTGAAAAGACGTTTAATAATGTGTGGTTGGTAATTTATTCTTTAAAATAAAATGGAGTTAGTTATAAAGAATAGATCCCTATGCAGAGTAAGTTAATGGGAATATGGCATATACAGCTTAATTAGTTAATCTTTGTTCTCTTTTCTTTTAATTAAGCTACATTAGATTTTTGTTTGCCAATTCAAGTTATGCCTTACCTAATTAGTACCCTTTCATCTTGCTTTTATATATGAGACTAATAAGATAATGTTAAAGAGCACTTATGCTGTCTGCTTTCATTAATGCTGCTCTTCTGTATAATTCCTTTTAGATTGCTTTAGATAACTAATTAAAATCTATATCACTTCTTAATTATACCACCATATCTTATTTTCCTAATCAACACCACTTTCTGTATTACTCATTAATTTTATGCGTTTAATTAATGAACTGATTTCCTTTTAAAACGTTACGTTACACTCGTTATAAATATTTAAAATTAATTTTTTATATAATTTTATAAAATTTTTATGTCATTTAATTAATAAATGTTAAAATATTTTATAAATTTTTTTTCATATTTTCTTAAGAATATATTGTTGAAAATTTTCTATATTCAAAATTTATTTTACTTCTTGAATTAATGGTTTCGATTAACTTACTTAGGTACTATTTAATTACTTTTTAATATTACATTTAAATTACATGTATTTGTGATTTTAAAATTTATAAAATTAATTTTGTGAAAATTGGTTTAAAATTCTACTAAGATTCCTATTATTTATTAAAATTGTATTAATTAATTTATTGATTAATTTAATTTTATTAACCAATTAAAATAAAATAAAATTTATCTTTTATTATCATAATACTAAATTATTATGTATATTTTTTACAATCTTTAATTATATATTTCAATTGATTTTCTTTGCACCGTGCATTGCACATTGTGCATATTCATAATTAAAATTTTTTATAAATATTTTTTTTGTTAATTTCTCATATGTAATGTAATATAATAATAATTTATTATATAAAAATAATTAAATTAAAAACATAAAGATAGTTTAATATTATGAATTAAAAATTAGTTTTTTTCCTATAATTTTATCAATTTTCTTAAATATTATAATTTAATGGATTTTTAGTTGAAAAGAATAGAGAAGCCTTTATAATTAGAATAATAATAATAAAAAAAAAAAAACATAACACATGTTTGGTTTGCCTATTTTTGAAAATAGTATAAAGATTTATATTTTATAACGATTTAGCCTAAATAATTAAAATTTTGTAATTTCATTCTCTTAAAATTTTTGTTTTTATAATTTTATTCAAAATTTTATAATTTTATCAATTTTATTATGAAGTCAAAAGTTTCAACAAAATAAAGACATCACTCTTATCGGTTAACTAATATTCTTAATTTATCTTCCTATAGATTGTTTTTTACGTGGAGTCATGTGTCTATTGAACTTGTATTACAAATGATGTTTATAGTAGTAAAATTGTGAATTTCAAGCATATGCATAGTACTCTTTTGAAACTAATTATTGGAACTAAGGTTTGCATGAAGCTAATCAATAAAGATGTTTGTTTTCAAATTAGACATGCATTCTACTAAGATACAAGGAGTTTGTTTCAATCATCCTATTAAAATACACACACACATATATATATATATACTTATCAAACCCTGTACTATTAGATGGCCAATGATCTATACTATAACTGACATTAAACTACCCTTTTATAATAAAAATTATTTTCTATTTAAATAAATATATTATAATTATATTAAAATATGTAAAATATAATTAAATTAAAAAATAAAAATTATACAATAAAAAAGTCTTTTTTTTTTTAATTTTCACTATATTGATATAATCTTATCTTTTTGAATTAATAATGATTGCAAAATTTTAGTAAAAAAAATCCTTTCAGTAAGGTAAGATTGTTATTTTTATTTTTTTTAATTTTAATTATATTTTTGATATTATAAACTTTTAATATTATAAATAATATAAAAAATTTAAGGATATTTTTGTTTATTTTAAATTGCAATAAAACAAATTCATTGGGCGAAAACTAAATAAAATTTAAGTGCAAATAGAATTAAAAATTTTAAATTTATATAAAATCTAAAACTAATTTAAGTAATAAAAATTTAAAATAAATTAATTTTTAATAACCAATTAAATTTTATTTTTTATTGTCATATTAATAAATTATAGAGGGCATTTTTAGTAATGCTAATGTTTCTCCTCCGTTCATGCATTTATATATAATATAGTTATAGATATATATACCACTAAATTTTAACTTAATGATATTAGAGTCGTCTAAAAATTAGAAATTTAAATTCTAATTAAAATCAATTGTTCCCGACCAACAAAAGCAAAATCCCATTCGCAACCTGACTGGCTTGCACAATTCACTCATTCTGTTATCATAAATCTATTGAAATTGCAAGATCCTTCAAGGGTGTCAAGCATTGAGATATATAACATGAAATATTTTTAATTTCTTTAGAGTTATTTCTAATTAAATTTTTAAGTTGTAATTATTATGATAGAGTGTCTAAATGGACTATTAATTTCCAATCAAATGTATTTGATTGAATTTTATGCCTATAATAAGAACATCAAGCTTTATAATTATAATTAAAAAAAATAAGATAAAAGTTAAGCAAAGGCGAATCCCAATTTTATTGAAATTCTGGGGTAGGGCAGGAATTATGATTTGCATCCTTCGGAAATTGGGTTTGCTACCATACGTAACCATCAGCTTTTTCTCTCTTTATTCTAAAAAAATATTTCTAATAAGTCTAAGACTTGTTGTGCATGATGATGTCCCACTACACCTATAACGGGTCACGGTCTAATTCAAAAACTCAAACTCAAATTGAAATCCAATCAAATAATTTGAATCAGACCGTTTCATTTCTTTCAACTTAGATTAGAATCAACTGGTCTGATTAAGTTTGAAATGACTTTTTTTTTTATTTAGAAAAATGAAAAAAAAATTCAACCTTTATATTGAATCAAAATCTAATTAACTACACTGAATTAAATCAAAATTGAAATTGAAATCAGCGAATTTGGCCTGAAATCAAACTGGTGATCATCCCAACTATATCCTTTTATTTATAGATTTATATAGACTTAATTAAAAGGAACCTTTTTTGTAAAAAAAAAAAAAAATGACAAATATAAAAAGGCATTGGAAATTCTTGCTCTTATCTAAATTTGTCCTCCAAAATTCAAACAAATGTGATCAAACACATGACTGGGATGTGGGAAACTGATGTATATAACTTGAAAGTGATGAGTTCCTCCTTAAAGTCTAATCTTTATAAATGAATTTAAAAATATATACCCATTATTGTAAAAATTAAAAGGAAAGAAAATAGAAAACTCTTCTGTTGTGCACACTTACGTTTGCAAGTTTATCCAATAGAAAAATGGAATCAAACAATTTTCTTTTTCTTTAAGCTGAGGGTGACATGTTCAACCAAATCCAAAAATTCACATAACATCTAAAAAGAAAGGAAGAACAGGTGTTGGTTGGTGGTTGGATAAAGTGGAAAAGAAAAACAAGAAGAGAAAGAAATAGGCACCACTTTGAGGATTAACCAAATCACAAACGTAAGTGAAGGGTCTGTATCATTGGGATCTTATGGTTTGGCTAAAGAGGAACAAGAGAAGCCTTCTTCTCCTGCCTTGAATTGCTAAAGCCATACATAAATTTTCCTCCTTCCTTCATTTTGAAAAGGTTTTCAGGACCACTCCACCAGCTGACTCAGTTTTCTTGATACCAACAAATCCTCCTCCTTTCACTAGCTGTTGACATTTCAATCTGCTTTTAGTATAGAGTGTGAATACTATAAATTCAATTTTAAATAATAATTTTTAAACTAAGTAATATAGATAGAAAATATATAATATATTAATAGAGGAATTAATAGTTGTTGATATTAATTAAGCTTAGAAATTTAGGGTTCAAATGTGGAAGCATACATACAGGAATGATAGATTTGACAGAGAGAGGTCATCTTCATTCATGGACCATTTCAGCCCATGTGATCTCATGTGGACAACTTGATAATGATAAGTGAAATTAATAATACAATTTTTTTTTATAACTTGATAATGATAAGTGAAATCTGGTTTGGTGGTCCTCTAAGAATTACGTACTATAAACTTCATTTATTTGTGAATTGACCATTTCATTTCTCGCACAACATAATTCTATCTTCACTGCGATGTGATCTAAAGTTTAAAATTAAATTGCAAATATATAGTATAACAGAAGAATTAAAACTACTAAAATTGAATATTTATTTCATATAGTATAAAAAATTTATAATAACCCAATAAATTCCATTAATTTTTAAGAAATTTTATTATATATAAACAAAGAAAATTTCATATATTGTTCTCATTATATAAATAGAATGACATGTAATCTACTCCACACTTTTAGTAAGAATCTATTGACATCAATCAATATGTTTGCTTGCACAAAGAGAGAGAGAGAGAGATGTTAATTATATGTCATCCATTGGAATAATTTAAATTGAAAACCTTAAAAATGCTAGCTAATAGAAAAAGATAGGACCCAGAAGACATAAATATTCTCCCAAAAGAACATAGCATAATTCTACAACTATAGATAAATCAGACTAGCAGGGGATATATAGATAAGCTACCATTTAAATAAATTAAGAAATTTTTTTTATTATTTATTATGATCAAAATTGTATTGTAAATAAGGTTCTGCATATCATATAATCTATCTCATTAATTAAATTAAAGATACATGATTTAAGTTGAATCTAATATCCTAAAAAAGGAAAAAAATATATAATTTGACTCTAGAAAGAAAAATCTTCATTAAGTACTAATATGATAAGCTATGTATATATGAAATAATATTAATTATTTATAACCAATAAATAGTGTAATTTTTTTTTGGGAATTTATATACCTAAAATTCACTTAATTAAATTGTCGAATGTGGTGACGGAATCTTGGTTAAGAAGCAAAAGGGGAAATAGGGATTTGAGAAGAAAAGGGGAAAAATTGGGTTTTTAAGGTTTCAAGAGTATATATCCCCAATGATGAGTATGCAACAGAACTAAAGTCTAAAATAGAAGCACAAAATGGTCCTTTCAGTTGCCTAACCATAACCCACCAAAAGAATTTTTTTTTTTTAAAGAAATAAAAATCTTCCAATCTCAGCAACTCTCTTCACGTGGACAACTCGTGATGTAAGTGGTGCAACATCTTTATGTTGATTGACTTTTGCAAATAATATTTTGCATGAAGTTGTGTGTGTCCCAGTGATTCTGTATTCTAAAGCAAAGAAAGAAAGCTCGCACAACATAGATGGATTCTCCTCCTAAACCTAACCCCATGGATGGTACATGTGCCCTAAATCATACCCTAGTGGCATCCCTGTACCCTCTTATTTATACCCATATGGACCCACTGTTTCTATATTCTATACCTAAAGCCAAACATACCCAAGAACAACACCCTCCTTTAAACCCCACTTCACTCCCCGAGTATTTTCCCCTTGTTTTTTCTGCCCCTTGCACAATATATAAACCCCCCATTCCAATTCCCTTCTTCACTCGCCAACCCACTACTACTCACCAATCCATCACTATTTGTACTACTCTTTCTTTCTCTTCTACCTTGCAGCAACATACATACATTTATATATATTTACTAGAACAACACTACTGCAACCGAAAAAAAAAGAATGTCAGGAGTTTGGGTTTTCAATCCTAATGGCGTAATAACTACCCAAAATACTTCCAAGAGAAAGGTTTTGGTGCACTTGCCAACAGACCAAGTCATATCTTCTTACTCTTCTCTGGAGCAGATACTGAGAGAATTAGGGTGGGAAAGGTACTATGGGGGGGACCCTGACCTCTTCCAATTCCACAAACAATCTTCCATTGACCTAATCTCTCTTCCAAGGGATTTCTCCAAGTTCACCTCGGTTTACATGTACGATATTGTGATTAAGAACCCCAATGTCTTCCACGTCCGCAATATGTGACGTAAGCTGTACGTGCGTGTGATCCTCTCTATATTATATAGTGCTAGGTGGTAGGCTGCTGGCACAATCCTTTTATATTAGTTTGTTTTTGATTGGTGTGTTTTGTTCCTTGTGAGTTCTGTGACTGTGCAGGCTGATGAGGTTGTTTCCTTCGTTTACTATATAAAAATAAGAAGGAAGCTACTGGCCATGTATGTGTTTTGTAACTGTTTGGTTTATGTTTAAGTTAATATTGAATTAGTTTTTGTTTCGCATGAGAATTTCATAATATTTCATTTTCGAATTTCAATTCAAAGCACCAATCTCAGCATACTCCAAGCCTACATTACACAGAAAAAGCGGATGATTTTTACCTTTTTGGTTATGGGGATATGGCCTCAACACCAATTGACGACAAATCATGCATCATCAATTAATTAATCCACAATCTATATATATTTTTTGCTCGACTTGAAGGCTCACTTGGCTGCATATATGTGTGTGTCTTCAAGAAACAGATAAATAGGAAAAAAAATCCCAATATATATACATGAAAGAAGAAGAAGAAGCAGCGGTGGTGAATGAAATCAGCCATTTGGAATGCAACAACATGGTATGTAAAGCGGTTTCCATTTTTGAGTGACAGACTATTACAAGCAGGACCAAGAAACCCTATTATTTCTGAGGTTGCAATATAAGATGTTGGTGAATGAGCGTGACAATACCAGCAGATAATGATTTTCTCCCAGAAAAAGAGAGTCTCTTATCCAATCATATGCAGAGAGAGAAACATATGACAATTACTATTGCCAATCGAATGTGTGCAAGACAGAATGTGCAATCCAATCATTTTGGTCTCGATTGGTTGGGAATGATTCTTCATAAGGTCCCCCAAGAAGTGAGGGCCGATGGGGCTTCACGTGAACTGGATTTACAGACCAACAATGGGATGCCAAATGTCCAAATGGGATGTGGGTACAGCACGTGGCACATCATTTAAAAGAGAGCATAGGTTAGTGACCACGTTTTCAATATATATGCCCCCTAGAGTTTAGGCATGTGACCACATTCCTTAATTGCCCTCTTCCTATTTACACATCAAGCCAATAGTTCACACTGCAACTCATATTTGTCACTAATTGCATATATATTAATTTCAAGGAATGAAAAACCAAGCAAATAAGGGCGAGAAGAATTGTAATTAAAGAAAAGCCTTCTATTAAATCCAATCTGATCGATGAACTTGGATTCTGATCTGTTGAAATTAAAAAGCATGCTTCAAGCCAAGGGAAACCCAAAAATTAATAGATCCATCACAATCTCTCCTGTTATATATAATCTTAGTGTTTTTCTTAGGGAGGAATCGCATCTTTTCTGTTTGGCACTGAACTAACCCCAGAAACACTTTAATGAGTAACTAATGGGATGGTCATATATAATAAGAAAAACAGTTGAATATATATATATATATATATATATATATATATATAGCGGCCGGTTGCTGGAGCTATATATTAGGATAGATATATGTTAGAGTCTAAATCCAATTAGAATTAGGAAGTATAATTAGTTTATGAAGTATAATTAGTTTAAAAATTTTAGTAGAATTTAAATTATGAAATTTAATAATTAGAGTCCTAAAATGACTAAGTTGAAATTTAATAATTAGAATCCTAAAATGACTAAGTTTTAGTGGCTTATATATATGTGCAGTTGGTTGGCCATTATATGAAATGTATTGTAGAAAGCTCACAAAGTGAAGAGGTGTATTGAATTCTGTGAGTTTTGTTTGAGTAATTTTGAGGGTGAGAAAACTAATTAGTGATTGCAACTATTTTTCCTTGATAGTGGATTGGTTAGCAGAGTAGGTTTATGCTGAAGCACGTTAAATTTTGTGTTCTTTATTTTGTGTGGATGTGATTTTTCACAACAAGTGATATCATAACTTTAGTTCGAGATGTTAAAGATGGCGAGCACAAAATTTGAGATGGAGCCATTCGATGGGAAAAATAATTTCATTTTATGACAAAGCACCGTGAAGGATGTCCTTATACAACAATGATTAATTAAAACATTAAACAAGAAGCAACTAGCGACTATGAAAGATGATGATTGGGAGGAGTTTCAATAAAGGGCTGTGAGTACAATTAGATTGACGTTAACCATAGATATGAAGTATAATATCTTAGAGTAGACTTCGCCAGTTGTTTTATGAAAGAAATTGGAGAGCCTGTATATGTCAAAATCACTCATAAATCATTTGTATTTGAAGAAGGAGTTGTACCAATTCAGAATGGATGAAGGTACTAATATGAGGGATCACCTTAATATTTTTAATAAATTAATTACTCAATTAGCTAGTGTTGGTGTAAAGGTTGACGAAGAAGATAAAACCCTCTTGCTTTTAACCTCTCTCCCACACTCTTATAAAAGCTTGGTGACAACTCTAATAGTTGGGAAAGAGACTTTAAAGGTAGAGGAGGTTACTGCAGTTATCTTGGGTGATAAGAAGTTTAAGAAGATAGGTAGTAGCAATAAAGGTAGAGCTTTTGTTGCTGGTTCGAATTGTGATAAAAGCAATCCATGTGAAAGCAATTGGAGAAGGAATAGTAGATCGAGCTTGAGACCACAAGTAGACTATGAAGATTGAGAATGTTACTACTGTCATGAGAAGGGTCATATTCAATACTATTGTATGAAGATGAAGGAAGATCTTACAAAGTTTAAACAATTCAAGAAGAGTAATAAAAAATAAAAAGAAGAAACTATTGCTATTGCAATGGATGATGGTGTTGATGGTGAATGTTTTAGTGTGGATAATGATAAGGAAAAGGCTAAAGATCCATTACAAGATGAGTGGTTAATGGATTTTGCTTACCCATTACATATTTTCTTAAAGAATGAGTGGTTTGATGTGATTAAAGAGAAGAAAGGAGAAAAAGTAAAGCTAGCCAATAGGAACAAGATAGAAGTTGAAGGTGTTGAAAGAGTAAAGATCAAACTGCATGATGATTGTGTAAAGGTGTTCGATGAAGTGAGATACATTCCTAAATTTGAAATGAACTTAATTTTCTTGAGTACGTTAAATTCTTTGGCTTATAGGTGTTCGATTCATAATGAAGTCATGAGAGTTAGCCGAGGTGCTCTTGTGATAATGTAGGGTAAGAAGATTGGTATAAAGAATCTCTACAAATTGAAAGAAAGCACATTGATTTGAAGAATGCAAGTGGAAGCAAGAGGCAACATCAACAATCAAGAGTGCAAGGAAGTACCCAAGAGAAAATTGACTTTTGCAGAAATTGTGAAGACTAATTCCATTTGACTTGGTGGTGGAGATTGTTAGTGCCACGACCCAGACTAATTCCATTTAACTTGGAGGTGGAGATTGTTAGTGCCACGACCCCACTTATGGGCTAGACCGGCACTAGGACTTGGGCTAGTCTAAAGCCCCCAAGGCCCGTAGTAAGCCTAACTATTCATTAACCCAATCCTAAGGCCCATTTTAAGCTCAATTTCAAGAATTCAACTGGACAGAGTCCAGTCATAACATGGACCATACAACGGAAAGTTTTTTACTCACCCGACCTGTAAACACAATATATAAAAATTTGGGGAGCTCAGCTCACTCTCCACATACTCATAATATCATAAAATCAAATGAGAGCTCAGCTCCCTCATCCAATCTAATCATACATGCATTTAATAGATTTACAGATCTAACGTGGCAATTATAATACAAACCCAAATCAAATAAAATACTTCTAACATATGTGGAATTCTAGAAGTTAGTAAAATTATACAAAACATAACAGATATTAATAGATTGCCTGTGAAGGAGAGAGGCAAGTTAGAACTCAACAAGAAATCTCATGTATCTTGAAAAAATAAGGTGAACAGGAGTGAGAGTTCTACTCAGAGAGTGAAATACCGATTTTAAGCAAAATTTCTATAGCTATCTAAAGCTAATGCATCCTAAAAAGTGGAATACAACACCATAATTTTTATGCAAATCACATCATAACAGCAAAAAGATAATTTGGAGCACTCACGCATCCATTTAATATTTAAATAGTACATGTATGGGAGCTAATCCCCTATACAGCTCTCTTAATCCAATCTATGCCAGTGAGTACATCTCAAGCCAGACTTTTGCTTAATAGACCAAATGCGGGGGCCAGCGAGATCATCTCGAGTTGTGCCTACCCCGACTTATCTATAAAAGGATCGGGTCCCAGCGAATCAAGCTCTAGCCGCGTCTACCCATATCCAATACTACACACCACACGCACGCCAATGCACGCACACTGCTCCAAATTACCATAAAATAACACCCATAGCATTACATCAATTAAGAATGCAATATAAAATGTACCTGTCAGGACCCAACCTATGGGCCGGACCGACACTAGGACCTGGGCCAGCTTAAAACCCCCGAGGCCCGTAGTAAGCCTAACTATTCCTTAACCCAACTCTATGGCCCGTTTGGGCCCAATTTCAAGAATTCAATCGAACAGAGTCCAGCCATAAAGTGGACCTTTCAACGGAGAGTTTTCGACTCACTCGACTTGTAAACGCAATATATAATCAATTGGGGAGCTCAGTTCACCCTCCACATACTCAATGTCATAAAAATAAATGAGAGCTCAGCTCCCTCATCCAGTCCATCAAACATGCATATAATAATACGTTTACAGGTCCAACGTGATAATTATATTACAGACCCAAATCAAATAAATACTTCTAACACATGTGGAAATTCTAGGAGTTAATAAAAATACACAAACATTAATAAACAACCTGCGAAGGAGGAAAGCAGGTTAATCATATCAAAATCCTCCTGTAGCCTGAAAAATAATGAACAGGAGTGAGCGTTCGACTCAGAGAGTAAAATATCAATTTTAACCATAATCTCTATAACTATCTAAAGCTAATGCACCCTGTAGAGTGAAATGCAACATTAACAATATTTTCACATCATAACAACAAAAAGGTAATTTGGAGTACTCACACACCCAGTAATATCAAATCATAAATATATAAGAGCTGATCCCCTATACAGCTCTCTTAAATCCAACCTGTGCCAGCGAAGAACTCAAGCCAGACTTTCGCTTAATAAACCAAATCGGGGTCCCAGCGAAGAACTCAAGCCGTGTCTACCCCGAAGGACTAGGTCCCAGCGAAGATCTCAAGCCGTGTCTACCCGTCCTGTCCATGGCCAACACTATACTACACGCACGCCAACGCATGCACAATGCTCTAAATTACCACAACAACATCCATGGCACTTTAACAGTTGTGAATGCAACATAAACGTGCCTAGAGTTTAACTACATAGATATTTACATATAAGTGATGCATGGGTATGCTTAAACATATAATAATATCGAAATTACAATTAAAATTAATATTTTACTTACATACTTGGCAGCAGTCACTGTGGCGGCTGGGCGGAGGAAGAAGGCTGTCCTGGCTCACCTGACAATTTTATTACAATTATTTAATATAATTGACTCAATACAAACCAAGAAAAGACCAAATAGGTCCTAAGTCATGCCGAAAATCCGGCAGAGTCTCCCCTATACCTAGGACTTACCCAACCTGCAAAAAGGCTAAAAACACACTTCTATATTCGCATACCATACACCCATAGCTCAATGATATCACACAGCCTCTCCTGGGCCCATCCAAACAGTCATCAATTACACGATGTAAAATTATAGTGTAGTCTTTATAATTGACCCTTTTTGCAAAAACTACCCAAATAAACTCTAAAAATTCTAAAACTTTGCCCCGTGGTCCTGGCAATATTACTAGGCTATTTCAAAAAGAATCATAATTTTCTGAGCTACCACGAATATTTTATGAATTTTTAATCCCACTTAAGTACTAAAAAATTACAAAAAAGCAAGGTTCAGGCTTATCTATGCCGATTCCGACTTAGGGGACGCGCTCAGGACGTCTGACAATGGTGGGGTAGCCAAAATCTCGATCCAATTCGGAGACTTTTTAGGTAGCCGGTCTGTCTGGCTGAAAATTCACAAACTCGGAAAACTGTTGAATTTCCGCGAATTGAAGGTACCTACACGAAGCCCACAATACGGGGGTTAGTATAAAATTTTTTACGAAATTTTCTAAGCTTATTTAATGCTCAGAAAAATACTACAAAGTTCTGTGGGACTCACCAAAAAATGGTGTCGGAAAATTTTGAAATTTATATTGCCGCGAAGCTCTAGACGAGTGGAGCGCTCTGGTACTCTCGGTTTTCTAGTGGGCTTCACGGTTTGCGAGAAATCTAGCACAAAAATCAAAATGGGCTAAAACTTTTCGGACAAAAATTGGACAAACCGCTCGATGGATTTTGGTGTTCTTGGTGTTTATGGAAAGCTCTCGAGGTGTGGATATTGTTTGACGCAAGACCCGGCCCAATCGATGGCCGGATCGGCTGAATTTTAGCCGGGAAGTCGAAACGGCGAGCGGGCATCAGGTGGTCTTCGCGCGTGTTTTCCGGCTGCCTGGAGCGTCGACTAGCCGTGGGGAGGTGGTGGGGCAGCGCGCCGATAAGGTGGGGTGGCTGGGGAGGGGGCAGCGCTGCCTGGGGGTGAGGGAGGAGAGAGAAAACGGAAAGGGAAGGAGGGGAGGTCGGGTGCGCGAGGGAGAAGAAGAAAAGAAAAAGAAAAGGGCCGGTCCGATTCGACTGGTCTGATCCAGTCAGGTTCAATTCGGTCGGTTCAATTCAGGATACAAAATTTTAAATTTTACTCTGCCTTGAGACCGAAAACAAGGCCCAAAAATTCTAGAAAACTCAGAAAAATTTGTAGACTCCAAATATATTTTTAGTTTTGCCACGTGGTCTTTAAATTAATTTTTAAAAATCATTAAAGTTTTATATTTTCTAGAAATCGAACTCGATTTTTAAAATCCGAAAAATTTCAAATAATTTCCTAAAATTTAAATAAAATTAAAATACCAATATTTACTCAAAAATAATAAATTTAAAAATTAGGGGTGTTACATTCTTCCCTCCTTACAGAAAATTCGTTCTCGAATTTTATACAAGGCAGAATAAAGTACAGAATTACACATTGAATAGATAAGGGTACTTGCTACGCATGTCTCGTTCTGACTCCCAAGTGCACTCTTCCACTTACTGGCTCCTCCACAAAACCTTAACCATAGGGATCTGTTTTGATCTTAACTGCCTTTCTTGATAGTCCACTATGGCTATAGGTTGCTCCTCAAACGTCAAGTTTTCTTTCAGCTCTACTACATCCGGCTATAGCACATGAGAAGGATCAAGAATGTATTTCCTAAGCATGGAGATGTGAAATACAGGATGAACATGAGAAAGGTTGGGTGGTAACTCCAACCGGTAGGCAACTGCTCCAATTCTATCCGTAACCTCAAAAGGTCCAATATACCGAGGTGCCAACTTACCCTTCTTTCCAAATCTCATGACTCCCTTCATCGGAGAAACTTTCAGGAATACGTAGTTGCCTACTACAAACTCTATATCCTTCCGTCTAGGGTCTGCATAACTCTTCTGCCTACTGAAAGCTGTTTTCAATCGTTCCCTGATTAAAGGAACTATCTCTGAAGTGTACTACACTAGGTCTACATCATGCACCTTCGCTTCTCCCATTTCCATTCAACACAGAGGAGACCTACCCTTTCTTCCGTATAGTGCCTCATAGGGTGCCATCCCTATGCTGGAATGGTAACTGTTGTTGTAGGCAAACTCCACCAAAGGTAGCTGATCATCCCATTGACCTCCAAAATCCAAAACACTTATGCGAAGCATGTTTTCTAGTGTTTGGATTGTCCTTTCGGACTATCCGTCTATCTGAGGGTGGAAAGTAGTACTAAAGTTTAACTGTGTGCCAAGTGCCTCCTGCAACTTCCTCCAAAATCGAGAAGTGAACTGGGGCCCTCTGTCCGATATTATGGAAGCTGAAACTCCATGCACTCTGACTATTTCTCGAATATAAAGTCGAGAGTACTATGCAACAGAATATGTGGTCTTCACAAGCAAGAAATGAGCTGATTTAGTTAGATAGTCTACAATTACCCATATCAAATCATATCGTCGCGTGGTACGAGGCAACCCAGTCACAAAATCCATAGTAATCATTTCCCACTTCCATTCTGGGATAGGGAGCTCCTGCAGCTTCCCTGACAGCCTCTGGTGTTCAAACTTCAACTTCTGACAAGTCAATCACTTAATTGGACACAAAGTCTGCTATGTCTCTCTTCATGCCATTCCACCAATAGCTATCTTTCACATCATGGTACATCTTGGTGGAGCCTGGGTGGACATTGTACAGTGTATAGTGTGCCTCTCGCATGATTTTATTTCTGAGATTGTCCACATCGGGCACACATATCTTGGAACCTTGCATAAGGGCGCTATCATTAGCAAATCCAAACTCACCACTTTCACCCTGCTGTACTCTTTCTATGATCTTCATCAATTGTTGGTCTCTGTGCTGGGAAACTCTGACTCTGTCTCGCAAGTCTGGCCTCACTGAAAAATGGGCCAACAATACCCCCTCATCTGAAAGATCTTGGATTAAACCTTGATCCATCAACTCATGTACTTCCTGAATCAACGGTCTCTTCTCTACTGATATGTGCGCCAAGCTGCCAGAAGATTTTCTGCTCAAAGCATCTGCCACTACATTGGCCTTCCCAGGGTGGTACTGGATGGTGCAATCATAGTCCTTCAGAAGCTCCATCCATCTCCTCTGTCTCAAGTTTAAATCCCTCTGTTGGAAGATGTACTTCAAACTCTTATGGTCGGTGTATATCTCGCACACTTCACCATACAGGTAGTGTCTCCAGATCTTTAGTGCAAATACTACAGCCGCCATTTCTAAATCATGGGTGGGGTAGTTCTGCTCATGCCTCTTCAGCTGTCTTAAAACATAAGCCACTACTGTTCCATTCTGCATCAAAACACACCCTAAGCCAACCCTGGAGGCGTCACAGTACATGGTGTATCCTTCACCACTCATAGGTAGTGTCAACACAGGGGCGTTGGTTAGACACTCCTTAAACTTCTGGAAACTCTCCTCACAGTCATCTGTCCAAATGAATGGAACATTCTTCCGAGTCAACTTAGTTAGGGGAGCTGCTATCCTGGAAAAATCCTGCACAAAATGCCTATAGTAGCCAGCTAGGCCCAAAAAACTTCGCACCTCAGTAACTGTTGTAGGCCTAAGTCAATCAGTTACAACTTCAATTTTCTTGGGATCCACTTGAATACTTTCACCAGAAACCATGTGTCCCAAGAATGAGATACTTTCTAGCCAAAATTCACATTTTGAAAATTTGGCATATAGCTGGTGCTCCCTCATAGCCTGCAACACCATCCTCAAGTGCCACAGGTGTTCTTCCTTGGTCCGAGAGTATACCAAAATGTCATCTATGAATACGATGACAAAACGGTCCAGGAATGGCCTAAACACCCTATTCATCAGGTCCATGAAGGCTGCTAGTGCATTAGTGAGTCCAAAAGACATCACCAAGAACTCATAATGACCATATCTTGTCCTGAATGCTGTTTTGGACACATCCTCATTCCTGATTCTCAATTGATGGTAGCCTGATCGCAGGTCTATCTTGGACAAGAATCTAGCCCCTTGGAGCTGATCAAACCGATCATCAATCCGAGGAAGTGGATACTTATTCTTCATAGTCACCTTGTTCAGCTGTCTATAGTCAATACACAACCTCAAGGACCCATCTTTCTTTCTCACAAATAGAACAGGAGCACCCCAGGGTGAAGTGCTAGGACGTATGAAACCCTTGTCCAAAAGCTCCTGTAGTTGCTCCTTTAACTCTTTCAATTCTACTGGTGCCATCCTGTAAGGCGGTATTGATATGGGGTTTGTACCCGGTACAACATCAATGCAAAACTCTATTTCCCTTCCTGGTGACAATCCTAGAAGCTCCTCAGTGAAGACATCCATGAATTCTCTAACAATAGGAACATTTTCCATATTGACACCTTCTATAGATGTATCTCTCACCAATTCCAAATACCCTTGGCATCCACGCCTCAACATTTTTCTAGCACTAATTGCTGACACCAAATTATATGGAGCCACGCTCCTGTCACCATCAAAACTAAACTCTTCCACAACAGGTATGTGAAAATACACCTTTTTATTTCTGCAGTCTAAAGTGGCATAATGAGTTGCCAACCAATCCATTCCCAAGATTACATCGAAATCCATTACTGGTAGAGGAACCAAGTCTGCTGGGAGGATCTTTCCATCCACTACTACTGGGCTACCCGGAAAAATCATATCTACATCTATGTTGTCACTAAGCGAGGTAGCTACAGACAAAGAGCATTTTAAAGTTGTAGGGTTCCTACCCAATCTCATGGCAAACACTGGGGAGATAAATGAGTGTGTAGCACCCGGATCTATCAAAACACGAGCCTCATAGGAACAGACTAGAAGAATACCTACCACAACTGCATTGGAAGCCTGAGCATCTTGGTGGGTCAGGGTGAAAACCCAAGCTTGACCCCTACCCTAGGTTGCAGAACCCTGATACTGACTTCTACCTCTTGATCTGCCTCCAAATCCATGTCCCCCTTGTCCTCGGCCTTGTAGGCCACTGAACTAACTACCTGCTATGCTGGAAGCACCAGGATACAACTAACGAGGAACATTTGCAACAGAACCCTGTGACCCCATCTGTGGCTCGCTGAACACGGGGCATTCCCTAGCAAAGTGACCTTGTTGGCCACATCTGAAGCATACCCCTGAACCCATCATACAAGGTCCTGAATGTCCTTTTCCACACTGTGCATAAGGTGCAAAGGAGGATCCTAAACCAGACCCAGAATTGCTGTATTCCGAACTATGACCATTGCTGGATTTGTACCCTAGTCTGAATTCTCGAGATTTATGTCTAAAACCACTCTTCTTATTCCTACTTCTTCCTCTATAATTACTCTGGCCTCCGCTATCCGGAGCACCCATGTGGGGAACACCTGAAGAACCTTATGCTCTATTTTTCTTTGCCCTTCTGCTGTCATCCACAGCATAGCTAATCTCAATCCGTCTGGCTTGATCAACCACCACATCGAAAGACTGATCAAACATCATGGCCAGGTGTGCATACCTCCTGTCAAGCCCCTTTAGGAACCTCTTCACCTTCATAGTTTCTGTAGCTACTGCTGTAAAGGCATACTTGCTCAGTTCCAGAAATTCTGTAGCATATTCATCTACAAACCTGCCATTCTGCCTTAAGGCCTAAAAGCCCACTACTTTTGATCCCTAAAACTTTCTGGTACAAACCGGTTGATGAACAGTTTCACAAACTGAGTCCACGACAAACCCTCCACCCGAGGTAGTATGTAATCATTCATCCATTATTTAGGCATAGGCCCCATGATATGCTGCATACACTCTATAAGTCTTCTATCAGTCAACTGCAACTCTGTTCCTGCCTGTCTGCAGGAATCCAAAAACCGATATGCATCGTCTGACACATCATAAGTACCAGGCACCAACTTCTTGAAATTGATTATCTGTTTGTAAGGTTCCCCTCTTGGTGTGGTGGACTGCTGCTGTTGGGGAGGATGGACCATACACTGTGCCATCATATCAAGGGTTCTCTGCAAACCAGCTAGAGTAACTGTCATTGGGTCCATGGGACCCTGTGCTATAAAAGACTGTTCCTGAACTGGTGGCAGCTGCTCTTCTACTTGAGCAGCTCTAGGCTTCCTACCCCGCCTCCTCGGGATAGGTGCCTCACCTCTTCAGGCACATCTGGTTCTAGTGCAGTGGCAGCTCTCCTGCTTCTACACATTTTCCTGAAATTCAGCAGCATTAGCCCATAAAATTTCAAAACTGCATATTACATAGCTCTATAGACTCATATTCACACATAATATATGAAGCAGAAAATAGAAGCACAGATGACAATGCAAGACGAATGTGGACCCTATTTTTCTGCATGTGACTCCTATTAGACTCTTCCCAACATTTTAGACAATTTTTTCCTATGAATCTGGAGCCTCAGCTCTGATACTACATTTGTCACGACCCAACTTATGGGCCGGACCGGCACTAGGACCTGGGCCAGCCTAAAGCCCCCGAGGCTCGTAGTAAGCCTAACTATTCCTTAACCCAACTCTAAGGCCCATTTGGGCCCAATTTCAAGAATTCAACCGGACAGAGTCCGACCATAAAGTGGACCTTTCAACGGAGAGTTTTTTACTCACCCGACCTGTAAACACAATATATAATCAATTGGAGAGCTCAGCTCACCCTCCACATACTCAATGTCATAAAAATAAATGGGAGCTCAGCTCCCTCATCCAGTCCATCAAACATGCATATAATAATACGTTTACAGGTCCAACATGATAATTATATTACAGACCCAAATCAAATAAATACTTCTAACACATGCAGAAATTCTAGGAGTTAATAAAAATACGCAAACATTAATAAACAACCTGCGAAGGAGAAAAGCAGGTTAACCATAAAAAAATCCTCCTGTAGCCTGAAAAATAATGAACAAGAGTGAGTATTCGACTCAGAGAGTAAAATATCAATTTTAACCATATTCTCTATAACTATCTAAAGCTAATGCACCCTGTAGAGTGAAATGCAACATCAGCAATATTTTCACATCATAACAGCAAAAAGGTAATTTGAAGCACTCACACACCCAGTAATGTCAAATCATAAATATATGGGAGCTTATCCCCTATACAGCTCTCTTAAATCCAACCTGTGCCAGCAAAGAACTCAAGTCGGACTTTTGCTTAATAAACCAAATCGGGGTCCCAACAAAGAACTCAAGCCGTGTCCACCCTGAAGGATCGGGTCCCAGCGAAGATCTCAAACCGTGTCTACCCGTCCTGTCCATGGCCAACACTATACCACACGCACACTGCTCCAAATTACCACAACAACATCCATGGTACTTTAACAGTTGTGAATGCAACATAAAACGTGCCTAGAGTTTAACTACATAGATATTTACATGTAAGTGATGCATGGGCATGCTTGAACATATAATAATATCGAAATTACAATTAAAATTAATATTTTACTCACAGACTTGACAGCAGTCACTGTGGCAGCTGGGCGGAGGAAGAAGATTGTCCCGGCTCACCTCACAATTTTATTACAATTATTTAATACAATTGACTCAATACAAACCAAGAAAAAACCAAATACGTCATAAGTCGTGCCGAAAATCCGGTAGAGTCTCCCCTATACCTAGGACCTACCCAACCTGCAAAAAGGCTAAAAACACACTTCTATATTTGCATACCATACACCCACAACTCAATCATATCACACAACCCCTCCTAGGCCCATCCAAACAGTCATCAATCACACGATGTAAAATTACAGTTTAGTTCTTATAATTGATCCTTTTTGCAAAAACTACCCAAATAAACTCTAAAAATTCTAAAACTTTGCCCTGCGGTCCTTAGCAATATTACTAGGCTATTGCAAAAAGAATCATAATTTTTTGAGCTACCACGAATATTTTATAGATTTTTAATCCCATTTAAGCACTAGAAAATTACGAAAAAGCAAGGTTCGAGTTTACCTATGCCGATTCTGACTCCAGGGACGCGCTCGGGACATCTAACAATGGTGGGGTAGCCAAAATCTCGATCCAATTTGGAGACTTTTTCGGTAGCCAATCTGTCTGGCCAGAAATTCACAGACCCAGACAACTATCGAATTTTCGTGAATTGAAGGTACCTACACGAAGCCTACAACACGAGGGTTAGTATAAAATTTTTTACGAAATTTTCTAAGCTCATTTAATGCTCGAAAAAATACTACGAAATTCCATGGGACTCACCAAAAAATGGTGTCAGAAAATTTTAAAATTTATATTGCCACTAAGCTCTCGACGAGTGGAGTGCTCTAGTACTCTCGGTTTCTCGTGGGGTTCACGGTTTGCGAGAAATCTAGCCCAAAAGTCAAAATGGGCTAAAACTTCCCGGACAAAAATTGGACAAACCGCTCTATGGATTTTGGTGTTCTTGGTGTTTATGGAAAGCTCTCGAGGTATAGATGTTGTTTGACACAAGACCCGGCCCAATCGGTGGCCGGATCGGCAGGATTTCCGCCGGGAAGTCGAAACGGTGTGCCGCGTCGAGTGGTCTTCGCGCGCATTTTCCAGCCTCCTGGAGCATCGGCCAGCCATGGGAAGGTGGTGGGGCGGCGCGCCAGCGAGGTGGGGTGGCTGGGGAGGCGGCAGCGCGGCCGGGGGGTGAGGGAGGAGAGAGAAAACGGGAAGGGAAGGAGGGGAGGTCAGGTGCGCGAGAGAGAAGAAGGAAGAAAAAGAAAAGGGCTGGTCCGATTCGACCGGCCAATCCGGTCCGGTTCAATTCAGCCGGTTCGATTCATGATACAAAATTTTAAATTTTTTACTCTGCCTTGGGACCGAAAATGAGGCCCAAAAATTTCGAAAAAATTCTAGAAAACTCAAAAAAATTTGTAGACTCCAAATATATTTTTAGTTTTAACATGTGGTCTTTAAATTAATTTTTAAAAATCATCAAAGTTTTATATTTTCGGGAAATCAAACCCAATTTTTAAAATCCGAAAAATTTCAAATAATTTCCTAAAATTTAAATAAAATTAAAATACCAATATTTACTCAAAAATAATAAATTTAAAAATTAGGGGTATTACAGTGCCTAGGGTTTAACTACATAGATATATATTTATAAGTGATGCATAGGCATGCCTAAATATATAATAATATTGAAATTATAATTAAAATTAATATTTTACTCACAGACGTGAACCGAGGTCACTGTGGTGGCTGGGAAGAGGAGGAAGGTTGTCCCGGACTACCTGACAATTTCATTACAATTATTTAATATTATTAACTCAATATAAGCTTAAAAAGAATCAAAGACATCTTAAGTCGTACCGAAAATTCGACAGAGTTCCCCCTATATTTAGGACCTACCTAACCTGTAAAATGGCTCAAAATACACTTCTATATCCACAAGTCACACAACCATATCTCAATCACATCACATGGCCCCTCCTGAGCCCATATAAATAGTCAACAATCATAATTTGAAAAATTATAATTTAGTCCCTACACTAACCCTTTTGCAAAAAACTGCCCAAATGAGGTCTAAAAATTCTAAAACTTTGCTCCGTGATCTTTAACAATATTACTAAGCTAATACAAAAAGGAATTAAAATTTTCTAACTATCCACGAATATTTTATGGATTTTTAATCTAAATCAGGCCTAGATAATTAAGAAAAACGAGGATTCGGGTTTACCTATGCCAATTCTGACCCTTGGGAAGCGTCCAGGACGTCTAAAAATAGTGGGGTAGCTTATAATCTCGACCCTATTTCAGAGCTTTCCCCGTAGCCTGTCTGCCTAGTCTGAAATTACAGACCCGAGTAACTGTCGAATTTCCATGAAACGAGTGTAACTACGCAAAGCCCACAACACAAGAGTTAGTACATAATTTTTACAGAATTTATTAAGCTCATTTAAGGCCCGGAAAAATACTATGAACTTCTATGGGACCCACCAAAAAACGGTATCAAAAAATTTTGAAATGGGTATTGCCGTGAAGCTCTCGTCAAGAGGAGCACTTCGTGGGATTCACGGTTTACGAGAAATCTAGCCCAAAAATCAAAATGGAATAAAATTTTTCGGATAAAAATTAGACAAATCGCTCAATGGATTTTTGTGTTCTTGGTGTCTATTGAAATGTCTCGAGGTGTAGATGATATTTGGGACAAGACCCGATCCAATCGGTGGCTGGATCTGCCGGAATCGGACTGGGAAGACGAGGAGTCCTGCAGCGCATTGAAGGGACTTCGTGCGAGCTTTTCTAACCACTTGAGTGGCAGCTGGCGATGGGGAGGCGTCCAGGTGAGGCACCGGTGACTGGGGAAGAGCTAGGCGGCGGTGGGGCGGCAAGGGGAGGAGAGAGGAGAGAGAAAAGGGAGAGGAAAGAGAGGGAATCGGGACGCGCGAGGAGAAGGAAGAAGAAAAGTAGAGGGCCGGTCCGATTCGATCGGTCTGGCCCGATCCAGTTTGATTCAGCCAGTCCGATTCAGAATACTCGAAATTGAATTTTTACTCGGCCCTGGGACAAAAAATGAGGCACAAAAATTTCAAAAAAATTTTAGAAACTCATAAAAATTTGTAGAGTCTAAATATATTTTTAGTTTTACCACGTGGTCTTTAAATTAATTTTTTTAAAATCATCAAAGTTTCACATTTTTGAAAAATCAAACCCGATTCTAAAAATTAGAAAATTTCAACAAAATTCTCAAATATTTAATACAATAAAATACTAATATTCTCATATAAATTAATTTATTTTCAAAAAAATTCTCAAATACTTAATACAATAAAATACTAATATTCACATATAAATTAATTTATTTAAAAATTAAGGTTGTTACATCTAGCCCAAGTCTAATTGGAATTAGGAAGTGTAATTAGTTTATGAAGTATGATTAGTTTAAAAAGTTTAGTAAAATTTAAATTATGATGTTTAATAATTAGAATCCTAAAATGACTAGGTTTTAGTGGCCTATATATATGTGTAGTTGGTTGGCCATTATATGAAATGTATTATAGAGAGCTCACAAAGTGAAAAAGTATATTGAATTCTGTAAGTTTTTATTTGAGTGATTTTGAGGGTAAGAAAACTAATTAGTAGTTGTAATTATTTTTCCTTGATAGTGAATTTATTAGTAGAGTAGGTTTACACCGAATCACGTTAAATTTTGTATTCTTTATTTTGTGTAGGTGTGGTTTTTCACAACAATATACATTGAGTTAATGAAGCTTATTCATGTTCATTTTGTAATTATATATATATATATATATATATATATATATATATATATATGTGTGTGTGTACCCTAACTTTGGAATTTAACTTCTTAATAGTATGCAATGGGACTTTTATGCCTCGAAATTTTATTTCCAACACAGACAATTAATGTATAGTTTTTTTTTTCAAAAAAAAAAGTATGATTAGAGTTATTTTTTTTTATCAATTTTCACATATGAAGATTAAATCTTTTGGGTCAACTTTATGTATCAAGATTAATTCGGGTAATTTTAAGGGTGCACTTCTTCAAATTAATTCATTTGATATATTCAAAATAAATAATTTTATAATTCTTTCATGGAATTGAATCCTAATTAATTGACGAAGAAGGTGTTTAGTTTGACTAGCAAGTAGTTAATTATTTAATAAAATTATTTAAAAATAACTTTTAAATAGTTTAAATATGTAGTTAAAAGGTGCTTAAAATAACTATTTAGTTAATTTACCAAAAAGGATATGTAATTAATTGTAGTTGTTAAAATTAAGATAATTTTGATATTTTTAAAAATTATTAAAATAATATAATATTTTACTTATTCAAAGAGTAATTTTAAAATAAATAAATAAATAAATAAATCGTAAGTAATGAGTCCTTATTTATGATTTCTGACTTATTTAAGTAAACTTTTTAATTTATAATTCAAGCTAAATACTAATTTATTTATCACTTTTTACTTATAAATAAATTTAACCGACTATAATTCAAACTAAATACATTCTGAATCTGAGTTTAAACTTCTAGTTTAGGTGAGCGTGTTTCTCGAGAATTGCCCCACGTGCAATAATGATAAGTGAGCCAAATTCTTATTCTTATGATTGAAATCATAAACTAGTCACATGTTCTGGAGATCTCTCTCCGGAACCATATATGTTAGTGATTGATGTTGTCGGTGGCCATTCCACATCTGAATCAAGAAAGGAAACCAGCTGTGACATGAAATCAGTTTCAACACATCCATTGCCCTCAAATTTCACTGCAGGAAACTCTGCTGCTCCACTCTTATTAATCCCATCCATTTCTTCTTCTTTCATGTTATTATCATTCGCACCACTTGCCTTTGTCAAGTAGTCTGAATCAAGAATCTGACCAAATTCTTCCACATTAAAATCCTTCAGATAGTCCAACTCACACAGCTGCGCATTTTCTAATAATGGTCCCATTGCCACATTAACTAGTTGAACATCTTGTTGCTGAGTCGCTGTCGTGCCTGCAGGTGTTTGAATGCTTTGACACATCAGTTTTGGTATTGTCCCTGGAGATGGAGGTTGTTTCTTCTCAAGTTTAGGCAGGGTCAATTGCAACTCTTGTGCCCTCTTAGCTAAAATGGTGTTCCAGTAATTCTTTATTTCATTATCTGTTCGCCCTGGAAGTCTTCCTGCTATTAGAGATCATCTGTTGCCTAAAAGCTTGTGGAGCCTGATAATGAGTTCTTCTTCATCGTCTGAGAAGTTCCCTCTCTTTATGCCAGGTCTCAGGTAATTCAACCAAAGAAGCCTGCAGCTCTTTCCTCATCTCTTTAGACCTGCATGTTATTTAAAATAAATAAATAAATAAAAGACCCATAATTCAATGATTAAGTTAATTGATATATAAACTTTATTTATATATACTGCTGAATCTAATAAAATAGAGAGAAGATCTCTGATCTATGTTTCTGGAAATCCTTTCCCATTTTCCTTGACCATGTAAGGCGACATAATCCATGAACATTTTGTCTTCAAGAGCAGTCTATGCTCCTCTTTTATTACCTTCCTTTGAAGAGCCAGTTGTTCTCCTCATATCTCACCGTCTGTTTCAAAGAAGCTGGCTGTTGGGTTTCCAAATTGGTGAAGAAACTCGTTCTTATAGCCAGAGGCGTATTTGTCCAATAGTGCATGGACCACTGCTTTGCACGTGATCCATTACAAGAAATTTGTAACAATTATTCCATTCGATTAAAATTTTATTTTATTTTTAATAATAAGATATCGATTTATCATGCTGGTGCTGATAAAAAAATATATATATATCCTATGAATTGTCGCCTTCCTCTTATATATGATTTATTCATCTAACATTCTTAGTCTGTTCCCTCCACCAGAACTAACGTTTGCTCAAGCCCAGAGAGACATGAAAGTTTGTTGCCCACACTTTGCAAAATAAAATCACTCCAAAAATCATTCATTGTTTATCAAAGGCCTCATGTGCTAAAAACAAATTAAAGGGTAATTGTTCATTCAAATAAAACAGCCCATCAATCAACTATTTATATGTACTATATTTTTCCTAAAAATATTTATTGTTGGCATCTATATTGGAGTTAGGTTGAAAAGCATTCACTTATTAGGTGTTAGGTTAGACAAAATTTAGTTGTAGACATAATAAAAAATGAATACTGAAAAGAACTTTTGGACTCTTACTTGATAAAAAGCTGACAACGGTTGCTATGAATCTGTGTCTCCTAGAGAACTCGCTGATCAGGCTCAGCTTCATTATTCATTTTGGCCACAAGCTTCTTTTTCGCTGATATAATTGAGTTTTGTCCTTTTGTTTATTTAAATATGAATGATCTCTATGAACTACATTATTTGAGATTAGGAAAATAATGGAGTAATTGGATTACCATAACAAATCAGCTATTTATTAGGCTAAACATGGGTATGATTTTGAAGAAGGGTTGAGACTGGTGTTTAATGATAGGGTGATGATTGTTTGAGCTTGGTTCGTGAAAATGAGTTTATTAATTTTTATCTTAAGCATGCCATAGATGCACTGAGGTCGTAATTGATGGTTGCTTAAATGTGCATTTGATAAAAGCTAGTGCAGAAAAATCCAAAGGAAAATTACTAACCTATAATGTGAATGTATGAGGGTACAAGTGAGAAGGTGAGAGGTAGTGTTGGTGATGATAGGACTGATAAAAGCTATTAATGACCCCATTGAAATCGACTCTGCTGATATGGATGAAAAATAATGAAAATTATGTGGTGAATATTGATCGTGAATCTGACTATGATGACCAAGAGTTAATTGAAACTACCAAGATATTATGAAAAATGAATAGCAATAGAAAGGAAGAGACAATTCAAGGATGTACCTGATACAAATTATGAAATTGAAGATGATCAACGACTCCTGCAGGCAGGGAGTATTGAACTTGCACTGGAAATGCCATTTTCCATCTCTTTGGTCACGAGCTTCTTTTTTGCTGGGCTGATTGAGTAGTTTACAAGTCAATCTCCAAAGTTTAACAAAAATTATAATTTAACCCTTCTATTTTCAAAGAGAAATAAGTTTAGGTTTCCATTAATAAAATAATCATTTCAATAAAATTATAGCAATATAAATTAAACATACTTTAATCACACCGTTTCAAACTAACAATATCAGTGTCTTTCTTAAAAAAAGCTATTTCAACTACAATCTCAAACATGCTCTAATTCTAGAGAGAAGAGGACTTTCCTCTGGAATTATTCCTTTCCAAATTTGGGGTAGCCAATTTTACATGATGGAAAATTTTGACGTCTATGACAAATCTTGAAATCCATGAATAAAAATGCGAAAGTAAAAACAGCAGAACTCAGAATCAATAAATACTATGACTCAAATATTCTATTCTACCTCCAAACTTGTGTAAGCGCTTAAAAAAAAATGGACACTGAATTTTTTCTGTCCTCCTGTCAACAGCTGCGCTTGAGGGGACTACATCCCTCCCCCTTTTACAACATCTCTATTTTAAGAGAGGAATTGATAACATTCAACCGCAAATATTAATACAGAATACATGACATTTACAAACCAAACTTTTTTGGTCTCAAATAAGTGGAAGAGCCTTGTCGCAGCCCTGGCATAGAGACTTGCTGCTGCTGCTTTGCCCTCTTTTGCCTTTCCCTTTCCTTGCTCTCTTTCTCTACCTCTGCTTGCTCCCTTCTCAAAATTTCCATCTCTTCCTCCATTGCCGTTTTTTCTTCCTTTTGCCTTTTCTTGTGCTCCAACATAGATGTGTCCGATTCCTTCACAGAAAAAAACATTGGCCCCAGCTCAGCCAACCACTGGGGCTCCACTGCAGTGGCACACTGCATGTATTCCTTTGTTGTCAAAATCAATTCATGATATACCACGTACTCTGGAGTATAACCTAAACCATATAAGGCACTGCTTGGGTGAAGATGGCATGGCATTCCATTCCTGCAATTAACATATTCCCCAACACCCTTTAATCTTGCAGCATTGTGAAAATATGCAGAACATATGGCCTTTCGTATAACATCCCAATCATGACCACAAGAAGTTAATGGAATTTTCAAAGTTTTGAGAATATCTAGAAGCTGGGATCTGACTTCTCTAGCCTTCCGTAATCCTTTGACATGCAAAAAGTGATCGTTGCACCAATCTCCACGGTATTGATGCTCTTTCCATTGCAAATAAACATTAAGCAGAGTCAGGTGGTCAGATTCGGGAACAAAAAATTTTTCCCTTGCAGCATCACTCTCCTCTGCCCTATCTTTGGGCCGGAAAAACACTGATGGCACTGAAAGCATTGACACAATTGTCAAAACCTCATTTATACATCCTAGTTGTTCTCCCATCAAGAGCATCTTAGCTAGTGGGGGGTCTAGAGGAAACTCCACCATTTTCCAGCCAAGATCAGTTAGGCCTCCAACATTGTTGAGTGCACCCAAGACCCACAACTGATACATTGAATTAAGGATGTTATCCTGTGGAGGTGGGTCCATGAAATCAAAATCTAGCAAGTTGTCAATCTTCAGAGACTTGAGCAACAAAACCACATTACCAAGGTTGGTCCTCTGGATCTCTGGCACTGGACTGGGCAGCATTTCATTTAGGTATGCACTTTCTGTATAAAGCCCATAACACGTGCCAGGGCCAGTTCTACCAGCACGTCCAGCACGCTGATCAGCAGCAGCACGGCTAACAGGGAAAACTTGGAGAGCATCCATGCCCATCCTAGGATTGTAAACTTTCATTTTACCATATCCTGTATCAATAACATAAAAAATTCCATCAACTGTCAGCGACGTTTCTGCAATGTTTGTGGCAACGATGCATTTGCGGGCCCCATCCTCAGCTTTCTGGAATATCTTGGCTTGCAAATCAGCTGGTAGTTGGGAGTATATAGGCAGTATCAAGAGCTTAGGGACTGCTTTTTTTGTCGTAGATATAAGTTGTTCCATGCGCTCAGCAAGGGCATAGCAGGCTGCTTCTATCTCATCTTGGCCGGTCATAAAAATAAGTATGTCACCTGGAGGACTTGTAATGTGGATGGTCATTGCTTGCTTCACTGCTCCTTCAACGTAATCTTCACAAGGCGTTTTGCTGTACAAGATATTCACTGGGAATGTTCTTCCTGGAATGTGGAAAATTGGAACACTGCAACATGTTTAGAAAATTAGTTTATATTTCTGTCAAGGGAAAAAAATACATACAAAGTTTATGAAGGCAAATGGATGCGTGCAGTGTTTCTTATTTTTGGTAGCAGAAGCATATAAGTTACCTTCCAAAGAAATTAGAAAATTTCTCAGCATTTAGAGTTGCAGATGTCACAATGAGCTTGAAGTCACGACGCTGGGCAACCACCTTTTTTAGTATTCCAAACAAAACATCTGTGTTTAACGATCTTTCATGTGCTTCATCCATGACTACAACCCTGTTACAATCACAATTACAAAACTAAATACTCTTGATTCTAGCAAAAACAATAACTTATTAATGAAAATGAGATGAATACAGAAATAACAGCTTCACATACCGATACTTGTCAAGATCAGAATCTTTCAGAGTTTCACGCAATAGCACTCCATCAGTCATATACTGCAAAGTTGAGAATGAAAGCTTTAGAATGTGACTGTCTTATATAAGTTAGAACCAAACTTGAAAAAATAAAGAAAATAAGATAAATTGCTCAACAACCTATTACTACAATGTGGATAATAACTCATTCATCTGGCTATCTTCATATCAATTATATGAACACACCATTGTCGACATTAAAACTAAAATAAAACACAAAGCCAAATCCTCAAGATATTACTGGTTCTCAAACTATTATGCGTAATTCGGATCATTTTTGAAGTTCTCCAAAGCTTATATTTTAAGAACGCAAATTCTACGTTTTCTATTACATTTCCCATTAGCTTTTCTTTCAAACAAGTCTTATTTTTAAATTTCGTTTACAAAAATGCACACATAAAAAGTCACTGGATAGGGAGATTCTAGTGTAACTCTGTTTTTAACAAGTTAGATTTAATTTATCAATCCAAATCCCCATGAATTAAAAATGTTTTGGATTCTATGGCTAAAAAGGCAGAGTGAAAACCAAATTACCTGAAAGAAAGATAAGGTATAAGGCACCCATTGCATAGAGTGATTTCAGCAATAACCATTGGCAACAAAGGCTTATTCAGAAACTATCAAATAGCATCACATTGCAAAAAAATAAAAAAAAAAAGAGGAGCCAAAACTCACCTTAATTATGGTGTTTGGCCCAGTCACATCCTCAAAACGGATAGCATAACCAACCTTATCTCCCAATTCAGTTTCCATCTCTTCGCTAACTCTCTTTGCAACACTCATGGCTGCCACACGCCTTGGTTGGGTGCAACCAACTATACCACTTTTTGTATACCCATCTTCGTGTAGATACTGCAAAAAAAAAAAAAAAACGGACACGTCAGATTCCAGTTCAGGAGGTGTCTGCACCTCTAATATTATAAATTAGTAAAAGCTTTCCGGAAAACAGAAAGGAGAATGTAATGCATGGGGTTACCTGTGTCAGTTGAGTAGTCTTTCCTGAACCAGTTTCTCCAACAACAACCACCACCTGATTTTCACGAACCACCTATGCAGAGCATAATCATAAAAATAATGAGCAAAAACAGGTCTGCAAAAATATTCCATGCATGCATCAAAAGGCACAGCCAGTTAGCAACAAATGAAATAGCAACTAGACCTAAATTTTATGCGCATTTCAAACATAAGACACAAAAATGAACCACAAATGGGATGATTTAGTGGTCAAATCACCATTGCTAATTTGAAGAATGTTTTAGGTACAACATTATAAAGGAGGGAAAAAAAAAAAGAAGCTTTTTAAACAGAACTCTATTTGTTACATCATTATACCAAAAAAAAAAAAAAAAAAAGATAATTTCCATCAGTTCAATTTCCACATATAGCTCTATCCCTCTAACATCCACCCAAAAACTCCAAAAAGAACAATTAGAATAAATGCCCAAAACATTCCATTTTGGACAGTCCAGGCAATATTATGGGGAATAAATTTTGTAATGTTCTGAACTCCCCTTAGAAGGCAACAGTTAAATGGAGAAACAAGCAATTTTCAATGCTGCTGAATGCAAAAACATACAAGCATACAATGATAGAAATGTGTCAAACCTGTAATAAATCCTCTCGCACTGAATATATGGGCAGATATTGTCGCTGCTCAGCAATGGATTTTGACCTTGCAAAATCACTCACAGCTTCCTCCTTTTTCAAATGCTGTGCAAATTTTGCATCTTCCTTAAAATCAACTTCACCTTCTTCACCTACTACAGCTGTATCGGCATCAATCTAAGATCAAAACAAAAGTTGTGTTTTAAGACCGATAATTAAATATTCTTCAAAAAAGCTTAAAGAAACCTACATTTTCGTTCAGATGTGTACCTGTTCTGCTGTCTTCTCAACACCAAGAATATCACCAAGTTTTGAGCCAGCAAGCTCCCAAAAACGCTGGCGTGACTTATTCATACTTTGCTTCTCATGAATTTCTCTAACCAAAGCAGATCCTTTGCGTGAAATAATGGCCATGTCTGAGGTAGGATCTTTTATGGGCATTATAGGCTCTGCTTGTTTAGTAAAAACAACTCTTCCATCCAGGAATGGAGGTTTTGTATCTATCACAACAAAAGATGACAAAAAGTTTAGCTAAAAGAAAGAATAATTTGTTTTGCATTCTGCTCACCAATTATCTAAATCTAACAAGGCCCATTGAGATGTTCTCTTACCATGTACAAGAAGAATGACCTTGCGTTCTTCCTCGTCATCAAAATTAGTCTGCACTTCAGTACCCCTAACAGCTCCAGATCTTAATAATTGCCGGTCCTCCCATTGGGCATTGTCAGCAGTAAGTTGAGACAACCTTTTGCTTTGTGCAAGTGACATTCTGGTGCCATCTCTTCGAACCTGCATAAAAGATGCCATTATCTGTCAACAGGGGAACTCGGCATGCTATAATTAATAAACAATTGTTATACCACTTCAATAATTTGTAAGGTAGAATTTCTGTGGATTTTTATTTATGCATCCATATATAAGAAAGAGAAGAAAAAAAGGCACCCATAAATAAAAATAGAATGTTTTGAGCAAATGATCTTTTTCTTAATTTCCAATTAATAAGGTTCATACTTCACAACCATCTACACTAATGTAAGAGAGACTCTAACTTGCGACTTGTTTATGACCCCTTAAGCATGTTGTGGATTGCAAGGACATTTCTAATTAATTCTAGATGTCAAACCACTTTAATTAGTTTCCTTACATTATAGATATAACATCCTTTGATGCAGAAAAAAGTGTGCTGAATCCAAATATGCACACAAAAACATAATGATCAATTTGAATATTGATAAGACATGCAAATTTTGTTAGGCAGGCAATGAATTAACGTCGTTCACTCACTGCGTCCATTACATATAATATTGATCAACCAAATTGTCAACGATGAAGACCAATTAATACAGTCAGAGAGAGAGAGAGAGAGAGAGAGAGAGAGAGGGGGGGGGGGGGGAATTTTCCAAGCATTTATAAACATACCAGCCTTTTGGCCAATTCTGCTTCTTTTTTCTGGAATGAGGCATCATCTCCAAGGAAAAAAGATGAGCTATCAGCATCAAACATTGTGTTACCTTCTTCTCTATCATACCTATGCATGAAACTCCATTTAGCAAAAATAGAGGCATAAAAGAAAAAATGCTGGTATAAAATTAATACTGTACAATGATCAACAACCAAAAAGAAGACTACTTGGCGGAGCCATCATATCTGGATTGATATAAAGTAATGGAAGTTTGATCTAATTTGAAAAGGCTGTATTTAATAGGTTAATAACCAAAAAGGGACAAAATTCTTCTAAAAGTACAATTGCATTAAATTCTTTAAAAACATATTATCGTAGCCTGTACATTACATATTGCTTTCATTTCTACTGTTGATGCTGTCATTAAAATAATATCCCAACGAAATATCATTCCATTAAGCTCCAATGAAAACCATAGCAGGAACAATAACAAATCCACTTTATAAGGAAGGCCAATATGAAATTTTTAGAGATGATATATGATATAGTCTCCATTGAATAAAAAATAACTCACCAAAAAATAGTACTATTTTGTCATTGCCTTCAAAAAAGAATTTTTTTAGCTTGGCTATAATTGTAACTAGTTATCATGAAAAGGCTATAATAATATATTCCAAAGAAAAAAAGGCCTCATTTGTAGATCTGGTGAAAGATCATGCTTTTTTAACTACTTAATATGGTAGCAATCACTTGTAACTAGGCAAGCAATCCAAAAAGTACGAATATGTGTATAGGTGCAGACAAAGGATAATTACGAAAAATCAAAGAAAAGGAAATGACATTCATGGATTTGTGCATTCTATGAGTTCTTAGGAATAGACATGACCTGCTTGTCCTCAAAAAGTTCATATCTAATCCCATCAATGAAGAAAATAAAGCTAATATGTATAATCTCAAACTAATTTGAGAAACTAATTACCATGCTCGATCAGAATTGTACTCCATCTCTAGGCGCATGCTTTCAGTAATCTCATGATTGTGTTCCTCAGATGAATAAGCTTTATCTGCTCCTTCCTCCTGCAAATATATAATGAGGCATGACATTGACTTGGGCTAATATTGAACATAAAATTGATCAACTTAGGAAGTGCACTGTGATCATTCAAACATACAGAATAATTATACACATGTAAATTATTTTTATTGAAAGAATAAGCAAACAAAACTATGTGCATCACTAACCACCTACACATTACCTCTAATGATTGTGACCTTGCAGAGGAGAAAGTAAGTTGATGGGACTTCCCACCATTCCTAGAACTAGAAGACTTAGCTGAAGATCCAGAGGCACGAATCGGAACTGGAGAGGGAGCAATCTGATCCCATGGAGAAGCGGTAGAACCTGTGCATTTCCAAAAATGGAGTTATAAGCCCAAAAAAATAGGAAGAGAAAATTATAGCAGTTTCCAGACAAATTACAATCACCATTGAACATACCAATAGAAGAAGGTGTATGGCTGCCCAACCATGGGGAAACTAATCGTGCATCAGGTGAGGCTCCAACAAACATCGGGGATGGTGAATAATAATGGCGCTGGCTTGTATTAGAGTGACTATCCCGACGGGGAGTTTCTTCCCATTCCCATCTCCCATCATCCCAGTCAAATCTACCTGCATGATCCAAATTTAATTTTCTTACATTAGATATGTGATAAGGATAAGATGTCCCCATCCAATCAAAACAGGAGACTAGAAACTAAAATTATTAAATTTTTTTTTAAAGTTTTATAGAGCAAGAGAAATAATTATGCTATTGTATCATGTGTAAAGAAGAAGATATCTAATAGACCAAGAAAAGAAGTTATATATACCTGGTGTCCTCCTTGAACCTTCGTATCTGCCTCGTTTTCTGTCATAATCTCTACTATGTTCTCTTTCATACGAACGACGATCTCCCCTTCCATGACTGCTCTCTTCACTATTATCCCTATGCCGGTTTCTATTCCTGCTTTCACCCCTGGAATCATCCTTAAAATCTCTTCTCACATTACTGCGGTCATCTCTCCCACCCCTAGGACTGCTTGAACGGATACCTCGAGAACTCCTAATAGTGCTAGGATCCTTATTTCAAAAACATAACACTATTCAATACCATATATAAAATACAAAATTAGAAGCTCAAAAACGTTGCCAATGTAATCACTAGTCCCAGAAACTAAGTAATGAAGAAGCTCATAAATTTGACTATTTTGACATAGTTCTGGCCCTTATTCTAGTTTTGTTACCCAAACAAAATAACTCATTGCACATAACAAAATATTATCAACAATCCATTTTGCACACAAGGGGTAAAACTGCAGTTAGACCATCAAAAACTCCAATAAAGATACTTGGTAACACCTACATCATAATTGAAACTAACTTTTTCTGAAAGATATAATTTCTAGTTCTATAACATCTGCAAGGTAAAAATTTTGATATAACAATAAAGAAAAATAACAGAAGTTGAGGATTAACTCACATCTGATGATACATTTTCTCTTGAGTGATGACTACCATAAATATCACTAATTGTTTCTCCTTGAGTCACGGTACTTTCTGCAAGTTATGATTGAAATCTTTTGAGAAAACATGAAAAGGCCTTGCTTCAAAAATAAACAAGAGGAGGGAAAAGGATAAACATAGACATCTGATAAGTATTATGAAAGACACATAAGTGTCCATCAGACAGGACTTGAAAGTGTATAAAACCAGTCCAAGACCATACATCATACATAAAAACCACACTTTTGAAAAACATTGTGGGGAGGCAAAGAGGGGTCAAGATTAAAAATTGTGCAGATATTTGTAGGTAACTTCAATGTTGCCTGACTACTTTGCTGGTTTGCAAAACTTGTTGAGATCTCCACCACAGTATTTGATTGTTGAAAATGGGTCCAGTCTCAAGTCTTTCTTACAAACTATTGACACAGTCTAACAATTGCCTAATTTAGAATGACTAGAAACAACACAAAATCAGGGTTTTAGCAGCTCAATAAGTGCCTACAACAATTGATCATTTCCACCACAGACAAATTCATTATGCATACCTTCATGAGTGATCTCATGCGCAGCTGTTTCACGATAACGTCTATTTACATGATTGTTTACACTAATAGATTCACCATCCCTGACTTCATCTGTTCCAGATGATTCAAGTTCTCCCTCGTCGATGGATGCTGCAACAGAGGTGATTCTTTCTCTTGGAACCTTAAACATGCCATTTGATTCAGATTTCTCCCGTTTTTCATTTGCAAGGATGTCCAAACCTGTTAACTCTTCAGTGTTAGTTGATGAAACAAATAATCTTATCACATTGTGAGTGTGAGAATGCTTACAGCATTCAGCAGAAAAATGAAAGGGGATTAAGATTTCATTACTTATTCAAGAGTAGAATCAGAGCAAAGATGGAAACAAACATGAGTGTCATCACACAGTACATGATTAAAAAAAATTAATTAGAAAATACAGCAGAAAAATGGCAAAAAATACAATTCGTAAGAAGAATTATATAGATTCAAAACATATATAATAACATGTCAAAGATTATATAGATACAAAATCTCATACCTAAAAGGGACTTCCTTTGAGGAGCTCTGAACTCGACTCTCTGCTTCCCAGGAACATATAATCCTCCACCGCTGCTCTGCTCAGGTTCCATAGTTACCGTTGTTTAGGAATTTAGACTACTGCTACCTAAAATTGAACAAATATGTATAATAGGAATTCAGATTACATCTAGGAATTTAGGCCACTGCCACCTAAAATTTCACAAATATGTATAATAGGAATTCAGATTACATTTAGGAATTTAGGCCACTGCCAGCTAAAATTTCATCTCCCATTTAGGCGAATGTTTCCATATTGATAATCCTCTTTAAAGTTTAAGTATTGGGAATACCTTTGCATTAAGCAATTATTCTTGCTTTTATTTTTTTTTTTTTTTTTTTGAAGCTAATAAATATAAAAATATCATCAAAATCAAAGCATAAAGTTCCATATGTGGCAATGTACTAGTAATGATACAATTCTCTTCACAAGGATTTTATATGATATTTTCTAGAGTTAGTTACATATACAATCCAGGCAATTATTTTGTTCCCACTAAAATACTGCATTTCTAGACAAGGACATTTTATGTTCCCTTTTTTTTCCCAAATACAAAAGCAATACACACTCTAGGAAACCTAGGTACAAACCCTCTATTCTATTCTACTTTGGACGGTATCTGAATTCTAATCACACAGCAAAAAAAGTCTTATCTCAACTGTTTCTTCCACTACAAACTTCCTTGCAACAATAGCATACAGAAACAATGATCCACCGCAATCTATTAACTTTCAACCCAAGAAAATAAATTGAACTGCTAAAAAACCGAAAATTTCTAATTCAACTGCAAAAATCACCCAGTTCCATTCTAAATCCCTGAAACCCATATTGACAATTCTAAAAGATTTTCAAACAGATTTCTTAGATACCCAGAATTACAACACCCCTATTCGACCAACTCAGCATCTCCCTTCCGTGGAATAAAATTTCCCTTCAGCTAAATTTTCCATCGATTAGATTGAAACTTTTACCAAGTCCCACTTCATAAATCTATCCCTATAGAAACCCCTTCATAAAACCCTTCAAAAAACGCACTGAAATTACAAAATACACATTCAGAAATTAAAACCCTAAAACCTAAAATTGATGGCAAGCAAATCAAGAAAAAAGTTGATAAATCATTACCAATTGAAAAAGCAGAGAGTTGATGAAATAAGCCAAGCGAAGTAAAGACGGAGAAACAACGATGGAGGATGTGGGATCGTGAGACGACACAAAGCTATGATTGGCAGAAGTAGTGGCTCGATTGGAGTGGGAACAGATTAGGGATTTCAAAATTTTCAAAGGTAGCAAGTGGATTTGAAAATTTTTTATCTAATTGCGTAAGCACTTCCTCGCGTGCGATTGATGCTAATTGGTTTAGAGAGAGACAAAGAGGAGCGAGCAGAAGCTTACTTTTGGATTCTGTGCAAAAATTTGGCGCTCTGCTCCTTACTTAGTGCAGCGCAAATATATAGAGACACTGAATTTTTTGTGTTCTTAAATTATTTTAATATAAAGTTCGTTTATACATTTCCAAAAAAATTTAGATGTACAAAAAAAAAATTGACAAATATAATAATTGTAAAATTATAAGCATTGATCACCATCAATTTATAAATTTTAATTTTTATTTAAAATTATTAAATATTCAAATAAAATATCATTAATTTAAAATTATTAAATATTTAAATAAAATATCATTAATGAGTATATATATATATATATATATATATAAATAAATAAAATAGGAAGTTTACTTTTATTAATTTTTATTTTTTTGTTTAAATTGATTTAAAAATTTTAATTTAATCTAAAAGTAAAATTTTTTAGACTAAATTTTTTTATTTATTAATTTAAATAAAAAATTAAATAATTTAATTTCTTATTTTAAATCTAAAAATAAATAAACTCAGTATATTAATTTTTAGTTAAATTGAATTTAAAAATGAAAATTTTAATATAATTTAAATAAAAATTAAAAGTAGACTAAATTAAAATTTTCCAATAAATAATAAATTCCCTTAACATTTTAATGTTTAAGCTTCAAATTCCAAATATATATATATATATATATAGATATTTGTCATTTATTAATTGGTAATAAAATTGTATATCTAAACCTTAGTAGTCAAATTAGTTCGGATAACTGGGCATTAAACTTGAATCCTACACATTTATTATTTGTTAAACTTAAATATATTTCAATATTAATTGATTAAGTCGAGTATCTGAGAAAAATACTTGTCTTACTGTTTTTCGTAATGAAAATACAAGTCTGACCGTCATTCATAATGAAGGAGAGAATGAGGAATTTTATATTATGAATAAAACCATGTCACTTAAATTGACATAATTTTGATCAATTGGATTTCAACCTTTTTGATCTTAATATCAACTGAATCGAGTAATCGAATTTATTTTTTAAAAAAATTCAAATGAAAAAAAAAAAAGAAAATGATGTTAGAATAATTTAATTTGATTTTTCGATTGTTAACATTTTATGCTACACCTACGACTAGTCGCCACCTTCATCCTAAGTATCACCACCACAACACAATGCAGTGAATTTTGGGTACGTCCACTTTAAGCCACCACACAAGCTAACTGCGACAATCTTGGGGTAGGTGAGTGTTGCACTACCGCTACGTCCATTTCAAGTCCCTACAGATGTGAAGACCACTAGTTTCCATGCAGGGAGAATTGGAGTTTGAGATGTTGCACTACTTGGTTGTGAGCTTAAATTTGAAAAATGGTTTGGAAAAGAATTAAGTATTTGCTTGGTTGAATCCCGCACGCACCCAGTCCATGGAAAAATATTTGGTCATACTTGCTTTCAGTTACAAGGTTTCTCACCAGATTTCAAGTAATGTATTATTTGATGAGAGCCTTAACCAATACTTCTCCCACTGAAAATCCAAAGTCTCTCTGAAAAACTGGAATCAATTTCCTTAATATTTTTCTTGCCAAAGGTGGATAAAATTTCTCATATCAAATGGTTAAGAGTCGTGCAGATTTGCAGTTGCAGCAGAAATTTCAGCTGCACCCTATTTGTATTTTTAGCAACTCATTCCCACTTTCAGGACTAAAGATTGAATAATGAACTCAATATCAGTAATCTGCATGCTAGCGTGCCAGAAAAGACCCTGTTAATAGAAATCAAGTTGCACAAAGGATGCAAAGTAGAAGTCACCAATCACATAACAGCTGCCTCTTCAAACATATTCCAGAAAATTTCATCTACCATCCAAAGACATCCATGAAATTACAATCTGACTTGCCAAATATCAAGGAAAGTACCTCATATAAAATTTTAAGTCCAACCATTTCAGATGATTAAAATATGTAAGTTCTTCAACGGTCATCTCTAGGACCTCATTTTTAGAATAGGAATCACACCATTTCAATTGAATAGGAAAACATGTTTGCAATTCCACAATACAATTGCAATCAAAATTCAATTCGACTGACCAATCAAACAAACTAACTAACCAGGCCCCACTTTAGGAATGTCATAATGCTCACTTAGGTTAGCCAGATATTGGTTGAATTCTTGAATCTGATCACGGTGTGATTTACTGGCCATCTTAGTAAGTCTTTGGAGATCAATTTTCTCCCACTGTTGAAGATAACGCCTCTCAGCTGCTGTAATATGGTCATCGTACTTGGCAGCCTGACCCTTTTTGTCATCTTTGTCTGTCTCATCATTTATATTCTCACCATGATCTTTTGATGATGAGTTGTTTCCACCTGACAGCCTCCAAGATGAAGAAATTATGTTAGTCGAATAAATATGATAAGAAAGTAGAAAAACAAATAGATTAATCATTATCGCCAAATGTTATAGAATTAATTTCAGAATACATGACAGCAAAACGAATTGCATTCGCAAAACAATATGAGGATTTAAAGCACCCTCCTTCCCTCCTCTCCCCCTGCGCCCACCCATCCTCTCTGTCTCTCCCTGCACCTAAGTTACATAGCTATTATATATCCCTAACATATGATATCAATCACTGATTTTTTTTTTCCCAAGGAAGATAAACTGCATATTGTATCCCCAGGTTTCGTAATGAATTTACAACAAATCACCCATTGAGAACTCACTAGTGAACCCACGATTATCATCTGCTAACATTTATAAAACATAAGCTCCAAAAGTTCAGGCCTTAAATCACTCATGAGAAACCATTGGATAGGAGCCCACAACAACAACTAAGCCTTAATCTCAAACTAGTTGGAGTTGGCCATATGGATTCTTTTTTGTCATTTAGCTATATTAGATACATCCCACAAAAATCTAATAACACACATAAAACAAATCAGTTACTATATAGGAAATAGATTCAGGAATCTCATCCCAACAGTGTCCACTTTAATATTCATTCACTAGCAAATAGCAATCACCTAGACAAAAATGCTACCCTAATTTGTCTATAAAGCATGTTCTCCTTGTAATGTTGGAGATAGCATAAATAGTGAACTCTACCCCTGTTCTGGTTTTGGACACAGCAGAATAGCTACAGGAGTAAAATGGATCACTGAAACACATCTACTTCTCACAATACCACATTACATCAAAGCCTACTTATCTTCTTATTTTTACTGTCACGCCTTGTAACACCCAATTTTTGTGAATAAAAAAGGAAAATTAAATATGGTTGTGATCAGAAATAGAAACAAAATTTATAAAGTTTTGAGGAGGAATATTTAATTTGAACTTGGACTTGAAAGAAAAGTTTTAGAAGTTTTGAGGTAAAAAATAGGATTTTTGAAGAATTCAAGGACCAAAAAGGATATTTTTATTTTAATGGGCAGCCGAGGGTCACATGATGAACTTCTCTAGTAGCTTAAAAAAAAAAAAGAAATAATTAAATTACGAGCTTTTGAATGAAAAATTAACTTTTGAAGGGTTGAATGACCAAAATGAAATTTGATTTAAAAAGGCGGACAGCAGGTTGCACATCCACGTGACTCCTCCAGCAGGATCTATAAAAAAAACAATAAATAAAAAAAGAATAGAAAGAAGATTCAGGAAAGAGGGAGAAAAGGGGGAAAAAAGGAAAAGAAAGAAATAAAGAAAGAAAGAGGGAGAAGAAGAGAATGGAAGAGGGAGGAAAGATGGATGGATTTCTGGAGTTTTTCTAGCAAGAAAGAACACCAACAAAGGGGAAAAGAAGGATTTTGGTCTAGGATACAAGAAATTAAAAAGAGAAAAGGGAGAAAGAAGGTGAATAGTAGCAAAAGCAGGACTCTGCAAGGGTAGCAGCTCTCCCATCCATTCAAGTGAGTTTGATTTTTCATCATTGATTTTTGAATATGTTTAAGTACTATAGTTAGGATGCTTAGAAAATTATGAAATTTGGTAAAATTGAATGTACAAAGTACTAAATTAGATATTAAGGATTGAGTTAAATTGAATAAGTGATTTTGATGGAACTAAAATTATTTTGAGATGGGATATAGTATTTATTGAATTATTATGTGATTGCAAAATATTTTTGAGAAATAATTAAGTGTTTGGTTGGATTTTAGTGATATGAATGAGTTTTGAGTATAAAATGGTGGTATGTATAGTTTCTATGGGTTCTTTAAATTTTATATACTTGGTTGAGAATGAAAAATTTATATTTGTGAACGGTTAAATTTAGGATGAATGTGAGCATTAGTAGTTGGAAAAATAATTTGATGTTGTTGTAACCAATTATAATTGAAGGAAGTAAATTGCATTAAAATGAAAATTTGAGTTTATAGAGGAAGTGGTAGTGAAATTGTGATTTTAGTTATGCAAGTTAATATATTGATATAATTTTGGAGTTGTGGATTTGAGTTCGTGATAGGAAGTTTAGTTTAATTTTAAGAGGAGATGTTGTCGAATTTTCATTAGATTATTAATATGAAAAATAAAGCATGTGGTTAATTTTGATTATTGGATTATTGATTTTTTAGGAGGAGCTTTTGAATATGAATTTATATGGATGGAGATGTTGCAATCAGGTAAGTGGTATTTTACAATATATAGCATGAATTTGCATTTTAATTGATTTTAGTTCCTTCAAAAGTTGTGATTTGCTTTTGATATCATTTGTTATATTCTGATAATTTAATTTCTCATTTTGATTCAATTTAATTCTATTATATAATTGTTCATTATTATTCAAATGTTATTTCATTTATATTAGCAAGTCTAGAAAGAGAGTTAAGAAATTATGAGAATGGAAATAGTAATGAGATTAGTAGCACATTATAGAGCGCTAGTAGCTAAATTTAGTAAATATAATTTGATATTTTAGAATTATGAGAAATATTATGAGATTGTGGATTCACATGATAATTGATTGATTATTTAGCTAATTTGGGTAGCAATGAATTTTTACTAAGTATAATTATGTTATTGAAGATGGTGAGTTTGATGGTATCTGATTTTGACAACTATGACATAACTTAATATCATTATGAGATATTGAATTGTAGACATAGTATCATTATGAAATATTGAATTGTATTTAGCATAATTGCTCTCACTAGAGAGATACCGGTAGTTTAATTATTACAGCAGAAAAGGATTGCCCATAAAGAGGTGGAGTCGCCGTTGTAAGGTTAACACAATATAGATATGATTTTGATATCTATTTTGATACCTTAGCATATCCTTAGTTGTCAAGAATCAATTATCGATATTTTTACATATGTAAGAAATGATTGAAAACTAGAAAGAATTTAATTTGAGATGGATATAAAGATCTTAGAATTCACATAGCATGCATGTTAAAATTTATTATCTACTTTATTCAGCTTGTTTTAAAAAATTTTATTATTTAACTTCTTTTTCTCTACTTCCGCATGCTGCATGATATACATTATAAATGCTAACTCACTAAACTTTTCCCTAAAAGTTTACTCCTCCCAACTCACCAGTTTTGCAGTTGATAGTGAGATGAATGTAGAGTATGGTTTTAGATGCTCCAATTGGCTAAACTCTACAGTCTTAGAAAGCAAAGGAAGAATAATTTTCAGTAGGGATAAGGGCGTTACACGCCTTATTTAATACACTCTCTCGTTCTTGTTTTGATTCAAATTATATTTACTATATAATGAATTATCAAATAAAATTTTAAACCTTCTATCTCTCTGCCACCTCTAAGACTAGAAGACAGAATTACAGCCACTAGCTACTAGCCATACCAGTGTTGATAGCCAAAAGACTAGCAAATCTATATGAGAAAAAAGCAGAACATATATCAACTCCATTGTACCAACGGCGAGAAAAGACCACCTGAATTCATTCTAACAAACATTAATAATTGTCACTATAAAACATCGTCACACTTCAAATCTTCAACCAAGGCGATGTTATTGTTTATGTCTAATTCGAAAGAATGGGTGTAAATTAATTAACCGAGAAGGAAGGATGACATGAAGGAACCTGTTCTGGGTCGATCATGATAATGATGCTTTTTCTTTTTCGTCTTAGAAATGCCAACTGTTTTCACATCTAGTGGCTGTCCCTTCAACCTCAGCTTCCCGCCAACAACGTTTTCATATGCCGACATCTCACCGTCGACCACCGAAAAATAGTCAAAGTCACCTGGAATTTTCTTTTCTCCCCTTGGTTGTGGTAGGTTCGAGAACCGACCTCTCTGGAAGGAAGACAAGCCCAGGTGGGCGATTATAAAGGACAAAACGCGAGAACGTGCAATAATCGGTAATGTGAACAATACGGCGCCGTGTAAAACATAGTAATTTCAGTGTTGTAAGCCCACCCAAATTTAGCTCAGCTCAACTGGACTCGTTGAACCCAATCCGACTTTATAGGCTGATATGGAGCCACGTCATAAGCAACAAGAAAAAGCCACGTGGCAACCGGATGACTGTCCACATCCCTGTGTCTCCCTCTTCTCCTTTCTCTCCAAAATCCAAACTATATGCGTACACATGACTATCCTGTTTCCTTCGCTGTCTTCACTTCCCCTGAAGAAACTAATCCAGCCATCAAAATCCCTTTCAGTGTTCATACATCCAATATCAACCGCCCACGCAAAGCTCTCTATTGGCTCCCAAATCATGAATCCCACTTCAAGCTCTTCTTCTACCCTCACCTACCAAGTTCCAGCTCTGGACTCCGATCAAATGTGCCGCGTTGCAGACCAGACCTTTGACAGATACTCGTCGAACACGGTCAACAGGAAAGGTAAAGGGACTGCCATTGTTTGGTTCAGGAACGATCTAAGAATACTG
The DNA here is from genome assembly GCF_030052815.1 of Hevea brasiliensis. NCBI lineage: Eukaryota > Viridiplantae > Streptophyta > Magnoliopsida > Malpighiales > Euphorbiaceae > Hevea > Hevea brasiliensis. The sequence continues at coordinate 311,860 of NC_079503.1, read as the reverse complement.
GACAATGAGGCTTTGTTCAAGGCTTGGGCTTCTTCCGAGACCGTTTTGCCTGTGTATTGTGTGGATCCTCGACTTTTTGGAAATACTTACTATTTTGGCTTCCCTAAAACTGGAGGTATTATCCATGCCAATTTTGTTCTTGTTCCAATGATTGTGGTTTTATTATCGTCGAAAAATGTGCAAAGTACCTTTTTTCATTGGATTTTAATTGAAGATGAGGAAGTTGATCAGGTGATTGTAAAGTTTCTTCTCTCTTCTGCTTTGACCAGCTTTGAGAGCTCAATTTATTATCGAGTGTTTGGCTGACTTGAAGAAAAATTTGATGAAGAGGGGACTCAACCTGCTAATTCGACATGGCAAACCTGAGGAAATCATCCCTTCTCTTGTTCAAGCTTTTGCAGCCCACACAGTTAAGTGTTTTCCTTGCTGTTGTTCTTATAAAATACTCTCTATAAAATATCAAGGAATATAATTATCCTGATTTTCTGGGCATCGAAGCAATAAGATGTTTGGGTATCTCAATCTAATCTAGCCAGGTATATGCGCAAAAAGAAACATGCAGTGAAGAGGTAAATGTCGAGAGATTAGTCAATAAAGCACTGCTGCAGGTAAAGTTAGCACCTTTTCCAGAGAAATCCACTGGCCAGTGCTCTACAAACAATCCTAAGCTACAACTTGTTTGGGGCGGCACTATGTACCACATGGATGACCTCCCTTTTTCTACCAACACCATACCTGATGTGTATACTCAGTTTCGTAAGGCATGATTCCTTATTTACTATTTTTTAACTTTTAATTCCATCACTTTTTTTCCCCTGTTGATGTTTATTGGAAATTTCTTTGTGGGAAGCAACAATTCAGTCTGTTGAAGCAAAATGTACCATCCGATGCTGTTTTAAAATTCCAACATCTCTTGCACCACCGCCTAGCGTTGAAGATTGGGGTTGTGTTCCATCAATTGATCAGCTTGGACTTCAATCACAAAAGGCAAGATTGATATTCCATGTGCTACTGTAAAAATGATCTGACCCATGAAAAGATATCTGATACACCATCTGACTGCGAATGATCAATTCTTTTGGTCGTTTCTCTTGTTCTTGCAGGTTAACAAAGGAATGAACTTTCTGGGAGGTGAAAGTGCTGCATTATGTAGGGTTTTTGAGTACTTCTGGAAGAAGGCAAGTGGATTTTCTCTCTGTATCTATGTATATCTACTACTATTTCTTTGTTAGAATTGCAAAGGGACTGTTGTATTGACACAGCTGAAAGTCTATTATGTTCAAGTGTTAAATGTTGTAGCAAACAAATTGATAACTTCAAGATTGATGATAATAATTACATTTTCATGAATATAAAATTTCAAACCAATAACTCTGGCTCTTCTTGAGAATTCAATATTTGAAACAACATATTCTTAAGGAAATGATATTGTCCATATTGTCTTATATTTTTATTCATTCTTGAAGTTGTTGCATCCTAAACTATACTTGATTGTAAATAATTAAATTAAGCAACCACTAATCCTCGTCAAGTTGTAGAACTTTTAGTTTAGGTAGAATATATTTTGGAATTTTTACGTGCAGAGTCTGTAATACTGAACAAGAGCGTCAACTGTCTCAGACTCAATCATCTTCGAAATTTTTGCTCTCACGCTTACACAAACAGGATTTGCTGAAGATATATAAGGAGACTAGAAATGGGATGCTGGGACCTGATTACTCAACGAAATTCTCTCCATGGCTTGCTTCAGGAAGCCTTTCTCCTCGTTTCATCTGTGAAGAGGTCAACAATTAATCCCTTTTGCAGTGGCAGTTTTTAATCTTCAATAAATAGTGAATGATCAAATTGATTCATGGAAGGTATTTTTATTAATTGCTATAGGTAATTAGATATGAAAAGGAAAGGCAAGCAAATGATTCCACATACTGGTCTCTACCTCTCTCCCTCTCTTAAAGTGACAAACAGTGTGTCTTTCCGTTAGTGTTTTGATGTCTTTACCTGAATTTCAATATGCCATTTCAGGGTTTTGTTTGAATTGATTTGGAGGGATTACTTCAGGTTTCTCTCAACCAAATATGGAAATTCAATTTTCCATTTAGGTAAAGATTTTCTCTAGTATCCAGTCTATCCTAAGAATTCAAAAACAAAGGAAAATTGAAAGGATAGTTTTAGAGTAGAACATTGAAAGTATGTGAATAGCATTAGAACTAAATAGAAACTGTAAGAAGGAATACATGTTACATGGAATTTTCATCATGTTGTCTTGTCAATTTCTGTTTTTAGGTGGCCCACGGAAAGTGGAAAGAAGATGGAGTCAAGACCAGAGGTTGTTTGAATCTTGGAGAGATGGGTGTACAGGGTATGTTGTTTGATCCTAGAATTTTTGTGAAGCATCGCCCTTTCTTACAAGCATTTTAATCTTTTGGCTCATGAGAGCATTCAATCACCATGATGAAAAACTTCAAATCTACTAAAACTTTACTGTTCTTATCAATGAAAACAAAAAGATTTATTTTTTTTTTTTCCCATTGAAACTTGCTAGTCTTGGTTGTCTAACTAGACCATTTGCATTTACATTTTTCCTTTTGCTACTTTCCTTCCTTCTTTTGCCATGGCTGGACATGATTAGTTCAAGCATTGCACAATAAGAATACATTGAACTTGTTTTCTTAAGAAGTTTGCAGTGCACCTTAAATAAAGTTGCATTGCTTCTATTCTCATGTATACTTGCAAATTTCTAGGTACCCTCTCATAGATGCAAACATGAAGGAACTTTTTACCACCGGATTTATGTCAAATCGAGGACGACAGGTAATAAGCTAATGATTATATTTTGGCACATCCTTAGTTATTTCAGTTGGGACACTAACAAGATGACAACTCCATTTGTTGTCAAAGCCCCTCTTATTTAAATGTGTGTGGTTGTTAATACAATTAACCTTAATCTACAGATTATCTTCTTGCATTCTTGCAAAGAAATAAACAAGTCTTGAACATGAAAATGAGTGGTTTTTATTTTTACAGATCGTGTGTTCCTTTCTTGTTCGAGATATGGGCATTGACTGGCGTATGGGAGCTGAATGGTTTGAGACATGCCTCTTGGATTATGACCCCTGTTCCAATTATGGGAATTGGACCTATGGTGCAGGTAAGGCATTTTTTTTTTTTTCTGTATACATTTATGGAATTTATCAATATTTGGTTAAGTCAACTTGTGTAAGAGAGTGCATCAGCAAACAAACATGCTAGGAGTACTCTTATTTTATTTTTGTGAATTAAATACTTATCCTCGGTTCTTCTCTGAAGGAATTGGAAATGACCCTAGGGAAGATCGTTATTTCAGCATTCCAAAGCAAGTAAGTGCACTTTCCATATATTTTTCCTGTAATGATAATAATATCATGTTTAGTTAATTTATGGAAATGAAATAGAAATGGAAATTGGTGTCATCTAGATTTCTTATTTTGAGAATCCCAACCAATTTTGTTTTTAAAACTATAAAATATAATCTAACAGTAATTGTAGAAATTATAGTTGAAGTCTAAAAAGGTTAGATTTCTTGTACACCAAACAACAAAATAGAATCATTTTTCAAGAATTATATCCTATCTCCATTTACTAGGGCAAAACATGGCCTAGATATTTAGAGATAATTAGAAAGGATCCGAGCGTTTTCAACATATCCAAAAAGGAAGATGATGTAGTTTAGAATTCCCTTTATATATACATATGCTATGAAAGTTACTGAGCTGGCTGTGGAATGATATGTTAAATCAGTTGTGCCAAAGATGATGGTTTTATAATTTTCTAGGCACAAACCTATGATCATGAAGGCGAATATGTTGCATACTGGTTGCCACAACTGCAAAAACTTCAGAAAGATAAGAGACACTTTCCTGAAAAATCGTACATTGAGCAAATTGTACCTCTCAAATATGGAAACCCAAAGAAGCACCAGAGCCAAGAGAGAGCCTTTGCTACAAGACAAACAAAAGGATTCGACAGATAGGAACAAAAGAAAATTTGAACCTTTTACTTGCAAGTGAAATTACTTGTTACTAGAATTTATTTAAAATTCACAGTTAACATGTATTGTCTTATTTGTTGAAAGACATGATTATTGGGACAGTTGGATTAGTAATATTTGAAAGTTTTGGTTTTTGTTGATCGGTTTGGTTACTTTTCAAATATTTATCAAATAATCAAAATTTTAATTAATAAATATATTTTTATAATTTTACAAATAATATATTATTCGTAAAGTGTTTTGATTCTGTCTACCATTAAGTCCTCTGTCTAGATTTTCTCTTAACCTGCGTTTTCAGTTGGGTGAGTGAGTTGTATCGAAGCGATTTTCAGGAGGCCGACGCAATTCTAAAAGGGTGGCTCGCGGCTGCAAATAATGGTGGGTGAATTTTACTCGTAGTACGGTGAAGGGAGGAAGAGGGTTGGATTGAGAGGGATGGAGTAGGTGGTAGAGGTAAAGGAAGGTTATTTTAGGAATTAAATTTTGTTTTTGTTCAACTTTATTTAGACTAACATTTTTAATTAATAAAAAAAATTAGACACAGAGATGTTTTTGTTTACAGAATAAAAATTAATAATATATATATATATATATATATATATATATATATATATATATATTTAAGAAACTGACATATGGTATTTCTTTAAAAAATTTACTACATGTTATATTTTATAAATATTTTTATTTACATTAATTATTATTTAATTTTATTTTTAATTATATAATATTATCTTAATATTAATGATTTAAATTATTATTTTATTTAAGTTTTACTTTTTAAAATTAAAAATTTTTATAATTAAATGTAATCTTTAAAAATTATTTATATTATTTTATAAATATTAATTATTATTTAATTTTTTTTATTTTTTAATTATTATTTATTATACCACTTCAATATTTTTTATTTAAATTATTATTTTTTTAAATTAAATTTTTAAAAATTAAGACTTTTTATGATTAAATTTAATATTTAAAAATTATTTATATTATATTTTTATAAATTTGTTTATATAAAAATATTATTTATCACATGTTACTTTCTATAACAATAATAATAATAATAAAGGTTATTGGTGTCCATTAGTTTAAAGAAAATTAACTATTAATTTGAGATATTAGAATTAATCATAAATATTTTTTTATACTAATTATTATTTAATTTTTTGATTTTCTTTTTAATTATCATTATTATTTACAATAAGACTTTAACATTTATGATTTTAATTATTATTTTTTTTTTAATTTAATTTTTAAAAATTAAGACATTTTGTAATTAAATATAATATTTAAAATTTATTTGTATTTTTTTATAAATACTAATTGTTATTTAATTTTTTTATTTCTCTTTTAATTATATCATTATTTATAATACTACCTTAATATTTATTATTTTAATTATTATTTTCTTTAAAATTTAATTTTTAAAAAATTATGACCTTTTATAATTAAATGTAATATTTAAATTTATTTATATTATTTTTTTATAAATTTATTTAGGTAAAAAAATTTTTTGCCACGTGTTACCCTCAACAACAACAACACCAATAATAATAATAATAATAATAATAATAATAATAATAATAATAATAAGATCATTGATCACTATTAATTTAAAAAAATTAATTATTAATTTGTGATCTTATAATTAACTATCATATAATTTAATTAATATTAAATTATTTTATATCTTTAATAAATATTTTTATTACATTGTATATTTTTTATTATTTTTATTATAAAATCTTTGTCAAAAAATTTGAGAGACAAAAAGGTTAGTATATATAAAAAATTATAAAAATAAAATAAAGAGATTTGACTAATTTATAGTTAGGATGTAGTATTTTTTATGTTAATAATTTAATTTTCTTCTTATTTTATTTTCTTAAGATTAATTAATACTTATTATAATTATCATTATTGTTAACTTATAATGATTTAATTAAAATAGTTAAGTAAATAGAAATAGGAAATATTTTACTATTATAAAAATTAAATTTGAATGTTTTTATTATTATTTTTTAATTAAATAATATTTAATTATAAATTAATATTATATTTAAATAGTTTTTATTGGTTTGCCTATATATATTATTTCATATGAGATATTTAATATATATCAAGCACTCTTCTCTCATCAAGTATTTTCATTTCACCTAAATACTCTCAAAATTTTTTTTATTTGTACTATTTTTTTATTATTTCTGTTAAAAGTTATTAGCTATTATTCTCAAAAATTATATATTTAAATATATTTAATTAATATTTATTTAATTATTAATTTTTTATAAATTTCTTATTTAATATTCTTTAACTTTTAATTATTTTATTTCTTTATAATTATATATCGAATGCAATAATAACTAATATTTTAATTATTTATATTTTATTATCATTAATTTTTAATAAAATTATTTTTAAATTTTAATTAAATATCTATATTTTCATGCATAAATTATCTCACAACTATATTTTTATATAAAAGTAGAATTTCAAAGATAAATTGTAAATATGATTGCACTAAAAATTTAGTTACAAATAAAAATTATTAAAAATAATTAAAATTACAACATTAAAATTATAAAATTTGTCTTTTAAAAAATAATATATATTTTAAAATTTTAATTTTTATTAAATATATTTATTTTATATTATAAATTTATATAAAGTGATAACTGTTTTTATCAAAAAATTAGTTTATAAAAAATATATCAAATTAATAAAGAAAATTTTACACTTAGATATAGTATTTTTAAAAAATAATATAATAGAATGTTTCCTAAGATTAATTAATGATTATTATAATTATCATTACGGTCAATTTATAATTATTTAATTAAAATAACTACCTGTTATAAAATTTGAATTTGAATACTTTTGGTATAGTTTTTCAATTAAATAATTTTTAATTATAAATTAATATTTTATTTAAATAGTTTTCATTTATTTTTCTATATATTGTATATTGTATGAGACATTTGATATACATTAAGTATTTTCCTCTCATCAAGTATTTTTAATTCACCTAAATGCTTTCAAAATTTTTTTTTTGTTTGCACTATTTTTTTATTATTTCTATCAAAAGTTATTGGTTATAATTTTCAAAATTTATTTATCTAAATATATTTAATTAATATTTATTTAATTATTAATTTTTTATTAATTTTATTTTTTTTAATATTTCTTAAACTTTTGAATATTTTATTTCATTACAATTATATATTGAATGCAATAATAACTAATATTTTGATTATCCATATTTTACTATCATTAATTTTTAATTAAATTATTTTTATATTTTAATTAAATATTTATATTTTTATGCATAAATTAACTCTCAATTATATTTTTATATAGAAGTAGAATTTCAAAGATAAATTACAAATATGATTATACCGAAAATTTAGCTATAAATAAAGATAATTAAAAACAATTAAAGTTACAGTATTGAAATTATGAAATCTGTTTTTGAAAAATAGTATGTATTTTTAATATTTATTATATTAATAGAAAATGATGATATTTTAAAATTTTAATTTTTATAAAATATATTTATTTTATATTATAAATTATGTAAAGTGATTACTATTTTTGTCAAAAAATTATTTTTTAAAAAATAAATCAGATTAATAAAAAATTTACATTTAGATATAGTTTTTTTAAAAAATAATATAATAAAATGTTATTTTTAATTAATAATAATGTTATATATTTTCATTATTATTAAAATTAAATAATTCAATTCATTATTAGTAATTTAATTTTTTTTATTATATTAACAACCAAAAATATTATATTTATATATTTTTAAAATAATATTATTTTTTTCATTAATTTAATATATTTTCTGTAATTTATAAAAAAATAAATATTAATTTACATAAATTATGACATATAATACAAAAATTTCATGGAATTTAAATTATTTTTTGAATGATGTATTTTTATTACATTTTAAGTGAAATAATCATGAAAACTATTATTAATACATGTATAAAAAATTGCATAGGTATTTTAATTAATTACATCATAAATTAATTAAAAATTTATTATTATAACAGCTAAAAATTTATTCAAATTAAATAAAAGATAAATTTAAATTTAAATTTAATTTAATAATAATTTATCTTATTTAAAATGTAATTAAAAAATAAAATTTATAAATTACCCATGCATAAATATTTTTCTTTATACTAACTAGCATAATGCTAATACTATTCATAAATAATTTATAATTTTTATTTTTTAATTTAATTTTTAGTTACATTTAAAATAAGATAAATTATTACTATTAAATAAATTTTCAATTGATTTTTTTTTCTTATTTAATTTAATTTGATAAATTTTTATCTTTATAATAATATATTTTTAATCAATTTATTGTATAATTAATTAAAATATTTATTTAATTCTTTATATCTATATTAATAGTAATTTTTATGATTATTTCAATTAAAATATAATAAACTTACTTTATTAAAAAAATAATTTAAATTTTATGAAATTTTTACATTTTATCTTATAATTTATGTAAATTAATTTTTTTAGATTACAAAAAATATATTAGATTAATGAAAAAATTATGTTATTTAAAAAATATATAAATATAATTTTTTGTTATTAATATAATAAAAAAATATATTACATTACTGATAGTGAGTTGAATTATTTAATTTTAATAATAATAAAAATATATAACATCATTATTAATTAAAATAACATTTTATTATATTATTTTTTAAAAATATTATATCTTTAAATTTTTATAAAGTATAAATTTTTTTTATTAATCTGATATATTTTTTTATAAAATAATTTTTTCACAAAAATAATTATAGTTTACATAAATTTATAATATAAAATAAATATATTTCATAAAAATTAAAATTTTAAAATATTTCAATTTTTATAATAAAAATATCAATTTTCATAACTATAAAATATTTCTTATTTTATTTGGTTGTTTTAAATGAATGGCCATAAGTTAGCCATAATGATAATAATAATAATAATAATAATAATAATAATAATAATAATAATAAGTATTAATTAATTTTAGAAAAGTGAAATAAAAATAATATTAAATTATTAATACAAAAATTAATGCATACTAACTATAAATAAGTTAAATCTCTATATTTTATTTTTATAACTTTTTATATACACTACAGTTTTTGTTTCTCAAAATTTTTAACAAATATTTCATGATAAAAATAATAGAAAATATAATAATATAATAAAAATATTTATTAAAAATATGAAATAATTTAATGTTAATTTAATTATATAATAGTTGATTATGATATCATAAATTAATGGTCGATTTTTGTTAAATTAATAGCCATAACTGATCTTTTATTATTATTATTATTATTATTATTATTATTATTATTATTGTTAAATTATTTTTTATTTTAAATTATTATTATTATTATTATTATTATTATTATTATTATAATAGAGCGTGATATGTGATAAATAATATTTTTATATAAATGAATTTATAGAAAAAATAATATAAATAAATTTTAAATATTACATTTAATCATAAAAGGTTTTTACTTTTTAAAAAATTAAATTTTATAGAAAATAATAATTTAAATCATAAATATTAAGGTGTAATTGTATATAATATTATAATTAAAAGAAATAAAAAAATAATTAAATAGTTATTATTATAAAAGAGTATAAAAAATAGTTATTAATGAAAAGTGACACATCGTAAGTTTTTCAAAAAAAAGTACTATATGGAATTTTCTTAAAAATATCATGCTGCTTTATTTATATATATATATATATATATATATATATATATATATTTATTTATTTATTTATTTATTTATTTCTCTTTTAATCTATATTTATATATAAGATAAAGAGGCATTTTCAATAAAATGACATGTGATATTTTTTTTAAAGGTTTGCCATGTGTCACATTTTATAAATACTCTCATTTATATTAATTATTATTTATTTTTTATTTTTTTTAATTATTATTATTATTATTATTTACAATACTACCTTAAAAATTATGATTTAAATTATTATTTTTTTTAAATTTAATTTTTAAAAATTAAGACCTTTTGTAATTAAATGTAATATCTAAAAATTATTTATATTATTTTGTAAATACTAATTATTATTTAATTTTTTATTTCTTTTTTAATTATTATTATTATTTATAATAATACCTTAACATGTGAGATTTAAATTATTATTTTCTTTAAAATTTTATTTTTAAAAAATTAAGACATTTTATGATTAAATGTAATATTTAAAAATTATTTATATGTTTTTATAAATTTATTTATATAAAAATATTATTTGTCATATGCTATCCTTAATAATAATAATAATAATAATAATAATAATAATAATAATAATAATAATAATAATAATAATAATAAAAGATCATTGATGGCCGTTAATTTAAAGAAAATTGTCACGATCTAAATTATAGACCAACCCGGCACTAGAACTTGAGTCAGCATAAGACCCTAAAAGCCCGTAGTAAGTTTAACTATTTTCTAACACAACCATAAAGCCTATATTTGAGCCCAATTTCAATAAATTAATCAGACAGAGTACGACCATAATCTGGATCATCCAATGAAGAGTTCTCAACTCACCCAACCTATAATAACAAAATATACAAATTTTGGGAGCTCAACTCACCCATACAATCCTTAATCAATCAATAAAGTCTAATAAGAGCTCGCTCCCTCATTTATCATAAATATTCATTCCATTCAATATACAAGCATAATATTAAGCTTACGATTTTAAAATAACAATCTTTCACTATTCCCAAACCAAATAAGATAATCTAGCACGTGCGGAATTATAGAGTTCAAATTAATAGTATGAAATATTGATTTAGTAGCTAATGGACCTGCGAGAAAGGAAGCAGGTGATACACTTGTATTATAGAGATGTTTTTAAGCACATTTATGCAACATTTCATAGCATTTAGATAAGTAATTTCATGCATAATCATCAAATTCATTAACTTTTGAAAAATTCATTACTCTGCACTGAATTTTATGTTTTCTATATATTTTTCAAGTGTTTGAGGAAGTTTCAAAGCATAAGAGTAAAGAAGGAAGCTTGGAAAAACTCAAGAAGAAGAGTATTGCTACTAATACATAGTACACGGGTTGTGTAAACATAACACAGACCCGTGTAACCTATTGTCGAGAGATAACCAATGAAGTCAAAGAGGAGTCATAGTACACAGGCCGTGTAACACGACCCGTGTAAACAGTGGAGACCCGTGTAAATATTCTGCCTAGAAAAGCTTGAAGAATTTCCAGAAGAACAGCAGAACACGGTCCGTGTAATTGGACTCGTGTAACCTCCTGCTCCGACAAAAGTGCAACCTTCAAGTTCCAGTAAGTTACATGCCCCTAGACCATATAGTGAAACATGGGTCGTGTATCAGCCGATAACTAGTTTCCTGATTAGGTTCTAGCTCTAGTTTTTATGTAGAAAACAGACTCCTAATGCCTTAGGGACTCTAAAAACCTAACCCGAAGACATTGAGTATAAATAGAAGCAGTAGAAAATAGATAAGAGAGAATCTGGACACACACAACTTCACTCACATACATCTTCATCATTCTCTCCAAGCCGTCTTTAAGAATAGTGCATCAGTATCAAGGAGGAATCCTCAGCCGAAGTTTCACAAGTTCAAAGCTGTAGATTCTCTTCGGTTCTTTTATTCTATTTCTTTAGGCTGCTTTCATGTTCTTTTATTTTACTTTTATTATGTTTGCTAAATTCACTATGAATGAGTAGTTTCTTTATTCTGGAATTAGGAAAGTAACACTTTTAATCATTATTATGGATAAATATTGAGTTTTGTTTATTAGATTTGAGTTTTGTTATTTGATTTTAATATTCTGTGTTCTCAATGCATGCTATATATCAGTACTCACTTAAACATGATATAAGATACTAATTGAAGAACTGAAAGGTGAAGATTAGTATTGGAAAATCAGAATATTAAACTTAGAAAATCTGACCTAGAAATAGGCTGATGACCTTCGTGAAATCCCATAATTGATCATAGATCTTAAAGGGTTTTTATTAGGACTAATCACTAACGACAGTAGAATTTAACTCTAATTGAAACACACCTTAGGTATCTTAAGAGAGGACCTAGGATTTCTTAGGATTAATTTCCATCAAAGCAATGATCCTCAATCCAATGAATAGACAAGATTGGATCATAATAATGTTAAAGAGTGAAATCTTAATTCTAGAATTGTTTTAATAGATTGTTTCATTTTAAGTTCATTATTCTCCTAAACTTTAGTGCTTAAGATAAATTAGATTCACTCCCCTATTTTATTCGATAGCCTAAACAGTCATAATTGTCGTGTAACTTGGTACTTGCTAATTAAATTTCTCGTGCAATATTACTCTACTCACTACTTTATTACTTGTTAGTAATTCTTGCACTTGCGGGGTTATAAAACTAGTAAACAAGTTTTTAGCGCAGTTGTCGGAGATTTATTTCTAGTAATATTAGGTGATAGGCAATTTAGCTGATTTAGGCATTTAATTTTACTATTTAAATTTACTTAATTTGTTTTTATTCTTTTACTTTATCTCAGGTATTTGGTTTGGTACATGACTAGAACAAAACCAGAGGAAGGGATTTTAGACTTGGACCCTGAGATAGATAGGACTCTAATAACTATCAGGAGAAAAAGGAGACATCAAGAACGAGATCAAGAAAATTTAGAAACTCTTGTCATGGCCAACAACAACAACTAGCCAAGACCCTTGAGGGCTTATGGAGCTCTATCTATCCAAGGATTTCAATCCAGTGTTACAAGATCCACAGTGGAGGCCAACAATTTTCAACTAAAATCGACATGGCTCCAGATGATTCAACAGACCCAATTTGGAGGTTCACCTATCGAAGATCCACACTACCACCTCCAATGCTTTCTTGCTCTATGTGACACATTCAAGATGAATGGAGTCTCTGATCAAGCTATAAGACTCAGAGCATTCCCATTCTCTCTTCGAGATAGAGCAAGTAAATGGTTACTCTCTCAACCAGTTAGAACATTCACCACTTGGGAGGACCTCTCGCAAGCTTTTCTAGTAAGTTATTTCCCACCTGCGAAGATAGCAAAGTTGAGGGTTGAACTCAACACTTTTAGGGAAAAGGAAGGTGAATCACTCTATGACGCATGGGAGAGATATAAAGACCTACAGAGGGAATGTCCATACAATTGCATAGAAGATTGGCTCCTAGTTCAGAATTTCTATAATGGGCTACTGCCCTCTACAAGGAGTACAGTAGATTCAGCTACAGAAGGAGACATGATGGAGAAAATAGTAACACAAGCTCTTGAACTTCTAGAGAGGGTCGCTTATCACAATTATGAGTGGACAAATGAAAGAGGAGACACAAGAAGTACAGTAGGGATCCTAGAAGTGGATGCCCTAAGTATGATAAATGCTCAATTTAAGCAGCTCACCAAAAAGCTTGACAGAATGCAAGCCAATGCTATAGGGATGAACAACCAACACTGCGACAGCTGTAGAGGAGGGTGTATGACTTCAGAATGCAACAACTTCAATGAGCCCCCTATAGAACAGCTAAACTATGTGAATAATAGAGGAAACTTTAATCAGAGGCAGGTTAACAATCCATATTCAAACACTTACAACCTTGGATAGAGAAACCATCCTAACTTCTCATGGTCCAACTCGCAGAATCAACCAATGAACAAATAGCAAGGGTACAAATCACTAGCACCCCCAGGTTTTCAGAATAGAGGACAAAGCCTTACAGAGTCACCACCACCTCCTTAACCTCAATAGCCTGAACGAAGGTTAACTATGGAATCCATGATGGAAGGCTTCTTAGTAGCCCAACAATAGCAGAATGAAATGATAAAGCAGTTAGCTTTCAGAATGGACCAACTAGCCACCCACAATTAGGGGTGTGCAGTTTTCGGTTTAAACCGAAAAACCGAACCGAACCGATTAATTCTGTTCAATCGGTTCGGTTTTAAAATTTAATCGGTTCGGTTCGGTTTTAAAATTTAATCGGTTCGGTTAATCGGTTCGGTTCGGTTATTTTCATAAAAAAAATCAAAAAAACCGAACCGAACCGAAATTATTAGTATATATAGGAAATAAAAAAAATCAAATCAAATTGAATCGAACCGAATTGAACCGAACCGAAATCAAAGAAAACCGAACCGAACCTAAAGATTTTTGAGTTTTGATTTCTTATTTTTTTTGTTTTTATGTTTTTATTATTTAGATTTAATGTTAAAAATATGAAATTTTATAAATTTCGATTTGATCGGTTTAAAACCGAACCGAACCGAAATTTATCGGTTCGATTCGGTTCGATTTTCTCTTATCAATCGGTTCGGTTCGGTTTTTAAAATTTTCGATTTTCGATTTTCGATTTTATCGGTTCGGTTCGGTTCGGAACCGAACCGACCGTTTGCACACCCCTACCCACAATAAGATGCTTGAAAACCAAATTGCTTAACAGGCAAGTTCTTCAAGCAAGGCTGCTGGTAAACTGCTAAGTCAACCAGAGATGAACCCCAAAGAACACTGTAAAGCAGTTACCTTGAGGAGCAACAGAACATTAGAAAAGCAACCATCAGAGGAAAAATCAACCGAGAAAACCTTTGATGAATCTGATAAACAAATAGAAGAGAAGGAGGAAGAAGTTAAAAAGGAAGAGGAAGAGGAAAAAAAGAAGAAGAAGAAGTTACCAGAGCCATATCAACCTTCTCTACCCTTTCCCTAGAGATTTCAGAAGGCTAAACTGGATAAACAGTTTATAAAGTTTTTAGAAGTTTTGCAGAAACTCTGCATTAACATTCCGTTCATTGAAGCACTTTCTCTGATGCTATCCTACGCTAAGTTCCTTAAAGAGATTCTTTCAAAGAAGAGAAAGTTGGAAGATTATGAGACTGTTGCTCTTACAGAGGAATGCAGTGCCATATTGTAAAACAAACTGCTACCAAAGCTCATGGATCCAGGAAGTTTTTTCATACCTTGTCTTATTGACAACATAAAAATAGACAGGGTACTCTGCGATCTAGGTGCATGTGTGAGTCTAATGCCTCTATCAATATGTCAGAAGCTGAATGTAGGAGAGCTCAAACCCATAATAATTTCACTACAATTAGCTGATCGGTCTGTCAAGTGCCCGGTGGGCATCCTAGAAAATATTCCCATCAAGGTGGGAAAATTCTTCATCCTTATTGATTTTGTTGTCCTAGAAATGGAAGAGGATGTCCAAATTCTTATCATCCTGGGAAGACCTTTCTTGGCAACCGGCGGAGATATTATAGATGTTAAAAATGGGCAGTTAACTCTCAAGGTAGGAGATGAAGAAGTGGAATTCAACCTGTTCAGAGCAATAAAGCATAAACTTGAACCTGATGAATGCTTAAGGGTTGACATAACTGATAAGCAAGTTGAAGAGGAATTGCACAAAACACATCCTAAAGATCCTCTTGAAGCATGCATAGTGCACAGCCATACAGTAAATAATGAAAACACGAAAATTACAACTTGTGCACAATCTTTAGAAGCTAACCCATCCCTACCCTTAGCTCAAGCTCTACAGGTGGAAGAGTTAAAGGAGAAGCAACCCAAAAGCAAGTCACAGGAGGACATCAAACAGGTAGAACTGAAAACTTCTTCCCTCCACACTAAGATGTAAAGAATCAAACTTGGTTCTAAATTGGGAAAAATGTCACTTCATGGTAAGAAAAGGTATAGTTCTTGGGCACTTGATATCAGAAAGAGAAATTAAAGTTGACAAGGCAAAAATTGAAATAATTGAAAAGATGCCACCACCCACATCAGTCAAGGGAGTGCGAAGGTTTTTAGGATATGCAGGCTTCTACAAAAGATTTATTAAAGATTTTTCCAAAATAACTAAGCCACTTACTAACTTATTAAGTTAAGATGATCCCTTTGATTTTGATGAAAATTGCCTTTTTTCTTTCAACAGGATCAAAGAAGCCTTGATTTCAGCACTAATTATGCAATCACCTGATTGGGAGATGCCATTTGAGGTGATGTGTGATGCAAGTGATTATGCAGTTGGAGCGGTACTCGGACAAAGAAAGGATAAAAAGCTCCATGCCATTTACTATGCTAGCAAAACGCTTGACGATGCACAAATCAACTATGCTACCACAGAAAAGAAATTCCTAGCAGTGGTGTTTGCAATTGACAAATTCAGATCCTACCTACTTGAATCAAGAGTCATTGTATTCACAGACCATGCTGCCATCAGTACCTTTTGAACAAAAAGGAAACAAAGCCAAGGCTTATTTGATGGATCTTACTCCTGCAAGAATTTGACCTTAAAATCAAGGACCAAAAGGGATCCGAGAACTTAGTAGCTGACCACCTCTCAAGGCTGAAACAGAAAGACATAGGGGACACTGAGGATTTACCAATTGATGACTAATTTCTTTGTCACGACCCAACCTATGGGCCGGACCGGCACTAGGACCTGGGCCAGCCTAAAGCCCCCGAGGCCCGTAGTAAGCCTAACTGTTCATTTACCCAATGCTGAGACCCATTTGGGCCCAATTTCAAGAAAACAAACGGACAGAGTCCGGCCATAAAATGGACTTACCAACGGGGAGTTTTTGACTCACCCGACCTGTAAACACAATAAACAATCCATTGGGGAGCTCAGCTCACCCTCCACATACTCATCAACATAATAATAAATGGGAGCTCAGCTCCCTCATCCAATCCATCAAAACAGACTTAAAATATTAAGTTTACAGGTCCAACATGATAATAATATTACAGACCAAATTCAAATAATTACTGCTAACACACGCGAAAATTCTAGGAGTAATTAAAATTACACAATTATTGATAAACAACCTGCGAGGTAGAAAAGCAGGTTAACCCAGAACAAAATATCCTCCTGTGGCCTGTAAAAATTTTTGAACAGGAGTGAGCGTTCGACTCAGAGAGTAAAATATCAATTTTAACCATAATCTCTATAACTATCTGAAACTAATGCAACCTGTAGAGTGAAATGCAACATCAACATCATATTCACATCATAGCATCAAAAAGGTAATTTGGAGCACTCACACACCCTGTAGCATCAATCATAATATATTGGGAGCTGATCCCCTATACAGCTCTCTTAAATCCAACCTGGTGCTAGCGAAGAACTCAAGCCGGACTTTCGCTTAATAAACCAAATCGAGGGTCCCAGCGAAGAACTCAAGCCGTGACTACCCCTCGAAGGAACGGGTCCCAGCGAAGAACTCAAGCCGTGACTACCCCTCGAAGGAACGGGTCCCAGCGAAGAACTCAAGCCGTGACTACCCCGTCCTATCCATAGTCCACACCACATCACACGCACGCCAACGCACGCACACTGCTCCAAATCACCACAACAACACTCATGGCACATTAACAGTTATGAATGCAACATAATTCGTGCCTAGAGTTTAACTACATAAATATATGCATATAAGTGATGCATGGGCATGCTGAACATATAATAATATCGAAATTACAATTAAAATTAATATTTTACTCACAAACTTGACGACAAATTACTGTGGCGGCTGGGCGGAGGAAGAAGGTCATCAGCTCACTCGACAATCATATTACATTTATTTAATACAATCGACTCAACACAAACAAAGAAAAGACCAATTACGTCCTAAGTCGTCTTAAAATCGCAGAGTCCCCTATACCTAGGACCTACCCAACTGCAAAAGGGCTAAAAACGCACTTCTATATTCACAATCCATATATCAGCTCAATCATATCACACGCCCCTCTTGGGCCCATCAAATCAATCACCCATCACAATACGCAAAATTTCAATTTAGTCCTTATTATTGATCATTTTTGCAAAACGCCCAAACAAGCTCTAAAATTTATAAAACTTTGCCCATGATCCTTAGCAATATTACTAAGCTATTGCAAAAGAATCGTAATTTTCTAAGCTACCACGAATATTTTATGGATTTTTAATCCTATTTAAGCACTAGAAAATTACGTAAAAACTAGGAAAGGGATTACCATTGCCGATTCCGAAATCTTGAACGCGCACGGTACGACTGAAAATGGGGGGGCTAGCCAAAACCTCGGCCCAATTCGAGATTTTTCCAGAACAGTCCATTCGCCGAATTTTGCGGACGATCAATCGTCCGAATTTCCGCGAATCGAGGATACCTACACGAAGCCCATAACACGGGGTTAGTACATAAATTTTTCAGAATTTTCTAAGCTCATTTAATACTCGAAAATACACCGCGGTTCGTGGGACCCACCGAAAAACGGTGTCGGAAAAATTCGAAATTTATGTTGTTGCGAAGCTCTCGACGAATGGAGAGTGCTGGTGGCCTCGGTTTCCTCGTGGGATTCACGGTTTTCGAGAAATCTAGCCCAAAAGTCGAAATGGGCTAAAATCTTCCCGAGCAAAAATCGGACAATCCGCTCGATGGATTTCGGCGTTCTTGGTGTCTATGGAAAGCTCGCCGAGTAGATGATTTTGGACACAAGACCCGGTCCATTGGTGGCGGATCGGCCGGATTTGGCCGAGGAAGTCGGCGCGTGGCGGCGCAGGGGCGTTCAAGCGCGATTTCCATTGCTCGGCGCGGCCGCCATGGTTGGCGGCTACGGCGCTGGCCGGGTCGGGTCATGCAAGGCGCTTAGCGAGAGGAGAGAGAAACGAGAGAGAAGAGAGGAGAGGGCGTCGCGCGCGGGAGAAGAAAAGGAAGAAGGAAAAGGGCCGGTCCGATTCGACCGGTCCGATCCGATCCGATTCGATTCAGCCGGTTCGATTCAGGATACAAAATTTTGAATTTTTACTCTGCCTCGGGACCGAAAACGAGGTCCAAAAATTCCGAAAAAATTCCGTAAAACTCAGAAAAATACGTAGACTCCAAATATATTTTTAGTTTTGCCACGTGGTCTTTAAATTAATTTTTAAAAATCATCAAAGTTTATATTTTCGGAAAATCGAACCCGATTTTTAAAATCCGAAAAATCTCAAAAAAATTCCTAAAATTCAAATAAAATTAAAATACCAAAAATACTCATAAATAATAAAATTTTGGGGTGTTACATTCTTCCCCCCTTACAGAAAATTCGTCCTCGAATTTTTACACAAGGCAGAATAAAGTACATGATTATACATTGAACAAGTAAGGGTACTTGCTACGCATGTCCCGTTCTGACTCCCAGGTGCACTCTTCCACTGACTGACTCCTCCACAAAACCTTAACCATAGGGATCTGTTTTGATCTTAGCTGTCTCACTTGGTAGTCCACTATGGCTACAGGCTGCTCCTCAAATGTCAAATTCTCCTTTAGCTCTATCACATCCGGCTGCAGTACATGAGAAGGATCGGGAATGTATTTCCTGAGCATGGAGATGTGAAACACGGGGTGAACGTGAGAAAGGTTGGGTGGTAGCTCCAACCGGTAGGCAATTGCTCCAACTCTATCCGTAACCTCAAAAGGTCCAATATACCGAGGTGCCAACTTGCCCTTCTTTCCGAATCTCATGACTCCCTTCATTGGGGATACCTTCAGGAAGACATAGTCGCCCACTGCAAACTCCACATCCCTCCGTCTGGGGTCTGCATAACTCTTCTGCTTCATCGAAAGCCGCCTCGCCGTTCCCTGATTAAAGGAACTACCTCTGAAGTGTACTGCACTAGGTCTACATCATGCACCTTCGCTTCCCCCATTTCTGTCCAACACAGAGGAGACCTACACTTTCTTCCATATAGTGCCTCATAGGGTGCCAACCCTATGCTGGAGTGATAACTGTTGTTGTAGGCAAACTCCACCAAAGCTAGCTGCTCATCCCATTGACCTCCAAAATCCAAGACACTCATGCGAAGCATGTCTTCCAGTGTTTGGATTGTCCTTTCGGACTGTCCGTCTGTCTGAGGGTGGAAGGCTGTACTGAAGTTCAACTGTGTGCCAAGTGCCTCCTGCAACTTTCTCCAAAACCGAGAAGTGAACTGGGGCCCTCTGTCAGATATTATGGAAGCCGGAACTCCATGCAATCTGACTATTTCTCGAATATAGAGCCGGGCATACTGTGCCACAGAGTATGTAGTCTTTACAGGTAAGAAGTGAGCTGATTTGGTCAAGCGGTCTACAATTACCCATATCGAATCATATCCTCGCGTGGTACGAGGCAACCCAGTCACAAAATCCATAGTGATCATTTCCCACTTCCATTCTGGGATAGGGAGCTCTTGCAGCTTCCCTGACGGTCTCTGGTGTTCAAACTTCACCTTCTGACAAGTCAAGCACTTGGACACAAAGTCTGCAATGTCTCTCTTCATGCCATTCCACCAATAGCTATCTTTCACATCATGGTACATCTTGGTGGAACCTGGGTGGACACTGTACAGTGTGTAGTGTGCCTCTCGCATGATTTCATTCCTGAGGTTGTCCACATCGGGCACACATATCCTAGAACCTTGTACTAGGGCACCATCATTGGCAAATCCAAACTCACCACCTTCACCTTGCTGTACTCTTTCTATGATCTTCATCAATTGTTGGTCTCTGTGCTGGGAAACTCTAACTCTGTCCCTCAAGTCTGGCCTCACTGAAAAGTGAGCCAACAATACCCCCTCATCTGAAAGATCTAGGATTAAACCTTGATCCATCAACTCATGTACCTCCTGAATCAATGGTCTCTTCTCTCGAAATGTGCGCCAAACCGCTGTAAGATTTTCTCGCTCAAGGCATCTGCTACAACATTGGCCTTCCTGTGGTGGTACTGGATGGTGCAATCATAGTCTTTCAGAAGCTCCATCCATCTCCTCTGTCTCAAGTTTAAGTCCCTCTGTTGGAAGATGTACTTTAAACTCTTGTGGTCGGTGTATATCTCGCACACTTCGCCATACAGGTAGTGTCTCCAGATTTTCAGTGCAAAGATTACAGCCGCCATTTCCAAATCATGGGTGGGGTAGTTCTGCTCATGCCTCTTCAGCTGCCTTGAAGCATAAGCCACTACCTTCCCATTCTGCATCAAAACACACCCTAGGCCAACTTTGGAGGCGTCACAATACACGGTGTATCCTTCACCACTCACAGGTAGTGTCAACACAGGGGCAGTGGTTAGACACTCCTTGAGCTTCTGGAAACTCACCTCACAGTCATCTGTCCAAATGAATGGAACATTCTTCCTGGTCAACTTAGTTAAGGGAGCCGCTATCCTGGAGAAATCTTGTACAAAACGCCTATAGTAGCCAGCTAAACCCAGAAAACTTCGCACCTCAGTGACTGTTGTAGGCCTAAGCCAATCAGTTACAGCTTCAACTTTCTTGGGATCCACTTGAATACCGTCTCTAGAAACCACGTGTCCCAAGAATGAGATGCTTTCTAGCCAAAATTCACATTTCGAAAATTTGGCGATACCGGTGCTCCCTCAAAGTCTGCAACACCATCCTCAAGTGCTACACGTGTTCTTCCTCGGTCCGAGAGTATACCAGAATGTCATCTATGAATACGATGACAAAACGGTCCAAAAATGGCTTGAACACCCTATTCATCAAGTCCATGAAGGCTGCTGGTGCATTAGTGAGTCCAAAAGACATCACCAAGAACTCATAATGACCATATCTTGTCCTGAAAGCCGTTTTGGACACGTCCTCATTCCTGATTCTCAACTGATGGTAGCCTGATCGCAGGTCTATCTTGGAAAAGAATCTAGCTCCTTGGAGCTGATCAAACAAATCATCGATCCGAGGAAGTGGATACTTGTTCTTCACAGTGACCTTGTTCAGCTATCTGTAGTCGATACACAACCTCAATGACCCATCCTTCTTTCTCACAAATAAAACAGGAGCACCCCAGGGTGAAGTGCTCGGACGTATGAAACCCTTGTCCAAAAGCTCCTGTAGTTGCTCCTTCAGCTCTTTCAATTCTGCTGGTGCCATCCTGTAAGGTGGCATGGATATGGGGTTTGTACCCGGAATAACATCAATGCAAAACTCTATTTCCCTTCCTGGTGGCAACCCTGGAAGCTCCTCAGGGAAGACATCCATGAATTCTTTGACAACGGGAACATTTTCCATGCTGACATCTTCTACAGATCTATCTCTCACCAATGCCAAATACCCTTGGCATCCACGCCTCAACATTTTTCTGGCACTAATCGCTGACACCAAATTATATGGAGCCACGCTCCTGTCACCATCAAAGCTAAACTCTTCCACACCAGGTATGTGGAAGTATACCTTTTTGTTCCTGCAGTCTAAGGTGGCATAATGAGTTGCCAACCAGTCCATCCCCAGGATTACATCGAAATCCATTACTGGTAGAGGAACCAAGTCTGCTGGGAGGATCTTTCCATCCACTACCACTGGGCTACCCAGAAATACCATGTCTACATCTATGTTATCACTAAGTGGGGTAGCTACTGACAAAGGGCACTCTAAAGTTGTAGGGTTTCTACCCAACCTCATGGCAAACACAGGGGAGACAAATGAGTGCGTAGCACCCGGATCTATCAAAACACGAGCCTCATAAGAAACGGACGGAAGAATACCGCCACAACCGCATTTGAAGCTTGAGCATCCCGGTGGGTCGGGGTGAAAACTCGAGCTTGACCCCTACCCGAGTGGCGTAACCACGACATCGACTTCTACCTCTGACCGCCTCCAAATCCACGTCCCCCTTGTCCTCGGCCTGCCAGCCCGATCGCTGCCATGTTGGAAGCGCACGGATACAACTGTCGAGGAACATTCGCAACAGAACCCTGTGACCCCATCTGTGGCTCGCTGAACATGGGGCATTCTCTAGCAAAGTGACCCGGTTGGCCACACACAAGCATACTCGATCCCATCAAACAAGGTCTGAATGTTCTCTTCCACACTATGCACAAGGTGCCAAGGAGGATCTGAGCAGGACCAGGCTGCATGCCCGAATCGTGACCACCGCTGGATCCGCACTGGTGCAATCCTCGTGGTTTGTGTCTAAAACCACTTTTCTTGTTCCTACTCTTTCCTCTGTAATTACTCGCCACCACTATCCGGAGTACCCATGGAAGGGACACACGAGGAACCCTCTGCTCTGTTTTTCTTTGCTCTTCCGCTGTCATCTACAGCATAACTGATCTCAATCTGTCTAGCTCGGTCAACCACCACGTCAAAAGACTGATCAGACATCATGGCCAGGTTTGCATATCTCCTGTCAAGCCCCTTTAGGAATCTTTTCACCTTCATAGTCTCTGTAGATACTGCTGTAGGGGCATATCTGCTCAATTCCAGAAATTCTGTAGCATATTCATCTACAGACCTGCCATTCTGTCTTAAGGCCTCAAAGGCCCACTGCTTCTGATCTCTGAAACTTTCTGGCACAAACCGGTTGATAAAAAGTTCCACAAACTGAGCCCATGTCAAACCCTCCATCCGGGGTAACACGTAGTCATTCATCCATTGCCTAGGCATGGGCCCCATGACGTGCTGCATACACTCTATCAATCTTCTATCAGTCAACTGTAATTACATTCTGCACATGCAGTAGGAATCCAAAAACCGATATGCATCGTCTGACACATCATAGGTACCAGGCACCAACTTCTTGAAATTTATGATCTGTTTGTAAAATTTCTCTCTTGGTGCGGTGGACTGCTGCTGCTGTGGAGGGTGGACCATATACTGCGCCATCATGTCGATGGTTCTCTGCAGACCAGCTAGAGTAGCTGCCATGGGGTCCATGGGACCCTGTGCCATGAAAGACTGTTCCTGAACTGTGGGTAGCTGCTCTTCTACTTGAGCAGCTCTAGGCCTCCTACCCCGCCTCCTCGGGGCAGGCGCCTCATCCTGTGCCGACACCTCGTCAGGCACATCTGGTTCTGGTGCAGTGGCAGCTCTCCTGCTTCTACGCATTTTCCTGAAATTCAGCAGCATTAGCCCACAAAATTCAAAACTGCACATTGCACAGCTCTATAGACTCATATTTACACACAATATATGAAGCAGAAACTAGAAGCAAAGATGACAATGCAAGACGAATGTGGACCCTATATTTCCGCATGTGACTCCTAGTAGACTCTTCCCAACACTTTAGACAACATTCCCTAAGAATCTGGAGCCTAAGCTCTGATACCACATTTGTCACGACCCAACCTATGGGCCGGACCGGCACTAGGACCTGGGCCAGCCTAAAGCCCCCGAGGCCCGTAGTAAGCCTAACTGTTCATTTACCCAATGCTGAGGCCCATTTGGGCCCAATTTCAAGAAAACAAGCGACAGAGTCCGCCATAAAATGGACTTACCAACGGGAGTTTTGACTCACCCGACTGTAAACACAATAAACAATCCATTGGGAGCTCGGCTCACCCTCCACATACTCATCAACATAATAATAAATGGGAGCTCGGCTCACTCATCCAATCCATCAAACCAGACTTAAAATATTAAGTTTACAGGTCCAACATGATAATAATATTACAGACCAAATTCAAATAATTACTGCTAACACACGCGAAAATTCTAGGAGTAATTAAAATTACACAATTATTGATAAACAACCTGCGAGGTAGAAAAGCAGGTTAACCTGAACAAAATATCCTCCTGTGGCTGTAAAAATTTTTGAACAGAGTGAGCGTTCGACTCGAGTAAAATATCAATTTTAACCATAATCTCTATAACTATCTGAAACTACTGCAACCTGTAGAGTGAAATGCAACATCAACATCATATTCACATCATAGCATCAAAAAGGTAATTTGGAGCACTCACACACCCTGTAGCATCAATCATAATATATTGGGAGCCGATCTCCTATCTGACTCTCTTAAATCCAACACAGTGCCGTGAAGAACTCAAGCGGACTTTCGCTTAATAAACCAAATCGAGGTCCCTGAAGAACTCAAGCCGTGACTACCCCTCGAAGGAACGGGTCCCAGTGAAGAACTCAAGCGTGACTACCCCGTCCTATCCATAGTCCACACCACATCACACGCATGACGCCAACGCTGCTTTGCTCCAAATCACCACAACAACACTCATGGCACATTAACAGTTATGAATGCAACATAATTCGTGCCTAGAGTTTAACTACATAAATATATGCATATAAGTGATGCATGGGCATGCTGAACATATAATAATATCGAAATTACAATTAAAATTAATATTCTACTCACAAACTTGACGACAAATTATCGTGGCGGTGGCGGAGGAAGAAGGTCATGTCGCTCACGACAATCATATTACATTTATTTAATACAATCGACTCAACACAAACAAAGAAAAGACCAATTACGTCCTAAGTCGTGCCGAAAATCGTGAGTCCCCTATACCTAGGACCTACCCAACTGCAAAGGGCTAAAAACGCACTTCTATATTCACAATCCATATATCAACAGTTCAATCATATCACACAGCCCCTCTTGGGCCCATCAAATCAATCACCCATCACAATACGCAAAATTTCAATTTAGTCCTTATTATTGATCATTTTTGCAAAAACTGCCCAAACAAGCTCTAAAATTTATAAAACTTTGCCCCGCAGTCCTTAGCAATATTACTAAGCTATTGCAAAAAAAATCGTAATTTTCTAAGCTACCACGAATATTTTATGGATTTTTAATCCTATTTAAGCACTAGAAAATTACGTAAAAACTAGGTTCGGGTTTACCTTTGCCGATTCGACTTGAGAACGCGCTCGGGACGTCGACAATGGGGCTAGCCAAAACCTCGGCCCAATTCGAGACTTTTCGTAGCAGTGCATCCGGCGGAATTTTGCGGACCGATCAATCGCCGAATTTCCGCGAATCGAGGATACCTACACGAAGCCCATAACACGGGGTTAGTACATAAATTTTTCAGAATTTTCTAAGCTCATTTAATGCTCGAAAATACACCGCGGTTCCGTGGGACCCACCAAAAATCGGAAAAATTCGAAATTTATGTCGCGAAGCTCTCGCGAATGGAGCGTGCTGGTGGCACAGGTTTCCTCGTGGGATTCACGGTTTTGAGAAATCTAGCCCAAAAGTCGAAAATGGGCTAAAATCTTCCGAGCAAAAATCGGACAATCCGCTCGATGGATTTGGCGTTCTTGGTGTCTATGGAAAGCTCTCGCCGAGTAGATGATTTTGGACACAAGACCCGGTCAATTGGTGGCGGATCGGCCAGATTTGGCCGAGGAAGTCAGCGCGCGCCGCAGGGGCGTTCAAGCGCGATTTTCCATTGCTCGGGCGGCACGGCCGGGTGGTCTGGTAGGCTAGAAGCGAGAGGAGAGAGAAACGAGAGAGAAGAGAGGAGAGGGCGTCGCGCGCGGGAGAAGAAAAGGAAGAAGGAAAAGGGCCGGTCCGATTCGACCGGTCTGATCCGGTCCGGTTCGATTCGGCCGGTTCGATTCAGGATACAAAATTTTGAATTTTTACTCTGCCTCGGGACCGAAAACGAGGTCCAAAAATTCCGAAAAAATTCCGTAAAACTCAGAAAAATACGTAGACTCCAAATATATTTTTAGTTTTGCCACGTGGTCTTTAAATTAATTTTTAAAAATCATCAAAGTTTATATTTTCGGAAAATCGAATCCGATTTTTAAAATCCGAAAAATCTCAAAAAAATTCCTAAAATTCAAATAAAATTAAAATACCAAAAATACTCATAAATAATAAAATTTTGGGGTGTTACATTCTTGATGAGCAATTACTAGCATTCTCCCAAGCTCCACAGTATGCTGACTTTGTTAATTATCTTGTACGCTAGGTATTGTCACCAAACATGTCCTATCAGCAAAGGAAGAAATTCCTGCATGATGTGTGATTCTACACGTGGGAAGAACCTCTACTATATAAGAGATGCAATGATAGGCTAATAAGAAGATGCATACTAGAGGAAGAAATAGAGAGCATTTTGTAGCACTGCCATTCATCATTATATGGAGGACATTTAAGCACTACAAAAATAGCAGCCAAGATTTTGCAAGTAGGGTTTTTCTAGCCAAATCTATTTAAGGATGTGAGATCCTTTATGATGGCTTCTGATCAATGCCAAAGAACAAGGAACATCTTAAGAAGGAATGAAATGCCACTGCACGGTATACTAGAAATAGAACTATTTGACGTGTGGAGAATAAGGTATGTATCTCTTTTGATGTTTCCTGAGAGTGTCATTGTCCTAGTCTTAGAGATTATTGGAATGCCCATTACTATATGCAAACATAATGCTTTTCTACGGTTTTTCCATACCATGCAACTCTCCTGAGAATATAATTTCTTAACCTGGAATATTCTGTAGACTGTTTTGCTACATGCTATAGTGTAGGCAATGACTTTAATATGTGCTTTGTCATGCTGACTGCTGTAGTCAATTACTCAATAATTAGGTGTGCTACTCCGTGAATCTTAGCTGAGTTAATATTATTGTATTGCATTGTTGGACTTTCTTTGGTTCATTACTTCATTTGTTGTGTTTGAATCTAGCATGATTTATATGAGCTTGACTTGGCCTGCTATGATTTACTTGTGTTCGATTTGGTGTTACTTACTTGATCTTGTGATTAATGTTAAAACTTGTCTTTGTTTTTACTTTCTCTGGTATGATGTGTCTTGGATTTGAGTTGGGCCCATAAGTCTTTTCTGGCTTCCTGCTGTCATCCTGGAGATAGAGAGGTTTTATTAGTGGAGGTAGGATGGTTTGAATTATTTTTTTTGTATGCTGTTTAACTGGTATGCTTTCATGTGCTTAGTGGAACTGAGGTGCATCTGGAACTCTGGGATTTAGTGCAGTGCATTCATTTTGCTGTCAGGGTCAGTAAGTAATAAAGCTTTGAGTTCATCATATTAGTTGGAGCTCAGTAGCCTGGTTGAGGGCACCGACAGAGATGAAGACTTCATATACAAGCAATTGCAGTTACTATGCTCTAATAAGTGAAGTATAGCGATTTGAAATGTCAACCACTGCTTATGAGAAGCGCAAGATATTTAACAAGTTATTATACCAGATTCTTGTTGATTTGTGTTCATCAAAATCAATGCTCTGGGTTGCTGTTGGATCCAAAACATGAAATCCCAGTACCTTACTCAACAACTCATTCCATCTGCAATGCTGGGAGAAAGTGCCATAAGAGCTCAAATAGCACCTTGGGCACTCAGCACTTGACTCGAAACTCCTCTTTTTTGTATATGCGAAAAGAGCTTTGGTTTGGGTTTTAGTAGAAGCAGGTGAGAATCCCAGTGACTTGTATCATTTTTAGCTTGTTTATTGAGTTATGCATATGGCTTTATTAATAAATGGATTTACCTGGAATATTTTGTATTTTTGCAGTGGTGTAACGGGAGGTTGTATACTTTCGTGTAGTGCCTGACCAATGATATTCGATTGAACCAAAAGAAAGAAAACCCACGGTACAAAGTGCTCTTGTATATTTGTGTTTTTGAGTCATTTTATTGATAGAACCTCTATTTTCTGTTGTTCATTACACTATGTAATTAAGATTGAACTTGTGCAAATAGTGGGAGCCTTCAAAGCTGGTGCTTGTCTATGATGAAATGATAGATTGTTGTTTCTCTAGAGTCAATGAAGATGACTGGCAATTCCTACTACTTCTTGTCAGATCTAAGTTGAGTGATGCTGTGAGGCCAAGATTTTGGGCCTTGTTGAGAACAAAGCGATGGGCAAGAATTATCAATATATAATTCATGCACTGCAGTGCAGGTAGTTATTCTCTTTCTTTCTTTGTTTCTATCTCTGGATGGCTTGGAAGTTGGAAAGGGGATTGGATACATAAATACTTTACTGGCCGATTCAAAGAATCAAATGTGTAGTGCTAAAAGACACAGCATGAACATCATGATGTAAAACAAGAAACCGATAGAGCAAATGTTCTAGTAAGTGTTGCTGAAGAATAAAAGACTTAAATAAATTGCACAAAAGGTCTTGTATATTTATATGGATGGATGGACTAATTTCTTTCTTTCAAAGAGGTCCCGAAATATAGGAACAAACCTTCTTCGGCTCTTAAGAATAAAGCATTTCTTGGTGTGATGGATTTGTTGGTCCAATAGACTATGTTATGATTCATTAACTTGAGCACATAGTTGCCTATAGCAGTCATTTGAGCAAATAAAAAAAAAAAAAAAATTAAAAGAACAATAGCCATTTGATTGTCTAAGATCTCTCCTCTTGTAGTATATATATATAAAAAAGGGAAATGGAATATTTTATTTAGTTCTATATTTAGAAGACAAAGGAGGGAAAAAAAAAAAAAAAAAACTTTGACTATTCACCTTTAACAATTTGAAGTTAAAAAATTTCAAGGTAATAAAAATCATCCGCGAGATCTCTAAAAAGGAAAAAAGAAAATCTTCCATGAGATTTAAATCTTAATATTGTTTAAGTAATTTAATCTTTATTGTCTTAATTTCTCTCTTATAAAAGAAAAATGATATAATTCCTCAATACTAATTAATTGATTTTTAAGATAAAACATCATTGTAAATTGAAATTATTTTACTTTTACAATAAGATTATTTTTCATGTTAATTAAATAGGAAAGCTAAAAAAAATATTTATCTTTTAGAGGTAGGAGATTCTGAGCGAAACTGTGTCGTGAGAATGCCAGTGTCTCACGCCACAAAACTAAAAGTAGAGAAATCAGCCTTCGGTAATTCTTTCTGATGTGCGTGAGGAAGTGAAGGCTTGAAGCCACACCCTCCATTCCCTCTCTTCTAAGCTGAACTCATGAACAACCCCACCGCTGCTTGCTAGCTGGCTGCTACTGCTATTCTTCTCTTTCTCTATTTTCTCACGTCATCAATAATTCTATATCACCCGCAATGTCTTCACCGCCCACAGATACTATCAATTCAGTCCCACCTGAACTCAATGCCGAGGAACCACCACAGTCAGAGGGAGCACAACACCAGCAATTACAACCACAAACACAACCAAAGTGGCCAGGATGGCCTGGAGACAACGTCTTCCGGCTTATTGTGCCAGTAGTGAAAGTAGGAAGTATCATTGGAAGGAAGGGAAAGCTGGTCAAGAAAATGTGTGATGAAACCCGCGCCCGCATTCGCATACTCGAAGGCCCCCTTGGCATCCCTGACCGCGTCGTTAGTGCCTTTCTTCCTTTTTCTCTCCCTACCCATTTCTGTCTTTTGCATCACTGCTTAGTCCTTTTCTCAATCTGTTTTTGCTATGCTATCGGAAAACTGACAAAGCCGGAGTTCTTGTTTGGCATGTGATTATTGAATTCGATAACTTTCTATGCTTGCTTAATGTTTGGTTGCTGTCCAGTAAAACTAGGACCAGAAGTCTTCAAAATGTATACCTTTGGTTTTTTAATTTTATATGTCAAAAGGCAAACCCTAGATTCAGGCAGGCTTCTGGTCCAGTGCCCAAATTGAAATCATAGCTGTCTGGAATTCTGGGCAATTCAAGATTTGCTAGTTGAATTGATTTCTTTTCAAACTCCAGCTGAAACCATTGGTTCAGCTTTGGATGGTTGAGATTGGCTTGGATCAGTTAGAATAGTTTATAAAATTGAAGCTTGATGTTATTTAACGCTAATATGAGTCTCTACATACACCTTTTTCATGAGTTTAGACAAACTCCATTGGTAATTGGGAAGCCTAGCTGTCACCAAATGAAATGCACTTCATGAGTCTTGTTTGTAAGCTTGGCAAGGAAAAAGTTGCCATTTTTAAGACAGTCCAATTCTTCAATTGTGCTCTAGTTTTTTGCATATTCTATAAGAGTTCCTCATATGATTTCATGAATGAAATCTTTCAGTCTTTGTATGTTAGAAGTACTATCAGTGTTAGTATTAGTATCAGCCAAGATACACTATAGTGGTTTTTTCATACCTATTGAAGTATGAGAGCTTGTCTTTCCATGACTTTGCTAAATTTATCCATGTCCAACTAAATTTTGTGAACTAGATAATACATGATTTGTCTCACAAATTTTCTTTCATTTGACCAAGTCACTATTTTGTGATTCTGCAAGTTCACTAGGTCCAACAGAATACATCAGTTTCAAACTCTTAATCTATAAGCTGCTCTGTTATGATTGATACTGGTCCTTTCACTTCTTTTTTTACCACATATGCTGTTTTAAGCATGACATTGCCCTTTTTGTGGTTCATTGACTGGGTTGGGTTCCAAAACATTCATGCTATCTTATCATGGTTGAGTAAGTCTTATCATGGAATATTTTTCTCTAATTATAATCCTTGTTTTTCATCTTTTTGTATGACTAGATTGCAATAACTTCATGTCTTAAGGCAGTAACTCAACTGAGCAAGATCAATTGATATCTGCTGCAATTTTTTATTGAGGTGCAGTTGTACTCTCTGGTGATCCTTTTCTGGTGATTTTATATGTTTATTTTTAGGTTTTGATATCTGGAAAAGAAGAACCAGAAGCAGCACTATCTCCTGCAATGGATGCTGTTCTGAGAGTGTATAAGCGTGTTAGTGGTCTATCTGCTGGTGAGGCTGACGGTATGGATTCAGCTGTTGCTGGTGCTGCATTTTGCTTCATACGGCTATTGGTTGCTTCTTCACAGGCGATTAACTTAATCGGAAAACAGGGATCTACAATCAAATCGATACAGGAAAACACTGGTGCTGTTGTTCGTGTTTTAGCAGAAGGTTTGCTCCTAGTCAGTTATCTTTTTTAGTTAAGTAATTGGATTCTACTATTTGCTATATTCTTTTGCCTTCTGAAAGTGGCACAAAGTGTAATTCACTAATTCTACACGTTCTTGTAGAGGAAGTGCCTTCATATGCTACTTCAGATGAGAGAATAGTTGAGATACATGGTGAAGCTGTAAAGGTTTTAAAAGCATTAGAAGCAGTAACTGGACACCTGAGAAAGTTCTTGGTTGATCATAGTGTCATTCCTATATTTGAGAAAACTGTGTAAGAAGTCATTTAGTTGCGATTGTTTGTTGAGATTGCAGGAATTATGAATTAATTCACATATTTTGTTGCAGTACAATGCAACAATTTACCTGGAACGCTCTGCTGATTCCAGGGCTGAAAAAACTCCGCCCTCACTCCATTCAGCTCCTGCTCATCAGATTGGGATTGGTTCTGATTATTCCCTGTCCTTGAAGAGGGATCCTTCAATATATGATCGTGAAACCCATCTTGACCCAAAAATCTCACAATCTGGACTGTCACTTTATGGACAAGATTCTGCACTTGGTGGATTACGCTCAACAGGACTTGGTCGTGCCACTGCTCCTATAGTTACCCAGGTTGGTTTATACTGTTGGAGTTAAACTTGACTAGATAGAGGAAACTGATTCTGGGATGGGATCAGGCTCCTTTTTCTGTAATAGGAAGAGTCCCCATTCTCTGAGATCTTTTAAAAATGTTGATCACTCGTGTATCCTGACTCTTGAAGCTGCGTGATTTATGCCATTCGTATGTCATATATCCTTGCTACATTGTGTTTGACCTTGAGAATCATTGTTAATTATTTCAGATGACACAAACTACGCAAGTACCTCTTTCATATGCTGAGGACATCATTGGGGTTGGTGGATCAAATATCGCCTACATTCGTAGTAATAGTGGAGCGATTCTTACCATACAAGAGAGTAGAGGTTTACCTGATGAGATTACTGTGGAAATTAAGGGCACCACTTCTCAGGTTCAGATGGCTCAACTACTTATTCAGGTAATTTTCTTGACTAATGAGATGGGGTATTTTTGCTACCAGTAGCTTATTTTCTTTTGTCACTTTGTGCTGGTTTTCTGGTTGTCTGGATATGCATTTTGGGGCCTAGTGTTCACTTGTGACAGTTTTTGCTTTCCCATTCCCACTCTTAAGGTTGACCTATTAATTTGAATCTAGCTTCCTTTCTTCAGGAAATGGTAAAAAGTGAAAAATAACAACATGCGCATCATATTCAGAGTTGGTGATATTACTAACTTTGGATATGTAGCCTAATCAATTAATTGGTTTGTTGTTGTTTTTTAATTAACTGTGAATAAGGTGCATGTTAAATGTTCTCTTTTGCACTGAACCTTCTTTTGTAATGTGGAGAATGAAATAGATTAGTTGTGTTGTGTGGCAGATTTTAATTAACCGTCAAATTGGGCATTCTTGTTTGTAGGAGTTCATTAGCACTCGGAAGGAACCAACACCAAGTGTGTGTGGGAAGATGGACTCGGGATTCAGTTCATATTCACAAGTAGCGGACACCAGCTACCCTTCATCTTCTTTTGCATCGCATCTAGGAGGGTATGGATCTTCAAGCTTAGGAGGGTATGGATCTCCCAGTGGGGGAGGTTATAGCAGCTACAGATTTTGAATGTTTGTCCAGAATGCCCTTGTAGAACATATGTTTTGGCAATAGGAATTTGGATCCATTGAGGTTATGATATTTCATGTTAAAATATATATATAAGTGGAAACTTGGCCGGCTGTTAGAAAACTACCTCAAGAAAAGGTGAGAAATCTCTGCGCAACATGGTGAAATGGATCCATTTCCTTTCTCATGTTCATGGGACTTGAATGGCTCTCAGGCTTGCCATACATGGTGGACTTTCCTTGACATAAGTGGCAAGGTGGGTTCTCGTTAGTTTATTTGGGATTCTGCTTAGGCCTATGGAGAGGGTTTAGCAAAGGGCGCGGCTAATATGCATTATCAGGTCCATAATAAGAATAGGCAAACAGCTTCAATGAAACCATCTAAATGGTGCTTTCTTTTGAATTTTGAAGGATCAACGGTGCCCATCCCGCTGAAGGGATATGCAGATATCTTCTTATCATTTTGATTTGTCTGTGAATTGGGTTGCTGTAGGCTGCAACGACTAGAGTTTTCTCTTCTAAAACCTTCCTTAGGTAGGGCTTAGCAAGCAAGCTAGGGGTATTCTGTGGGCTCAATTAATTCCAGGCCTCAGAGGCGAGTTCAGCCGGTGAAATTCTGAACATTAGCTT
Source organism: Hevea brasiliensis (assembly GCF_030052815.1). Taxonomy (NCBI): domain Eukaryota; kingdom Viridiplantae; phylum Streptophyta; class Magnoliopsida; order Malpighiales; family Euphorbiaceae; genus Hevea; species Hevea brasiliensis. Next base: position 277,887 of record NC_079503.1, on the reverse strand, counting down.
CACATATTGGCTAATAAGATTTCTTTTGGAAGCATTTGAGGAATCTTTCATCTTTCGTAGTCCTTGGAATTTAAACTCATCAAACATCTGAGGAGAGTAAGCTTCAGGCCTGGAAGCCATATTTAGAGGTTTTATTTAATATGCTCCGTTCCTGTCCCACCATTTTAACTTATATAACACATTTATTTTTTAATAAGAGAGTAATTTTTTTGATAACTTATAAAATTATTTTAAAAAAAAAAATCCCTATTCTCATACCGCTTTAGTATAGGAATAGGAATAGCCAGAAACTTGAAAGAATGAAGTCTTGGGAATATGTACGCTTCTAACCTAACATGTAAGAGCAAATTTTATGCAAGTAGCTAGCGTTTTAAAGTTAATGAACAAGAAATGCATACGCCAAGGACTAAGTTACGTAGAGAGTAAGTTGCAAAATTAAGAGATTAATTGGTGCTCTCGGACTGCCTACAACGTCTCTCGCATATATATATATATATATATATGATATAGATTCATTATTCATATTTTAAAAAATTGTTATAATATAAAGATGATGTCTTTTTTTTTTTAATTTATTTAAAGTATTTCCGTAAAATTAGTAGCAACAAATTAAAGAAGTGGAGAAACGTAGAGATATATTTCTTGTATATTGACATGCAACTACCTTTTTGAATATATTGCACCCCTTTTGGAAACAAATTCATCGCAGCACTCTTCCTCTTATCCTTTTCTTACTACACATATCATTGTATTTTGGTAAAACAATGAGATTAAACACCAGTCCTTTATTATATTTTGAAGTGCTCGACAAGTAGCATGCCAGCCATATGAATGATCTGCAACTAGCTAGCTTAAGGGTTCTTACTATTTCTAGAGAGTCTTCATGACAAATGCCTGTCAACTACTTCACCATCAAAGATCCATAAAGTCATCGCAAAATTATTTTGAAATATTTGATTCATCAAAAGAGCCCGTATTCTTTAGTCGTATTTACAAAGCGGTGGGATGGTCATATTTAATTTTTGTATTTTTTTTACAAATTAACACGAAATCTTAATTTATATTTTTACAATAACAAAATGAGTTTGAAATTTAATAATATGCACAATTTTAACATAACAACAAATCATTGATAACGAACACTTTTTAACTTCTGGCTAACTACAACTAATATGTAAAAGTTTCTTTAATTATATCCTTGTATTCAATAGTTAACCTTTGAATCTAACTCCTCAAAATCCTTTAATTATATAGGCGTATGAAAGGTTCCGAACACTATGCTTTGCTAGCTAGCCATGTTCAACTTAATTATATCTTCTTGGAAATGAGATTGAGTATTATTGATGAAATTCATCTCCTCTCTGCCTTTGTTACTATTCTCTTTAGACCATTTACATATTACAAGTGTGGCATTTCCCCCACTTTAGCTGGATTTTTTTTTTTTTTTTGGTTAAGCAGGGAAGATATATTTAAGGGAAGAAAAAGAACACAAAACAGAGAAGGAAGAGTTCCAAATTAATGCCCATGCCAACAGGCTTACCGGTATACTTTGAATGCTTAATTCTCACCAACAAAAAAAAAAAATTATAGTCAAATCAAGTATATCATTTCAATCATGTATTTGTCTCATGTGTAATTAATTAACTTTAAAAATAAACTTAATAAAGTTAGTCTAATTGGTAATAAGGATTGGAGCTCCCATTTCTTATCAACTAAGGCTCAATTATGCTGGGAGTATTCTAAAATTATTTATATTATATAGGTGCATCATATCGATGTAAGAGAATATGTTCATAAAATCGTCCAGGAAGAAGACTTGGTCTTTGTGCTTGAAAGTTGATCCGAAAATACCCAAAATACAGATACTAAAAAATTAACTTCAAAAATAAAATTGGCTGTTTGTTTTTTGAGGATTAGGTCGCCTTTGGCAACAGGTGGATGTGATGAAGACCCCTTTATGAAATTATATGGTTGAAGTGTTTGATAAGTAAATTAAAGATGGTGATGGATGTCTACCCCTGTATAATTTATTAACTTCTGATCTCGTTGCTCAATAATTCAAAGTTAAACCTCTCAATCTTGGCAAAATCGTAACTAACCCACCTTTTGATTATGAGATGAGAGAAATACATACGAATTATATTACAAATTTCCCTCAAACATAACCTACTTAAATTTCACGTAAAGTTAACTCTTCCTTTTGCCTGAGGATAGAATTAGTTATCGAACATAATTTACTAGTAAAAGCCTCTAGATCTATCTTAAATTGTAAAGCTGTGACAATCACAGATATCAGACGTAATAATTTATTTATATATTAATCTAAGCCATTATTCTTGATGGTAAGAACTGATAAGAATGCATACATGCATGCACAGGAAAAAAGAAAATTAACTAATTTAATTATGCCAAATTCAACAATTATTATGGAAAGACAATAATTTTAAGGTTGAACGTATTTAGATATCATATAGATCTCACCAACGGAAAATTACATAGTATATATATCTGGTACACAAAAACAGTGCACCCCATACTTACATGTGGGATCCTCTTAAAATATAGTACTCGAAGAGTACTGAATAATTTCCCCTCATTCATGTCTCATAATAAGAAAACCATCCAGTCATAGAAGCTGCAGATGCAGAGAATAATTGATCCTAAATTGGTTGTGAAATCTCCTTAACTTATTTCTGGTGGCAAGTACAAGAATAAAATGGCTATATATAATATTGGTCAAACAAGAAATTTACCAGATCAAATATTTGATCGTCAAAGAAGAAGCATCTACAGAAAGAAGGAATGCTTACGTTTTATGCATCTGTCTACGGTAAATTTTGAGCAAAAGAAAAGGGAAAAATAATTAAAAAGATTAGCAGAATTCTCTGCCATATACATTTTTTAAGTTGCAATTCCAAGTACGTAGTCTGTAGAAGAGATTATTTTGTTATCAATGTAATTAAATAATAAAATTCCCAAGGTATTATAAATTTATGAGACAAATAATACACATTTTTCCTATTTTAATTTTTGACAGTTAATTTTGCTGCATTTAGCAGGTTTTATTTGCTTTTTTTCTCAATAATTTTAGAATTTTATTTTGTCCGAGGTATAAATTAAATTATATGCTTACATAATAATATTAATAACAGATAACAAAAAAAAAAAAAAAAAGATAATAATTATATAGATCAGTGGAAGGTATCCTCTCTCCCTTCCTCCCTTTACTTCCTATAATGCCTATTTTTGTTTTCGAGTTTTGACTCTTTCCTCGTCGTCTTACTTAGGAGGGTATGGCATCCATGGAATGAAACGATTGATCAGTAGATTTTTCCTCAAATAAGAAGGGTGAGGACTCACAATCACAGGGCATTGGGTCGGTCTAAATATAAAGTGTGAATGGGGTTTACGTGTAGCAGTAGTCAACATGGTCTGATGACCATTATTTGTCTTATTTGCATGTCCAAATAATCTTTAATAAATATTATCGAAGGCATCCATATATCTTCTTTTTACCCTTTTCCTCCCAATCTCTAGTGTATCATTTATCGTGAGGATGATTCATTTCTGAATCAGTCTCGAATTATTTTAAATAGAAATTAAGTTCAATTAATTCTCTATTTTAGTTTCAAATTATCTAAATTCAATAATTTAATTTGATTCGAATATTATTTTAAAAAGTATAATGTAAAAAATATAAAAAAAACTACTTGAACTAAATCAGATTAAATTATTTAAAATTAAAATTAAAATCATTTCAAAATGAAATCAAAATATCAATAAATTAAATGGAACTTGACCCTGAATTGTCTTGAATAGAAATTAATTTAAGATGGATTAAATTTTACTTAATTTTTCGTCTTCAATCAATCATTAATTTCGATTTGGAATCGATGTGAGATCTATCTAATACTAGAGGTCATTAGCCATTCTACAATGCATGATATTATTTATTTATTATTATTATAATAGCTACATAGCAATTGGGGGCAGCCATGGATTCTAAACAAGGATTTCTTCGATGACTTTCCAAGTTAATAAAAGCATAGGATGTGGCTTTGCTGTCCCTTGTATGAGAAGACCCATATTAGGTGAGAGCTTGAGAGAAACTCCCTCGCTCCTCATTTCTTTTCTTCATATCAGAAGCTTAAATTTCCCAGATTTCTTGTGGATGGTAAGTAAGAAAAGGTTTCATCAAGTCTTTGAGCTTCATTATTGTCACCCACATTTTTATCAAAAAACTGATGAGAAAGCTCCACAACCTAATCCAAGAATTTTAATTTTGTCCATGCAGTAAGCTAGCAACTACTTCTCAAACAAAAACATTAATTTTAGACCAGAAGATTTTCCTTTTGGATTGTCCTTCCTATTATTACTAAGGGAGATATTTTCATGCCGCTAGGGTTTGTTTGTAAAACCAAGCAAGCCCTAAGCAGGGACCAATATGGAAGCATACATTTTTCACCTTCTTTCATGAGTTTCAGGGTTTTCTTAATTTTGTTTTTCAGCAATAATTCATTCATGCCGTTTATTTGTAGTACAGAAGCATACAGGTGAGAAAGGAAAGAAGGAGAAGGTCATGGAAGGAGATGCAAAGGAGGAAACTTTACCACCAGGGTTTCGGTTTCACCCTACAGACGAAGAACTCATCACTTACTATCTTGTAAGCAAGATCTCGGATACCAATTTCACCGGGAGAGCAATTGCTGATGTTGATCTCAACAAGTGCGAGCCATGGGATCTTCCAGGTTTTTGGTTCATCATCAGGATAGGCTTGATCAATTCTTAGACGTAGAAATCATCAAAAGCTTGCCAATCATATATGCATATACATACATAAAAAGCAAAACCTTCAGCCATCAATTATACTTCTCATTTTCTTGTGATATATGATATGTAGATCTATATGCCATTTTCTATTTTCCCAACAAAACTAGGCAAACTTTCTTATCTAATTTGACTATATATAGACAAGGGTTTCACTTTTCTTTTTCTCTGAAATAGGTAAGGCAAAGATGGGAGAAAAAGAATGGTACTTCTTCAGCCTTCGAGATCGGAAATACCCGACTGGCGTGAGAACAAATCGAGCTACAAATACTGGTTACTGGAAGACCACAGGAAAAGACAAGGATATCTTCAACAGTGTCACGTCAGAATTAGTAGGGATGAAGAAGACATTGGTTTTCTATAGAGGGAGAGCCCCTAGAGGAGAGAAAACCAACTGGGTCATGCATGAATATCGTATCCACTCCAAATCTGGCTTCAGAACTAGCAAGGTATCATTATAATTAAACAACCCTGCAATTCATCAGAACTTTAATTAAGAACTGACTACTAGTGTTTTTGTTTTTTTTCTCTGTCAACCCTAAGTAGGGAAGTTAGCTGAAGCTTAAGATAAAAACAGTGATTCATACTATTATTTGGGGAGTCACAGCGCTAGCTAGTGAAGAAAGCAACAAAACAATGTTCCATCTTATAGAGTTATTAAAAACAAATGTTTCTGCGCTTTGCATTGAAATTAATTAATTAGAGAATTCGAAACTTCTGATTACTTTGGATCCTTTTCTAAAGTATATATTATCTTTTTTATGTGGTTCCATTAACTTCTGCCTTTTTAATTAGCTGGAAATTGAAAAATAAAATTATATGATCATTTTCTCTCTCTTTTTTCTTATAAGCAGTTATTTTTTTAATATTAATAAAATTATGTGATCCTTTTCTTCCGGCCTTCAAAATCTTCTTAACCTCCATCAAGCTGCAGGTCCATGCATATATGCATCTTTCTAGAAGATTATAGAATATTCTCGGTGTACACAAAAATATTACTTCATTTCTCATAAAAAAGTGGACCCTCGTTATAATATGAAAAAGTGAGTTTTATATAATTGTGAGAAATGGTGTATGTGCAACTCATAAAAAAATAGACTTTCTTTATAATATGAAAAAGTGAGTTTCATACGATTGTAAGAGATGATGCATGTGTACCAGATATACCTAATAATCTCCCCTTTCTTTTATATATGAATATACAATTTGAATATATTTCTATATATAAGAAGAGAATTACTTGAAATATTGAAAGACTTGTTGTTCCTATAGATTATGAAAATAGCTTATTTTAACATGGAAAAGAAAAAAGAGTTTTCTTGTTCTTTTTAGATGGTTGCCAATTATATAAATATATATCATGTTTGATGGCCGATGGCGACTGTGTGAATCCAGCAGGACGAATGGGTGGTTTGCCGTGTCTTCCAGAAAAGCGCAGGAGCTAAAAAGTACCCATCAAACCAATCAAGAGCAGTGAATCCCTACAACCTTGAAATGGGACCCAGCGTTATACCCTCACAAATGATGCAGGCAGCAGAGAACTATCAGTTCAATGTTGGAAGAAATTACATGAATCAGGCAGAGGTGGCAGAACTCACTAGGGCTTTCAGAGCTGGTGGATCAACTAGTGTAAATCTACCAGTTCAATCTCAAATGAACTACCCACCTGGAGGTGGATGCTTCACAATTTCAGGGTTTAACATCAATCATGGAGGGGCTCCAACACAGCCCATTTATAGGCCAATGCAGCCTCCTCTTCCAGTCATTAACCAGCAAGATGTTACTTCTTCCATGATGACTAGTACTACTTTCGCTGCAGAGGGTAGCTACGGTGCAGAAATCAACAACGCAAATGGGCCAGGGAGCAGATTTATGGGCGTGGAACATTGCATGGATTTAGACAACTACTGGCCTTCTTACTGAAGGAGAGAGAATTAGGCAATTATATATCGAACTAATAGGCAAGTTTGTTAATGTAGAATATATAGATTAATTATATGTTTAATTCTAACTGCTTTCAATTAATTATCTGTTAGGGCTGGCAATGGGTAAAATACCCAGCAGTTTATGTTAGGGATTGAGATCCCTGAATTCTAGCTCGTTTTAAGTTAATCCAGCTTCAACTTTCTTTTCAGTCATCCCTTTTCTTTTTTTTTTTTTTTTTAGGGCACGAGCAGTAGGGATTTTTCCCTGGGGAGTAGAGAACAAAATACAAGTCCAAAAATTTGAAAAAATTATTTAATATTATCGATGAAATACCTTTGCATATAATGCTCTACACAAATTTCCTTCCCATTTTGAACAAATTTTTTCTATCATAAATATAGTACTCTTGATATAAATTATATACTATACTCTTGTTCATAAAATTATATTTTGGATGCACTTGGATGTAGAAATTTGAATTGGAGTGTTTTTTTTCTTTTTTATTTTTTTTTGGGCTTAAAATTGTACATCCTCAAACAAAGTACAATTCAAGATTCAAATTTTAAATTAGAAAAAAAAATACGTAAACCATATTTTAAAGAATGTACTTAAAATCATACTTTCTGGTTCACTTTCATAAATTCAATTTCAATATACTTATCAAATTAAACGAAAATTTTCTATATCTGTAATCCACTTACGTGAGAAACCGTTAATCGTTATTCTGATTGCACTTGCACGAGTACACGAGTTTCTGTTTGGGTTCAGAAACAACGAAAGACCTGAAGAGAGCTCGTGAAGCCAGCCCATCATTTGTCGTGGAACAATGAGGCTACGAGAAACAGGTCAGTCACAAAAAATGGATAAAAATGAGCAACAATAAAGCCACCCATGGCCTGCTCAAAAAACAATGCGAAAATGATATCAATCCATGCTTTTGCTTCAACATATTTCCCCTCTTCCACAACACTAAACCATGGGTGATGGTTCGAAATACCTCCACACTCGTTATAATCAATGGGTACATTATAGTTTTTTCAACTGTAAATTAAGAATAAACCCAAATAAAAAGACAAAAATTACAACTCTTCTCTACCAACATTAACAGAATTACACCCGTATTACATCTTAAAAATTATCAGGATGTTTCAATCTGTGGTGTGAAAATGGTTCTGAACATTTTTCACAATGACTATGAAAAGAAAATATGCAGGAGCTCCAAAAGCATCAGAATTCCTGACCAGGACTGAACTTTGTAGATCTAAGAGCAAATGCAAGGGGCAAAACTCCCATCTGCAACAGATAGAAAGCAACAGTTGGACCGAATCAAGATCCAGCTAATAGCAAGGAGAAAAATAATTTTCAGCCATAGGCATATTTTGGCATGAATCCAGTGCAAATTCTAAGTACACAAGCATTCATGGCTCCAATATCAAGCTTATCCACACAAAATAGGATTGCTAATCAAAAAATGCAACAGATTGCAAATATAACCTCCCTAAGATAACTTTGAAAAACTTGCATTATTCTACTTTATAGATGTACTGTGTCATCATGGCTTCCTTGCCTCCTGCATTTTTATTAGAAAAAAGGACAAGGGGTTTAAGAGGTACGGAGGGAATGGGAACCTAGTAACATTGCCAAATCGGAATTGAAATAGCAGAGAGTTGCTCATCTCTGATGTGAGGACTCCTGAAAAAGAAGCAATAGTTCAATCCAAACCTTAAACTCTCTCTCTCTCCCCTTAACAACTCCATTTTGCAGGTTGTTAATCTATTCTTTATTGCAAACAAAGGACAGAAGAAAAATAGGATGAAAGAATAAATATTGTAGATGACATTAGCACATCATGATTTGTTATTCCATAAAACAAAAGTAAAAAGTGGCAATCCAAATTACCACAAGGAATGTAAATGTGCACCCTTGTCATATTTTAGAAGTTCAAAAACAGGTAAATCCAAACCAACAAACTGGACCCAAGGCCATTCCAAAAATACCAAAAGTAATCACCATTGTCAACATGCTAGGAGGATGCATGTTGCTTTAAATGGGCATTGCATGCAAAACATAAATAGTGATTGCATGAAAATTGAAATGCACCCTTGACATACTGTAATTATAATGAAGCATACCACAACTATTTCCCAAAAGAAAAGAACCAGGACACAACTTCATGGCACTCTACTTGTCTGGATGCCCCCGTTTAGCCTTACGACGAGAGTGGCTTGTGTTAGCGTTTCGATTAGGTCTCTTTGCCTTTTTGCTGCAAGGTAAACAAAACTAAGTCAAATCACAAATGAAATTAGCTAAAAATATAGTAATGTAAATGAAGACATTTTTTGATATATGAATAGAAAGTTCACCGAAATGAATAATTAATTAAGAAACTGACCAGAAAATAGCTGAACAAATTCTGGACAAAATGATGATGGGTAAGGCCAACAAGGCAGAGGCCTACAACATTGAAAGAGAAATAAATTGGGTACTTGTTCAAGTTAGGTAGCTTCCAATATATAAGTTTTTTTTTTCTTTTTAAACAACTATTTAATAAAAAAAAACTTGGACAATAAACAAGCAAAAATTCATACCGTAAACCAGATCAACTCCTTAGTTGCAAGAGGTTTAGTCAGCTCATGCTTATTCAGTGTTTCTTGTACAGTGCCTTGCACCTTAAATAAAAGGAAAACAGTTTAATGTGCTGAAATAATTTTTTAAATGGTGAGTCGTATGAGATGAACCCACCTTCATATTATTACCCAGAAATAGTCACAAGAAAATTAGAAAGCCAATATTTCATCTAACATACAAAGAGCAGCATTGATACCTGATGATGGTATGTAGTTGCAGACTCCAAAAATTTTCTGTAAGCGTGAACTGCCTGCTTCGTGTAGGGCTTCAAAACCACCCTAACCTTGTCAACATGGGGTTTTGTCATAGTGGCCACTTGATCAATATAAGGCTTACTGAACTTCTTAGCTTCCTGTCAAGAAATTAAGCATTCAGATGCAGCTTAAGATGGCAGATATAATACAAAGTTCAATGACATTAAATACACACCTGAAAGTATGGATCAACAAATTCTTGCACTCTAATGATGTGTGGGGTTATTGTAGTCTTTGAGGCTTCATAAGCTTCAATGATTTTTGCAGTAAGTGATTGCACATGTGGTTCAACATGAGCTGTTATCAGCAACCATTGCTCCTTCACAGCTGGGATCCATTTCTTCAAGCAACAGTTCAAAGAACAATAAGTACAAAACAATCAAACATTGTTCCATTAAAGGACAACTCTTAGCAAAAAGCTAAACTAACAGACAGTAAATAGCTGAAAACCCTTGATTTATCTCTTTGTAAAACCAAATTTCAATATGCTCACAGCAAGAACATGCAATCTGACAAAGGGAAAAATAAGTGACTGCATCGGAAATGGCAGTCACTATGCTCCACATTAAATAATGGAAGTCAGAGCAGAAACTTAGAGAACAAAGAAAGAGATCTTACAGTTTTAATTGTTTCCATGTGGGGTTTGGCCCACTTTTCGGCATCAGCTTTTTTCTCCAGGGCCTAAAACAAATTTCAAATCTTCCCTTTAGTGATAAACATTTATTCTATAAGCCGATTATACACTTGAGACCTAGTATTCCACTATGGGACTATGTTTAAGTAGTAAAAGGTCAACAGAAAATAACATAAAGGGGAAAAAACCATGATGTTGCAACCAAAAGATAATACCTTTTGAACCACCAACTCCATGGCAGGCTTTCCATGTTCATCCCAATGTGTCTGGACCAAAGACTGCAAAATACAACATCATCATGCCATAGAAGAAGCTTTTTGGTGCAAAATAACATATTGCACCAATTACCTGACAACGGACTACTTGTACAGCAAGCCAAGGTGGAAGCCATGCACCATGAACCTAAGCATTCAACAACAAACACCAATATCAAATAATCTTATCTGGTTTTTTTCATGAGAATGAATAGGACTTACTTTACAACCAAATGAAGATATACAGTGCATTGAATTTAATCTAAGATCCTCAAAACAACACATCTAAAGAAGAATATGAACAAACAAAGGGTAGACAACACAAGAAACTAAACCATGTTAACTTATTAGTTGTTACCTCACTTAATTCTTGAGTTTTTGAGGAAGCTTCAAACTTTGCCTTCATCATTTCTTCCTACAAAATTAATTAGTGATAAACTGCATATAAGAACCATGATTAAGAACTACATGTACAGGAAACTTCATAAATAACATAAATACCTCAGCAACTTTAAGAGCACGCTCTGTCTTGCGGAGTTTGCTCTTCTGTTCATCAATAACCTTTTGAAGCTGTAAAGTGAACATGTTGTATATCATTCATATCATCCCAATATAAGAAATATAAAGCAAATCTCAAATCATAAATATACCTAAAGCCTCAAAACGATAAAACAGAAAGCACAGAAATATATTGAGTACATAGTATTACACAGAGGGAAAAAAGAGTTGCAATAGCCCAATTGCACAACTAGAATTAAATTCAGTAGCAGACACCACACAAATGTGGCCATGTGGGCATGCACCGGGCTGAAAGGCACAAGTGTGCATACAGAAATAAGAATGTGAAAAAACCGGCTTTCTCTCAAACAAGGGCAAAGCTATGAATTTTTTATTGCAAACTCAAAGAATGTTGAATTAAGAAATAATAACAATAATAATTTCAAAATGTTATCAAATAGTAAATTGCTTGAGATAGCATAAAATTTTTTGAAAATTCAATTTAATTTAAAGCCCTTAAATTGAAATAAATAAATAAACCCATATTTCACCTCAACACCAAGCCAATTTTTTGGCTCAAAATTTAATAAAAACAAGAAATGATAACGTTGCCTCTGCTTCAGAATTAAAAAATATAAAGCATTTCCTGTATAATTTTAGCTACTGAAGAAGGAAATTTTACCAAATTCAACAAAAAAATAAGACCATAAAAAAATATATATGCTGCAGCATAAAACTCATAAAAAATATAATCAGATGCCCTTAATAGACAGAAGACATGAAGTTAATGCTTTATTTATTCTAAAAAAGGAATGATGAATACTTGAGTGATGCTTTCAGAAGATTTTAAGATCAAAGAAATCAAAGAAATGTTGGATGAAGGCTGACCAAAAAAGAAAGGATTTTTAAGAAATCCTGTGGAACAAATTACTTACATTCTCTAGTTTCAAGTTTAATTCACCCATCTTCTTTTCAGCTTTATTGGCTTTTGCTTCCAAAGCATCTTTCTGCCTCTGTTGTGTTTCCAATTCCTTTTTAAGTTTGTCAACCTGCATTGAGAAGTAGCATTTACAAATGTCCAACACTTCTTTCAAAATTAGCATTTTATCTACCTAGAATTATTCAACCTGATGCTCCAGTTGGCCAGCCCGTGCATGAGCCTTTCCCACCTGCTCTGCAGTGTCTAGTTTCCCCTTTTTCTATTTAGCAATAGAATAAAAGTTCATATAACATATGGATTTCATTTCCAGAGTTAAAAAGAATGAACAGTCGGAAAACATTCTTGTTTTAGCACTTAGCACGTGATTTTGTGGAATGCTTACCTGAAGGGAAGATATTTTGCTTCCCAAGGACACAATACTATCTGATTTTTCTTGAATGATTTTCTCCTTCTGCGCTATTATATCATCTTTGCTCTTCAATTCTAGAGTCTTCTCATCCATTCGGGATTCTTCATATTCCAAAAATCAAGGCAGATTGAAAAATATAGAACCCATTAAGTTAGAAGCTTCCTTAATAAAAACATTCCAGAATTGGGAGGAAATTCTACAAGTGAAGAAGGTAAAAAAAAATAGTAATAAATATTTTCAACATAATTTCACTTAGTTGTTACAGTTAATTTTCTTTAGTTAGAGCAGCACTTCATGCCCTGCCAATCTTATACTTCCACAGCACCTGGCTTGATGCAGCAAAACGATATTGTAAAACTCATAATGGAAAGAGGAATTGTACGTGAAAAGTTACAAGAATACATCATTAGCCTCTCCCACTTCATAGATAAATCTAAGTTGAACCCAAAGCAACATTCGATGGTTTCAAATATGACGAAATAACACGAATACATCATTGGGTTGTTTCAATGCAACTCGTGTTTGTGCTCCTAGCGTCTGCCTTTCAGGACGGTGTGTCCGGGGGAAAGAAAGAATTTGGGCCAAACCATCTAGCAGGCCTACAATGTGGATCCTATTCCTCCTTCCCAGGGCCCCAGTTAGCTTGGACTTGGCATTGCCTGCGATGAGTGAGATGCGTTGAGACAAACTCATATTGGGTCTATATGTCCAGAAGATAATTGTTCTAATGTAAAGTCGCGAGGGAGCATTGCCAGCGCCTAAGGAGCCTGGAATTTTCCCTGGAGGAAAATTGATTGAAGCAGTATCTTCCTGAAGCAAAAATGTATTTGAATTTGATTGAAGCAGGATCTTCCTGAAGTAAAAATGTATTTGAATTTTGTTTCATTTTTTTTATCAAAATCAATAGTAAGATTGATGACAGTAACAAGAAGCTTTAGCTAGGTGAAAATACAAGGAATAAAAAGCTTTTATGACTGTCTGGGTGAGATCACTTTTCTAGCTAATTGGTAGGCCATTGCCTGTACCTGTTGAACTGCAGTTGAATAACGTTAATATCTTATGATTAATGTCTCTTGTCATGATCTATCATGATCTAATTAAAGAGATCATGATCTATAACATGCATCTCTTTGGTCATTATTGTCAGTCTTGCATCTCAATAATTAAGGCGCAATAATAGCAATACATGAAACAAGGAACATCTTTGATACTCGTTGGAGAGGCATGGCAGGCCCTTTGTAGCAACGCTTTCCATCAGTTGAAAAAAGGAGGAACATATTAATATACTCGATTAAGCTGTGTGGGAATGGAACTTCGCTCGATTTACTTCGTTTAATTCTTGAGAAATACAGATTTTATGGTACGTATGTTTGCTTTCTAGAATAGACTAAACGGTGTGTGAATTAGTTAAATTCCTGAATCCTGATATATATAAAACAGAGGATGATCCAATGTTCACATTTGTCACCACTTAAAAGCTAGCGAGTGTACACTAAATGCTGCAATGCCAGCTATGCTTCTGAGGAGAACGGCATCAATTATTATCGCCCAGTTGGACACATAAATGAATAGAGAATATGGAGGGAGACCACCTTTCTTTTTCTGTTTTGTACAGGCTACTGGTACGCTCCATTAATTGTGGATGATGTGATGAAAAGAAATGATCGATATATATATATATATATTACATGATAAAGCAAATTATGCAGTGAAATTGTTTCTTGATGTCCATATCTTGAAGGAGTATCCCCCCATTGGCATCTTCTATTTGCTCTCACATGACCAATATTAAGGTAGTAGCTTATCCCTATAGCCGTGTAGCCTATTCTTATTTCAATGCTTTGCTACTGAAATATCGTAGTTGTGGGCCATTTGTAATATTGCCTGCCTCTAAAAGCAACATCAGGTCACTGTCCGAGCCATATCGTCTTCTTTTTGAATCTTCGGTTGGGATTTCATCTTTGCGAGTCTCTCTGTCAATTGATTAATTAATTTATAGTTGGTTTTAATCACTTATGGGCGCCTAATAGCTCTAAAATGACAGCCACATGAAAAAGTACGTAAAAGTCTTTTTTGCATGATAAATGAGTCATCACCTTTTTTCATATTTGCTTTTGTCGTACATGTTTCTCAGTGGCTCTTCCGGCTTATGCTCAGCCACTGTGGTTTCTTTTTTCCTCTGCCGAAAAATAAACAACTCCATCTTACAGGGAATAGCTCTACCACTCCTCTGTCATTTATTTTTACTTAAAAATCAGACCTACCCTACAATTTCCATAGAAAATTTTAACATATTATCATCAGAATCATCAATAGAATTAAGTAGCATGTATTTTCAGTTAAGGTAAACAAATTAAGCACAAGAAAAATAAGATTTTTATTCCACATATATTTATTTACTTATTTCAATATGTACAATTAATTCTTTCTTGAATTCGGAATAGAAAAAATGGAACACTTAAACCAAGCAGAAAATGTTAATGAAACGTACCAGCTGCAGGTTTATGTATAACCCAAATTTAGATGATTACTTGCCTGCCAGTAAAAAAAAGATTAACAGAATTAAAAATAAAATAAATAAATGAACAAACAAAAATAGGCTGCGCATACCCCTTATCCTCAGTTCACATGTAATCGAAGTGGCTGCATAGCCTGGTAATCTGGTGTGAGGTTCATCAGTACGTAGTACCTGGGTAGGCCTTACATGAGAAGAAAAGAGTATAGTGTAGCCAAGGAACAACTTGCCGGACCGTATAATCAGTGCTTCCGGCAAGTCATCCTTGGCTGAATTACACTCTCTACCTCTTCATGCAAGGCCCCCAGGTCAGCATCAGATTCATTTCATCATGCATGTCGCAAATCCAGTGTGTATTTATAGGCAGAAAAATAAGAGAGGCAGCACAGACATATATACATTCTGAGTCCAAAAAAAGAAAGTGGCCAGAGCGCCAAAAAGAACCTCCAAATAGCCATATCCATCCAAACCCTGCTCAATTGGTTGGCAGTGTGGACCCCAGTTGCAGATATTGTGTCCCACTTTTTTTTCAGAGGGAGTCAAAAGGTAGTACGAAATGTTCACTGGAGGGGAATATAATCTTTCAAGAGATATGGTTTCTGAGGAGATAATACGTGCACCGCATTGTCAAGCCTCTAATGATTAGCGCAGATGGTTTATTAGCTCATAATTTCCTTTTAATGGTCGGCTTGTATAATCACAGGCCGGTGCAGAGACTGGGATTAAGCAAGCAATCATGCAAGTGGGTGCAATATGACAGTATATAAGAATGCAATTGGGGAATAGCTGTAAGGTGCATGGTTTTGGGCTTTAATCCATCGTCATCACCTACTAATTGTGTCCCTGCTTTGTTATTCTTTCTCAGAGCATCCTCAATATTTATGTCTTCATGCCTCACAATAAAGTTTTCACTTTTCACTGGCCACCGCCTACATGCTTCTATCTATGGTAACTAGTAATCTAAATAATCAATATATATAGGAAAATAATAATAACCACATATTTCAATGCAAAAATAATTCAATAAAACTATTCCATATGTTTTTGTTCGCTCAAACCAAATATCAATATTGGAATGGCAAAAACTTTAATTAATGAAAATTGAAAGGGATAAAAGAAAAACGTGGGAAATGGACAAAAATAGAGGCAGAAACAATGCAAGGACAGCTTGTCAGCTTTCATCAATTGCGTATAGCTTTAAAATTAATATATACCTCCATATGTACCATCATATCTGGTTCTCATTTACAAAGAGGCCATGTTGATATCCATGTATGTAGAATGAGAGAGAACTCTCTTTTTATCATTTTACGCTTGCCACTACGTAGATGCAGCCTAATGTTAGAGAAACGAGAAAGTAAATATTTGGGTTTGGAATTTGGTGTTTTGTGGGTTTGGGATTAGGAATCTATTGTATTGATAATCCAAATCGGAAAGAAATAAATTTACAATAAAACTTTTTAAAAATATATATATAAATTTGATAAAATTAAAAAATTACTTCAAAAAAAAAATTGTGTTTGTGTATAAAAAGGCCGATAATCTCAGAAAATCGATCAATCAACTCATCAGGTCAATTCAATTTCTATATTAGTAAAAATATAGAGATTATCTGCATACTACTAAACTAAGCCCCAATAGAAGAATAACATATGATGAAAAAGACAATTTTGTCAATATTGACGGAAATTTAATATTTAAAATACAAGCTGTATATTTTTATTGATTTATATCTTTAATTTTCTTCAAGTTGGTTCAATATTCTTGGTCTACGTAGGCTTACATGTACAGGCTTTATCAGATATGTGAAAGACTTGACTCGATTAAATTCATGCAACAAATAGGGTCTACTATCATATAAAAACAAAATTACAGTCATAAATAAGAATTTATTCCATTAATGATTGATATTGGTGGGGAAAAGAAGTACGCAGGAACTAGTAATTTGAAAATTAAAAAGAGTACATGATATAGAGGTAGTGGATGACTAGTCAGAGTTGTTGATGAGGATAAAGGCGAATTGGAAGGCCTTTGGCTGGCCTTAAAACGGGAAGACCAATAACCTTCTCGTCAGGAAACACTTTTTGTAACTTGAATTTTGTGACCACATTATGCATCAAAACCAGTATTGCAATTCGGGCATATTCTTTTCCAGGGCACATATGAGCGCCTCCTCCAAATGGAACATAAGAGTAAGGAACAAGCCCATTTCCTTCAAACCTTGATGGGTCAAACTTTCCGGGATCCGGGAAGTACTCTGGACTTTTATGCGTGGCGAATGCATTCCAGTGCAGCTGTCGAGGGTAAAAAATTAATTAAGATCTCTACAATTAATATTATTATATGGTGTACAACAAGAATATATATATATATATATATATATATATATATATATATATATATATATATATATTCCTATACCTTCCAGCCTTTGGGAATGAGAAATCCAGCGTATGTGAAATTGGTGATCACCTCTCTAAAAGCTCCATTAGCTGGTGGATGGAGTCGTAACACTTCACTTGCCACATTCCATGAATACCTCATCTTTTGTATGTCATCCCAATTCAAGGGCTCATCTGCTTCTTTTGCTTTGGCAATCTCGCTTTGCTCTATATATGCAGTTACTAAATTTTATTAGTTTTTGAAATTTTATCGCATATATAAAAATTAGGATACGTGACGATCATTTATTGACTAATTAATCAGCATCCAGCCATTAATTAATTTGATGTACTATTATTGGTGTAGGATATTATTTTTGGTGAAATTAAATCAAATGTGTACATATATGTGTAGTGGTGGTGTATGCATGCTTATTTCAAATGAATTACCTCTCAAGACTGCATCATACACATTGGGCATCTCTGCTAGATACTTGACTACAAAAGTCATTGCGGTGCTTACGTTGTCATAAGAAGCACTTATCAAGGCTAAAATCCTGGTTGCCATGTCGGATTCTTGTCCCTCCTCGTTCAGCTCTAGTAGATGTTGTGACAATATGCCCTGTGATTGGGATGGTGACCTGTCGCGCTTCCACCGCTTGATCATAACTTCAAACTCCTTCCGGAGCTCCTTGGCTGCCTTGATGGCACGCCTGAAATTCGTCCCTGGAAGATCTATAGGCAACGAAAGAAGCCCTGCTGAAAAGTGGCCAAATGGCTTCTGAAGTTGTGCAATTGCTTCCTCATCATCAATGCCTAAGAGCAATCGACATGCTAATGCAAATGTCAGATCCTTGGCAAAAGGGTGAACCTCAACAACTTGTTGGCCATCCCAGTGAGCCTTTAGATGAAGTCTTGTTTTTGCATCCACAATGTTGACATACTTGCGGAGTGTGTCTGGCTTCAGAACTGGGGTGACAAATTTCCGCATTTTCATGGCCTCCTCGCTCTTGGATGCGTTTTGAGTGTCAAAGAATTTATCGACGGAGCTAGGCCACCAGGACGTGAAAAGCCTATTCTCATTGGAGAAAACAAATTTGTTTCCCTCAGCATTGCACAAAAGAACCATAGGTTGGCCTAGCAAAGACGTCTTAAAGAGCTTGGAGGAGTATTTCTTCCTTCTATCGTTTATGAACTTTTCAGGTATACCTTCCTTGGTGGTGGAGAGATATTCGATAGTTTCACCGATCAAGGGCCATCCGATGCTGCCCGGTGGGGTCTGCAATAGTGCTTGTGCCTCATTTTTTGTGGATCTCAACTTGTTGTGACGCAGGAAGTAGAGCAAGAGGGGAATGGAGAAAAAGAAAATGGCTGAAATGAGTAGAGAATTAATCAAACTAAGTTCCATATTTGTGGGATTAAGGAAAGAATAACATGGAGTGTGTATATATAGTAAAGGATAGAAATTTAGAAGACAAATATACGAATCAATGAATCAGAAAAAAACCGAGTAAAAGAATATATTTATATATATATATATATATACCATCGATCGATGATCTCAAAAGTATCGGCTAAATAAATCCAAGAACACAGATGCATATGTATAATCTTTCCTTAATTATAAAAGAAGATTTAATTATGCTTAATTATCAAAACTAATGGCAACAAATTAAGGCTTTCCGATCGATGCAACTGATATAACAACTCTTTAAAATAAACTTGACCTGAAGAAGACAAAAACCAGGACAAATCTCTCCTCTGCTTTCCATTCAATTTTTATAATTAGAATATAATGTGAGATTGAATGAATTCAAATATATAGCCCGTCGATTTCCTCTTCCAGTTTGCAATAAGCAACTAGTGTATTTTTAACTGTTAATTAGCACATATTAATTCAACCTGCAGATTTGGAGTATAATACAAGGGAAGGGAAGCATATTCTTATGTCATATATATATATATAACATACACGAAAAGCCAAATCTAACAAGGAGTTAATAATAATTTGTAAATTTAAATTAATAAGAATTTAACATGCACTTGATTTAAAAAAAAGATAAACCATAAGTTGATGTTTGATTTAATTAATGAGAATCGATACATGCTTCAAAATGGATTTACCATTTTGCTTATTAAGAAATTAGACTTGAATGGACCGATTTAATTTAAAAATTAAAATTCTTTTAAGTCTAATTTAACTAAAAATTAACTTTAAGCAAGATTGATCAAATTCAATTTTATGCCATAGGCGACTTTTCATTACAAAAAAAAAAAAATATTAAAGTTAACTAAAATTAAATTGAATCGAAAATTAAAACAGACCATTTCATATGTTGGATTTATCATTCACAACCTTTAATTTATTGCTTCTATTAACACTCTCCATTCTTTTATCTTTTTATTTATTAATTGGCTTCCATCAGTTGTTTTAGCAAGTGATGCCTAATATTATCCTCTTCCAATTTTACT
Organism: Hevea brasiliensis; assembly: GCF_030052815.1. Classification (NCBI taxonomy): domain Eukaryota; kingdom Viridiplantae; phylum Streptophyta; class Magnoliopsida; order Malpighiales; family Euphorbiaceae; genus Hevea; species Hevea brasiliensis. The sequence continues at coordinate 258,149 of NC_079503.1, read as the reverse complement.
GATTTTGTTGTTACTGCTGAAATGATGTAATTGTATCGGATACAGAAATTACTGGGTACTAACAATAATTTGTCGCTTTCAGGACCGAAAATAACCTTTCATTTGCTAATTAAAACGATGCGTCGTTCTACAATGACACATTGTTTTTTTTTTTTATTTAAATTCAAACTTAAAATCTAATAAATATATTGACATACAATCAAAACCTTTAAAAATAAATAAAATTTAATCTAAGACCTTAAATTTCAATTTAAAATCTAAGAATAAACGAAGAAAATATAACTTTAAAAAGCAATTTTGATTGAATAATTAAAAAAAAAAAACTTGCACATAATAGAAATATAAAGGTTTTTATAGAGTTTTGAATTATAATCGAACTAGGAATAATATAAGTAAGAAATAATTTAAAAAACTTAAATTAAATAAAAATAATATTATAAAATTATAAATAAATAAAAAATATAAATAAAATCTACCTAATAAAATAAAGAATCTAATTAAAAATAAAAATTCTTATGAATATAAGAAAATTTTTGAATCTAGTTTGGATTTGCATACCACATTAAATATATTTTAAAAAGAGAAAAAATTACTATTTAATTTTTATATTTTTAAGAAACTAACTATTTATTTTTGTATTTTAAAAAATATACTATTTAGTTTTTATATTTTACTTCCATTAAATTGATTAATCTTTTCGTTAATTTTTTCATTAATCAATGCCATTCAAACTATAATTTAATCACTTTATTTTAACAAAACTAATTAGTTAGTCTATATATTTTGAAAAAATTTTCACAATTTTTTTTAAAAGTAAATTTAAATTTAATTTCATATAGCAAAATTTATATTTTTATTCAAAAATATATTTTTTTAAAATATTATGTTTTTCAAAATATAAAAATGAACTAATTAGTTTCTTCAAAATGGATGGATTAAATCGTAATTTGACTAGTATTGACGAATGAAAATTTTGACAAAGACACTAAATAATTTTACAGAAAAAAAAATGAAAACTAAATATTATATTTATCAAAATACAAAAATTAAATAATTAATTTTGTTAAAATATAAAAACTAAATAGTAATTTTCACTTAAAAAATTTATGAAAAAGGCTAAATTTGTGAAAACGGCAATTTAAGCACAAACAAACACGCATATAAACTATAGGGTGGTGGCGGGAACAAGCAAGGCCTCTTGAATTTTATTAAGCTTTTCGCACTCCTTCATTCCTTTCACCGAATTCACGAATTCTGTGGAATTTATACTTTGCTTACGCCTTAATTTCATCCTAACTATTCTTTCCCATCCCTTTCTCCCATTTCACGCCTCTCTCTCTTTTTTAAATTGTATTCTTTTTCTTCTTGCCTTGCATTACATCTTCTCATTTCACAGAACTAGCATCATCCGTCAGTACCAAATTGACATACCTATAGTTACCGCGAGCGACTTCTGGTGGATTACGTGTCCAGTCGTCCACGGCCAAGAGGGAAAATTGCTTGTCAATTTCAGCTTGGATTTCTACGACTAGGAGGAGGAGAGCAGGTGGCCAGACAAACACCAGTCCAATTGAATATTCTTCACCCATTTCCAGAAACTACGCTTGTATCCGATCGTTTTGAGCGTTCACAGTAGTCTTGTTTCGACCTGCCTTGAGGTAATAATCTCTCATTTTAGTTTTGTATTGTTGCATTATTTTATTATTAATTATTTCTTATTCCATTACCAATGCTTTCACCATTCAATTTGGTCCCTTTGCTGTGCTTTGAATTCCGCATGCTAATTTTCCACAATTAATTCAAATTCACTGAAGGCAATGTTCAATTTGCTAGAGGTTCGATTGATTTCTGCTACTATACTCGCCTTCATAATAGGTAGGTATTGTTGTTTACAACTTTATTAGCCACAACTTTAATTTATTGCTTCTATACTGGCCTGCCTTCATACTAGGTATGGCTGTCAATTGTCGGCTAGAATCAACCATTCTTTCATTAATTTAGAATCTTTTGGATTTAACCGTTAGATTATGTCTAGTTGATAATCGATAATTATAGTTGATAGCTGATATAACTGATTGTAGCTGATGTATTTTAAGTATTTTATGAAATTATATATAACTGTTACAATTGATATATAAAATAACTAATAAAAATGCATGTTATATAATTTATTTTATTATTACATTATTATTAATTTATTATATCATATCATATTTTATTATTAGTATTAATAAATAAGAATAAAATAATGTTATTATATTTTTTAAAATCAGTTACTCGAAAAACTATTTATTGAAACAATATTTTTAAATAAAAATATTGAATTTCAAAAATTAAATTCTCCCAATCCCACCGTGTAATTTCACTCAAAAAGTGGTTATTCATTTTTTTTTTTTTAAGTAACTGTCTTTGTTATTCCTTTTTATTGGGTACCAGCAGAAGCGTGTTAGAATCAACAAAAACATTGGCCACCTCGACGCGCTGATGAGGGTTATTTTTGTCAAAACAATAAATAAAAATGCAGCTGATTTGAATCAGCTCCTAATTTGAGCTGATTGAAACGACAACCGATCAGTTATCATCTATGATTTTGAGTGCTTTATCAAACCGGTTGGATATTTATGAACAAATCAAACACCTTTTTAAGATCATATTATAAAGTTTCCTCAATTTTAATTTATATTTTATTTTTATTTGAGTCAATTTTAATTTTAAATAAAATTAATTTAATTTCAATCTAATTTCGACTTAGAATGGGATGATGGCCATGCTTGCTTCACACATATATGATATATCTCAATCTTTTATCTTTTTATTCTTCGGCAGTCTTTTATTTATTTATTTTTTATTCCTTGGCTTCCATCATCTGTATGTTGATTCGTTGTTTAGCAAGGTTCATTTAATATTATTGTTTAATTTGTTATTAGAAAAATGTTATGTTAAATATGATAATTAAAAATTAATTTTAAATTAATCTGAATATATTTAACTAGAAAAAATTACTATTTAATCTTTCTATTTTTAATCGGTAACTATTTTGTCCCTCTTATTAAACTTTTTTAAACTAAACTAGTAAAAGGAGAGAATGATTGTATTATTTAAATTACAGAGAGATTGAATAGTTAAATTGAAAAAACAAATTTACTTCAAAATGAGGAAAAACGTATTTCAGCTTGGAATTGTGTATATTCTTAACAAGTAATAACATATGTAGAAATTGTTATTGTTCATTCAAATTTTGTGCATTCATGACCTCTTTTTTTCTTTCTTTCTTATTTTTTTTCCTAGTTTTCTTTGGGTAGTTGATATTCATTGTTGATTAGAGACTTTTGTGGTCATTTTCTCCACAAAAGACAGAATAAGCATGGTGCAACCTTAAATGAGCATACAAGTTCCTTTAATTTATTTACCATTGATTTTTTATTCCCTTTTTTTTTCAGTAAAAATCTGTAGACGTGGTTGTTCTTGGTTCCAGTTTGTACCTAGGATGGGATGCGGAAACATTTATGGAAGGCGGGTGAGAGTGTTTGCTGTGGCTTCAATGATCTACCTGGATTATAAGGTATTGTTTCTTGATTGCTACCCACTTATATTGACTGAGCATATGTTGATTGTCTGCTTGTGCCAATTACCCTCCTCTTCTTATTTAATATTTTATTTATTTATTTGTATCAAGGCTGTAGAGCAAATAAATAAATGGACCATCGACTCCAAAAGAGCTGCACTGTGGGATAAGACTCATGAACGCAATGCTAAGCGTCTTCTCAACTTGATCATAGAATTGGAAGGTTTGTGGGTAAAACTTGGACAGTACTTATCCACACGTGCTGATGTTTTTCCTTTTGCATATATATCAATTCTCAAGCAGTTACAGGACTCTCTTCCTCCTCGTCCCGTGCAAGAGGTTTGTATTCTTTATTTAGCAAATAGTGAAGGTGTTCTTATAATTCACATTTTCCGTCTGTTTTATATGGATGATAAATGTAGTTTTATATGGATAATAAATGTAATGAAATTTAGTTGGTTGCATGTTCACTACAAGACATTTGGCTTTTGAACAGCCTGTGCCGAAAGAGAGTGAAATAAGAAGATTTTAATATATTAAGGTACCAGCAATCATTGACAGAAAAAAGAACTAAAATGTAAAATAGGCCAGCATGTGCAGAGTACCCGTAGAAGGGCTTGTTTAAATTAAGCAGAAGAAGTAAATTGGTGAAGATCATGTTCCATTCTTCTGTTAATTAGCTTAGTAATTTGTAGTAAGCAATATCAAGTTTATGAAGTGGCTGATCACATGAAGAAGGACAAAGCGGAAACTTCTAAAAGTTCCTTTTTTACTTTTTAGGAGTAGAACTTTGAAGCATGAGTGTATGCATTTATATGGTTTTTGCATCCGAAGAAACTTTAGGTGCTTGGTTTACTGATTTGAAATTCCATTTCCACAGGTTTGTCATACTATAGAGAAAGAATTGGGGAAATCCGTGGATGATCTTTTCTCATATTTTAATCGAACTCCTTTGGCAACAGCATCAGTAAGAACCTTGGACTACTGTTTTTTGATGGGAAAATAAAACCAACACATAATAAAAATAAAAATCTACTCGTCTTCTTCTCCAAAGGTATAGCAAGACTCGGTACATTTTTTAATAATTCTATTGATTCCAATTATATTGTGTAGATTGCACAAGTCCATCGTGCAACGCTTATTAATGGGGAGGAGGTGGTCGTTAAAGTTCAACATGAGGGCATTAAGTCAGTGATATTGGAGGTTTCACACTCTTTGGCTCTTAAGATGCTATAATGAAGAGTAATAGTTACAACCTTTATGTATCTTTTGTGTATGCCATTGTTTTGCAGGACTTAAAGAATGCCAAGTCAATTGTTGACTGGATAGCGTGGGCAGAACCACAGTATGACTTTAATCCCATCATGGATGAATGGTGCAAAGAAGTTCCGAAAGAACTTGACTTCAATATTGAAGCCGGTACGCTTTGATTCTTTGGTGATATTTATGTTGAGGAGATTCTGGGAATTGTGAACTTGACAGAATAAGAAGTTGTTTTCTTTAGTGAATAATGAATGCAACTTGAAGATCAGTCTGGTTAATTGAAATTATGAGTCACGTCAGTAATTTCACTCATAATTTCAATTGTAGATAAGTAATCCAATCATCTAGAAAAGTGAAATTCAATTATAATTTAGAATCACACTGTGGATGAGCATGTTAAGTTCCTGTCAAATTGACTTGAGTATAGGGGTGCCAGTGATGCTGGAGACTATGGAGTAGCCATTGGCAATGCCACAACAGTAGTGTGACAATCATAAGTGATGAAATGCTATCAGAAGGTGTGTGATGTAGAACAAAGGAAAAAAATCAAGAAAAAGAGAAATCAAGGACCAATTCTTAAAAAAGAGAACTAATTCTCAATAATTTTATTTCATCTCAATAATAATCATAATAATAATTTTATTTAATCTCAATAATAATCATAATCTAAAGGTTATCTAATAATGATAGAAACCCTAGGTCTTATTTATAGAATTAGAAATCCTAATCACACTAAGATTTTAGAATCCTAATTCAATCCTAATTAGGAATACTAAATTAAATCAAAATAAATTAGGAAATAATAAAATTTCTAAATAAGAGACCTAATAAGATAAAAATTCCTAAATAATAAAACTCCTAAATTTTCTAATTTTACAATGAGAATAATTCCTAAATTCTATTTTTCCCATGCTGCATTGTTCTCCTTTGGTTGGAGAAAAGTCGACCTCTAGTTCTGAAGTGTTGAAGCATCAAGAACCAAGTAAGGAGAATACACAGTGCAACCTTCTTGGACGGTAGCAATAAGAATGACTTGGAGAAGTTTGCGCTAGCTTTTGTATTCTTAGAAACATCTGGACAGATAAAATCAATTAGAACAACAATTGAAATGCGCTTTAACTCAATAGGATCTTCAATTTTCATTGATGTTTTCATAGAATCTTCTTCATTCCCTAATATATCTTCCTTAAGCTTTGGTTGTGTAGTTTTATCAATATCTTGCTTTAGAAAAGGCTCTTTAACATGTGAATGTTCAAGACGTGAATCGTTGGATTCTTCAATCTCATACTCTTCAACGTTTGTTTCTCTAGGTTGCTCTTTTTGTTCCTTGTTCTCATCTTCAAGTTGTTTTTCGAATTTTTCTTCTTGTTCATCTTCAATGTCAAGCTTCTTTCCTTGATTTACAATTTGAATTTCTTCTTTAAGTTCTTGCATAGCTACCAATAACTTAATTATTAAGCTCTTTTTTTGTCACGACCCAAAATTCTGAATTGTGATCGGCGCATAATTTAAGTATTCTTAAATCATGCAAGCCTTATCAGAGTATCTTGAATGAATATATTGTTACTTACTAATCCCAAAAATAGTCAAAATCCAAATAAACAAAATGCTGAATAAACATCATAAATATCCCATAGGTAAACTGCGGAGTCTCTACAGATTTCAATAAAAACTTAAACTGTTCAATAAACTAAACTAATTATTAGCCCGAGAAAACATGAATACGGGCATACCATGAAAACAAATCAAAGTTGTCCCTCTCTAGAAAATGGACTGAATATTTGGATCACCATGAATTCTACCGATCCAAACAGGATAATGACAGAGAAAACGTGGTTTGAGCTAGATGCTCAGTGAATGATAATTATAGCACACAACGGAATAGGAACAGGCAGACGCTTGATTAATTTCACAATAAATTTTCTATTCAATAAAATCATGCTTAATAAAATAACTTCATAAAATATATATATAAAAGAAATTCATTCAATAAAAATTTTATGGTACAGTGCACCAGGGTGATGATACCCCACATCACCAAAGGCCAGATGGTAAGCGCGCTACCAGATATTAGATACAGTCCTCCTCCTTCACAGATATCAATGCATATGATACTAATGCAATCCATAAACTGCAATGATGCATGACTCGACAATGCAACCTAATACCGTGATAGTCCACACGGCGGGGCCAGATAACAGAAACAGATACTGGGCACAGGTACCAATTCAAAATAGAAAATCAATTTGTACAAATCAATCAAAATCAATAAAAAAAAATTCAAATAGCAAATAATAACTGATAGTGCAATTCCAATAGTGTATTTCAATAGTTTCAGAGAGTCAATAAAATCAAATCAATCTCAAATCAATTCAGTAACACATCGATAATTTTTATAGTCAAATATCAATCAATATAAATACATTAAAGGCCTGTTCCAGGAATCCTAATGGGTCTAATGCAGAGATAGTTGACAAAATCAATTATTTAATCAAAATCGAAATAAAATTCAATAATAAAATAAAACTCTAGAAAATCACATATAAAATAATTGTTAAAATATTGATTTAAAATTTCATTTAATAACAAACTTAATCCTAAGAAATTTTAAAAGGGACTAAAACGGTGCCATGTACTATAATTACCACTCACTTAGAACCTCCAAAATAATAGCTAGATTCAATAAAAGAGAGACAATTTCAGCTGACAGAATGAATATTTGAATCTCCTACATACCCAAAATATAAAAGAAAAATATTAAATAATAATAAAATAAAATAATTTTAATATATATATATATATATATATATATATATATATTGGGTAGACGAACAGGGGGGACGAATTCGGTGGACAGATGTTTATATATATATATATATATATATATATATATATATATATATATATATTGGGTGGAAGAACGTGGACGAACAGAGAATAAAGGGTTTATATATATATACGGACGTGGACGAAGGTACAAAGATTTATATATATATATAAAATCTAAATTGAAGGTTACTATTTCACAGTAATCATGATCAACCCAATTCAATACCAATGGTCAAAGAAAAAAAAAATTTCTAGAGTAGTTGTAACAAATCGAGGAAAGAAAATAAAATCAAATTCACTCATTATTGAATAAAGAATGAGAATTTTTACCTTGAAAACAGAATCGAAGGTGATGAATAGAGAAGTAAAAATTTAGGGATTCTCTGCGCACATCAGATTATAAATAGTAAATTTTTTATATTTATATATATATATATATATGTACATATATAATAATAATTTAAAAGATAATGAAAATACCTGTTGAGAGTATTTGATAGAAAAATGAAGTGACAAACAGGTTTTGAGAGCAAAGTTTAGCAGAAGAGATGATTAGGGTATATATATATTTCAAGAGTTCTATTAGGTGTAGAATGGGATAAGAGTTATTATTAAACTGGATTGTTCAGATTGCAGATATATATTTAATTTCAAAAATAATATATATATATATATATATATATATATATATATATATATATATATATATCTAAAAATAAATAAGCAGACCATCCAATAAAATATATATATTTTTTATAAATATATTAAATTATTGTTAGCTAATTAAAATAAAATAATAATAAATAATAAATGTATATGGGTTTCCACATTTTTTTTATGACTTATCATTACTTCTACTTTTGATGACTTATCAAGTTGTGCTTTTAATTTTTTTACACTTAGAAATCACAAGTTCTTTTCTGCATTCTTCAAGCTCTCTTTCCTTAACTCATAAGAATTATTGTAAATCTTTATATTCCCTTTTCTTCTCTAGTAAACTCTGTCTAACTTCTCGATATTCATTATGTAAGAAAGAACATCTTTTATGATCACATCTATAACTATAATTATCTTTCCAATGACATAGAGATAGTAACTGACCCTTATGAAATCCAATATCATAATTAATTTCTTTGAGAACATTTTTGTAGTTTGATCTCCTCTTCTAGCCTCATAATATAAGTTTCTATGGCATTTGAAGTAAGAAAACATATCTTACTTGAAGAAAAGAAAAAGAAAAAAACTCAAAGTTTAGCTTTATGAATACTCGATCTGTGGGGTTAAAGCTCCAGGTGCATCAAACTGAAGTTCCGACAACGCGAAGAAACAGATTAGCTAATGATGAGTTGTTGGGTTCTTCTAGTTTTCGATTTTTTTTTTTTTTAATTGTAAGTAGCAAGAAAAAATTTCGAAGAACAAAAACACAAGTGGGGATCTAAGGAATGGGAAGAATTGAATGGGAGGTTTAGTAATTTTGTGGAAAGTGATGGAAGGTTGGCTCGATTTTAGGCTCTGATACCAAAATTGATGTAGAACAAAGGAAAAAAATTAAGAAGAGAAATTAAGAATTAATCCTTAAAAAAGAGAACTAATACTCAATCATTTCATTTAATCTCAATAATAATTATAATCTAAAGCTTGTCTAATAGCAATAGAAACTCTAAGTCTTATTTATAAAATTAGGAATCCCAATCATATTAGAATTTTAGAATCTTAATTCAATCCTAATTAGGAATGCTAAATTAAACCAAAATAAATTAAAAAATAATAAAACTCTTAAATTTTTTAATTTTACAATGAGAATCATTCCTAAATTCTATTTTCCTATACTGCATTAGTATGGAGTAGCTGTATTGTAGTGGTGTTAGAATGGGGGCAGTTGTGGTGTGATAATTGGTGATAACAAGGGTATCATGGATGAATGACATGTGGCGTAGTGTCAAGGATCATATAGAAAGGAGTATAGGTGTGTAGGATGTGATTTATGAACAAACGAGAGGCTTATCCAACCGGTTTCGAGGGGGTTTAGAGGTCCAGGAATGTCCTTCTATAAGACACCAAAAAAGTTAGAGGGCCAAGGGTTGTTTCCACTTAGCACTCCAATGGTTAAGTTAGTCACCGTCGGAAAAGAAAGACAAGCAGTCAAGAGAATAAGGGTTAAGAGTGTAAGAGTTCGACTGTTTTATATTGAGGGATGTATCCTTATACACTAACCATTAACTTAACAGGAAGTGCCAAGTATTGTTATGGAATATTAGTGTGGTGGTAGCCTCCAGCTTTGGTGGCATGTTGCTTAGAGTTTGTCTCTAGTAGCAGGTGCCCTGTCATTCCTGCAATGGGGTTTATTGTGTTAGTGATGAGGATATTTGTTGTGGACACAGCACCACGATTTTTTGGCTCATTGGTAATAAATGGCTCTCCATTTGTCAGGAGGGTATGCCTTTCCTCTTGAATGCTAGGTCTCAGTTTATAGGAATCCACGTGTCACTAATCCATTAATTGAGTATTTTTAAGTGTATCATGGTGATTTTGTAGACATTGAGGATGTCATTGACCAACACTAGGGCACAGTATAATAAAGGTGTGTTTACAGCAGTGGCAACACTAGTGGCAGTAGCTCTGGTCTGTAAACTTAGATGGAGCCACAATACAGTTGGTACTGTAGTACTAACAGTATGAGGACAATAACATGGCGCTGGTGCCAATTTGGTGTTAATGATTTGAGGTCATTGGCCTGGTGCACCTTGATGTGGTGGCCATTATGGTGCTACAATGGAATGGAATGAGAAGCACAGTAGCAAGTAGCATTGCCCCAGGGATGAGTTTGGAGGATATGGTGCTGAGAGTGATGTCAGCCATGGTACAATAGTCATCAACTTTCTTGCATTTCAGGATCTGTGGCATGGATACTGCAACTCCTTGTGTTGAATATTAGTGGACTACGGCCTTTCTTTCCACTCTTTAAAACTTTCCATATATAGGAAATGACCCTAAATTCCTCTTTCAATGTCTTCAAACACCTTACTGGACATCTCAACTTTTTAGTGTACTTTTTCCTTTTTACTGAGTGCTGACTTTTCTCTTTGTGTTGTAGAGAATACGAGAACCGTTGCCAGTAATCTTGGCTGTAGAAAGAACAATGACGATAACAAGCTTGCAAAATCAGTGGATGTTCTGATTCCAGAGGTTATTCAGGTAGTTTTCTCCTTATGACATTTTATTGTAACAAATGTACCTGCTGAAGTGGAGACACTTTAGATACACAGGGTAGTGTTAAAAGCCTTAGGATTAGTTTTTCAGTTTTTTATTACCATATCAAAATTTATAATGCAATTCCAAGAAGATGTCTCTCTTCTTCCACCTTCAACAAAAAAAAAAAAATAACGTTTGACATTGGGGATCTTAACCATTATTCCCATTATTTTGCTTGGCATTTCATTTTGTTCTTCTTGAACTGAAAGCTGTTGCCTAATTGTGTTGCTTCTAATGACAGTCAACTGAAAAGGTCCTAATTTTAGAGTATATGGATGGGATTCGTTTGAATGACAATGAATCTCTTGAAGCTTACGGTGTTGACAAGCAAACAGTTGTTGAAGAAATAACTCGTGCCTATGCCCATCAAATATATATTGATGGATTTTTTAATGGTGACCCACATCCCGGTACTTTATTGTTCTCTCTCCCTTGCGTTCTTCTAGGGATCTTTTAACATATTATTACATGCAACATTTTTAAGTTTTGTATCATTCTACTTTTCTAATGTTCATTTTTGCCCTACCTTGCAGGAAATTTCCTGGTGAGCAAGGAACCACCACATCGTCCAGTTCTACTCGACTTTGGGCTTACGAAGAAAATATCAACTTCTATTAAACAAGCACTAGCCAAAATGTTTCTTGCATCTGTGGAGGTTTATATTTTTCCCCCTTTTATCACTCTTTCTGTGGACTTTTCCAATAATACACGAGAATTATGGATCATTAAATAGTTCTTGATTTAGTGAGTGCCAATGAGCTAATTGCTATTGCATGACTCCTCTATACTATTTCCAACTCAATTTTTTTTAACTCTCTCTCTCTCTCTCTCTCTCTCTCTCTCTCTCTCTCTCTCTCTCTCCACCTACTCCTGATCATTAATTTATGTCCTTAGGTATTCCATTTTCATCAGAATTATTAAAGTTAGTTTGGGTAGTTGAAGTAGAATCAATATTGGGAATGCAGTTATGTGCAATAATTCTCGATTGCTTCATTGCTCAAACTGTTCACACACACATATAGGTATATTGTAATTCTGAATCTCTGTGTTACAGGGGGACCATGTGGCCCTTTTGTCTGCCCTTGCAGAAATGGGGCTCAGGCTGCGCCTGGATATTCCAGATCAGGCTATGGAAGTAACCAATGCATTTTTTAGTACTTCAACTCTAGCAAATGAAGCTTTTGTAAGCACGCACTGCCTCCTCTGATTTTTTTTTTTCCTTCTAACTCCGCAATTCTTATCATATATAAATGATCTTATTAAGGAAACCATGCAATCCTTGGGCGAGCAAAGATCAAAGCAAATGAAGGTGATACAGGAAAAGATGAAGCTCAAAGAAAAAGAAGTTAAACGCTTTGACCCTGTAAGTCCTAGTGTCACCTCCTATTTCTATGTTTCACAATATGTTTGTTGACTATTTCAGTCAAATTTAATAACAAGCATTTGTTTTCAGATAGATGCATTTCCTGGAGATATTGTAATATTTACGCGGGTCCTCAATCTTCTGAGAGGTCTATACAGAAATCTCCTTTTATTACCTTTTGCAAAAAACTATGCCTTTTTACTGATTTTCTAACATTGATTTAGGGCTTTCATCCACAATGAATGTTCGGATAGTATATAAAGAAGTCATGAGACCATTTGCAGAATCTGCTCTACAAGGGTGAGTCTATCCTAAACGTACTGTTGATTTTTAACAATTTTGTCTCTAATTTTGCTGTTCAAATTGTGGATTTAATTTTCAGAAACCTCAAGGGACCAGCAGTTAATGCACAATGGATCTACGATACACCATCTCATTCTGATGTGGAGACAAAGTTGAGGAAGCTCTTAGTTGAGCTGGGAAATGAAGAAAAAATACTTGGAATCCAGGTCTGCGCCATTATCAACTATTTATATGAGCGAATGATAATCTAAATAGCCATTTTCTTGTTATGTAGAATGAAAATAAAATCTATGTAATAATCTTCTTCTTGCGTTCTCTTCGTTTAACACTCCATATTATTAGTTTTCCTATGTAATTCCATTAAAATCAAGCATTGTATCCGATACACCTACAGCTGGAGAAAATTGCAGCAAAAATTAGATAAATAAATAAAGAACTGAATGCCTTTAATTTATCATGGAAATAAAAAATATAATATTTTTAATCTAGAACTTCGAAAATTACAAATTCATCAACCAACCTCAATGCTTCTGCACTTCTATTTTTTAAATCTAAGAGAGTTCCTTGTAAGATAATCAAAAGCAATGAAACTAATGAAGTTAAAAAGTCTTTAAAATACTAGAATGAAGACATGAAACAATTTTTGGGGATTATTGCATAAAATAGAAAGAGTTATTATAAATCCTTTTACGTGCAAACTATGCTCATTGAAGTATTTTAATAACTCTTTATAATTGAAAAAATAATAGCCAATTTCTAATTTATGACCAGTTGACATGAAAAAGTTAAGAATTGGTTAAGCTCTGCTGTTATAATTTGATATTTTTCAACAATAATGTCTTAAGGTATGTGCCTACAAAGATGGCAAGGTTATTATTGATACTGCCGCGGGAGTACTGGGTAGATATGATCCTCGCCCAGTTCAGCCTGATAGCCTTTTTCCAGTGTTTTCTGTAACAAAGGGAATCACGGCAGGAATGCTACATTGGCTTATCGACAATGGGTAAGTAATGTTATTTTATGGCTATTTTTTCATGTTTTGTATGTGAACTGTAGGGAAACAGATCTGTAGAAGTGTATAATCTTTTCTTTGCATAATTATTTGCCCTATAAACTGTTGGTGAAACTTTATAGTTTAATATCACTAAGATCCTGCCAAGTGATATTTAATTAGTCTGCATGAGTAAAGAAACTCGTATACAGGAAATTGTGTAAAATGACCCATCACAATAAAATGTTGATATTTTGGTGAAGTGACTGGATTTTTTTGCTTTGCAGATTGAATTGGATTACGACTAACTAAGAAATTTCAGTATAGAATATAAGATTGAATCATTGTACCAAAGAGATATGGTTTAAATATACTTGATTAGATGGTCAGGAATGATCCTAAAAGTTTCGCACATTATATGACAATTTTGTTATGTACTGGTCTTGAAATTCTTGAACTTAAAATAGTCCATAGTTTCCTAACAAAATACAGAATGATGAGTTGCAGAAAAGTCAAGCTTGACCAAAACATTGCCAATGTGTGGCCAGAAATTGGAACAAAAGGCAAAGATGAGATAAAGGTGTGAAATTTTGTGTTAAAAATACCAGGCTTGTCCAATTAGCATCTGAAGTTTTTCATTATTTTCTATCTTGCTCATTTGTTGTTCTCTTTTAGGTCTGTCATGTTCTAAACCATACATCTGGTTTGCACAATGCCTTGGCCATTCTTAGAGGAGAAAATCCTTTGCTAATGTGTGACTGGGAAGAATGTATGAATCAAATTTGTATGTCAGTACCTGAGACAACACCTGGCCAGGAGCAGCTGTATCATTATTTGTCTTTTGGTTGGCTATGCGGTGGAATAATGGAGGTACTATAATCTCATGATTACGTTTTAGAATACTGAAAATTTCAAGGTCAAGTACAAATTCATTTCTCAAAATGTTAATCGGAGTTCATCACTATTCACTACACTCACCAACTGGACATTACATTCATTATATATGTGACTGTTTACATAAGTTCACATCTTCATAATCATCGCGATTGTTCCCTGATGGAATGCTTGAACACGGTCCCCCCCCCAACCAAACACCCCCCCCCCCCCCCCCCCCCCCCCTAACAACACACACACGCACACACAAGAAGTAAAAGAAGAGGAAAAAAAAAAAAGAAAAAACACTAAAAGCCAGAGACAGCACATAATAACAATAATATAACTTTCTGATCGGAATATATGATTTTGATCTGTTCCTCTGAACATAATGAATAACTTGGGATGATTTTCAAGGAGTCGTACTAATTCCCTGTTTTAATAATGATTCAAATGAAACAGCATGTGTCTGGCAAGAAATTTCAGGAGATTCTTGAAGAAGCAATCATTCAGCCCCTCAAAATTGAAGGCGAGCTGTATGTTGGAATTCCTCCTGGTATATGTCATGCAAGCATGTGAAAACAATCACTCTCTTTTCATCTCTTATCTGTAGTTTACACAGTGTTTGGTTCAATTCTATAACAAATAAAATTGTAATGGTACTATCTCCTAGTTCCTGGGAATTGTAAACTTGGACTTGCTTAGATAATTGCAGTATAATGTGTTTCTTCTTTTCTCCAGGTGTGGAATCTCGACTTGCAAGTCTAACAGTAGATACGGATAATTTCAGCGATCTTTTAGAGAAGGACCTATCATTTTTCTTCCAGCTAAGCGACATTGCTCAACAATTATCTGCCTTGCCGGCTTTATTCAACACGCTGAATGTTCGTCGCGCAATCATACCTGCTGCTAATGGACATTGCTCAGCCCGCGCTCTTGCACGCTATTATGCAGCCCTTGTTGATGGAGGCACAATCCCACTACCACATTCCTCTTTCTCCAAGCCACCACTTGGTAGCCACCCCCACATTCCCAAGTTTCCTTCTGAGAAGACCCCTAAAAGGCAAAAGGGTAAAAGTAGTAGTAGCACTAGGCTTGCTGTTGACACCGATAGCAGCAGCAGTAATGCCAGTGCAGCTGACAACTTTGCAAGCGATGATGGTTCTAAAAAAAATAATGTTGGGAGGATTTTTACTAACCCTAAAATTCATGATGCATTCTTGGGCGTGGGGGACTATGAGAATATGGCCATACCAAATGGAAAATTTGGACTCGGATTTAGGAGGGCTATTTTAAATGATGGATCCTTTAGTGGGTTTGGGCACTCGGGCATGGGAGGATCCACGGGCTTTTGTGATATCAAAAACAGGTTTGCCATTGCAGTGACACTAAACAAAATGTCGTTTGGGGGTTTAACAAGAGAAATCATTCAGCTTGTTTGTTCAGAGCTAAATATACCATTGCCGGAGGATTTCTCAAGTTCTGGCGATAGAGGACCTGATGTACTGTTAAATATAGGGGGATCGCTGATTAATTGATGCATAAGAAAAATCTCTCTTTGTTACTTGTATAATACAACTCAAAGATGTTATAATGACCACAGTTGATTTGAAAATAATGTGGACATCTGTTGTGGTTCTAATTAATGATGGTATGCAGTTATATAAACACGTTTGTAAATGTTTTGAGTTGCATTTGTTGCTTTCAAGAGATGCATTTTGTGTCTTTTGTTAACCAATACACATATGTAATCAATGAGTTTCGGCTTAGTGGCGTCGGATTTGTGCCTAGGGGAGAAAGAGAGAATTAAAATTGAGAAGGAATACCAATTTTGAAAGCTTTGAGAAGTAAGAAGATGCATAGCACAGATGTCACTCATATGGCAGCAAAATGTTAAGCAGTGCTGGAGTAAAGCACATTATTGAATTAGAAAATCACAGAGCAATAATTTTACAAACAACGCGGTTTCATGTGCTCTCTCTTAAACAATACAAAAATAATCTCTCATTAATTGATGAGATTTGCAAACTTGTCATTTTATTGGTAGAGATGCTGAGATTTTAGGAAAGCAGTGCCTTGAAACTGCGTTAACAAGCAATAATTTCCAAGTAAATTGATGAGTTGTGAGCTGGTTTTCACGTCAAATCTAAATCATATTCTTCAAGCTTCTTTAAATCCACCAATCCCCATAAATCTATTGCTCATGATGGGCCAAATTTTCTCATAATTTCTACTTTTATTCGGTTATGTTCATGTATAAATAACACTCCTATATTTGAACATCTTCCTGTCCTCTGCCTTGCAGCGAATAAATAAATGCAAGTCTCTCCTCTAAGGAAAAGCTAAGAGGATTTAGTATATATAGCCTAATCCAGCGTAAGAATACAATTAAAGAATAATTTAAAAAAAAAAATCCCATATACTCCTATGGTTCATACATTGTACCAACTAGGGCAGTGTTTATCCGATGCATTGACCCAATTTAACGTAAGTATTCACCAAATCATCATGGGCCATCAACACTTGTACTGTAAGAGAATTTGCCAGCTTTGCAATAATGTAAAAAATTAATCATCAGATCAACTGGAATGGAAGCAATAATTGAATGTGGCAATCCAATGGCATTCAAAGTGATTTTCATCAACATGAATGTTCTTTATATGGATTACCAACTATATAAAGCAGATGATACTGCAGAAAAGGGAACCAATAATTTCTGTCTGTACAGCAGAAAGAGCCCTTGAGCGAGTTTCTAATTGTATTTTGCAAAATGATGAACGTATCAGGACTGTGCTCCAGACTGGTCGGAGAGCTAGTGGAAGCAATGGGAGTTGCAGGGTCAAGTTCGCCATGCCTTGATCCAAGTCCAAGTTACAACCCGCAAAATGCACCTCAAGTGGATGACTTCATGATCCGGGCATTAACTGTTGTGTTTGGGATGGAAAACAATGGTAAAATAAAAAAGGAGAATGCACGCCAAGTGGTGGAGAAGCTTGGTTTGATATATGGCGAAGAAGAAGAAGAAGAAGAAGAAAACAAATCTGCTGAAGTGCCGGTAGAGGAGGTGCTTAATGGATTGGAAAAAGGGCCAGAGCGCCAGCATTTGCTGCATGAAGCCTTCAAAATATTTGATGAGGATGGTAATGGGTATATAGAAGCAGTGGAGCTGAAAAGGGTGCTGCAATGCTTGGGTCTGGACAAAGGGTGGGATATGAGCGATATCGAGAAGATGTTGAAGGTTGTGGATTTGAACTTGGATGGAAGGATTGATTTTAGTGAGTTTGAATTGATGATGAGCCAATTTAATTTTCTTTTCAGTCTTAATTGTATATTCTTTCCCAATAACCGATGGGTTCTAATTACTTGCTCTCCTTCCTTGACCTCCTTCAATCAGCTTACCTTCAACCTCCCTAAACTCCAGAGTCAGTAGATTAAATCCAATATGCCTTCATGGAAATACTACTAGAAAATTTTGAGCTTTCCTTCTGGTTAAGTCCAGATAAGAAGTAAAAGTTGAATTTTCATTAAGCACTATCAATCATGAATCTAAGATTCATCTTATGTCTTGAACCAATGATAGGCTTAGTTTAGGTAAAAAAAGAAATCCATTAATTATTGTACTTATAAGCAGAAAACAACTATGTATTGTACAGACAACAACATTACCACAAGTGAGGATGACAGGAAACAACCTAAGACATAAGAAGACACATACACCTAATTTTACAGTGGAAAGGCAATTCGATATTGATATTCTCTCATTCTCAAGGCCAAAGCTCCGACACACAGCTTACAGCATCACTCATGACACTGCTCCTGAGATTGCCATTACTAATATCGGCATTTCCAACTCCAACAGCATACGAGGCATCATCTCCATTAATTGTGATGGTTGGTGAGACTCGCAGATTATGGTTATTGAGTGGTTGAGGTGAAGTTAGATGATTTTGATGAACAAGTTGATTCAAGCTAGAGGTTAAGGAACCTCGAGTAACCATATCTTCAGCTAGCTTCACCTAGTTCACATCACAAATGCAACCCTTTAATCATCTCAATAATCACTTACAAAAAAGATATAGTAAGAAAAAGTATACCTTGGCTCTCAAAGCCTCAACGTCTGATTTAAGAACTCGGTTATTTGTATGAGCATCACGATATTGATGAGAAGCATCTGAAAGCTGCTTGTACAAAGACGCATTATCTCCTGTGAGTTGTTCAACCTGAAACCCATGAAGCAACCTGTGACATTGCTCTCTAAATATGTATCCAATGGAAAAAATCTTACCAAGACACAAACACAGGTACAGAGGTCTAGAATTTTCCTATCCAATTTACTAATAAATATTAAATTTTATACCTGCGATTCAAGCTCGTGCAAATGTGCTTGTTTTCTTTTTCTTGATCGTCTAGCTGACTCCCGGTTTGAAACCATCCTAAAGGCCAGAATCACGATATCATATTGGCTTGCTTATGCATAGGTGAGAGTTGAGAGAGAGTGACTGAGAGTACCTTCTAATGCGTCTTAAATCAATGGGATTGGAATTGTTGCTCTGTTCACAAGGACCGGCTTCTGTCTCTGCATCTTCATCGTCTGAGGAACCACTGCTACTTACTCTTGTTTGGTTTGGTTTATTATTGGCCGACAATGGACTGCTAACTGCTCAAATTTGAAGTTATTTGAATGTTACTGAGAAGCGAAACAAGACAATTCCTTCATTTAGACAGACACTCTGATTGAAGAACATACCACAAACTGATGACTGAGCATCAATGGGTGCTGATGAAATGCTGGATTGCTTGGGGCTGATGTTTTGAGACCACACAACAAATGATTCTGGGAGTCCACAACTTGAAAAACCATTCATCGCGTCCTGCATACATGCATCTATTAAGAAGATGGGACTTGGAAATTAAGCATTTTGCTTCGATAAGGACTCAAATTTGAGACTAAATGTCCTCTTCTTATAAAGATATAGAATAAAATGAAGTATTTCTTTACCATCATAATCTTGAAAATAAGCATTAAAATATTTGTCAAAAGTAAATAGATAAACTCAGAAACATATAAAATACAGTTGATCTTGCCACAAACATTAACAACAACAATTAAAACTTAATTTCAGATTGAATAAGATTGGTTATACATTTTTTTTTTTTCCATCATTTAATTCTATTTGAGATTAATTTTATATTAATATTAAAAAATTATACATCTTGTTTTAACTCTACTTTCTTTCACGTTATTTTAAATCTCTCCGGATTAAGAATTTCATCTTTGGACTAAGATCAGGCGCAGGGCAGGAAATTAAGCATTTGAATGAATGGTTGGCTTAGTAAGGTATTCCTGAATTCTCATAACAATAAATTCTAAAGTAACATTAATTTATATAAAATAATTAGTTTCAATGGATGGGATTGTGGGTACAGGTCAGCATGATTGTCCAAAGCTTTTCAACAAGTGTTAATAAATAAAAATTAAAACACAAGTATCTAAATGTAAAGAATCCAAACCAGAGTTTTGAAGGAGAAAGAGAGATCATCGCCAAAGAAGCTGTCGAGCTCAGCAGAAAAAGAGTTGTCACGATTTTCCTTCATTTCTTCACCTCTAATTTGGGTGGTCTTCTTGATAACCTCTTGGAGGGCCAGTTCTGACTCACTTCGCTTCATGTCACCTACTGCTTTTCTCTGCTCCATCCCTTCTTACTTACTACTGGTCTACAACTATTGCTATGAGAGAGAGAGAGAGAGAGAGAGAGAGAGAGAAGGAAGGGAAGGATTACGAGCGAACTTCGTGTTGATATATAGAGAAAACAGAGCAAGTAGAGTACGCCTCTCTGTGCGTTTCAAAAAACAAAGAGGAGGCGTTTGACCTTGTTAAATTACGGAAAAATCCTTAAACATTTTCACAATGTATTTAACAAATGATATCATGTTTTTTGTAAATAAGAAGGTAGAGCAGGGTTATAATCGACACAACGGAGGTTTGATATAGACTGCCACCGACCTTAGAAGAAAGCCACAAAGTTGCTGATTGGATACCTCCACTTTCTTTACAGAATTGAGTATCTGCTTTTCGCTCTCTTTAGACTGGGCGATACCTAACTTTGTACAGTGGAACACAGCAAAGCCCCACGTTGCAACCACAATTCAATTATTTTACTTCCCTTTATTCGTATGGCCTTTGCTTCTTTGCTAATTAAATCACTTCACTTTCCTAATCCTTGATTTTTCATATGGGGTTTGCTTCCTTGCTGATTAAGGTCTCAATGAAGTGAGGAGCCTTATGCTCTGCTCGCTGACAAATACAATGTTGCATTTGCAAAAAGAAAAGAATTTGTACGCATCTGGAATCAGCAAGCAATAATGACACACAAGCACAACCCCACATCCCCTTTTGATATAATTTTATAATAAGAATGCTTCGATTTGTAGCTCTAAGTTTATGAAAATTCCAACCAACATAACTTTTCTCATATTTTGGTTAACCAGAAAATTTTAGGTGCATTTCATCTATCAGTCTCATTACAATTCTACTCGCTTAATTTACAGATGACATCATGATAGACCAAGTTTGTTTACTTGAGATTTTATTCCGGTTGATCCGTTTTTTTACTTGAGATTTTATTCTGGTTGATCCGTTTTTCAAATTCATACAAGATTATGAGGAAGCTGCTATATGACTAATACATTTATTTTTACATATCCAAGCATTATAATTTATAAACAACTTACCAGACTTCCAACTGCAATATTACCCGAGACAATTCTATTTTGGAAACAATATAAAGGCAGGAAAAACAACACTGTTAAGAAGATCCACCAACGAATGTGTCAAAAGAGGATAGCACAAACAAAATTCCACTGATGAAAATTTCTTGGCAGAACTGACAAACAGGCTATCCACAATCTTGCCCATGTTGGAAATGGTTTCTAAAGTTGCAGGGTAGATTGCATCTGTCTTCTGATCTTCAAATATGATGAGGCACCCAGCACCCTGATCCAATGTCCCAGCAAACTTCTTGTCCAGAATCATCTGTGACAGCTTCTTTTCCGGATGAGCAATTGATAATTCAATCAGTTCAGCTATATGGGCAATCTCAACCCTTGAGAAAGGCTCAATCAATCTGCACAGATTTTGTTGAGAGATGCCTGAGGACAATTGGGTCTTCCTCCAGCTGGGCCTTATAATTGCGCAGGGGCAATCTCAAACGACTTCAAAGATCGCTTGGAGTGAGCATCAGCCACGGATTTAATAGCATCCAAATCTGGCCCCATGTGCTGGAGACCTGCCTTTGAAGAAATTATCCCAGTCACATCATCAGCTTGATTCACCATGATTTTGCATAGTAGCATGTATTTAAGACTGAGAACTGCCCTTGGGCCTTCAAGAGCATTGAAGGACTTAAATGCTTCAAAGAAATAGCTGTAAGCAGTTTTATAATCCTTCTCTTCGGCGTGAAGAATCCCACTCTGCAAATCAATTGTGCCTTGTTGAGCTGGGGGTACATATATAGCATTTGCAGCTGTCCTGGCAGCTGTAAGAGCAGCTTTTGCCTTGGGAAGGTTCCTCAAGGAAAAATGTAGCTTACACTCTAGTAAGTCGTTTGTCATCTAACCTCCTCACCTCTTTCACCAAGTTGGTAAGAAGAGTCCATGCTTCTCAATATTCCTTATTTTCCATCAAAAGAGCTGTAAGCCTTGCCTCAACTCGCTGCCTAAGGAATGTACGCTTTTCTGCTCGGGTCCATTCTACCATTTCCTTGAAAGCAATTTGGGGATCAGATGTACCAGGTATTCGAGCTGCAGAATCAATTATTCCCCTGACAATTTTGGCAGTTTTAGCCTTGGGAATTAGGGCAAAGAATGGTCTCATATGAGTAAGATGCCCATAAAGATCTTCAGCCCTGTTCCCTTGTCTAAGAAGGTCAGAAAGGTTTGTAATAGACTGTTCTTTTATCCTCAATGCTTCTGGAGAAGAAGAAGGGTTTTCAAGTATCTGGTAAAGAATGGAAATGCGCTCAGATGGATCTTTAGCTTCTAAAGCCAGAGAAATGGAGTCTGTTGTTGCAGGAAGATATGAAGAAGACATGGCCACTGCTGGAAGAATTCAAGTCCTGCAACATGAGAATTCACAGATTGTTTAATGTGAAGAAATCACCAGAATTGTAAGGTTGGCTGCATTTAACACCTACATGAAAGGTTGTGTATATGATAGACAAAATTAAAATGATTGTCCATAATTGCAATTTGAACAAAGATTTGGATTTTTTTTTTTTTTTGGTAAAAACATAAAAGATCCATCCTTATTGAGCATATTGGAGTCATATCCACAGTAAACATTCAAAAACAATTTAATTGAACTAATCTACAGTATCTGGCACTTTTAACACATTTCTAGAGCTAGTCCGCTTATTGTTGATAAAATTTGGCTTATTGGAAATCAGAAGCAAAACATAACAAGTCGACAACAGAACTTGGCACCCTTACAGATGAGTTTTGGCAATGGATATTTTATAAGAAAACTAATTACTAGAGCTCCAGTTGGTCTGGTATGAAAAGTTGTGGGAAAGAATATATCACGGCATCTCTAATTTATGAACACAAAAACATCCATGAATGAAAAAAAGTTCAAAATGGCATATAGAAAACACATAAGAAATGAGGTTAAATCAAGAATTTAAAATGGCATAACAGTCAAACACTTTTCCACTAATTGAATTTAAAATGAGTAACTACCAGCTCTAGAGACCAGAATCTGCCTCCAAGAATCCAAACTTCGAATCCTACAGTTTGAGGCTTGGCCTCCATCACTATAGTCTATGAGTAGTGGCCTCATTACATATACCAAGAAGTAACTCGTTTAAATATATAAGTAATTTGTTCACTTCCAGGAAATAAACCCATTAGACAAAAGCGAAATCTTGATAAAAAATTCAATTCTTAATATTCAATGAAAGAAAGAGCACAGTATTAACAACAATGATGAAGATATAAGAAGACTGTCACGGTGACTACTGCTGAAGAACCAATTTCAAGATAGAAGCATAAACTCCATAATGCAATTAGAGAAAAAAAAAAAAAAAAAGAAGGATTAAAATGGGATTAAGCTAGAACAGCATTATTGATGCGAAGAGCAGAAACGATAAGGAAACACTAAGAGCTAGTTAACCTCAGAAACTATGAAAATCATTGAGCTCCCAGAAACTATGAAGAGAGGCATACAACTTGCAAAGCTGAAAATTAAAGAAGCAAGGCATAAAAGGGTTAAAAAATAATAAGAAGAAGAAATCCAAGCACAAGTATAACCAGGAAAAGCAACAGAGATAGATGAATGGAAAGGAAGGAAGAGGAGCTAAGAAAGTACTTGCCTTGAACCATAAGACAGAGGGGTGGGTGTGGCTTCGGAGTCGAAACAGGCTTCCCTCAGCAAGTTATATTAATCCTCTCAGAGTCTGGGTAGGACCAACCCATTAGCCAATTTAGGCCACTTCATAAGCCAATTGAGCCCAATTTCTAATCGCACTTCGACAGCCTGTTTTAGTTTAATAGTTAAATTCATATAATTTATTAGCAAGTGTTAGGTTCAAATTCCCATTTCTCTCTTGATTTTTTTATAAAAAAAAAAAAATTAAATATAAATTATGCTTCAAAAATCATACCAAAAAATTAAGAGATTTTAGTTGTGGATTAAGTCATTATATATTAACCATTGCTAATAGTGATATTTTAATTATTAATATAAAAAATTCATTTCTTTGCATTTTTCATGTGAACGCATGGGGTTATAAAGACTTGAGGCTCAAAGAAAGCACATATTGGCTTCGGATTTATCCATCATTTAAGAATTTATTTTTGCATTTTTATTAGAATTATTAATAAAAAAAAATCTCTTTAAATATATTAGTTAGATATTAATAAATTAATTTAAAGTTAAATTTATTATATTTTAGTACTAAAAATTTAAAAATAAATAAACTAATTTTTTAAATTTTTTATAACATTTAAAATAATATTTTGAAAAATATTTAAATTACGGTTATTTATTTTTGTTATTGGGCTTCAACCTATTTCCATTACACATAATTTTTCCTCATAATTCAAAATAGCTTTTTCATTTTTTTTTTTAATTAATTTAGATTGAACTGATATTCCAACCTAAAATTTTATAGCCTTAAAAATTACTGGGATACTATTGAAATAAATTCTTTTCACCCATTTTTGTTTTTAACCTTTATGTTCCTAAGAATATTCACCCAACTTTTGGGGCATAGGAAATTATTGGAACACCAAAGAAAGCACAATTGGGAATTGGGTTTGGTAGGTAAAAGAAGAATTGAGTTGATTCATATTCAGCTTGAGGTAGTTAATTAAAAAAATCCAAATATGATGATACCCAAAAAGAAAATAATAATAATAATAATAATAATAATAATAATAATAAAATTGTTTATAATTTTTCATGAAAACTTAATTAAATTTAATTTATTATAAATTTAAGAAATAAATATATAAATTTATCTATTTTATATTAAATCTCATCATATATATTATATTATATGATGCATCCATAATTACAACCTACTATCCCATACATTCAGACAAAATCCCCTTCCCCGTTGACATTGCTCTTTCTCTTTGCAGTGCCAAACACAAAGTCTGAGTTGTAGAGCACAGGGACCATCGCAACAGAACATAAGAAAACCAGCACTGGTCCAAATATCCACAGAAGAAAAGGCATAGCAGCATAGAAGAGCCTGTTGCCCACAGAGTTGAGAAGAAAACCCTTCTCTAATAGCTCGGTTACATACTCAGGGGTCACAATGGACATGGGATCAGGTGGGGTGTTGATGAGTAAGTTGACCTGGTTCACAAACCTAATGGACAGAGAGTGGCAAAAGAATGAGAAGAGGAAAAAGCTTAGCAGAGTCACATATTTCAATGCCACCATGAATTCACCATGAGCCCCGTAAACGGCATCGTTTAGTGGCTTCTTCACAGTATAAGTGCTGCTTATAATGGCAGCCAGCCCAGCAGAGAGAAGGATTGATGTGGTGGCCATTAAGGTGGATCCCATTATCAAGTTTCTAAGAGTTTGAACGGCCAAGATGTTCTTCTTGTCATTGTCCTGAACCCAAAATTACATTACCCACTTGAGTATCTGATACTGGTTTATACGTATGCTACTAGAAAAGGCATGAGATTTGAGCAAAAGAAGAGTATTGCTTGCTTGTCATATACGTACAACAGGGCAAGACAGGTTGTCGAGAGATTCGTTTCAAGGCATCTATGCCCTTTTTCTCAATGAAATTGGCGTCACTGTTCTAATAGTAATTAAACAACGCTAGGCATCTCAATTATTGATGATGCAAATGAGTAAAAAGGAGGCATGATCCATCGTGGTCATGGCCATATCATAAAACCATAAAGGGAAAAAGTTACCATCTTTTCTTCTTCAAGATTGGCAATGAAAGTGAAGTGCACGCATAAATATATAATAATGTATGTAGAAACTTTGCATGGGGAGGGAATTAATCCCCAACCTCAGTCCATCATAAACAGCTCTTATCTACTTTACGTGAGAATTCCATCATATTTATTGTGTATCAAATCCATAATAAATCAAGAAATTTCCCTAATTCCAATTATATATTATTCCTATATGCTTTGTCGGCTATTTGTTTCCAAATCTATGTTTACATGATTCTTAATCTTATGGGAATTTCAAGAACAGGGAAAAGTCAAGAACAGGGAAAAGGATATATGTAGAGAGAGAGAGAGAGAGAGCACAGAACAGGGTCTTTTTCAGAAGTATGGAAATGATATTAAAGAAAAAAATCGAATTTAGATGCTAGAACGTAAGATATATATTTTTTTGCCCTTATATTTAGTGAGATGAAAGTATAATTAGCGTGGTTAAATGATTAATGGAAAATTATAAAGCTTGAGTTATTATATATATATATATAGAGAGAGAGAGAGAGAGAGAGAGGGAGAGAGAGAGTGAGTGGGGGTAGGTGGGAGTAATTAAGGGTGTGTATATGCATGAGAAATGAGATACCTTTATCATGGCCAAAACCCAGTAACGACGTCCGCTTGCGTTTGTGCCAATGATGGTGGAGAGGGGCTGCGTTCGAACCTTATGCCATAACCAGATATGATAGGCCATGGTAATAAGGAATCCAAGTGGTACTAGTATCACATCTAGATAACATTTTCTCCACTCCATCTTCTATCTCTCTCTTCACCTAATTCCTCTTCTGACACCTCTATTTATACACTCCTGGAAAGATGTACATGGACATGTTTTATCTGGGCAATTCAATCTACAGGAACAGGAAGTAAAAGCATACCCCCTCTCTCTCTCTCTCTCTCTCTTTTATTCACTGAACTTTTCAATAAAGATTTTGAATAATGATACACTATGCCTAATTACCTATATATCTAAGAATTTATCTTCTGAATTCAATTTGTTATTAATTAATAGTCACTTATAACTCATCTCTCATTTCGTACTATCTCTTGGTTAATAACTTACTTACTCTTATCTTATCTTCTTCCATTTTTCCATATAACTTACCTTATCTTATCTTATCTTATTTCTTGGTTAATAACTTACCTACTCTTATCTTATCTTATCTTCTTATCTTATTATTTCATGTTAATATTTATTTATATACACTTTGCTCATTATATTATTATTATTATTATTATTATCACTTTCTTTAAAATAATTAAGTTGGCTCTTTTCTTTTTTGCATAAAATATAAAGTAATAGAAATTAATAATGCCTTCCAAAATTTTGCATTATTTCATTCATTTAAATATGCCATTATTGTTGTTTTCTTAAAATGATAAATTGGTTAATTAATTAATATGATTTAGTACTAATGTTTAAATATATAAAAACATCACATGATTCCAACGATTTGTTGCATTGAGCTGACATAGGATATGATGGTATCATATTCAGTTTCCACTAGTTCAAAGTTCTAACCAAACCAGGGATTCCAAGTCCAGAATAAATTCTTTTACCCTTTTTTTTATTTTTCTTTAATAATTAAGCTTAATTTTTGCTTAACTTACAAATTGTATTTGCAAATCGAATTTTAAAATTAGTGAGAATGGGATATTCGTTAGGCTAATAACAATGAATCACGCATCATGTATTTCTGAATTCTATATATATATATATATATATATTCCCATCTTTTTTATGAATCTGCTTTATATATTGGAATTGGATGTGTTAGGCCATGTAGCAATATGAATGTTCTTCAATTAATTAATCTTGAAGATGTCTATTTTTTTATTAATTTAATTTCGATTAGAACTTGAAATTAAGAATTTACTTTTTTGAGATTGGCTTTAATACTAATGAGCTATTAAATTAAACTGATCAAAATATGCCAAGATTTTCTAAATTAATCCATAGGATATGTGACATATTTTAAAGTTTTGGATGATTTCAAACAGAGCATCCATATACTAATTTTGGAATCTTAAATTTTATGTGCTTTATTACAGAAACCTTTAAAATTTTATTAACTTTATCATCGATCATCGATCTTTCATGTTAATATAATTTAACAATTTAACTCAAATTATAAATAAGTAAAAATAAATAAATTGAAATGTCAATCCTAAAATAATATTTGTGTGAATTATTAAATTATTGTCAATTTATCAATGTGTGTTTAATATGAATGATTCGATATTCCTATCTTTTAAGCGATGTTGAATGTTCGGCTCTCGCAGTATGAGCTTTTAAATCTCAATCTAAAGCCAATTATATATTTAGGTAACCCTTCAAACTAGACATGGGTTAATAGGAAGGAATTCATATGATAAAATATATATAGAACAAAGCTTTCACCTTTATTATTATGGATTTGCTTTTCGTCGGCTTTATAAAGCCTTATTAAATTAGTAAAATTTAGACAGAAATTCAAAAGGTTTTAAAGAATCTTTTGGATCTTCCAATTAACAATGGATTTCAATGTTTTTTTGAAAAAGCTATTTGGCCTCTTGTTTGTCACCTTGTGCTGTGCAACTCATACGTTCATGATTGATGGAGCATTAGTGTTTCCATATTAATATTTTATTCCCACGTACCATTTAATAAATGGAAATTACATATAACTTCAAGAAAAAAAAAATATTACAATTAGTTCTTAATTTAACAATGATGAAATATTTAAAAATTGACTAAAAATATAATATGATTGATAATTCGCTATAAGTGAACTTCTTTAATTGATATTATCATTAACTATATATACTTCCATTTTTCTTTTTTTGGTAATAAAGGTGGAGATAAGTTCAGAACACAGTATAGAGCGAGAAGAGAACAGGAATCATGGAGAAACCAAAGAATAATTTCGAAAGCAAACTCACCTATGACAAATAAGAGAATTCGATTAGTCGATCTGTACAAAAATTAATTTCTTTGTAAATATGCTAAATGCCAACACAAATAGATATATATACATACTTCCATTTTCATAATTTTATAAGAAAGGCTAAAAAAGGATTTAAATTTAATGTTCATGTTATGAATATATATGATGAGTCTTTTAAAAAAATTAAGCTAGGGTATAAAAGGATATGTAGTCGATAGTGTGATGCGTTTCATCTGATTAGTGTGAGTCGTCATATTGAATAATATATATATATATATATATATATATATATATATATATAAGCGACCGAATGAGTTAAATCATTGGCCATTTTCCAGCATGCAAGAGACAAGTTGGTGGAGTGTGCAGTTGCATGTAATTTACATAACACAAATCAATATAAAGCTAAGCGTCTCTCTCTGAGTTTTTTAGTTATTACCTAATTAAGAGCATCAATGAATTTTAATTCAGTTATTATTTTTATAATTTTGAGATTACGTGCGTTTAAAACTATCGGAATCCATTCATTCAATCCCAAAAAAAAAAAAAATCTAATAATAATTAAAGAATGTTAGTTATGTCATATATATGTGCAAGCAGTAGAATTATTCAAATCTCAAAGATAATCAAACCATGCAAGAGGAAATTCCACCCTTATCATGTCGTGTCCTCCACCAATTATATATAAAAGAAAAGGTTAATATGGGCTAACAATTGGAGAAAATTCATTAGGCTGTGTTACAAATCCATCCAGTAATTGAAACCAAACATACAATGTTGGGATGGGTTCCATTTGTAGCCCAAAATAAAAGTCTTTGGATTATTTATGGTCCGTACCATATTTATCATTAGATAATGGCTGTGGAAATATAGAATAAGAGATAGGTTTTAATCCAAGAGCTTATTATTATAATAATACAATTTCACGTTTGTGGAGTTTTCAAGACACATGCTCTGATTGTGCTTTCAAGTTTCAAGTTGCTTCAAAATGCAAGAAATACTTTTCTATATCTCTGATAAATTATTCATTGCATCTAACGTAATGTGCAATCAACTCTACAATAAGATCAAAGTTGTAACGCCTTATTTAGAAGAATAAAAATGCAATCTAATAATAAAATTTTAATATATAATATTATTTTACTAGATATTATTTTAATTTAAAATTATTAATACATTTGAGAGTAGTACTACTAGTTAAACAGTGATAGTGATGGCGTAAGAGGCCAAATAATGGTGGTGGGGTTAGTAATAGTGATGGTGGTAGCAACGATGGTAGTCAAGTAATAATAATAGAAGAGGTAACTCGGTGATATGATGATAGTGTTGATAATAAATAAAAAATAAATAAAAATAAGTAATTATAATTATATATATTTTTGTATGTAATAATGATTATGATATTTAAAATATAATTGATTATATTATTTAATTGATATTTCAATGCATTAATTTTTTTTTACGCTATTAAATAAAGTAATCAAATATGCTTAGATTAGGTTATAACAAATATAGCCTTAATATGTACCTATTGTCTAGCATTCATATAAGGTTTATTATCTACATTTTAAAAAAAGTCCATAAATATATAAATAAATGGTATACTATTTTTATGTGCAATAAGATTACTCTATAATTTTTCATACCTAGCTGTACATGTATAGGCATTGGTCCACCTTAACTCATATTTTGCTCTATGGACACAAATAGAAGGCAATTTTAATTAAAGTCAATAGCATTAAGTTAATTATAATAACATATAATTGAACCACAAGCGAGTGCAGCCTCTCTTTTCTCCTTTAGCAAATTAAAATGATATTGTCTTCTTCTTCTTCTTTAATAATATATATCTGTTGTTTAGGTATATGTGTTTTTGTTCTTTGCATTTGTCAATGATCATATCTTATCCTATAATTTTTAGTGTGAAATGAATATATATATATATATATATACACAAAATAGTGCTGCAACTTTGCAATTATATAATACTAAACTGGCAATTAATTACATATTTATTAGCTTGCATGTGTTTGCTGGCTCAATAATTCAGAGATTTCAATGATATAAATTGATGATTAGGAAGAGTCAATTTTATCTTTTGAAAATTCGCAGATCAATGTATTACACACAGTACCAATGTATATATAGAAAACCTTTTTATATGATGAAATGAAAGCCATACAATGCAACTGACACATTTTCAATATATATATAATTGATATTAAATAATATAAACAAGTAAATGATGGTTGAGAAGCAATTCCTGAGCACATGTGAGCCACTTATGAGAGGCATGAATTGAGGATGAGGCTACTCCTCCTTGTAATGATGCACTTTTAGGAGAAAGATAGAATGAGGCATTTCTAATAATGACACAGCAAAGTGAACATTAATTAAGTATGATTGGTTAAGGTCAAATTAAAATATTTTCCTCTCAATCAGTGTAGAGGAGTGGGGCTCACGACCAAGTGCATCATTGATTACCTGAAGTTAGTTGATGATCAAGTTAAAGAAAAATGTTGTAAAATGGTAATGCATGGATGTGATTCTTGCTTTTGATGCAACTCATGCATGCTCCGCATCAACCATATAATTGAAAGCACCAGCCAAGTAGCATTAGCACATGAAAAAGAATAGAGCATTTTCATTTTCACATGGGGCCAGAGGGCTTTGGGCTCTCTCCTCTCGATGCCTTAAATGCCGCATTCACAGGACTATCAGTTCCAGGACAGTTTATAATATAAACCCAGTTTGAATAGTACAAATGAATTGTACTACGAGAACAGGCCCTTTAGAATTATTGACTGTTTGGGCGTAGTTTTTGCATTGGAAACTTAAGCAGTCAAACATCATAAACCATTTCTTAATTCCTTGGAATCTCAGTCCAGATCCGTTTCGGTTTAAAATACCCGCTACTAGGCACTAACCCGATAACTCCTACGTCAAATCAACAAAAAACCCTTCTAAAATCAGCAAGAAACCCTCACTTCGAAAAAGTACTGCTAGTTTTTTAATTAAGCAATTAAAAAATGATTTCATATCGTACGGTCTGATTAATGGTTAGTTATTAAATAAATCATCTTCTTTCCAACACACACACAAATATATATATATATATATATATATATATATGCAAATCATCTTTATTATATTTATTAAAAAAATGAAATTCAAAATTCCTAAGCAAGACCCTTAAGAAACCAAGTCCTATAAGTTGAGAGCAATTCCCCACTGAACGTTAGACGGTATAACAACGCTGCCTAGCTCATCAAGTAGAGACCATGGATTCCACGAAGTCTAACAAGATCAGAGAAATCGTTAGGCTTCAACAGATCCTAAAGAAGTGGAGAAAGTTGGCAACCTCATCCAACCCCACCACCACCACCACCAACAATGGCAGCAGCAAAAGCATTAAGTTCCTGAAACGGACGCTCTCTCTATCGGAGACAACCTCGGGCAATGCCGTCCCAAAAGGCTACCTAGCCGTTTGCGTTGGCGAAGAGCTCAGGAGATTCATAATCCCGACAGAGTATTTGGGTCACCGTGCATTTCACTTGTTATTAAGAGAAGCAGAAGAAGAATTTGGGTTTCAGCAGACGGGCGTTCTCAGAATTCCTTGTGAAGTCGCAGTTTTTGAAAGTATCTTGAACCTGGTGGAAGAAAAGAAAGATGTGAGCTTCATGCAGGAATGTGCAGGGTTGGGACATTGTTCGTCCAAAACCCAGCAAACTCCATCTCACCATCCTCAAAGCCCCATGTGCAGATAGTTATCCATCCATTTTTGTTTTCCCTTGACCTCATTTATCACTTTTTTTTTTGCTCTTTTCCAGGATGAGGCCAACGTATGAGAGAGTTTAATAATGAAGTTGTTTCCAAATTGTAACACAAAGTATCAACTTTGATAGTCTGTTATATCAACCCTTAATGCAAACCTTTCTTTCCCCATCTTTGGTCTATTTTTCCACTTTCCAGTATATGGAATGGTAACTCCCTCTACGCCCTGTTGTGTCATTAAGAACTCCAATGAGATCTATGTGTATAGAGGTAGCTCCAAAGAGATAAAGTAATAAAATGAGCTTTAAGAATAAGCATACATCCAATAAGAAATAAAATGCACATATCAAAGATCACACACAATCCAAGCACGCTCTAAGATTCAATAATGAGTAATTGAGTACTACTCGGATGAACACGTACACAGTTTGCCTAATATTGCTATCAATGGTTTCATTGGATGAAATTGTGTACGCAGCAACCCATCAAAACTTTGCGATAGAGTAAGAAAGTACAGTACCCTTTGTGTTACACTACGGAAATACCCATAACAAATGTGTTACGGAAAGAAACACATGTTATAAAGATATCATACCACTAAACTGCAGCAGTTTGCACACAAATAAACAAAGTATAGAATATAATACGTCGTTTCCAGAGCTTTAGCAATAAAATTCACATACACCCCATTTATTTCATGCTCCAAGTATATGCACATGTTAGGAGTGACTCATCAAGTCCTGACCATCAAAACAAATAAAAAGAGGTGTTCCCTCATTCATATGGTCTAGCTAGCACAAAATAATAAACCATCAGTCATAAGGCCACGCAAGATCCAATAAAAGAGGAGAACCACATGACACATCTTCATGATATGTACGTATATATATTGCCCAGGCAAACAATGGCATATGCTCAAGGTCATATTTAAAGGTCTGAAGTAGCTAGCTAGAGTTACACAAGCCTGAAATTAATCATCATAGCAATTGTATAATTTTATCTTTCATTAATTTTAACAGTAAACCAACACTCACAAATAACCTGGATTATGGTTCCTCAAGAGACCATATGGTAGATATAGGATATGATGCAACAACCAATATCATGTAGCTGTCTATCTCATTCCAATCCAAAAGTGTGTATGAATATCTAAATTATTGGGGAAATAATAAATGATTTAATAGTACACTCAACTCAACTCAACTAAGCCTTTATCCCAAGAATTTGGGGTCGGCTATATGAATTCTCTTTCTCCATTCTAAAAGATTTTGGGTTAAATCCTCGAAAATATGTAATGCTTATAGGTCATGTTATACTCCAAGTCAGTTTAGGTCTACCCCTTTCTTTTCTTTCTATCATCTAACCTAATGTGCTCTACTTGTCTAACTGGAGCCTCTGTATGTCTACGCTTTACATGACCAAACCACCTCAATCTCCCTTCTCTCAACTTATCCTCAATTGGCACAACTCCTACTTTTTCTCTAATGCTCTCATTACGGACTTTATCTAGTCTAGTATTGCCACTCGTTCACCTTAACATTCTCATCTCCACAACTCTTTTCTTAGACACATACGACTCCTTCAGTGCCCAACACTCACTATCATATAATATGACCGGTCGTATGGCTGTACGGTAAAATTTTTCTTTCAACTTATTAGGAATCTTACGATCACATAAAACTCCCATAGCACTTTTCCACTTCAATCATCTGGCTTTAATACTATGACTAACATCCTCCTCATATACCCCATCTACTTGAAGGATTGAGCCGAGATATTTAAAGTGATTACTCTGGAGCAGTACCACTCTATCTAAACTAACTCCTTTTCTATCACTAGTTCAGCCTTCACTGAACTTGCAATGCATGTATTCTGTCTTCGTTCTACTTAATTTAAAGCCCTTTGACTCTAGAGTATCTCCAAAACTCTAACTTTCTATTGACTCCTTATCTCGTCTCATCTATCAGAACTATATCATCCGTAAACATCATGCACCAAGAGATACTCTCTTGCATATGTTTCGTTAATTCATCTAAAGAATTTAATAGTATGGTAGAGTCAAAACTTTTTATCAGAATGCAATCTTAAAGAATAGTTTATAACCTCCATCTGCATATTAGGGCTCAAATGTGATTCTTGTTTTGGACAATAATAGGAGGTTATGGGAAATAATAGGAATGATTAATAATACTGCAAGGGAACTTCATGACTATGCATGCCGAGTTGTATTCAGACCAAGATTATTCAACAACCATCAACTAAATGAGACTATTCGAAAAGAAGGGATTCATAAAGCATTGCCACGTCTAATTGATTAAAGAATATTTTATTTCACAATTCCAATCCATCTAATATGTGCAAATATCATAAGAAATAGTAACCACTAGGTATCATAAGACCTTGACTTACATTGTTTAGGTTGCCTCGTATAATTAGAGCACCTTGCTGAAGCTGGACAGCTTAAGTATTAACACATTCCTTAAGGCTGCAATCATATGTCTTCAAACTACAAAGCCCATGAAAAGCTGACCATCTTAATTCCCAGCTTGTTGTCAATTTGGTGACCTAGTAACTTCTTACTCTTACATTGAAAACACCTCACATTAACTTTAAATTATCAAGAAAATAAAACTGTTCCAGACATTCTAACTTGTATTATCAAGAAAAGAAAATTTTTCCAGACATCCGATTTCCATTTATTTAATAATTACAGACAATCAAGAAACCGAAAAGTAAAAGCAGCACACTATCACCAATAAAATGGTAATTCCAAATGTAAGGTCACTGTAATTCACCAGTGAAATAATACATATCAGAACAGTTCTGCAACTCCACAACTTGGATAACCACCATCACCACCAATACATCTTCTCACCATGAAGAGCCTATTAAGTCTAATAAACAGATACCAAAATTGGTCTTGGGCTCCTCGTTGAGGCCGTTTGTCCTCATATAAAAGAAAAAGAAAAAAAAATTGTTCAACTCAAACTTCTACAGCATTCAATAATCAGCAATGAACTACCCGATTCATTAAGTTGGAGTGCAGCTATTTACTTTAATAAAGATATACAACAGGTCAACATTTAGCCATTCAATCTATATTGAATTACTCATATATGAACATTACAAAGAGGCTTCTGAAAGAATATTTTTGAAAGGGAATAAATGGAAAAGACAGGAACCTTAAATAAGCCCCTCAAGACAATCAAAGTGAAACTCTAAGCAAAGTGGTTGAATGATTCCCAGCTCCATAAAGTTCATAATCCACCATCACTATAATTTGGGAAGGTAACACATTTGAAAACTTTGCACTTAGGACATAAGACATATCCAATCTGCATCAAAATTTTAAGCATAAAAGTAAGGAATATCATTATAATCTCTTTTAAAGACGCATCTATGCTTCACAAGTCATACATACCTACAGGATTCTTAGGTACATTCAAACAGAGATCAACAAGCAATAGCATGACAGACACACTGCATTATCAAAAGGTTCAGACCAAATGCTAATAAGTATGGATAGGATATATATATATATATATATATATATATATATATATATATATAGGCAGTTATTCCTTGTGATCTCTATTCATAATATCCCTATTTTGATCTTATGATGCAAACATTGCATCATAAGATCAAAATAGGGATATTATGAAAAGATGATGCAATGTTTTCCCATAGCTAAAGAGTTATCTGCTCTTTTTTCATCCTTATATATATATATATATATATATATATATATATATATATATATCTCCGCCTAAGTAGTTTGCGCTTAGCCGGTCCCAAGCCAGGATAAAGGAGGAGGGTTGCGGTAGGTGGCAACCAGCGTAAAAATTTCGTCACACCCTATGATATGGATTCAAATGATATAAACGTTAGGGCGTCCTCTACTAATGACACGCTACATCGGAGCCCGGGTGTAGTGATAAATATGCAAAAGTGTAGGGCGTTCACCAAAAGCGACGCGCCATGCCGGCGCCCGGGTATGGTGTTAAGTGAGCAAGGGTTCCCACATCATGGACGGGTGTGGGTAAAGAAGTTAGTCCATAGGATAGATAGTAGAATAAATAGTAGAACAAAACACAAGATAGACATAGAAAACAATAGAAGATATCATAGAAGGAGACCAATTAGGAAGGAGCAGGATAGGAGGAGGATCAGGGTTGGTACTTGGAATGTTGGATCACCTACAGGAAAATTAATGGAGCTTGTGGATACCTTGGAAAGGAAAAGGGTAAATATTGCTTGCATTCAGGAGACTAAATGGGTAGGAGAGAAAAATAAGGAAGTGGGTAATTCAGGTTACAAATTGTGGTTTACCGGAAAGGAGAGAAATAAGAACGGAGTGGGCATAATCATAGACAGGACATTGAAAGACGCAGTAATAGCTGTGAAAAGAGTAGGAGATAGAATTATACTAGTAAAACTAGTACTAGAAGGAGAAACAATAAATATAGTTAGTGCTTATGCCCCACAAATAGGACTAGACAGTGAGAGTAAACAAAAGTTTTGGGAAGATATAGATGATTTAATGCAAAGCATACCGAATGAAGAGAATGTTTTTATTGGTGGAGATTTGAATGGGCATTTAGGAAGTGATAGACAAGGTTATGAGAATGTTCATGGAGGTTTTGGTTTTGGCAGTCGAAATGAGGAGGAAAAAAGCATCCTGGATTTTGCTATGACATACGACCTAATACTAGCAAATACCTACTTTATAAAAAGAGAGTCACATTTAGTGACTTTCAAAAGTGGGCAATATAGAAGCCAAATCGACTTCCTCTTAACTAGGAAGACAAATAGAGCTCTATGCAAGGATTGCAAGGTCATTCCAGGAGAGGCTTTAACAAGTCAACATCGGTTGGTGGTCTTGGATGTCAAGTTTAGGAACAATTCAAGTAAAGTAAAAAGAAATAGTGTAGCTCGAACAAAGTGGTGGGAGTTCAAAAGAGTAAAGCAAGTGGAGTTCAAAAGAGTAAAGCAAGTGAAGTTCAAAAATGAGCTTCTCGAGTCCGAAGAATGGAAGCTGGATATGGAGGCCAATGATATGTGGATACAGATGGCATCAAAGATTAGAGAAGTAGCTAGAAAAGTACTTGGAGAGTCTAAAGGACATAGACCACCCTCAAAAAGAGATGGTGGTGGAATGAGGAAGTACAAAAGGCAGTGAAGAGAAAAAGAGAATAGTATAAGAAATTACTTAAATGGGATAATAATGAGGCATATGAACAGTACAAGATAGCAAAGAAAGAGGCAAAAAAGGCAGTTAGTCAAGCAAGAGCACAGGCCTTTGAAAAGTTATATGAGAAACTTTGAATTAAAGAAGGGGAGAAAGATATTTATAGATTAGCAAGGAGGAGAGAAAGGAAATGTCAAGATCTCAATCAAGTTAAGTGCATTAAGGATAAAGAAGGAAAAGTGTTGGTGAAAGATGAGGACATTAAAGAAAGATGGAGAAATTATTTTAATGATCTCTTTAATAATAGTCAAAATGGTAATAGCGTGAATATAGATTATAGAATAATAGAAAAGAATGTGAATTATACTAGAAGGATTAGATCTTTAGAAGTAAAGGAAGCACTTAAGAGAATAAAAGTAGGTAAAGCCTGTGGACCCGATGAAACACCAATTGAAGTGTGGAAGTATTTGGGAGATATGGGAGTGGCATGGTTAACTAAATTATTTAATAAGATTCTAAATTCAAAGAAAATGCCTGATGAATGGAGGAAGAGTATTTTAGTACCTATTTTTAAAAATAAGGGAGACAAACAGAGTTGCTCAAATTATAAGGGAATTAAACTCATGAGCTATACTATGAAGTTGTGGGAGAGAGTTGTGGAGCATCGACTACGTCATGATACTTCTATCTCTCTCAATCAATTTGGTTTCATGCCCGGTCGTTCAACTATGGAAGCGATCTTTCTCATTAGAAGCTTGATGGAGAAATATAGAGATGTGAAGAAAGATCTACACATGGTTTTTATTGATTTGGAGAAGGCTTATGATAGTGTTCCAAGAGAGGTCTTATAGAATGTGTTAGAACAAGAGAAGGTATCTATTAGGTACATACAAGTATTGAAAGATATGTATGAAGGAGCAACTACTATTGTGCGCACAGTGGGAGGGGACACAAGAGATTTTCCGATCTTAATTGGATTACACCAAGGATCAGCCATAAGCCCTTACCTTTTTACATTAGTTTTAGATGAACTGACGAAACACATACAAGAGAGTATTCCTTAGTGCATGATGTTTGCGGATGATATTGTTCTGATAGATGAGACACGAGAAGGAGTCAATAGAAAGCTAGAACTTTGGAAAAGTGCTCTAAAGTCAAAGAGTTTTAAGTTAAGTAAAACAAAGACAGAATACATGCATTGCAAGTTCAGTGAAGGCCAAACTGGTGATAGAGAATGAGTTAGTTTGAATGGAGTGATACTGCCCCAAAGTAATCACTTTAAAAATCTAGACTCAGTCCTTCAAGTAGATGGGGGATGTGAGGAGGATGTTAGTCATAGGATTAAAGCCGGATGGTTGAAGTGGAGACGTGCCACGGGAGTTTTATGTGATCGTAAGATTCCCAATAAATTGAAAGGAAAATTTTACCGTACAGCCATACGCCGGCTATATTATACGGTAATGAGTGTTTGGCACTGAAAGAGTCGTATGCATCTAAGATAAGAGTTGCAGAGATGAGAATGTTAAGATGGATGAGTGGCCATACTAGACTAGATAAAGTCTGTAATGAGAGTATTAGAGAAAAGACAGGAGTGGTGCCAATTGAAGATAAGTTGAGAGAAGGGAGATTGAGGTGGTTTGGTCATGTGAAGCGTAGACATGCGGAGACTCCAGTTAAACAAGTAGAGCACGTTAGGTTAGAGAATAGAAAGAAAAAAAAGGGGTAGACCTAAATTGACTTAGAGGAGAGTAGTACAACATGACCTAGAAGCATTACACATTTCTGAGGATTTAACCCAAAATCATTCAGAGTGTAGAAAGCGAATCCATATAGCCGACCCCAAATTTTTAGGATAAAGACTTAGTTGAGTTGAGTTATATATATATATATATATATATATATATATAGGCAGTTATTCCTTGTGATCTCTATTCATAATATCCTATTTTGATCTAATGATGCAAACATATATATATATATATATATATATATATATATATATAGGCAGTTATTCCTTGTGATCTCTATTCATAATATCCTATTTTGATCTAATGATGCAAACATTGCATCATAAGATCAAAATAGGGATATTATGAATAGAGATCACAAGGAATAACTGCCCTTCAGTAGGTTCGATGTACGAAAGAGATGTAAAGGAAGACTCAAAGCCAATTTATCATTCACAATCTTCGCATCATAAGATAAAAATAGGGATATTATGAATAGAGATCACAAGGAATAACTGCCCTTTAGTCGGTTCGATGTACGAAAGAGATGTAAAGGAAGACTCAAATCCAATTTATCATTCACAATCTTCCAAATTATTGGCATAACTTACAGCTCTGCAAGATGGACATCGACGGTAGATCCGCTTATTTTCAGCTTTCACATTGGTTTTTTGTCCTTCACAGAAATCACAAAGTAGCCATCCTTTTCCATTACAAGGTTCACACATGATAACCGAGTCAACCTTCACAAAGACTGGACTAGAGTAAGAACAGGATTAGCATAGAAGAACAATGACACAAAGAAGGACACGTTAAAGAGTATACAAAAAAATCCATCCTTTTCCTTGGAATATATAGCTTAATAACCGTTAGAAAGCAACAAAAACGATATTAAGAACTAAGTTGCGCAACAAATTACTACAAAATTCATTGTTTTCTTTAGCAACTAAAAGTAGCTGTTGCGCGGCCTGATTAAAGAAGAAAGATAACATAAACCTTAACCAAAAAGAAATACAAGAAAACAGAGGAAGTTAATATGGAAGTTAGAAGATGACCGGGATAGTCTGCTCCAAAAAGTAGGAATACGGACAGCACCTCAACATTTCAAAAATGGCAAAGAAATGCAATGGAAACTTCGGGTGGCACAGAGTGAAAATCCAAGAGGTAAGGTCACAAAAAGGTAAAGATATCGATAAGGCACGGTAAGCTCCCAATTCCCAAATGCCTGTGTCAAGCATAAACCTAAAAAACTACTCGATTGTCCACTAAAAGAAACAGAGAGATTTGGAATAATTATGAAGACTGCAATCACTTTCATTCTTGAATCTTTGATGAATTTGCAAGAATAATGGCAAATATGCAAACCTGCTCATCTTGCAGCAGCTCCTGCTGCACTGGAGCACAGTGCAAAGGCTTGAAGAAATGCCTGGTGGTGGACGTGGTGTTCATCGTCCTCTTCCATGGCGACGCCGACATCCTTAAGTAATTGATCTTCGGTGGACTTAATACCATAAGAATTGCCATTTTTAATTTTACAACTCTCCCCTCCCAGCTCCAGTTATGCGATGGCGATAACGTCAACACTCAACACAGGCTGAGAGCAACAAGAGAAGAATGCACCCTTTTTCTCACAAATAACTAAACTGCCATCTCACCTCCACCCCAAACGATACGTACCGGTCCCACCAGATATATATAAGTAATAGAGGTTTTTCTACGTATTACAAGACAGAGATAATAATAGCTTAAATTCAAAGAGAATATTTATTATCACTCATATATAAAAAGTAAAAAAAAAAAAAAAAAAAAAAAGCCTTTTATTTATAAAAATTATTGACTTGATGTTTTACAATAAAAAATAAATGAAGCGTGTTGCTTATTAAATTAAGTTCAATTAAAAAAATGTCAATTTAACGATGAGCAAGTCGGGGTTAATATCATCGCTCTCTTAATCCTCACCTTATAAAGGATTAAAATCGAGGCAAGAATTTTTTTCATTGAGGAGTGGGACAAATTTCTCCTTCAAATTTATTTTATTTTATTTTAATTTATTATTATATAATATAAATTTATTTATTAACAAAATAATATTTTAGAAGTATAAATTTTAAACCTAATTTTAATATATATATATATATATATATATTTTTGTAAGCACTTAATATAAATAAATTAATTTTTTAATAAAAATATAATTAATTTATTATTATCAATGCTACAATAACAAATACAAAGACCCAAAACTAAAAAATGACTTGTTGTTTTGTCATTTGGTTTCTTTGTTCAATCAGACTTCTTCACATGAAAAGTCATTATTACAAAGCCTAAATTCTAAGTTTAGATGCTTCCATTTTTCAGAATAATGTTATTTCACAAGTGATGTCTAACAATTTCAACCATTTGTTACTCTCTCAAATCTTAACTCAGTCTAGACGAATCCTCTCGAAGGAGCTGTCAAACTGAATTTTAGCACAACAACATCTTCATCCAACAATATGGGAGCTTCAACTATTATCGGGAGAGATGCGAGAGGTGATTGTTTGTGATGGCGTTGCAGAATACATAGATTTTGCTCTGACCTTCTGATATTAGAAACTACAACTTGCAGAGAAGTGATTCTTTTGGCAATTGAAAAAGCATTCGGCAATGTTATCTTTAAGGGTGATTCACTCATCACAGTCCAAGCCATCCAGGGTGCCTCTGTAATACCTGCCATTTTTTGATGTTGGAATATCTGTCATTAACGGAATATCCAGGCAAAAAGTAAAACTTCACTGATAAAAGAGTGATGGTAAGGCGTGAAAGTATGTTCATGTATGTGGATTTGAAATGTTCAAAATGTATTTAAGAAAGAAAAAATGTCTTAAAAGATTTATTTCCAAAAAAAAAGTTTTTAAGTAAGTATTTTTGGCAGAAGGAGTTTCGGCAGCCTAAGTATGGGTTTTCGACAGCCGAAACTCCTTTTCTTGTTCAAAAGCTCTTTTGAATATAATAGGCTCCGACAGCCGAAAGCTGAACTTTTGGCAATAAAAAATCCCTCAACAAAGAGAGTATAAAAAGAATTCGAAGCTTATTTTGCTGTCAAAACACTTAGAGTTTTCTTCTTCCTTCTCTCTCTTAACTTTGGGGCACATAAGGAGCTATTTGAAGAGATTTTCTTGAGTTTTTGAAGATCTGAAAGTGAATTCTTCCATTTAGAATGGTGAAAGAGAATATTCAAGCTTTAAAGTTATGGTTCTCTCATCTTTAAGCTCCAAGAAAAGATGTAACCTTCTTTTTTTATTGATTTAATGGGTAGATCTAAGAATGTTGATGAGGAATTAGATTTCTATAATTTTAGTTTCATGAAAAGTTATTTTAAGTTAAGTTTTTAAAAAATTTATGCATGCTAGTGTTAGGGTTTTGTGATCTTCTATTGAAGTTGTATGTTTTATTATTAAAATAGTTATGTTTAAGTGTTATGGACCTTAAATGGCTAGTTTCCCTTAACGGATTTGAATAAATCCATGTATATGCTACGTTAGGTTTGAGAGAAACCTGGGATATGAGTTTTTTATTAATGTATCTGGGTATTAAGTATGTTTTCAAGTTGTTTTAGACCCCAAAGATGTGTATATGTGACAGAATTGTGTTTTGAAACTTTGAAATGAGTTTAGGTGTTGACGGGAAAAGGAATCTATAGGTTTTTAACTTAGAAAATCTGAAAATTTATAGGTTCGACTGCTGAAAGCCAAAGATTCAACAGTCGAAACATGTAGTTTCTTGGGAAAATCTAAAAAAAATTTCTAAGTTCGGCAGCCGAAGTCAGTATTGAACAAAAGTGCTGTGTAAAGCCTAAGATGTCGGCAGCCAAAGTGGGTTTTGCCTGACTTTTTCTCTCTTCTTCTGCCTGACATCCTTATCCATAATGTCATATTTATTTAGGATATATGTATCTAGAACACGAAAATATTGCATAATTGCATAACTTGTTATTGGTGCATTGGTAGATGTTGGATGACCCACTAACTCCCCCCATGTTATATTCATGTAACATTATGTATGTTATGGATCCATAAGTAAATCCTTCAAGGGAGATCTTTAAGTTGCCCTTCAAGGGAGATCTGTAAGTTGCCCCTACGTACATGACATAAGTCATATTTAAAAGAAAAGTTTGAGGAGTTACTGATAATAA
Organism: Hevea brasiliensis; assembly: GCF_030052815.1. Taxonomy (NCBI): domain Eukaryota; kingdom Viridiplantae; phylum Streptophyta; class Magnoliopsida; order Malpighiales; family Euphorbiaceae; genus Hevea; species Hevea brasiliensis. Next base: position 214,445 of record NC_079503.1, on the reverse strand, counting down.
TGTCCATCTTATATGAAATGTTTTTTATGTGAAAACCCATATGAATAATGCATTGTACATGTATGAATGAATGATATAATTATTGATAGTTAGTGTAACATCCTCACTCTAGCTAGTCCGTACAATCTATTGTTCCGGTGACCAGTGTCGGTCCGGACAGCTAGAACGTCTGGAAAAATATTTAAACTAAAGAGAGAAACCATAATTAACTCAAATATTAATAAGAAAAATTTACAAAAAATTTTAGAAATAAAATACAACTAAGTTAAATGAGTCGGTGCTCTAGCGATGCGTAACCTAGTGAGAAGTTGCGGTTCTCGCAACTAGGAGCCTTAAACCCAGGAGAAAAATTATAAAATAATTATTGGGACTCCAGAGAAGGGTTATTGAGGTTCTTATGGCATTAGAATGCCAAGGAAATGCTTAGAAAAATTTTTCAATTGGTACAGACAATTTTGGCCCGTTAAGCCAAACGGAGGGTATTTTGGTCATTTCGTCTTCAAAGATGATTTTTCGCCAACTTGTCCAGTTAAATAAATAATTTATATAACATAAAATATGATTAAATGTGGTTAAAAATTTAATTGAAATTAATTAGACAAGAAATGGAGAGAAAATGGACTTATGACTTCATAATGATGTCATTAAGATTCTCCCAACCAACCCAAAGTTGACACATGGCATAAGCTTACTTAAAAGAGACAAATGGGCTGGAAAATGAACAAAAAATCAGACTTCTTCTCCCTTTCTTCTTCCTTGCCGTGAACCTCCTCCATAGCCAAACCATTTTCAAGCTTTCAAAGCTTGATTTTCACTCACTTCTACCCAACAAAACCCTAACCTAGCAACACAAAAAAGTGTTCTTGCATCTTGGTGATTCTTTTGGGAGCAAAAAGAAAGGAAAAGGAAGAGCTTTAGCAAGTGGAAAAATCTCACTCCATAGAGGTTAGTGACCTAAACCTTGAATTTCACTTTAAATTCATGTTTAAGAACTATAAATGTGTGCAAATGACAAAGAAATTTAATGAAATACCATTGGTATACTAACCCTAAATTTTGGCAGCCATGGTTAGGGTAATATGGTGATGATTTTTGGGGAGCTAACATGCTTGTATGGCTGCCCTTAATGTGTATCTCATAAGTGAATTGATAAATGCAATGATAATGCATGGTTTTGTAATGTTGAGTTAGGGTTTGGGGTGGAAAAATGAGACTTTGACCATGTGATGATGGAAGTAGGCTTTAATGGTCAATTAGTGACCATTTGGTATTGTTTGAATAAAAAATGAAGTGCATTGTGTAGTGGGATTGGAGCTTGGTGTGGCTGCCCTTGGTGACCTGCAGAATTAGACATGAGTCCAGCAAGTTTGGGCAGCAATAACTTGAATTGTAGAGGTTCAATTGGTGCAAGGCCAATTGGACATGAAACTAGACACATAATGGCACAACTTTGGTGAAGAAACCATATCCAGAAAACCAAACCAAGTTGACCAAAAGTTTGCCCTAATCCGAATGACCTGGAGTCTGCCTAGGCAAAATGACCAAATGAATAGTGTTTGGTCATTTGGCCATAACTCAGTTTAGAAATGTCCAATTGACCTGAAATTTTACCAGCAACAAGCTGAGATATAGACAACAACTTTCATGAAGAAACCTAACCCAAATTATGACCAGAACATAATCAAAAAGTGAGTTGTAGTCACTATTCGTAACATTGTAGATGTGGTCAGTCCAGAAATTCTGGACAAAATTTCAATCCGGCTAGTTGTGGTTTTTGGGCCATAACTTAAGTTACAAAACTCTAAATGGAGTGATTCAAAAAAGGAAATTCAACTAGACAGAATAAGAAACAACTTTTATGTTGATCATTTTGCCAAATTTTCACTGCAAAAATGACCAATGAAACAGTAAAAACAAAGTATGAAAACTGAAAATTCTGCCCAATTAACATTAAGCTTAGAAATGGTATTGGCAACCAATACCAACAAATTTTGAATGTAAAATGTGGTATATTGGGAGTAGTAAAACCAATGTACCAATTGTCTATGCAAAAGTCAACATTTTAGTTGACTAATGAAATGAATAGTAACATTCAAACTTGAAATTCAAAAATTGTGAAATTTAAAAGTGTAAAATGCTCTAGTATACCTAGCAAGATTGGTTTGGATAGGTTGGCATGCCAATAGTGTCACGACCCAACCTATGGGCCGGACCGGCACTAGGACCTGGGCCAGCCTAAAGCCCCCGAGGCCCGTAGTAAGCCTTAACTATTCATTTACCCAACTCTAAGGCCCATTTGGGCCCAATTTCAAGAAACCAACTGGACAGAGTCCGGCCATAAAATGAACTTACCAACGGGGAGTTTTTGACTCACCCGACCTGTAAACACAATAAACAATCCATTGGGGAGCTCAGCTCACCCTCCACATACTCATATCATCATAATGATAAATGGGAGCTCAGCTCCCTCATCCAGTCCATCAAACATGCATATAATAATTTTTACAGGTCCACAATAATAATTTAGTTTACAGACCCAAATCAAATAAACATTTCTAACACATGCAGAAATTCTAGGAGTAAATAAAATTACACAAATATTGATAAACAACCTGCGAGGAAAGGAAGCAGGTTAACCTCAAAAATATCCTCCTGTGGCCTGGAAAAATATTGAACAGGAGTGAGCGTTCGACTCAGAGAGTAAAATATCAATTTTAACCATAATCTCTATAACTATCTAAAACTAATGCACCCTGTAGAGTGAAATGCAACATCAACAACATTTTCACATCATAACATCAAAAAGGTAAATTTGGAGCACTCACGCACCCTGTAACATCAATCATAATATATGGAGCCGATCCTATACACTCTCTTAAATCCAACTCGGTGCAGTGAAGAACTCAAATTTCGGACTTCCACTTAATAACCAAATCGGGGTCCCAGCGAAGAACTCAAGCCGTGTCTACCCCGAAGAACCGGGTCCCAGTGAAGATCTCAAGCCGTGTCTACCCGTCCTATCCATAGTCCACACCACATCACAAGCACGCCAACGCACGCACACTGCTCCAAATTACCATAACAACATCCATGGCACGCTAACAGTTATGAATGCAACATAAATCGTGCCTAGAGTTTAACTACATAAATATATGCATATAAGTGATGCATGGGCATGCTTGAACATATAATAATATCGAAATTACAATTAAAATTAATATTTTACTCACAGACTTGACAACGGTCACTGTGGCGGCTGGGCAGAGGAAGAAGGCTGTCCCGGCTCACCTGACAATTTTATTACAATTATTTAATAAATTTGACTCCATACAAACAAAGAAAAAGACCAAATACGTCCTAAGTCGTGCCGAAAATCCGGCAGAGTCTCCCCTATACCTAGGACCTACCCAACCTGCAAAATGGCTCAAAACACACTTCTATATTCACAATCCATATGTCCACAGCTCAATCACATCACACAGCCCCTCATGGGCCCATCAAATCAGTCATCCATCACAATATGTAAAATTTCAATTTAGTCCTTATAATTGATCATTTTTGCAAAAACTGCCCAAACAAGCTTTAAAAATTCTAAAACTTTGCCCTGCGGTCCTTAGCAATATTACTAGGCTATTGCAAAAAAGAATCATAATTTTCTGAGCTACCACGAATATTTTATGGATTTTTAATCCTATTTAAGCACAAAAAAATTACGAAAAAGAAAAGTTCGGGTTTACCTTTGCCGATTCCGACTTCGGGAACGCGCTCGGGATGCCTTACAATGGTGGGATAGCCAAAACCTCGATCCAATTCGAAGACTTTTTCAGTAGCTGGTCTGTCTGGCCGGAAATTCACAAATCCGGACAACTGTCGAATTTCCGCGAATTGAGGATACCTACACGAAGCCCAATAATAATATATAAAAAAATCAGGGGTGTTACATTCTTCCCCCCTTACAGAAAATTCGTCCTCGAATTTTACACAAGGTAGAATAAAATACATGATTACACATTGAACATATAAGGGTACTTGCTACGCATGTCCCGTTCTGACTCCTAGGTGCACTCTTCCACTGACTGGCTCCTCTACAAAACCTTAACCATAGGGATCTGTTTTGATCTTAGCTGTCTCACTTGGTAGTCCACTATGGCTACAGGTTGCTCCTCAAATGTCAAGTTCTCCTTTAGTTCTATTACATCCGATTGTAGTACATGAGAAGGATCAGGAATATATTTCCTGAGCATGGAGATGTGAAACACGGGATGAACGTGAGAAAGGTTGGGTGGTAGCTCTAGCCGGTAGGCAACTGCTCCAACTCTATCAGTAACCTCAAAAGGTCCAATATACCGAGGTGCCAACTTGCCCTTCTTTCCAAATCTCATGACTCCCTTCATTGGAGAAACCTTCAAGAATACATACGCCATCGCAAACTCCACATCCCTTAGTCTGGGTCCGCATAACTCTTACGCCATCGAAGTCAAGCTTTCAATCGTTCCCTGATTAAAGGAACTATCTCTGAAGTGTACTACACTAGGTCTACATCATGTACCTTCGCTTCCCCCATTTCTGTCCAACACAGAGGAGACCTACACCTTCTTCCATATAGTGCCTCATAGGGTGCCATCCCTATGCTGGAATGGTAACTGTTGTTGTAGGCAAACTCCACCAAAGCTAGCTGATCATCCTATTGACCTCCAAAATCCAAGACACTCATGCGAAGCATGTCTTCCAGTGTTTTGATTGTCCTTTCGGACTGTCCGTCTGTCTGAGGGTGGAAAGCCGTACTGAAGTTCAACTGTGTGCCAAGTGCCTCCTGCAACTTTCTCCAAAATCGAGAAGTGAACTGGGGCCCTCTGTCAGATATTATGGAAGCCGGAACTCCATGCAATCTGACTATTTCTCGAATGTAGAGCCGGGTGTACTGTGCCACAGAATATGTAGTCTTCACAGGCAAGAAGTGAGCTGATTTGGTTAGGCGGTTTACAATTACCCATATCGAATCATATCCTCGCGTGGTACGAGGCATCCCAGTCACAAAATCCATAGAAATCATTTCCCACTTTCATTCTGGGATAGGAAGCTCTTGCAACTTCCCTGACGGTCTCTGGTGTTCAAACTTCACCTTCTGACAAGTCAAGCACTTGGACACAAAGTCTGCTATGTCTCTCTTCATGCCATTCCACCAATAGCTATCTTTCACATCATGGTACATCTTGGTGGAACCTGGGTGGACATTGTACAGTGTATAGTGTGCCTCTCGCATGATTTCATCTCTGAGATTGTCCACATCGGGCACACATATCCTAGAACCTTGCACTAGGGCACCATCATTGGCAAATCCAAACTCACCACCTTCACCTTGCTGTACTCTTTCTATGATCTTCATTAATTGTTGGTCTCTGTGTTGGGAAACTCTAACTCTATCTTGCAAGTCTGGCCTCACTGAAAAATGAGCCAACAAGACCCCCTCATCTGAAAGATCTAGGATTAAACCTTGATCCATCAACTCATGTACTTTCTGAATCAACGGTCTCTTCTCTGCTGAAATGTGCGCCAAACTGCCAGAAGATTTTCTGCTTAAAGCATCTGCTACTACATTGGCCTTCCCAGGGTGGTACTGGATGGTGCAATCATAGTTTTCCAGAAGCTCCATCCATCTCCTCTGTCTCAAGTTTAAATCCCTCTGTTGGAAGATGTACTTCAAACTCTTATGGTCGGTGTATATCTCGCACACTTCACCATACAGGTAGTGTCTCCAGATTTTTAGTGCAAAGACTACAGCCGCCATTTCCAAATCATGGGTGTGATAGTTCTGCTCATGCCTCTTCAGCTGCCTTGAAGCATAAGCCACTACATTTCCATTCCGCATCAAAACACACCCTAGGCCAACTCTGAAGGTATCACAGTACACGGTGTATCCTTCACCGCTCATAGGTAGTGTTAACACAGGGGCAGTGGTTAGACACTCCTTATCCTCATCATTATAACTGACTCTATCGAGCTCTCTTCCTGTCCTTTGCATCTTATCCACTTCCCTTTTCCTATTTTTGGTATTGTTGGTATCTTTTCAACCTGCTGTACTTATTCCTTAATTTTAGTCCTATCTCATCCTTACACCTTTTCCTTCAAAGATGTCTATCCCATCATCAACTTTAACTTTCTTTTTATTTCTTAGTCTTATCTTGATTACTAGTTTCATTACTGAGAGAATTCTAACCCTATGATTTACTCCTACCAGCACATTCTTCACCTTATGTAACACTTATAATTACCCATAGAAAATTTTTCTTGTATCCCCTTTTTTCCAACTTAACTATCAGAACATTATTATTCCCTACCAGCCTTAGTAGGAAATTGCTTATCCTGGATGAATATGAGCCCCATAAACTATAAGTTCCATCTGAACTAACACGGCTGTAGGAAATATGTGTCATGCCTTAATTCCAAACAAGATACTTCACGTGTTCATTCTCCTTAATATAATCATATATACTGCCCATAGCTTTCTAAACTTCAACCTCAAATTACCCATCAACAATTTCATCTATTGAAACTCATCCATAAATAGTACTTCATCTAGCTCATAGTTTAAAACAATGCATAAGCCTTAGTAGCTAACTCAATTTAACTCTGTCATTACTCGATCATCCTTTCATACTTAACACTAGGTATGCACTTCTTGTCATTCTCATATCGAAATTGTATATGAATTGGTGCCTATCAAAATCTCAAATAACTAGGTCTCCTTGCCTCGTCTCTGCTCCTTATATAACGCTCTGGAATCAAAACACGAGCTAAACTTGAAAAGAAAGAAAAATATCCTCTATATTCAATCGCTGCTTGATTGTCCATATAATAACGTTTAACCTATGTTTCTTAGTCTCTCTTCAAATTTCATCATCTCCTAGCACAATTGTGCTCTACCTATAAGGTATCATCTGCATGAACCCTTTACTGTACCATCGTCCTTCCTGACATAATATTTTATAATTTATTAACTTTACTTATACTCGACCTATGATTCATATCTATCATCGTTTATATTGTGCCCTTAACCCTTGTTGAATCCTGAAAGATTTCTCTCGCTAATAGATTCTTTCAACACTAATTCCACCCTTATCTATGGTCATTAATTTGATCCTTAAACTTTATAGTGATTTATTACCATCCATACTTGTTACTTTTTATTCTACCCCTACTGTTGCTCTGTTGTTATTGCTTCACTGCAAAGTGATTCTGTTGATCACACTAAAAATGTTTGCCTGACATTCATAACGAACCTCTAACTACCTTCTCACTATCTCAAAAGTCTAACCTAAAACCTATGTGTCATTATCTATCATTCTTTTCCTCTCATCATACCTATTTGATCCCTTAGACTGACTTTTATTCAACTTACTGCTTACTAACTTCTCTTTCTCTACCTATTTAGGTAGTCTGCAATACCATCACACACCTTCTAACATTTACTCATTATTATTGTATTCCATACCTCCATCACTTTTCTCACTAATGTGGTCCCATTTTGGGTTTTCCATCCTTGTCATTCTCCTTGCCAAGAATAACACTTAGCCTATCCTATATCTTAACTTTGTTCCTTTTATTATGCGCTCTTTAGGTTGTCCTTTCATTTATTTCCTTTGTCTTACCCAAAATAGAACTTGACTATTCTATCCCTTGTTCCATTCTTCTTTCTAACATAACAGTTGTACTTGCTAACTATATCTTTCAGAGTCTCTATCGCGTTATCATATGTCTGTGCTACTCAGATTTGGTCCTTTGACCACTCTAGCTAGTACTCCCACTAGCACTTAGATTATATTGCATCTGTAATCAATTATCCCAATTTTCATTCTACACTTTCTCTGTCTACTGGCCTTCTGTGATTTATCTTCGCTAATTTATTACTCTTAACACTTTTATAATTATACTACTGTTTGAACAATATGAAGTCAGAAAGGAACTCAGGAAATTGCAGTCATACCTTTATCGTATGATTTCTATTCTTATCCTTTAGCTTACATAATACCCTTACTACCTCGAGAACTGATTCTGCAGTAATTTTATTTATTATTATTTTTATTATTATTATTTTCCATGTTTACTCAATTCCAAAACTTAAGATTTCGGGCACCCAAACCCGTCATCCAATTCAAAGGATTTACATCCATCGTGATCTGATTATATATGATTCCTATAATGGACCTTGTATCCTCTCCAGGATACCCGAGCCAACTACTCTCTACCACACTTTACAGTCCCATCTGGGGCACTATTTTGTGGGTCACCATTATTAGTAATAACTTTCGATCCCTTCTGAAAAGATAGGACTATACCCTAACTTGCTGCAACAAAGGTACTACATTTACCACCTTGCCCAAAACCATGTCAAACTAATGTCTCTCTTATCATATCATAGCTCTGTAAATCATATATTCATAGTTTCGACCTTCTCTAGGTAGTAGGGTTGTACTTTATTCCATACTGATACACACAAGGTATACTATTCTCACTAAGCTCTAAGCAAAATGTTTGTCATACTGCAAAAACCATCCAAAATTCCATACCGAAGACTAGATGGTCTCACTCTATAGGTGTCACCTTTACTTTGCAACTAGTCCGAAACCTCTGGTCTGATAGCAACTCTTACTGTAACTCTAGCTCATGCTAGGGTAACTGGGTCACTGACTCTAGTTACCACCCAACTGTGACCTTCGATAATCTAGCTCTAGATCCCTAACCAAGAGTTCCCAACTCCTTTGCAGATATAGAACTCTGTTCTGGCATTACTGTACCAAAACAGATACTGCTTGCAACATCCTCATCATAAGCACTACAGGGAAGTACGCAGCTCTACACAATAATCTCATGTCGGTACTGTAATCTGCAGCTTACAGAACAGACATCGAGAATATTGTATAGTTACTACGATACGTCCTGGCAGACTAGGTCTCTTAATCTCTTATCTCTCTTGAATCTTCTATTATCATAAACTTATTCTGTCTGGGTCATCCACTGATGACTACCAAAGAATGGTATCCTCATCCTTATCTAGGCAAATCAGATTTTCAAGACTCACTTTTATGTACTCGTGCCTTGCACGAAATGGGCACACCATTTAAACCCATACTGAAGAAAATATAGTATTTATTGGAGTACGTGTTTTCAAGGTAGATCTCAATAAGTTTGCTAAATCTATTTCATGTTTCTATGTACTCCACGAAAATCAAGACACTAATCGAGGTAATCTTATATTTCAGAGGTATAACGTAGAATCTAGAAATAAAGAATTACAGGAAAAAGGCAAGCAGAATCCTATACTCGCATGTGACTCCTAGTAGACTCTTCCCAACACTTTAGATGAACATTCCCTAAGAACTGGAGCCTAAGCTCGATACCACATTTGTCACGACCCAACCTATGGGCGGACCGCACTAGGACACAGGCCACCTAAAGCCCCAGGGCCCGTAGTAAGCCTTAACTATTCATTTACCCAACTCTAAGGCCCATTTGGGCCCAATTTCAAGAAACCAACCGGACAGAGTCCGCCATAAATGGACCTACCAACGGGGAGTTTTGACTCACCCGACCTGTAAACACAATAAACAATCCATTGGGGAGCTCAGCTCACCCTCCACATACTCATATCATCATAATGATAAATGGGAGCTCAGCTCCCTCATCCAGTCCATCAAACATGCATATAATAATTTTTACAGGTCCACAATAATAATTTAGTTTACAGACCCAAATCAAATAAACATTTCTAACACATGCGAAAATTCTAGGAGTAAATAAAATTACACAAATATTGATAAACAACCTGCAAGGAAAGGAAGCAGGTTAACCTCAAAAATATCCTCCTGTGGCCTGGAAAAATATTGAACAGGAGTGAGCGTTCGACTCAGAGAGTAAAATATCAATTTTAACCATAATCTCTATAACTATCTAAAACTAATGCACCCTGTAGAGTGAAATGCAACATCAACAACATTTTCACATCATAACATCAAAAAGGTAAATTTGGAGCACTCACGCACCCTGTAACATCAATCATAATATATGGGAGCTGATCCCCTATACAGCTCTCTTAATCCAACCCGGTGCCAGCGAAGAACTCAGCTCGGACTTCCACTTAATAACCAAATCGGGGTCCCAGCGAAGAACTCAAGTCGTGTCTACCCCGAAGGACCGGGTCCCAGCGAAGATCTCAAGCCGTGTCTACCCGTCTTATTCATAGTCCACACCACATCACACGCACGCCAACGCATGCACACTGCTCCAAATTATCACAACAACATCCATGGCACGCTAACAGTTATGAATGCAACATAAATCGTGCCTAGAGTTTAACTACATAAATATATGCATATAAGTGATGCATGGGCATGCTTGAACATATAATAATATCGAAATTACAATTAAAATTAATATTTTACTCACAGACTTGACAACGGTCACTGTGGCGGCTGGGCGGAGGAAGAAGGCTGTCCCGACTCACCTGACAATTTTATTACAATTATTTAATAAATTTGGCTCCATACAAATAAAGAAAAAGACCAAATACGTCCTAAGTCGTGCCGAAAATCTGGCAAAGTCTCCCCTATACCTAGGACCTACCCAACCTGCAAAATGGCTCAAAACACACTTCTATATTCACAATCTATATGTCCACAGCTCAATCACATCACACAGCCCCTCATGGGCCCATCAAATCAGTCATCCATCACAATATGTAAAATTTCAATTTAGTCCTTATAATTGATCATTTTTGCAAAAACTGCCCAAACAAGCTTTAAAAATTCTAAAACTTTGCCCTGCGGTCCTTAGCAATATTACTAGGCTATTGCAAAAAGAATCATAATTTTCTGAGCTACCACGAATATTTTATGGATTTTTAATCCTATTTAAGCATAAAAAAATTACGAAAAAGCAAGGTTCGGGTTTACCTTTGCCGATTCCGACTTCGAGAACGCGCTCGGGATGCCTAACAATGGTGGGATAGCCAAAACCTCGATCCAATTCGGAGACTTTTTCGGTAGCTGGTCTGTCTCGGCCGAAATTCACGCATCCCATTAACCGCCGAATTTTCGCGAATTGAGGATACCTACACGAAGCCCAATAATAATATATAAAAAAATCAGGGGTGTTACAAATAGGGTTTTGTTAGTAGTACTGCATATGGCTTCATGCCATTCTGTGTTTCATGGCTTTCCATGTCATTCTGTGATATAATAGCCTTTGACTATGTTATTTGAGTTGATATACTTAGGTTTTAACCCTGATAATTATTACAGCTTGTTAGCTGTTCTGTTGCACACCGGGAGACACAATGTGATCGATAGTGTGATGGTCCGAGGTACTTAGTACCCAGTGCCAGTTTACCCGTTTCCAGTCCAGTCAACTAGTATGGTTTACTCAGGCAATAATAATAAATCTTATCAAATTTTAATTGAATAATACTGTAAATAATATCAGAAATTAAGTTTACTAAAAAATGTAAACATATATTCTGCATAATTATTTTATTTTATTTGATTTTATATTATCACCACTAAGTGGTAGACCTAAATTGACTTTGAGGAGAGTAGTACAACATGACCTAGAAGCATTATACATTTCTGAGGATTTAACCCAAAATCGTTCAGAGTGGAGAAAGTGAATCCATATAGCCGACCCCAAATTTTTTGGATAAAGGCTTAGTTGAGTTGAGTTTCACCACTAAGTAGAATTGCTTAGCGCGTCGCTTTTGCCACGCACAGGTACTGGAGATCTAGCTGGGGAGCCCAGCAGACATCAGACAGGGTGAGCGTTCAGAGCTGCATCCGGAGTCCAGATTCACCTCATCTCTGCAGTGCATATGGTAGGACATAGGACTTTGGGGTAGCATTTGTATTTTGTATTTTGTATTAGTTTTTGGATTGTAACTATAAACTTTTGAAATTATTTGATGATGTAAATATATAAAATTTCATGTTATTGAAATTTTTTGTATAATGTATGTTGATAATGAAATGTTGAGAAATATTTATGATTGAGCTTCCAGTAATGAAGTGAAGAGAAAAATTTCTGAAAATAGTGTTGTGATTTGAGATTTTGAGATTGACTTGAAATGTGTATAATAGAGTTTGGATTTGGAAACTATATTGGAAGTGTTTTTAAACAGGTTCAGAAGAACTGTTTTTCCAATTTACAGCCGGCACTCTGCCGGATTTTCTATAAAATTTACGAAAAAATCCAGATTTATCAAAAATTGTAAATAAATAAATTAAAAGGGATAAATTGTAATTGAAACATGAATTGGTGCTCTGACACACTGAGTGGCATAACTTGCTCGGCTACACTGTAGACGGGTAAGGGGTGTTACAGTTAGTTTACTCACTGAGCTTGTGTAAGCTTATCCCATTCTCCTAACCCCAAGGTGCAAGGTTGCAGGACTAGAAGAGTTTTTTGAAGAGAGAGTATCAAGGATAGCCTTAGCCTTTCCTTTCTGTATGATGTATGGATAGATGAACATGTAATTTATGAATGGATAATACTATGTTGGTGATTAAAGGAAATTGGAAATATGTGATATTCATTTAAGTATGATGATGTATATGTTGTGTTAACTCTTTTAAGGGTATGCATGTTGAACCATCACATTTTGGATCTTATGTATGTTAATGTTCAAATTATGAACCATTATTATGTTATGAATGTTTTTGTATAGATGAAAAGACTAAGGTGTAACAGTTTGATATATATTTAGATGGTGAGATGTAGGAATGAATATATGTTTCTCAAGTTTCAAGCTTACTATGGGTTCTGGCAACTTTAAGCTGACCAGATCCCTAATGTTGATAATGGTCCCTAGATTGGATCATTATAGCCTCATTTCTGCAACATATTCAGAGCTTGATTCTTGACATTCGGTCCCTTACGAGTAATTTTCATAGTTAGAACATTCACTTTGTTAAGAGAACCATCTGGCTCACTCTTTGGCTACTAGCACCCTTAAGAAACCTTTTTTTGTTTGTAACCTAAGGGACCAAATTATGTTTGTATCCTCACTACTTAATGCAGTTTCTTTTTAATGAATTACCTCTTTAATTATATATATATAAAAAAAAAAACAAATGGTGCTCAAGTTGCTCCGTAGGCTGGTATGCTTCTTATTAATAGTTTCAAATTGAGATGGTGCTAATGTTGTTTCTTATTTTTTATTTTTTTTATAAAAAGTTTATTTTAGCCCTTACGGAATTAGTTGAAAGTCATATAAATACAAATAAAAAAGGGTCAATTAAGCCCTTATTTATTTTAAAATGGCTTATCTAAAACCAAACTTCTTAAAAATGAGCTGAATAAGTATAAAATTCAGTCACATGACTATTTGACTATAAATGATGCCTCCTTTTGTTATCATATTTTCCCTCCAAATGTTTGAGAAACCAAAGAATTCAATGAAAATGTAATTGGCATTTCCGAGATTGAATCTAAACATTGTTGGGCCATTAGCGTCTGGTCTTTAAGCCCTCCTTCTCTATATTGATCATTTATTGATGATCACTTAGAACCTAAAAAAATTTGATATAAAAACCTGAGTAATAATTGAATATAACCTGAGCTTCTAGAATTAATTATATATTGAATTCCTATATACGTGATGACATGAGAATTATTACTTTTAATCGAAATACACCCATTGGATCATAAGAAGAAAAGCAGAGAATCCCTCTAAAAATAGAGCAACACCATAAAAGTGTAAAATCAACAAAACTCAAATGATAAAGGTAGTTGAAACACGAAACGTACTAATTGCCTTCCAAGCAAAACCCAGTAAAACAAAAAGAGAGATTGGATGGTTGTGATAATTTACCTACCAAAAAAGTTTTACTTGAATTTAGCCTCAACTTCTTCCTTGTTAATTGGGTTCTTTATCTGGAGCAACTTCATGAAAAGCTTTCTATAAGAATTTTTTAAATCTTCATCTTTAACATTCTTGTTCACATGCAATAATCAGCACTCAAATCAAATTTCTCTTCTTCCTCACTTTGTATTGCTTGCTACTATCTTCTGCTAAAAATTGAAGGGGTGACAACAAATAATCTATGAAAACTAACTATATGGTTATGGATTTGTATTATTGGTGTCATTGGCTGTGGTGATCAAATGTTAGATTTTGATTTTAGATTGATGGATGCGGCTTTATAAGATGCTAAAGAATAAGAGAAAAAAAAGAAGATTGTCTTGAACATCTTAGATGAAAAAAATTAGAAATCTGTGGAATAGAAATTTAGAGATACATAATTTGTAAAAATAAATCCACGAGAAGATCTTTTTAGGGATTTATTATTATTATTATTATTAGTTGGAATTTAAGTGAGAGATTGAGTTAATATCGTCAACTCAGGACCTTTTTATGCATTTTTTTAATCTTAAGAGCTTAAACGGACTAAATGAATTGATGGGTTAGATAACTATTGAACTATTTCACATGGATTTAAAAGGCCTTTTACTTTTTTTTTTTAGATAAAATAGCCCACACAGAGGCTAAGCAACAACAAACGAGGACTAGCTATACCAATTGGATCAAAAAATAGAGTATTGAGCAGAACCTGAAGAGGATCAATGAGAATGTGAAGAAAAACAATGTACTAAACACAAATTCAAGTAGTTTTAAAATTCTCTCTTTTCTTTTTTTGATAATATATCTCTTAATTCTCTATCAATCAGGTGTGATTAATTCCTCAGGTCATTAGAACCCATAATACAAAAGAACTCAAAATAGAGAATCTCAAACCATCAATGCTCATAAGAAGCACTTGTGGTCCCACCAATAAAAAATATAACCTTAAAGCTCAAAACACACGAGAAAAAACAACAACTTTAGTCCAAGCTTGCCGTTAATTCAACATATCACTTCAAATTTCATACTTTAAGATACAGAAGGATGAATTCCCACTTCTAAAGTTTAAATTGAATTTCTTCTTTTAGCCTATGAAAATATAGGTCTAGTCTCTTTTAGGAGAAGACCTTTAAATAGTCACAAACTGTAGTTTAAACTGTTGAACACAAATACAAATGATAGCTTCTAATTGTCACCTTATCTTGTTCTCAAGCAAGAATTTTATTGGTAAAAACCTATAGTTGTAAAGCTACAAAACTCTGATATCACATGTTGAAGCTACATCACTAGGATGCATCCAATATGCTTGCACATTCACAAATGTTAACCTATTAGAGTTGCTCAACAAGGACAACCAATGTATTCTGATGATTCAAAACCATGGAGGATAACCTAAATAATATATTTGCACATTCCAATATTGATTGATGTTTCCTGTATTAAGAACCAATGATACAATTTTGTTCAAAAATTTTGTTCAAATTGGACAGACTAACAAAATAGTGATCAAGATTATTTTTTAAGAGCATCAAAGACAGAAGTGGGCTTCTCCAATTCATACCCAATAAGAAAAAGTTACAGTATTTAACATCTACGATTGGTTTCTTGAGAAAGAAGAGGGTGAGGGAAGTTAAGAAATGGTTAAAATTGTGCCTAGGCTTACTAGACAAGCTTCAAGGAAAAACCTCAGCAAGTCTGAAAAGTAAAAGGCAATTAATGTACGAGCAGTTAAACACCTTCTTGGCTATTATATTTTCTGCAAAGAGGCTACCTGCATTGTTGCCCGATATTGAACTCTAAACCAGAAAGGCAAAAACCAATCAAGTGGAAAAAAAAAAAAGTGATTTTAAAGAATAAGAAGATGTATTCTCACAAAAGAAATCCGCCAAAACAAGAAAAAATCATAGCGAACAAGGGTGATAGGTTGAGAGATTGATTTAGGGAACTGCATTCATCTCAATGGAAAAGGTAACTAGCCAAAGAGTCAAACTTCAGCCCCATATATTCAGAATACATCTATGTAGATATCAATTCGATGCCTACTTATGTGATTGTGCGATTGAATCATGGATGCTGATGCATAGCCAACTTATAAACCCTAACCAAACTGAGTGTAATGTTGATGTTGGAGAACAATATATACACAAAATCAAAAAGCCTTTTGTCATAAAGGGAAAATTACTATTTAGTCTCTATATTTTAATGAAACTAACTATTTGGTCTATGCATTTTTAAAAATATACTATTTAGTCCCTGTAAAAATTTTTGTTAAACTATTTAGTCTCTTCATCAAATTTTCTATTACCTATATTATTCACACTATTGTTTAGTCCCTTTATTTTAAAGAAACTAATTAGTTGATCCCTGTATTTTAAAAAATACTACTATTTAGTCCTATTTTAGTGAAACTAATTAATTGCTTTATGTATTTTGAAAAATATTCTTAGATAAAAATAAAAATTTTGCTATGAGGAGACTAAATATTAATTTACATTTTTTTTTAATTTTCAATTATTTGGATATCATTTTTATGTTTTCTCTACTTAGAAATAATTTTTCTTAATTATTTAGAAATTTAAAGAAACTGATTAATTTTTTTATATAGACAGTTTATTCTATTTTTATTGATAGATGAAAACAAAGAGAGAATAAGAGAGAGAAAGGTGTGGGTATAGAGAAAAAGAAACATGGAGAGAGAAATAAGAAAGAATAAGAAGGAAATAAGAGAAAGAGAGAATTGGGGTAGTTTAAGTATAAAAAATAATTATGAAACTAAAAAGTTAACAGAGTCAAATCACAGGGACTAACTAATATGTTTTTCCAAAATATAGGGACTAAGTAATTAGTTTCATTAAAATAGAGGAATTAAATAATAGGTTAACCAATATTGATTAACGAAAAATTTGATGGATGGACTAAATAGTTTAAGGAAGTTTTTACAATGACCAAATAGTATATTTTTTAAAATATAGGGACCAAGTAGTTGGTTTTTTTAAAATATAGGGATTAAATAATAATAATAATAATAATAATAATAATAATAATAATAATAATAATTAAGTATATTCTATTATCACTAAGCAAAATAAGAAGATTTAATGAAATTTTACAATTCATCTCATAAATAAACTATATGTGTCAAATTTTATTAAAAATTATAGGAATAGGTAATTGTTAAAATTAAAATTTAAAAGTAACCTAAATTCAATATTTGCTTTACAATTAAACCCTAGTCGCTTTTTTCTCTAAGCTCTCCTTCCTCTCTCTCCTCTTCAAATTTTATGCTTTGTGAGTATTTTCATATGTAGTTATCATGTCTCCTTTTTTCTTTTCTTTGTTTTTTCTAATAATAATTTTTAGATTTGTATCTGTTTGGAACGGATCAGTATTTGTACTCAACTTATTTTTATTAATAGATGTGAGTTTTGTCACTTTATTGAAGAGAATTTGATGTCTCCTCTTTATGAGAATTTGGTATTTCTTTCTTTCTGATGATTTATTGTTTCCTTCATTGCATGATCTATTTTTTCTTTTTTTTTTTATCATGGAATTAGGAGTTTTATTTTGTTATTTGAATAGGCGTGCAACAATAAAAAGTACAGATTTTATGTTTATGAGGATATTAAGTGTATACTATTATACTAAATCAAATATTTTATCAATACGATCAATTCCTTCAAATTAAAATAATTACTATTATATTTTGTATAAGAGATTTATTTTAAATTTTCTTAAACAAAATTGTAATAGTATAAGGTTTTGTGCTTTAAAATTGTATTCTATCTCTATTTAATGAAAGTTTTATATTTTATTTTCTAAAAAAAAAATTGCTTTACAATTAAGTTTTTTTTTTGTTAGTTGTAAAATATGCATTACAAGGCAGCAAGTGCATAAATATGAGAATTGATACAGAAGGATGATTAATCACCCATAAGGTAGGCAAAAAATCATTAATACAACATTTGGAAATCCAATCTGCCGCTTTATTAGCATTTCTCCTGATATGAACTGCCAGAAAGAAAAAAAAAAAAAATAAAGGGCCATCTTACCTTGAATAATCTGCAAAGCAGCCGCAATTTCCTAGGGGACTCAAAAGGCCAGCTCTAAAGATATCCGTTTCGAATGGATGCATTACTATTCATGGATGCAGCTATTTTAAAATACTGAACAGAAGCTTCTGTTGCAAGGGGGAGATAATGCTGAAATGTTTAAGGCACAACCATCATACAAAATACCCTGATCATTCCTAGCAATGACTGCTGTTGCAGCCTTGTCTATTATTTTTCCAAACTGGCTTCGCAATTGAGCTTTAGAAGTCCTCTTGGAGGTGCAGACCATGTTCAAGAAGTGGGGACATTTTGGGAAAGGAATTTAGTTCAGAATTATGCTTTCAAATTATAACAATAGTTGCAATGGGATTAGGCTGGGTATGTTGAAAAATGAATTCATTTCGTGTCTTCTAAATTTGCCAGCAAGCCATAACTAATGGTAATGGGCGGTAAAAAAAGATCATTTTCTGCATCTAATGGTATCTCCCACCCTCAATCTCAAAACAAAGCCTTAAGCTGCATGGAATAATTAGCCATACAAGAGAGAAAACTAAGCTCTTGGTCGGACAAAAATCTATAACCTAGTCACACTGAATATAGCTCCTTTCGATCCAAACTAGATAATCCCCATTATTAGGAGTGGGCAAAAATCAGTTATAAAATTGAACTTAACCATTTAAGTTTGATTTTTTAATTGGTTTGATTCAATTTAATTAGCCTATTTTAGAATGTTTATTTTTCAGTTGATTCAGTTATAGTTAATTTTATTGATAAAAAATTATTGATTAATTTAATCATAAAAGAAAAAAAAAAAAAGAGAAAAGCGGGTAAAATATTATTTTTATTCTTATTAAGAGAGAAGGGCAAAAGAATAATTTTATTCTTTGTAACTTGGAAATTTGATTTAAATGAAAAAAAGTTAAATTGAAGAATTTTGTTTTAAAAAATTGAAATTGAGTGATTAAAATAAAATAATAAATAACGATGCCAACTTACTTAAGTGGAACGACACTCACCATTGTAAGATAATCTTTAAATGGATCCTGTCTCGAGTTTTTACCAGACATAGAGAATCTCTTCTTATAGCTCCATACCATAACCACTCACCAGACGTATAAAAAGGGATTTGTTATTCTTCCTTTCTTGTTTTTCCCCTTTTTCCTTATTTTGGGGGAAGAGGGTTTAGGAGTTAAAAGTTCCATGTTCACTTGAATTCCTATGTTGATGAAATATTGATCCCTCAAGCAAGATTGGTGGACATTCATAAGAGAAGCACACGTTTTTTATTTTATAGGTTGATTTTATTCATATGGGAAACTGAGCTTGTTAGCAACAGGCACAGATTACCGTATTCTCGTCAAAGGGAGAATAAATATCTGATGCCTTCAACACAAGATTATATTCAGCAGAGTAGAATGCATCTCAATGGCTGCTTGCCTTGACAAGCAAATACTTCCCTGCATTTGGTATGAAATGAAGCACTGCAAGGCAACCCTTATTTAATTACATTCTCCTACTTTCCGGTGATTACAAAACTACATACAAGGCAAGTGCAAGGATTTATTATTTATATTCTCAAACATTCGTAAATGATGGTCAGACAAAGGATTAAATTCAGGAGGGAAATGAAATACATAACTGGCATACAAAGAGAAAACATATAACATTTTGTAACTGCACCGATCAACAGGACTTAAGATAAAAATCATTAATTGTTAATTTCACCCGACACAGCTGCAAGAAAATTTAGCCGTTTATGTTAGACTGATAAACAGGAAAATAGTTTTGTTTATAAGAAGTTTGACACAGCCAAAATGTAAACTCTTACAGCGTTCAGCTTGGAATTTATAAGCATGTAGGGGTGAGCTTGCTGTTCTCTCATCATGTGAAGCACGTTTGTTTGCCACAGTAAAAAAGAAAAGTCTGAAACTTTACCTCGAGATCCCACTCTCCAAACAAGTATGGGTCATTTTTGTTTCCCCAAACATAAGTATGTGCTTGTAATTTGTGAGAACCATCCTACAAAATTGAAAAGAGAATTTGGTAACTTTGAAACGGAAGAGGACAATTGGATGAACAAAATTGAAAAGGGTAAAATGATGTGATGGAACTAATGGGTTCTTGAGACAAAGAAAGGAATTAGCAGCCGAGCTTATGAGGAACAAAAGGATTAATGAGAGAAAAAGTCACAGCATATATATGCCTTCAAGGAAACATCTACATTAGTCCTTTCATACTCAACGTCCTCCAAGGTATCTAAATTATTTAATTCAAGATCACTGATGCCAAAGAGGATCTGCACTCAATTTTATTTCAACAAATTAAGAAAAAGATGGAATTTTTTTTTTCCAATCAAAATTGAATCTCAATACAAAGTCTGATTCCATTATATTACAATTTTTTCTTTTTATCTGAGATTCCATTATATTACATTATGGATCAATAGATTCAATAATTATATTAAGATTTATATAGAATTAATTAAAATATACACAGACCTTGCAGGTAACTTAGTTGTTATGGAGAGGTAGAATGGCAGGATAAACACAGCAAGGGGGTGTTTGGTTTACCTGTTGGGTGCAGCTGATAGCTGATAGACACCCAAACAGGTAAATTGTGGTGTTTTATAAGTTTAAAAATAGAAATGATAGATGACAAGAATCGATATATTAGAGTTTCTCATCGGTGATAAATTGATCTGGTTTTATTTTTTATTTTGACCATATTATCCTTTTTTATTTAACTTGAAAATTAATATTATTAATATTTTTATTTTTTTATTTGTAATTTTAATATTTTAATTAATGTATTTCAACTTTGTTAAAATATTTTTTATTAATAACATAAAATATAAAATATTTATTTATATCCAAAAACTTAAAATTAGTTATAAATTTTTATATTAACAATAATAATTATTTTATTATTTTATCTATATTTTTAAAATTATTTAATTATCTTAAAAAATAATTATTTTCTTATTTCAATAATAAAATAAATGATATAATATAAAAGATTAATAATTATATATTTATTTAAATAATATAATATATTAATTTAATAATTATGTATTTAATTTAATAATAAAATAAATAATATAATGTAATAAATTTATAATTTTATATTTATTTAAATAATAAAATAAATTATATGATATATATCATTATTAGTCATTACACATATTAACAGCAACAGCTAAATATAATTTTACCAAACACTTAATATAAAACAGCTATCATCAGCTATCAGTTATCAGCTATCAGCTAACAGTAACAGCTATCAGCTAACAGCTATCAGTTGTATTCAACAGTTAATCCAAACAGGCCCTAAATCTATGACTGCAAAATATTTGTTGAATTAGAAGGGTAATGCTACATAACCCAACTTTCACTGTCCACTTGTCTCACCTCTTTCTCTCTCTCTCTCTCTATATATATATAATTTAACCCTAAAAATTTAAACTCTAAAATTTCAAAAACTTAAACCCTAAAAAATTTAAATTAATTTTAAAAACTTAAACTCCAAACCCAAAAATTTCAAACTCTAAGCCTTAAAATTCTAAACCCTAAACTCTAAGAATCTAAACTCTAAACCTTAAGTTTTAAGCTTTAAAATTCTAATATTTAAATATAAATTCTAAATTCTAAATTCTAAAACCTAAATTATAAATCTTAATTTTAAAATCATAAATTTAAACTGCTAAATCAGAACTTAAATTTTTTTTTTAAAAAAAAAAAGTTAAGTAGGAGAAAGTTGAAATATGTATAATTGAATCATTTAGCATATTCCGAATTAAAAAAGAATACTAAAAATATGATCCTAAGAAGAAGAAATCACTAATGGAATGGCGGACGAGGGTGGTAGACACGGTTGAGTAAAACGCGAACGGCGTCGTCTGCTAGAAGGCTTCCGTACACTAAGACTTTGTGAGCCTCACTGCCACCACTCGCACCCTCGACTGCTGAGATGACGAGCTCATATTATCCTTCGCTCCCTCTCCCTACCTCTTACAAAACAATCTGATAAAATGAGTTCAATAGTTAATTAGACATAATAAGATTCGTGCATAATTAATATATTTATAATTTAAAATTATATAAATTATGCAATAAACACTACGATGCTAAACTTCTTCCTATAATTTTTTAGCAAAATTGACTATGCACAATTCATCTCTTAAATTTTTTAAAAAAAAATATTATGTATTTTTTTAGTTGAAGGAACTTTATTTTTTTACAAAATCATTTTATAAAAATTTAATAAGTTGAGTGATAAATTTATGTAAAATTATTTTATTTTTTATAACAAAATAATTATACTAATCATAAAAGTTCTCAAATACTGAAAAAAAAAAAAAACCACCAGCTTATACACAACGAACACCACACCTCAAACTTCACAGAATGGATCCTTCTTGGGCAACTTGGCAAAATCAAGACAGAACACATTTAGTGGCTGATTAGTAGAACATCTGTTTTATGGTGCCATGCAATTAATAATAATAATAATAATAACTTTTTGACAAGATATATAAATTTTATTTAAGGCTTTTCCAGTATTTCTTCATTTCATATGACAAAATTATACACAGTAATTGTATGCGTGTCAAGAGGAGGCGATGTCTTCCAAATATTACTTTACCCCAACTACATAAACTTTAGCATATATTTTAACTATTAATCATAATAATTTTTGCCTAAATCTTATTATAATAATTAAAATATATTTATTATACATTATATTGAATAATTTTTCCAACTACCGCTCTCATAGTTCAAGGACGGACCCGCAGGATTCAGATGCACCTTTTGTTTTTTTAGAAGATCCAGATCCACCTTTCAATGGGCCGCTATAGACTCATAAGACTTCAACTTCTATCTCGCTGCTTTACCCCTCATACCTTTGTGCCGCGGTGTTGGAGTCGATAACGAGCAGCTGATATCTAGCCATAGCTAAACAAAGAAAAACACGCATTATACCCAATAAAACCTCAAGTCTTAGTCTGAAGCCCATTACGTTTAAGTTCGAAGTTGAACAGAAACCATTAGAATTCCTATCCGAGAATATAGGATGCAGGCAAAAAAGATAATAAATTGTAGCAGCCAATCCACTGTCGAAAATACTAAAATATGGCAGCGCATTTTCACTTCATCATATGTTCATTGGCTCTGGACCAGAGGCATTTAGAATATCCAACAATGAATTATGAGACTCCAACTCTTCATGCCACAGTGGAAGTCCGTCCCCAGGATAGAAGTTTCCTATCACTCCGTCCGAGTTAATCTGCAAAAAATTGCATTACAGGCCAAGGGTTTACGGTTTATGCCATCTTGTTCCTCTTGCAAAGAACAAAACTGATAGATGCTTAGTAACAAGTGTCAGAGTTCCTTGAATCTTACAATTACTGTGCGAACAACACCACCACTAGCACCATCTCTTGCCATGGCCAGGGAAACTGCCTTCACCACTAATTGCTGCAAGAAAGAATCAAAACACCATTATAATCAACCCTAAATACAAAATTATTTATTTATTTATTTTCTGTCACTTCGCTAACCAACCAACAGATTCATACAAACAAGGAACGTTGAAGCTCATGTTCTTCCTTCACTCTGTCTTTCATGGAGCAAAAGGAAAGAAAAGAAACACTGGCAGACACATTTTAGATGCACTTTAACCAGTTAAACTTAACTCCTGTAGTGGCACAGAGTTGTGAATAGGCACAATATCAGAAGTATTAACTAGGAAATCATTCCAATGAAAACATCCAGGATCATTCATCTCTGTTCCAGGGTATTAACTAATTTTTCCATTTGCATTCATCAACAGCTACATACCTCAGCTTCATCCTTGGTCATTTTTTCTTTCCATGCTTGATCAAAGAATCCATACAAGTAACCAGAGCCAGATCCTGAAAAACCCATCATTATGTCAATTGTTCCCGCATTCTAGGAAAAACAATCCCCCAAGATTTTCTTCTTGCATCAATTAAGTTTTTAAATAGAAGCTCAAAATCATCCATAGGTTATAAAGTATTGGGGAAATTCAAAACTCTTCCAAAAAAAAAATCATAGAACTAAAGTAACTAATATAGCAGTTGCCTATTAGTAATTCTGGAAAAACATAAAGTTGAAACCACAGCAGACTTTCCTAAACAGCCATTAAAATAATATTCGCTTCTAAAACTTTAGTAAATTCCAAGCATAAATATTAAATAGGGACAACATAAAGATAATAAATAAAAAGCATTAGATTCATGCAATTTAGCAAATTAACTCAGATGAATTCTAACACAGCCTTAATTCAAAAGTAGTTGCGCTCACCTATATGAACCAGGTTTAGGGCTACATATTCAGAGATATCCAAGACTGCTAAATTTCAAGTTACCCCAATTCAATCCTACGCCAAACAATTCTGGATCCAAATCATATTTTACTTGTTAAATCTAAGCTGACTCAATTTAGGGGGTTTTCCAAGGCTTGGTCCCTGCATTTATGGGTTGTCCAAATGCATTAATTACATTTCTTAAGAGGTTAATAGCAACAGAGGTGGACAAAAAGCTCAAAAATTAAATAATTACGAGAGCAAAAAGAATATACTTCAACAGAATCATCTAGTTCTGTGATTACAAGTATGATTCATGCGCAGACCATCCCTCAAGCCAAATTAAACCAAATTCCCATTGACCACTCATCAACCAATTTGATCCCTCATCAACAAGATCATTATCAAGACAAACATTGGCCAAAGCAACAAGCTTCAAAACCAAAAAGTGATCAGGAGGCCCTATGCAGCAGCATTTTGAATAAAACACCACCAATACCTGGGAAGGGTATGATCTGTCTGGCACTGCCTCCACCAAGTAATCATCCGACCAATGTCATGCAAGACTATTCTAAAATTCCACTTTTCACTTCCTTCTTCAAGCCAGTTCCAGAAGCCTCCCTCAGTTCACCAATTCTGGGTACTACCAGAATTTCCCTTTTCCAATGTTTAAAGCCTTTTTTCCTTTTCCTTGTTTTATATATAGCAGTTGATTTAGTATACCAATGCGTATACTATTGAGGGATCAAGTACAAGAAGAAGAGTAGGAATGAAAATGAAGGCCCATTACCATTTCCAATTTCTAATCTTAACAACTAGATTGAAAGATGAAAATCAGGTAAGAGAGACTCATTTATTCCTGATTTCTCATAAAATGCAATCCAAAAACCCAAGAAAGAAAATGAAAACTTGATTCCCATTTTTCCATTCCTGATCTGTCATTTCCTATGACCATTCAACACATTACAATTATTAGAAGAGCATTAATTAAGGACACGTGGAAGACCATGAAACTTCAGGGATCAAAGTGAAACATCCTATAAATTACAGAAACACATTGAAAGACCCATTAAATTTAACCATTAATATTGTGGTGCATGTGTGCTTTGATACAGTTTGTCGATGCATTTGAACAAGTACTTTTTTTTTTGGTAAAAGAGGGAATTGGAATGTTAAAGAATCATAGTTACTACTAACATCAAAACATCCAATGTCACCATATTTCTGCAAGGCATGAGCATAGAGGCGCTGACAAACATGGAAACCTTACTCGCAAAGCTTATTCCATGAAAAAGTGCCAACCATTAAAAACTCACCTAAACATATTGATGCAGTATTGGAAGAAGACTCAACTTAGGAATTATATTTATTATATAATTAGGAATTTTATAACTCTATTTTTAGGAAAGTTAATCAGGAAGCAGTATTTTATTCTATTTAGGAAGTTTGAGTTTGTTTAGTAAGTATTTCCAATTAGTTACTAATATGACAAGTTGATAAACTATAAATACCTATGTCTAGTCATGTTATTAAAGACAGTTTATTATGATATCATTGTTGACAATTAACAAGAGTTTAGAATTTGTTTCTCTTCTTTATCAAGAATTTATTTCTCTGGAGAATATGTTTCTCCATCCTTTGAGAACTTGTTATATTGGTTCTACATCAATTTGGCATCAAACTTGTTCGACATCACATACAAAGATAGTCTAACAACTTGAGTTCATCAATAATCATATCAAGTATCAAATGTTTGCATAAGTTGACAAACCAAGAGGAAATAAAACGTCAAACACTTACTTTGCAAAGAAAAAGGCGCTCTTAAAAGAAAGGAGGCTACAAGTCATGCAGTATACTGAAAAAGCAACATGTTGATGCAAGACCACATCATCTCAACTAAAATGTATGGGTAATGGTAAATGTATTTAAACAACAGCATCAAATTGAGGTGCATCATCTCTCATTCATAGAGCAAGGGCATCATAATGCACAAAGCTTATGCTTTGTAAGTTGCAACAGGTTAAGACCCTTTTATAGAATTGAGAGGGAAATATATACCTCCTATAGCAAAAGGCTGCTTTATTATTGTTCCACCAAGAGGAATTGCATAAATTTTACCACCTTCATACTTGTCCCAGCCACCAACAATTAGGCCAGTTTCTAGCATATTCTACAGAGTCAAGAATTATAAAAAGTCAAGTATGAGCATGGAAACTCAAATCTTGTGAATTCTATGAAGCAAGAATGCTTATCAAGTAGACCAAAATAGCAACTCACCAACCCAAACCCCCTTTTCCTCTCTCTCTCTCTCTCTCTCTCTCACATATCCATCAAAAAAGCAAGCACAAACCTTATTGTTATAAGATATTAGCCTGACCAGATTTGCAGCAACTTTGACTGTTGCAGGCTGACCTAGCTGTATTCTGTACATAAAGATAATTGGTGATTGAAAAAAAAAATGCAAACATATCAGGACAAGAAAATCACAACAGACAGATGATTAACATGATGCAAACTTGTCACTAAGTGGCAACAGAAGTAGAGCATCCCAAATCATCCCTAAACCAAGCATTTACAAATGGATAAGAATGTTGAATAGGGTTTTAAATAATTGTATTGATTGTGGTGTAGTGGAATCAGACCATAATGAATTGTAACATCTGCTGATATACATTTTTCAAAAAATTAATAAAAAACTCAAGTTCATTGTTTAATAAGAATTTAACTAGATGAATATTATATTAATACTCTAGTCAAAATTACATGATAGCAATAAAAATGTACAGAATCAACAATTAAGCCTACATGATGATGATGATTTCCTAAAACGATTTTATAGACAAATTAATTTATTTATAAATGAGTACATGGCCCTTTTATTAATAAAAAGTGAAACCTAGCCGAAATAATATGATTTTGCAAGGACCCTAAATTAGATTTTGGGTTAAAGAAGAGAAAGAAATAGATGCCCAGTAACAGGCATCTGTTTCTATCACTGAAAGGATTTCTAGATAAGTCAAAATTAGATAAATAGAAATAATGTTGTGTTTGGTAGAGTGCAATGTAATGCAACGTAATCAATTATATAATGCAATCAAAGTTGTAATATAATATAATTATCATTATATTTCTATATTTGGTTGCAAAATAAAAATATAAGTAGTGTAATATAATGATAATTTTTACTTTAATATTTAATTTATATATAGTGTTAATAATAAGTGATAATGATTTTGGTAATTAATAGTTGAATGGTGGCAGCGTTGGCAGCGGCATTAGCATCGGTGATAGCAATAATTTAATAATAGTAGTGGTAGTAATGGCCAGGTGGTATTAAAGTTGACAATAGCTAAGTGGTGACAGCAGTGATCGAGTGGTAGTGATTGTGGTGGTGGTAATGGTGATAGGGTAGGGACAGTGGTGGTAGTAGAGTGATGGTCGAATAGTGGTAGTGGTGGTAATCAATAAATACAAAAATCAAAATAAGTAATTATCATTACATTAATTTTTGTATGTAATGATCATTATGGTACTCTAA
Organism: Hevea brasiliensis; assembly: GCF_030052815.1. Classification (NCBI taxonomy): domain Eukaryota; kingdom Viridiplantae; phylum Streptophyta; class Magnoliopsida; order Malpighiales; family Euphorbiaceae; genus Hevea; species Hevea brasiliensis. Next base: position 186,646 of record NC_079503.1, on the reverse strand, counting down.
ATATAATTAATTATACCATGTAATTTTCAGTCCATTATGTCAAATTTTCAACTTAATGAAATATGTTTGGTAAATTGTAATGCAATGCAATGCAATGTAATCAATTATATATGCAATCAAAATTGTAATATAATGTAATTATTATTATATTTCTATATTTGATTATAAAATAAAAATATAACTATTGTAATATAATAATAATTTTAATATTTAATTTATTTACGGTGTTAATAATAAGCGGTTATGATTGTAGTGATGAATAGTTGAGTTTTAGTATCCGAATAAGTTTCACCTATCTATTTTTTATATGGAATGACTATTGCCTTATTTTAAGTTGATTACATTGTATAATTGTCATTGATTACAACGTACCGAACATAGCCCAATGCCAAACATAATCTAAGTTCAATTGAATTACACCATTTGGATAGTTTCTCGAGAAAACAAACAATAAGAGAGAGAGAGAGAACATAGTCAAAAACGGAGGCTGAAGAAGAACATAGTCAGTCACATATCACAAGTTGCAAACAAAAAATTAAAAAAATACTTTAAGAAAAAAATTAAAAATAAAAAAACTCACGTGTGCTGATGAAGAAAGTAACGCACATGGTCAGAAACGATTTGGGAATTTGCAGCCTGCAAAAGAAGCGAGTATGAAATAAGAATTCCAAGGCAGCACAATGTTGAAGGAGAAGAAATAGGTTGAGGGAAAGAGATGGAAAGAATACCGATCCAGAACGACAAATGTAGACGTTATCAGTGAGCTGAGTGATTTTGTCCGATGCCCTATTAGCGATATACATCCCTAAGAGTATCATCATGGGTTTATTAAAAGAATTGTTCTAATAAAAAAAAAAAAAAGGAATGGCAAGAGAGCTAACAAAAATACCAGTGCTGGTGCGAGAGTCAGCACCCAGGACGACGCCGCCGTTATAGGTGACGCCAATAATAGTGGTACCCATTGAGTGAGGAGCCTTGAGATCCATTAGCTTGGTAAAAGGAAAAGATTAATATTGCAGATCAGTGGAGCAAAGCAGCAAGCAGAAAATTGTTTTTATTTTTCTTTGTTGCCTGGGAACCTGACTTCCCCCTCAAGCCTATTCGTTGTCCCTGAGAAAAAGAAATAAAAAATTATATATATATATATATATATATATATATATATATATATATATATATATATATATATATATATTCTCAATTATAGTTAAATTTTAATATTTTAAATTTAAAATAATTATATTCTCAATTTTTATTTAGTCACTAAAAAGGTCGATTAGTCTAAATCAAGTATAAAATTCAAGTTTTTTTTTTTAACTAGCATAAAATTTAAGTTAGCCAGCAAGGGTATGTAGTTTTGATTGTGATTTGATTTTAGGTTTGCGTAAGAATTGGAAATGAATCAAAATTTTATATCGATTTTAATTTGATTCTTTATTATTTTTATTTCGATTTGGTACAATTCTCAATTTTTTTATTAAAGTTCAGTTCTATTCTTAATTTTTGAAATAATTATATATTATTATTTAAAAAAAAGTCATATTTAAATTAGTATTTTAGTTTTAAATTATATTATTAATATATAATATATCATATAATATATCTTTTAATCATTTCTAAACATATAACTCCTAACTATAAAGTACATATATAATTTAGGATTAAGTATATTATATAATATAATAATATAAATATATCATATACTATATATTTTAACTATTTATTAATGATATAATATTTAACTATAAAATCTTGTTTGATTTAATTTTATAGTAAAATTAATTTCATTTATAAATAAATTTCATGATAGAATTCATTTAACAACTTAATTTCTTTATTTGGTGTATTTTATATTAAATACGAAATCAAATAAAATAAATTTTGTACTTGAAATAAATAAAATAAAATAAAATATAATAAAAGGATAATTTTGTTACTTAAAATAGATATAATTTTAAGTTTAGAATTCATTTGCAATTTCTATCGATTTTGATAAAATTTGGTTTAATTATAATAAATTCTATGGAATTGATTATTAATAATTCTAAATGAATTTTTATTTAAACCTAACATTAAAATTTTAGATTTGTAAATAAATTTCATAAAATTTAATAGAATTCATTTATACCAAATATTACCTAAGATGCCAATATAATTATGAATTTATACATATATATATATACACACACACACAAACATATATAATTATATTAAAAGTATATAATATATCTAAAAATAAAAAATATGTATAAATTTGATTCTCAGTTTGGTTTCGGTTCGGTATAGTTTCGATAAGGTTTCAATTCTATTTTTAGTGAATAATCAGAACCAAACTAAAGTATCAAAATAACTTCAGCTTTATATAATTTCTGTCGATTTGGTGTGGCTCTTCAATTAGGTTTGAGACTCCTAAGAACCGTGCACAACCCTACTTGTAGGCTATATGTCTAATGAGGCTTAATTTTAATTTTTAGACTTAAGTAGCACAAAATTATTCTAATCAAGATATTTTAGTCCAAATTAACAAAGATGACATTATGTTGAACAGCACAAGCATAGGGTTTTGATTGGATGCAACCAAATTAAGAAAAAAAAAATCTCTTAGGTTTGTTTTGTATGGCGTAATCAAAGTTATAATGTAATCACGATTACATTGAATATTTGATTACGTGATTTGGTAACACAAAAAAAATTAATGTAATAGAATGATAATTACATAACGTGATTAATTATACTTAAAGTTATGCAATAATCATTAAATATAAAAATTGATATAGTCATGATTATATTTTTTTTATTTTTTTTATTTATTATCAATATTATCACTACTACCACTACTCAACCGTCATTGCTCTTACTCTGTCACCATTATCACCACCAACACAACCACTGTTACAACCACCATCTTATTATCGTCATCACTATTACTATTATCACCGCTTAGCTATTCTCACCTCTACCACCTAGCTACCATTACCACCTCTATCTCATTTTGCCACCACCACCATCATCTAACTATCATTATCGCCACCACCACTTAACTACCACTACCACTCGACTACCAATCACTATAAGTATTATCACTTATTATTAATAATATAAATAAATTAAATATTAAAATAAAAAGTATCATTATGTTACATTATTTATATTTTTATTTTGTAGTCAAACAAAGTAATGTAATTACATTATATTATATTATATTATAATTTTGATTACATTACATAATTAATTATATTGTATTATATTATACTCAACAAATGTAATCTTATTTCATTTATATCAATTTTTTAGAAAATAAGTCACTATTTCTTTTTATGTAAATGGGAGAGCATTTGATAAAATAAAAAATCGATTTTGTGTAACATGTCAATCAAAATCAAACTAAATTGAGAAAAGAATCGAATCAAATGGAACCTAATTGGTTTAGTTTAATTTGATACAATCAAATTTTTTTATTTGTTTGCAGCCAAACCCAAATTTCCAAATTCTAAATACTCATATCCAGATGCATGCAGATGATATCAAATCAGAAGCAACATTCTTAATTCAAAAGCAAATGGCATCAATACCCATTTGTAATTATAGATGGTTTTAATGTATACATACGCGTTTGTAAGTACACAATATCGTACATATAATGAACTTTACTAATATCTAGACTATTAAAATTTAATGAAATGAAATAAGTAATTTTAAAATTAAAATTAAATTTAAATTTGAAAAATAAAATTCAAGTCAAATTAAAATTTTAGAGAATAAAATTAAAGAGATTAAGCTATTAGGGAATATCTAACATTTTTTTTTTGTTGAAGGGAATATCTGACTTCACTTAATTTAAATGTAAAACTCAAATATTTTGTTTAATAATCTAATTTTAACTATTTATGTATAGGCAAATAATCCTAATATTGTCAATAAACTCTCTCGAGTATTACTAAAAATACTAATTAAAACTTACATTCTATTTCTCAATAGTAGATCAAATCTTAATTAGTTTCTTTAGTTCAATGATTATTTCCAAAAAAAAAAAAATCTATAACACCCCTAATTTTTGAATTTATTATTTTGTGGGTAAATATTAATATTTTATTTTATTTAAATTTTAGGAAATTATTTGAAATTTTTCAGATTTCAGAAATCGGGTTCGATTTTTCGAAAATATAAAACTTTGATAATTTTTAAAAATTGATTTAAAAACCATGTGACAAAACTAAAAATATATTTGGACTCTACAAATTTTTCTAAGTTTTCTAGAATTTTTTCAAAATTTTTGGGTTTTCGATCACAAGACAGAGTAAAAATTCAAAATTTTGTATTCTGAATCGGACCGACCGAATCAAATTGGATCGGATCGGACCGATGAAATCGGACCGGCCTTTTCTTTTCTTCTTCTTTCCTTCCCCGCGCGTCCCGTCCCTCCTCCTCTCTCTCCCGTTTTCTCTCTCCTCCCTCCTCCCCACGTTGCGCAGCCGCCACCCAACCCTCCCCACGTCACCAGCGCGCCGCCCCAGCCTTCCTCCACTGTCGACAGGCCTTCCAGGCTGCCGAAAACGATGCACGAAGAGGCGCGATGCGCAGCGCGCCGTTTCGGCTTCCCAGCCGATTTGGCCACCGATTGGGCCGGGTCTTGTGTCAAACACCATCTACACCTCGAGAGCTTTCCATAGACACCAAGAACACCAAAATCCATCCAGCAGTTTGCCCAATTTTTGTCCGGAAAGTTCTAGCCAATTTTGAATTTTGGGCTAGATTTCTCGCAAACCATGAACCCCACAAAAAAATCGAGAGTACCAGAGCGCTCCACTCATCGAGAGCTTCGCGGCAATATAAATTTCAAAATTTTTTGACACCGTTTTTCGGTGGGTCCCATGAAACTTCGTAGTATTTTTTCGAGCATTAAATGAGCTTGAAAAATTTCGAAAAAATTATATACTAACCCCGGTGTTGTGGGCTTTGTGTAGGTACCTTCAATTCGTGGAAATTCGACAGTTGCCCCGGTCTGTAAATTTCTGGCCAGACAGACCGGCTACCTTAAAAGTTTTGGAATTGGATCGAGATTTTGGCTGCCCAACCATTGTCAGACGTCTCGAGCGCGTCCCAGAGTCGGAATTGGCATAGGTAAACCCGAACCTTGCTATTTCGTAATTTTCTAGTGCTTAAATTAGATTAAAAATTCATAAAATATTCGTGATAGCTCAGAAAATTATAATTCCTTTTGCATTAGCTTAGTAATGATGCTAAGGACAGCAGGGCAAAGTTTTAGAATTTTTAGGACTCATTTGGGTAATTTTTGCAAGAGGGTTAAATTATGAGGACTAAACTATAATTTTACATGTTGTGATTGATGACTGTTTGGATGGGCCTAGGAGGGGCTGTGTAATGTGATTGAGTTGTGGGTGTATGGCTTGTGAATATAAAAGTGCGTTTTAAGCCCTTTTGCAGGTTGGATAGGTCCTAGGTATAGGGGAGACTCTGCCAGATTTTCGGCACCACTTAGGACATCTTTGATCTTTTTCTTAGTTTGTATTAAGTCAAATGTACTAAATAATTGTAATAAAATTGTCAGGTGAGCCGGGACAGCCTTCCTCCTCCGCCCAGCCACCACAGTGACTGCGGTTAAGTCTGTGAGTAAAATATTAATTTTAATTGTAATTTCGATATTATTATATGTTCAAGCATGCCCATGCATCACCTATAAGTATGTATTTATGTAGTTAAACACTAGGCACGTTTTATATTGCATTCATAATTGTTAAAGTGCCATAGATATTGTTGTGGTAATTTGGAGCAGTGTGCGTGAGTTGGCGTGCGTGTGGTATGGTGTTGGCTATGGACAGGACGGGTAGACACTGCTTGAGATCTTCACTGGGACCCGGTCCTTCGGGGTAGACATGGCTTGAGTTCTTCGCTGGGACCCCGATTTGGTTTTTTAAGCGAAAGTCCGACTTGAGTTCTTTGTTGGCACAGGTTGAATTAAGAGGGCTGTACAGGGGATTAGCTCCCATATATGTATTGTTTGACCTTATCGAGTGTGTGAGTGCTCCAGATTACCTTTTTGCTGTTATGATGTGAAAATATTGACGTTGTTGCATTTCACTCTACATGGTGCATTAGCTTTAGATAGCTATAGAGATTATGGTTAAAATTGATATTTTACTCTCTGAGTTGAACGCTTACTCCTGTTCATTATTTTTCCAGGCTACAGGAGGATTATTGTTGTGGTTAACCTGCTTTTCTTCTTCACAGGTCATTTATTAATGTTTGTGTAATTCTATTAACTCCTAGAATTTTCCACATGTGCTAGAAATATTTATTTGATTTGGGTCTGTAATATAATTTGACAGGTTGGACCTGTAAACTTATTATATGCATGCATGTTGGACTAGATGAGGGAGCTGAGCTCCCATTTGACTTTATGTTATTATGAGTATGTGGAGGGTGAGCTGAGCTCCCTAATTAATTATATATTGTATTTATAGGTCGGGTGAGTCAAAAACTCCTTGTTAAAAGATCCATTTTATGGCCGGACTCTATCCGGTTAAATTCTTGAAATTGGGCCCAAATGGGCCTTAGAGTTAGGTTGATGAATAGTTAAGCTTACTACGGGTCTCGGGAGCTTTAGGTTGGCCCATGTCCTAGTGCCGATCCAACCCATAGGTTGGGTTGTGACAAATGTGGTATCAGAGCTTAGGCTCCAGATTTATAGGGAAAAATAGTCTAAAGTGTTGGGAAGAGTCTAATAAGAGTCACATGCGGAAAATAGGGTCCACATTCGTCTTGCATTTTCATATTTGCTTCTAGTTTATGCCTGATATAATTTTGTTTTAATATGAGTCTATAAAGCTGTGTAACATATAGTTTTGAATTTTGTGGGCTAATGCTGCTGAATTTCAGGAAAATGCGTAGAAGCAGGAGAGCTGCTACTGCACCAGAACTAGATGTGCCTGACGAGGTGTCGGCACAGGATGAGGCGCCTGCCCCGAGGAGGCAGGGTAGGAGGCCTAGAGCTGCTCAAGTAAAGGAGCAACCACCACCAGTTCAAGAACAGTCTTTTGTGGCCCCAAGTCCCATAGACCCAATGACAGCTTCTCTAGCTGGTTTGCAGAGAACTATCGATATGATAGCACAGTATATGGTCCACCCTCCCCAACAATAGCAGTCCACCGCACCAAGGGGGGAACTTTACAAACAGATAATTAATTTCAAGAAATTGGTGCCTGGTACTCATGATGTGTCAGACGATGCATATCGGTTTTTGAATTCTTACAAATAGGTAGGGATGGAATTGCATTTGACTGACAAGAGACTTATAGAGTGTGTGCAGAATGTCATGGGGCCTATGCCTAGACAATGGATGAATGACTATATATTACCTCAGATGGAAGGTTTGTCAAGGACCCAGTTTATGAAGCTGTTTATCAACAGGTTTGTGCCAGAAAGTTTCAGAGACCAAAAGCAGTAGACCTTTGAGGCCTTAAGGCAGAATGGCAGGTCTGTAAATGAATATGCTACAAAATTTATGTAACTGAGCAAATATGCCCCTACAGCAGTGGCTACAAAAAGTATGAAGGTAAAAAGGTTCCTAAAGGGGCTGGACAGGAGGTATGCAAACCTGGCCACGATGTCTAATCAGTCTTTTGATGTAGTAGTTGATTGAGCCCGACAGATTGAGATTAGCTATATAGGAGATGACAGTGAAAGGGCAAAAAAAAAATAGAACAGAGGGTTCTTCAGGTGTTTCCCACATGGGTGCTATGGATAATGGTGGCCAAAGTAATTACAGAAAAAAAAGTATGAACAAGATGAGTGGTTTTAGACACAAATCTCGAGGATTCAGACCAGGGTACGGATCCAACAGTGGTTACAGTTCGGACTATAGCAATTCTGGGTCTGGTTCAGGATCCTCCTTGGCACCTTGCGCACAGTGTGGAAGAGGACATTCAGGACCTTGTCTGATGGGTTCAGGAGTATGTTTCAGGTGTGGCCAACCAGGTCACTTTGCTAGGGAATGCCCTGTATTCAGCGAGCCACAGATGGGGTCACAGGGTTCTGTTGCAAATATTCCTTGTCAGTTGTATCCTGGTGCTTCCAGCATGGCAGGCAATCAGTGTAACACCCCTATTTGTATAGCATGGTATATTTCACTGTTCTGGTGACCGGTGTTGGTCCGGACAATTAAAGGGATTAGAACCATACTTAAGACAACTAGAGAAACCATAAACACAAATAATTAGTAATGTTCAATTAGTTAAGTATAAATAAGAAAAACAGAACATAAGAAGTTAAACGAGCCGAGAGTCACAGCAATGGATGACCTCCTCGGGAACGACTACGAAGTCATTTTAAACTCAAATTTCGAACCGTAAAATGTGACGCTGCGGTCCTTAGGACCCTTATGAACACAGTGGAAAAGAGAAAATCATGAAAAAGAACTGTTAAGCCAGTCAAATAATTAGGTTAGGGAGCCGGAAGAAATATGGAATTATTTGCAAACCGGGATGAACCGGCGAGGGGCAATTTGGTCAATTGACCCCGAGAGCTGACTCCTGACCTAACTGTCAAATAAAATCGGAGAAAAGAAAATCTCAGAATCGAGAATTAAATTAAAGAACTAATAGAAAAAAAAAAGAGAGGAAAATGAAAAAGTAAAAAGGTGATGACATCATGCATGATGCCATAAATAAATTAATTAAGTTAATTATTAATTTAGATTTTTGTGGTCTTCCATAAGTTAAATTAGATAAAAGAAAAGAAAAAAAAAAGAAACAAAAACTCCTCTTCCATCTCTCATTGCCGCCTCACATCTTCCATAAATCCTCCATGAAAGCTCTTCATTTAAGCTTACACTTAAGCTTAATTTTTCCTTACTCAACCTTAATAACTCTCATAAAAACTTCACTAGAGCTTGTTATTGCAACTTGAGAAGAGGATTACAAGAAGAAAGAAGAGTTAAAGATAGGGTTTTGAAGTTTTAAGAGAGGTTAGTATGTTAACTTGTTACTTTCCATTTTAAATGCATAATTAGTTGTTGAAATGAGCTTAGAACTAATGAAATGAAATAAAAATATGGGGGAAGGACCATCACTCAATTTTCGGCCAGCTTGAAGGGGAGTATGATTTGTATGAATTTAATGGGTTTGAATGATTTTATGGACCTCCCTTAGTTGAATGATTATGGTTGAGAACTTTGAAATTTGCTAATGGTAATTAAGTATTGAGATTAGGGTTTGAAACCTAGGGTTTGAACCAAAAATATGAGAAATGAGTAAATGATATCTTTGACCAATTGTGAAGTAAAAAAATGGTCAATTGTGACCAAATGAGTTGTGTTGGAATGGTTGGAATGGAAGCTAAATTCGGAGGTTGTATGGTCATGCTGCTGGCAGCATGACCAAGTCAACTTTGAAGGACCAAAAGTGAAATTTTACAAGTCCAATTGATATGGTACCAATTGGGGATTAAAATAGACATAAAATGACACAATTTTCATTCAGGAACCATGCCCAAAAAGTGACCAAAACTTAGTGAACCAATTGACCAAAGTTGAATAAGAGCAGTCTGCCACTGTACAAACTGACCAAATGAACAGTCTTTGTTCATTTGGTCATAACTCAAGCTAGGAAGGTCAAATTGACCTGGAATTTTACCAGTGATTAGATGGGATATAGACCTAAAACTTTCATGAAGAACACAAGTCCAAATTCTGCCAGAAACCAAGCCATTTGGCCACCCCAAGTTGGTGACTCAAATCTGCCAGCACCAAAATTTGCCCATAAAATCTGGGTTATTTTCCATCCGGCAGCCCTAATTCAAAGGGCCATAACTTAAGCTAAAAAACTCCAATTGGGGTGATCCAAAAATGAGAATAAACTTAAGATAATAAGGAATATTTTCTATAAAGGAAGTTTTGCCAAATTCCAACAATAGATTGACCAATGGAACAGTGCAACTTGGAGCACCAAAATTGAAAATTTGACAATTTGGCCAAAAGGATTTAAGCTTTGAGAAAATGACCAAAATCAACAAATTTAATGACCAAAATATGGTATGTGGGTGAAGTTGGAGTTCCCATACCTATTAAGCCTTAAAAAGTCTACAATTTGACTTGAATAGTGTAGTGAATAGTAACCCAAAACACAAAAACTTTGGAGAACGTCGAAATTAGCACATCAAAACTAGGTAAAAATGAAGTGAAATTTATTTTTGGATTTATGCTAAGTTATAGTACTGAAACACTGTGAAATTGTGTGTTTCAGTTGAAAAAGACTTGGAAACTCGAAGAGACTGAGTCAAGGCCTAGAAGCGACTCACGTCAGGTCTGTGCACAGAAATTTTATTTGAATATATGATTCTTGAAAAATTAATTTTTTTTGAGCTAATTACAAATTGTGTTGCCATTTATGATTGTGAATATGACTTTGAAAGTTTACCAGATTTTCAATAAATTATTTGAATAAATTGTTTTGAATTGATTTTGTGTTCACACTTAGCATGACAGTATCACACTATTCCTCCTCCATTTATGGGGTTGAGATCGTTTATTTTCCTCTCTCTCTGGCTTGCCAGTTGAGGTTGAGATCGGATGAGTACTCATTAGCTAGCTAGCCACCTCCCTCATTGATTTCGATTAATGGGGTTGTAGATTGCTTTGTCATGGTGTACAACATGGCATTGATTAGAAATTTTGTGTCATGGCTTAAGTTGTGTATGACTTTGGCAACATTGTGTTTATGAAATTGTTTGACTAAATTGTGTTATTATGAGCTTTGATAATTTGAGAAATATTTAAATTGTGTTTCACTAATAAATGATTTATGTATTGCATTTTAAATTTTTATTGTGCACCACTGAGTATTTTTATACTCAGCGATAGCTTATTTTGCTGTCGCAGATAAGAGCAAGGAGAAAGCAGCAGAGTGAGCTGCTATCGAATTGTGAACCACATCGATCATTTTGTACGGGTATTATTTTATACCCTTGTAGATAATTTTGATGTAAATATAGAATTGTTGTATGTATCAATGTAGTTGAGCAGTTATAAATAAATTGTAATAATATTATTTTGGATTTCCTTTTGTAAATTTAATATTTGTACATGTGAATTTCATGTTTTATGCCTTGTGAATGAAATATTAAATATTTTGAGATGATGAATTTTGATTTGTATTGTGGAATTACTTTGAAGTGATTTGAATTGAGTTGATTGAGATTTATTGGAGGTTGGGAGTTGTGAAAATTTTTTGGAAGTGTTTTTCACAGGTATTTGAAGAACTGTTTTCTCTAATTACAAACGAAACTCTGTCAAAATTTTTATAAAATTTGCGGCAAAATTAAAATGGACAAAAATTTTTACTATTATTTAAACTTTGAATAAATGGTTTTTAATTCCTACCAAAATGCTCACTACTTCCAAAATGTAAGAAAATTGTTTTAAAATCCCTTGTAGGGTACTTAATAAGTTATCGGTATGTGAAGTTCGGTAGTTCATTAAGTATTCTACGTGATCATGTTATGCCTTACGGAGGGGTAAGGTGTGACATGTTTTAGTGGTATCAGAGCATGGTTTTTAAATAAATTTTGACTATGTGTATGAATATTTCTTTGATAAGTACAACTGCTGAAGTGTCTAATTGATACATATGACGTATTTACATCATGAATATGCACTAACGGAGGTCAACCTCCTTGTGTTTGATCTCAGGAAATAGAAAATTTGGGAAAACGAAATGGAAGGAGGAGATCATTCCGAAGAACAATCTGTTGAGGCTGAGGTTCAAGGGGGAGCCCCAGCACTCAAGAACGTGAGTGGGTCAGCCATTCCAGCTCCTACTCGACCGCGCGATTCCACGCTTTCGGTTTATGCAGATGGCTGCGTTTTTCCAGCAAAATGGCAGGTAATGTGCCACCCCAAGCTCAAATGCCAGTACCTGTAGCACAACCATAGCCCTCAGCTCGGCAATATGAAAAGTTGATGAAATTTGGGGCCACCAAGTTTAAAGGCACTATGGATCCACTGGAGGCAGAATAGTGGTTGGAAAGAATGGAACGAGTTTTCAGAAAACTGCAGTGTACGGAAGAGATGAAGTTTGAGTATTCTGTTTCCTTGTTATAAGGGGATGCATATGAATGGTGGAAGACCATCCCCCACAGCCTGGACAGACTTCCTGAGGGAATTCAGGCAGAAATGGGTTCCTGATGCGTATGTGGATATGAAATTACAAGAATTCTTGAGTTTGAAACAAGGGGACCGAACCATAGCAGAGTATGAGAGAGACTTCTCAAGGCTAAGCCACTATGCTGAAAGCTTAATCTCCACCCCCAGAGACAGATGTAAGAGGTTTGAGTCCAGATTAAGGCCAAGTTTGAGGATGCAAGTCATGGGTTTCCGACATCAGAATTTCGCTGAGTTGATCTCACAGGCCCTGGAATTGGAAAGGATAGAATCAGAAGGGGCAGTAAAGAAAGGTACACAGGAAAAAGAAAAGACTAAAAAGACTATGGGACAAGCATCTGAGAGTGGTTCTGGCAAGAGGAAACAGTTTGGGGGACCCAGCTCCCGTAGATCTGGCAGAGGTAGATTTTCTGGCCAAAGACCACCCGGGTCTGGTCAGCAGACCCAGCAGACACCCCGAGGAGCTCTATCAGTCCGACAGTGTGAAACTTGTGGTAGAACTCATGGTGGGGTTTATTTCAAGGCCACCGGTGTATGTTTTAACTGTGGAGGGAGCGGACATTTCGCTAAAGATTGTACTAGTCCACGCCGGTCTGGATCTTTTGCTACATCTGAAGGATCAGCCCAAGTCTCTGCACCTAGAGGGTCACAGTCAGCTGCTAGAGGTAGAGGCAGAGGTAGGGGTCCTGGTAACACTCCTGGAAGTCAAAGCACTGTTAACTAGCCAGTACCCAGTGGCGCACCAGTCAGAGTGTATACCATGCGTCAGAGGGAGGAAGCTGAAACATCAGACGTTGTAGCTGGTAATTTTTCCATCCTTGACCAAGATGTACATGTGTTATTTGATCCTGGCTCCACACATTCGTATGTTAGTGCCAGTGTGATGTGTTCTACTGTTATTCAGTGTGTACCAATGGACTATGATGTGCTAGTAACTAGTCCATTAGGCCAGGAAGTCAGGGTAAATAGGCTATATAGGGACTGTCTTTTGGTGATCCAAGGACACTTTTCTGTCTGATTTAATTGAAATGCCCTTCAGAGATTATGACATTATCTTGGGCATGGATTGGTTAGCCAGGCATCATGCGATGATTGGTATGGCGAAAACGATCACTTTTGGTCTTCCTCAGTATGGTGATGTAATAATACATGGGGAGAGGCAGTTATTACCTTCAAACATCATTTCAGCTGCACTGGCCAGAAAAATGATTAGAAAAGGGTGTGAGGCATACTTGGCACATGTGATAGGCACCTAAGTGTCCAGCACTGAGGGACATTCCTACTGTATGTGACTTTTCGGATGTATTTCCTGAAGAATTGCTAGGATTACCTCCAGAAAGAGAAGTGCAGTTTGAAATTGATGTTATGCCTGGTGTACACCCAATCTCCATAACACCATACAGAACGGCACCTGCAGAACTAAAAGAATTGAAAGTGCAGTTGCAAGGACTGCTTGATAAGGGCTTCATTCACCCTAGTGTGTCACCTTAGGGAGCGCCGGTGTTATTTGTTAAGAAGAAAGATGGCACTCTCCGGTTATGCATTGACTATCGGCAGTTGAATAAGGTGACAATAAAGAATAGATACCCCTTGCCCCGCATTGATGACTTGTTTGATCAGTTGAGGGGTGCAGCTGTATTCTCCAAAATTGCCCTAAGATCAGGTTATTATCAGCTGAAAGTACAAGAGCAAAGTATACCTAAAACTGCCTTCAGAACCCGTTATGGCCATTATGAGTTCTTGGTCATGCCATTCGGGTTAACTAATGCTCCGGCTGCTTTTATGGATCTGATGAACACTATATTCAGACCATACCTCGACCAGTTTGTTGTGGTATTCATAGATGATATATTGGTCTATTCGAGGAATGCAGAAGAGCATGATAGACATTTGCGGATTGTGCTGCAGACTTTGAGGGAGAAACAGCTATATGCCAAACTGTCGAAATGTGAATTTTGGCTGAAGGAGATATCCTTTTTGGGGCACATAGTATCAGCAGAGGGTATTAAGGTAGATCCTAGCAAGATTGAAGCTGTCCTTAATTGGAAGCCACCCAGAAATGTCACGGAGATTCACAGTTTTCTGGGGTTAGCTGGATACTACCGTCGATTTGTGAAGGGATTCTCCATGTTGGCATCTCCATTGACCAAGCTACTTAGAAAGGATGTGAAATTTCAGTGGACGGACAAATGCCAGCAAAGTTTTGATGAATTAAAAAGATGTTTGACTGAGGCTCCAGTCCTGACTTTACCTACACTGAGTAAAGAATATACAGTTTACAGCGATGCTTCTCACAATGGGTTAGGTTGTGTGTTGATGCAAGATCAAAATGTAATTGCCTATGCATCACGCCAGCTAAAACCGCATGAGAGGAATTATCCAACACATGATTTGGAGCTTACAGCTATTGTGTTTGCTCTTAAGATCTGGAGACATTATTTGTATGGGGAGAAGTGTTACATCTACACAGATAATAAGAGTTTGAAGTATTTGGGCACCCAGAAAGAGTTGAATTTGAGACAGAGGAGATGGTTAGAATTGATAAAAGACTATGATTGTCTGATAGACTATCAGCCAGAGAAAGCTAATGTTGTAGCTGACGCCCTAAGTCGCAAGACTATGGCAAGTCTACAGGTTACTCCTTTGTCTTTGGTACATGAGTTGAGATTATTACATGCCAATTTAGAGATTAATGATGAAGGGCAGACAACAGTTGCATGGCATGTACAGCCAGTGTTGATTGATCAGATCAGAATGGCTGCTCAGAATGATGAAAGGTATCAGAAGCTGTTGGAAGAAGTCTGGCAGGACAAGAAACCAGAGTTCTCAATCAGAGATGATGGTTTACTGCTACACCAGGGCAGAATATGTGTTCCTAATGATGTTGATTTGAGGTAGATTATTTTGAAGGAAGCACATGAGTCTCCTTTTGCTATGCACCCTAGTGGTACAAAAATGTATAGAGGGCTAAAGGAGCATTACTGGTGGAGGGGTTTAAAAAGAAATGTGGCAGAGTTTGTATCCAAATGCCTAACTTGTCAGCAAGTAAAGGCAGAGCATCAAGTACCAACTGGGTTATTACATCCACTGTCAGTGCCAGAATGGAAATGGGAGAGAATAACAATGGATTTTGTAATGGGACTTCTAAGGACACAGAAGAGTCATGATGCAGTGTGGGTCATTGTCGACAGACTGACTAAGTCTGCTCATTTTTTGCCAGTCCGAATGGACTATAGTTTAGACAGATTGGCCAGGTTGTACATTGATGAGATTGTGAGACTTCATGGAGTGCCAGTATCCATTGTATCAGACAGAGATCCTAGGTTCACTTCTAGATTCTGGGTTAGTCTTCAGAGAGCCTTAGGAACTAGATTGAACTTCAGTACGGCATTCCACCCACAGACAGATGGCCAGTCTGAGAGGGTAATTCAGATCTTGGAGGACATGCTACGGGCTTGTGTGATTGAGTTTGAGGGTAGTTGGGAGACACACTTGCCTTTGATTGAGTTTGCTTACAACAACAGCTACCAATCTAGCATAGGGATGCCTCCATATGAAGCTTTGTATGGCAGAAAATGTAGAACCCAGTTGTGTTGGGATGACGTGGGTGAAAGAAAGATGATTGGACCTGAAATTTTCCAGCAAACTGAGGATAAGCTCAGGATGATCAGAGATCGACTTAAAACTGCATCAAACCATCAGAAGTCCTATATTGATTTGAAAAGAAGGGATATTGAGTATGCAGTGGGTGAGAAAATTTTCCTCAAGGTTTCTCCTTGGAAGAGGATTATGAGATTCGGCAGGAAGGGGAAACTAAGTCCTTGTTTTATCGGGCCATATGAGGTATTGGAAAGAGTGGGTCCTTTGGCTTATCGTTTGGTACTACCTCCAGAGTTGGAGAAGATACATAACGTCTTCCATGTGTCTATGTTGAGGAGGTATCGATCGGACCCATCTCATGTACTACCAGTAGAAGAAATTGAAGTGAATCCAAACCTCACATATGAAGAAGAACCCATAAAGATTCTGGCTTATGAGGTGAAGCAGCTGCGGAACAAGCAGACACCATTGGTAAAAGTGCTGTGGAACCATCATTCGGGCTAGGAGGCTACTTGGGAACGAGAGGAGGACATGAGGAGACAACACCCACAAATTCGAGAGATTGATACGGTAAAATTTGAGACGAAATTTATTTAAGGGGAGAGAATTGTAACACCCCTATTTGTATAGCTGGTATATTTCATCATTACAGTGACCGGTGTTGGTCCGGACAATTAAGGGGATTAAAACCATACTTAAGACAACTAGAGAAACCATAAACACAAATAATTAGTAATGTTCAATTAGTTAAGTATAAATAAGAAAAACAGAACATAAGAAGTTAAACGAGCCGAGAGTCACAGTGATAGGTGACCTCCTTGGGAACGACTGCGAAGTCATTTTAAACTCAAATTTCGAACCGTAAAATGTGACGCTGCGGTCCTTAGGACCCTTATGAACACAGTGGAAAAGAGAAAATCACGAAAAAGAACTGTTAAGCCAGTCAAATAATTAGGTCAGGGAGCCGGAAGAAATATGGAATTATTTGCAAACAGGGATGAACTGGCAAGGGGCAATTTGGTCAATTGACCCCGAGAGCTAACTCCTGACCTAACTATCAAATAAAATTGGAGAAAAGAAAATTTCGGAATCGAGAATTAAATTAAAGAACTAATAGAAAAAAAAGAGAGGAAAATGAAAAAGTAAAAAGGTGATGACATCATGCATGACCTCATGCATGATGCCATAAATAAATTAATTAAGTTAATTATTAATTTAGATTTTTGTGGTCTTCCATAAGTTAAATTAGATAAAAGAAAAGAAAAAAAAAAAGAACAAAAACTCCTCTTCCATCTCTCTTTGCCGCCTCACTTCTTCCATAAATCCTCCATGAAAGCTCTTCATTTAAGCTTACACTTAAGCTTAATTTTTTCTTACTCAACCTTAATAACTCTCATAAAAACTTCACTAGAGCTTGTTATTGCAACTTGAGAAGAGAATTACAAGAAGAAAGAAGAGTTAAAGATAGGGTTTTGAAGTTTTAAGAGAGGTTAGTATGTTAACTTATTACTTTCCATTTTAAATGCATAATTAGTTGTTGAAATGAGCTTAGAACTAATGAAACGAAATAAAAATATGGGCGAAGGACCATTACTGAATTTTTGGCCAGCTTGAAGGGGAGTATGATTTGCATGAATTTAATGGGTTTGAATGAATTTATGGACCTCCCTTAGTTGAATGATTATGGTTGAGAACATTGAAATTTGCTAATGGTAATTAAGTAGTGAGATTAGGGTTTGAAACCTAGGGTTTGAACCAAAAGTATGAGAAATGAGTAAATGATATCTTTGACCAATTGTGAAGTGAAAAATGGTCAATTGTGACCAAATGAGTTGTGTTGGAATGGTTGGAATGGAAGCTAAATTCGGAGGTTGTATGGTCATGCTGCTGGCAGCATGACCAAGTCAACTTTGAAGGACCAAAACTGAAATTTTACAAGTCCAATTGATATGGTACCAATTGGGGATGAAAATAGACATAAAATGACTCGATTTTCATTCAGGAACCATGCCCAAAAAGTGACCAAAACTTAGTGAACCAATTGACCAAAGTTGAATAAGAGCAGTCTGCCACTGTACAAACTGACCAAATGAACAGTCTTTGTTCATTTGGTCATAACTCGAGCTCGGCAGGTCAAATTGACCTGGAATTTTACCAGTGATTAGATGGTATATAGAGCTAAAACTTTCATGAAGAACAAAAGTCCAAATTCTGCCAGTAACCAAGCCATTTGGCCACCCCAAGTTGGTGACTCAAATCTGCTAGCACCAAAATTTGCCCAGAAAATCTGGGTTATTTTCCATCCGGCAGCCCTAATTCAAAGGGCCATAACTTGAGCTACAAAACTCCAATTGGGGTGATCCAAAAATGAGAATAAATTTAAGACAATAAGGAACATTTTCTATGAAGGAAGTTTTGCCAAATTCCAACAGTAGATTGACCAATGGAACAGTGCAACTTGAAGCACCAAAACTGAAAATTTGACAATTTGGCTAAAAGGATTTAAGCTTTGAGAAAATGACCAAAACCAACAAATTTAATGACCAAAATATGGTATGTGGGTGAAGTTGGAGTTCCCATACCTATTAAGCCTTAAAAAGTCAACAATTTGACTTGAATAGTATAGTGAATAGTAACCCGAAACACAAAAATTTCGAGAACGTAGAAATTAGCACATTAAAGCTAGGTAAAAATGAATTGAAATTTATTTTTGGATTTATGCTAAGTTATGATACTGAAACACTGTGAAATTATGTGTTTCAGCTGAAAAAGACTTGGAAACTCGAAGAGACTGAGTCAAGGCCTAGAGGCGACTCACGTCAGGTCTGTGCACAAAAATTTTATTTGAATATATGATTCTTGAAAAATTGATTTTTTTTGAGCTAATTACGAATTGTGTTGCCATTTATGATTGTGAATATGACTTTGAAAGTTTACCAGATTTTCAATAAATTATTTGAATAAATTGTTTTGAATTGATTTTGTGTTCACATTTAGCATGACAGTATCACACTATTCCTCCTCCATTTATGGGGTTGAGATCGTTTATTTTCCTCCCTCTCTGGCTTGCCAGTTGAGGTTGAGATCGGATGAGTACTCATTAGCTAGCTAGCCACCTCCCTCATTGATTTCGATTAATGGGGTTGTAGATTGCTTTGTCGTGGTGTACAACACGGCATTGATTGGAAATTTTGTGTCATGGCTTAAGTTGTGTATGACTTTGGCAACACTGTGTTTATGAAATTGTTTGACTAAATTATGTTATTATGAGCTTTGATAATTTGAGAAATATTTAAATTGTGTTTCACCAATGAATGATTTATGTATTGCATTTTAAATTTTTATTTTGCACCACTGAGTATTTTTATACTCAGCGATAGCTTATTTTCTTTATCATGAGATAAGAGCAAGGAGAAAGCAGCAGAGTGAGCTGCTATCGAATTGTGGACCACATCGATCATTTTGTACGGGTATTATTTTATACCCTTGTAGATAATTTTGATGTAAATATAGAATTGTTGTATGTATCCATGTAGTTGAGCAGTTGTAAATAAATTGTAATAATATTATTTTGGAATTCCTTCTGTAAATTTAATATTTGTACATGTGAATTTCATGTTTTATGCCTTGTGAATGAAGTATTAAATATTTTGAGATGATGAATTTTGATTTGTATTGTGGAATTACTTTGAAGTGATTTGAATTGAGTTGATTGAGATTTATTGGAGGTTGGGAGTTGTGAAAAATTTTTGGAAGTATTTTTCGCAGGTATTTGAAGAACTGTTTTCTCTAATTACAAACGGAACTCTGTCAAAATTTTTATAAAATTTGCGGCAAAATTAAAATGGACAAAAATTTTTACTAGTATTTAAACTTTGAATAAATGGTTTTTAATTCCTACCAAAATGCTCACCACTTCCAAAATGTAAGAAAATTATTTTAAAATCCCTTGTAGGGTACTTAATAAGTTATCGGTAGGTGAAGTTCGGTAGTTCATTAAGTATTTTACGGGATCATGTTATGCCTTACGGAGGGGTAAGGTGTGACAATCAGTTCAGTGACCAATAGGGCCGAGGACAAGGAGGACGTGGATTTGGAGGTAGATCAGGAGGTAGAAGTCAGTATTAGGGTTCTGCAACCCAGGGTAGGGGTCAAGCTCGGGTTTTCACCCTGACCCACCAGGATGCTCAGGCTTCCAATGCAATTGTGGTAGGTATTCTTCTAGTTTATTCCTATGAGCCTCGTGTTTTAATAGATCTGGGTGCTACGCAATCATTTGTCTCCCTAGTGTTTGCCATGAGATTGGGTAGGAACCCTACAACTTTAGAATGTCCTTTGTTTGTAACTACCCCGCTTAGTGACAACATAGATGTAGATATGATTTTTTTGGGTAGCTCAGTAGTAGTGGATGAGAAGATCCTCCCAGCAGACTTGGTTCCTCTACCAGTAATGGATTTTGATGTAATTTTGGGAATGGATTGGTTGGCAACTCATTATGCCACTTTAGACTGCAGGAACAAAAAGGTGTATTTCTACATACCTGATATGGAAGAGTTTAGCTTTGATGGTGACAAGAGCGTGGCTCCATATAATTTAGTGTCAACAATTAGTGCTAGAAAAATGTTGAGGCGTGGATGTCAAGGGTATTTGCCATTGGTGAGAGATACATCTGTAGAAGGTGTCAACATGGAAAATGTTCCTGTAGTCAGAGAATTCATGGATGTCTTCCCTGAGGAGCTTCCAAGGTTGCCACCAGGAAGGGAAATAGAGTTCTACATTGATGTTGTGCCGCGTACAAACCTCATATCAATGCCGCCTTACAGGATGGCACCAGCAGAATTGAAAGAGCTAAAGGAGCAACTACATGAGCTTTTGGACAAGAGTTTCATACGTCCGAGCACTTCACTCCGGGATGCTCCTGTTCTATTCATGAGAAAGAAAGATGGGTCCTTGAGGTTGTGTATTGATTATAGACAGCTGAACAAGGTGACTGTGAAGAACAAGTATCCACTTCCTCGGATCGATGATCTGTTTGATCAGCTCTAAGGAGCCAGATTCTTTTCCAAGATAAACCTGCGATCAGGCTACCATCAGTTGTGAATCAGGAATGAGGATGTGTCCAAGATAGCCTTCAGGGCAAGATATGGTCATTATGAGTTCTTGGTGATATTTTTTGGACTCACTAATGCACCAGCAGCCTTCATGGACTTGATGAACTGGGTGTTCAGGCCATTCCTAGACTGTTTTGTCATCGTATTCATAAATGACATTTTAGTATACTCTCGGATCAAGGAAGAACACGTGTGGCATTTGAGGATGGTGTTGCAGACTTTGAGGGAGCACCAACTATATGCCAAATTTTCAAAATGTGAATTTTGGCTAGAAAGCATCTCATTCTTGGGACACGTGGTTTCTAGTGAAGGCATTCAAGTGGATCCCAAGAAAATTGAGGCTATAACCGATTGGCTTAGGCCAACAACAGTCACTGAGATATGAAGTTTTCTAGGCTTAGCTAGCTACTATAGGCGTTTTGTGCAGGATTTTTTTAGGATAGCAGCTCCCCTAACTAAGTTAATTCGGAAGAATGTTTCATTCATTTGGATAGATGACTGTGAGGAGAGTTTCCAGAAGCTTAAGGAGTGTCTAACCACCGCCCCTGTGTTGACACTACTGACGAGTGGTGAAGGATATACCATGTACTGTGACGCCTCCAGAGTTGGCTTAGGGTGTGTTTTGATGCAGAATGGAAAAGTAGTGGTTTATGCTTCAAGGCAGCTGAAGAGGCATGAGCAGAACTACCCCACCCATGATTTGGAAATGGCAGCAGTAGTCTTTGCACTAAATATCTGGAGACATTACCTGTATGGTGAAGTGCGCGAGATATACACCGACCATAAGAGTTTAAAGTACATCTTCTAACAGAGAGATTTAAACTTGAGACAGAGGAGATGGATGGAGCTTCTGAAGGACTATGATTGTACCATCCAGTACCATCCTGGGAAGGCCAATGTAGTAGCAGATGCTTTGAGCAGAAAATCTTCTGACAGCTTGGCGCACATATCAGCAGAGAAGAGACCGTTGATTCAAGAAATACATGAGTTGATGGATCAAGGTCTGATCTTAGATCTTTTAGATGAGGGGGTATTATTGGCCCATTTTCAGTGAGGCCAGACTTGCAAGATAGAGTCAGAGTTTCCAAACACAGAAACTAACAATTGATGAAGATCATAGAAAGAGTACAGCAGGGTGAAGGTGGTGAGTTTGGATTTGCCAGTGATGGCGCCCTTATGCAAGGTTCCAGGATATGTGTGCCCGATGTGGACAATCTCAGAAATGAAATCCTGCAAGAGGCACACTATACACTGTACAATGTCTACCCAGGCTCCACCAAGATGTACCATGATGTGAAAGATAGCTATTGGTGGAATGGCATGAAGAGAGACATAGCAGACTTCGTGTCCAAGTGCTTGACTTGTCAAAAGGTGAAGTTTGAACACCAGAGGTAGTCAGGGAAGCTGCAAGAGCTTCCTATACCAGAATGGAAGTGGAAAATGATTACTATAGATTTTGTGATTGGGATGCCTCATACCACGCAGGGATATGATTCGATATAGGTAATTGTAGACCGTCTAACTAAATCAGCTCATTTCTCACCTGTGAAGACCACATATTCTGTTGCACAGTTCGCCCGACTCTATATTCGAGAGATAGTCAGATTACATGGAGTTCCTGCTTCCATAATATCTGACAGAGGGCCCCAGTACACTTCTCGATTTTGAAGAAAGTTTCAAGAGGCACTTAGCATGCAGTTGAACTTTAGTACCGCTTTCCACCCTCAGACAGACGAACAGTCCGAAAGGATAATCCAAACACTGGTAGACATGCTTCGCATGAGTGTTTTGGATTTTGGAGGTCAATGGGATGATCAGCTACCTTTGGTGGAGTTTGCCTACGACAAAAGTTATCATTCCAGCATAGGGATGGCACCCTATGAGGCACTATATGGAAGAAAGTGTAGGTCTCCTTTGTGTTGGACGGAAATGGGAGAAGCGAAGGTGCATGATGTAGACTTAGTGCAGTTCATTTCAGAGATAGTTCCTTTAATCAGGGAACGATTAAAAACAGCTTTCAGTAAGCAGAAGAGTTATGCAGACCCCAGACGGAGGGATGTAGAGTTTGCAGTAGGCGACTATGTATTCCTGAAGGTTTTTCCGTTGAAGGGAGTCATGAGATTTGGAAAGAAGGGCAAGTTGGCACCTCGGTATATTGGACCTTTTGAGGTTACTGATAGAGTTGGAGCAGTTGCCTACCAGTTGGAGATACCACCCAACCTTTCTCATGTTCATCCTGTATTTCACATCTCTATGCTCAAGAAATACATACCTGATCCTTCTCATGTGTTACAGCCAGATGTAGTAGAGCTGAAGAAAACCTGACGTTTGAGGAACAACTTGTAGCCATAGTGGACTACCAAGTGAGGCAGCTAAGATCAAAACAGATCCCTATGGTTAAGGTTTTGTGGAGGAGCCAGTCAGTGAAAGAGTGCACCTGAGAGTTAGAGCGAGACATGCGTAGCAAGTACCTTTATCTATTCAATGTGTAATTCTGTATTTTATTCTGCCTTGTGTAAAATTCGAAGACAAATTTTCTGTAAAGGGAAAAGAATGTAACACCCCTAATTTTTGAATTTATTATTTTGTAGATAAATATTAATATTTCATTTTATTTAAATTTTAGGAAATTATTTGAAATTTTTCAGATTTTAGAAATCGGGTTTGATTTTCCGAAAATATAAAACTTTGATGATTTTTAAAAATTAATTTAAATACCACGTGGCAAAACTAAAAATATATTTGGACTCTACGAATTTTTCTAAGTTTTTTAGAATTTTTCAGAATTTTTGGGCCTCGTTTTCGATCACAAGACAGAGTAAAAAATCAAAATTTTGTATCCTGAATAAGACCGGCCGAATCGAATCAGACCGGATCCGACGCCCTCCTCCTCTCTCTCCCGTTTTCTCTCTCCTCCCTCCTCCACACGCCTCGCCGCCACCACCCAGCCCTCCCCACCTCGCCGGCACGCCGCCCCAACCTTCCCCCACCGCCGGTAGGCCTTCCATGCAGTCGAAAATGATGTGCAGCGCGCCGTTTCGGCTTCCCGACCAAAATTTGGTGGATTCGGCCATCAATTGGGCCGATTTTTATGTCAAACGCCATCTACACCTCGAGAGCTTTCCATAGACACTAAGAACACCAAAATCCATCGAGCGGTTTGCCCAATTTTTGTCCGGAAAGTTTTAGCCCATTTCGATTTTTAGGCTAGATTTCTCGCAAATCGTGAACCCCACGAGAAAATCGAGAGCACCAGAGCACTCCACTAGTCGAGAGCTTCGCGGCAATATAAATTTTAAAATTTTTCGACACCGTTTTTCGGTGGGTCCCACGAAACTTTGTAGTATTTTTTTCGAGCATTAAATGAGCTTGAAAAATTCCGTAAAAATTATATACTAACCCCTGTGTTGTGGGCTTCGTGTAGGTACCTTCAATTCATGAAAATTCAATGGTTGCCTGGGTCTGTGAATTTCCAATCAGACAGACCGGTTACCAAAAAAGTCTTAGAATTGGATAGAGATTTTGGCTACCCCACCGTTGCCAGACGTCCCGAGCGCGTCCCAAGAGTTGGAATCGGTATAGGTAAACGCGAACCTTGCTTTTTCGTAATTTTCTAGTGCTTGAATTGGATTAAAAATTCATAAAATATTCGTGGTAGCTCAGAAAATTATAATCCTTTTACATTAGCTTAGTAATGATGCTAAAGACTGTGGGGCAAAGTTTTAGAATTTTTAGGACTCATTTGGGTAGTTTTTGCAAGAGAGTTAAATTATGAGGACTAAACTGTAATTTTACATGTTGTGATTGATGACTGTTTGGATGGAGCCAGGAGGGACTGTGTGATGTGATTGAGTTGTGGGTGTATGGCTTGTGAATATAGAAGTGCATTTTAAGCCCTTTTGCAGGTTGGGTAGGTCCTAGGTTTAGGGGAGACTCTGCCGGATTTTCGGCATGACTTAAGATATTTTTAGTCTTTTTCTTAGTTTTTATTAAGTCAAATGTACTAAATAATTGTAATAAAACTATCAGGTGAGCCGAGATAGCCTTCCTCCTCCGCCCAGCTGTCACAGTGACTGCGGTTAAGTCTGTGAGTAAAATATTAATTTTAATTGTAATTTCGATATTATTATATGTTCAAGCATGCCCATGCATCACTTATAAATATGTATTTATGTAGTTAAACACTAGATATGTTTTATGTTGCATTCATAATTGTTAAAGTACCATGGATGTTGTTGTGGTAATTTGAAGCAGTGTGCGTGAGTTGACGTGCATGTGGTATGGTGTTGGCTATGGACAGGACGGGTAGACACAGCTTGAGATCTTCGCTGGGACCCGGTCCTTCGGGGTAGACAAGGCTTGAGTTCTTCGCTGGGACCCCGATTTGGTTTATTAAGCGAAAGTCCGGCTTGAGTTTTTCGCTGGCACAGGTTGGATTAAGAGGGTTGTATAGGGGATCAGCTCCCATATATGTATTGTTTGACCTTATCGGGTGTATGAGTACTCCAAATTACCTTTTTGCTGTTATGATGTGAAAATATTGACGTTGTTGCATTTCATTCCATAGGGTGCATTAGCTTTAGATAGCTATAGAGATTATGGTTAAAATTGATATTTTACTCTTTGAGTCAAATGCTCACTCATGTTCATTATTTTTTCAGGCTACAGGAGGATTATTGTTGTGGTTAACCTGCTTTCTTCTTCGCTGGTCGTTTATTAATGTTTGTATAATTTTATTAACTCTTAGAATTTTTCGCATATGTTAAAAATATTTATTTGATTTCTGTCTATAATATAATTTGTCAGGTTGGACCTGTAAACTTATTATATACATGTATGTTGGACTGGATGAGGGAGCTGAGCTTCCATTTGACTTTATGTTATTATGAGTATGTGGAGGGTGAGCTGAGCTCCCCAATTAATTATATATTGTGTTTACAGGTCGGGTGAGTCAAAAACTCTCCGTTGAAAGGTCCATTTTATGGCCGGACTCTGTCTGGTTGAATTTTTGAAATTGGGCTCAAATGGGCCTTAGAGTTGGGTTGATGAATAGTTAGGCTTACTACGGGCCTTAGGAGCTTTAGGCTGGCCCAGGTCCTAGTGCCGGTCCGATCCATAGGTTGGGTCGTGATAAAATCCCATTGGTCAAACCCTCTATATTCGCTCCAGTTCTTATTCCGATGCTAATTGCTATTTAATTAGATTCATAATCTTCCCTCTAAGTACAAATCATGAATCAAATCATTCAAGAATTAAATATAGACGCCCAAAAGTATCAAGTTCAATAGCAAGAAAATGCATTAATAAAAAAAATTAAACATAATATTTGTTTTTGCAATAAAAGCTACATCAGATTCCCTAGTATAAAGGTTTAGTTACTCATCATCTCAAGATCAAATACAAGACTTATCAAATATAAATAAAAAATCATCTAACAAGAGTATAACAAAATAAAAACTAAGATAATACTCAATTCAACTCAACTAAGTTTTTATCCCAAAATTTATTGGGATCGGCTATATGAATTCTTTTTCTCTACTCTAAACGATCTTTGATTAAATCCTCGAAAATGTATAATGCTTTTAGGTCATATTGTACTACTCTCATCCAAGTCAGTTTAAGTCTACCTCTTCTTTTCTTTCTATCTTCTAACCCAATGTGCTCTACTTATTTAACTGGAACCTCCGTATGTCTATACTTCACGTGCCCAAACCACCTCAATCTCCTTTCTCTTAACTTATCCTCAATTGGCACTACTTCTACATTTTCTCTAATAATCTCATTACGAACTTTATCTAGTCTAGTATGGCCACTCATCTACCTTAACATTCTCATCATCGCAACTCTCATCTTAGACACATACAACTTCTTCATTGTCCAACACTCACTACCATATAACATGACCGGTAGTATAGTTATACTGTATAATTTTTCTTTCAATTTATTGATAATCTTACAATCACATAAAACTCCCGTGACACGTCTCCACTTCAACCATCCAACTTTAATTCTATGACTAACATCCTCTTCACATCACTTATTTACTTAAAGAATTGAATCGAGATATTTAAAGTAATTATTTTGAAACTAATCCCCCCTTTTCAAAATCTTCTTTTTCAATAACAATGGTGGATTTTAGGTGTTTGAAAGGCTAAGGGATATTCCCTTTCGCTGCTGATTGAAGAAAAACCCAACTAACTCTATCTTAGACTCTTCCCCTTTCTTCCTTAGGTATCCAATGTTGATTGGCTGAGAAAATAGCTACAGAAGACAATCTCATAGCCTCTAATGCTCCCAATCTCACAGCTAGCCATATACCCCTACGTTCAATCCACAGACAACCATGCGATTTTCTTAATTCCCACAGGCACTTGTGAGATTTTTTGCTTGTATATTCAATCTTCATTTCTTTATCAAATTTTGCAAAAGGAACAAACTTCAATTTAAACAAAAGAAACTAACTTTTAACTTAATTAAATTATGAAATGGAAATAAAAATTAATGAAAAAACTAAATATTTACAATGATTAATACAATTTACTCTATAATTATGCTATATATCAATATACTTCTATAAATATGTATAACAAAACCCATAGCTTTTGGAAAGGGGACACAGAGATGCCAGCCTTCCTTGAATCCTCATGACACGATGTTGCTTACTTGCTTTCGCCACTGCCTCCAGGCTCCAAAGCAGCGACACTGTGACGTATTCCAAAACCTAAATGATAGTCTTCTTAAGTGCGAAGAAGAAAAATCAACAATGAAAGGGATTAAGAAAAGAACGAGAACAGAAGAACAAGAAAGAGAAGAAGTGGCGGCAGCAACAAGCAAGGTGAGAAACTGAGAATGGATGGTTAGGCCTGAGAGGGGGAGAGAGAGAGGAGGAGAATGAGAGAAGGGGCGTGATTTTCTATGGGGACAGAAGAGGGAGCGTATTTTTGGGCTTTTATGGCAAGGGTGGGAGTTTTAAACACATATTTATAGCGGCAGGAGAAAAATGACAGTTTTATAATTTGGTTAGTTCGGTTTTTTTTTTTTAATTTAAAAAATAAATTGAATGAAAAAATAAAAAATATATAAAATTTATAATCGAATTAAATTATTTATATCAAAAATTTGAACTAATTAAATTAAATTATTTCGATTTAATTTAATATTTTAATTTAAAGTGAAAATTATATAAATTTATGTATAAAAAAAATCAACGTACTTATAATGAATTTAGTATGTTACAGTTTTTTGAGTTAAAGTATAATATAATTTATTAATTTATTTTTTAATTTATTATACTTTTAATGATATTACGTACATTATTATGTTTCATAGTAAACTTATTTTATGATAAGTTAATTTGTATACTGACTTCTTGAAAAGTAAATTCTTTGAAAGGATACACTCTAAAAGACACAGCGCTTTAAATTATTACTCCACTCATATGCAAGCTTGTTAACGTAGGGGATGAAGTAACGGCTTGTAACGTGGAATTCCTTAAAGAGGTGTTATTAGTTTAATAAATATATTATTATAAATAATTATTACAAATTTAATTTATATCTTTATTTATAGTTATATAAACACATTTAATTATACAAACTTAATTATTAACATGATTAATATTATTAATTATTACGTTTATGACTCTTACACCATTAACCATTAACCATCATTCGTATAATTGTTAATTCCCATTCATTCACCTCATACCCGCCCTAAATGAGATCTTAAAAAAAATATATATATATATATATATATATATATATATATATATGTATAAAGGCTTATCCCACTGTTTTTCTCTTTGAACAAAGCATAACAATGATAGAAAACAATATCATCTTTATATTCTCAATAATTTCAACGAGACAAATTACAATGAACCATCTCAACCATGTTTAAGAAGGGTATTCAAATGATGATCAAATTTCTACCAAAGCAATTAAAACATACTCCAGCAAGGAAATATCAAAAGGACCCCTGGCAAGGTCAAAAATTCAAAATTAAAATTGTAGGACTGGCAGCCTGTTACAAGCAATTTTTCTCAACCATTTGGCTATGGACCAATGATGTTTTGAATTGAATGCTATGCTAAGTTAGAAAAGTAGAATTGTGAACTAGATAGATTGCTAACTGAAAGGAATGATAAAATAAAAAAATCAAGTTAGTTAAGCTCTGCTTTGTCGTGTTCTTTCAGTTATTTGTCTTGTATTTTTAGGAGTCCAGGGCAACGGCTTCAGGAAGCGGACGCAGTTGAAGAGATGCCATCTGGGCTTTAAGTGCAATGTGGGATGGACCAGCCAACATCTCCTTGAAAATCCCTTTTCCTACAATTCCAAGTACCTTCCTTACTTCATTCGCTAGCCCAATCACCATATCATCCTCATGCCCTGTTTACAAATTCCCAAACTTCAGTAATTCGTGCTCAAGCATTTGGAACAAATTAAATACTTTTTAGGATGCAATAACTTTGAACGCTCATGCTCCATGATTAGTGTGTGTGTGTGAAAAAATGAATCTTACCAATATCATACATGGCTTTCTCTAGCAGGAACAGATAGTCTCTGTTGTTCCCGCAAGGTCCATATGCAGTCGCAATTTGCCTGAAAGGGTAAATATGCGTAAATGGATGATAGTTTGTGGACAACTCCACGTGCAAAAACTAATATAGATGAAAAGAAAATGACATACGCCAACATATTTACCTAGCCATTTCATCCAAAGGGGCAGGCCCCAAGTAGTACTTGTTTGAAATTTTATCCGGAGTGGAGGTGAAACTGCACGAGAGAAAAATGCATCAGTTCTGCTGTCCTGTTACTGTCTAACACAGTAAAACAATGGAATGAATTAATGGACACCAAGCAGCAAACTTACACTATGACTCCTGGTATAGCAGGCTCCGATGGATCCGCTTCCTAGATTAACGGAGACACAATACTTGAAATAAGAACAAGCAGCATAGAAGTACAAACATACATCTTAATTGACGTTTTTAAACCATGAGATTTCAAATTTCAATAACACAAACCATCAACTCACCTTGTAAAAGTCTACGAGGGATTTTTTATCATATTCACATTCTCTCCGCTCCAGATACTGGGGAAAAAAGAAAAAATGAGTAATGAATTCCTCCTTCAATAATGTTAATTACTAGCTATGCATTTCTCATCAAAACAAGGTTGAAGTTTCAGAAGCAATAAAAATGTTTACCTCCATTGCCAGTCTTTCCTTTTCAGGTCCTCCACGAACACAATAAGCAGCACCCCACTACAAAAGAGAAGACAAAAAAAAAAGCAACAAAAAAAATGTAAGATAAAAAACGAGGTAAGAAAAGGCAACAATTTATTACTCACAAACATTTAGCAATGATACAAATTTTGCACGGAAGGAATTAACAACTTTGCCTGATTTTCATGCCCACCAAAAATTGGTAAAATGCATGAAAGTTGATAATAAGATCTACTTACGCAAACAGCTCCTTCAAAATTTTCCAATGTGCAAGTTCTTGCAGGACGATCAGGTGTACCTCTGTGATCAATGCAAGCTGGCATACAGACGTCGATAAGAAATTAAAGATCAAAATTTGAAGAGTAAAATAATACAATAAACATCCAACAAATAATCGATACATTGAATTGACGTATGCTCATAAGAAACATACCAAGATCAAATACACGCCTATAATCCTTGATGAAGCCTATAACTTTCTCATCGTATTCAAATCCTGGGTTCCACACCAATGAACCATAGCCAAAAACCCAGAACACCATCTCTATTTAGCTCCTGAGAAATTAATGTTTCATTATCACTTCAGAGTTCCAAAAATATAAGGTGAAATTAACATTACCAAACAAAATAACACTAAAGGCTAATAATTTGCGTAGTAAGTTTATTGGCACTACTAATCTAAACTACCCCGTTATATATCAAATCAATGTACAAATAGAGCCCAAATCTCATAGTAAATTCAAATATTCTGGAGACTATGATTTCCGTTATCCCAATCTAATGGAACCCTTGAGTGCTGTCCAAGGTCCCCCATCATGGGCTGTACATTTCTACAGCATAAACGCGTAGAAAATTAGCATTTTCACAAATAATAAATTTACAGAGCATTGTAGACACAAACATCAAAACAAACCGAACCGTTTTGCCACCAGCCTTAGTTCATCATAAAATATGCAGAAAATCACAAAACTGTAAACAACCTTTTCTTTGTTTTTCTTTTAGGAAAGAAAGCTGAAAATGCTTCACAACCTAAACGGAACAATTTTTCTCTTTTTCTCTATCCCTCTATTCTACCAATACCCAACATGAGGTGAAAACCAGGATTGCAGATCCAGGGAAAAAAAAGGACAAAGAAATAAAAAATGAAATAAAATCACCGACATTGTTTGAATGATAGAACATCGCAGAAAACAAAAATCTGGCGTGAGTAAAAGAAGATGACATGAAACCACAAAAGGGAAGAAGGCGGAGGGGAGGTTGAGTTTCTTACAAGAAGATCGACAAGCGCCCCTAAAAAGGAATCGGCGAGGAAGTGTAGGTAGATATTCGCCGATCTGGAGGAGCAAGCTGAAATATTGAAGATTGCGAAGGTAATAAGCGATAAAGAGAACAAGGAAAGAGAGAAATAAAAGCTAAACGATGAAGGTTTAGCTTAGATTTCAGGATTCTCTCTTTCTTTCTGTTAATCCTCTCGAAGTCTCCGTGCTTTATCCAGGTTTCGACGGGTTGGCCAGGATGTGAATGAGGCTATTTATTATGCAACTCCAGAAGGGGAGACCCCACATATAGGAGATCTAGGAGGGGCTCAATAAGTAGGATTTCCCTTTTTTTTTTTTTTTTTTTTTTAATAATTTAGAACGTGGACTAGTCTAAGTTTTTTAGCGTCCAGATGCAATGAACCTAGACAGAATCACAGCTTGAATATCAATCTCCGTGTTGCGACTTGCAAGGATGCAAGTTACGAAGCGCGTGGACTGTGGTGCCAGTGGATCCAAACACTAAATGCACCTCAGGTTCAATGTATCTGGACGCCTCCAGCCAATTACCGTGGAATTTTTTTTTTAAGAAACAAGAGAGGTTAACCAGTCATGTCACGATCTAAATTAGTTAAGGAAGATTTATAATTTTGCATCTGAATTTTCTCTATTAAAACTTAATTATTTTTAAATTATGTAAAATGTGTTAACTGTGTATTCCTTTTAACCTTTTTATTTAAAATGTATTTTATTATTAGAGATTATAATTGTTAAATTGAAAATAATATTAATATTTAAAAAATTATTAAAATAATATAATTTTTTATTTAATTAAAATATAATTTTAAAATAAATAAAAAAATCATCAGGTTATTAAGTTTTCTACCAAGAGAAAATATAAAACCCAACTCAAGTTGCAGGCAAACTTAATCTAGAACAAGCTTTAAAATTCAACCCCTTTTTTGTAGTTTTCATTAAAAGCACCACTGACCCTCAACAAGGAGAAACTAAAAGAGGGATGTTATCGAAGGAAAGTCAGAATCTTAATGACCATAGCATTATTATGAATGAAGCTCATTCCAATGGAAATGGAGGTGGCAACGATGGATGCAGCCATACAAGCAGCAGTTATGGGCAGCGTGTAGGTGAACATAGTAATGGTTACAAACTTACAATCGCCAACACATCCTCAATTAGTACAATTACAAACCCTGGGAAGTGCTCTACTATTATTAATTGGCCCGAAGCAGTTAAAGCCGACAAACCTATCCAAACACAATGTGCCCATCTGAAAATGATCCAGCGTTGTGGCGAAATAGTAAATTTTAGGCATTTTTTAATTTCTTATTCTTCTGTACAATTTCCTCTTCTTATCCATGTTTCTTTTGTGAAAGCAAAAGTATGACAATTGCGTGTGGCGGGAAGGAATTGAGGAGGGAAGTGTACGGTAAGGGCGGGGGTGAGATGAATAAGCTAGATGTCCATGTGTGACGATGGAGATTGCGTGTTGAGTGTGGTGGAGAGGAGTTGAGGGTGTGTGGAAACAACCCCTGGGGTACAGCTGACAAGTTGTGGAATTGTTAAGTTTTTCCACTGTAATAGTTATCATTGAGGTTTGCTGAAGTTGCTATAATTATTTGGTTTATTAGGCAATTATTGGAATTTGTTTGTGTTATTATTGTGGACCGGGTAATTCTTTAAATTTGTTATTGGTTCATTTTTGTTGCATTTGTTCTTATTGTAAAATTACAATATAAATTGAGATGAGATGGAGATTCTGAATTCGTTGCTTCAATTATTAATGCTGATTAACTAAAAGGAATTTTAAGTTTTTACTTTTAATTAATGGAATTCTATTTTTAAATTGCATAAATATATTTTAATTTTATCAAAAGTAAAAGTGATGAATTAAATGGTGTAATTTCTAACAATACAAAAATTACAAAATTCTGACTATTATAATATAAAACTCACGTATCAAATTATAAAATTTCCATTAATTATATTAATATTAAACTCTTAATTCTTTAGGAAACCTAATTAGTCATAATTCTTTTATTAAATTCAAACAAATATATCTTACTCAAATACAATATTATAAGCTAAAAGTAATACATAAAGATATATTCAATCATATATATATATATATATATAATAAATTAAAAATTTTGATTATTATAAAATTAACCTGAGTGTAATAATTATTGAAATTTATACTTAAATTTTATAAAATCAATTAATGAATAATGGAGGAAAAAGTAATATATACAGCTGGTTGGAGATGAGTGTGACACGTGGCATAAGTGACAGGTGTATATATATATATATATAGTATTCCTAAAACTTAGTCCAGCCATTAGACTATTTGAGTCCAATCATCATATCCAAAAGTTTCATCTGCTGAACTAAACCCAAAGCCCAAAGTACGATGGGCCGAATTTAGCAGGCTTGGTTGATGGCGGGTACGAACGAGCCTCCTCTCTCATCAAGCGCAAAGACCGAGTTTAAGATTGTAACCTCGTAGTTTTCGCTCAAGAGCAGAAGTGGAGATCACAAAGAAGGTCTAATGGCGTGTTCCTCTTATTGCTGGTATTTCTCAGAACCTAATATAGTTTTTTTTTTTTGGGTGGTTTTTTATATATATAAGGGACAAAAATAACAATTGGGTTCCATTTTTTATTTTTATTAGATGATCTAATGCCCATAATAGATTGAGAAAGTAAGTGAATGTAGGAATAAAAGATTTGAAATTTAGGGTGTAATTATGTATCAGAAATTCCATGATTTATCAAAATCCAGATTTCAGTCTATAATGAGCTTTAGCTCAGTGATACTGAAGTGCGCGTAGCAGTATGTGAGATCTCGAGTTGGAGTTGTATGAAAAAAAAAAAAAAATTCCAGATTCCAGTCTCTAAGACTATCAAACGGTTTACTGTTTCTTGTAGTTGAAAGATGGAAGCGAAAGAAGCTGCTAACGAGTTTCAAAAGAAAGGCACAAAGCGTAGGAAGGGAGTGGAAGACAGTAGCAAAAGATCTGGGAATGCGGGTGCTCCACGTACGCGTTCTCAGGTAGCTCCTGACTGGACCACCAAGGAAGCACTCATTCTTGTCAACGAGATTGCTGCTGTTGAAGGGGATTGTTTAAGAGTTTTGTCTTCCTACCAGAAATGGAAAATTATAGTCGAAAACTGTACTGTTTTGGATTTACCACGCACTGCGAATCAGTGTCGGAGCAAGTGGAATTCGTTGCTGGCTGAGTACAACCAGATCAAACAATGGGATTCCAAGTCCAAGAACGATTCGTATTGCTTTTTGGACTGTGAAAGGAGAAAACAATTAGGACTTCCTGAGAATTTTGACAACGAGCTCTTCAAAGCTATTGACGATTATGTGAGGGCACAGAAGGACCGCCCGGATACGGATCCAGATACTGATCCGGAAGCACAGGCTGACCTGCTTCATGTAATAGCAAAACTTGGTATGTTTTTTCTGCTTAGCAATCTACTTCTTATTTATAATTTTATTAACTCGTTGATGGATGTTGCTTATAATATTAAATATAACAATTGGACTGAGACTTGAACTCAACTTCTTAGCTCCAGGGACGACTCCTTTACAAATGAGCTCCGCTGAGGTGGAGCTCATTGGTAAATGTAAGTAATCATTGATAATTTATAATTTTCATATTTTTGGTTGACTGCCATCCATTTTATTGCAATTGTGTAATTTTTGTCCATTTGAATACCAAAATCAAGTGCTTAATCTTAAGGACTTCCTAATGTTGCTGTCTTGAATATTCTGAAAATGAAAAAGATTATTTGCTATTGCTATTGAACTGCATTTATAACCATTTGATATTGCTTTTCTACTAGTAGCTCTTGAAAGCTCTAATGGATTGTCGGATCTCCATGAACATATAATTGTCCACAACAGCTCCTTAATGCTTGCTTTTTAAATTGTGGCATATAAATTATGGAGATAAAGCTACTTCTGATGAAAATTTATTCTAGTGGTATCATGTTATGCTTCTTAAATTTTATGTTTTGGATTTTATCTTGTCAGAAATCAAACATCACATTTATTACCGTTCACAGATCATTTTCCTTGGTCTGGGGCAAAATTTTTAAGTTCTTCATTCCTTTTCATAGGTAAAGATCATGGTGAGTTTCTTATGATTCAAATATGAAGCAGGGTTGTATGCAAAACTACTAATAGATGCCAGAGCTGCTACATTTCTGGTTTGGTTTACTGTAACTTTTCCATGTGATTTATGTCTTTTTTGTTGCTTGAATGGGCGACAGTTTATGTTTCTCTTGGTATTAAACATTTGTGAGAGAGAATATTTGTGTGCATGTGATGTGGATGAAACAGACAGTGGGGAGCTTTGAATCATGAAAGCTTAGATGCTTACGTTTAAGACTTGTCTAGGTGTTATTTAAATAATAAAATTGAAGGAATGATGACATTTTTATCATTTCTGTGGTTCCTGGGAATTGTGTAATAAAATGTTCAAATTTTTTGAGACTTTATTGCATAAAAGAAAAACTTGATATGGCAGGAATTGATGGTGGAGACTGGAAATATGTGTTAGCAACTTAGCGTAACTGCTTAAGTTTCTTGAACCATTGATCTTGCACATTGAGTAATGTATGTTGTTATACTCTGTTGATGATTGTGCTTGAACCTATCAGAGATTCAGAGTAGAACAATGAAGCTGCTTTTCAGTTCCTGTATTGTTAAGGCTAATGGTATCGGTGTTATTATAACTTTGTCTTTATAGGGTCCAAGAGAAAACTTAATGCATTACTAGGAGAAAAGCCTCAAAATTGCTGCACAAAGGAACAGCCTCTGAAATTCCATACTGGAGAGGAACCTCAGAATAGTTGGAAGGGAGAAAATCCTCAGATGTGCTGTGAAAAGGAAAAGCCTCAGAATATCCAGGCTGAAGAGAAACCTCAGAAGACTCTTATGGAAGAGAAGCCTAAAAATGACTGCACACAAAAAAGGAAGATAACTGGCACAGAAGAAATGGACCAAATGATGGTGGACAGGCTGCGAGAGAATGCAGAATTGATCCATGCTATAGTTCAAGAAAACCCTCCTGAGATAGCAGACTTTGGGGCCGCTGATTTTGTAAGAGGTCAAGGGGACAAGCTTATTGCATGCCTTGGTGATATTGTAAATATCCTTAACCAATGTCCTCATCTTGTCCAAGCCAGTGACTAGCTGATGAATCTCGTTAAATTTAACTTTCAGAGTACTGGTGGAATTCTGTAGCTATCTTGACTAGAACCAGTGGAATTAAGTGTTGCTGTCTAGCTTATGATCTGGTATGTCATATGTGATGGGAAAGGCAATAAATTGTCATGTAGTTTGTGGAGATGGCGTCAAAATTTGCCGGGGACCAGGATTTGATCCATTGGTTCAGAAGTGATTATTGAATATATTCGGTATGTATACATCCTTGCTCACAGTTATATAGAATTCACTTTCTTTATGAGTATGAGATAATTCTGAAATTTTCCTTAGACCATGGAGTCAATTGTTCGGCAATCATTGGGAAGAAAACATATTTCTACAGTCTTTGCCTGATTGAATAGTCAACCGGTGCAGATGTTAATACTGCTCTTCGAAAAGGTTCCTTCCAAGCTTGTCCCATGTTGGTCGTCGGATGTGTGGGAAGATTTTGGCCTGTCGTGTGTCTGCAGAGATATTTTTTAGATAAAAGGCGCTCGCATAGACTTTTTTAAGGAGAGAATAATAGATATGACATTTTTTTTACAATAATAAAAGATGTAACATTATAATCAGTATTATCAAACTAAAATATTTATAATATAAAATTAAATAATCAAATAATATAAAATGTATTTAATTTAATATTAGGCTTTATTAATTTTATGGAAAATATTTTTTTGTATCTTTTAATGTTTGGACACTCAAAAAAAATATCAACAGAGAATGTTTTTCTGGTTCTTTAAAGAAAATGACAAAGAAAAAGCCACTTTTGCAAAACAAACAGTCATAATAAGATTTCAATATGAAATTTCTCGATTAAAGTTTTAATATTATCAGTTTTATTATTAGATTAAGTCCTTATTGGCTTAAGGACTGAAAAATGAAAATATTAAATTATTTATAGAAAATCCATGAATATCAAAGTTATGCAAATAGTCATTGGTTTGGTTCAGTAGAGTTTAATCCCTAACAAGTCTCATCTCTTTAGAAGTTTCTAAATAGGAAAAAAAAAGGTCACTAGGAATATGAAATCCTTTCACCATACTAACTGATAATTGTATGAGCAAGTACATGGGGATAAGCCGAATTATGTTTGTTTGATCACAAACATTTGAGTAGCATATAACACTGAATCTGGGAATGCTCTCAACAGTCAGCACCGTACTTCTTGAGAAAGTAATCCAGGTAGCAGATGGCCTTATTTGCTTATGCATTTTTCATGAGAGCAAAATCAAACGCAGGACTAGGAGAATTTTTTTTTTTCTTTAAAAAAAGCATGTGAATATACATACAGATTTGTAATTGCATAAGATGTTACATTATGAGTTTGGTAGGAAGCTTAACGTCTTCTCTATTTGTACTGTGACTTGTATTTTTATTAAGGGAACAAGACTTCTGAAAGGAACTCTGTTGGGTTTGAAGAAAGGAAAAACTAAAAAATTTAAGAGAGATTTATGCTAAAACAAGTATGAGAAAGAAAAACATAAATTTATTACAAAAACATAGGATTTACATATATAAATTCAAAGATTTTTTTTTTCCTTTTCTTGCTCATTTTCTTAACTCTCTCAAACTCTCTTTCCAGCCCTCTCTAATTCTCTCTACTCTCTCTTATTTTTCCAGCAGCAACCTCTCCCTTCTTATAGGGAAATATTGCTTTCTTTTATAAACTAACGCCATACTTACTCCATATTTAGGTATAGCTCTTTTCTGTAATTGTTCACATAGAATTTTTACCTATTAAATCTCATCAACTCCAACAGACTCGTTCAAGACAGAACCACCACTTTGCTCAGAATCCACAGCACCAAAGAGAACTCAAATGCAAAGAGTGTGTGAAGCAATCCGCGATCAAGTGCAAATCCGAACAGTGTGATTCCTCCGTTGTTGTGCTGCAAATATGCCACTGCACAAAACATTTTTAGTACTGTTATGTGCAATTGACCAGCACAAGAGATAGATTTATGAATACTTACCAAATGCCTGCCTGGTTTGGAAAGACGATGGATTCTGTGAGGAAGTCGAGACCAAAATGTCTGACGAATCGGCATCAGTAACAGCGGATTTGGATACTAGAGTCTCATCAACCTCCGGGACAATGCATTTCCCTTGGTCTGATCTGGCGGATGAAGATGTCACGATCATATGCCATCTAGTTGCTATGGACACGACGCCTTGAGCTCTATGTGTGATTCTAGCTGCTCCCAGTATGCATAGGAAGAAGCCACTTAACTGAACCACTGAACAAATCTGCATTCTCCCAAGAATAATAAAACTATATCAACTCAAGCGTCTCTAGACTCCCTATATATGTAGACTTTTCTAATTTATATTATCTTTGTAATTAACGGAAAATACTTTATTGTATATTTAAGATACAATATGTATAGTGAATACTGGTGAATTTATGTGTTTGTGTCTTGGTCCATAAGGATTAGATAAATTTTTGTCATGATTAACACCTCGATGATGATAGTTTGTCGTAGACCATTTTGTCATCTGCCATAATATTGCACAACATAATTGTTTTGAAAATTTTAATTAGGAAACTAAACATACCACAAGGTCCCCTGAATTGACGAAAGTTTTGTCAGACTTGAATGCCAGAACCAGCAACAATGCTCCCAGTTGACTAATGGTAATGGTAACCAAACAAGCAATGATAAAGAACCGATATCTGTGGCTTGTAACAGACAACTGTTTCTTAATCCTAACATGCTCCCTGAATATGACACCAGCATACGATTCGCATCCGTCGAACAACTTATGAAACCCTTCAAATCTGAGTATTTGGAGCTCACAAGTCAGCCGAAATAGAACGCAGACCAACAGGAAAACGCCTGTCCTGTAAACCCACGATGCCAACACCAACACAAACATGATAGAATTCATCGGAACACCTGAACTCATGCAAGGTAATGATATTTTCACTGAAGAGAAGAAGATGATTTTGTGTGCCAGTTCCACAAAAAAGGATGGCAGTAGAATGCATGCTAGGTAACGAAAAGCCTTATCAAGTTCCCGAGAGTATCCACGTCTGACAAACAAAGAATCGTCTTGTAGCCCATCCAGGAATAAGAGCTGGCGCAGGCTATACCTTCTAAAGAAACGGGATAGGGTCAAGAAAGCCATTAGAGCCAAGCCAGACTCAGGAAACTGCACCAGGTTGTTGAAAGATATGGGGTCATCAGATGCTGCTGATGAGGATGGGACTTTAATAGAGAGGGAGCTTATGGTGGGGACAATAATAGTGAAGAATATGAATGTGAAATATGATATAAATTTTCCTATGCAAGAGGAGTGATCAAGGGCGCACCATTTGAGGCTTATTCGAAAATTGCGTAGTTCATCGAAGAGTAAGGATTTTGACATTGCATATGATGGTTGGAGTAAAAAGGGTACGTTAGCATGCGCTGCTTCATTGTTTTGATCAGGTAATGCCGTCAAATGTCGATTGGAGAATTGGGCATCGTTAAGGGTGTCAGCAGAAGTGGTGGAGGTGATCATGGTTGGAGCCTTGGAGATCAAAAAGGAACTTGGAATTGATATATATATATATATACACACACACACATTAGGCCTTTTGTATAGCCATCGGCAAGTGGCCTGTGATTCTGTGAAACTTTTCTGATTTTGAAAAAATTAACATTATGTTTAATTTTTTTTTTTAGGTAAATAAGCAATATCTTTGCTTGGGAGGGTAAGCTAGCTTAATATGCTTTCTAGGTAGATCAAACCAGCAATTTATTCCTAAATTGAGTAAAGTGAACAACTCCATCTTCAATGTATGACCATGATATGAGAAGCCGACGGCACAACCTGTAAAAGCAGAAAACTGGCTTTATCCCGTGAGTCCTCTCCTACTGGAGGTTTCAAATTTTCAATCAAGCCAAGAATTAAAGAGAACTAGACAAGGACCTTCCTTTATGGTTGCAACTCATTATATGTATATTCGTTGCTTCAAGTAGCCAAGATGAAAACCATTTTCATTTTCACTTGCGAAATTGAAATATTTATTGATGGATACAGACATGTGGATCCAAGATCACGGGTTCACATCATACGTGGATTGGATCCCAGCCACAAAGGCGAGTTTACTCATGTGATCCCATCACTCTCACATACAGATACCTGCAGAAATTACTAGATGCATTTAAAATAATTTTTTCCCAATAATTTGTGAAGATATTATTAATAAGTTATACTTTAATGACATTGAAATAATATTAATTATGAAGTCTCAAAATTTTAATTTCGTCCATAGTTAATTGTATTAAAAAAATTGTATAGAAACTCATACATATGAGTGCGAAATACTAAAGTTTTATATTTTAGATGTGTCTAATAATTTTATAAATATTTAAATTTTATTTATTTTATGTATAAGTCTAATTATATATTTTATATTTTTAAATTCATGATAAATGAAACATAAAAGAATTTTCAAATAGATGATTAATAACAACATTATAAAATCTGAATCCATTTGATAGATTAATTCGGTAAATGATTCAAATAAAAAATTAAATTAGTTTTCTCATTAAACCAGATAAAGTGTTGATAAAAAAAATCTGAATGATTTGATAGTTAAATCGGTGACCATTAACCTAATGACTTTGCCAATTTAAAAATTTTAAAATATCAATAATATCATTGATATTTTAATATTTAAAATTTTAAATTTATATTACTTAGTTATTATCTTTTTATTTATAATAATACAATAAATTTTATAAAATGATATATTTTTTTATTTTTAATGACAAGATAGTATTTATTTATAAAAGTATTTTTATTTTATATATTAATTATAAATTTTGATCCAGTGTTTAATAATTATGATTAATGCATATTATTTCAATTATAATAATGGATTACAAACTAAAAAGAGCAGAATAAATAATGCTATTAGAAGCGGCCCAACTAAAAATGAGGGCCTGTTGACCCCACAAGCTCAAAGGAGCATAGATTTTGATGATACCAAAATTTAACTAGAATCAAACTAACATTGTCTTAAGTGTTGTGTATCTCAAAGAAAAAGACACAAGGATTTCATGATGGATTCGTGCTTCTGAAGAAAGGATGACATTCTAAGGATAATACAGGACGAATCAAAGGAGATAAAAGAAGAAAATGTTACCTTCCAAGGCTACATTGAAAATCAGAATTGAAGGTACATATAGTATAGAAGTTAAGTTTTATTTTTAGGATTACTTGTGAAAAGAATTGAGGAGTAAAAGTCAATGATGCTTATTTTCAATCCCTCAAAAGATTTTTCTTTTAAACATCATTATTGGCCTAAAAAGTGTTTGACTATGATTTGGTGTAAAGTTTTATAGTTTTGAAAGTTATGCAGAAAAGTTTTCCTGGTATGCTAATTGGTTTGCTACTTATTTTAGTATGCTAACTGGTTTGCTATTTTCTCCAGTATGCTAACTGTCTCAACTCTACACAACATCGCAGAAAATGATAAAATAACGGCTATTTTCTTGAAATTCGTATCTGTAACGTTCAAATGAGTTTTCAAACGGTAAAAAACATTCCAAAGTTATAAATACACCTACCTTTGGCCATTTTGCACTTAATGAAAGACTCTCCACTGTTCAAAATCATAAAAGCTTTCATTCAAAGTGCTCAAAGTGTTTTATTGCTCATCATTGGCTTATTTACTCAACTCTTCTTTATAGATTCTGTTATATTGAGTGAGAGTGAGTTTTAAACACATTATTATCATTTATGAGAGGTCATTCAAGCACCTAGTGAAGCTTGGTTGTGAAAAGTGTTTGGGATAACACTTGGTAGAAGTGTGAAGCTACTTGTAAAAGCTTTGTTGAGAAGATTTGTAAAAGGCTTTTTGTCTCTTGCCTTTAAAAGAGAAGAATAGTGAAGTGAAGACTCAAAGTGGGATCTTTGAGAGAGTGGATGTAGGCTAGTTTAGCCGAACCACTGTAAAAATTTCAGTGTTCATTTTCTCAACCATTGCTCTTTACATTTATGCATTTTAACTTTATGATTGATATGCTTTTGCTGATATGAAAGTTGAGGCCATTTGCTGTTAACCTTGCTGCAAATTGAGAAAATTAGTTTACTGCTAAATCTGTTAATATCTGATTTAATCTGCTGGTTGTTTGATCTGCTGTCAATTAGTATATCTGGTATACTGCTCTGATTGCTGTGTTAAAAACTTGTCCAGACATCGATATCTCTCTTTGAATCTGATATAATTTGTTAGATCAAGATTATCGATTGCATATAGCCTAACTTTGAATCAACTTGTCAATAGAGCTGTATTGTTCATATTTCTCATTAGTCAATTGAGTTGAACCTAGCTGCAATTTTCAAAGGTTTTGAGCAAGAACCGAAAATTATTTTTAAAGTCCAATTCACCCCCCTCTTGGACATATTTTGGGACATCAATTTGGTATCAGAGCTTGTCTCTCTTGCTTGAGGATTAAACCCCTTAGAGTGATCCATACACATGGCTAGTTCATCTAGAAACTCAGCCGGTATACCTGCCCCCCTAGCTGAAGGTTATTCCATCACTAGACCACTTTTTAATGGCACAAATTATTCTTTTTGGAAAACTAGAATGAGAAACTTTATACAATCTGTTAACATTGATGCTTGGAGAATAATTAAAGATAGTCCTTATATTCCTTATAAAACCAGTGAAGGAACTGTACAAATTCCTAAAGCTGAAGTTGAATTTGATGATAATGATTGGAAGAAAATTTCTACAAATGCCAAGGCTATTAACATTCTTCATTGTGCTCTTGATATTAATGAGTATAATCATATTTCAGGATGTCAAACTGCAAAAGAAATTTGGGACAAACTAGAAGTCACATATGAAGGAACTGATGTGGTGAAAGAGTCAAAGGCAAACCTCCTCATCCTTGATTATGAGTTGTTTGAAATGAAACCTGGTGAAACTATTGCCGAGATTAGTACCAGATTTATAGATCTTGTCAATCTACTTAAAGCTCTTGGAAAGAGATTTGACAAACAAGAGCTTGTAAAGAAAATTCTGAGGTCTCTTCCAAAGACGTGGGAAGCAAAGACTACTGTTATTCAAGACACCAAGGATTTCAGAAAATACACCTATGATGAGCTAATTGGTTCTCTCATTGCACATGAGATGATCTATAAGAAAGATGAGAAAGAAGGTGATCAAAAGAAAAAGAAAGGTATAGCCTTCATATCCGAAAAGGTAGATGAGAAAAAGAAAAGTGTTGCTCTTAAAGTTAGTTCAAGTGATGATTCAAGTGTTTCAAGTGATGATGATGAAGATATGGCTATGATAGTCAAAAGATTCAAAAGAGCATTTAGAAAAGGTGGAAGCAAATACAAGAAGTTTACAAAGAAATATGCTCCAAAGACTCCAAATCATTCAAGTGAAATAGTTTGTTATGAGTGTAACAAACTAGGCCACATTAAGCCAAAATGTCCTACATTGAAGAAGAAAAACAAGTTTAGAAAGGATAAAAGTAAAAAGGCAATGGCGGCAACATGGAGTGATAGTGACTCTTCATCAAATGATGAAACAAGTGACAAAGAAGCTGCAAACACTTGTATGATGGCAATTGAAGAAAAAGGTGAAAGCTCACACATCGAAGATAGTGAAAATGAGGTAAATCTTGAACTTTCTAATGTTGATGAATTAGAACTTGCATTTGTGAAGACATATGATAAATATAGAACTTTTAAAAAGAAATGCAAAATTTTAGTTCATGAAAATTGTGCTTTAAAATCAGAAAATATATCCTTGAGTATGGCTTCAAAGGAAAATGAATCACAAATGAAATTATTTAAGGAAGTTAATGATGAGCTTCAAAGATCAAAAGAAGTGTGTGAACAACTTCTTGAGAAAAACAGAATTCTTGAGGCAAAAGTTGAATTTTTGACAACAGATTTAACTAA
This sequence comes from Hevea brasiliensis, assembly GCF_030052815.1. Taxonomy (NCBI): domain Eukaryota; kingdom Viridiplantae; phylum Streptophyta; class Magnoliopsida; order Malpighiales; family Euphorbiaceae; genus Hevea; species Hevea brasiliensis. The sequence continues at coordinate 142,121 of NC_079503.1, read as the reverse complement.
ATTTACAAAAGGAAAAGAAACACTTGATATACTTCTTGGGAATCAAAGATCCACAAATGAAAAATCTGGAATTGGTTATGATGGATTTATGAAGTATGAAAAATACAAACAATTTTTTGTTAAAGCTACATCCTTTTCTCAACCAAGTATTACATGCTTTTATTGTAATCATAAAGGTCATATGATTAATGCTTGTCTTATTAGGAAAGGAACCTTTAAGGCAAAGAAAGTATGAGTGCCTAAAGGAACCCTACCTAATGTTACTAACACTCAAGGACCCAAAGTTGCTTGGGTACCTAAGAACAGTTAACTGATTTCAGGTCTGCCTAAGGAGTATGCTGGAAACAGAACATTGGTATATTGATAGTGGCTGCTCTAGGCACATGACAGGAAAAAAAGACAAGTTTTCCTCTCTTACGTTAAAAGAAGAAGGTTATGTCAAATTTGGTGATAAAAGTAAAGCTAAAATTATTGGATGTGGAACTATTGGTAAAAATCCTTGCATTGAGAATGTTGCATTAGTTCAAGGATTAAAGTATAATCTTTTGAGTGTTAGTCAATTATGTGATAATGGTTTTAAAGTCATTTTTACTTCTACACATTGTGAGATTCATGGAAATAATGTTATGTTTGCTGGTGCTAGAATAGATAATATTTACCTACTTGATTTAACAAGTCTTGAAGAAAATTGTGAAACATGTTTTATGACTTCAGATGATAGTGCATGGTTATGGCATAGAAAATTAGGACATGCTAGCATGAGTACACTTGCTAAACTCTCTAGAAGGAACCTTGTTAGAGGACTTCCAAAGCTAAGATTTAAAAAAGAATTTCAATGCAAAGCTTGTGCACTTGGTAAGCATACAAAATCATCTTTCAAATCCAAAAATGTTGTAACTACGTCTAGACCATTGGAATTATTACATCTTGATCTTTTTGGCCCAATCACACCTAGAAGTCTAGGAGGCAAGGCATATACATTTGTTATTGTTGATGATTTTTCAAAATTCACATGGACTTTCTTTCTTGCTCATAAAGATGAAACCTTTGATATATTTGAAGCTTTTTGCAAAAGAACTCAAAATGAAAAAGGATATTGCATTACATCTTTGAGGAGTGATCATGGAAAAGAATTTGAAAATAATTTGTTTGAAAATTTCTGCTCTCAAAATGGTATTTATCATACATTTTCAGCTCCTAGAACTCCACAACAAAATGGAGTTGTTGAAAGGAAAAACAGATCTTTGCAAGAAATGGCAAGAACAATGCTAAATGAAAACAGTTTGCCAAAATATTTAGGCGGAAAATTTGTAAATCTGACATGCTACATTTTGAACAGAGTTTCCATTAGAGCTATTTTAAAGAAAACTCCTTATGAACTATGGAAAGGAAGAAAACCCAATATTGCATATTTTCATGTCTTTGGTTGCAAATGTTACGTTTTGAATAACAAAGACAGCAATCTCAAGAAATTTGATGCTAAATCTTGTGAAGGAATATTTCTAGGCTATTCAACAAATAGCAAAGCATATAGGATTTTCAATAGAAAAACATTGACCATGGAAGAATCAATGCATATACTTTTTGATGATGCTAACACTTCTGTGCAAAGGAAAGATTCTTGTGATGATGAAATTGAGCAGATTCTAAATTCAAAGAATTCAAATAAAGATGAGCTTGATTCAAAAGAACTAGTGGAGGATGATCAAAATGACAAAGAAGAAGAACTACCTTGCTCCACAAATGTTGAAATTCAAGAAGACTCTCAACCAAATGTGGAAGAACTACAAATTGAGGAACCTCAACATCAAGATATTCCACAAGAATGGAGGTACCATAGAAATCATTCCAAAGATGACATTTTTGATAGTCCATCACAAAGAATGATGACAAGAGCTCAACTTAGAAGATATTTTAGTAATGTTGCTTTTGTTTCTCAATTTGAACCCAAAACATATGATGATGCTCAAAATGATGAAAATTGGCTTTTTGCTATGCAAGAGGAATTAAATCAATTTGAAAGAAACAAAGTGTGGACACTTGTTCCTAAACCTAAAAAGCATTTTGTTATTGGAACTAAATGGGTATTTAGGAATAAGATGGATAAAAAAGGACATGTAGTTAGAAATAAAGCTAGACTAGTAGCTCAAGGATACAACCAAGAGGAAGGTATCGATTTTGATGAAACCTTTGCTCCGGTTGCTAGAATTGAAGCTATTAGAATGTTGTGTGCTTTTGCATGTTTTAAGAATTTCATGCTTTATCAAATGGATGTTAAAAGTGCATTCTTAAATGGATACATTGATGAAGAAGTTTATGTAGCTCAACCTCCTGGTTTTGAAGACCCTCACTTTCCAAATCATGTTTACAAGCTTACTAAAGCTCTCTATGGTTTAAAGCAAGCTCCTAGAGCATGGTATGAGAGACTTAGTAAATTTTTGCTTCAAAATGATTTTAAAAGAGGAAAAATGGATACTACTCTTTTCATTAAGAAACTAGGAAAAGACATGCTTATTGTGCAAATCTATGTAGATGATATTATTTTTGGTGCTACTGACCATTCTTTTTGTAAAAAATTTTCAAATATGATAAAAAGTGAATTTGAAATGAGCATGATGGGTGAACTTACTTTCTTTCTTGGATTGCAAATTAAGCAAATGAAAGATGGAATTTTTATAAATCAGTCCAAGTACATAAAGGATATGCTAAAGAAGTTCAAAATGGAGGATATGAAAAGTATCGGAACTCCCATGAGCTCAACAATTAAATTGGAGAAAGATGAAAAAGGTAAAGAGGTAGATAACAAACTTTATAGAGGTATGATTGGTTCTTTACTCTACTTGACAGCATCTAGACCAGATATTCATTTTAGTGTATGTTTATGTGCAAGATTTCAATCATGTCCAAAAGAATCTCATCTTGTAGTAGTTAAGAGAATTTTTAAGTACCTCATTGGCACTCACAACATTGGCTTATGGTATCCAAAATGTGAATCATTTGATCTTATTGGTTATAGTGATTCAGATTTTCTTTGGTAGTAGATCGAGAAAAAGCATACGGAACTTGTCAATTTCTAGGTCATGCATTAGTTTCATGGCACAGTAAAAAGCAAACCTCTGTTGCACTTTCTACTGCAGAAGCTGAATATATTGCAGCTGGAAGTTGTGTTGCATAGATTTTGTGGATGAAACAACAGCTTGAAGATTTTGAAATTAAATTTGATCACATTCCCATAAGATGTGACAATACTAGTGCTATAAACCTATCAAAAAATCCTGTTCAACACTCTAGAAGCAAGCATATTGAAATTAGACATCATTTTATTAGGAATCATGTTCAAAATGGTGATATTCAAATTGAATTTGTCCCTTCTGAAAAACAGCTTGCTGACATTTTTACAAAGCCACTTAATGAGGAAATTTTCTGCAAAATAAGAAGAGAACTTGGTATGATTGATGCTCTTGATTAAGTTTTGATGCATTCTCATGTTTCTATATGAAAATGAAGTGATATATGTTGGTTTGTAGTGTTAAAAATGCATTCTGATATTTCTGGTACAAGTTGAAAAATTCTGGGTCTTATCAGATATGAACAGTAACCTGCAGAATTTGATCACAGTGGCATACTAATCTGTTTGCTAATTTTCTTGTTTGCTAAATGCTTCACCACTGCTCCTACTTTTTCGTTGGCAAACTGGAAGTCAGGTTTGATTGTACTAAAACTCTAAATTATTTTTTTTCTCGAGCGCCTATTCTGCATGTTTAAAGAGCATATTACTTAAATGCCCCTCTATTTAGAGTATTGTATCTCTATGCATTTTAAGGGCAAAACAGACTTTTAACACATTAATTAGCACGGGACTCAAATTTTTTTTTGGAACCATCAATATTTTCTCTGCAACTCCACTGATACACGGTACCCATTCTCTGCAAATGTCTTCAATTGTGTCTTTTCAGTTTTAAAATTCAAAACTCCTTCTTCTTTTCGTCGCATCACCTACCAAAACCCGAACAGATGTATTTTCTCTCCATTTGCAAACCCATTTCATTCGCAACCTTTCAAACCATTGTCTCCCTTCATCGTTCTTAAATATTTCTGAAACCCATTGGCTGTGAATCGATTAAATCGATTGTTTCAAGTTAGAAAATCCCTAAAATTTTTCATTTCCGTTATTTGTCTAAATCTGCCGAAAGAAACCATTTCTTGTTGGATTAGTTTTTGGTTTTTGACGCGCTTGGTAACAATTCGCACTCTCTGTCTCTGCAAATCTCAGGTATCAAATATGAAACTTTAATGGAATCGTGTTTTACATTTTGTTTGTGCTTGTTTTGTTTGTTTTGATTTCGCAATGTGCTGCTGATTTTTTTGGGCATTAACATTTCATAAAAATGTGGTATATAACAAAATCATGAATCGGTTGCCATGGATTCTCAAAAACCCGAATATCTCTTGTTGTTTGTTCTATTTTTATGACATTGTGCTAAGTTGTGCTAAAAATATATTGATGTGCTTCGAATAGTTTATATATATTAACTGCTCACATCATTAAATTTGTGAACCCAGTTTTCACTGTCCTTGCGGCCTAATTTGCTTCTGAGATTGGTTATAGCGCGAGAAAAAGGAAAAGGCAAAGCAAAAATCCCCACATATTCATCGTCTTCAAACTCCACTGATGCAAGTGTTCCTGCGTCTCCTCCTCCACAAAAAGATGCTCCTCTGGTAATTGGAAAATCAAAAGAAACACTCAAGAAAAGAACCAGTGAGCCTATCCAAGAAAAAGGAACCAAAAAGAAAAAGACTTTAAAAGCTCCAGTTATACATATGGAAAGGGCCATTCATGAACCCAGGTATATCCACTGGCCTGCTTTTACTGAAGTTTCTGTTCCTTTACAATCCTTGTTTGAATATCAAAAATGGGACAAATTGTGCTCGACCTTTGAAGGAGTATATGTGGACTTAGTTCAAGAATTCTATAAGAATTTAAGGGTTGATGATTCTGATAGAGATGAATCTTTTAAGGTGAAAATGAAAGGGAAAGTCTATGAAGTGACTGTTGATAGATTAGCCAAAGCCCTAGGAATCCCAAACAGTGAGAATAAAATTTGTTCTCACAAAGATGTTTTTGCTGTTGGTGGATTTAACAAAAGAGATTTTGAGGCTGAAGTATTTAAAGGGGAAGTAAAGGATAAAACTAGCATTACCCATGCTCATCAACACATCAAAATTCTTCATAGTTTTATCATCTATGTGTTGAACCCTAGAACTGGCAGTCCAAACTATTTAAGTACCCTTGATCTCTGCATAATTTGGCATATTGTGAATCAAATTGAATTTAATCTTGCCTACTTTATGCTGAAACAAATCATGAAATGGAAACCACCTTACAAGCTACCCTATGCCCATCTTCTTAATGGTCTGTTTAGAGACTTTGGGATCCCTTTGGAAATTGAGAAACTTAGAACAAATATGATCCCAATTACAAGTCTGCAAAAAGATGATGATGGTAGAAAGCTTAGATTTGAACAAGGTGCTAGTTCCAAGGATAGTGCAAGCGGTACTGTAAATGTTGAAGGAATTCTAGAAGAAGTAAACAATTTGAGGGAATTTGTTGAAATTGAACTTGGAGAGCTACAGAAATTTAGAGGTTTTCAAATTGTTCTTATGAATGCTCTTGATTCTAAAGTTGATGGTACCTTGATGTTAATATATAAAATTGTGGAAGAATTGTTTAAAATCAAAGTTCATCTGGGTATTTCAAGTACTGAAGCTGGAGAAACCAGTAAGGCTGCTACTGGTTCTGTCCCTCAAACAGAGAAAGAAAAAGAAAAAGAAGAACAAGAAACAGAAAAGGAAGAAGAAGAAATAGAAGAAGAAGAAGAAGAGAAAGAGGAAGAAAAGGAAGAAGAGGAAGAAGATGAAGCTGAAAAAGATAAAGATGATTCTGATGATGGAAATGGTAATGGAGGCAGCAAAGAAGGAAGTGGGACAGATATGAGTGACTCAGAATCTGAGGCAGAACCATAGACTCCTGCTCCTGCTGCTCCTGCAAAAGACAAGGCAAAACCAGCTCAAAAGGAACAAAGAAGGAAGCAAAAAGAGGAAACTGGTAAACCATCTAGCAAAAAGGCTAAAACTGGTAAAAAGTTGACAGCAGAATCTGGTACTACTGCTGCAACTGAGTTAGCAGCTGGCCCCATTATTCCCTTGACACCAGGAACTGAAATGGTTGCTGAAATTCTTCAAACCTTGAGTGATAAACTTGTCAAGCCAAAGAAGTTGAAGATGGCTGCTCCAAAACCAATTAGACAAAGCTCTAGGCTAAAAGGATAAACAACCATTCTGCATATTTGATGATTACATTTTATCTAACAGTCTGTCTCTTAATTTGCTACTTAGTTTGCTACTTTTGGTTTTTCTGAACTTTACATTAGTTTGCTATGTCAGTTACTGCTTTGACTGTTTATTCACTGCACTTAAACTGGATTTTGATTTATACACATGTGCATGATTTCTCCCATTATTTTTTTTTTGATGCTGACAAAAAGGGGGAGAAAATGAATGAGTAATATTGATGATATAACTTGTGGTTGATATAGCTTGTGATTACTTGTGGTTGATATAGTTTGTGAATAGTATATTGTTGATATAACTTTATAGTGTGCATATTGTTGATATAACTTGTGAATGGTATACAGTTTATGATTAGTGTGCATATTGTGCATATTTAGTTAGTATCTTTAGTCACACTTGACTCCTTAAGAAAATGCTTATGAATATTTCATTGAAATTATTAAGGGGGAGTTATTTGTGATTAATTGTTGATATAAGCACATACATAGGGGGAGTTATTCTCACATATACTTTCATATACATACTCACACTTATTAACATTTACATGGTGATTCAATTGAGTTTTGTCATCATCAAAAAGGGGAAGATTGTTGACCCCACAAGCTCAAAGGAGCATAGATTTTGATGATACCAAAACTCAACTAGAATCAAACTAACATTGTCTTAAGTGTTGTGTATCTCAAAGAAAAAGACACAAGGATTTCATGATGGATTCGTGCTTCTGAAGAAAGGATGACATTCTAAGGATAACACATGACGAATCAAAGGAGATAAAAGAAGAAAAGGTTACCTTCCAAGGCTACATTGAAAATCAGAATTGAAGATACATATAGTATAGAAGTTAAGTTTTATTTTTAGGATTACTTGTGAAAAGAATTGAGGAGTAAAAGTCAATGATGCTTATTTTCAATCCCTCAAAAGATTTTTCTTTTAAACATCATTATTGGCCTAAAAAGTGTTTGACTATGATTTGGTGTAAAGTTTTATAGTTTTGAAAGTTATGCAGAAAAGTTTTCCTGGTATGCTAACTGGTTTGCTATTTATTTTAGTATGCTAACTGGTTTGCTATTTTCTCCAGTATGCTAACTGTCTCAACTCTGCACAACATCGCAGAAAACGACAAAATAACGGCTATTTTCTTGAAATTCGTATCTGTAACATTCAAATGAGTTTCCAAACGGTCAAAAACGTTCCAAAGCTATAAATACACCTACCTTTGGCCATTTTGCACTTAATGAAAGACTCTCCACTGTTCAAAATTATAAAAGCTTTTATTCAAAGTGCTCAAAGTGTTTTATTGCTCATCATTGGTTTATTTACTCAACTCTTCTTTATAGATTCTGTTGTATTGAGTGAGAGTGAGTTTTAAACTCATTATTATCATTTATGAGAAGTCATTCAAGCACCTAGTGAAGCTTCGTTGTGAAAAGTGTTTGGGATAACACTTGGTAGAAGTGTTAAGCTACTTGTAAAAACTTTGGTGAGAAGATTTATAAAAGGCTTTTTGTCTCTTGCCTTTAAAAGAGAAGAATAGTGAAGTGAAGATTCAAAGTGGGATCTTTGAGAGAGTGGATGTAGGCTAGTTGAGCCGAACCACTATAAAAATTTCAGTGTTCATTTTCTCAACCCTTGCTCTTTACATTTATGCATTTTAACTTTATGATTGATATGCTTTTGCTGATATGAAAGTTGAGGCCATTTGCTGTTAACCTTGCTGCAAACTGAGAAAATTAGTTTACTGCTAAATCTGTTAATATCTGATTTAATCTGCTGGTTGTTTGATCTCGCCGGTTAGTATATCCGGTATCGCTTCCGATTCTTTGTGTTAAAAACTTATCCAGATTACTGATATCTCTGCTGAATCCTGATATAATTTGTTAGATCAGTATACTGATTGCATATAGCCTAACTTTGAATCAACTTGTCAATAAAGCTGTATTATTCATATTTCTCATTAGTCAATTGAGTTGAACCTAGCTGCAATTTTCAAAGGTTTTGAGCAATAACCGAAAATTATTTTTAAAGTTCAATTCACCCCCCTCTTGGACATATTTTGAGACATCAATGCCCAATTCCAAGATCTATGAATGCAAACTAGCAAGCATCACGAATCATTCGTCAGAATCGAGAAAATTTCATTGAAGACATCTTCTTCATTTTTTTTTGGTCGAAACATCTTCTTGCAACATAGAAGTCGCAGTCATATAGTGTCGTCCTTTAATTTATTATAACAGACGGCTGAGCCAACAATAAAACATCATTATTTTTATTAATTTATTAGCATTATGCCGCAGAAGCAAATGCTAATACTAATAAATACAAGGCAATAACCATCAAAACTAGCTATGGAACGAAAACCAAGAATATATCACCTGCTCAGAACGCCGGCCACCTCCATTAACAGCTCATTCTTGACTACCAAAGGGGACATTGTCGATTATATTTATTAATTTGTCTCTTTGCTATAGAGCATTTCATTAGTCTCTTGTCTTCCGAGCACAATCCTCATCATCATCAATTTTCGCGTGTATGCTTCATTATGGGTCGCGCTGTAGCATGTTGGATGCCTTTGTTATTATTTTTCTTTTTCACAACTTCATCGTCCGGCGATGGTAATACTGCCGTCCTCATCACCTTCAAGAACTCCCTCACTAATTCCGCGGCGCTTTACAGTTGGAACGAGACAGTCAATCCATGCAATTGGGTTGGTTTGCATTGCAAAGATGATGGTGTCATTGATAAGTTGACCCTGGAGAACATGGACCTGTCTGGCATGATTGATATAGACACCCTCGTCCAGTTGCCTAAGTTGAGAGCCTTGAGCTTTAAGAACAATAGCTTCGAGGGCCCATTGCCACCGTTGAATAAACTCACTTCCTTGAGGACCTTGTATTTGTCCATGAACAAATTCTCGGGGAAAATTGCTGACGATGCTTTTGCTGGAATGAACTCCTTGACTCAACTTTATTTGGCAAATAACAACTTCACGGGCCCAATCCCTTCTGCGCTTCTTCCCTTGCCCAAGCTTGTCAAACTCAGCCTCGAGAATAATCAATTTGAAGGCCAAATACCGGACTTTCAACACGACTTCTTATTGTTTAACGTCTCCAATAACCATTTGAACGGTCACATTCCGGTTGCCCTTGCCGGCATCAATCTAGCCTCTTTTGCAGGTGATCTTTGCAATTGATTTAGTTGACCTTGCTATGAAAAAGTTTTTTGTTTTATGAATGACATTTAATAATTCAATTTGTATGGAGCAGGGAACGATGGCCTATGTGGAAAGCCACTGTCTGCATGCAAGTCCTCCAGGAAGAAGACCATAATAATAATCGCGGTAGTGTCGGCAAGTGTGATTGCATTAGCTGCCCTGGTTGCAGTTGCTTATTTCCGCGGCCGCCGAACCAAAACGACCCAAGTGAAGCAGCTCCAAGTCCAAGGGACTAAAGCACAAACCAAATTTGCTGTTATGGGCCGAAAAGAATTTGTTCAATCGCCTGATCACGATCACAAGGGCCAGTTGCATTTCGTTAGGAACGACAGAGAGAGATTTGACTTGCAAGAACTTCTGAGGGCCTCTGCTGAGGTTTTGGGAAGCGGGAATTTTGGGTCATCTTATAAGGCACTTCTTTTAGATGGGTCTGCCATGGTTGTGAAGAGGTTTAGGGAAATGAATAATGTCGGCAAGGAAGAATTTCAGGAGCACATGGCTAGGCTAGGAACGCTGTCGCACTGTAATTTGCTCCCTCTCGTCGCATTCTACTATAGGAAAGATGAAAAGCTTTTAATTTTTGACTTTATTGAAAATGGGAGTTTGGCTAGTCATCTTCATGGTATTTCTCTCATCTTTTACATTTTCTAAACCACTAAGGTAAACTCTTTAATGTAACAAAACTGGAACTTAAAGATGGAAATTTCTGTCTTGATTGATTTCAGCTAAGCGTGCCTCCGGACAACCAGGGCTGGACTGGCCAACTCGCCTAAAAATCATCAAAGGGGTAGCCAGGGGATTGGCCTACCTCCACAAGGAGTTCCCTAACCTAACTCTACCGCATGGTCACCTGAAATCCTCTAACGTGCTTCTGGACCATACTTTCGAGCCCCTGTTGACGGACTATGGGTTGGTGCCTGTGGTAAACAAAGCTCATGCTCAACAAGTTATGGTAGCGTACAAGTCCCCAGAATTCATCCAAAGTGACCGCACCACAACAAAGACCGATGTGTGGAGTCTCGGCATTCTAATCCTGGAGCTGTTGACCGGTAAGTTTCCGGCCAATTATCTTAGACAAGGTAAAGGCGCCAATGCTGATCTAGCGACTTGGGTAAATTCAGTTGTCAGAGAAGAATGGACGGGAGAGGTGTTTGATATGGATATGAGAGGGACTAAGCATGGCGAGGGTGAGTTGCTGAAGCTCTTGAAGATAGGGATGTGCTGCTGTGAATGGAGAGTGGAGAGAAGGTGGGATTTGAGGGAGGCTGTGGACAAGATCGAGGAGTTGAAGGAGAGAGACAGCGATGATGACTTCAGTTCCTACGCAAGTGAAGGAGAACTCTACTCTTCCAGAGCAATGACTGAGGACGATTTCTCTTTCTCTATCAACCGTTGATCACTGAAGCTTGCTCTACTCTTCGAAAGAGAACATTGACTCAGAGGTCATTTTTGGCCACAAATTAGTCCATGAATGGATGAGTTCATTGTCCGATCAGTGGTTGTTGTGTGTTTCTCAATTTTATCTTCCTTTTCTTAATATTCTTATTTCGTCCAATTGATCATCTCTGTTATTAAACTATTATATATGTTTTCTTTTTTATGTAATTGATTTAGAGTCTCTTACTCTTTCCAAGAAATAATTTTCTCTTTGAAGAATAGGAAGTGGCTGCTTAGTTTCTCTGGGTCATTTTCAGTGATGGTCCAGCACGTTTAGTGGTATATTTTCTGGGTTTTAATGTCCTAAGTAATTTTTCCTGAGACATATGTTAGAATTAGCATCATTATACCATGTTACTCTTATTATTGTTTGCATCAAATATCAAATTTGTGTATGCAATTAATGCCTACATTAATGCGGTGTAGCCTGACTTGAACCTCAAGAAGAACCCTCGTAATGACGCTGATGTACAGCGTCAAATTGATGCAAGTGCGGGGTTTGACGCCATCCCAGTAGAAAATGCAAAATCCTATTGTCAGCCTGTGTTAATAATTATGATATATTGCAGCATAATTTCGGAAATGGAATATTCCTGGTGAGTATTGCTGGCTACCTTAGATATAATCAACTTCCACGCATCATTATGCGATAGATAGAGACTTGTATCTCTATCCTATCGAGAAAAGTTGCGCCTGCTTGCCTGTCTACAATTTTTATGCATCTATTCCCTTCCCAGGATAACCTCTCTATGTGCTCCCAAATTCCCCTCATCCCCTTCTCTTGGAATATGTAATATCCCCATCTTTCTCTTCCAGAGTCCACAAGCTAATCCATCCATAGTCAGTAAATGTTAAGGTAATTCTACTTTCTGTACAGCTACATTCCTCAGTACTTGCTGTAAACCTTACTCCTTTGGAATTTCTTCTGCAATGGATAAAAAATTAAAAAGAAAAAAAAAAGAAAAAGAAAAAAGAAAACCTGAAACATGAGATTATAGTGGATTTTTTTTGTGAACTTTGTCTTTTTTCCTTTTTTTTGAATTTGATCATTTAATTATAAATTGATTATGAAAGCATAGCTTGTTCATGCAGAATCTCAGGTGATTGATAAATTTGTTGCCTTTTCATTCTTTGAACACCGTGATAAACCAAAGGTAATCGATTCAACAAGTTGGGTGTGAGGGCACTAGATCGTATCCAGCAAATTGTTTTCTCCTGTCCAAGCTGCTAAGCAAATTGTTACCTCAGGTTTATGCTCTGCTCTATCTCTAGGGTTTTCTATGCTATGCTTTGCTTGGGGACAGTTAATGTAAAATAGAAACAACCCAAAAAAAGAGGCATCATTCACTGATTTGTCACTGCTGGGCCAAAGAAGGTTCCAAACACTTTACAGGGTTGGCGTAGGTTCAACAAAATGCATACTTCTCACACTGTGGTAGGCCTTATTATGGCGTGGACAGAATTAGCATTAGATTCATTTGCGCAAGTGTGCTGTCATTTCCATGAGAAGAAATGTCATAGATTCTCTTCTAAAAATTTGGACCTACCTTGTCCTTGGCTTGTTTCTTGACAGATAATGAAAATACATGAAACTGATGGTTTCCGTTTCTTTTTCTTTTCTTTTTTTTTTTAAATTTTGGTTTGCAAAGGATGGTTTTTGTCTCTTAATAGTCACCAAGTGTGCTTCACATGCATTTGCACTCCTTTGCGTTTCACTTTCTTTGAAAAAGGCATTAATGCTCTAGTTATACATGCTGAGAAAACTTAATTAGGTAGAGAAATAAATAAAAAAAAAGACAAAAAATGGAGATTATAATAGCATGTTTAAAATGGCAAAGAAAAGTTATCTTTAAAATAGGCCAAAGAATTTTATATATGAACCGTCCAAAATTCTTTTAGAGAAGGAATAACACTCTTGCGGTTTTATTTCTCTCTCTTTTGATCAACACGTCTCAAGGAAAGCATATAAAAGAGGGAAGGTGGACACCAGCTTTTACTCGTGGTTATAAACTTCTAATGGCAGGGCCTGATAATCAAGACAAGCTTATCGACAGAAGAGACTTTGTGACGATCTTAGCATCTCAAGGGGTCGATTTTCTTCTTTCGGGTGAAGGAAAGGCAAGTCCTTGTTTTTATTTTTTAATATCTTATTATTTATTCTTTGTACATAATACATAACTGTGCTGTGCAATTAGTGCTAAAAGCTTTTACTTTGGTGTTCAAGCAAATAGGTTAGAAAAGGCTTTTGATAAGGTACTTCTGTCTCTCTTTACAGAAAGATGGAAAATTTCTATATTACTGAAGTTTATTTAGCTTAGGAAATGTCATCTTCAATGAAATTAATTAGAAGACTGAAACACAGGTCTTCTTCTTTTTTTTCTTATGCTAACTTCAGGTACCCTTATCATCATGTGATGGGAAGATAATTTGCCTGTTCTTCTCCGCAAACTGGTGCAGGCCATGCAAAACCTTTGTTCCTCAGCTTGTGCAACTTTATAATAGCCTGAGAGTTGAGGATAAAAAGCTAGAGATTATCATGGTCTCCTTTGACCGTGATGAGGATGGATTCAAGGAACACTTCAAGTGCATACCGTGGCTTGCAGTTCCATTTGACGTGGAATTGAACAGAAAATTGAGTGAAATCTATGGCATCAATCGCATTCCATCATTTGTTTCATTGGCTTCAGATGAAATATCGATTGAAGAAGATCTGATTGGGTTGATAGAGGATTATGGCTCCCAAGCATTTCCCTTTACCTGGAAGAGAAGAGAGGAATTGAGGGCTATCGATGATGCAAAGCGCCAAGGAGGAAATTTAGAACAGCTTTTGGCACATGAAGGACGAAATTATGTTTTATCTAGAGATGGTAGAAAGGTGATTTACTTTTATCCCAATTGTATTATATTAATTTGGCCTTTTGTTTCTAATGATGATATATATTTATGTAACTTTGCAACCTTTGTGCAGATACCAGTATCTGAACTTGTTGGGAAAACAGTAGGCCTGTATTTTGGAGCATACTGGTGCCCTCCTAGCCGTGCCTTTACTGCCCAGCTAATAGAAACCTACAATGAGCTGGTAACCACAGGGGATGGATGCTTCGAAATTATATTGGTGTCCACAGATCGAGACCTTATAGAATTTAATACCAACCTAGGTAACATGCCATGGCTTGCCATTCCATACGAGGATAGGACGCGGCAAGACCTGTGTAGGATCTTCAACATTAAAGGGATTCCTGCTTTGGTGATAATTGGGGAGGATGGGAAGACTATCAGCATGGATGGGAAGGGGATGATTTCTTTGTACGGTGCCAAGGCCTTCCCGTTCACAGAAAGGAGGATTGCAGAGATAGAAGCAGGGTTGAAAAAGGAAGGAGATGCATTGCCTCAGCAAGTGAAGGACATAAAGCATCATCATGAACTGAAATTGGACATGGCAAAAGCCTATGTGTGCGACTGTTGTAAAAGGCAAGGGAGGTTCTGGGCATTCTCTTGTCAAGTGTGTGATTATGACCTTCACCCTGGATGTGTGCAAAAAACAGAATGATGTGATCTGAAGAGAGTAATACTAGTGATAATAATATTAAATATTAATATTCTAGCAGTAAGCAATGCATTAATTATTTTGGGTACTTCAATTGCAACTCGTAAGCATTGCACCTAATTAAAATTGCAACATGCTAAATGAGTTTACTTTTATGCAGCAGTATTTACTGACCATGGAACTATTGCCAAGGATAAATACTTGTACAGTTGAACCAAAACTTGGACATCTTCAATAATCTTCCCTTCTAAAGATCCTATGTCAGACAAGGACATGATTGCATCGATGGTATTAATCGAATCACTTCCAAAATTAGCATTAAAAAAATCAGTATCCGAAGCAAATAACAGGGCTTCTCTTGCTGTAATTGCTTCCATCACAGCTGCACTTGAGGCGTTACGAAAAACTTGGGGAGACCTGCCAAAGCTCCATGAAAGTTTACTTTGATTGACCAAGACGAGGGGCCTTCCAACCAGCAGGAAAAATTAAAGAAGAAAGCACATCCAGCCGTGAGGAGCATCTCAATTCTTGAAACTCATAGCAATGACAGTTGACCCACATAGTGGCCATTGGAAACAACAATTCCTTCTCAAACTTCCATGTTTCTATGATTCCATAAAGACTTACCGCAACGTCCATAAATTTTTCAAGACCTTCCATCCCTAATGATTGATACACAAAATAGATCCAATCAATAAAGTCATAAGCATTATCAAACTCAAATCTATTTCTTCTAGGAAAATTACAGCTTTGAAATACACGATCAACACACACAGCATTGAATTCACAACAAGCACACGTCACACCTACACTACACTACATCCTTTCTTGAGTGAAGCACATCCGGTAATAATTATATTACGAACCACTTTCCATAGAAACTCTTGTCTATGTATTGCACCTTTTTGTTGAAATGACAAACATACCGATCGATTATAGAAAATCTACCTAATGGAATTTGCTTGACCTGTCGGCCTCCCACGGCAAGAACAAAATGTCAATAGCGTTTACTTTCCATTGCCTATTAGACTGGTCAATAAAATCACATACTTGAATAAAATTAATATCACCTGGATTAGGGGAAGCCACCTTAAACCTGGATTAGGGGATGCTTGAAATAAATTGTCAATAGCATTCTCCTTCCTTTCCCCGTTTTCATGCTAGATTGTGGCTCTGCCACAACACCACTCTTTTTAAGCTGATACCAACCGTTATGGAGTGAGCCCACAGTCCTCAGATATGAGAAATAAAGAAAGAAGTAGAGAGAAATAGAACTAAAGAATAGAAAGAAGGAATAGAGAGAAAACAGAGAGAAATTGAGAGAGAAGTGATTAGAATTCTGATGTTTCTTTGATTATCTCTCTTTAGTTACATAGCAGTTTTTTATACAGCTTATTCCCTCAAATGTAACTGTTCTCGCCAATTCCAACTTCCTCTAACTACCTCGAGGCTCAAGCTCACCTGCTAGCTAACACAGTCATCCTAACTTCCCTTATTACTTCTTTATACAATTACAGCCCTTACTCATCCCCTATTACAGCTCTTATTCACTTTAACCCTCTTACTTTAACCTGATTCTGTTGTATGTGACAATCAGCCTGGCTCAGGGCATTGTAGGATAATAACCTTGGTTAATGCCAGATGGAAACATCAGATATAGTTGAGTTGGAGATGGCAACGGATTTGAAGCTGTCCCAGGCGATGTTGACTTGCTACCCCTTGAACACTGGGACAAAATGCATAAGCAAATCAAAATCAAAAGGTGTAGCAAGTTTTCATGGTTGCAATGTCATAGTTAGACTACTGGACTGAAAAATAAAAACAGAGCAGAAAATTTCAGGAAGAATAGATGAAAGTCTCTGTATTTTCATTCATTTATATAGACAATTAGAAAACACCAACTTCCCTTAAATTAAGCAAATATACTGCTTAAAGCCATGCCTAAAACAAGCTGGATTACTAGTTCTAAATTTGAACATATTTTTTAGTAAAAAATTACAGCAAAATTATAATATTAAACAAAAAAATTCTAAACAAAATATCTCTAATGTGACAGCATTAGTATCACAACTGTTGCACCTTCACTCCTCCTTGACACAGATGCTGCTTTGAATTCTAAGCCTCTCTCTCAAATTTTCAATCAAATTTTCAAATTTGAACTTTTGCAAACCTTTGGTTTAAGGGTGAGCACTATTTTGTTTGAATCGAATAAACCAAACCGAACCGTCTTAATTTGATAATTCGGTTCGATTTTTAAGATAATTCGAATTTGATTTTTAAAATAATTCGGTTCAGTCGGTTCGGTTTTACATTCTCAAAATTTCGGTTATTTCGATTCCGTTCGGATTTGGAGAGGAAAAAATTGGTTGAACGAACCAAGCCGAATTACTTTATTAATTTTTAAATTAATTTATTTTTATAAGAAATTTATGAATTATATGTAATTTTATATATATATATATATATATATATATATATATATATAAATTATTTAATTTTATTGATTAATAGTTATTAGGTTGCAACTACTATTGTGCGCACAGTGGGAGGGGACACGAGATTTTTCGATTTCAATTGGATTACACCAATGATCAGCTATAAGCCCTTACCTTTTTACATTAGTTTTAGATGAATTGACGAAATATATACAAGAGAGTATTCCTTGGTGCATGATATTTGCAGATGATATTGTTCTGATAGATGAGAAGCGAGAAGAAGTCAATAGAAAGCTAGAGTTTTGGAGAAGTACTCTAAAGTCAAAGGGCTTTAAGTTAAGTAGAACGAAGACAGAATACATGTATTGCAAGTTCAGTGAAGGCCAAACTGGTGATAGGGAAGGTATTAGTTTGGATGGAGTGGTACTGTCCCAAAATAATCACTTTAAATATCTCGGCTCAGTCCTTCAAGTAGATGGGGGATGTGAGGAGAATGTTTGTCATAGAATTAAAGCCGGATGGTTGAAGTGGAGACGTGTCACGGGAGTTTTATGTGATCGCAAGATTCCCAATAAGTTGAAAGGAAAACTTTACCGTATAACCATACGACTGGCTATGTTATATGGTAGTGAGTGTTGGGCACTGAAGAAGTCGTATGCGTCTAAGATAAGAGTTGCAGAGATGACAATGTTAAGGTGGATGAGTGGCCATACTAGACTAGATAAAGTCCGTAATGAGAGTATTAGAGAAAAAGTAGGAGTGGTGCCAATTAAGGATAAGTTGAGAGAAGGGAGATTGAGGTGGTCATGTGAAGCGTAGACATATGGAGGCTCCAGTTAGACAAGTAGAGCACATTAGGTTAGAGGATAGAAAGAAAAAAAGGGGTAGACCTAAATTGACTTGGAGGAGAGTAGTACGACATGACCTAAAAGCATTACATATTTCTGAGGATTTAACCTAAAATCGTTTAAAGTGGAGAAAGCGAATCCATATAGCCGACCCCAAATTTTTTGGATAAAAGCTTAGTTGAGTTGAGTTGAATAATTATTAGGTTCAAATCAAGGTCAAAATCATACCAAATAACTTGAAAATCAAGTCTAAATTAAAAAACCCATCAAAACTCAAAACCGACCGATTCGAACCGAATTTGAAAGCATGCTGGTTGCATGCATTGCATCAGGTCTGGTGACTAATAAGTAAAGAAGGCAGCCAATAAGACGTCTATACACACTTGCATCAACCTTCTTCCATGTACCCATGATGCTTAATTTCTCACAAGGAACTAGAGGAGTGCTGACTTCTTTACAATTCTGCATCCCGAACTTCACCAAGACTTCCATCAAATACTTCTTTTGACACAAGGAAAAACCTTACTTTGACTGAGAAATTTTGATTCCCAGAAAGTATGAAATCTTCCCCAAATCATTCATTTCAAAAACACCCTTAATTTCCTTTTTAAATTGATTCACCATCTCATAATTGCCTCCAGTGATCAAGAAGTCACCAACATAAATGGAAACAATCAATAAATCTAATGAAATAATAGGATTTGGAGGAATTTTCTGTGCATTTCAATATGTATATTTACTTTGTACAGGTCTCTATTTATACAAAAGAATCCTCACTCTACAAAAAATCTAAGAAGATGAGGAAACTAATAGAAAATAGGAAACACTAAATACAACAAACGAAAAAAATAACAATCCCTATATTGCAGGAATTAGATCCGGATTTCCAACACTCCCCTTCAAGTTGGTTCATGTATATCATACATGCCCAACTTGTGCACTAGAGGATGAAACATTTTATTGTTCAATCCTTTGGTGAACACATCGATCAACTGTTCTTTAGAAGCCAATTGTTTTTTAGAAGCCACATGAGAGACACTCAAAGATCCATCTACAATTTTTTTCTTTTACAAAGTGTTAGTCAATCTCCATATGCTTAGTTCGATCATGCTGTGTTGGATTATTGACAATACTAATAGTAGCTTTGTTATCACAAAACAAGTGTAAACCATTTATTTCTAACAATTTCATCTCTTCCATTAACTTACGTAACCACAGTAACTCCTAGACGCCTTGAGCCATGGCTCTACATTCAGCCTCTGCACTAAATCTAGCAGTCACATTTTATTTCTTACTTCTTCAAGTGACCAGGTTACCACCAACAAAAGTACAATAACCTGTAGTTGACCTCCTGCCATCAAGTGATCCTACCCAATCTACATCTGTAAACACCTTTATCTAAAGGTGTCCATGTTTAGAGAAGAGAAGTCCTTTTCCAGGGGTATATTTCAGATATCTCAAAATGAGAAGAACAAAATTAGATGAGATTCACGAGGATCATGCATATATTGACTTACCAGGCTTACTGTATAAGTTATGTCTAGTCTAGTGTGTGAAAGGTAGATCAATCTGCCAACTAACCTCTGATATCTCCCTAAATCCACTGACCCTCCAATTCTAGCTTGCAATCTATGATTTGCTTCAATAGGGAACTCTGTTGGTTTATAGCCCAACATACCTATTCCTTCCAGAAGATCCAGTATATACTTTCTTTGAGAAATAAAGATCCATTTGTCTAATCTGGCAACCTCTATTCCAAGAAAGTACATCGGTCTCCCGAAGCCTTTGATTTCAAATTCCTGTGCTAGGCATTTCTTTAACTGAGCAATTTCTTCCTTATCATCTCCTGTCACTATTATATCATTCACATAAACAATAAGTAATGTGATCTTACCTCCACCATATTTTATAAATAGAGTGTAATCGGCATTACTCTGATAGAATCCAAAGGAGATAATAGCTTTGATGAATTTATCAAACTATGCTTTAGGAGACTGCTTTAGACCATACATAGTCTTTTTCAATCTGCAAACCTTCCTTCTAGTTTTCTCATCCTCAAACCCTCGAGGTATCTAAATATATACATCTTCCTCTAAGTCTCCATGTGAAAAAACATTTTTGACATCGAATTACTGTAAATCCCAGTTAAGATTTGCTGCACACGATAATAGAATCCTGATGGAGCAAAGGTCTCTTGATAGGCCACCTTATATGTCTGTGTGAAACCCTTTGCTATCAATCTGGATTTGTATCTCTCAATTGAGCCATCTGCTTTATGTTTTATAGTGAACACTCATTTGCATCCAACTGATTTTTTTTTTTTTCCAACAAGGAGAATAACAAGATCCCATGTCCCATTTGTTGTCAAAGCTTTTACTTCCTCAATCATCACATTCTTTTATTTTGAATCAAGGTATGCTTTCTTCTAATCCTGTAGGATAGAAACAGAAGAAACAGACAAAACAAAGGCTCTATAGGATGGAAATAATGAGTTATAAGATATAAAATTAGAGATGGAATGTTTAGTACAAGCTCTGATCCTTTTTCTTAAGGCAATTCGGACATCAAGATCAGAATTAGAACTATCAAGGAGAGAAGAAGACTTATTACATACCTTATGATGTCTAGGATCTGAATCCAGGGTTTCTAATTAATCAAGCGTATCGTGCTCAATGGCTTCATCCATTCTGTTTCGATGTGTAGATTCTCAAATTCAACCTATTCAATCTCTCCATAGCTGATTTTTTCTGAACGTGTTGAGGTGAATCAACCTGAACATCATTTTTCTTCTTTTAAGGAATTGGGAGGAAAGAAGATGAGACAGGAAAAAACACCTCTTCCCTCTTATTTTCTCTCTGAAAAGGTGATTGAAATATGGTTCAGATTCCCTAAAAATGACATCCATGCTCACAAAATATTTCCTAGAAGGTGGGTGATAACATTTGTATCCTTTTTGAGTACCAAAATACCCCACAAACACACTTAAAAGCCTGAAGTTCTAATTTCCTAGCATTTGTCCTATGAACAAAGCACACATAACCAAATACTTTGGGTGGAACAGTATAAGAGTTTTTTCCTTGTAAAACTTCCAAAGAACTTTTAAAATCTAGGGTTCTAAGAGGCATCCTATTAATTAATTATGCTGCAGACAAAATAGCATCTCTCCAATAAGATGTAGGAAGGGTCATAATGAACATGAGGGCCCGAGCTACCTCAAGTAAATGTTTATTTTTTTTCTTTCAGATACTCTATTTTGTGCACTAGTATTAACACAACTAGTTTGATGTAAGATGCCATGTGATTCCAAATAATCTTGAAACACTCTATTCACATATTCTGTGCCATTATCAGTTCTTAAAATTTTCACTTGGGCATCAAATTGAGTATAGATTATCTTATGGAATTGTTGAAAACAATAAAATACCTCACTTTTTGTTTTCATCAAGTAAACCAATGTTAATATAGTACAACAATCAATGAAAGTAACAAATCATCACAAAGTAACAGATAAAGAGATAGTTTAGTTAGATCCCCACACATCAAAAGAAATAGTCATGAAAGGAATCAAGACTCTATTATTTATGGAAGGATAAAACTATCTTGTGTGTTTAGCCAGTTCACAAGCATCACAAACTAAAAATTTTGACTTACAATGTTTAAACAAAATGAGATATAACTTTTCTAACTCTTATGCCACTTGAGAATCTCTTGGTCAGCATTCACAAATTATCCTAACAAAGCTCGGTTTGTTTTAGGATTTGAGAAACCACCACAGTAATCCAGTAGATATAGGCCATTTTGCAGTCTACCATTGCCAATTGTTCTTCCTGTTTTCAGTTTCTGAAATATACAATGAGTAGGCAAAAATGTGATTTTACAGTTAAGGGCCTTTGTGATAGAGCTAACAAATAGAAGATTAATAGGAAACTAGGCACAT
Organism: Hevea brasiliensis; assembly: GCF_030052815.1. Classification (NCBI taxonomy): domain Eukaryota; kingdom Viridiplantae; phylum Streptophyta; class Magnoliopsida; order Malpighiales; family Euphorbiaceae; genus Hevea; species Hevea brasiliensis. The sequence goes on along the minus strand of NC_079503.1, from coordinate 120,355 downwards.
GCAATACTGAGGTGAGATTCAAATTAGGAGTGCATTTAACAGAACTTGTTCCTAAGATATTAGTTAGGGATCTGTCCACTATGCAAAGTTTTTCTTTTTCTGAACATGGTAAGTATGTTGTGAATTTGTTTGAAGAGCCTATCATGTGTTTGTTTGCTCCACAATCTATAATGTAAAAAGTTTTTTCAAGATTAGCAAGAAGAGTATTACCTGATTTCACAAAGTTGGAAGAAACAACAGTAGACTGAGATTCTAGCTGTGATAGCAAACATATTAGGGATTGTACTTCCTCATTGGAAAGCATTCTAGTTGTAGCTGTACTGCTAGAAAACTCCAATGTTTCAAATGCATTAGTTTGTGGTCTTATTGAGCCCCTACACTAATATTTATTTCCGGGGTTCTCATTTTTTTTTCCTTTTCTTTTGTAATTTTTTCTATTTGATTTATGATTATCTTTCTTCTAGCAGAAAGATCTTTCATTTTTTTTTTCTGTTAGTGAATAATTTGTCCAAGTCATAGATTGAATTGGGATGGATAATTTTTGAATCGTCTCATTATTGTTATTGATTATCGAATCTTTTTCTTTTTTAGGTTCATTCAATTCATATGGAGTTTCTAGCAATGTTCCTTAGTGTGGCGGGATTTTCCACAATAGTCACAGTGCAAATGATCCTTGTCTGATGAACCACAGCTAAGTGGTTGTTCTTTAGAGGTAGCAGCAATAAGCCCTGACTTGTCAATGGGCATAGAATGAACCATAACACTTTTTTTGCTTTCCTCCTGTTGAACATGAGAATAAGTTTGCCTTAAGGAGGATAAAGAATCCTTGCCAAGTACCTAAATCCGAATCTGATCATATTTTATGTTTAGTCCAGCAAGAAAATTATAGATCTGCTCCTTCTCAACTAATTTCTGGAACTTAGCAGTATCACTGGCAAATGTGGCCTAGAAGTCTTGGTCGTAATCCAATTCTTGCCAGAGACCACTTAATTCAGCAAAGTATTGAGTAACTGTCATCTCACCTTGTTTCGTACTGTGAACTTTATGCCTTAATTCATAAACTTGTGCATCATATTCGAAAGTAGGTTTGGGACATTACGCTCTAAATGGAAGATGCATTATCCAACAATAAATATCCACGAGCTATCTAAGGTTGCATGGAATTGATAAGCCAAGACATTACAAGAGAGTTTTATGATCCCCACTGGTTATAGGTTGAGCTAGTAGTTTTAGGTTTTGGTTTATCTCCAGTAATATACCCCTATAGTCCTCTAGCCTAAATAAATAGAAGATAGGATCTAGACCATGCCAAATAATTGGTTCCACCAAGTTTCACATGACTCATTTGTAAAGAGGGATTATCACTTAAAACACCAATTTTTCCCTCACCCATCACCTTTTTTCCATCAAACATTTTAAAAAGGAAAGAAAAAATATTTCACAACAGGAGACTGAAACAACCAAAAAGAAACAAACTTCCAAGAAACAAACCAAATTGGGTTAAGAACCAAGGCTGGGTAGAGGCGCGCTACACTAGGAAGGTCACCAAAAGAAGAACGGCTAGAATAAAATGGTTGGAAGACATCTCACACACCGACACGTGAAGAAGTGCCAAAACTGGATGTGGCACGTGAAAGGGGTGTGCGGTTCTAGTTCAGTTCGAGGTCTACTTAGGAACCGAATCATAAACGAAATTTTGGTACAGTTCCGGTTCGGTTTTTCATTATTTCGGTTTTGATTCGATACGATTCTTAATTCTTCGGTTCCGATTCGGTTCTCGGTTCTTAAAACAATTTTATATAATTATTTCTTTAAAAATTTATACTTGAATTAGCATTTAAGTTTTGAATTAGGATATTAATACATAATATATCATAAAATATATCTTTTAGCCATTTCCAAACTATATGATCTTTAACTATGAGGTTCATATATAATTTAGAATTAAATATATTATATAATATAATAGTATAAGTATATCATATAATATATATTTTAATTATTTATTAATTATGTAATATTTAACTATAAGATACAAATATAATTAAGAATTAACATATATATAATATAATAGTACATCTATAATTAAGAATTATAAGATAATGTATTTATAACTAAAATTATTAAGAAAATATAGAGAAATTAAATATAGTATTACGTTATATTTAGTTCATAATCATATACATATATATAAATATATATAATTATATTTAAAATATATAATACATCTAAAAAAATAGAAAAACATATGTATAAATTCAGTTCTGGGTTCAGTACGGTTTTAGTTTAGTTCTTAGTGAAGAATTATTACCAAACCAAAGTATCAAAAAAATTTTAGTTTGGTTCAATTCTCCCAAGAACCGTGCACAGCCCTATGTGAGACCATGCGCTTCATCGGACAATGCGATTCTTTTGGGAAAAGGCCGATCGGCAGCACCAACAACTCCCACTTGTAGGCAAACGTTTAGAAGCTTGACCCAAGAACCCTAAAAACCCTATATCTTTTTTGAAGTGCAAATTTATGCCAAAAAAGGTTGGCTTAGCTTTGATACCATGATAAAATAATAGGATTTGGAGGAATTTTCTGTGTATTTCAATATATATATTTACTTTGTACAGGTCTCTATTTATACAAAAGAATTCTCACTATACAAGAAGTCTAAAAAGATTAGGAAATTAATAAAAAGTAGGAAACACTAAATACAATAAAGGAAAGAAATAACAATCCCTATAATACAGGGATTAGATCCGGATTTCCAATAAAAATCTCTATTCTTATCCTTTACAAACAATGTAGCCTCATTGCAAATCTTGATGAACCCCAACTTCTTTAGATGATCATCAATTCTACAATACCAGGCTCTTAGTACCTGTTTTAGGCCATATAAGGCCTTCTTCAACAAATAAACCTTATCCTCACTCTCTTTCTGTATAAAGCCTTTAGGTTGCTCAATAAAAATCTCCTCCTGCAAGTGACCGTTTGAGAAGGCAGATTTTACATCCAATTGGAAAACATCCCTACACTTATGAGCTGTAAGAGCAATAAGCAATATGATAGAGTCAAATTTAGCCACTGGTGCAAATGTTTCTATAAAATCCCATCCATATTGTTAAAAGTAACCCTTTACAACAAGCCTAGCTTTATACTTATTAATAGTACCATTAGGATTTAACTTTAGTCTATAAACCCATTTAACACTTTCCAACCGGTCTATCAACAAGGCACCGTGTATTACTTTTGCAAATCATATTAAACTCCTCCTACATTGTTGCTCTCTATTCCTGAGATTTTTTTTCTTCCACATAGTTGGCTGGTTCACTTACAACTAGTCAATCTTCTTGTTCCTCTAATAGCTTCATCATCTACATCTTTTGAATCATAGCCGTCACCTTCATCAGTTGCTTCTGATTCTTAAGTAACATTCTCAATTGAAATTTGTTTGGAAGAGAAAACAACAAACTTCTCCCAATCCCAAGAAGATTCTTCTACAAACTTGACATTTCTACTCACAACAATTTTTTTAGACTTCAAATTCCAAACTCTATAGCCTTTTGACTGATTGCTATAGCCTTTTGACTGATTGCTATAGCCAATAAAGACACCAACTTTAGCCCTTTCATCTAATTTATCTCTTTTCACCTCAGGAACTTGGTTATAGCATAAACAACCAAAGATTCAGAGATGCTTAACAGAAGGCTCAACTCCAAACCACATCTCATATGGAGTTTTATCTTTCAAAGCTTTAGTTGGTAGCTTCTTAAGCAAGAACGCTAAAGTGTTGACTGATTTTGCCTAAAATCTTCTTGGAAGCTGCTTCTCAAAAAACAAACATCTGGCCATGTTCAAAATTGACCTATTTTTTCTTTCGCACACTCCATTTTGCTGTGGAATATATGAAATTGTTAATTGATGAAGAATGCCAGCCACTTGAAGAAACTTCTCAAATTCATGTGAAGTAAACTCAGGCCCATTATCTAATCTCAACACCTTGATTTTCTTGTTGCATTGATTCTCCACCAAAGACTTAAATCTTTGAAAGTTAAAGAACAACTCATACTTCAATTTTAAAAAGAACACCCAACACATTCTATTGTAATCATCAATGAATAGCAAGAAATACTTGCTTCCATTAAGAGAAGGTGTCCTCATAGGGCCACACACATCAGTATGAATAAGCTGGAGTTTATTAGATGCTCTCCAAGCTTGATTTGTTGGGAATGCCACACTACTTTGCCACACACATTAGTATAGATAAGCTGGAGTTTATTAGGTGTCCTCATATTCCCAAATGGCCGAAACTTGCATAACTTGCCGCATAACTTGTACAGTCCACATATGCACTTTCACGGGAAGCTTCAAAACATGCAAAAACTTGCACGGGCAGCCCGCATAACTTGTGCAACCTCACAGGAAGCCCCTGTAACTGCCAGATTCACACCAAATCTTGCATGACCTGTGCATTTTTTCATAAATGAGCTGGAAAGAAAAGATTCTCCCACGTGAATCAATGACCACACACACCATTTTAGGTTTTCTTTGTCAGAGAATATAAATAGAGAATTTTTACCTCATTTGTAGAGACAGAAAAACAGAGGAAAAGAAAAAAAACGCAGACAAGGCAAGAGAGAGGAAGCAGCCAGCATTTTGCTCCTGCACCAGATTTGGAAACTTCTTTTTTTCTTCATCATTTTCTACCTTTCCTTTACTGGGTTTCTTAGTTCTTAGTTTATTTCCTAGATTTATTTCTATATTTACTTAGAATCTTTTGTATTAAATATGGGTAGTGAGTAGTTTTCAAGGATTCTGGAGTTTAGGTATGTAACATTTAAGATATTTTGTGGATTTTAATTGGGTAATCCATATTATATGATTTTTATGAGGTTTCATCCATTTCTTGTGCGCTCAATGACATGCTTAGTGTAGTAATGTTCATAATCCTTGGTTGAAGCACCGAATGGAGAAAACCTTGAGATAGATAATCAATAAATTTGACTTAATTAACTTGGATCTAGAAATAGACTAAGGATTAAGAAGATTAATAGATTGATTAAGGAACCTAATGGGTTTTAAGTAATCTCAACTCCACGAAAGTAGGATTGAGTTAATTAAGGCACTCGAAAGAGTATTCAAAGGATTTAAGAATTGATCTCCTTGAAATCCATAATTCCCATGTGTTTGGATAACCAATTTAAAATCCGAAAATAGCTTGAATATAAACCCCTAAACTCCGGAATCATTTTATTATCATTGATTGTTAGTTGATGGAAGCGATCTTTCTCATTAGAAGCTTGATGGAGAAATATAGAGATGTGAAGAAAGATCTATACATGGTTTTTATCGATTTGGAGAAGGCATATGATAGTATTTCAAGAGATGTCTTATGGAGAGTGTTAGAACAAAAGAGGGTATCTATTAGGTACATACAAGTATTGAAAGATATGTATGAAGGAGCAACTACTATTGTGCGCACAGTGGGAGAGGACACAAAAGATTTTCCTATCTCAGTTGGATTACACCAAGGTTCAGCTGTAAGCACTTACCTATTTACATTAGTTTTAGATGAATTGACGAAACATATACAAGAGAGTATACCTTGGTGCATGATGTTTGCGGATGATATAGTTCAGATAGATGAAACGCAAGAAGTAGTAAATAGAAAGTTAGAGTTTTAGAGAAGTACCCTAGAGTCAAAGGGCTTTAAGTTAAGTAGAACGAATAGATAATACATGCATTGCAAGTTCAGTGACGGCCGAACTAGTGATAGGGAATGAGTTAGTTTGGATGGAGTGGTACTGTCCCAAAATAATCAATTTAAATATCTCGGCTCAGTCCTTCAAATAGATGGGGGATGTGAGGAGAATATTAGTCATAGGATTAAAACCGAATGGTTGAAGTAAAGACGTGCCACTAGAGTTTTATGTGATCGCAAGATTCCCAATAAATTGAAATGAAAATTTTACCGTACAGCCATACGACCGGCCATATTATATGGTAGTGAGTGTTGGGCACTGAAGGAGTCATATGTGTCTAAGATAAGAGTTGCGGAGATAAGAATGTTAAGGTGGATGAGTGATCATACTAGACTAGATAAAGTTCGTAATGAGAGTATTAGATAAAAGGTAGGAGTGGTGCCAATTGAGGATAAGTTGAGAGAAGGCAGATTGAGGTGGTTTGGTAATGTGAAGCGTAAACATACGGAGGCTACAGTTAGACAAGTAGAGCACATTAGGTTAGAGGATGGAAATAAAAGAAGGGGTAGACCTAAACTGACTTGGAAGAGAGTAGTACAACATAACCTAGAAGCATTACACATTTTCAAGAATTTAACCCAAAATCGTTTAGAGTGGAGAAAGAAAATCCATATAGCCGACCCCAAATTTTTGGGATAAAGGCTTAGTTTAGTTGAGTTGCGTTGATTGTTATTTGAGTTTGATTGATTATCAATTAAATTTTTACCACGCTTAATTTTGAAGGGTTTATTTCTTATAAACATAGTTGGATTCCCATTTAGGTTATTTCTTAGTTGAAATTATAATTATATTCGTAAATTTCATGCTCTTCCTTTTATTACCTTTTTAGTTTAATTTTAACTATAATCAATTAATTTTACATCAACAATTCAATCACTAACACAACTCTCCGTGGGAACGATATCTTTTTTTGTACTACTTGTGCAATCTGTGCACTTACGGTTGGGCCACATCACTTTGGCCTTGCACACTTTTTCAACATGCCCAAATTGCTTGCATGTTCTGCATTGCTCTCTAGGCCTATACCAGAAGTAATTTTCAGAGTGTCCCTTTTTGTTGCAATGTGAATATGGCTGGTACTTCCCTTTGTTGCCTTGATAATCTTTCTTCTCCTTTTCCTTTTTATCGCTAGCAAGCTTCTTTTCTCCTCCACTTAACTGAGCTTTTTTTACTAGCAAGGAGAGCACTTTCATTTGTATCTTCAAGTCTATAAGCTTTCCTCTGCTTTACAGCTTGTAAGGCATTCACCAACTCAGCTTTCAATCACCCTCCTCTTTGGTAAATCTTCCCAAGCAACCTGATTTGATTTAATGCTTTCACAAGCCTACTAGCATACTATTTTACTGGTCCACTCTCTTTCATTTTCAATAACTCATATTCTTTTTTGAAGTTTAAAACTTGCATGTGCTTGGTCTTTTCACTCCCTTGAGACTCTTCTTTTAATTTGTCACAAGCTTCCTTGCCCGTTTCACAAGCCATAATTCTTGTGAAAATTGTCTCTGTCACTGCAGTATGAATAATGGACAAGGACTTGTATTTCTTGGAACTCTCTTATGCATGATGCTTCATCTGAGTCACAGTGGGGTTGGCTCTCAATGGTAGAGGACCATTTCCAGTCTCCACAACTTCCCAAAGATCAAGGCCTCTCAGATAGGTCTTCATTTTTACAGCCCAAAGCTGATAATTTTGACCATCAAACACTGGTGGTGGACCAGTTCCAAAGCTGCTGGAAGCCATAACAAATGGGGGTTGAAATGGCTTTGGGTTTGTGTAAGGGAATCTGACTGGTTTTCTCTCCTTTGTCGCTCACTATTCAGGCCTCTCAAAGATTAGAGAAGACTCCACTACCACTTGTTGGACTGAAAAATAAATACAGAGCAAGAAATTTGAGGAAGAAGAGATCAAAGTCTATATTTTCATTGCTATATATAGACGATACAAAAATTTGCTTTTACAACCAGTTAACACCAACTTCCCTTAAGCAAACATGTTGCTTAAGAGCATGCCTAAAACAAGCTGGATCACTAGTTCTAAATTTGAACATATTTTTTAGTCAAAAAGTAAGGGAAACTTATAATATTAAATAATAAAATTATAAATAAAATATCTCTAATGTGACAGCATTAGTATCATAGCCGCTGCACTTTCACAAACCATAACAATGCAAGTTGAAAATTTTCCATAATAGAAAGCAAGGCACTACAAGGTTAATAGTCAGCCGCTGGGTAAAGCAGAAATAAAATCTTCATCATGCAAGATCTGGGCATATGACATAAATGATGGGCACGTTAACCTCGTAGCTATCAACATACCATTAATGTGAATGGGAATGACAGCTAACGATGGCATTGACTACACACAGTAAAGTTTGCAAGTGTGGTAAGTTGAGGTAACATTTGAATTGTGTATTTTGGACCTTATTATAGCCATGCAAAAGCTCCCCTCTCCAGAGCATCATGATGCCGTAAAGGCCATCTTTATAGGAATAAAAGACATCAAATAAGTTGTAACCGACCAACTGATTCAAAAAATAAAAAATAAAGCAGGCGCTTTCATCAAGTATAAGCCTGACCTTCATGGGCTTTCCTGAAATTATATTTCCATTGGCCATCTGAGTGGCGGAGGCTGCTTCTTCATGAGTATTATATCTTATAAATCCAGAACCTTTATCTCCCTGAACTTTCACTTCCTCAATTACCCCAGCCCCAAGAGCATGAAATTGACAATGAAGCTCAGCTTGAGTTACCTTATTGCACAAACCAAATTGTGAAGGAAAAATTCAAGAGCTAACATCATTGTTTGCACTGAAATGGATAAGATGATTATAACTAAAAGTAATCATAGTTACAGAGTGACAAGACAACATGAAAACAGAGTTCAAAAGTTTAATGGAAAAAGTATAGGAATTGTCGTACCAAAAGCAGATTACAAAGAAGACCAACAAAACCTATCAGAAACAAAATGAGAAGGTGCAACATAAAGAGCATTAGCACACATCTGGAAGAAGTGCAAACAACCTCAAGGAAATTTCAGTGGGGCATCCAATAAAGAAAAGTTCCCAACAGAGCTCTTAAGGGTGGTTCTTCACTTAATTTTGCAACTAGCCTCCTACAGTCCTACTTTCTTACACCAACGGCAACTGATTCATTGTTCACCAGTTGTGACATTCAATCCAACTAGGACAATATTTCTCATAAAAACAACAGCAGAAAATATTCTAGAAATTTTATTAACAAAAAGCTTATTAAATATAAGGGGAAAACTTATTACTGAAATTATTTGCTCCTAAAACACTTCAATTATAATTTGAAAATTCACAGAACTGACAGTAGTATAAAACTACAGTCTTATAAGAAGTTACTATTCATCAAGGGACCCATATGGAATCAAAGTTCCCTCTTATGGACATCAGTAATGGAAAAGATTAAATGTATAAGCAAAGCAATAGCATAATATATCGATTCCTTTATTCTACATCCTTCAATTACCTTATGGGAAATATTACCAACACAGACAGTAGTTTATGCAGGATTGTTTTCACAAGCATCCTTGTTAGCATTTTCTTGGACTCCTTCTGCATGACAAAGATGAATAATGAAAAATCTATCAACATCCAATTTCCACCAATTCTCTTGCAAAAGATATCTTCACTAAGCCAAATTATAGCAGGCAATGGTACAATTGAAAACCAGAACTCTGAAATAGAAAAAGAAGAATAGAATCAAATTGAATTTTGATTGTCACCAAACTATAATCTTAATTGACTGAAGCATAAAGAAACCGTACATCATGCTAAACTAAATGGTTTAATAAACCCAAGAAAGGCTACTCAAAAGACTTGGAGTCATCTAAATGAATCCTTTGCTATAGTCATACAAGTTAGCCAGATAGTAGCAGGAAACTTAGCATTTTCTTAGAGCAGCTGGTCAATTATCCACAAAGGAAACTTGCTTCTACTTAGTAAGTATAATTGTCTAAATCACAGGAGCATTTTAAATGAATCAGAAAGCACAATTATCAAGCACCCCAGTATATGCTAATTAACAAGAGTATTACACATGATGTTGCAATGTATGCCGTTGTTACATGCTTCACAAATCTGCATATTATTTTGGAAGTAGTGGCCAAACACCAAACTGGGTCAAGATAAATTTCTATGCAGGAAACTCTGATTGTACATTTAACAATAACATGAAACAAATACCTGACGATCCACTGGTAAGTACAACTGCATTTTGATTATTACCAATTTGCTTGTCTTCACTGGATCCAGAGCCTCTAGGTGCCAAGTTGCATCTTATTTGCCTATTCGAAAGCCATTTACCTACAATTCAGAGTGTAAAACACATCAATCATCTGTGCCAATACTTTCTAGAGAGTGCAGAATGATGAAACCAAGCAAGGAAAAGTTCTTAAATGCCAAACCATTCAAGTCATTGATAGCACTCTCTGCATCCTGCCAAAAAGTTAGATGTATAATAAAGGCACTGAAATCAGTCTATGGCTTTAGAACACCCTATAAAAAAACTGGCACATCCAAGACTGAAAATTCTCAATAAGACAGTGCCCTCGTCACAAGTTGTGCTAAAGTCCAAATAAAAAAAAAAATCCAAACTGTTATTTTATCAAGATTGGTAAAATGGAAAAGAAAAATAAAGAACTTGATACAAATCAATGGTCCACAAAATTAAAATAACCTGAACAGGAGATTCATTTAGAGGCCCACAAAAATTGAAGGTTTCAAGCAACCACTTATGTGCATAGAGTTACCTCTTCCTTGAGCAACTTCAATACAAGTATTTCAACACGTTCATAAATATGAGTGGAAAAGAAAAGTTACTTAAGCAATAAATCTACTTCCCTAAAGCCTCTGACTTGAGAGTCACATTAGCAATGGATGGCAGAAGAAGAAATGAATGATTCCTTTTTTAAATCCTCAACCAAATCCCTCACTTCCCTTAGTCTTATGATGAAATGAGTGTAAGGAACCAAGTTTATGGAGGCAACTCTCGAACTCTTCGTTCAGTACGTGTGTATGTGTTAGTGTGTACCTCCCTATCTGGGGGCTGACTCTATTCATCACTTTGGGATTCTATTGAATCAAGAAAATTGTTTCATCAGGTAGCCACTAATAACAACACAAGTAATACCTGCTTATTGCGGAAGGAAACGAAGCCATATCGTTTTGAGCGGGCACTTTTGTGATCCCACATGACAAATGCATCACTGCAAATGATAAAACCACCTTAGAAAAAGAAAAATCATGACCTTCAGAGAACAATAAGTACACCAACATAGGGATGGCGCTACTGTTTACATATGATTTGAAAATTCACAAAAAGATTGGGAATGGAAGATGATTCTTAAATAAATACCCATTTCGGGTCTACATAGGATTTTGGCAAAAACCTCCACAATTATTCTTCCGGGTAATTACTATTAGTAACCTTAATCAACATAATCATAAATTAAGCTCTCTAAATTTGGGATAAAAAGTCTAATTTTTTATAAGTGATGGACAGATGTTTAGTTGAAGTTTATTTTTATTATATAATCTAAGAGTTAAATTTTTTATTGCTCTTTCACTTTCTTTCTAACTTAACTTTATCGGTGTTTTGTATTATTGTTATCATTCAATATGTCCAGTATTAAATTCAGTGCTTTTTGACATATCCCATGCCAGATGCAAAAAGAGAAGTTTAGAGTATTTCATAATCCAATGACACTAGGCATACTGGATCTACAGCTTAATTCTATCAATAAAAAGAAAAATAATTAAAAATATGAGTGTTGTGTAGTGTTATTGCTATTTAGTATATCTAGTGCTGAATTTAATACTTTTAGATAAGCTCATGCTAGATGCAGAAGAAGAGTTTCATGCAATGTATGATACTAAGCATGCGAAACTCACGTTTAATGAAATACACACAGCATTAAGTGGAAGCTTGTAAAAGCAAATTTGATAAAGATTTTTTTACTCTAAGAATAATTGTCAGGACATAAATGAATCAATTGAATTGATAAGAATTTATTTGAGTAATTGCCAAGAAGTTTAAATAATCAACCAAATTTATAAAAACTTATTTGACTCTAACAATAATTGTCAAGGCTTAAAAATTCTATTTATCAAGGATTTTCAAAACATCAATATACTATATTATAAAACGGAGTTCACTATGAACAATAGAATGTACATGACTTTTTTAATTGATTTGAGTAGGGATGATAAAAGTTCTCAAACTTGACTCACTTAGCCCTGAACCCGATCAATTTTTTTCGATCCAGCCTTAACCTCGATTTGTGCCCATCCTGAAACCCCATAACTGACATGGCACAATAATATATTATTATTTTTTTATTAAAAAAATTATTTTTATATATTTATATATTTAAATATTATAATTTTATCAAAATATATAAATACATTATTAAAATAATGTGTAAAACTTGTATTTCTAATTATATTTTATTTTTTTAATAAATAATTATATTATATACTAATAAATTAAAATGAAAAAAATAAAAAAATAAAAAAAAATTCCTTGCAAGAAACCGCCTAGTCCCACGCCCCGGCGAAAAATGTCTTGCCTGAATTCGAATTCCTGTGGAGCCGAGATGAGAGGAGCTGTCACGACCCAAATTCTGGGCCGGACCAACACTAGGGCTTAGGTCAGTAGAAGGCCCCCAAAACTCGTAGTAAACCTAATTATTCTCTAGCACAACCTTAAAGTCCATATTCAAGCCCATTTTCAAAAAATTAACCGGACAGAATTTGACTATAAACTGGACTATCAACAGAGAGTTTTTTTAATTTGCCCAACCTGTGATCACATATATATATGTGTGTGTGTGTGTGTGTGTGTGTGTGTGCGTGTGGAGAGCTCAGCTCACCCTCACAATCCATAATCAATCAGTTTAATCAAATGTAAGCTTAACTCCCCCATCCAAAATATATGCCCATCCCATTCAACCATACATGCATAATATTAAGTTTACAACCTCAATTAATAATCTTTTGCAGCCTAAATCAATAAAATATTTATAGCACATGCGAAGTTCCAGAGTTTAAATCAATAACATAACATAAATATAAATAGAGTGACTAGTAGACCTGCGAGAAAGAAAGCAGGTAAGTTACAAAGAAAAGCCCTCCTGCAGCCTAAAAAAAATGGTGAACAGGAGTGAGCGTTCGACTCATAGAGTAAGATATTAATTTTACATATAATTTCTATAACTATCTAAGTCTAGTACATCCCTAAGAATTAAATACAACATCTTCACACAATTCAAACAAGTTAAGTCATAATCACACCAAAGGCAATCTGGAGCACTCACACACCTGTGTGCCAAATCCATACTCCCACATATTTATATGGGAGCTGATTCTCTATATAGCTCTCTTAGTTCCAACCTCTGCCAGTGAGATCAACTTAAAGCCAGACTTTCTCTTAATATCCAAATACGAGAGCCAATGAGATCAACTCGAGCCATGCCTACCCCGACTTATCCATAATAAGGATCGAGTTCCAGCGAGTCAAGCTCTAGCCGCGACTACCCATCCTACCATATCCATATACACACAACATACACACCAACTCACGCACACTGCTCCAGATTGTCATAAAGCATTAACCATAGCAATATCATCAAATACAAATGCAATACAAGGCATGCCTAGCAAATAACTATGTACATATATCTATAAGTGATGCATTAACATGCCTTAAATACATAATAATATTGAGATTATAAGTAAAATCAATATCCACTTACAACACTTTACAAGTTACTTCGCCCGCTGGGTGGAGGAGAAAGGCTAGCCCTACTCACCTAAACAATTACATTACAAACTGATCAATATTTACTTGAAATAAAACTTTGAAAGAGTCAAAGACAGCCTAGGTTTTATCAAAAATTTGGTAGAATTTTTCCTATACCTAAGACCTACCCAACCTATAAAGTAATTCAAATCACACTTCTAAAATTATAAGTCTCAAATTCACATATCAATAATATCATCTGGCCCCTCCTGGACCCTTCAACTAGTTAAAACTCACATACTATACATAAAATAATTATTTAAATATTTGGAGTGTTACATTCTTTCCCCTTTATAAAAAACTTTATCCTTAAATTTTACATAAGGCAGAACAATGACACAGAGTCACATATCAAATAAATATGGGTACTTGCTGCGCATATCCTGTTCTGACTCTCAAGTGCATTCCTCCGTAGATTGACTCCTCCACAAGACTCTAACCATAGGGATCTGCCTTAACTGAGGCTGCCTCATGTAATAGTTTACTATGGCTACTGGTTGCTCCTTAAAGGTCAAATTCTCATTTAACTCTATTGTGTCTGGTTGCAACATATGAGAAGTATTGGAAACATACTTCCTAAGTATATAAATGTGGAATACTGGGTAGACATGAAAAAAGTTTAATGGCAATTCCAATCGATAAGCAACTGCTCCTACTCTGTCCGTGATCGCAAAAGATCCTATGTAACGGGGTGTTAATTTGTCTTTCTTTTCAAATCTCATAACCCTTTTCATAGGAGAGATCTTTAAGAACACATAATGTAAATTCTACATCTTTCTTTCTTGGATCTGTATAACTCTTCTGCCTGCTCAAAGCTGTCTTTAAACATTTCCTTATCAAAGGAACCATCTCTAAAGTGTACTGCACCAGATCTAAATCATGTACTCTCGCCTTTCCAACTTCTGTCCAACACAAAGGAGACCTATATTTCCTGCCATATAATGCCCCATAGGGTGTCAATCCAATACTCGAATGATAGCTGTTACTATAAATAAAATCCATTAATGATAGCTGATCATTCCATTGACCTCCAAAATCCATAACACACATGTGAAGCATATCCTCAAATGTCTGAATTGTTCTCTCAGACTGCCTATCTGTCTGAGGGTGAAAGGTTGTACTAAAGTTTAACTGTCTACCAAGTATCTCCTGGAGTTTCCTCCAAAACTGAAAAGTGAGCTAGGGCCCTCTGTCAGATATTATTAAACATAAACTCTATGCAATCTGACTATTTTACGAATATACACCCTTGTATACTAGGCTATTGAATAAGTGGTCTGTACCAGTAATGTCACACCTTACCCCTCTGTAAGGTATAACATGATCTCGTAGAATACCTAATGAACTACCGAACTTCACCTACCGATAACTCATTAAGTATCCTACAAGGGATTTTAAAACCATTTTCTTACATTTTGGAAGTGGTAAGCATTTTGGTAGGAATTAAAATCATTTATTCGAAGTTTCAAAACTACTTAAAATTTTTGTCCTATTTTATTTTTCTGTAATTTTATAAAAATTTTGGCAGAGTGCCATCTGTATTTTGAGAAAACAGTTCTTCAAATACCTGAGAAAAACACTTCCAATCAATTTTTCCACAACTCCCAACCTTTAAATAATCTCAATTCAACTCAAAATTCTCATATTAAACCATTTCAAAATAATTCCATCAATATTGCATTCAATAAAGCTAATTTATAATCACAAGATTAATTTACAGATATAAAATCTAAAAATAATATTATTACAATTTATTATACAACTCCTCAACTTTACATTGATACATAAAACATTACAATATTTACATCAATTAACTACAAGGGTATAAATAAATACCCGTACAAAAGATCAACGGAAGCTTTTCAGGTTCAGCAGCTCACTTTGCTGCTTTTTTCTTGCTCCTATTTGCGACAGCAAAATAAGTTATCGCTGAGTATAAAAATACTCAGTGGTGCACAATAAAAATTTGAAATGCAGTACATAAAACATTCATTGATAAATCACAATTTAAGTATTTCACAATTACATTTCACAAATTATCAAAACTCATTATAGCACAATTTTGGTCAAACAATTTAATAAACATAGTGTTGCCAATTCATACACAACTTAAGCCATGACACAAAATTTCCGATCAATGCCGTGTTGTACACCACAACAAAGCGATCTACAACCTCACTAATCGAAATCAATGAAGGAGGTGGCTAGCTAGCTAATGAGTACTCATCCGATCTACAACCTCAACTGGTAAACTAGAGAGGGAGGAAAAATAATCGATCTCACCCCATAAATGGAGGAAGAATAATAAGGCACTGTCATGCTAAGTGTGAATCAAAAATCTATTTCAAACATTTTATTCAAATAATTCATGAGAAATCCGATAGATTTCCAAAGTCATAGTTTCATTCACAAAGTGGCAACACAATTCATAATTAACACCAAATTTTCATAAATCATACCAAATCAATTTTTCAATGACAAATACTCAAATAAGGTTTATTGTGCACAAACCTGATGTGAGTCGCCTCTAGGCCTTGACTAAGTTCCTCAGACCTTCCGGGTCTTTTTCAGTTGAAACATAAAATTTATAGTGTCTCAGTATCTTTACTTCATAACAATTCCAATATGTTTAAACTTACATTCTTGCAAATTTTCATGTTGAGGTTACTATTCATGATACTATTCAAGTCAAAATATTGACTTTCTTATACTTAAAAGGTATGGGAACTCCAACTATCCTCACATACCACATTTTGGTCGCCAATTTTGTTGGTTTTGGTTGTTTTCTCAAAACTTAGGTCTTTTAAGCAAAATTGTAAATTTTCAGTTTTGGTGTCTTATGTTGCACTGCTCCATTGGTTATATTGCTGTTAGAATTTGGCTAAGTTTTCTTCATGGAAGTGATTCCTTATTATCTTAACTTTATTTCCCTTTTTGAATCACTCCATTTGGAGTTTTGTAGCTCAAGTTATAGCCATTTGAACATGGCTGGCCGGATTGGTCTAACCCAGATTTTCTGGGCACCAACTTGGTTCTAGCAGTTTTAAGTCACTAACTTTGGGTGGCTAAATGACTTGGTTAAGCGCATAATTTGGATTTGTGTTCTTCATGAAAGTTGTAGGTCTATATCTCAGCTTTCTACTGTTAAAATGTCAGATCATTTAGACCTGCCTAGCCCAAGTAATGGCCAAATAAACAAACACTGTTCATTTGGCATTTTTGTACAGGGCAGAACACCCAATTCTGGATTTGGTCAATTTGTTCACTAGGTTTTGGTCACTTTTTGGACATGATTCCTAAATAAAAATTGTGTCATTTTGTGTCTAGTTTCATTCTCAATTGGCCTCACACCAATTGGGCTTGTAAAATTTTAGTTTTGGTCCCTGAAAGGGACCTTGGTCATGCTGCCTGCATACTGCCCATAACCAGTCCGAATCTAAACCTAATTCCAACACTTCTAACACACATCAATTGGTCACAAATGACCATTTTTCATCACCAACAAAGTCAAACACATCATTTAGCAAATTTTCACAGTTTTGTCTTCCAAACCCTAGGTGCAAACCCTAACTTTCATACAATTCACCTTTAATGCATTCCAAACACCAATCCATAGTTTATCTTCAATATTCAATTTAAACAACGATTTAAATACATCAAATTCACTCATTTCAACCTAAATTTACTGCTAGCCGAATTCACATATGGTCCCTCCACAATAATTTTCTTTTCATTTTAAGCATATTTCCAAGTTCTTCATGCATTTAAACATAATAATTCAACTAGAATTTAAAAGTTTAGCTTACTAACCTCACTTTGAATTTTCACCTTTTCAAAACTTCTTCCTTTCTTCTTTTTTTTGTTGTCAAGTTCTCTGTCAAAGCTTGAATTTAAGATTTAATGATGGAAGTTTAAATTTCTATGGTGGGATTTAGGATTTGATCAAGCTCAAAATGAGCTTCCATGGAGTTTGGTGAGGGAGAGGGGGAGAGAGACGACAAAGTGGAAGAGATGAAGACTTTTGCACAATTTTTTTTTTTTGTCTTTTATAAATTAATCCCTTATGGAAGACCACAATTATCTAATTTTATTTATTTTTTTAATTAGTGTTTATTACATCATGCATGATGTCACCAATTTCCACTTTTCCTTTTTCTTTTTTTTTTCTATTTATTTTTTCATTAGTTCTTTAATTTAATTCTCGATTTCGAAATTTTCTTTTCTCCGATTTTATTTGACAGTTAGGTCAGGAGTCAGCTCTCGGGGTCAATTGATCAAATTGCGCCTCGCCAGTTCGACCCGGTTTGCAAATAATTCAATATTTCTTTCGGATCCCTGACCTAATTATTTGACCGGCTTAACAATTCTTTTTCGTGATTTTCTCTTTTCCACTGTGTTCGCAATAGTCCTAAGAACCGCAGCGTCACATTTTATGGTTCGAAATTTGAGTTTAAATCGACTTTGCAGTCCTTCCCGAGAAGGTCACCCATCGCTGTGACTCTCGGCTCATTTAACTTCTTATATTCTGTTTTTCTTATTTATACTTAACTAATTGACAATTACTAATTATTTGTGTTTAGGGCTTATCTAGTTGTCTTAAGTGTAGTTCTAATTCCCTTAATTATCCGAACCGACACCGGTCACCAAAATAGTGAAATATACCAAGCTATGCAAATAGGGGTGTTACAAGTAAGAAGTGAGCTGACTTGGTTAAACGATCCACTATCACCCAAATAGAATCATATCCCTATGTAGTACGAGACAACCTAGTCACGAAATCTATAGTAATCATTTCCCACTTCCACTCTAGAATGGGAATCTCCTGTAACTTCCTTGATGGCCTCTGATATTCAAACTTTACCTTCTGATATGTTAAGCGCTTGGACACAAAGTCTGTTATATCTCTCTTTAATCTCATGTCTGAGGTTGTCTACATCTGGCACACATATCTTGAAGCCTTACATAAGAACACCATCTGCATCAAACCTAAATTCACAATCTTCTCCTTGCTATACCCTTTCTATAATTCTCATTAATTGCGAGTCCCTATGCTGGGAAACCCTGATCCTATCCCGCCGATCTGGCCTTACCCTAAAATGTGCTAAGAGTGCACCTGCATCTGCTAAATCGAAGACCAGTCCTTAATCCATCAATTCATGCAACCCCTGGATTAATGACCTCCTTTCTGTTGATATATGAGCCAAACTACCCAATGATTTCTGCTTAAAGCATTTGCCACTATATTTGCCTTTCCAAGATGGTATTAAATGATGCAGTCATAATCTTTAAGAAGTTCCATCCAGCTCCTCTGCCTCAGATTTAAGTCCCTTTGCTGAAAAATATACTTCAAGCTTTTTATGGTCAGTGTATATCTCACATGCTTTACCATAGAGATAGTATCTCCAAATCTTTAATGCAAACACTACAGCCGCCATTTTTAAATCATGAGTGGGATAGTTCTGCTCATGCCTCTTTAGCTATCTTGAAGCATAAGCCACTACTTTTTCGTGCTGCATCAAAACACACCCCAACCCAACTCTGGAAGCATCACAGTACATTATATATCCTTCTTCACTCACAGGCAACGTTAACACAGGGGTTGTAGTTAGACATTCCTTAAGCTTCTAGAAGTTTTCCTCACACTCGTTTGACCAAAAGAATGGTACATTCTTTCAAGTTAACTTAGTTAAGGGAATTGCTATCCTGGAGAAATTTTGTACAAAGCGCTTGTAATAGCCTACCAAGCCTAGAAAACTCTGTACCTTAGTGACTGTTGTGGGCCTAAGCCAGTCAGTTACTACCTTAATTTTCTTAGGATCCACTTAAATATCTTCACTAGAATTCACATGGCCTAAGAATGAGATGCTCTCTAACCAAAATTCACATTTTAAAAATTTGGCATACAACTGGTACTCCCTTAAAGTCTGCAATACTATTCTCAAATGTCAAACATGTTCTTCTTCGATGCAGGAATACACCAAAATGTCATCTATAAATATAATGACAAAATGATCTAGGAGCGGCCTAAACACCCTATTCATTAAGTCCATGAAGGCTGCTGGTGCATTAGTGAGTCTAAAAGACATCGCTAGGAACTCATAATGACCATACCTAGTCCTCAACACTATCTTTGGCACATTCTCAGCTAGTGATAACTCGACTGCACGTATATTTTGGAAAAGTGCCTCGCTCCTTATAGTTGGTCAAATAGGTCATCAATCCAAGGAAGTGGATATTTATTCTTAACAATCACTTTATTCAACTGTCTATAATCAATACACAATCTCAGAGATCCATCCTTCTTTCTCACAAATAGAATAGGAGCATCCCAGGGTGAAGTACTTGGACGGATGAAACCCTTGTCCAGAAGCTCTTGCAGTTACTCCTCAGTTCCTTTAACTCTGCTGGTACCATCCTGTAGGGTGACATAGAAATGGGGTTTGTACCCGACACAGTATCTATGGAGAATTCAATCTCCCTAGCAAGTGGCATCCCAGGAAGGTCCTCAAGAAAAACATCCATAAATTACCTAACAACAGGTATATTTTCCACACAAGTACCTTTAATAGATGTGTCCCTCATTAGTGCCACATAACCTTGACAACCATGCCTTAATATCTTTTTGGCACTTATGGTTGACACTAAATTATATAGAGCTATACTCCTGTCATCATAAAAGCTAAACTCCTCTACTCCATGAATATGGAAATACACCTATTTATTATTTCTTAATCCTAACTTGATTGCTAACTCCATTACTTTCAAAATTCTAACCTTGCAATTATTTTTCATCAGCACATCCATCATATAGTATCATACTATACTGCTAACCTATTACTTATTTTATGGAACACAGGCCTTCACCATGGATGATTCTTCCTGTATCTCCTTCTTAACATGACCATCAAAACATTTATCGTTCCCTACTATCCTTTGTAGGGAATTACTCTTCATGGTTAGATAGATATTCTTGAACCTATAATTTGTACCTAAACTATCATAGTAGTGAGAAATGAGTGTTGTACCACAATCCCAGACAAGATACTTTACACATTCATTCTTCTTGATTTAGCTACATTTAATACCTATAGCTTTCTAGACTTTAACCTCAAATTTACCCATATTTCTTGATCCTCGTCTTCAATTTTCATTATCTCTTCACAATTATTGTGCTCTACCTATGGGATTTCATTGCACCAACTCCTTATTGTACTATTGCTCTGTCTGGCATATAATCTCATAATTTATTATACATGTTTGCACTCCATTTGTATTTCATATCTAGCATCATCATCCTGTGTCCCTGTCTTCTGTGGCATTTTGGAAGATACCTCTCACTATCACATTCTTCCAGAACTATCTCTAGCCTTATCTATACTCTTCACATTGATCTTTGTACTTCTTAGTAACTTGTGAGTAACATCTATACCTGTCCTGTCCTCTATTATTGTTCTATTACCGATTATCAAACTATCACTCATGTTTCCTTACAAAGTTATCCAGTTGGTTGCATTGAAAACATCTGCCTAACCTCTTATTACAGATTCTATGACTATGTCTCGCCATTCTGAATTCTAACATCAAATCTTTGTATTATTATCCCTTATTTTTATCTCTCATCATGTATAATTGAATCCATTAGGTTAAGTTTTATTCAATTTACTACTTACTAACTTCGCTTCTTTGGCTGATAAGACAGTTTGAGTTACCGTTGCACACTTTCAGGTTACTATTTACATTGGTTGCATATCTCACCTAACTTTTCTCATACTATTAACAATCTCAAAGGTCCTTGTCCCATTGCTCTTTATTCTACCTTGGGGCAGAAAATAAACAAAATTAATTCAAGATCCTATAACTTTGAGCTCCATTTTTTGGCTCCTAACACTGCATCAACTATGACCTGCTCTGAGTTTTGCACTTCTAGGTCCTATATCATTATAAATGTTCTCCCTAATGTCATCTTTTTTCCAAGCTTTCCATATCTTTACCCTTTCGTTTGCCTCGTTTACCTTCTCTAGAACCACATTTGTCTCCTCTGTATCTTAACTATACTCTTCCTAATCTTATCCTGATCTGGGTTTTTCAATTTGTTCTTTATCCGATTCTTTTTCTCTTACCCAAAAATGAACTTTGATTATTTTATTCTTTAGCTCTATTCTCTTTCTTGACCTGATCGCCATGCCAAAAACTTATATCTTTTCACTATCTCTATCAATCATCTACACCTTGGTGTTATTTAGAATTGGTCCTCATACCAATCTAGCTAACACTTCCACTGGCATTCGTGTTATTTCTCCTGCTACATCTGAACCAACTATTTTATCTTTCCCTTCTGCACTTTTTCTATATGTATACATATTCTATAATTTATCTATGCTAACTTCTGTCCTTATCCTTTCCTTTACTTAGAGTATACTCTTATCTTGGGCAATAAGAAACTAAGGAGGAACTCAGGAAATGGTAGCCTTGCATTCACTATATGATCTTTATTTCTGTCCTTTAGACTACATACTACCCTCTACTATCTCAAGGAAGGGATCTACAGGGATTCTATTTTCCCATATCCACTCACTTAGCCAAAACTTAAGATATTAGGTACCCAAACCCGTCATTCAAATCAAAGGTTTTACATCCATCATAATCTGATCACTTATGGCTCCTATAATGGAACTTGTACCCTTTCCAAGATACCCGAGCTTACAACTCTCTACCACACTCTACAATCCCATTTGGGAACTATTCTGCAGGTCATCATCAACAGTAGTAACCTTCTGTCTCTCTTGAAAAGATAAGACCATACCCTACATCACAACTGATTGTAAAAGAAGTACTGCATCTGTCACCTTGCCACAACCATGTTAGGCTATCTGCTATCTTATCATACTGCAAACTCCTTAAAGCATCATTTCATAAGCTATGAACACCATTCATAACTTATGATCTCTTTTTAGGAGAGCAAAGTCGTGTTCTGGGCCTTGCTACCATAAAGAAGATATTATTTTTATTAAACTTTAGGCAAAACGTCCATTGTAATGCCAAAACTGTCCAAGACCCCATATTGGAGACCAGATGATCTCACTCTATAGGTGCTACCTGTACTTGCGACTATACTGAAACCTCTAATCCTATAGCAACTCCTGATATAACTCCAGCTCATGCTAGGGTAATTAAGTCACTGACTTTAGCTATCACCCAACTGTGACCTTTGATATTTTAACTCAAGGGCTTTAAACCCCTAACTAGGAGTTCCTAACTCCTCTGCAGATATAGAACTCTGTTCTGGCATATTTATACCAAACCAGAGGTTACGTGCAAACACTCTCATCATGGAACACTACGGGGAAGCACGCAGGCCTACACAATAATCCCATGTCAGTATTGTAATCTGTAGCTTGTAGCACAAACATTGAGAATATTGCATAGTTATTACAATACATCCCAACAGACCAGGATTCTCAATCTCTTATCTCTCTTGAACCTACTAGTACCGTAAAGTTACTCTGACAGGGCTATCCACTGACGACTGCCAATAGCAGTACCCTTACCCCTATCTAGGGCAACTACATGGCCACAACTCACCTTTATGTTCTTGTGCCTTATACTAGATAGGTACGCCACTTAGCCTCATATTAGGAGAAACACAGCATCTCTTAGAGCATGCAACCCAATGGTAGAACTCAATACATCTGCTAACTCTAGTCTACATCACCATGTACTCCACAAAAATCGAGACACTAAACTAAAGAACTCTTGTACTATCCAAGGAATAACACAGGTCTAGAAATAAGGAATTATAACACCCCTATATGCATAGCCTGGTATATTTTCCTGTTCCGATGACCGGTGTCAGTCCGGACAATTAAGGCGATTAGAACAACATTTAAGACACTTAGAAAAACCCTGAATGAAAATAAATAGTGATTTTCAGATAGTTAAGTATAAATAAGAAAAACAGAGCATAAAAGGTTAAATGAGCCGAGGGTTACAGCGATGGGTGACCTTACAGGGAAGTGACTGCGAGGTCAGTCCTAACCTTAATTTTGAATGGAAATTGTGACACTGTGGTCCTAAGGACTATTGCGAACCTAGTGGAAAAGAGAAAATCACAGAAAAGAGTTGATAAGTAAGTCAAATAATTAGATCAGGACTCCGGAAGAAATACCGGATTATTTACAAACCGGATCAAACTGGCGAAGGGCAAATTGGTCAATTCACCTCTAGAGGTGACTCCTGACCTAACCGTCCAATAAAATCGGAGAAATGAAATTTTGGAATAGAGAATGAAATTAAAGAAGAATGGAAAATTTATAGAAAAAAGAAGAAAGAAAAGGAAAGGATTTATTACATCATCAAGGTTACCTCACTATGACATCATAATTCAATTTTTAATTAATGGAAATTTTTGACCAAGTTAAATACACTTAATAAAGACATAAAAATAAAAGAAAATTAAAAGAATTAATTCACCTTCTTCCTCACCAAAGGTGGTCGGCACCCCAAACCTCTCTCTCTCTCCATACTTTCCTCCATTAACAAGCTTTTTAAGCTTGAATAACTTGGTTTTGTCCCATAAATTCCAACCCTAAACCCTCTAAAACTCTTAATTTACCATAGACAAGAAGATTGAAAGACTAAGAGAAATAGAAAGAAGGAGAAATTGAGGAAAAGAAAGAGCACATAAGAGGTTAGTGATTAAACTTGAATTTTGTTGTTTAATTTCCATGTTTTTAGTTAAGTTAACTTAGAATTAGAGTGAAAATTCAAACAAAACCATTATGGGGGACTAAATGAGATTTTTGGTCAGCATATAAGGAGATAGAAATTTCTTGAATTTGATGAAATTGAAGTGTTAATTAGTTTGAATTAAGTATGTAGATTAAGGAAATACACTTTAATTTCATGAGTTGAATGGATTGTGTAAATTAGGGTTCTTGAATGCTTAAATTGGGGAAAAAATTTTGGGGGAAATGGTCAATTAGTGCAATTGACCCTAATTGAGGTTAAAATGGTCAATTAGGACCAATTGTGATGTGTTGGAATGAGTGGAAACAAAATGCAATTCGGATTGGTTAGGGGACCCAATCTGACAGCTTGACCTAGGTCCCTTTCAGGGATCAAAATTGAAATTCTGCCAACCCAATTGGTGTGAGGCCAATTGAGAATGAAAATAGACACATAATGACACAATTTTCATTTAGAAACCATGCCCAGAAAATGACATTAACATAGTGAACAATTAGGTCAAACCTGGGTGTTATGCACTAATACTGTACCAAAATGACCAAATGAACTTGTTCATTTGGCCATAACTTGGGCTAGACAGGTCCAAATGACTTGATCTTTGTGGCATTGGAAAGGTATGGCATAGTACTACAACTTTTATGAAGAAAACAACCCAAATTCTACCCATAACCAAGTGAAATTGTCACCCAAAGTTAGTGGTCCAAAACTACTAGAACCAATTAGGTGCCTAGAAATTCTGGGTAACACCAATCTGGCCAGCCTTATTCAAATGGTCATATCTTAGCCTACAAAACTCCAAATAGAGTGATTCGAAAAGGGAATTAAAAATAAGATAATAAGAAATAACTTTGAGGAATGACACTTAGCCAAATTCTCACAGTAACTAGACCAATGGAACAGTGCAAAATAGGGCACAAAAACTGAAAATTTGAAATTATCATTAGGAGACCTAAAATATTGAAGGGGCAACTAAAACCAACAAATTAGGCACCCAAAATATGGTATGTGGGTGTAAATGGAATTTACATACCTATTAAGCATGAGAAAGTCAACATTTTGACTTGAATAGTGCCATGAATAGTAACCCCGAAATGCAAATTTTTAAGAATATTATTTTAAGCATATTAAGATTAGAATTAAGTAGACATGAATTTATTTATTGGATTTATTATAAGTTGTGATACTGAAACACTGTAAATTATATGTTTCAGTTGAGAAGAATACGAAGAAAGGAAAGGAAACATCGAGTCAAGGCCTAGAGGCGACTCGCACGAGATTTGTGCACAACATAGAAATTTCTGTAAATTTTCTTTTATAAATTGTTTTGAATGAATTGTGATATTAAATTGTGACTTATTTGTATTGAAATCATTATTGAAAAGAATAATATGCTTTTGATCTAAACTGTTGGAAAAATAAATTGTGTGTGTTTGAATTACAAAGTAATGTTTAGAAAATTGTTAAGATAGTTTTGAAACCACAGTGTCATGACCACATATCTGAATGCCTCACTAACTTGACTAGTGGGAGGAATTAGTTTTGTATTCCCTCTCTGGCTGAAGTGTTGAGGTGTGTGCCAGTAGAGGAAGAAATTTGAATGGGTACCCATAGATTTGAGCTAGCTAGCCTTGGTATTCCTCATAAGCCTCTGGCTATTAAGATGAACAATATATTAATGGCATGATATGACTATGTGTTTTTATATAAAATTTGTTTTGTGACTTCTGAAGTGAAAATTATTTGACTAAAATTTTAAATTGTATTTTGAATCTGTGTATCATATTTGGATAAGTGTGATTTAATTTATGCATAAATTAGTATTTTTAGTATGTTGTGCACCGCTGAGTCATTGTACTCAGCGATGGCTTTTTATTGCTATTGCAGGTAGAGAGACTAGTAGAACAGCCGAGTGAGCTGTTGAGGACTACAGCACTGCCTTTGAGATTTTTTCGAGTATAACATTATACCCTTATTGTACAAATTTATTTTGATGTATATGACTGCATGTACATGTTGTAAATTGGTCTTAAGCAGTTGTACATAACTTGTAATAATATTATTTTGGATTTTCTAATGTAAATTTAGACTGATGAATGTAAATCAATTTTTCTTTAATGGAATGTAAATGAAATTATTCAATATTATTTTTGAAAATATTTGAGTTGAGAATTATGAATTGTGGAAATTTGCATTTCATTGTAGAGATGGAGTAAATTTGTGCTGAATTAAGTTGTATTGGTGGTTGATTTTGATGAAGTGAAATATTTGGAAGTGTTTTCTACATGTCAAAATTTTTGGTTTTCTTAAATACAGCGACACTCTGCCCAAATTTTTTCAAAATTTGCAAAAAAATAAAAATGAACAAAAATTTTACTTAATTTTTGAACTTCAATTAAATATTTTTAATACTTATTAGAAATGCTCACCACTTTCAAAAAGTAAGAAAATTGTTTTAAAATCCCTTGTAGTGTATTTAATGGGTTATCGGTAGACGGAGTCAGTAATTCATTAGGTATACTACGGGATCATATTATGCCTTACAGAGGGGTAAGGTGTGACAGGAATTATAGAAGAAGACGAAATAGGATCCTATACTCCTCATGTGACAAGTCTAGGTACACACTTTCCCATGAATCTAAAGGCCAAGCTTTAATACCAACTTTCACTATCTTTGGTGGCAAAAGAGGGTACCTATCAAAGCACTTTTAGGCATTACGTATCACCGTCTCTGTAAGCCCTTAGGCGAAAAGCCACGCTTTGCCATAGTTCACACATGAGAGCTCCTAGAAATCGTAGGCGTTACGTATTGTTGTCTCTACTTTGCTCTGATACCAACTTTATCACGACCCAAATTCTATGCTAGACTGGCACTAGGGCTTGGGTCAGCATAAGACCCCAAAGCTTGTAGTAAGCCTAATTATTCTCTAGCCTAACCTTAAAGCCCATATTTAAGCTTATTTTCAAGAAATCAACTAGACAGAGTCCGACTATAAACTGGACTATCCAACGGGAAGTTTTTTTAGCTCGCCGGACTGATGATCACAATATATATATATGGCGAGCTCAGCTCACTCTAACAACCCATAATCAATCAGGTTAATCAAATGGAAGCTCAGCTCCCTCATCCAAAATATATGTTCATCCCATTCAACCATATAGGCATAATATTAAGTTTACAACCTCAATTAATAATCTTTTACAACCCCAAATCAATAAAATATTTTTAGCATATGCGGAGTTCTAGAGTTTAAATCAATAGCATAATATAAATATAAATACAGTAACTAGTAGACCTATGAGGAAGAAAGCAGGTAAGTCACAAAGAAAAGCCCTCCTGTAGCCTGAAAAAAATAGTGAACAGAAGTGAGCGTTCGATTCATAGAGTAAGATATTGATTTCACAATTTCTATAACTATCCAAGTCTAGTACATCCTTGTAAATGAAATGCAATATCTTCACACAATTCAAGCAAGTTAAGTCATAATCACACCAAAGGCAATATGGAGCACTCACACAGCCGTGTGTCAAATCCATTCTCACACATATATATATGGGAGTATTGATTCTTTATACAGCTCTCTTAGTTTCAACCTTTGCTAGTGAGATCAACTCAAAGCTAAACTTTCTCTTAATATCCAAATGCGACGGCCAGCGAGATCAACTCGAGCCGTGCCTACTCCAACTTATCCATAATAAGGATCGGGTCCCAGTGAGTTAAGCTCCAGCCGCGACTATCGATCCTACCCATATCCATATACATACCACATGCACACCAACTCACACACGCGGCTCCAGATTGCTATAAAGCATCAACCACAACAATGTCATCAAATACAAATGTAATTGATGTGAACCCTCAAGTAATTGGTAACTTGAAAACCCACATTCAAGAATTAAAGGAACAATATGGAAAGCACCAAATCAAAATATATGAATTTGATTCTTTGAACCAGTACAATCAGATTGCTGTGTAATTCAAAGAAAATATCAAAAATGGGATTCTTGACCTAATTCATATGGAGAATGAATAAATTTAAAATATTATGCACATTAAACCTTACAAGATAGAAATCTCAGCAAGTTAATGAGCTTCACAAGAACAAAGGCAACAGCCAATTTACTCACTAATGGAGCAGAAACAATCTTTCATTAATATTCAAAGTGTGTCCTCCACCTCTCTCATTACACTTGTATTTATAGCCTCTTGGCCCCAAAGCTAAAGACAAAAATATTCCTACTTTAGTAATAGCTGCAAGGAGCTTTAAGTCCAAACAGAAATTAATCTATCAAAAGACTAAAAACTCCTAACAAAAAGCAAATTTAATACAGCAGCAAATAAGGATATTTAAGTCCAAAAGAGAGGTGGTTATAACAGCAAGGAATATTCCTTCAAAAAGGTGCCAGCAGATGCATGTACATGGGTTGGATCTGGTGCATGCATATCCACAGGTTATTCCATGTAACCTAATACTCCACATGACACCTGGTCACTTCTAAGCCTAATTTTCACCAAATTTAATCCTTTATAATTTTCTTCATGCCATTCCAGCTTATAATCCTTGCTCCTTAAGATTTCACAAATTAAATTTTGAAGTGATTTAGCTCTAGCTCTAGTAATTGGACCTTGGATGAAATCCTTTGGCGTGGATGTAGCTTGATTCTCATCAGTAATATAAGGCATACCTAGCCAATGACTATGTGCATATATGTAATGCCTTCACTTTAGGTAGTCCGTATATTCTACTGTTCCAGTGACTAATGTCTATTCGGACAGCTAGAATGTCTGAAACTATATTTAAACTAGAGTGAGGAGTCATAAATAACCCAAATAATGACAAGAAAAATTTTAAGTAATGCAATGCACTAAGGTTAAATGAGCCATAGCATCGGCGATAGATGACCTAACGGGAAGTGACTGTAAAGACAGTTAACAATCTTAAACCCAAGGGAAATCCTATGAAATAATTTTTGGGACTCCAGTGAAAAGTTATTGAGATTTAGATGGTAATAGAATGCCAAGAAAATGTTAAGAGAATTTTCTAAATCTGATTTACCTCCAGAAATGATTTTTGACTAACTTGTCTATTTAAGTGAGTGAGATTAATGTCCTAAAATATGAATAAATATTGTTAAAAATTTAATTAAAAATAAGTAGAGAACAGAAGAAAACAAAAATGAAATAAAATGATAATTATGACATAAGCCTTATGCTAGGATGATACAATTAAAAACCCCCAACCAATCAAAATGCAACAAGCACTCATAAAACAATTAAAAAGAGATGAAAATCAAAGAAAATTCAGTCATCCTCTTCCCATTTCCAACCAGCCGAAACCCAAGTCCCTTCCTCCTCCATTGTTTTTCAATTTTTGAGCTTGAATTCTTCCCTAATCTCACACCAAAACCTATAACTCCCTTTATTAAAAATTGAACCTACACCTTGGAGAGGTGTTTGGCTGCCAAGAAAGTAAAGAAAAATTAAAGTTTGGTTAAGAGAAAATTCTGTCCTATTAAGGTTAGTGCCAAACTCTTGTTCTTTCTCCTTCTAATGGTGGAAACAAAGTGATTTACAATAGAAATTAATGATAAATGGGGAAATTGATAGATGTATGCTAGACAAGGAATTTCGTCAGTCATGGGGGGGAGGTAGGAAATTGATAATTTGATTGAATTAAATTGCCTAAAAGAGGTTTATGATGTGTATATTGAGTTAGACGATGATGTACATGTGTTACATAAGAGTTGCAAAATTTATAAATTCAGATTTTGAATACAAATTAGGGTTTTGCCAAATTGATGGTAAATTAGTATTCTTAAGGTCAATTGGTGACCATTTGGCATTGTTTGACTTAATTTGGGATTGAATGTGGCATTGAATATTGAATTGGGTGAGCTGCCCTAGGAGCTAGAAATTCTAGACTTGAGTCCAGTGTGTTTGGGTAGCCATAACTTGATTTGTGTAACTTCAATTGGTGTAAGGCTAATTGGAGGTGAAATTAGGGACATAATGCTATATTTTTTATGAAGAGACCTTGCTCAAAAAATCAACTTAAGATGACCTAAAATTTTCCTAAATCTGGGTATCCTAATTCTAGACCTGGAAAATGACTAAATGAACAGTATTTGTTCATATGGCCATAACTTTGTGTATAGAGATCCAAATGACCTAAGTTTTAAACCTATGGAAAACTTAGACAATGTATAACAACTTTAATGAAGAATAGAAACCCAAATTCTAACCATAACCAATTCAAATTGTTAGCTAAAGTTAGGACACCAAAACTGCCAAAATCAATTTTACCCATAAAATCTGGGAATGTACCAATCCGGCTAGTTATGGTAAAAATGCCATAACTTGAGCTACAAAACTCCAAATGGAGTGATTCAAAAAGAGAATTAAAGAAGACACATTAAGGAACAACTTTGATGGAGAAAGTTTAGCTAAATTCTCACTGTAGATTGGTCCAATGTAACAGTAAACCTAAGTGACTAAATCTGAAAATTTAAAATAACTTCCAATGAGCTTTGAATTGAAATTAGCAACCAATGCCAACATATGTAAAACCCAAAATGTGGTATTCTAGTGAAATTTGAACTTGCATATCTATTATTTATGAAAAAATCAATATTTATGTATGAATAGTAAGGTGAATAGTAACCACCAAACACTAAGTGCAAAGAACTAAACAATCAACTTTGTTAATATGCCATAGTATGCCTAGAATGATTGGATTGCATAGGTTGGCATGCCAATAGGGTTCCGATAGCAGTACTGCATATGGCTTTATGCTATTTCGTGATTTATGGCTTTAGTGCCATTTAGTGATGTTATGGCTTTTGGCCATTTTGATACTCTTGACATATTTGGCTTTATGCCCGATGTTTATTATGGCTTGTTAGCCATTCTGTTGCACACCTGGAGACACTCTGTGACCAATGGTGTGACGGCCCAAGGTACTAGGTACCCAATGCTAGTTTACTTGTTTATCCAGTCTAGTCAACTGATATAGGTTACTTAGGCAATAAAAATAGTCTTAAATATTTGTAATCATGAAATGAACATAAAAGTCATAAAATTAAGGATATTACAAACAATTATAAAAAATTTCAGTCTGGATAAATTAATAGTATAATTTCTTATATTTATTTATTTAGTTTATTTTTATATTATATTGGCACCACTAAGCTTTATGCTTAGAGCATTTTTTTTATCACGTGTAAGTACTGGAGATCAGAACAGAGAGCCCAGTAGACCATAGACCGGGAGTTAGAGGTTTTTGATTTGCATTTGGGTTTCGAGTGTCACCTTCTTAGCAGTGCATATTTTGGTAGAGTCCACCAGCTTGTATTTTATTTTTGGTCTTTGTACTTAAATTTTGTACATGTAATGTATATTATTAAAATTTGTACATGTACATTATTGTAAATTAATGAAGTTTATAGTTTCATATATATAAATTATGTATGATTGGAATGTGATGGAAATTCCATATGGATTCTTGTGGTTGAAATTTATTGATGTTCTAAATGAGAAAATAAGTTTGAGAATATATATAGAAATAATTGTTTCACACAGGTGGGAACTCGTCAAAATATTAATAAATTAGGGGAAGCTCCGTCAGTTTCTCCGGTAAATAAATTGACCCAAATTAATAAAATAAATGTGAATAATAAGAAATGTAATAAGTTAAGTTAAGATGCTTCGGCACCGAGTGTGATATGCCTTGCTCGGCTACACTATAGATAGGTGAAGAGTGTCACAATATATCTATAAGTTATGCATGAACATGTCTTGAATACATAATAATTAGGGGTGGCAAATTTGGACATGACCCGCGAATACGACACGAAAATATAGAGTTTGGGTTAGGCTTATTCATGTTCGTGTCGAATTCGTGTCGACCCATTTATGACACGGTTATAATCGTGTCGTGTCACAGGTTAACCCGCTAACCCGACTTAATACGTTTATGACACGATTTAATATTCGTGTCACGTATTGACCCGTGACCCACTAACCCATTTGACCCACTATGACCCATGAACCTACTTATATAGCGTGTTAAATGGGTTAAGTCGTGTCAAACAGTATTAAATGGGTAATTTCGTGTTAAATGGATCGTATCGTGTTGAATACAGCTAATACAATTTAATATTAATCGTGTCGTATCGTGTAACCCGTATAATAGAAGGGTCGTATTCGTGTTTAAATTTTTGACACGATTTGTTAATCGTGTTGACCTTAATCGTATTCGTGTCATGTGTTGACACTACACGAACACAACCCATCAACCGAATTGCCACCCCTAATAATAATATTGAGATTATAAGTAAAATCAATATTTACTTATAATACTTCACAAGTCACTACAGCTGCTGGGCGAAGGAGGAAGGCTTACGTATGTCTAGCTAATAACTATGTATATATATTTATAAGTGATGCATGAACATACATTGAATACATAATAATATTGAGATTATAAGTAAAATCAATATCTACTTAAAGTACTTCACAAGTCACTACGATCATTGGGTGGAGGAGGAAAGTTGGCTTGACTCACATAAATAATTAAAGTACAAACTGATCAATATTTACTTAAAATAAAATTTTAAACGAGTCAAAGACAGTGTAGATTTTATCGAAAATTTAATAAAATTTTTCCTATATTTAAGACCTACTCAACTTATAAAATAATTAAAATTACACTTTTACAATTATAAATTTCAAATTTATATTTTAATAATATTATATGACATCTCCTAAACCATTTAACTAGTTAAAATTCATATAAACTTTCTTTTCGCCCCGTTGTCATTCCCAAATTTAAGGATTTTTAAATTATAATTATATCCTTACTGTATAGAATGTACAACACCTTCTCAATTGATTCGAGGATCTTCAAATCACAATTATATTCTTGCTGCATGTTTATCTGTTGCACAGCGTGTGGTTGTTTTGTCTTTTAAAGGTAATCACATCTGTTGTACTTGTCCATCCTTGACACATTTACCTACACCCAAACGAAGTCGTTTCCCTTTATCATCTACGGAGATGTATCTACAGCGGCCTTGCACTTTTATTTTTTTCATCTCCCTGTAGTACAATATTTTTATGGGTCCCATTTTGCTTGGCTTTTTTCCGTTATCCATTTTCTCTCTTGTAGTTTTATAAATTACAGTTAAATAATCAGTTCCTATCGAAAAAAAAAATTACAGTTAAATAAACAAATTTACTGGATCATTAGTTAATTTTTGGAAAAATATTATTATTATTATTATTATTTTATCGAAAGTTAGGGTTTGGATTAATAAGCAGGAAAAGGCCTGCACCAATACAAGGCAAGAGATCCAACTAATATTAAAGGAACAAACCCCAAAACTCACCCTTACAACAATAGCATAAGGCCCACAACTAAGTCCAAAGCTAAGAAGGTATGTCCCAAAAAAACAATTCCAAACACGTAGCCTAAAGCCAGATCACACAGCAGCAAAACCCAGATGCCCAAAGGACGGAATCCTAGTGCTTTGTGGAGGGAGCAAGAACGACGCCACGGCCAAAGAACCATCATGGGGAAGACAAATATATGCTCACCCATAGTGTAAAAGCATATTTGGATAAAAGGGGTCCGGAGTACGAGGGACGTTTTTCCTATTTTCCCAGCGAGAGCGAGTTCCGTCGCCTTGTTTCAATGGACGCGGCACTCGATTTATTGGTTCTTCTTTAACCAGTCCAGTCATTTTCTCTACCGCTCGAATCGGTCGGCTATTCAACAAAATTGAAGCAGAAGAGCTTAGCAATCGAATCATTGCTTCTAATTGCATTCTAGGTTACCTTAACTTTTTCCCTTCCTTTCAGTAATCTCTCTCTTTCATTTCCCCTTTCCTATTTAATCTAAGTTACTAAAATATAATTGATATTGATTTTTATATTTCGTTAAAAGAATTCTGTCAATTTCGTCAATGTTAGCTTATATTCCATTGCGAACTCTTTCTTTAGTCCATGTAATTCTGTCTTTCTCTGTTTGTTAAGCTATGCAGTGTGTTTAAATTTTTCTTTGGTTTTCAAATAGGATATCAAAATTACTTCAAAATATGCATGTTCATTCAAGTGTTTACGTTACAACTTGTATAAATGCTGTACCATATAATTCCTGAAGAAAAATGAGAAAAATTAAGTCTGTGTGACATCCTGTAAGTAAGGGTATTGATCACACACTGTTCCGTAAATAAGATTGAATGATCTTAAAAGATATGCAAACCCTTTATTTATAGTGTTTGAACATTCATGAATTATGTCCGTTCAATAGGTTTTTTCCATAGGATTCTGTGCTTCTGGAATCCTATAGAGATGATCTAATTAACTGCTTTTAAACAACTGACATTCAGTATGGAAAACCATTATATTACTATAATGATCACATGCTTTCCAACATCAATTTTCATGCATTTATTTTATCCATTATTGTTGACCAGTTTGTGCTTTTTTTTTTTCCTGCAAATTTCAGAAAATTGCCAAATTGAAGCCTTTGAAGATTTGAAAATTGACTATATGTGTTTGCCTTCTTTATTTTTAATTTTTTTTAATCTTTCTGATGTATTATATGTATAGGGTTTCTCATAGAGCTAATAATGTACTCTGAATAGATATGGGGTTAGGATATTAATCTTATGATGCTCCATGATGTGTTTATTAAAAAGTGACGAGTGGGATATCATTTTAGGTTGATGGATCGACAAGCTCATGATTATGCAGCAGCAGCTTCTGCTATGGCATTTGCCCAGCAGCAGCAGCATCAGCGACAAGCTGCCAATATTCAACCACAACAGCAACAGTTTGGATTTCATCCTCAACATCAGCAGTTTCCTCCTCCTCCATTTATGTCTCCCCATCCTTCCATGCAACAATTCCCTTACCCACACCACTTGCAGCAGCAACAACATCAGCCCCATTCTCTACCTTCTGCCCATCCTCAGCTTCTTCATCAACAACATCCTCCTCCTCCTTTCCCTCCCCATTTACCCCCTCACCTCTATCCTTCTCCTTTCCATGGCCATTATGACTCTGCTCCACCTCCAGCTCCTCCTCCATCTGATCCAGAGCTCCAAAAACGTATCGACAAACTTGTAGAGTATGCCACCAAGAATGGCCCTGAATTTGAAGTTATGATCCGTGAAAAGCAGCAGGATAATCCTGCTTATAGTTTCCTCTTTGGGGGTGAGGGCCATAACTACTATCGTTACAAGCTTTGGTTATCTACACATTCCCCAGGTGGGCCCTTCAACCATCCTTTCCCTCCTTCTTCTATGCCGATGATGCATCCCCCTCCGAACACAATGATGAGCCCTGCTATTGGGCCTTCGGCCTCAATGGTGGGTGCTCCAATGCACCAACCTCCTTTTCCTCCTTTTTATGATCCACAGCAGCATCACCATCAGCATTCTCAGGCCTTTGGGGCTCATGGTCATCTAGAATTTGAACAGTCTTCTAAGTCTTTCAAAGGTCTTTCTGGTCCACTTCCTCCTGATGTTGCACTGGAGCTGAGCAATGTGCTTAACAGTCTCAATGGAACCAAGGAGTCTATTAAAGGTGCCAAAACTTGGTTCATGCAGAGGTCTCCATTTGCACCTGCTCTTGCTGAGGCGCTAAGGGACAGGGTTTTTGCTCTAGATGATTCTGAGAGGCAACTGCACATTATTTATCTCGCTAATGATATTCTTTTTGACAGGTACATCTCTTGGACTGCACTAATTGCTGTTTTTGCATGTCAGAGTCTGATTTCTAATTCTTAAACTAAATTACAACTGTCAGCTCTAATGCTTTGTCATCATATTTTTCTTCCTTTTCATTTTCTTTATATTTTTCTTATTTCATAGCCTAGATTCCCTTCTCACAAGCTTTCATCATTCTCATGATAGATCCAACATGCTTTTTTTGTTGTTTCCTTGTTGTGCATGAATATATTGTTTGAATTGTCTTTGTATAGTACAGTAACCTTCTACAAGGACCTTCCAATCTAAAATTACAACAAGGTTAAGGTTTCCTTGCCACATGTTACCTCAATTTTTGGCCTCTTGTTCCTAAGAATGCTTAAATTAGTATTTTTGGTGCTCAATCAACATTTACCTGGAGAGCAGGTTGTTCTGGTTTATGGAATAGAAAGGGGAATTTTGTGACTTTACTCATCACGAACTGTTGTATGGTTGGGGCAGGTTCTCCGTATCATTAACTGGGAGCAAATGTGCTTATGCTGAATTTAGGACACTTTTAAGATTGTATAATTGTATAGGTGATAGGCAAAACACCATAATACCATACCATAATTAATGAAATAAAAATGACCACAAATAATATTTTCTAATATCCTATGAGTATGATAATTAGTTTAAATTACACTAAGTTTAAATTACACTAACACATTTAAAACTGTCAAAACTTGTCCTATATCCCAAAATTCGTAGCATTGTAATGGCGAAACTGTCCAAAGTCTATGTGGATAAAAATGTTTAATTCTTTGCCCAAGGTTGTTGGCATGTTAATTTTAGCTGTCAAAATTGCTAATGATTCATGATCCATATGATGTAATCCATGTCACAAAAAGTTAGGTGTAGTGATTTCTGGTGACACTTGCCTCAATTAGATGAAGGGTGAGGCTGAGGCAAGCTCATTGTTATGTTATTTTCTGAGTTTTTATCATTTCTACTTTCACCTTTTGTCTAAATTATATTTCGTTATCTTTTGGCTTTACTGTTTTCTGGTTTGGGTCATCTATCTGCTTCCTCTTTCTTACAGAAAGTTGGGGAAAAAAATCTTTTATTATTATTATTATTATTATTATTATTATTATTATTATTATTATTATTATTATTATTATTATTATTATTGTGGTTTGATCATGGACCTAATTGCATAAATAGTATCAACGTGCACCAAGAGGAAGAAGAAAGGAAATGCTTAGTTGTCTAGTATGATTCTAGCTAAAGTACACATGGTTTTTAATGCAATCACCTGTAGATTTCCTTTTTTGGTCATTTGCGTTTGGCTTCCACTGTTTGCTTCTTATTGTCTCTAAGGTGCATTATGTACATTGACAAGCTTGTAGTTTCGATTATTTGATTTCAATCTTCTGTGATCTCTTTGCTATTCATACCGTACAGTTTACAGAGGAGGATCAACCCCCATGAACTTGATAATGAGGCCCTTGCATTCAAGCCAGTTCTTGGTCCCATGCTTGCACGAGTGTATCACAATCCTCAAAATAAGGATGGAAATCAGCCACGGTTACAGAAAATTCTGCAGTTCTGGGCTTCCAAGGAAGTTTATGATCAAGATACCATTTATGCGCTTGAAGGTGTGATGGTTGGTGGACAACCAGGAAATTCTTTACCTGGGCCTCCAAAAGAATTAACTACTGCTTCAGCAGATTCCTTGGCTGCTGCAGGTAACTTCTTCCACTCCATAACTTCTTGCAAGCAAGCCAATAGTTATCCTGATTGCAGGTTGGCTTGAGATTAAATTTTTGGGTGTTTGAACTGTGGCTCAAAAATTTGCCTTCAATTTTTTTCCCCATAATTTTACGCAATTTTTTTTCCTTGAAGGATTTACACAGCAACCAACAAACCATAATGTTCCACAATGGCAGCTTGATAGGCAAAGTGTAGCAGAACAAGAGCATCCTGATAAACAATTGCCCCTCCCACGATCCCTAGGAAACCAACAATTTATACCAAATTCAGTTCCTGCTGGTGCTTTTCCAGGGTCATTGCCAATAAATTCATCTGCTCAACCAGCCAATCAACAGTCTGTGCCACATTCATTGCAAACACCTCCTGCTAATGTTGGTGAAAAATTGCCACCATATCCATTGTTCCCACCTGGTCTTATTCCTGGGATGGTTAAAAAGATGCAGATTGGCAGTGGGGTGCCCTACTCTCCTTTGAGTCCTTTGGACATCCCGACAGTTATACCCCCATCCAGTATATCCCCATTAGAAGTTCTTGAGAGAGTGTCAAAATTCTTTAAAGATATTGGAGAGATTAACCCTTTTGAGGGATCAATAAAGTCTCATTCAAAAGATGAGGATGATGAGTGCGAGAGAGATCCTCCTGTTCGAAAAGGAGGAGCTTGCATCCCTCCACCCCCGAACTTACAGGTTGACCCAGAGACTGGGGCTTGTGCTGATGGGAGCATGGAACGGAAATCGGGATCTACTGGCTCAGGAAGGTTGGGGCTTGGTGCAACAGCTGACCCTAACGAGGCAAGTCAATACGATGATGTTTACACATCTTACAGGAAACAACGAAGCACTACCTACCATTCATCCATGAGTGCAAGAGCTACAAGGTAAAATCTCCTGATATGTCTCACAATTTAGTTGTCAAGTGGATAAATGGAGTGCCAAAACAATTGCTTTCTGCCCATCTTTCATTAAACTTTTTGTGGACTATATAAATGACTTGGATATGTAGGAGCGGCAAACCTGATTAATCTTATATCATGTGAATTAAAGTTTTGATTTAGGGGAATGTTATTACTGTAATTAGACCTGGCCATTGGCAGGTCCACTCTGGGCTGTAACAGAATCGGTCTGATTAAAACTTGAGATCAAAACTGTTTAATGGTATACAGGTTCTATTCAGACCAGAATTGTCCAGGGAGCCAATCCCAATCCCTTTCTGCTTGGAATGAATTAGAACTGACAGTTTGATCTGGTTTGAGCAGTGATTTTGAAAAAAATTAAAAAATTATTTCAACTATTGAATCGTCGATCCATATCAAATTATAACCATGGAGAACTGAAACATGCTTGTGCTCATGTCTGACAAGTGGGTAGAAAAGTCAAGATGATTAGTGTAGGATTCCTTGAATTGATTTATCGGCGTGGACTTTTGTAGCAGGTAAACTGTGGAGCAGCAGAACGCTTTTGGAACAGTTTTAAAATTTGTCTATTTTACAATCAAGCTCAAAATAATTTTTTTTTTAAGAAAAAAATTCTTACAATTAAGTCCTGACATTTTATAAAATATATATATATATATATATATATATATATATATATATATATATATATATATATATATATATATATATATATATATATATATATATATATATATATATATGCTTTTTCTCACACGTAATTTAAAATTTAAGAGACAACCAAAATCATATAAAGAGAAGAAATTTTAAATCAACAAATAAGAATCATACATTTTTCAGGAAATTTTTTTTCATTAAATAATTAAAAAAATAAAATGTTTCAACTTTTAAAAAATTATTGATTTTGTGTTTAATAACTTATAGAGAAAAGTTTTGTTGGTGAAATACCATGATGCACGTGTTCGGTTGATTTTTATTTTATTTTTGACATCGGAAGATAATTTTGCATAGCATTGGAAGAACAGAACCTGGCTGGCTTCACCAATGCCTACGGTTCTCCGTGAAGCGATGCCTTGTCAGTTAAATCTCTGCAGCTTTTGTTTGGTATGTTCAACACTGGCGGATTTGTTTAATTGACAGATTAAACCATTTTGGTTGAATTGGCCCTTAAAGGAAGCAACAATAAACTAAAGTCCATTAGCAAACAACAAACAGCAAGTTACTCGACTTGAAATTTGAAAACATTAGTAAGTTATGTCCTTAATTTGTTTATGTGATGAAATTAGTAATTCAACGAAGTCCCTTTCTGATATAAACTTTGATTGAATTCACCATTACCATCTAAATTTGTCCAAATCAAAGCAATCAACTCATCTATATTTATCTATATCTATATAATATATATAATAAAATCAGTCTTAAAATAACTTCACCAAATGATGCTTTATTAAAATTTTTTTCTTATTTATCCATTTTGTTTATGTTCTACTAATAATTTTACAACATCAATTGATGATACTAATAAACTTATAAGACATTTAATGAAAAAAAAATAATGACAATTGTTACAATATCATTAATACTAGTAAAACTAAGAATCATAATTATAAATTATATAAACCAAAGTAACCTTTTTACTTTTAACTATAATTATAAAATCATATACTTAATTCTTCATAATAAAAAAAAACTTATGACAATAATTATAATTTAATTAATATTAGTAAAATTAAAAGTCATAATTATAAACTATATAAACTAATATCACACATTAAAAATCAAATTAGTTGCCTCTTAATGCAAAGAGAAAATACAACATCTAATCAAAATTTTCTCTTAAAACTTACTGAATCATTAGAAAAAGATGATAAACAATTTGCATAGATATCATTAAAGTGATTTTCATCTTATAAGATTTATTTATATAGTTTTTTATATTTTAATATTTATTCTTTATATTAACTTTCAATTTATATTTATTCTTTGTATTTTTTTATATTTTTATAATATTTTAAATAAATTAAATATAAATATATAGAAAAAACTATATATTCATATTTTTATTCAATTAAGTAATATATCAATATTAATTATATGTACACAAAGCAAGGAAAAAAGCTTAGTTTTAATATAAATACAAAATTTAAATAATTTGTAAAATTGAGGCTGTGAATTTAGATTTTAACTAAAATGAATGCAACTCATAAATTAATTTGTATTTAACTATAAATTCATTTGTATAACATGTTAATGAATACTCAACTCAACTCAACTAAGTCTTTATCCAAAAAATTTATTTGGAGTTGGCTATATAGATTCTCTTTTTCCACTCTAAATGATTTTGGGTTAAATCCTAAAAAATGTGTAATGCTTCTAGATTATATTGTATTACTCTCCTCCAAGTCAGTTTAGGTCTACCCCTTTTTTTTTCTTTCTATCCTCTAACTCAATATGCTTTACTTGTCTAACTAGAGCCTACATATGTCTATACTTCATATGACCAAACCACCTTAATCTCTCTTCTCTCAACTTATCCTTAATTAGCACCACTCCTATATTTTCTTTAATACTCTCATTACTGACTTTATTTAGTCTAGTATGGTCACTCATCTATCTTAACATTCTCATCTCTGTAATTCTCATCTTAGACACATACGGCTCCTTCATTACCCAATACTCATTACCATATAACATGGCCGGTTGTATGGTTGTACAGTAAAATTTTCTTTTCAACTTATTGGGAATCTTGTGATTACATAAAACTCCCGTGACATGTCTCCACTTTAACCATCCAGCTTTAATCCAATGACTAACATCCTCCTCACATGCCCCATCTATTTAAAGGATTGAGTCGAGATATTTAAAATAATTACTTTGGGGCAATACCACTCTACCGAAATTAACTCATTCCCTATCACCAGTTCGGCCTTCACTGAATATGAAATGCATGTATTCTGTCTTCGTCCTACTTAACTTAAAACTCTTTGACTTTAGAGTATTTCTTTAAAGCTTTAACTTTCTCTTGACTTCTTCTCGCGTCTCATCTATAAGAACTATATCATCTGCAAACATCATGCACCAAGGGATATTTTTTTTGTTTATGTTTCATCAATTCATCTAGAGCTAATATAAAAAGGTAAGGGCTCACGGCTAAACTTTGGTGTAATCCAACTGAGATAAGAAAATCTCTTGTGTCTCCTTCCACTGTGTGCACAATAGTAGTTGCTCCTTCATACATATCTTTCAACATTTGTATGTACCTAATAGATACCCTCTTTTATTCTAACAATCTCCATAAGACATCTCTTGAAATACTATTATAAGCCTTCTCCAAATTGATAAAAATCATATGTAGATCTTTCTTCACATCTCTATATTTCTCCATTAAGCTTCTAATCAGAAAAATCGCTTCCATAGTTGAACGACCGAGCATGAAACTAAATTGATTAGGGGAGATAAAAGTGTCATGACATAGTCGATGTTCCACAACTCTCTCCTACAATTTTATAGTATTGCTCATTAGTTTAATTTTCCTACAATTTGAGCAACTCTGTATGTCTCTCTTATTTTTAAAAATAGGTACTAAAATACTCCTCCTCCATTCATCAGGCATTTTCTTTGAGTTTAGAATCTCATTAAATAATTTAGTTAATTATGACACTCCCACATCTCCCAAATACTTCCACACTTTAATTAGTATTCTATCAGGTCCACAGGTTTTACCCACTTTCATTCTCTTAAGTGCTTCTTTTACTTCTAAAGATCTAATCCTTCTATTGTAATTCACATTTTTTTCTATTTTTCTGTAGTCTATATTCACGTTATTATTACTTTGACTATTATTAAAAAGGTTATCAAAATAATTTCTCCATCTTTTTTTAATGTCTTCATCTTTTACCAACACTTTTCCTTCTTTATCCATAATGCATCTAACTTGATTGAAATCTTGACATTTCTTTTCTCTCATCCTTGCTAATCTAAAAATATATTTCTCTCCTTCTTTAGTTTCAAGTTTTTCATATAACTTTTTAAAGGCATGCACTCTTACTTGACTAATCGTCTTTTTTACCTCTTTCTTTGCTATCTTATACTGTTCATAAGCCTCATTATTATCACACTTAGGTAATTTCTTATACCATTCCCTCTTTCTCTTCACTGCCTTTTGTACTTCCTCATTCCACTATCATCTCTCTTTTAAGGGTAGTTCATATTCTCTAGACTCTCCAAGTACTTTTCTAGTTACTTTTCTAATTTTTGATGTCATCTATATCCACATACCATTGGCATCCACATCCAGCTTCCATGCTTTAGACTCAAGAAGCTCATTTTTGAACTTCACTTGCTTTACTCCTTTGAACTCCCACCACCTTGTTCGAGCTACAATATTTCTTTTAGCCTTACTTGAATTGTTCCTAAACTTGATATCCAAGACCACTAATCAATATTAACTTGTTAAAGCCTCTCTCGGAATAACCTTACAATCCTTGCATAGAGCTCTATTTGTCTTTCTGGTTAAGAGAAAGTCAATTTAGCTTCTATGTTGTCCACTTTTGAAAGTCACTAAATGCAACTTCCTTTTTATAAAGTAGGTATTTGCTAGTATTAGGTCGTATCCCATGGCAAAATCTAGGATGCTTTTCCCCTCCTCATTTCGGCTACCAAAACTAAAACCTCAATGAAC
The DNA here is from genome assembly GCF_030052815.1 of Hevea brasiliensis. NCBI lineage: Eukaryota > Viridiplantae > Streptophyta > Magnoliopsida > Malpighiales > Euphorbiaceae > Hevea > Hevea brasiliensis. The sequence continues at coordinate 76,980 of NC_079503.1, read as the reverse complement.
ATTCTCATAACATTGCCTATTACTTTCTACATGTCTATTCAAATCTCCACTGATGAGAACATTCTCTTTATTCGGTATGCTTTGCATTAGATCATTCATATTTTCCCAAAATATTTGTTTACTCTCACTATCTAGTCCTATTTGTGGGGCATAAGCACTAACTATATTTATCGTTTCTCCTTCTAGTACTAGTTTTACTAGTATAATTCTATCTCCTATTCTTTTAACAGCTATTACGGTATTTTTCAATGTCCTGTCTATGATCATGCCTACTCCGTTCTTGTTCCTCTTCTTTTTGGTAAACTACAGTTTGTGTTTTGAATTACTCACTTCTTTGCTTTCCTTCCAACCCATTTAGTCTCCTAAATGCAAGCAATATTCACCTTCTCCTTTCCAAGGTATCCACAAGCTCCATTAATTTCAAGTACCAACCCTGATTCTCTTTCTATTCTGTTCCTTCCTAATTGATATCCTTTTATGATATCTTCTATTATTCTCTATGTGTATCTTGTGTTCTGTTCCACTATCTGTCAATGAATAATTTGAATAAATTCATATCTCAAAATAATTCGACTTGAACTTAAACTAAAAAATATATATATATACGAAATCATCGAGCAACATAAATCTATCCAACCTAACCCCGTTTGTATCATCTACTTTCTCATGAACCCAAATCATGTTTTTTGTGTCGATATCTAGTGAGAGAAAAGGAATAAAGCTAGGAAAGAAATGGAATTTATGGTTTTTTCGAAAACCACATCACCAACAGAATCAAAGCATAAGCAATATTTGACGGCCCACTCTATACCAAAAAGAAAATTTTAATTTGTGGAATAAATATTACCATTTGACCAAAAAAAAAAAGAATAAATATTACCAGCCGGCTTAATATATATATGGATTGGATGCCAGTGTTTAACTTTTGTCTTGCAAGTTTGGCTTTCTTTTAATGAGTAGATCCTATATAAACCAAATGCCCTTGGCCAAATTACTCATCTTTCTTGTTGAGTTCAACAGATAGACAGACAGAAAAAAGAAGAAACATGGACATGCTTACTGCCTTTGCCGTCCTCATCAGTACTCTTTCATTCTTATTCCTCATGTACAAACAAAAATCGAATGCTTCCAGCGGAAAGAGTCTCCCTCCCGGCAATACCGGCTGGCCGCTCATTGGGGAGAGCATAGAGTTCCTTAGCACCGGGAGAAAGGGTCAGCCAGAGAAGTTCATATTCGATCGAATGACAAAGTTTTCAAGCAAGGTCTTCAAGACCTCGTTGTTTTGCGAGCCAGCTGCAGTGTTTTGTGGGGCAGCAGGGAACAAGTTCTTGTTCTCCAATGAGAACAAACTGGTCACCGCATGGTGGCCTAACTCTGTCGACAAAATCTTCCCTTCCTCTAACCAGACCTCTTCGCAGGAGGAATCGAAGAGAATGAGAAAGCTTCTTCCGCAATTTCTGAAGCCAGAAGCACTTCAAAGATACATCAGTATCATGGATGTTATTGCACAAAGGCATTTTACATTCGACTGGGATAACAAACAACAAGTGGCTGTTTTCCCTTTAGCTAAGATGTACACTTTCTCGATAGCTTGTCGCTTGTTCCTAAGCATGGAAGATCGCGAGCAAGTGGAAAAGTTCGCCAAGCCATTCGAGGTTCTGGCCTCAGCGATTATAGCAATACCTATCGATTTTCCAGGGACACCCTTCAACCGCGGGATCAAAGCATCAAATTTTGTGAGAAAGGAGCTGGCAAAGATAATCAAGCAAAGGAAGATAGATCTAGCGGAGAATAAGGCATCTCCAACACAAGATATATTGTCTCACATGCTAACCACAGCAGACGAGAACGGACAGCATATGAATGAAATGGAAATAGCAGATAAGATTCTTGGTTTGCTTATTGGTGGCCACGACACAGCCAGTGCTGCCATAACGTTTGTTGTCAAATATCTTGCAGAGTTGCCTCAAGTCTACAACAAGGTTTTAGAAGGTATATATACATATACACAAAAGGACCAATTCCTCTAACCATGTATCTTCAATATATATAATACCTTCAAACTAAAGTTGATGGTGTTTTTGCTTGGGTAATATATGCATAATCAGAACAAATGGAAATCGCAAAAGCAAAAGCTCCAGGAGAGCTGTTGAATTGGGAGGACATACAAAAGATGAAATACTCGTGGAACGTAGCATGTGAGGTAATGAGACTTGCTCCTCCCCTCCAAGGAGCTTTCCGGGAGGCCATGACCGACTTCACCTACGCTGATTACACAATACCTAAGGGATGGAAGGTGAGTTCTTTTAATAATTAATAAGTTAAGCTATTGATTTCATGTTTATGTTGTTTTTTTTTTTCAATTAATTGGTGACGGCTTGCAGTTGTACTGGAGTGCCAATTCCTCACACAGAAATCCCGAGTGTTTCCCAGAACCAGAAAAATTCGAGCCTTCAAGGTTTGATGGGAACGGGCCTGCGCCTTACACGTTTGTTCCATTTGGAGGAGGACCTAGGATGTGCCCCGGTAAAGAATATGCTAGGTTGGAAATTCTGGTTTTCATGCACAACATTGTGAAAAAGTTCAAATGGGAGAAGCTCCTTCCTCAGGAGAACATTATTGTTGATCCTCTCCCAATCCCCGCTAAAGGCCTTCCCATTCGCCTCAATCCTCACAGCCCTTAAATATTTCATACTTTACTTATCCTACTTCTACAATTTCGTGTACTTTTCTTTTAGACTAATTATTAGATATAGCGGAAGCACTAAAAAATAGTGTTTCATCTCTCACAGAAAAGTGGGTCATTCTTGCAATATAAAGAGTGAATATGAGTGTACCTAATAATTTCTCTTTCTTTTATACTGCCGTGCATGTAAAATTTGCTTTTTATTTTTTTGTAACCTTATATTTTCTAAATACCTATTTATTTTAATCCAAATGCTTTACATTCTTTTCTAATTTCTATAAGTGAAATTTATTAGGACACATGCGTACAAATCTTGGATTTTAAGTTTCATTTGTTTACCATTACATTACAAGTAACAATAATATACAGTAAGAGCAAGGAAGGACGTGGAAATGGATATAGAGGGCCAACATTTAAATGTCAATATCATATGTAATATATTGAAAAAGAGTGTTTTATTTTTTTTATGTCATGGAAATTATCTATAAATAAATTTATAGTAAATTTTTAACAATATATTTTCAATATATAATAGCAAGAGAGAAATTTATCTTCAATTGACAAATATTATAAATTCTAAATTATACATGTGTTTTTTTTAGTCTACAACTAGATTAAAAATAAGTAATTTTATCGATAATTGAACTTATATATTATTCAAGAAATTAAGAGTCAAACACAACAATGAAATTATCAACCTTATAATGATGTTTTATTAAAAAGTTAAAGTGACATAAAAAAAACTAAATTTAGATTTTAAGAGTTTGTGCGCTGAAATATTTTTAAAATAATTATTGTTTTAAGATAATAATTCATAATTATCGTAACAAATAATAATTATAAATTTTGACGCTAGGGGTAGAGGGCCTAGGGGAAGAAGGGGTGGCAGAAATTTTAGGCTCGGTGATCATTGGGATAGAGATGGAAATGAGGAGAGAGTTGATGGGAATTTAGCTAGTATAAAGATGCAAATTCCACCTTTTCATGGGAAGGATAATCCAGAAGTTTATTTGGAGTGGGAGAGACAGGTGGAGTTGATTTTTGAGTGCCACCATTATTCTGAAGAAAAGAAAGTGAAGTTAGCAGCTGTAGAATTCAAAGAGTATGCAATTGTATGGTGGGATCAGTTGTTGAGTAGGAGGAGGAGAAATGGGCAACGAACAGTGGAGACATGGGACGAAATGAAGGGAATCTTGTAGCTGATGCACTTTCTAGGAGACATGCACTTTTGTCTACACTTGATGCAAAATTGCTTGGTTTTGAGTTCATGAAAGAATTGTATGTTGATGATGCAGATTTTTGTAATGTATATGCTACTTGTGAGAAAAGTGCATTTCAGAAATTTTATAGGCATGATGGATACTTGTTTAAGGAGAATAAATTGTGTGTGCCTAAATGCTCTATGCGAGACTTGCTTGTTTTGGAGTCACATAGTGGTGGTTTGATGGGACATTTTGGTGTTGCTAAGACTTTAAACATATTGCAAGAACACTTCTTTTGGCCACATATGAGGAAAGATGTTGATCGAATGTGTTCTAGGTGTGTTGAATGTAAGAAAGCAAAGTCTAGAGTAATGCCAAATGGTCTTTACACACCCTTGCCTGTTCCTAAGGAACCTTGGACTGATACTTCTATGGATTTTATTTTGGGTTTGCCTAGGTCTAGGAGAGGTCATGATTCTATATTTGTGGTTGTTGATAGATCCGCCAGTGTTGAACATACCAAACAAAAGCTGCAGAGATTTAACTGACAAGGCATCGCTTCACGGAGAACCGTAGGCATTGGCCCTTAAAGGAAGCAACAATAAACTAAAGTCCATTAGCAAACAACAAACAGCAAGTTACTCGACTTGAAATTTGAAAACATTAGTAAGTTATGTCCTTAATTTGTTTATGTGATGAAATTAGTAATTCAACGAAGTCCCTTTCTGATATAAACTTTGATTGAATTCACCATTACCATCTAAATTTGTCCAAATCAAAGCAATCAACTCATCTATATTTATCTATATCTATATAATATATATAATAAAATCAGTCTTAAAATAACTTCACCAAATGATGCTTTATTAAAATTTTTTTCTTATTTATCCATTTTGTTTATGTTCTACTAATAATTTTACAACATCAATTGATGATACTAATAAACTTATAAGACATTTAATGAAAAAAAATAATGACAATTGTTACAATATCATTAATACTAGTAAAACTAAGAATCATAATTATAAATTATATAAACCAAAGTAACCTTTTTACTTTTAACTATAATTATAAAATCATATACTTAATTCTTCATAATAAAAAAAACTTATGACAATAATTATAATTTAATTAATATTAGTAAAATTAAAGGTTATAATTATAAACTATATAAACTAATATCACACATTAAAAATCAAATTAGTTGCCTCTTAATACTCAACTCAACTCAACTCAACTAAGCCTTTATCCCAAAAATTTGGGGTCGGCTATATGGATTCGCTTTTTCCACTCTGAACGATTTTGGGTTAAATCCTCAGAAATGTGTAATGCTTCTAAGTCATGCTGTACTACTCTCCTCCAAGTCAATTTAGGTCTACCCCTTTTTTTCTTTCTATCCTCTAGTCTAATGTGCTCTACTTGTCTAACTGGAGCCTCCGTATGTCTACGCTTCACATGACCAAACCACCTCAATCTCCCTTCTCTCAACTTATCTTTAATTGGCACCACTCCTACCTTTTCTCTAATACTTTCATTACGGACTTTATCTAGTCTAGTATGACCACTCATCCACCTTAACATTCTCATCTCTGCAACTCTTATCTTAGATGCATACGACTCTTTCAGTGCCCAACACTCACTACCATATAGCATAGCCGGTCGTATGGCTGTACGGTAAAATTTTCCTTTTAATTTATTGGGAATCTTACGATCACATAAAACTCCCGTAGCACGTCTCCACTTCAACCATCCGGCTTTAATCCTATGACTAACATCCTCCTCACATCCCCCATCTACTTGAAGGACTGAGCCTAGATATTTAAAGCGATTACTTTGGGACAGTGCCACTCCATTCAAACTAACTCCTTCCCTATCACCAGTTTGGCCTTCACTGAACTTGCAATGCATGTATTCTGTCTTCGTTCTACTTAACTTAAAACCCTTTGACTCTAGAGTACTTCTCCAAAGTTCTAGCTTCCTATTGACTCCTTCTCGTGTCTCATCTATCAGAACAATATCATCCGCAAACATCATGCACCAAGGAATACTCTCTTGTATATGTTTCAGTTCATCTAAAACTAATGTAAAAGGTAAGGGCTTATGGTGATCCTTGGTGTAATCCAATTGAGATCGGAAAATCTCTTGTGTCCCCTCCCTTTGCGCACAATAGTAGTTGCTCCTTCATACATATCTTTCAATACTTGTATGTACCTAATAGATACCCTCTTTTGTTCTAACGCATTCCATAAGACCTCTCTTGGAACACTATCATAAGCCTTCTCCAAATCAATAAAAACCATGTGTAGATCTTTCTTCCCATCTCTATATTTCTCCATCAAGCTTCTAATGAGAAAGATCGCTTCCATAGTTGAACAACCAGGCATGAAACCAAATTGATTGAGAGAGATAGAAGTATCATGACGTAGTCGATGCTCCACAACTCTCTCCCACAACTTCATAGTATGGCTCATGAGTTTAATTCCCCTATAGTTTGAGCAACTCTGTATGTCTCCCTTATTTTTAAAAATAGGTACTAAAATACTCTTCCTCCATTCATCAGGCATTTTCTTTGAGTTTAGAATCTTATTAAATAATTTAGTTAACCATGCCACTCCCATATCTCCCAAATACTTCCACACTTCAATTGGTATTTCATCGGGTCCACAGGCTTTACCTACTTTCATTCTCTTAAGTGCTTCCTTTACTTCTAAAGATCTAATCCTTCTAGTATAATTTACATTCTTTTCTATTGTTCTATAATCTATATTCACGCTATTTCCATTTTGACTATTACTAAAGAGATCATTAAAATAATTTCTCCATCTTTCTTTAATGTCCTCATCTTTCACCAACACTTTTCCTTCTTTATCCTTAATGCACCTAACTTGATTGAGATCTTGACATTGCCTTTCTCTACTCCTTGCTAATCTATAAATATCTTTCTCCCCTTCTTTAGTTCCAAGTTTCTCATATAACTTTTCAAAGGCCTGTGCTCTTGCTTGGCTAACTGCCTTTTTTGCCTCTTTCTTTGCTATCTTGTACTGTTCATATGCCTCATTATTATCACATTTAGGTAATTTCTTATACCAGTCCCGTTGTCTCTTCAGCGCGTTTTGTACTTCTTCATTCCACCACCATCTCTCTTTTGAGGGTGGTCCATGTCCTTTAGATTCCCCAAGTACTTTTCTAGCTACTTCTCTAATCTTTGATGCCATCTGTATCCACATATCATTGGCCTCCACATCTAGCTTCCATACTTCAGACTCAAGAAGCTCATTTTTGAACTTCACTTGCTTTACTCCTTTGAACTCCCACCACTTTGTTCGAGCTACACTATTTCTTCTGATCTTACTTGAATTGTTCCTAAACTTGACATCCAAGACCACCAACCTATGTTGACTTGTTAAAGCCTCTCCTGGAATGACCTTGCAATCCTTGCATAGAGCTCTATTTGTCTTCCTGGTTAAGAGGAAGTCGATTTGGCTTCTATGTTGCCCACTTTTGAAAGTCACTAAATGTGACTCTCTTTTTATAAAGTAGGTATTTGCTAGTATTAGGTCGTATGCCATAGCAAAATCCAGGATGCTTTTTCCCTCCTCATTTCGACTGCCAAAACCAAAACCTCCATGAACATTCTCATAACCTTGCCTATTACTTCCTACATGTCCATTCAAATCTCCACCAATGAAAACATTCTCTTCATTCGGTATGCTTTGCATTAAATCATCCATATCTTCCCAAAACCTTTGTTTACTCTCACTGTCTAGTCCTATTTGTGGGGCATAAGCACTAACTATATTTATTGTTTCTCCGTCTAGTACTAGCTTTACTAGTATAATTCTATCTCCTACTCTTTTCACAGCTACTACTGCGTCTTTCAATGTCCTGTCTATGATTATACCCACTCCGTTCTTGTTTCTCTCCTTTCCGGTAAACCACAATTTGTACCCTGAATTACCCACTTCCTTACTTTTCTCTCCTACCCATTTAGTCTCCTGAATGCAAGCAATATTCACCCTTCTCCTTTCCAAGGTATCCACAAGTTCCATTAATTTTCCTGTAAGTGATCCAACATTCCAAGTACCAACCCTGATCATCCTCCTATCCTGCTCCTTCCTAATTGGTCTCCTTCTATGATATCTTCTATTATTTTCTATGTCTATCTTGTGTTCTGTTTCACTATTTGTTCTATTATCTGTCCTATGGACTAACTTCTTTACCCACACCCGTCCATGATGTGGGAACCCTTGCTCACTTAACACCACACCCGGCGTAGCATGGCGCGTCGCTTTCGGTGAACGCCCTACACCCTTGCATATTTATCACTACACCCGGGCTCCGATGTAGCGCGTCGTTAGTAGAGGACGCCCCAGCGTTTATATCATTTGAATCCATATCATAGGGTGTGACGAAATTTTTACGCTGGTTGTCACCTACCGCAACCCTCCTCCTTTATCCGGGCTTGGGACCGGCTAAGCGCAAACTACTTAGGCGGAGTTTAGTTGCCTCTTAATGCAAAGAGAAAATACAACATCTAATCAAAATTTTCTCTTAAAACTTACTGAATCATTAGAAAAAGATGATAAACAATTTGCATAGATATCATTAAAGTGATTTTCATCTTATAAGATTTATTTATATAGTTTTTTATATTTTAATATTTATTCTTTATATTAACTTTCAATTTATATTTATTCTTTGTATTTTTTTTTATATTTTTATAATATTTTAAATAAATTAAATATAAATATATAGAAAAAACTATATATTCATATTTTTATTCAATTAAGTAATATATCAATATTAATTATATGTACACAAAGCAAGGAAAAAAGCTTAGTTTTAATATAAATACAAAATTTAAATAATTTGTAAAATTGAGGCTGTGAATTTAGATTTTAACTAAAATGAATGCAACTCATAAATTAATTTGTATTTAACTATAAATTCATTTGTATAACATGTTAATGAATACTCAACTCAACTCAACTAAGTCTTTATCCAAAAAATTTATTTGGAGTTGGCTATATAGATTCTCTTTTTCCACTCTAAATGATTTTGGGTTAAATCCTAAAAAATGTGTAATGCTTCTAGATCATATTGTATTACTCTCCTCCAAGTCAGTTTAGGTCTACCCCTTTTTTTTTTCTTTCTATCCTCTAACTCAATGTGCTTTACTTGTCTAACTAGAGCCTACATATGTCTATACTTCATATGACCAAACCACCTTAATCTCTCTTCTCTCAACTTATCCTTAATTAGCACCACTCCTATATTTTCTTTAATACTCTCATTACTGACTTTATTTAGTCTAGTATGGTCACTCATCTATCTTAACATTCTCATCTCTGTAATTCTCATCTTAGACACATACGGCTCCTTCATTACCCAATACTCATTACCATATAACATGGCCGGTTGTATGGTTGTACAGTAAAATTTTCTTTTCAACTTATTGGGAATCTTGTGATTACATAAAACTCCCGTGACATGTCTCCACTTTAACCATCCAGCTTTAATCCAATGACTAACATCCTCCTCACATGCCCCATCTATTTAAAGGATTGAGTCGAGATATTTAAAATAATTACTTTGGGGCAATACCACTCTACCGAAATTAACTCATTCCCTATCACCAGTTCGGCCTTCACTGAATATGAAATGCATGTATTCTGTCTTCGTCCTACTTAACTTAAAACTCTTTGACTTTAGAGTATTTCTTTAAAGCTTTAACTTTCTCTTGACTCCTTCTCGCGTCTCATCTATAAGAACTATATCATCTGCAAACATCATGCACCAAGGGATATTTTTTTTGTTTATGTTTCATCAATTCATCTAGAGCTAATATAAAAAGGTAAGGGCTCACGGCTAAACTTTGGTGTAATCCAACTGAGATAAGAAAATCTCTTGTGTCTCCTTCCACTGTGTGCACAATAGTAGTTGCTCCTTCATACATATCTTTCAACATTTGTATGTACCTAATAGATACCCTCTTTTATTCTAACAATCTCCATAAGACATCTCTTGAAATACTATTATAAGCCTTCTCCAAATTGATAAAAATCATATGTAGATCTTTCTTCACATCTCTATATTTCTCCATTAAGCTTCTAATCAGAAAAATCACTTCCATAGTTGAACGACCGAGCATGAAACTAAATTGATTAGGGGAGATAAAAGTGTCATGACATAGTCGATGTTCCACAACTCTCTCCTACAATTTTATAGTATTGCTCATTAGTTTAATTTCCCTACAGTTTGAGCAACTCTGTATGTCTCTCTTATTTTTAAAAATAGGTACTAAAATACTCCTCCTCCATTCATCAGGCATTTTCTTTGAGTTTAGAATCTCATTAAATAATTTAGTTAATTATGCCACTCCCACATCTCCCAAATACTTCCACACTTTAATTAGTATTCTATCAGGTCCACAGGTTTTACCCACTTTCATTCTCTTAAGTGCTTCTTTTACTTCTAAAGATCTAATCCTTCTATTGTAATTCACATTTTTTTCTATTTTTCTGTAGTCTATATTCACGTTATTATTACTTTGACTATTATTAAAAAGGTTATCAAAATAATTTCTCCATCTTTTTTTAATGTCTTCATCTTTTACCAACACTTTTCCTTCTTTATCCATAATGCATCTAACTTGATTGAAATCTTGACATTTCTTTTCTCTCATCCTTGCTAATCTAAAAATATATTTCTCTCCTTCTTTAGTTTCAAGTTTTTCATATAACTTTTTAAAGGCATGCACTCTTACTTGACTAATCGTCTTTTTTACCTCTTTCTTTGCTATCTTATACTGTTCATAAGCCTCATTATTATCACACTTAGGTAATTTCTTATACCATTCCCTCTTTCTCTTCACTGCCTTTTGTACTTCCTCATTCCACTATCATCTCTCTTTTAAGGGTAGTTCATATTCTCTAGACTCTCCAAGTACTTTTCTAGTTACTTTTCTAATTTTTGATGTCATCTATATCCACATACCATTGGCATCCACATCCAGCTTCCATGCTTTAGACTCAAGAAGCTCATTTTTGAACTTCACTTGCTTTACTCCTTTGAACTCCCACCACCTTGTTCGAGCTACAATATTTCTTTTAGCCTTACTTGAATTGTTCCTAAACTTGATATCCAAGACCACTAATCAATATTAACTTGTTAAAGCCTCTCTCGGAATAACCTTACAATCCTTGCATAGAGCTCTATTTGTCTTTCTGGTTAAGAGAAAGTCAATTTAGCTTCTATGTTGTCCACTTTTGAAAGTCACTAAATGCAACTTCCTTTTTATAAAGTAGGTATTTGCTAGTATTAAGTCGTATCCCATGGCAAAATCTAGGATGCTTTTCCCCTCCTCATTTCGGCTACCAAAACTAAAACCTCAATGAACATTCTCATAACATTGCCTATTACTTTCTACATGTCTATTCAAATCTCCACTGATGAGAACATTCTCTTTATTCGGTATGCTTTGCATTAGATCATTCATATTTTCCCAAAATATTTGTTTACTCTCACTATCTAGTCCTATTTGTGGGGCATAAGCACTAACTATATTTATCGTTTCTCCTTCTAGTATTAGTTTTACTAGTATAATTCTATCTCCTATTCTTTTAACAGCTATTACGGTATTTTTCAATGTCCTGTCTATGATCATGCCTACTCCGTTCTTGTTCCTCTTCTTTTTGGTAAACTACAGTTTGTGTTTTGAATTACTCACTTCTTTGCTTTCCTTTCCAACCCATTTAGTCTCCTGAATGCAAGCAATATTCACCTTCTCCTTTCCAAGGTATCCACAAGCTCCATTAATTTCAAGTACCAACCCTGATTCTCTTTCTATTCTGTTCCTTCCTAATTGATATCCTTTTATGATATCTTCTATTATTCTCTATGTGTATCTTGTGTTCTGTTCCACTATCTGTCAATGAATAATTTGAATAAATTCATATCTCAAAATAATTCGACTTGAACTTAAACTAAAAAATATATATATATTCGAAATCATCGAGCAACATAAATCTATCCAACCTAACCCCGTTTGTATCATCTACTTTCTCATGAACCCAAATCATGTTTTTTGTGTCGATATCTAGTGAGAGAAAAGGAATAAAGCTAGGAAAGAAATGGAATTTATGGTTTTTTCGAAAACCACATCACCAACAGAATCAAAGCATAAGCAATATTTGACGGCCCACTCTATACCAAAAAGAAAATTTTAATTTGTGGAATAAATATTACCATTTGACCAAAAAAAAAAAGAATAAATATTACCAGCCGGCTTAATATATATATGGATTGGATGCCAGTGTTTAACTTTTGTCTTGCAAGTTTGGCTTTCTTTTAATGAGTAGATCCTATATAAACCAAATGCCCTTGGCCAAATTACTCATCTTTCTTGTTGAGTTCAACAGATAGACAGACAGAAAAAAGAAGAAACATGGACATGCTTACTGCCTTTGCCGTCCTCATCAGTACTCTTTCATTCTTATTCCTCATGTACAAACAAAAATCGAATGCTTCCAGCGGAAAGAGTCTCCTCCCGGCAATACCGGCTGGCCGCTCATTGGGGAGAGCATAGAGTTCCTTAGCACCGGGAGAAAGGGTCAGCCAGAGAAGTTCATATTCGATCGAATGACAAAGTTTTCAAGCAAGGTCTTCAAGACCTCGTTGTTTTGCGAGCCAGCTGCAGTGTTTTGTGGGGCAGCAGGGAACAAGTTCTTGTTCTCCAATGAGAACAAACTGGTCACCGCATGGTGGCCTAACTCTGTCGACAAAATCTTCCCTTCCTCTAACCAGACCTCTTCGCAGGAGGAATCGAAGAGAATGAGAAAGCTTCTTCCGCAATTTCTGAAGCCAGAAGCACTTCAAAGATACATCAGTATCATGGATGTTATTGCACAAAGGCATTTTACATTCGACTGGGATAACAAACAACAAGTGGCTGTTTTCCCTTTAGCTAAGATGTACACTTTCTCGATAGCTTGTCGCTTGTTCCTAAGCATGGAAGATCGCGAGCAAGTGGAAAAGTTCGCCAAGCCATTCGAGGTTCTGGCCTCAGCGATTATAGCAATACCTATCGATTTTCCAGGGACACCCTTCAACCGCGGGATCAAAGCATCAAATTTTGTGAGAAAGGAGCTGGCAAAGATAATCAAGCAAAGGAAGATAGATCTAGCGGAGAATAAGGCATCTCCAACACAAGATATATTGTCTCACATGCTAACCACAGCAGACGAGAACGGACAGCATATGAATGAAATGGAAATAGCAGATAAGATTCTTGGTTTGCTTATTGGTGGCCACGACACAGCCAGTGCTGCCATAACGTTTGTTGTCAAATATCTTGCAGAGTTGCCTCAAGTCTACAACAAGGTTTTAGAAGGTATATATACATATACACAAAAGGACCAATTCCTCTAACCATGTATCTTCAATATATATAATACCTTCAAACTAAAGTTGATGGTGTTTTTGCTTGGGTAATATATGCATAATCAGAACAAATGGAAATCGCAAAAGCAAAAGCTCCAGGAGAGCTGTTGAATTGGGAGGACATACAAAAGATGAAATACTCGTGGAACGTAGCATGTGAGGTAATGAGACTTGCTCCTCCCCTCCAAGGAGCTTTCCGGGAGGCCATGACCGACTTCACCTACGCTGATTACACAATACCTAAGGGATGGAAGGTGAGTTCTTTTAATAATTAATAAGTTAAGCTATTGATTTCATGTTTATGTTGTTTTTTTTTTTCAATTAATTGGTGACGGCTTGCAGTTGTACTGGAGTGCCAATTCCTCACACAGAAACCCCGAGTGTTTCCAAGAACCAGAAAAATTCGAGCCTTCAAGGTTTGATGGGAACGGGCCTGCGCCTTACACGTTTGTTCCATTTGGAGGAGGACCTAGGATGTGCCCCGGTAAAGAATATGCTAGGTTGGAAATTCTGGTTTTCATGCACAACATTGTGAAAAAGTTCAAATGGGAGAAGCTCCTTCCTCAGGAGAACATTATTGTTGATCCTCTCCCAATCCCCGCTAAAGGCCTTCCCATTCGCCTCAATCCTCACAGCCCTTAAATATTTCATACTTTACTTATCCTACTTCTACAATTTCGTGTACTTTTCTTTTAGACTAATTATTAGATACATCGGAAGCACTAAAAAATAGTGTTTCATCTCTCACAGAAAAGTGGGTCATTCTTGCAATATAAAGAGTGAATATGAGTGTACCTAATAATTTCTCTTTCTTTTATACTGCCGTGCATGTAAAATTTGCTTTTTATTTTTTTGTAACCTTATATTTTCTAAATACCTATTTATTTTAATCCAAATGCTTTACATTCTTTTCTAATTTCTATAAGTGAAATTTATTAGGACACATGCGTACAAATCTTGGATTTTAAGTTTCATTTGTTTACCATTACATTACAAGTAACAATAATATACAGTAAGAGCAGGGAAGGACGTGGAAATGGATATAGAGGGCCAACATTTAAATGTCAATATCATATGTAATATATTGAAAAAGAGTGTTTTATTTTTTTTATGTCATGGAAATTATCTACAAATAAATTTATAGTAAATTTTTAACAATATATTTTCAATATATAATAGCAAGAGAGAAATTTATCTTCAATTGACAAATATTATAAATTCTAAATTATACATGTGTTTTTTTTAGTCTACAACTAGATTAAAAATAAGTAATTTTATCGATAATTGAACTTATATATTATTCAAGAAATTAAGAGTCAAACACAACAATGAAATTATCAACCTTATAATGATGTTTTATTAAAAAGTTAAAGTGACATAAAAAAAACTAAATTTAGATTTTAAGAGTTTGTGCGCTGAAATATTTTTAAAATAATTATTGTTTTAAGATAATAATTCATAATTATCGTAACAAATAATAATTATAAATTTTGACGCTAATTAAATAGATACAAATTTTAACAAAAAAAATTGATTTTTTAGTTTTAATATTTAATTTATTTTCATAATTGATGGTAAAATTAATTTTAAATATTAAATTTCATAAAATTATTATTTTCAAATTTGGAGGAAAATTTTTAGAGACATTAGTAAAATTAATCATTAAAATTAAAATTTTTATAATTTAAATATAATAATTATTAAAACTTGAATTTTTTTTAAAGTAACTGCTTCATGTGGATCTATCCACACATTATTATTCTTGTTATATAGACTTATGATTTATATTTTTGCATATAATTTTCTGTTAACTTTTTATATATGATATAATATTATACTTTTATAAAAGTTATATATTAGGATTGAGTGCTTATCACTGTGCAAAAGCTTAAGGTGTTAGTATAAGATGCTAGTCCACTAAGCTATTTCTACTCAGTGCCAATAATCATCCAACTCCTGCTAGGTATTCGAATCCATAATCTTGACTCTATACCAGTTGTTAGATCGAACATTTATCACTGTGCCAAAAGTTTAAATTGTTAGTAGGCACAACTCTATCTCCTTATAGTGTAGTGGCTCAAAAGCCATAAGTCGAAAAGATCTGAGCAAGATACTGGCCTACTGAACTATACTTGCTCAACGCTAACATGTGTTATGTGTAATATAACATAATTATAAACTTAAATGTAATATAATAAAAAAAATATAATAATAAGTTTTAAAAATATAAATAGGGTGAAATATTTTAAATTAAAATAAATTAATAAAAAATACAAGTTAGCTCATTGAATTAAATTTATTCAAACTTTATTTTTAAAAAAAAAATTTTGATTTGCCTATATTATATTTTTTATAATTTAAAATAATATTAATTAATTTGCATAATGAAGTTGCATAAATAGATTAATGTGAAAGAAAATTATTTATAAAATTAAAATAGGATAATTTTAAAATTTACTTTGCAATTTAATGCATTATCATTTTAAAATTTTCATGTAATAACCTGAATTTTAAAATATAAATTTTATATTTTTATATAGTATTTAAATATTATTTTAATATCAACTAACTAATTTATAAATTTTTGTAAAGCTTTCATTTATATATTTTAATTTTATTTCTAAATATATTTTATAAATTATTTAATAGTTCAATTTTAATTGAAATGATTAGTTTATAATTTAATATTAAATCAATTAACAAAATATATTATTTCATTATTGTTAGCCTTAGTTCTAAGATTTGATCTTAATTGTTATTAATTTGATTATTATTATTATCAATATTATTTATTATATTTTTTTATTATTTAATTATACATATATTTATATTTTGGGACCCAATTGAAAAAAATTTTGGACCTATTTGAATATACCCAAAAAATTTAAGGACAAAAAGGATAATTAAAAGTTAAAAAAAAAAATCAGTAGCTCTTTTTCTCTCTCTCCCTCCCTCTTTCTCTCCTCTCTTTTCCATCACCCCCCTACACCCTCTCTTCCTCTCTTGGCCGACGAGGCGCACAACCACCCAGGTGACGCCGGTGAGCTACCTGCTAGCAGCAGCAGCAGCAGTGTAAATGGAGGAATTTCCTCCTCCAATGTGTGCACAAGGATGCCATTTTCCAAGCGCGATTCCCACTTCATCCGAATTCTGATAAGGACATTTTTTTGTGGTATTGGAAAGCTTATTCCATGAGCTTTCTTTTGATACCAAATTTTACAGCGTTTGATGGTTGGATGAGTGAGATCAAGATGAGAGAAGTTTCGGGTTTTCATGACTTTCTGATTAGATCCCAGCCAACCGGCGGTCAGTTTGGATGATCGGACCTGGGCATCATAGTCCACACTCCTCAAGCTTCGTTTTGACATCAATTACGCCTTGATCAGAGATTGAACGGAGAAGATGTTTATCGAATAACCTAAACTAAATTGGCTGATATCGGGCGATCGAAGCGGAGTTTTGATAAACCGTCAGCTGATCCATCACCAGCAGCTCATGGGAATCCCGGATAGGGGTGTGCAGTTTTCGGTTTAAACCGAAAAACCGAACCGAACTGATTAATTCGATTCAATCGGTTCGGTTTTAAAATTTAATCGGTTCGGTTTATAATTTTGATAATTTCGGATTAATCAGTTTGGTTCGGTTATTTTCATAAAAAAATCAAAAAAACTGAACCGAACAGAAATTATTAATATATATAGGAAATAAAAAAATCGAACCAAATTGAATCGAACCGAATCGAACCGAACCGAAATCAAAGAAAATCGAACCGAACCTTAAGATTTTTTAGTTTTGATTTCTAATTTTTTTTTGTTTTTATGTTTTTATTATTTAGATTTAATGTTAAAAATATGAAATTTTATAAATTTCGGTTTGATCGGTTTAAAACCGAACCGATATTTATCGGTTCGATTCTGTTCGATTTTCTCTTATCAATTGGTTCGGTTCGGTTTTTAAAATTTTTTATTTTCGATTTTCGATTTTATCGGTTCGGTTCGGTCCGGAACCGAACTGACCGTTTGCACACCCCTAATCCCGGATATGCACTCGAATCAATGATAGCTCACCGGCACCAAAGACCGAGTTTTCGGCCTATTTCGACGGCCCATCCCAAAACATAGTCAATAGTAGGGGTGTTTGGTTCCATTCAGTTCGGGATTTGCCTAGGAACCGGAATCGAACTAGAATTTCGAAATTTTGATACTATCCCAGTTCGGTTTTTCATTATTTCGGTTTCAGTTCAGTATAGTTCTCAGTTCTTCGGTTCTGGTTTGGTTCGATATAATTCTAGTTCGGTTCTCGGTTCTTAAAATAATTTTATGTAATTATTTCCTTAAAAAGTCATACTTAAATTAGCATTTAAGTTTTGAATTGAGTTATTAACACATAATATATCATATAATATATCTTTTAGCTATACGTAAATTATATAATATTTAATTATAAGGTGCATATATAACTTAGGATTAAATATATTATATAATATAATAGTATATCATATAATATACATTTTAACTATTTATTAATTATATAATATTTAACTATAAGATACAAATATAATTAAGAATTAATATATATATATATATATATTAATATAAGATAATAGTATATTTATAATAAAGAATGATTAGGTAATTTAATGTATTTATAACTAAAATTATTAAGAAAATATAGAAAAATGAAATGTAATATTAAGTTATATTTAGTTCATAATTATATATACATACATAAGTATATATAATTATATTGAAAGTATATAATACATCTAAAAAAAACATAGAAAAACATATATATAAATTCGATTCTCAGTTCGGCATGGTTTCGATTTGATTCTTAGTGAAGAACCAGAATCGAACCAAAGTATCAAAATAAATTCGGTTTGGTATGATTCTTCGGTTCAGTACGGTTCTTCAGTTCGGTTTGGTTCCTCCAAGAACCGTGTACAGCCCTAGTCAATATTACAGTTAATCCCAACATTTTCAGACATCTCTAATGCATTTTAGGTAGTAGAATTTGCAAAAATAGTCTCTAATTTGAATTGTGTAGTTTGTTCCTTGTTTAAGCTAGCTGATTAAATCTGTAAAATATTCCTGGCATATAAAAATTAAGTAAAATGATTTTAATTAATATAAGGACAAAGTGGAGGACCTCTAGGAATATTTTCATAATTTTTGAAGTGTTAAAAATAATTATTTGGACTGTAAAAGAATTAGAAACTCGAGCTAGAGTTTGGATGTTTAGACTTAGATTAGATTTCTTGTAGGCCCTGGATGTGCATTATAATTGTTGTTGTGGGCCTAAGATTGTTAGTTCATTTTTCTTACAAGGGGTTAAGTCCAATTATAGAGGAGACTCTACCGAAATTTCGGTACTACCTTAGGAATTATTCTTGCTTTTTTAATTAAATTAGTTAATTAATTTTATCAATCTTTTGATAAAGGTTAGTGTATATATTTAAATGATCAGTGCCGACCGTCTTCTTCTCGTAGCCAGACTAGCTGCAATCAAGTCAACCAGTTTATGAGTTGGATATTGATTATTTTGTAATTTCAATATTAATTATATATTTGGCATACTTATGCATTCTATAAATAATTAATTATAAACATAAATAGTTAATATATTAGAGGTATTTTGATTGCTGCATATTTAATTATTGCTATTTATTTGTGATTGCCGCCCTGAGAATAATTTGGAGCTTTGTATGTGTGTTGACATGAGCATGGTGCGGATATGGATATAGGTAGGATGGATAGTCACAGTTGGAGCTTGACTCGCTGGGACTCGATCCTTATATATGGATAAGTCGGGGTAAGTACAACTTGATCTTGTTGACCCCTGCACTTAGATTATTAAGGGAAAGTCCCGCTTGAGTTGACCTCGCTAGCAGGAATTGGATTAAGAGAGCCGTATAGGGGATCAACTCCCATATATGTATTGATGTGATACAATGAATGTGTGAGTAGCTCCAAATTAACCTCTCCTACGAATATTGGATGAATTATTATTATATTTGATAGATGTGCGTTTCATGGTAGGGTTACACTAGTTTAAATAGTTATAGAAATTACATTTATAATTAATATCTAAACTTTCTAAGTTGAAAGCTTATTTCTGTTCAAATATTTTTCCCATGTTATAGGCGGAGTGAGTATATTTTTCAACTCTAACTTGCATTTTCCTCCGCAAGTTGAAGTTTTTATTATGTCTATTCATTTATTTATTTATTTATTTATCTATTTATTTAATTACTAGAACTCTGCTGTGACATTAGTTTATGAATACATTGTATTATTTAATGAAAATTTTATGATATTAAATAGTTTGCACGTGATGGGTTTTAGGGTTGAGTTGGCTCCCTTAGTTTTGGTTTTCTGATAGTTAATAGGTTGGATTAGCTCAAATAAATTTATAACATTTTATTTTATTTTTGTCTGCATGTTGGGTCTTGATCTTGGTCCTGGTTATGGCTTTGGGAATAGTTAGACTCACTACGGCCTTCGAAGACTTTATGCAGGCTCGGGGACTTTATGCCGGCTCAGCCCGTAGAATCGGGTCGTGACATTTTATTTTCATTATATTGATATCTTGAAATTTTATGTTGTGATATTGTTTAATACAAATAATTTTAAAACTTATTTAATATATTTAATAAGTATTTTTATTTTTTAAAATTATAGATTATATTATATATGTTACAAATATATTATAGATTAATTAAAATATAAATATAAATATAAATTTAATCATGCATTTTTAATTAATTCTATTAATATTGAGAGGAGCATAACTTTTCACATAAATATATGCAAAAATATAATTACATTTTCTTATATTCTTCTAGTCAAAATCAACAACCTAACCAAGATTGATTGATAAATTAAAATAAAAAATATGTTCATGCATAAGGATATATCACAAATTATAATTAATCTACATTTAAACTAAATAAATCCAATAAAATATCATATAATTACATGTAAAATATAATTTTTATGTAAAAATAATAT
This sequence comes from Hevea brasiliensis, assembly GCF_030052815.1. Lineage (NCBI taxonomy): Eukaryota > Viridiplantae > Streptophyta > Magnoliopsida > Malpighiales > Euphorbiaceae > Hevea > Hevea brasiliensis. The sequence continues at coordinate 56,641 of NC_079503.1, read as the reverse complement.
TAATCATCCTAAATATTATATGATGCATCAATATCAAATATAAAAGAAAAGGAAAATTAATATATATTAACCTATGTAAATATCATTGAATTTGTAAGGATATTGGTTTAACTTAATATTTCCAATAATAATAAAATCCTAGCAATCACATTCACATATAACTACTCTCATAAGAATGACATTGATGATCCACAAAAAAATAAAAATTTTAAAGACTTATAAATATATATTTTTATTATGTTGGAAAAAAATAAAAAAAATATAGTAAATAAAGAAAAAAAAAATTACATTACAAATCAAAGTTAATTAAACTTGATTTTTTTTTTGCATGAAAATATAGTATATAAATGTAAAATGTTACCCGTTAGTAATATTTAAAAAAAAGTTTATAAATTTGTAACAAATGAAATATTTATCATTTAATAGCATTAAAATTTTATATTTATCGATATAATGTAATTTTTTTATTTAATTAAATTGTTAATTTTTAATAATAATTTTATAATTATGTTAATTACATAGTTATTTTTAAAAAGTAATTTTATAATTTAATATTATAAGTTTGTAAATATTTAGAATAATTAAAAAAATAAATTGGTTTAAATGAGATTTTTTATTTAATGCTGTTTATTATTTTTATTGCAATAAACTAAAAAGTTTTTAATGAATTAATAATTCTTAAAAATTACAATGTAAAATATTATTAAAATAATATTAAAATTTTAATATATATTAATTATAATAATATTAGAAATTAAAATTATTTACAAATTTAATGATTGATAAGTTGTCACTAAAATTATTAGTGACATTTATATTGATAATAAATTTTTATTATTGAAAGTATTGGCGATGAATAACTTTTCTCTAAGAATCATTAACAATGAATTTGTATTATCCACAAGTATACCGTCATTAAAATTTATTTGCGACAATTTTATATAAAATAATTTTTATTTTTGAAAATATTAGTGATGAAAATACTGTACACTAAATGTATGCTAAAATGATATAAAAATTAAAAAAATATATAGTTATTTTTTTATCAATGAGGTTTAATTTAATAATTTTATTTTAGTTGGAGCTTTATTAATTAAAAAAATTACATGTGTGTCTTTATAATTATAAGGTCTAAAAACAATTATAAAAATTATAGTTTGTTATTGTTTTTCATAAGTTTAATTTATGAGCAAGCATGGCGAATTGCTAAAGAGAGAGAAAGAGAATGATGAAGAGAGACAGTGGATTAAAATTTGTAAATTTGATTTTGATAATAAGGACAATAAAAGTATTTTTACGTGTTTTTAACGGAAAAAGTCATGAAAACAAATTATAAAGTAAATTATAATTTAAATCTTAAGATTTAGTGAAACATATAAATTAATTTTTATATTTTTAAAATTTATTTATTTATTCATTTAATTTTTTATTTAAATTATTATTATTTTTAATAAAAATACCAAAATACTCTTCTTCCCCGATTGGTCCAACTTTTCCCCTCTACTGTTTACCTTCGCCGGCTAGCTCTCCACCATCAATGACCAGCAGCCCATGAATCCAGAAGGTCCATCATGCCGACCCAATCTAACAGCTCCTATTATGGTTTACCAACGAACATCATCGGGAGACGTCCACACTAGTAAGCTTTTAGTCCGATTGAAATTAGAAAGTACAATTAATTTAGAAAGTATAATTAATTTAGTAAGTTTAGTAAAATTTAAATTTTAAAGTTTAATAATTAGAGTCTTAAAAAGATTAAATTTTAGTGACATATATATATGTATAGTTAGTTAGATATTATATAGAATGTATTGTAAAGAGCTTACAAAGTGGAAAGGTGTATTGAATTTCGTGAATTTTATGTAGGTGATTTTGAGTTCGAGAAAAATAATTAGTATGTGCAATTATTTTTTCTTTGATAGTGGATTTATTTGATAGAGTATATTTTTGTCGAACCATATTAAATTTTGTGTTTTTTATTTTGTATGTGTATGATTTTTTTCACAATAAAGGGTATTTAGAGTTGTGGTTCGAGATGCCAAAGATGGCGAGCACAAAATTTGAGATAAGTCGTTCAATGGAAAAAATAATTTCAGTTTATGACAAAGCACTGTGAAGAATCTCCTTATACAATAAGGATTAATTAAATTATTGAATGAGAAGCAACCGACAACTATGAAAGATGATGATTGGGAGGAGTTTCAACAAATGGCTGTGAGTACAATTAGATTGATGTTAGCCCCAAATGTGAATTACAATGTCTTGGATAAGACTTCGCCAATTATTTTATGAAAAAAAATTAGAGAGCCTGTACATATCAAAATCACTCACAAATGGTTTGTACTTAAAGAAGGAGTTGTACTAACTCAAAATGGCTGAAGGGATCACCTTAATATTTTTAATAAATTAATTATCCAATTGGCTAGTGTTAGTGTGAAGGTAGATAATGAAGATAAAGCACTGTGAAGAATCTCCTTATACAATAAGGATTAATTAAAGCATTGAATAAGAAGTAACCGACAACTATGAAAGATGATAATTGGGATAAGCTTCAACAAAGGGCTGTGAGTACGATTAGATTGACGTTAGCCTCAGATGTGAAGTACAATGTCTTGGATGAGACTTCTCCAGTTGTTTTGTGAAAAAAAAAAATTGGAGGCCTGTACATGTCAAAATTACTCACAAATCATTTGTACTTGAAGAAGGAGTTGTACTAACTCAAAATGGATGAAGGGATCACCTTAATATTTTTAATAAATTAATTATCCAATTGGCTAGTGTTAGTGTGAAGGTAGATGATGAAGATAAAGCCCTCTTACTTCTAGCCTCTCTCCCGCAATCTTATAAAAGTTTGGTGATAGTCCTAACAGTTGGGAAAAAGACTTTGAAGGTGGAGGAGGTTACCGTAGTTATCTTAGATGATGAAAAGTTCAAGAAGACAGCTAGTAGCAATAAAGGTGGAGCTTTTGTTGCTGGTTCTAGTCGTTGCAGAAGCAATTCACATAGAAATAATTGGAGAAGGAATGGTAAATCAAGCTCGAGACTACGGGTAGACTTTGAAGATAGAGAATGCTACTACTGTCATGAGAAGAGTCACATTCAATACTATTGTATGAAGATGAAGGAAGATCTTGCAGAATTTAAATAATTCAAGAAGAGTCGTGGAAAAGAATAAGAAGGAACTGCTGTAATTGCAATGGATGATACTGTTGATGATGAATGTTTGAATGTGGATGATGATAAGAAGAAGGCAAAAGATCAATTACAAGATGAGTGATTAATGGATTCTGCTTGCTCATTTTATATTTGCTTAAAGGAGGGGTTTGATGTGATTGAAGGAAGGAAGGAGAAAAAGTAAAGCTAGCCAATGGGAACGAGATGGAAGTTAAAGGTGTTGGAAGAGTGAATATCAAGCTACATGGTGATCAAGTAAAAGTGTTTGATGAAGTAAAATATGTTCTTAAATTTGAAAGGAACTTAATTTCCTTGGGTAAATTGGATTATTTAGGTTATGGGTGTTCGATTCATGGTAGAGTCATGAGAGTTAGCAGAGGTGCTCTTGTGATCATGAAGAGTGAGAAGATTGGTATAAAGAATCTTTACAAATTGGAATGAATCCCATTTGATTAGCAGAATGCAAGTGGAAGCAAAAGGCAACATCAATAATCAAGAGTGTAAGGAAGTATCTAAGAGAAAATTGACTTTTGCAGAAATCGTGAAGACTAATTCCATTTGACTTGGAGGTGGAGATTGTTAAAGTCCAAGTCCAATTGAAATTAGGAAGTATAATTAATTTAGGAAGTATAATTAGTTTAGAAGGTTTAGTAGAATTTAAATTCTGAAGTTTAATAATTAAAGTCCTAAAAGGACTAAGTTTTAATGGCCTATATATATGTGTAGTTGGTTAGCCATTACATGGAATGTATTGCATAAAGCTCATAGAGTAGAAAGGTGTGTTGAATTCCGTGAGTTTTATTTGAGTGATTTTGAATGTGAGAAAATAATTAGTGTGTATAATTATTTTTCCTTTGATAGTAGTTTTGTTTGGTAGAGTAGGCTTTTACCGAATCACGTTAAATTTTATGTTCTTTATTTTGTGTGAGTGTGATTTTTTCATGAGAAGTTTTGTTGTGCACCACAGAAGCGTGTAAACTATAAAGAAATAAAGCAAATATATAAAACACCAATATTTATATGATTCACTCTCTCAACATAGGGCTACATCCACAGGGATGCTATCTTCCACTATCAACAATAATAAATCATGTTACAAAGCTCAAACTATACTACTCATTATCCTAATTACACCCAAAATAACTCAGACTACAAACTGTTCATAATAAATACATTAATTAATCCCCTCAGTTTTCTGTCAATATAACTCAATATATTTACTACGACAACTGTTACACCACAAATGGTGTCTTCAACTATATTGGCGATTGCCCTATCACCAATAGACAAGAATTCTTTCATTTTTATTTCTATACCCTTTCTCCACCTAAGGCCAAAAGCCTCTTTCTCTCCATGAGATTGTAATGAGTAGAAGCCTCTCGTCAATGGGCAAAGCTACTCTTCATGGGCAAAGCCACTCTCTTCAATGGGCTCAGCAATTAGCAAAGCCCCTCTCTACAATGGGCAACAGCCTCACACCATGAGCTGAAAGCCAAATAATCTTTTTCACCATTTTCCTATTTATAGTATTAATTCACTCAATCCTAATCTAATTAGAAGTCCCACTCAATTTAGGAATAATACTAAAATAAGAGTTTTACTCTATATAGGAAAAGGTCTCTCTTCAAATCCCACTAGGATTTTGAGTTATAATTCTAACATGCAATTATGTTAAGTGTTTAACGCCACAAACAAAGCATCAATATTAGCTGCATATGGTGTGCCATCATTGAAGCCTATCCACCCCATCCATGATAACCCTGCACCCGCAAGCATCAACAACTTATGTCAATTTGGAGGAAAAATCTCTCCTTATCACTTTTTAGCCTTGGCCAAAGTTGTGTCAATTGTATGTACTACTGTTATCCCTGAAATTTCTAAGGAAAGGCTTTTCCTTTCACAATCACCAACCTAAAATTTGCTATCATTTTAGCTCTCTCAGTCATCCCCCCCTCATTATCCTTGTGCAAACCCATGGATGCAGGTCTTCATATATGTAACAACAATATTCTGGACAAGTTAAAACAAATGGATGCAAGATCCTTCTTCACTCACTGATTAGTAAGCCCAATAAGAACCCATTAACAAACCCCTTATCCTCATTACGATTTCCTTTTCTTCCCATCTATTGCTTCTCTTTATTCTTTATAGCACTAAACCCTTCAAATCTCTCTTCTTTTGGGTCTCTATCTCCTTCATTAAAATTTTATAGATTCACATCTCTAAGAAAATGATGTCCAACTTCTGAAGGGGTCAAGGAAAGGAGGAAAAGAAGCAACATCGGGTCTCTTGACAGAATATGTGTATGGGTAAACAATTTGGAGGGTTGAGTTTTAAGGACCTTAATAGCTTTAACCAAGCACTTCTAGCAAAACAAAGATGGAGGATCTTAAATGAACCCAGTTCTCTCCTAAGGATAAATGGATCCCAAAGTACTTTCCCAATCCCCTAAGAGTCAAAGACAATGCAAATATGAATTTTAATTGGGTTGCTCAATTGATTGATTGGGATCGATTCTAATGGAATATTCAAGCTCTACATTTACTCTTTCACTACAAGAAAAAAGGAGATTTGAAACCGAATATTCGGTTTCAAATCAGTGAAAATCGGTTTCAAAATACATTTAGAAACCGATTTGAAACCGAAATATTTAGTTTTAAATCCGCAAGTTTCTAAATAAATTTGAAACGGAAAATGGCGTCCGTTTCAAATTCTGAAGCTATTTTCAAACCACTATTCTGTTTCAAATTTAGAAACCACATATATTCGGTTTCAAATTCCGTTTTAATTTAAAAACTGATATTTTGGTTTCAATTTTTTTGAAACAGAAATTCCATTTCAAATCGGTTTCTAAATTCTGAAACTGATCCTTGTGTTATTGGATTAGAAACGGAAAAATTCGTTTTTAATCCGTTTCAAATTACTAGTAGAAAATTTTTATTTTTTTATTTAATATATTATTTCCTGTATTGAAGCATATAATATAATATTAATTTTAAATGCTCAATATCACAATATTTATAATATCAGGCTATCAAATATCAAATATCAGTCAATGTTATATATAATATATGACAGTGAAGGGTTATGACAATAATATACTGTATGGAAAAATAAAATATCATAATAACAAAAAAACAAGCTACTTGTCATCAACAAGATAATCACTCATCACCACTATCAGCCTCTCTACCATCATCTTGATGAGTCGCATGTGGAGTTGGGGCTGTAAACTGCGTACCCTGCATCATTTGTGCCATCATGTTTTGCATCATTTGTGCCATCATGTTTTGCATCATTTATTGCATGCGCTCCTCCAGTGTCTGCTCACGTTGTCTATATCTCTCCTCTAGCATCAACTCGCGTTGTCGATCTCTCTCCTCCATTGCAACCAAACTATCCTTGAGCGTTACCTTGATGCAATTGTTGAATCTCTTCCTCCATTGCCTCTGACTGAGCACAATAGGATGCAGTAGAAGATGATCCATGTGATGAGCTAGGGTAAAAAATTGATGCTTGAGATCCAATGCCATAAACCCTGTTCTTCTTCTCCCCCCCCACAACTTGATAATATAGTGCGACCTCATCTACAATAGGAGGGTCACTGCACCCCTCTTGTGGTTGAGATGACTGCTCCTTAAGCGCCAAAAATGCATCCTGCATAAGTCAATACACATATTTTAAATTTATTTTTCTTGGCAATTGAATAAACAAACTCACTTATTCATTTTTTTCATATAATTGAAAGACATAAAATACTTGTTCACTTACCTTAATTGATTGCGCTCGTGAATCAACCATATCGGAGGTGCCTTTCCTAGTGTGGGTCTTATGGAAAAGTTCATAAGGAAAAGGTCTTCGGCCAAGCTGGGCTTCCTGAAAAGATATAATGATTTTAGTGATGTTTATAATAATGTTTGATTATTTGCTACTAATATGTAGACAGACAATAACAAAACTAGTAAATATGAAATCATTACCATCCTATAGTAAATATGAAATCATTACCATTCTATCTGCATGAGTAGCATGTGGCCCGAACCCCATGTGTGTCTAGAGATGCACGCCCCAACTCCCCCTATCTCACTACAACGGTTAGCAGTGAACTGATGGCTCTTGGCTTTAAACTCTGGGCTACTCCATGCCTCCTTCCATTTTTGCATTTTACTATTAGGCACGATGACCTTGGATTTCCTTTTCCTGACATTGCACATTAGGGCCTTATAGCGCTCTGCAGCCTTACGCCTCCAAGCTTCCTTTACTAGTGGAGTCACCTCTTGCCAATCAAAGTATTTCTGGTATAAAATAAATAAAAATTAAGACAGTTGTATTAGTATGATAATATTTTAGGAAAAAATTGACAGCATTTCCCCTTAATTTTGGACAATCCAGCCTAGTTATTAGGTATTAATTGCACCTGTTAAAAACACTTCATATATTCTCAACAATAAATAACATCCACCCCAACTACAACAACTCACAACAATATATATTTTCAATATCACACAAGCTGTACATATAGATCATTTAAGCATTAATATACTTCAATTGTGTTCTTTTACATTAATTCACAAATTCTCATCACTTAAATGATATTTGTTCATAACATTCTTTTTTGAGGTTTCATAAACTATGCAAATTAGTTATCTGATAGCTAATTATATTTAAATATTTATTTTATTACTTGAAATTCATCCCAGTAAAACTCTTTTGTTTCAGGCGTGATAGTTTTCCAACAGTGCCCCTCTGGGTCCATCCTCTCCTTGAAGATATTCTTCATCTTCTTAGCACATTCCTCAGATGGATGTAACCTGTGCAAAAGAAAGACAGCAAATATATTGATTTTATGTAAATGTAGAAACACGGTACTTCAATTGCCAATGATATGTAATACCAAATCATAGATAAAGTTAATTAATTTTAAATACTTACGTGCCATTAATGAGCTTTATTCTTTTCTTTCTTCCAAATGTAGTGAGTGATAGGCCATCCATCGATGATATTGGTGCTGCCCCAACTGAATGACCTTCATGACCAGAGGTTGATCCAATTGCAGGCTCAGAAGATGGGGTAATAGGTGGTGGCGGTGGAGGTGGTGGCGGTGGAGGTGGAGGTGTAGCTCGATGCTGTGTTGAAGCAGTAGACCCCTCTGGATCTGGTGTCGACCTCCCAGTGGATCGTGAAGGAACCTGAGGCTGACCCTGTGTAGATTGGTCTAGTTGATCATTGGGCTCATCTGCCGCAGTGCGCCTTGACTGTGAATGACCCAACAAACCTCCCCTGCGACCGTTGCCTCGCATCCTGCATAAATAATTGTATTAATTAGTTAGCTTCATTCAACTTATGATACATAATACAGATGAAATTAGTTAGAGTTTATACTTCAAGTTTAGAAATATAAATTCATTAAGAGAAATACCTAATTCTAATTAGTATCACTATCATATACATCATCGCATTCCTCATCACTTTCTGAGTACAATTCAAGCTCTTCTTCATCTTCAACATCCTCTTCATTAATTTCAACTAGTACACCGTTTTGATCATTCAAATATTGTTGTTGATCATCATCATCGTCAATTTGAATCAAAGGGACTTCCATTTCATCTTCTTGAAATGGTTCTTCCCGCGCAGGGGGAGTTGTCACATTCACTTGCTCAGGAAGATCAATAACAGATCTCGCTTTGATTTTGAACACAGCCCACCAATCATCCTTGTCACGTTTTAAGCTTGGATATATGGAATAATTCACTGAAGGCTTGGATAGCAAGAACAAATGGTTCATACCTATTGAAGGATCTTTTATGATTAATATCCACAAGTTTATATTTTGGATGAATCTTTGTTCCCACATTTGGTGTTGGATCAAACCAATCACATTTAAACAATACAGTTCTTTTGATTGGTAATCCAGGGTACTCCAATCGTAGCACTTCAATTAATTGTCCATAGTAGTCACTTTCATTAGTACTGTAATTAGTCCCCTTGATACATACCCCACTGTTCATCGTTGCCCTATGCGAACCATAACCTTTAGTGTGAAATTTATAACCATTAACTACATAACTATTGTAGCACATAACACTTCTTAATGGACCCTTTGATAGATCCTTTAAAAACTGGCTTGATATATTGTTGGAGGGATTGTGAACATATTTATTGAACCACTTATCAAATTCACGCTCTAGTTTCTCATCAACTTGTTTATCATTGATATTTGGATTGGCCATGTGTAACTCATTAACAAAAATGCTGCACACAATGAAAATAGTTAATTACATGTTTGGAATCAATAATGGCATTGCAACAATTATAATAATTGAATATTAGAAAAACTTACTCAATGTACGGTTTTACTTCTATACAATTCAACAAGATGTACATTTGTGCTGCTTGAAATTCTTGTTCTGTGAGATATCTAACCTTTCCTTTTCCCAGTGGCCTACCAGAATGAGTGAAAATTGATAGATTCCCTGGATGTTCATCCATATGTTCGACTATATCATCATTGCGTGGAACCTTTCAATGCCTTGTGTTGACATGGGGTTCAAAATAATGAGCACAGAATGACGATGCTTCTTCAACTAAGTATGCATTGCATATGGAACCTTCCACTTTGGCTTTATTTTTCACATTATTTTTTAACTTCCTAAGGTACCTGTACCATTTACTATTTAGTCACAACAAAGTTTTTATTTCTCCATGTAATGATAGTATACAACAATACATTAAACTAGTTACCTCTCAAATGGATACATCCACCGATATTGCACAGGACCAGCAATCCATGCTTCATAAGCCAAATGCACTGGGAGATGTTCCATGGAGTCAAAGAAACTTGGAGGGAATATACGCTCTAGTTTACATAATATTATAGGAATCTCTTCATTGAGCTGTAACATGACTTCTTCTCTAAGTGTTGTTGAAGTTAACTCTCTAAAGAAATTGCTCAATTCGGTCAATGCTTACCACACAAATTTTGGAAGCAATTCCCTAAATGCTATTAGGAGTAATCTCTGCATAAAGACATGACAGTCATGGCTTTTCATTCTAAACAATTTCAGTTTTCGCATGTCTATATACCTACCCATGTTTGACACATAACCATATGGGAATCTAAGATTTTTAAGCCATTCACACAACACTGCTTTTGATTGTTTGTCTAATGTGTTACATGCTTTAGGATACTTTCCAACTCAGGTCGGTGACAAAACTCTTTCAAATCTTCCCTTGATTTTGCATTGTCCTTCGTCTTCCCTTCAACATTCATCACAGTATTAAAAATATTTTCAAATACATTTTTCTCTATATGCATGACATCCAGGTTGTGGCGAAGCATGTTAGTACTCCAATATGGCAAATCCCAAAAAATGCTCCGTCTCTTCCAACCCGTGTTTTTTGCTTTGCAACTGTTATTCTCATCTGCACCCATATCTGTGACACACATTAATCCTAGATGTTCTATTTGTTCTAAAATTTCCTCACCAGATAGAATGGGGGGAGCACTTTTTGTAACTGTCTTGTTCTTTCTAAAAGCAATTTTATTCCGTCTGAAAGGATGGTTAGCTAGTAAGAATTTACGGTGATTGTCAAACCATGATTGTTTACCACCCTTTGTCAATGTGAATGCATCTGAATCGCCCCTACAATATGGACAAGCAGTCTTGCCTGCTGTGCTCCAACCGGATAACATTGAATATGCAGGGAAATCACTTATTGTCCATAATAACGCAACCCTCATATTAAAATTATTCTTCTTTGATGCATCATATGTCTCAACTCCAACTTCCCACAACTGTTTCAACTCTACAATAAGGGGCTGTAAGTACACATCCAATTTGTCTTTTGGGTTTCTCGGACCAGGAACTATTACCGTTAGGAACATATACTCTTCCTTCATACATAACCAAGGAGGCAAATTGTAAGGAGTGACAATGACTGGCCAAGATGAATATTGTTGTCGGTGATCGACCGAATGGTTGAAACCCATTGGTGCACAGTCCTAGCCTTACATTCCGAACCTCAGCAGCAAATGAAGGATGTGTTTTATTAAAATGCTTCCATGCAGTTGCATCTGAACAATGACGCATTACCCAATCTTCATGGTTATGCTCAGCATGCCATCTCATTTCTTTTGCTGTTGCATTCGAAGCATATACTCTTTGCAATCTCTGTGTGAGAGGAAAGTAGTACATTTTCTTATGTGGGACATTGGTTTGAAAATTAGAAGAGCCTCGACTATGTCGTTTGAACCGTGGATGGTCACAAAATTTGCAATTCGTTAACTCACTATCTTCAGCCCAATATAACATACATCCATTAGTACAACAATGAATCTTCTCAACAGGTAGGCCCAATGCTTGGACCAACTTCTTTGTACTGTAAAAGTTTTCAGTCATTAAATTTTCATCCGGTAACACCTCTTTCATAAGTTGACAAATGTCATCAAAACACCTTTCTGACAAATGATGTTCTGCCTTGATGTTCAACATCCTTGCAACAACTGAGAGCTGCGAATGGCTTTCACAACCTGGCCACACCTCTTGATTAGCAGCTTGTAACATGTCATACAATTTTTGAGCTGATGGATTTGGAGGCTCCTCCATTACATCCTGAAAGAAATTAGGACCTGCTGCATCCATTACCATTTGCTCATATGTATTGCTTGTGCTATTATCAACCTCTTGAACAGACTCCGCTATCATAACATTTATATTTTGACTATCAATATTACTTGTGCGGGGTTCCCCATGTAGAATCCATTTATAATAATATGACACAAATCCATGCTTCATCAAATGTAACCGAATTGTATTCTCATCAACATAATTACGATTCTGACACTTTCGATGATTACATGGACACTTCAGTTTGTCCCCATCCATCCACTCTGGATGTTGCTTAGCAAATGTTATGAATTGTTCAATACCTTCTATGAATTCTGAGGTCAATAGGCCATCTTTTAACCTAGCATACATCCATCTCCGATCTGATCCCATTTTGCTAATAGCTGTGTAATAATTAAGTGAATATTTGTAATGATATGTCAGATATCAGAATTACATCATATCCCTAATCATGCGTTGAAAGGTAAGGCCCTAACCCAATTAGAATTGTATCATTTCTACCAATAACAGACAGATAATGACATGTCATATATTTGTAAAAATTTCGGCAGCATCTCCCATTAGTTCTCCAAGTGCACAACATAAAGGCTGCACCCAGAGAACAATGAGAGATGTTACGAAATTTCTACAAATATATAATACATATTTATATCCATCCTATTCCTATGTAGAGTATACAATTCCAATTTGTCCAATAGGACAATCCATTGTCCACTGAAATTAATTGTCAGTAGGACATTGGACGGGTTTTCTAAGGTTATTATGTGACAAATTTGATAAAAAAAAAAAAGAAACTATTCAGATATATAGAAAATCTAGAATAGTGTCCAACAATAGAAAAAATTATCACCTCAAAAATTGATATGCATGCATCTACAAATCAAAACGCCATATTAAAATATTACTTACCTGTGTGATACTGAAAGCAAGGGACAAAATATCGAGAGATAGTGACCAAAAGAGAGTGAGACAGACTGTAGTTCCAAAAAAAAAAAAAAAGAAATTATGTCAGTAAATTCTTGTATAAAATTTAACACCCAAAAGTAAATAAATAAATAAAAAACTACACTATATGGCATAATAGTATAAAATTAAAAAACATAATAATCATTAAAATTAAAGGACATGAAAAAATAGATATTAGTATAGCAATAAAATAAACATACAATCTTTTATTTGTAATTAAATATGTAAGTTTAATTCTGTGATTTACATCTGAACTATTTGAGTGTACTCATCCACAACTAATAGCCTACTAAATAACTATAAAAATAATTTTTTATTTTATTTTTAAAAAAACTTATTTTGCTTTTATAATTTTTTTATATGTATTATTTATTTATTTTTTTATAATAATATGATTAATTTATTATTATTTTATTATTAAATAAATTAATTTATTATTAATTTATAACTCTTTAAAACTTTCTGCAAGTTTCATAACTCATAAAAATTGTATCAAGTTTCATTGAATTTAAATCGTGGGCACTTGCCAGTAAAAAAAAGAAAATTAAGAGATAGTGTTTACACCAATAAATAAATAAATTTTGGATCATTAATTATTTTAGGGCTATAATGAAGTAAAAAAATAATTTATTTAATTTATTGCATTAGTTAAATTGTATGGCCTAGAAATTATTTAATTAATTATTTTTTATGAATAGAGATAACTATGAGCAGAAGTAATGAGAAGATTATAAGTTATTCGCAGATGGAAAGTTACAAGAAGTTGGCTAATAGCTCGCTCAATCGATCATTTTGAAGAGTTCAAACCATCTTAAATTCCTCTTCATCCAAAAGCTCAGCCAGCTGGGCTTTTGGAGGATGTTTAGAATCCACCCCAGACAAATTGTGTCAAGATTAATTTTGATTTGGGTTATAATAAAAGGCTGAAGGAAGGAACTATAGCTACCATTGCCCGCATTCCAGAAGGGCATATCTTCTGCTGGTCATGTAGGAAGATTTTTGCACGTATAGATCCTCTCACGCTGGAGACTCTGGCATGCCGTGAAGCAGTTTTATTAGGAAATGAAAATGCTTTCAGAACATTATATTATGGTGCCAAACACATGGTGTGAGATTTTAAATTGGTCTCAAAAAGACAAAGCAACATTATCGTGGAAAGTTTTGAAGCATGAATTGAATGGTTGAGAAAGTGGCTTATAATGCTATTGGAAATACGAGCAGGAGAAAATAAATTTTTCGAAGGTAGGCAAATTGTAGTATTAGGAGTTGTGTTTTATTTACCAATTTTTATAAGAATTCAATTCAATCGATTTTATTTTTATTAATTTAATATTTAAAATGAAAGAATATAGGTTTTTCTTTTTTTTTTTAACTTAACAAATTTTTCAAGTATGATTGCGTGATGAGTAATAACAATACTCATTGAGTTATTTGTTTGTTGATTAAGATTCGTAATTTGAGGAATTATATGTTTAATGAGCGATGAAATGATCTTCATTTAGCCGCCAATTGAAATGGTAACCTACAATGAGTTGGATTTTGTGTGTTCAGTTTCAGAAATGTTATGGATATATTGTTCAGTTTCAGAAGTTGGCTAATAGTCTTGTGCAAACAAACATTCTTGATGCTATTGATATCTGATAATTAAGAGAAGCCAAAAATTAGGTTGGATAAAATGCAAAGAAACAAAGGCTCCTGTTTAGGATTTGGACTCACGAATTTCCACTTGGATGGCAAAACGTCCACGAATTTGGAATTATACTAAAATTGTTTATAAATTTAAATGAATCTCATTCAAGCAAAAACACAAACACCTACAGAGCAATACTGTACAAGCAAGAAAAACAACTTCCATTAAAAAAAAAAATAGAGAATGATGATTTGCACAGATAGAGAAATCATGCATCGTTAATGCATGCAAAGACCAAAAACTACGAAATTAGAGGTACCCATCAAACATATTTGTGCAAAGAAGCTCAAAAAGGTGTAAAAATACCATTCAACAAAAAGCGTCGGATAACACCACAGAAGGAACATTTTGGCTTCTTCAAGACTTCAACTACAAGCAGATTTAGAAGGACAACAAGAAATTTTTGCCTTGCAGGAAATTGCACTTATTACTTCAACTAATCAATTAACAAATTCTCATTTCACATTAAATTATATCAGTAAGATTGAGTTTTGCTTATGTTTAAGCCATGAGAAAAGGCCCAAAGACCATTAATCAAGCCAAACTCACGACCATCTAGAGGGACTCTGGCATGAAACACAAGCATAGTAGTTGGGCAAGACCTGGAATAATTCTTGAAAATGGCTAATTTTGGATTCTATCAATAACAATATTTGAAAAGCAAGATTTTTTTTTAATTCTTCGTTACTAATGAAAATTTTCTAACCCTAATAACCCATATTCATTCGGCATCAATTATTCTGTCCAAGATTTTTCTTTTCAATTCTTTATTACAAATTAAAATTTTCTAACCCCAAGAACCCATATTCCTTTGGCTTCAATTGTTTAGTCCCATTTTTTTTTTTTTCTAATTCTTTATCACAAATGAAAATTTTTTAACCTCAATAACCCACATTCCATCAGCAATTGTTCAATCCCACTAATGTGCAAAATGCTTAGTAAATGAAAAAAATAAGTCTGCAGCAAGATAAACTCACCTTAGTTCTGGAGCGAATGAACTGCTCGAGAGCGACTCGAATCTGCCGAGAACGAGCCAAATCTGTTAAGAATGAGCTAGATTGCTAAGAACGATTCTGTGTTGAGATTGATGAAACCGAAGAAGAAGCGACCGAAGAGAACTGTAGGAATGAGGTGCAGTTCTCATCCGATGAGAAATGGTCGAAGAGAAGCGGTCGAAGAAGTGGAGAACTGGATGAATGACGGAAGGGAGGACTGTCGACTGTGTGGCTAGGGCTAACAAATATTTATTATTAATTTTATTTAATTATAAATGAAATTTATTATTTTTATTTAAAATATATTAACTTTTATATTATTAATTAGTTTGTACAAAAATAAAAATAAAAGACTTATAAAAAGAAAAGGTTTAGATTAATTTGGAAATTTTTATTGCTTTATGATTTAATAGTCTAAAATTAAAGGCTAAGATTAACTTTTGCATTTTTCATTTTTTTTAACTAAAATTAAATTGAAATTATAAAGTTGAAATATAAGTGAAATTAAAATAAAAATTAAAATTCAATTAAAAATAAGATTAAGTAAAGTTAAAAATTAAACTCAAATTATAAAATTAAATTAAAAATTATATTAGAATTAAGTAAATATCATAACTTTTGAAACCGAAAGCAATCAGTTTCTAAATATAAGAAATTAGTAACCGATCAAAGTTGATTTCTAATTTGGTCTTCAAATTTAATAAGTACAATATTAACTTTAGAAACCGAAATATATTGGTTTCTAAATATAAGGAATTAGAAACTGACCAAAATCGGTTTCTAATTTGAGCTTCAAATTTAATAAGTAAAATACCTTAACTTTAGAAACCGAAAGTAATCGGTTTCTAAATACGATGAATTAGAAACCGACCAAAATCGGTTTCTAATATAGACTTAAAATTCAACCAACAAAATGGCTTAATATTTGAAACCGAAATCAATCGGTTTCTAATGATAAGGAATTAGAAACCGAATAAAATCGGTTTCTAATTTGACTTAAAATTCAATGAACAAAATACCTTAATTTTTGAAACCGAAATAAATTGGTTTCTAAATATAAGGAATTAGAAACCGATCAAAATCGGTTTCTAATTTGAGAGTCAAATTTAATAAGCAAAATACCTTAACTTTAGAAACTGAAAGTAATCGGTTTCTAAATACGATGAATTAGAAACCGACCAAAATCGGTTTCTAATATGGACTTAAAATTCAACCAACAAAATGGCTTAATATTTGAAACCGAAATCAATCGGTTTCTAATGATAAGGAATTAGAAACCGAATAAAATCGGTTTCTAATTTGACTTAAAATTCAATGAACAAAATACCTTAATTTTTGAAACCGAAATAAATTGGTTTCTAAATATAAGGAATTAGAAACCGATCAAAATCGGTTTCTAATTTGAGAGTCAAATTTAATAAGCAAAATACCTTAACTTTAGAAACCGAAAGCAATCGGTTTCTAAATACAATGAATTAGAAACCGAAAAAAAATCGGTTTCTAATATGGACTTAAAATTCAACAAACAAAATAGCTTAATATTTGAAACCAAAATCAATCGGTTTCTAATGATAAGGAATTAGAAACCGACTAAAATCGGTTTCTAATTTGACTTAAAATTCAACAAACAAAAGAGCTTAATTTTTGAAACTGAAATAAATCGGTTTCTAATTATAAGGAATTAGAATTCACTAACATCAATACCTTAACTTTTGAAACTGAAAATCATCAGTTTCTAAATATGAATAAATTGAAACCGACAAAAATCAGTTTCTAATTTGGTCCTTAAATTCAATAAATAGTATACCTCACCTTTTGAAACGGAAAGAAATCAGTTTCTAAATATAAAAGAATTAGAAACCGACCGAAATTGGTTTCAGATATCAGTTTCTAAGCGATTTCTAAACGGACATTTAATTTACCGCCAAATTTCAGCACATGCTTTAGAAACGGATAATTGTCCGTTTCTAATTTCGGTTTTAAATCCGTTGCTAATCGGTTTCTAATATATTTGATTCATATTGTTCAATTTCCGTTTCAAAATCCGTTTCAAATTACAAACCGATATAAATCCGTTTCTAATTTCAGTTTCTGTTCTGGCAAATTCTTGTTGTGTTTCATGAGGAAGAGATTGTTAACATCCTCTCCATCCCTATCTCTATGATTAACAAAGAAGACAGGATCATCTGACACTTTAGTAGAGATGGGAAATATTCAGTAAAATCTGAATATCACTTGGCTCATTTGTCTAAAACAACTTAAGCTATTGTCTCCCTTGTAGGTCCAGGTCCAAACCCTATAAATAACAATGTGTTATTTTGGAAACAAATCTGTAAGCTCTAACTCTAATCTAAGTTAGCAGTATTCTTATGGCGTTTCTTCAAAGGAAAACTTCCAGCTAATGATCTCCTTAATAGGTGTTTTCCTGATCTTTCGGATGTTAGCTTGTGAGGATAAAGAATCCTTAAAGCATCAGTTCTTTTCATGCCTAAGGGCAGTGGAAGTGTGGTGGAACTCGCCCTCCAGATTGCGATCATTCAATCTTTATAGTAGTTCTATGATTGATTGCTGGCAGGAAATTTGCTCAGGCATTGGTTCTCACCCTTAGAAAAGGGAGCTTATTCAATTGGTTATTTTTCTTCTATGGCAAATTTGGAGGAATAGAAACAGACGTGTTTTCAATGGAGATCCGCTTCAATTCCATTAGTTTGTGAATGCAAGTCAGATTCACTTAGAAGAATTTGTTACTGCTTAAGAACCTTCTTCTCAACAAATTGAATCCAATGTTCATAATCATGTTTGGACTCTCCCCCTATGGGCATGGTTAAAATTAATTTGATGTGGCTTCTTGCAATTAGAGGAATTATGGGACTATTGCCGCCATTGCTAGAGATGAATTTGGTAGGCTGGCTGGTTGGAGTTGTGAGAAAGTTCAAGGAATCATTGACCCTCTTATTCTAGAATGCATGGCATGCCAGGAAGCTATCTTTCCAGCGAGAAGTAGAGGACTGAATAGGTTGATGGTGGAAGGAGATTCTGAGGAGGTCATTTGTAGCATAAAATGGTGCTTTTATCCCTTAAAACATTAGTGGGATTGTGAATGACATTTTATTTTTAGCTGGTACTCTTAATTTAATCTCCTTTCATTTTATTAAGAAATCTGGGAGTACTGTCACTCACTCTCTAGAAAGGAAATCTATCGGTGATGATTTCTTTTTATGTAACCCAATTGCTCAAGTAGCATTTATTTCATCACTTTAGCCTTTTTAAACTTTTCAATGAAGTTTTTCCTTGGAAAAAAAAGAAAATGAAACTCACATTTAGAAAACCTAAAAAAAAAACTAAGATTATTTAAAATTAATTTGGACAAATGAAGAAGATAATATATGGGCATTTGGTTTTTTCTATAACATCCCTAATTTTCAAATAATTATTTTATATATATATATATATATATATTTTATTCTAACCCTGGTATTGTGGACTTCGCGTATGTACCTTCAATTAGCGGAAATTCAATGGTTGCCCGGGTCTATAAATTTCAGGCCGGGCAGATAGGCTACCGAAAAGTCTTGGAATTGGGTTGAGATTTTGGCTACCCCACTATTGTCAGACGTTCCGAGCGCGTTCCCGAGGTCGGAATAGGCATAGATAAACCCGAACCTTACTACTTTTCTTAATTATCTAGTGCTTGAATTGGATTAAAAATCCATAGAATATTTGTGGTAGCTTAGAAAATTATAATTCCTTTTACATTAGCTTAGTAATATTGCTAAGGACCGCAGGGCAAAGTTTTAGAATTTTTAAAGATCATTTGGGTAGTTTTTGCAAAAGGGTTAATTTAAGGACTAAACTGTAATTTTTTATATTATGATTGTTGACTGTTTGGATGGGCCCAGGAGGGGCTATATGATGTAATTGAGTTGTGAGTGTGTGGTTTGTGGATATAGAAGTGCGTTTTAAGCCCTTTTGCAGGTTGGGTAGGTCCTAGGTATAGGGGAGATCCTGCCGGATTTTCGGCATGACTTCGGTTAAGTCTATGAGTAAAATATTAATTTTAATTATAATTTCGATATTATTATATGTTTAAGTATACCCATGCATTACTTATAAATATATATCTATGTAGTTAAATATTAGGCATGATTTATGTTGCATTTTAAATTGATGAAGTGTTATGGATGTTGTTTGTGGTAATTTGGAGCAGTGTGCATGCGTTGGCGTGTGTGTGGTATGGTATTGGATATGGACAGGACGGGTAGACATGGCTTCAGAGACACTCGCTGGAACCCGGTCCTTCGGGGTAAACATGGCTTGAGAGACACTCGCTGGGACCTCGCATTTGGTTTATTAAGCGAAAGTCCGGCATGAGAGACACTCGCTGGCAGAGATTGGATTAAGAGGGTTGTATAGGGGATCAGCTCCCATATATGTATTGCTTGACAGTGTTGGGTGTGTGAGTGCTCCAAATTTACCTTTTTGCTGTTATGATATGAAAATTATGATGATATTGCATTTCACTCCACAGGGTGTATTAGCTTTAAATAGCTATAGAGATTATGGTTAAAATTGATATTTTACTCTCTGAGTCAAATGCTCACTCCTGTTCATCTAGTTTTCTAGGCTACAGGAGAATTATTTGTTGTGGTTAACCTGCTCTTCTTCTTTGCAGGTCCATTGAGAGTATTTAATGTATTTTGTACAATTGAGTTAAATTTTAGACTCCGCATGTGTTAGAAGCACTTATTTTTATTTTGGGCCTGTATTATAAGAGTTATGTTGGACTTGTAAAATTATTAATTATATGCATGATGGGATTGGATGAGGGAGCTGAGCTCCCATTTGAGTTATGACATTTGATTATGTGGAGGGTGAGCTGAGCTCTTCAATTTATTTTATATTGTGTTTATAAGTCGGGAGAGTCAAAAACTCCCCGTTAAATGGTTCATTTTATGGCCGGTCTCTATCCGGTTGAATTCTTGAAATTGGGCCTAAATGGGCCTTAGAGTTGGGTTGAGGAATAGTTAAGCTTACTACGGGTCTCGGGGGCTTTAGGCTGACCCAAGTCCTAGTGCCGGTTCGGCCCATAGGTTGGGTCGTGACAAATGTGGTATCAGAGCTTAGGCTTTAGATTCATGGGAAAGTGTGCACTTAGAGTTATCACATGCGGAGTATAGGATTCTATTTCATCTTTTTTTCTGTAATTCTTCACTTCTAGATTTTGCGTTATTTCTCGGTTAATATAAGAGTGCTTCAATTTAGCACCTTAGTTTTGTGAAGTACATAAAAGTGTGAAATAGAGTTAGCAGACATGTTGAGGTCTGCCATGGAAATACGTTTTCCAAGAAACACTATATTTTTATCAATATGGGTCTAAGTGTTGTGCCTATCTGATGCTAGGCACGAGTACATAAAGATGAGTTTTGATAGTATAATTGCACTAGATAAGGGTGAGGATACCACTGCTGGCAGTCGTCAGTGGATGACCCGGTCAGAGTAAGTTTATGATAATAGTAGATTTAAGAGAGATAAGAGATTAGGAGACTTAGTCTGTCAGGATATATCGTAGTAACTATACAATGTTCTCGATATCTGCTCTGTAAGCTACAAATTATAGTACCGACATGAGATTATAGTGTAGAGCTACATGCATCCCCGTGGTGCTCCATAATGAGGGTGTTTGCGGATGGCCTCTGTTTTGGTACAATTATGCTAGAACAAAGTTCTATATCTGCAGAGGAGTTGGAAACTCCTGGTTAGGGATCTAGAGCTAGAATATCGAAAGGTCAAAGTTGGGTGGTAACTAGAGTCAGTAACTCAGTTACCCTAGCATGTGCTCGAGTTACATCAAGAGTTGCCATCAGACCAGAGGTTGCGGATTAGTTGCAAAGTAAAGGTGACATCTATAGAGTGAAACCATCTGGTCTTCGGTATGGAATTTTGGATGGTTTTTGCAATACGACAGACGTTTTGCTTAGAGCTTAGTGAGAATAGTATACCTTGTGTGTATCAGCAAGGTGTAAAGTACAACCCTACTACCTAGATAAGGTCAAAACTATGAATTGATGATTTACAGAGCTATGATATGATAAGAGAGTCATTAATTTGACATGGTTTTGGCAAGGTGGTAAATGTAATACATTTGTTACAGTAAGTTAGGGTATAGTCCTATCTTTTCAGAAGGGATCGAAGGTTATTACTGATAATGATGACTTCTGGAATAGTGTCCCAGATGGGACTGTTGCGTGAGATAGAGAGTTGTTAGCTCAGGTATTCTGGAGAGGGTACAAGTTCCATGTAGGAATCATAAGATGTAAGATCAAGATGTATGTAAGCCTTTAAATTGAATGACGGGTTTGGATACCTAATATTTTAAGTTTCAGCTAATTAAATGGATGTGAAAAATTAGAGTTGCTACAGATCCCCTCCCTAAGGTAATAGGTAGTATGTAGT
Source organism: Hevea brasiliensis (assembly GCF_030052815.1). Taxonomy (NCBI): domain Eukaryota; kingdom Viridiplantae; phylum Streptophyta; class Magnoliopsida; order Malpighiales; family Euphorbiaceae; genus Hevea; species Hevea brasiliensis. The sequence goes on along the minus strand of NC_079503.1, from coordinate 34,736 downwards.
CCAAAAGGGTAAGAACAGAGATCACACAGGAGAAGTATGACTGCTATTCTCTAAGTTCATCCTTAGCTTCTTAATGCTTAAGACAAAAGTATACTCCAAATAAAGTAAAAGAAAAAGGATAAAAGTTAGCATCGATAAATCATAGAATATGTATATATATATATATATGGAGTGCGGTTCAAATGCCGCAGGAGAGATAGCCTGAATGCCAATAGAGGTTTAGCTAGGATAGTTAGAGGATCAATTCTGAGTAATATTGAGGTATAGATGACGTGGTAGGGATAGTAGAAAGGTATAAGTTTCTGACATGAAAATCAGGTTCAAAAAGAAAATAGAGCTAAAAGATGGAAGAGTTAAAGTTCTGATTTGGGTAAGATAAAAAGAGTTGGCTAAAGAATAAACTAGAAAAACATATTAGGATAAGATTAGGAAGAATAGAACCAAAATACCGAGGAGGTGAATGTGGTTTTAGGAAGGGTAAACGAGATAAACAAAAAAAAAATAATAAGGATAAAGAGCGTATAAAAGGATGGCATTAGGAAGAACATTGTTAAGTTATGGAACCCAGAAGTACAGGACTTAGAACAGGTCATAATTGATGTAGTGTTAGGAGCCTGAGCCTAGAGCTTAGAGTTACAGGATCTGGATTAGACCTTATCTGTTTTCTACCCCCAAGGTAGGATAATGGGGCAATGACATAAGAACCCTTTTGGTTGTTGACAGTATAATGAAAATTAGGTGAGGTGTGCGACCAAAGTAGGTAGTAATTGTTGAGCGTGCTGTGATAACTGGAATTGTATTATCAGATAAAGAAGCAAGATCAATAAGAGTAAGTTGGATAAAAGTCAACATAAATGATATAAATATGCAAGATGAGGGATAATGTCACAGAGGCTTGATATTAAAATTTAGAATGATGAGACCTAGAGTCAAAAATTAGAGTTAGACATATATTTTCAGTGTGATCGATAGAATAATTATGTAAAAAAAAGAGTAATAATAAATAAATAAATAATAGTATGATAATATGTAGCAGAAAGCTAATAACGGTCAGAATAGGACAAGATAGGTATAGGTGTAATTATAAGATATTGAGAAGTACTTGGATTAGAGGAGTGATTATTGGTAAGACTGGAGTAGATCTGAAAGAATATGTGAGTGCTTTTATCTTCTAGAATATAACTAAGTATAAGGAGCATTGGACAAATAATTATAAGTATAGAAGATAAATGAAGAGTAAAAAGGAAATAGTAAATTCTAAGATGATATGTCAGGCAGGACAACAGTATAACAAATGGTAGATACAACTGATATCTTATAATAATGCACAATAATTACAAAGAAATAATGAAACTAAAAAGGGAGACTCAGGGGTATGAGCTAAATCTTGTTTATCAAACAATGGTATACCATAAATGGTGGGAGAACATTTCTCCTTCTTTCCAAATTAGCTCATGTTTCGATTCTAAGAGATTATGTTAAGAAGAGAGGTCATGTCAAAGTGACCCAATTAATTGAAAATTTGATGGGCGTTAGCACATATCCAATCTTTTGAGGCGAAAATGATGATAATGGTGTACCTAATGTTAAATACAAAAGAATGATTAGACAGGTGACAGGAGTTAAATCGAGCTAGTTACTAGGGCTTACAACCCTTTTGAACTATAAGCTGGAGGAAGTGCTATTTGCTAATGAGTTACAGTGAATGAAATTGTTGCTAATGGGAAAAGTTGAAGCTAAAGTTTGGGAAGCTATGGGAAGTATATGTGATTATATTAAGAAGAATGAACACGTGAAGTATCTTGTTTGGAATTAAGGCATGGTACACATTTCCCACAGCCGTGTTAGTTCAGATGGAACTTATAGTTTCTGGGGCTCCTATCCATCCAGGATGAGCAATTTCCTACTAAGGTTGGTAGGGAATGATAATATTCTGATAGTTAAGTTGGGAAAAGGGATACAAAAAGAATTTTCTATGGTTAATTCCAAGTGTTACATAATGTGAAGAATGTGCTAGTAGGAGTCAGTCATAAGGTTAGAATTCTCGAAGTAATGAAACTAGTAATCAAGATAAGACTAAGAAAAAAAAAGTTAAAGTTGATGACGGGATGGACATCCTTGAAGGAAAAGGTGTAAGGGTGAGATAGGACTAAGATTAAGGAATAAGTACAGCACGTTGAAAAGATATCAACAATAACAGAAAGAGGAAAAGAAAGTGGATAAGATCTAAAGGACAGGAAGAAAGCTCGGTAGAGCTGGTTATAATGATGAGGATAAGAAGGAATAGGTATGCTAGGAACACACGAAGAGATGTTTGAAACAAGTTATTATGAGATGATAGATTAAAGGAGTAGTAGAGCCTCGATCTAAGTATCAATGTGTCAGAAGTAGGCCACATACTAAGAAGCTTTAGGAAGAAGTCTAGATATTTCCATTCCAGAGAAGGAGTGGGAAACGATAAAGTTGCATTAACTGGGTTGTCAGGGAATATAAATACATTTGTCCTATAAGAGAAGAGACCCAGTTCACTTTCCAATATTGATAAGTGGTGTATGGTACGCTTGACACTTAGATAGAGCTCTACATAACTAGTTACATAAGATGGACATGAGCTGGTCTAAGGACCTTAGTAATGACACAAAAGAGATTGAAAATTTGAAGTATCATGGGAGTGAGAACATGTATAGGTATTGACCATTGAGGTTATAGGACAAGTAAAGGTTTCGAACGAGATGTATATGATAGGTGCTACAGGAAAGCATTTCATAGGATACTATAGGGTAAGGAACATAAGTTATGTTTTTGGGGAACAGAGATTATTGAAACAAAGGAATAAGGACTGAAGTCACTAAGAGACACGTTAGGGCATAATAAAAGTGAGGTAAGCGCCAAAGTTAATTAAAGTTATCAGATATCAAGTCGACAGTAGTGGAGTTATAATGAGTACTAGATATGACTAAAAAAAAAGAGGGGTAAACGAGTAGTCAGATGTGATGGTTTGGACTCAGAAGGAGGATGGTAGCTGGCATACTACGACAGGGGTAGATAGACATAAAAATTTTTAACCATCCATGTAGATCCAAGGCGGAAAAAATGTAAAATTGTTAATGAGTGACCGTGTTCTTGAAGGTTTCTCCTATGAAAAGGGTTATGAGATTTGGAAAGAAAAGGCAAATTGGCACTCCGTTAAATAGGACCTTTTAAGATCATAGGCAGAGTGGGAGTAGTTGCCTATCAGTTAGAGTTGCCACCAAACCTTTCTCATGTCCACCCAGTATTCCACATTTTCATGCTTAGAAAGTATGTTTCCGATCCTTCTCATGTGCTGCGACTAGACACAGTGGAGTTAAATGAGAATTTGATCTTTGAGGAGCAACTAGTAGCATAGTGTGGGGGTGGGCGTGAGTCGAAATATCATCCATTAGAATTATATAAAATGCACCAGGTAATGCCCAGGAAAGATGGTGGAGTCACAATGGTCTCACTTAAGTACCATCTCCTTAGACAGCATTTCCTAGACATGCACTTCATACAATCCTAATAGAATCAAACCACTGGTAAGTACCGTCTTCCCATAACACTACCATGGTACTAAGGATTTATGCCACGAAGGCATAGATAGACAGGAGTCGCCACCCGGGTAATAACCGGGATATATTCAGTGTTTCTTTCGAGGGTCATAGATGGTAACTTACTCCTTGCAGAGTTTCCACAACCGTCATTACCATAGCCCAATGTCTAGGTTCGGGATAGTGGGTGCGTAAGGGGAAGGTGTTAGGCACCCCTTACGCCTAGTCTAACCTCCTTAATTCGAGTGCCAGTCCTCTACTAATGTTTCTAAAAGTCTTGTTTATTATTCCTTTATTAAACTTTATCCTAAAAAATGCAATTCTAATCCTACACACGCAAGTAATTCACAAAAAGGTTGTTGTTTACACACAATTTTCATGCACAAGTAATTCCTATCTATGGGGTTGCTAATTATTTAAATGATATTTACCAGATGACTAAAATTAATTTATTATTGGGAATTTAATTTACAAACAAATTCAATTTCAAATAACCCTATGTTTCTATTTAACCTAAATAATTAATTTTTACCAAGTTACCCTAAGGATAATTGAACTAAGTTAATTATGTACATGTGTAATTTATTCTAATATCACATAAGTCCCAAACAATCACAACCTAATAAAGATTTATAACATGCAAATTTATTTTACAATTACCAAGTATTAAATTAAATTTATTTTACATGCCAATATTAGTTTAATTTACAAACAAGATTAATTTTAATTTACAAAGTATTTATTTAAATTAATTACATGCAAAAGTCAGTTAAATTAAAAACAAAGTTAATTTTAATTTACCAAATGAAAGTTCTATTATTACTACAATTTCATGCCAATGGTTATTCGAGAAGTTTAGAGCTACTTACTTGTTGGTAAATGCAGTTGCCATTGGGGCAAGCTACCCTTAAAAAAGGGTCTTCTCTTCTAGTATGGCAATGATATCCCTGGCTTACTCCCATTTAGCTCCATATAAGCTCCGCGCAAATGCCCTCTTTGGTACTTACCTTAGGGCTACTTACCAATTTTGTTTGTAATAAAAAGTAAAGAAAATAAAGAAAAATAATAAAAGTACGAGAGACAGAAACTAAACATGTGCAGAGTTGTGTATCCCCTCAAATTAAACATGATTACATGATCTATATGAACATATAAAATAAATTGAAGACAAAGAGCATAGAATTAAAATATTGTGTGGCATAGATCTTGAAAAGAAAACAATAAAAACTGACCTTCCAGAAATCTTGTATGAAAATCTTCTTGAAGAAAAAAAAATAAGGAAGAACTCAAAGAGTCTTAAATATCTCTAAATTTCTTATAGCTCTGAATTTTCTCTTCCTCTTTCCTCCCATCATCCCTTCTTCCCTTCTCTAGTAGGGTATTTATAGGGTTTTGGGAGAGAGGTGTGATAGGGTTTGGAGTCTTAGGATGATAAAATTTAGATGACTTAAACAACTATAATTGCAGAATTCGAATAAGACTGGGATATGGGTGAGGTGTTTCAACCAATAGGAAGACAAGAAAAAATGGAAGGCACCAATAGGGAATGAGGAAGAGGTGTGGTAGGATTTGGAGTCTTAGGGTGATAAAGTTTAGATGACTTAAACAACTACAATTGCAGAATTCGAATAAGACTGGGATATGGGTGAGGTGTTTCAACCAATAGGAAGACAGGAAAAAAATGGAAGGCGCCAATAGGGAATGAGGAAGAGGTGTGATAGGATTTGGAGTCTTAGGATGATAAAGTTTAGATGACTTAAACAACTACGATTGCAGAATTCGAATAAAACTGGGATATGGGTGAGGTGTTTCAACCAATAGGAAGACAGGAAAAAATGGAAGACACAAATAGGGAGTGAGGAAGAGAGTGGGGCCAAGGAGGAGAGAGATATTTTATTATTTTAATTTTCAGAAAATAATTAAATGGGTCCTATTTAAAATTCATAACTAGGCTTTCTTAGGCTCATGGAGCCCAATTAAACTTAATTAGATCCATTTAAGAACTACCCATATTAAATTTAAACAAAATAAAATTTTATTTAAATATAATTAAATTAATTTCTCCAAAACTTTATTATTATTTTTATTTTTTCAAGATCATGCCACGGAATTAATAATTCAGCTCCATGCCTCCAATTACATCTTACAGTCATATAATTTTTCATCATCGGGTTTCCCACGGCCTCGATGCACATACTCATCACAAAATAAGGGTCTACACATAGTAGACTATCAGATGAGACAACTTTGGTCAAGGCAGATCCCTATGGTTAGTCCTGTGGAGGAGTTAATCTATAGAGGAATGCACTTGGAAGTTAGAGAGGGATATGCGCAGCAAGTACTCATAAGTTTGATATGCAACTATGTGTCATTGTTTTGCTTTGTGTAAAAATTCGAGTATGAATTTTCTATAAGGGGGGAAAGAATGTAACATCCCTAATTTTCAAATAATTATTTTATATATATATATATATTTTTTATTCTAACTCTGGTATTGTGAACTTTGCGTATGTACCTTCAATTCGCAGAAATTCAACGGTTGCCCGGGTCTGTAAATTTCGGACCGGGCAGATAGGCTACCGAAAGAGTCTTGGAATTGGGTTGAGATTTTGGCTGCCCCACCATTGTCAGACATCCCGAGCGCATTTCCGAGGTCGGAATCGGCATAGGTAAACCTGATCCTTACTTTTTCTTAATTATCTAGTGCTTGAATTGGATTAAAAATCCATAGAATATTTGTGGTAGCTTAGAAAATTATAATTCCTTTTGCATTAGCTTAGTAATATTGTTAAGGACCGCGAGGCAAAGTTTTAGAATTTTTAAAGATCATTTTGGTAGTTCTTGCAAAAGGGTTAATTATAAGGATTAAACTGTAATTTTTTATATTATGATTGTTGACTGTTTGGATGGGCCCAGGAGGGGCTATGTGATGTGATTGAGTTGTGGGTGTGTGGTTTGTGGATATAGAAGTGCGTTTTAAGCAATTTTGCAGGTTGGGTAGGTCCTAGGTATAGGGGAGACTCTGCCGGATTTTCGGCACGACTTATGATATGTTTGGTCTTTTCTTAGTTTGTATTGAGTTAAATATATTAAATAATTGTAATAAAATTATCAGGTGAGCCGGAACAACCTTTCTCCTCCGCCCAGCAGCCACAGTGACTTCGGTTAAGTCTGTGAGTAAAATATTAATTTTAATTGTAATTTCGATATTATTATATGTTTAAGCATGCCCATGCATCACTTATAAATATATATCTATGTAGTTAAATATTAGGCATGATTTATGTTGCATTTTAAATTGATGAAGTGTTATGGATGTTGTTTGTGGTAATTTGGAGCAGTGTGCGTGCGTTGGCGTGCGTGTGGTATGGTATTAGATATGAACAGGATGGGTAGACACGGCTTGAGAGACACTCGCTGGGACCCGGTCTTTCGGAGTAGACACAGCTTAAGAGACACTCGCTGGGGCCCCACATTTGATTTATTAAGCGAAAGTCCGATTTGAGAGACACTCGCTGGCAGATGTTAGATTAAGAGGGCTGTATAGGGGATCAGCCCCCATATATGTGTTGCTTGACAGCATTGGGTGTGTGAGTACTCCAAATTTACCTTTTTGCTGTTATGATATGAAAATTATGACGATATTGCATTTCACTCCACATGGTGTATTAGCTTTAAATAGCTATAGAAATTATGATTAAAATTGATATTTTACCCTTTGAGTCGAACGCTCATTCCTGTTCATCTATTTTTCTAGGCCACAGGAGGATTATTTATTGTGATTAACCTGCTCTTCTTCTTCGCAGGTCCATTGATAGTATTTAATGTATTTTATACAATTGAGTTAACTTAGAATTTTTAAAGATCATTTGGGTAGTTTTTGCAAAAGGGTTAATCTAAGGACTAAACTGTAATTTTTCATATTATGATTGTTGACTGTTTGGATGGGCCCAGGAGGGGCTATGTGATGTGATTGAGTTGTGAGTGTGTGGTTTGTGGATATAGAAGTGTGTTTTAAGCCCTTTTGCAGGTTGGATAGGTCCTAGGTATAGGGGAGATCCTGCCGGATTTTCGATACGACTTCGGTTAAGTCTATGAGTAAAATATTAATTTTAATTGTAATTTCGATATTATTATATGTTTAAGCATACCCATGCATCACTTATAAATATATATCTATGTAGTTAAATATTAGGCATGATTTATGTTGCATTTTAAATTGATGAAGTGTTATGGATGTTGTTTGTGGTAATTTGAAGCAGTGTGCGTGCGTTGGCGTGCGTATGGTATGGTATTGGATATGGACAGGACGGGTAGACACGGCTTCAGAGACACTCGCTGGAACCCAGTCCTTCGGGGTAGACACGGCTTGAGAGACACTAGCTGGGACCCCGCATTTGGTTTATTAAGCGAAAGTCCGGCTTGAGAGACACTCGCTGGCAGAGATTGGATTAAGAGGGTTGTATAGGGGATCAGCTCCCATATATGTATTGCTTGACAGTGTTGGGTGTGTGAGTGCTCCAAATTTACCTTTTTGCTGTTATGATATGAAAATTATGATGATGTTGCATTTCACTCCACAGGGTGCATTAGCTTTAGATAGCTATAGAGATTATGGTTAAAATTGATATTTTACTCTCTGAGTCAAATGCTCACTCCTGTTCATCTAGTTTTCTAGGCTACAGGAGGATTATTTGTTGTGGTTAACCTGCTCTTTTTCTTCGCAGGTCCATTGATAATATTTAATGTATTTTGTACAATTGAGTTAAATTTTAGACTCCGTATGTGTTAGAAGCACTTATTTTTATTTTGGGCCTGTATTATAAGAGTTATGTTGGACTTGTAAAATTATTAACTATATGCATGATAGGATTGGGTGAGGGAGCTGAGCTCCCATTTGAGTTATGATATTTGATTATGTGGAGGGTGAGTTGAGCTTTCCAATTTATTATATATTGTGTTTACAGGTCGGACGAGTCAAAAACTCCCCGTTAAATGGTTCATTTTATGGCCGGTCTCTGTCCGGTTGAATTCTTGAAATTGGGCCTAAATGGGCCTTAGAGTTGGGTTGAGGAATAGTTAGACTTAGTACGGGCCTCGAGGGCTTTAGACTTTCTCAAGTCCTAGTGTCAGTCCGGCCCATAGGTTGGGTTACGATATTTTCCTTCTCACTAATGATATTTTAACTGTGATTACTAATGGAAAATATTAATTTATTGGTATATTAAGGATTAAGTATTAATTTATCCTAAATTATTAGTATTAATTTGAGCAAATTTAAAAATGCATAGATTAACTCATAAATAATAACAAAATATAGGGATGATTTTGTAATATAACATAATACAAGAGGGTTTGGTTAGGGTTAGCAGGAGGGGTGGGTCGGATTGATCCGGAACTTTCCACTCTGCTCCATTTTAGCCCAAGCCCGTGCGTGTCCATTATAAGGACAAGCGCGACCCACTGTTGTAAACTTTCGTTTCTTTTCCTCCAGTTTTTGCCAAGAGGTGTTCTGAATCCCCATAATATATCCCGCGTTGATTCATATAACGGCTTAAGACCCAATCGAATTGATTGATATATAGACTTGTATATATTCCGCTTCTCTATTTGTCTCTCTCTCTCTCTATATATATATAAATAAACTTGACAGTAAACGGGTGCCTCCATGGACGAATCGTCGAGCGAAGCCCAGGGCCTGGCTGCAGGTGCTCCTCCTTCTCTGACAGTGGATACTCAATCACCATCCCAATCACAATCGCAATCGCAATCGCAATCGCAATCGCAGCATGAAAAAGGAGTAGGAGAAGGCGAGAATGAGGGAACCGCCAAAGAAGTGGAAGAATTGCTGGAGAAGGCACAGAAATTGATGGATAAGATCACATCTTCCCCTGATAACCCTAACCCTACTTTCCTCCACGGCCTTTCCTCTCTCCTCGAAGCTCAGGAGTCTCTGTGTGAACTCTTTCTCCTTCGTTATTTGATAATATCTTTACATGTTAGCATTTGATAGTATCACATTTCATATTTGTAGTTCAGATAAGTCTGTCTAGATTATGGGGTGTGGTCTGTAAAGCATTCCATTTAATTTCCGTTCATAACTTTTTATTGATTGCTGGTATTGTGCCATGCAGTCACTTCAATTCTGATACTTCACTCACTTTTTCTTGTCCGTCCTCTCCAAACACTTTTTTTTTTTAATGAATGAGTAAAGAAGTACACACCCTGTTTGGGTCATGCTTGTATGGTATGGTTTCTTTTCTTGTTTAGGAAGATTATGAGTGGGTTGGGATTTGTATTGCCTAATTTAAAAAATAAAATGTTTTATTTAAATAAATATCTTTAAACTGGGTATTTTAGTAATTTTTTATTTATTTTACCATACCATACAACCATTCCATCTTTTCAAACATGTTAATAATAAAAACTATATAATACAATACTTTAGGATACATGCCGCATTCAACCCAAGTATGGTGTAAAGGGTTTGGAGTGGGGTGCAAGGCAGATTCAAATGGGAAACTCTCACCTCTGCCTTTTGATATCCGATATATGTAGGAGTCCATTTTTTTTTTCTAATCTCTTGGCCTTTGTCCGAATTGCGTCTTGGATTTAAGTGAAATATTTAGAGTTGAGTAAGAAATGAGTCCATCCACTTAATTGTTGCCATGTTTAATTCTTTGAAACTTTTACAGCATGTATGCTTCAGTTTATAGACTGATTTGGAATACTTATTGTAATAATCATTAAGTTTGTTGGTGCACGGAGATTTTTCATGTATTCAATACCTGTAGGTTGCTGTGTTTTTAACTTTTAGGATAAGGTGTTTCTATAGAGTGCTGGAAATTCTCCATTAGGTTTTATCACATGATTTTGATTCCTGTGGCTCAACTCAAAAAGTGTTAATCCTAAACTAGCTGGACTGGCTGCACAAATCCTTCTCTCCCATTCAGATGGGACAATAGTATTGCATTGTCCCTCATTTTACCATCTAGCCAATGTTAATCTGTATGATATTCAAGTGCAACAAAGGTGATGCTGATTTTGAGTCCCGTGGCTTTTAGCTGATCTAAGCATGAACTGCAAACTAACTGGGCCCATTTTTGTCCATCCAATAATATTTACAGCCTAAATCTTTTTTAGATGTTGTGATTCTAAATCACCCTTTTTTTTGGATAAGTTTTGAACTCATAAATGTGTGAATATATAAATATGTTATGTACAGGTACATGGAAAAGAGTGGCCATTCATCTTTTAATAATAATCGTGCTTCTCACAGTATTGGACGGCTTGGGAACTTAGTGCGGGTAATTAAACTTGGTGTTCTATTTTTGAGTTTGAGCTTTATTTCTAAATTATTGCTTAATTGTGTTTCTGCTTTGCCTATCATTGTTCTGATCATCTATTTTGGCAGTGTTCATACTAAAGATTTTTCCTCACTTCTTTTTCAGGATAATGATGAATTTTTTGAATTGATATCTTCAAAGTTTCTTTCTGAAACTAGATTTTCAACCTCTATTCAGGCAGCTGCTTCAAGGCTTCTCATGAGCTGTTCACTAACTTGGATTGTATGTTATCTCTTCATTTAATTTGACCTTTTAAGTTTATAGGTCATTTGTTAGCTTCATGATTTGTAAACTGGTTACAGTATCCACATGTTTTTGAAGAACCTGTATTGGAAAACATTAAAAGCTGGGTGATGGATGAGACTGCTAGATTTTCTGGTGAGGATCGCTACTGGAAGCATGATATGGGAGAAAAGGAGGCCACAGATTCTGAAATGTTGAAGACCTATTCAACTGGACTTCTTGCTGTATGCTTGGCTGGGTATGCTTTTACCGCTAAAATCAGTGGCTTATTTTTTTTAATCTCTTCAGGCATTTTTATACTTAGTTTGTTGATATTGGACCTAATTTTCTTCATCCTGCTGACTCAGTGGTGGTCAAATAGTCGAGGATGTGTTAACATCTGGATTGTCTGGAAAGCTTATGCACTTTCTTCGCATTCGTGTCCTTGGGGAGACGAGTACAAACCATAAAGATGCTACTTATTTAACTGAAAGCAAGAATGTGTCTTCTGCTTCATGTGTCAGAGGCAGAGAAGAAGGTAGGGGTAGGGTGCGGCAGGTTCTGGAGGCAACTCATGTGGATAATTCGAAGGTAACAGATGAGAGGGCTTTGGATGATCCAGTCAGTGTAGAGCCACTTGATAGGTTACCTGATGGGTTTGATATGATTGATGCTGATAGTGGGGACAAATTACAAGATCGAGACCTGCGAGATGGAAAAATAAAATTTGGAGATTTTGATGAGAGTGGAAGAGATGACTCATCAAGACGCAGGCCTTCACGTGGATGGCCAAGGCCTAGAGGGAAGGGAAGAGGTAATGAGTCTTGTTTTGAGAATGAACAGGTTTTGACATCTCTGGGATCTGGTAGCCGATCAGGACAGGGACGAAGTTCTAGAGAGAGGAATTTGATGAAAAATTTAGATTTGAGAAGAGGACAAGATGCGAGAAAGTGTCCAGGAAATATCAATCCTGATGGTTTAGCTGTGGAAAGAGAGAATACTGATGATTGCTTTCAGGAATGCATAATTGGAACCAAAGACATTTCTGATCTGGTAAAGAAAGCAGTTAAAGCTGCTGAAGCTGAAGCTAGAGCTGCGAATGCACTTACTGAAGCCATCAAAGCAGCTGGTGATGCTGCTGCTGAAGTTGTCAAGAGTGCAGCCTTAGAGGTGCTCAACATTATTTTTCTCTATCTTTTATTCTTGTTGAGTTTTTAGAAAGAAAGAAGAAAAGGGAAAGGGACAGAATTGGAATGAACCTCAAAGGATTACATTTTCATTTACTTGTACTTGGCATGATACGTAAGGGTCCATATTTATAATGGAAGATACAAGATATATGGCATTCCTTAAATCATTCCTTAATGCAAGCGCTAACTAAGCTGATTAATCACATGATTTTCTTATAATCATATCTCATAAATTAAAGTAAAATCTCATCAATTCCAAGAATTCTTATTATAATAGGTGAACTTTATATTATGTGAAGTTGTGCAACTTCTTAATTATATTCAACTTTATATACCCAGGAATTTAAATCTTCCAACAACGAAGAAGCTGCAGTTTTAGCTGCTTCCAGAGCTGCATCTACTGTTATTGATGCTGCTAATGCAATTGAAGTTTCGCGGTTGGTTGCTTCATGTTAATGTTTTGTCCCTTTTTTTATTGTGTATTATTTAATTAGTGCAATTGCTGATGTTCATTGTGGACTACTGACAGGAACAGTAGCATCAATGATGACTCAGTGGCTCTTGGTGGTACAGAAACAGAAGCACTCAAGGATGCTGAAGAATATTATATCCCTGATTCTGAATCACTTGCACAAATTAGGGAAAAATACTGCATCCAGTGCCTTGAGATATTAGGAGAATATGTAGAAGTTCTTGGGCCTGTCCTGCTTGAAAAGGGAGTAGACGTGTGTCTTGCACTATTGCAGCGCAGTTGTAAACACAAGGAAGCATCAAAGGGAGCAACACTCTTGCCTGATGTGATGAAGCTCATCTGTGCTTTGGCTGCTCATCGGAAATTTGCCGCTTTATTTGTGGATCGAAGTGGCATGCAGAAATTGCTTGCTGTTTCTAGGGTAGAACAAACATTCTTTGGTCTGTCTTCGTGCTTATTTACCATTGGTTCTCTTCAGGTAATTACGTGCTTTATTTTTATTGTATTTATTTTGGAAGATTGCTTGTCTTTTTAAGGTAATGAATTTCATCTTTTATATATCTATCACTTTTTAATATTGTTGCAGGGGATAATGGAACGTGTATGTGCACTTCCTTCAGATGTTGTCAACCAAGTGGTTGAGTTAGCTATTCAACTTATTGATTGCCCTCAGGATCAAGCCCGAAAAAATGCAGCCTTATTTTTTGGTGCTGCATTTGTCTTCAGAGCTATTATTGATGCTTTTGATGGTCATGATGGTTTACAGAAGTTACTGGGCCTTTTAAATGATGCTGCCTCAGTAAGATCTGGTGTTAATTCAGGTGCATTAAACCTGTCTAATTCAGCAGCTCTTCGTAATGAGCGCTCAGCAACAGATGTATTGACATCATCGGAGAAGCAGATAGCTTATCACACTTGTGTTGCTTTACGACAGTATTTCAGAGCACATCTTCTTTTGCTTTTGGATTCCATTCGTCCCAATAAAAACAACAGAAGTGCAGCTCGAAATGTTCCAAGTGTAAGGGCTGCATACAAGCCTCTTGACATTAGTAATGAGGCTATGGATGCAGTCTTTCTGCAGCTACAGAAGGATAGAAAGCTGGGTTCTGCATTTGTGAAGACTCGTTTTCCTGCAGTTGACAAGTTCTTAGCCTTTAATGGGCACATTACCTTGTTAGAATTGTGTCAGGTTAGGTTATTCATTTCCACATTAATTTCTTGTTTCCATTGCCTGCATGCATTTCTGTAGTTATATCTAATTTGCAGATGTTTGTAGGCCCCACCTGTTGAGCGGTATTTGCATGACCTGCTTCAGTATGCATTGGGTGTTCTGCACATTGTTACATTGGTAAATGACAGCCGCAAAATGATTGTAAATGGCACATTAAGCAATAATCGTGTTGGCATAGCTGTAATTTTGGATGCAGCAAATATTTCTGGTAATTATGTGGACCCCGAGGTAAACACTTCTTCTGTAGTATTTTCCCTTATCATTACCATCCCATTGTCATCATGATCACTATTAGAATATTTTCTATCAATTTGTAAGAAAAATTTTAGGCTGATATCTTACTATTTTTGGCTCTTATACTAAGTAATGTCATATACATAATTTTTTTTTTCCTGTATATTTGCAGATCATACAGCCTGCATTAAATGTGTTAATCAATCTTGTTTGTCCACCCCCTTCAATTAGTAACAAACCCCCTGTTCTTGCACAAGGCCAGCAGACTGTTTCTGGTCAACTTGCAAATGCTGCTGGTTTGGAAACTAGAGATAGAAATACAGAACGTAGCCAGAGTGAACCAAGGGAGCGGAATGGAGAGTCTAGTGTTGGTGATCGAGGCATTGCAGCAGTTTCTGCTGCTCGATCCATCAGTAGCACTTCACAAACTCCTGTACCTACTGCAACTTCAGGATTGGTTGGAGATCGAAGAATATTTTTAGGTACTGGAGCAGGTTGTGTTGGCCTTGCTGCACAAATGGAACAGGGATATCGTCAAGCAAGGGAGGCTGTTCGTGCCAACAATGGTATAAAGGTTCTTCTCCACCTTCTACAACCACGCATATATTCACCTCCTGCTGCACTTGATTGCATTCGTGCTCTTGCATGCCGAGTGCTGCTTGGTCTAGCCAGAGATGATACAATTGCTCACATATTGACTAAACTTCAGGTAAGACTGAGTTGCTTGTATTTGCAAAATATTTGCATGTGTGTGTGTGTGTGTGTATCACTTTTTCCCTGTTTTATTTTTTTTTTCCCAGTGACATGTTGGTTATTTTTTAAATTCCTTTTGTTTTAATATAGGTAGAATTGTTCAAGCCTAGGATAACCTTATTGTGTTCCATTTGAAGAGTAGTTTTACTTTTGTGTTGTTTTTCTTCTATGTAGTTTGTGCCATTGGTTTTTTAAACAAGAAAAATATTATGTGAAATTGTAGGACTAGGACATCTCAAACAATTTGTTATTTGCAGTACTAAGTTCATTTTGGTATTTTAGGTTGGAAAAAAGTTGTCTGAGCTAATTCGAGATTCAGGTAGCCAAACATCTGGAATTGACCAAGGTAGGTGGCAAGAACTTGCGCAGGTGGCGATTGAACTAATTGCGGTATTTGTCTTTAACTCCTACCATGCTTAGACAATATCTGTATCAGTTCCTTTGCATCAATTGTTTTGTGTGTATGTTTCACTTATGCATATGCCTTTTTTATTATAACCTTTGGTCTCTACACTCTAGAAGGGGTGGTGGCATGGAAAGTGTCAATGATTGGGGTTAGACCTTTAGATCTATGTGCTCATGGGGTTAATTAATTCACTTAATGTAGCACGTGGTTGATGCCACTCCAGGAGCAACCGTTCATGGCCATACCACCTTTTCTTGCTTAACTGCTGGTTAAAAATGAAGTGGTAATTCTTCTTTGAGATTTGAAAATAGTAGGTACTATTTGGAGTGTGAGTTACCTAATTTGATCAAGTCCTAATTAGCTCATTTGATATTTGCATGAAGATCTATTTTTTTTGCCCTCAAATTTATATTTTGCTATTTGTGTTCTGGATTACACAACTCAATGGTTTTAATGTTTGCAATACTAGTGTGCCTTGTGTCACGGGCTGGGTCTCCATTTGGACCATCCCAAAAGGCTAGCCTATTGAGATGAGGTAACCAACTAGTTATAGACCAGAGACCACCCCTATCTCCCATTAATGTGGGATTTGTGTAACATTCTCCCCCTCTTGTTTGTGCATGCCTCATTGCACCAGCTCCGTACTCATGAAGGCGAAGGACCCACCACGTTCTAGATCTACATCGATCTTGGTGTCTCTCATGAGAGCTCACATGAGTGAAGAGTAGAGTTGGCTCTGATACCACTTGTTACGGGTTAGGTCTCCATCCCAAAAGGCTAACCCATTAGGAGGTAACCAACCCATTTATAAATCTAAGACCTCCCCAATCTCCACCAATGTGAGGCTTCTGTAATGCTTAGCTCCAGTGGTAAAAGTTCCAGAACGATAAATTTGGTGACCCTAATAATGTTCTTTGTTTCTTATCCAATTGATATAAAGTAACTTGAGATGTTATGTGACACACACACACACACACACACACACACACACACACACACACACACATGCATATAACATGTCTTTTGATATTGTACTTGTGTAGTCTGCTACATATTCACATTTGATTCAATGCATGGCATTGTGTGGTATGTGCTGCTGTTAGTTTTTTTATAAGCAGTGAAGAAGTTAGATATTTATATTTATAAATTCTGGATGTGATCTTGTGAGGATTTGTCTGAGAACAGTGTCTGTACCGTCAACTGTATGTTTACCTGCTTTGTTTCGGTTGCATAGAATATGTAGACTTGCTAACCAAGATATATGCTGGTCTAATATTGTGAACTGGAAAAAAAAAAGACTTTTGCTCCTTGAGGATATTTTTTATTATTTTTTCTTTACAACTGGAGATGTTTGAGACATTTATGTTCAACCATTTACTCGTTGCAGATTGTAACAAATTCAGGGCGTGCCAGTACGTTGGCCGCTACTGATGCTGCTACCCCTACACTGAGGCGCATAGAAAGAGCAGCAATTGCCGCTGCAACGCCTATCTCTTATCATTCTAGGTACTTTAGTAAATGCTTGAAGTACTGTACTCATATGATTCAATAATAGCTCTTCCTGACCCTGGTTTATTTGTATTAACTATTATATTTGCATTCATGGGAAATCCTCAGGGAACTTCTGCTCCTTATACATGAACACCTTCAGGCTTCTGGTTTGGCTGCAACTGCTGCCACACTGCTGAAAGAGGCTCAATTGACACCTTTGCCTTCACTGGCAGCTGCATCTTCCCTCATGCACCAAGCCTCTACACAAGAAACTCCTGCAGTACAGCTTCATTGGCCTTCTGGTCGAACACCTCGTGGATTTCTTTGCAACAAATCAAAAGCAAGTTTCCATGCTGATGATCCCAGCTTGAGGTGTGACTCAGCTTTGTCTTCAAAGAAGAAACCACTTGTTTTCTCCCCAACTTTTGGTTTACAGTCAAGAAATCATTCTGTGTCCCATGATTCCAGTCAATCATCATCCAAGAAGGCCTTAAACGGTCTCAAACAGTCTACTACTCCTGGAAATTTATTAGAAGCACCATCAGAATCCTTGCCAAAAAGTAATCCTGATACGGAGTCTTTATGCAAAACTCCAATCGTACTACCAATGAAACGGAAATTATCGGATCTGAAAGATATTGGATTGGCCTCATCTGGGAAGCGAGTCAACACTAGTGAGCATGGACTTCGGTCTCCTGTTTGTTTGACTCCCAATGTTGTGCGTAAGAGCAGTTTGTTTGGAGATGCTGTTGGGTTTTCTACTCCTAGTTCTAATTTGAGGGATTTACATGGTCGATCAACACCAAGCAGTTTGGTAGATTATGCAGATGACAACCAATATACTAACCCTACCCAGCTTGGGCTTTCAAATGATCACCAACCAAACAACTCAGAGCGATTAACTCTTGACTCTCTTGTTGTTCAGTACCTCAAGCACCAGCATCGCCAGTGCCCAGCTCCTATAACAACTCTTCCCCCACTCTCTCTCTTGCACCCACATGTTTGTCCTGAACCAAAAAGGAGCCTTGACGCTCCATCAAATGTAACTGCTAGGCTTGGTACACGTGAGTTCAGAAGTATATATGGTGGTGTTCATGGAAATCGCAGGGATCGCCAATTTGTATACAGCAGATTCAGGCTGTTGAGAACTTGCAGGGATGATGCTGATGCTCTTTTGACATGCATAACTTTTCTTGGTGATTCATCTCATATTGCAGTTGGCAGTCATACTGGAGAGCTTAAGATTTTTGACTCTAAAAGCAACAGTGTGCTCGAGAGCTGCACAAGCCACCAGTCTCCTTTAACACTCATTCAGTCATATCTTTCTGGTGAAACACAACTTCTGCTCTCTTCAAGTCCCCAAGATGTGCGCTTGTGGGATGCCTCTTCAATCTCAGGTGGGCCTATGCATTCACTTGAAGGGTGCAAGGCTGCAAGGTTCAGTAATTCTGGGAGTATTTTTGCCACCTTAACAACTGAGCCAGCTCAACGAGAAATTCTCCTTTATGATGTCCAAACCTGTCATGTGGAGTCAGCCATGTCGGATTCAATTTTGAGTTCTACAGGTCGGGGGCATGTATATTCCCTTGTACACTTTAGCCCTTCAGATACAATGTTGCTTTGGAATGGGGTCTTGTGGGATAGGCGGCAGTCTGCTCCTGTTCATCGCTTTGATCAGTTTACGGATTATGGGGGCGGGGGCTTTCATCCTGCTGGGAATGAGGTATGCAAAATCATGTTACTATTATTTGAGATTCATACTAATATTTGTCACTGGATGATGCCTTCAGAATGAAAGTGTTCTTCCTAATTCTTTGATAAATCTTCTTCATTCACAATTTGAAGATTATATAAGGTAACTGTAGGCAGAAATTTGAATCGAAATTAAACTATTGATACACTACTTCTGATAAGAAATTTCTAAATCAGGATTGTTAGATGGCCTATTGGATTTTTTTTTTTTTGTTTTTTGTACTGATCTTGTGCAGGACATAATTATGATAAAGACAATTTTGGAAGAATCTAGTGCATTAATATTTTGATGTAAAATGTGCTCTATATTTTTTTGCTGATAGAAAGATTGCCATAGAGCAAGTGATGGCCTTGTAGTTGTGGCTTGTGTGTGTAATTGACGTAGTGTGAAGCTCTAAGAAAGCACACTCCACGCACAGTGAAATTTGAGAGAAAACAATCTGCTGAGAATTATATTGTTCAAAAACTAAACTGAAATACATAGAATTAAGGCCTATTTATGGTGATTTTAATCTCCAAATCCTAATGGGGAAATAGATATACTATTTAGGAATTTTAGATAAATTAAAATTGTAATGACCCAACCTGTGAGCCATTGGGACCTAGGGATCGGGTCAGCTTAAAGTTGCCGGAATACACTTTAATCTTTTCATCCATACTTACATATTCATAACATATAATTGGCTTAGAATTTGAACCTTTACATACATAGAAAATCACTAAAGTATAATTAGTTCAAACATACATACTCACTTCACTTTTACTTAAGAAAAACATTAGTCAAATCTTGAGTACTAACATAGTAACTATCCATTTACAATTTAGAAGTTCATCTAATCATACCACATACATATAAATACCCTACACCTACTCCTGTTGCTTAAGCTTCAAAGGATTCTTCTACTTCGGCATTTCTACATTTGGGTTTAGGGAAAATGGGTGAGCTTATACGAACTCATTGAGTAAACTAATCAACATACTTTAAATTTATCGTTCATTTCATGCATGTGCAATGCAACATTCAAATGGGTTTTCACATCATAAACAATTCACGTAGGATGGGCTTGTTACCAGTGACTCCCTTAGTCCAAAATATCCGGCTCATATAGAGATTTCTCAAGACTTTAACTTAAAACATGATGTGTCATGCACCAGGGGGCATTGTACCTATCTCCCATTAGATTTTTTGGATCCTTAACATTCATAACATAGTAATAACCATTTGGAGAGTTGGTAGATCATCCATAATCCATTATGCACCAATAATAATTATGCAATTAAGCAACATATTTGTATTCTAGATGCATGCACTCTAAATAAATATGACATGATACATGAGTATGATAATAAATTAAATTTAAAAAGTTTATATTTATTAAGATTATAATTACTCACCGCTTATAGCCTATCAACCACCTAACTTGAACGGTAGTCATCTTAGGATCCTTAACTTTCTAAGTCCCTCGAACCTGATCGTATAAAATTGGATGCTAGAAGGTTATATAAGGTTTTAAACCTCTATATACATATTAAACATTTTATTCTAGGTCCTTAGGAAACATGAAATCATGTTTTGGAACCTTAGAAAATAAGAGAGAAAAAGTCAGGTAGAACCTATTTCGGCTGCGAAAGTTCTGGATTTCGGCTGCGAAAGTCCTGGATTTCGGCTGCGAAAGTCTCAGGCTTTGGATGGCCTTTTAGTCCAGTGCTGACTGTGAGTGCCGAAGTGTTGGACTTCGGCTGTCGAACTTGAAAATTTTTCAGATTTTCTGTGAACTTGCATGATTTGGCTGCTGAAACTATGGTTTTCGGCAGTTAAACCTGGAAATTTCTAGAATTTTCAGAATTCTCAAGTCGAAAACCTATAGATTCAAATTTTCGAAAAGCTACCAACTCATTCCAAAGTTCCAATATACGAACCAAACACATACTTGAAATCATACTTAATTTTCACATACATTAACTAAAAACTCAAATACTAGGTTTTTCTCAAATCCAATATAATACATATAAGGATTCCCTCAAATCTATTTAGAGGAAGTAGCCATTTAAGGCCCTTAACACTTAAACTTGACTAAACTAACAATAAAAACATGCAATTTCAACATAAATCACAAAACCCTAATCCTAACATGCATAAACTTTTCAAAACTCATCTTAAAAACTTTACATAAAATTGATGATGTAGAAATCTAATTCCTTGAAATAATGTTATCTCTTTTTTTGAAGTTTGAAGGTGAGAGAACCAAAGACCCGAAGTTTGAATCTACTTTCCCAAACTTCTAAATAGAAGAATTGACCTCTAGATTTTGAAAAATCTAAGGAAATTTCTTCAAAGAGCTCCTTAACAGTAAAATGGACTTTCGGCAGCTGAAGTTCCTTCTGCCCAAAACACACTTAAAACTTTTCTTTAGTCAAAACCATTAAAACTTTTTCATTTTTAAATGCATTTTGAACACACACACACATACACACACACACGCTGCGGCGTGCTCGCACCTGCCTTGCAGCGCGCACGCACGCAAAGCGCAGCGCACGCCTGCATAAGCGCACACACACGCACATACACGCGCGCGCACACACACACACAGAGAATTTTCTATCCCCATTCTCTTATCCGCAGAACCTTCGAATTCGCTAGAATATTTTATTTACGACAAAAATTTTGAAATAAAATAGGAAAAACTAAATCTTAATTGAAAAAGGAAAAAAAAATCCTAAATAGAATAAAAAACTAAGTCCTAGATAAAATAGGAAAAATAAATAAGTTCCAATTGGAATATTAAAGCGTGCGCGCACACACACACAGAGAATTTTCTATCCCCCCCCACACACACACACACACACACACACACACACACACACACACACACACACACACACACACACAGAATTTTCTATCCCCATTCTCTTATCCGCAGAACCTTCGAATTCGCTAGAATATTCTATTTACGACAAAAATTTCGAAATAAAATAGGAAAAACTAAATCTTAATTGAAAAAGGAAAAAAAAATCCTAAATAGAATAAAAAACTAAGTCCTAGATAAAATAGGAAAAATAAATAAGTTCCAATTGGAATATTAAAGCGTGCGCGCGCACACACACAGAGAATTTTCTATCCCCACACACACACACACACACACACACACACACACACACACACACACACACACACAGAATTTTCTATCCCCATTCTCTTATCCGCAGAACCTTCGAATTCACTAGAATATTCTATTTATGACAAAAATTTCGAAATAAAATAAGAAAAACTAAATCTTAATTGAAAAAGGAAAAAAAAATCCTAAATAGAATAAAAAACTAAGTCCTAGATAAAATAGGAAAAGTAAATAAGTTCCAATTGGAATATTAAAGCATACGAAATTCAAGACTCCAGCTGAATCTCGCCCATGTCAGCCACTTAAATGCCCTGGGCGTGTTGCTGTCCGGATTAAACGCCTGGGCCGCATTCATTACTAGACCTTGCACCGCATCAGTAATCTTTTCTTAGCCTTAAATAGTCTTAGTCTTAAAATGACTACAATAAAATCCTGCAATTGTCCTGTGTACTGTTTGCTCTTCCAAGTATCTAGAAGCTTTTTTTTTTTTCCTCCAAACTTTTGCTTGTCATTTTTTGGTTAAAAGTTCTCTTTATTTAACAGGTGATTATAAACTCTGAGGTTTGGGATCTCCGGAAATTTAGGCTTCTACGAAGTGTACCTTCATTGGACCAAACAGCAATAACATTTAATGCATGCGGTGATGTAATTTATGCAATCTTGAGGAGAAATCTTGACGATGTAATGTCAGCAGTTCACACCCGTCGAGTAAAGCACCCCCTCTTTGCTGCTTTCCGCACTGTAGATGCAATCAATTACTCAGAAATTGCCACCATACCAGTAGATCGTTGTGTCCTTAATTTTGCAATGGAGGCAACTGATTCCTTTGTTGGGTTGATTACAATGGATGACCAGGAAGAGATGTATTCTTCTGCTAGGATCTATGAGATTGGTCGGCGAAGGCCAACTGATGATGACTCTGATCCTGATGATGCTGAAACTGAGGAAGATGAGGATGATGATGATGAAGATGATAGTGATTTGGATCCCATTCTGGGTCCAGACCTGGAAGGGGATGGCGATAGTGAGGCTGATGATATAAGCAATGAGGATGATGATGATAGTGTGAGTGAACTTGATGAGGATGACGGGGACTTCATAATGGATGATGTAGATTTTGATGGGGGAGCTGGGATACTGGAGATTGTGGCCGAGAGTGATGAGGATGATGATGACAGTCAAGTGGTTGAATCTTACAGCAGTGGTGAGGAGAATGGCTTTGTGGCTAATGTTTTTAACTATTAATTGTTCATTTTCTAAATCTTCGTATTGGCACTAATAGGAGTCCAAATGATGTAATTATTTTATTTTTTTCCCCTCTTAATGCAATTATAATTAATTTAGCCTTTTTTGGTTTGGAGGGAGAGATCCATTAAAGTTGAAAGTTTTTCAGATAAAAATATCAGTCCTCCTTTTGTCCATCATTTTGCCAAATATCGCAACGATATGAAGAGTGCAGGTCCAAGTTCTATGACGAATGAGCGGGTGATACTGGACAAAAAGATGGGTGTGGTGATGGCTGAGTCGGAATTGAGGCGGGATCAGGATTTGACGGATTAGACCGATTAAATTTGTGAATCATGAATCAATTGGTGGTTCAATTTGATTTGATTTAGTTTATTGCTCCTCAGTTACGTGAACATAGATTTTGTCCTAAATTATAGATTTTTTAAAATAATAATTTATTTTATTAGTTTACTAATAAGCTAATATGATTTATTAGTTTCAAGAAGAATATTTTAATAAAAGGAGTTAATTTTTAATAGAATAGTAAGAGGTTAAATAAAATTTCTGTTTTAATGGAATGGAGGAAATAGGTTTTTTATGTTAAATAAATTGAGGGCGAATTATAATTTTATCCTTAAGTTTTGTCATCTTAATAAATTGATCCTATATTTTCAAAACTCATTAAATCGTTTCTAAATTTTAATTTCATTCTTTACTCACTTAACTGTTAATATTTAGAGAAATGACTAAAATACCCTTATAAAGGCTAGTAATTATGGAGATATTCTAATTTATTTTTTTAAAATGTATAAATAAAGGTGTTAATAATAGTAAAATTGAATAGCTATTTATTTGAAATTTAACTGAATATATTAAAATATACTTTAAAATTGATAAAGAAAAATTGAATAGCTATTTATTTGAAATTTAACTAAATCTATTAAAATATACTTTAAAATTGATAAAGAACTTAATATTTTTGAATAGAGAAAAAAGGAAAAGTATAAAAAAAGATACATGTGGTTTTGCATTTTGGCATATAAAAGATTGTGGTTTTATTTTTATCAAATTAGTACCGTGTGGTATACTCCATTAACGCTACCCGTTAACTTAGTGCTGACATAGCTTTAATAAGCCCCACCAAACTCTATGTAACCAATCAAAATTAAGTTAATTTTAAACTTAAATATAATTCCATCAATTATATTTAAAAAGCAAAATAAAGAGAATAAAAATAATATGCCTACCATCTATTGGAATCAGAAAAAAAAAAGAAAAAGTTACTCCCAGTTCTCCCAAATAATAGAATGCATGAAGAAAAACCCTAAATCCTAAATCCCTTTACCCGAATCTACCATAGAATCTCCCAAATTAATTACTTTTGGAATTCAAAGCAAGTTTATAATTCAGTATCTCTGAAGGGAAGAGTTAGTTCTCATTGAAGAAATTATCGATAGATAGAACCCTCTATTGTTATTCAAGTATTTCTTAAGGTGTAAGGTAAGTCCTCAATAAAATAATGATGAGTCTCTTTTATCTCAATATTTTAAATGCATTTTTTGTTATAGATACTGTTATTGGGTGGGCACCTTTGATGGGTGGGTTATGGGTTATCGAAATGGGTGGGCATGTGGGTTGATTGTAATGCATGGGTGACCCTCCATATGAGAATGCTATTGAGCAGTATTGAATTTGGTTTTGCGTCGCTATAGAATGGTGTGTTCATCACTTTTGTGTGTATGTTTCAATCATGTTGTGATTTATCAATGAATATGAATATGAATCAATATTTTGAATAAAATAGAGCATTTATATTTGGTTTGAAATAAAGAGAGGATGGAATGCACAGTTAAGTAATTCCCCCACATTTGGTTGATGATTCACAGTTTGCATGTTTATTATGGTTAACACATAACCATTTTGACCGAACATTTATATTAATTAATTTTGTAGGAGGATGTCTATTTATGTGAATTTGAACTTACATCATGGGGGTAAATGGGTGTTTAAACCCATGATGGTTTATGAAGGGGGACAAATAGAGTATAAGGATTATGTTGATGTAGATTTTTTATCATATTTTGAATTGCAGTCTTATGCAAAGGAATTGCATTATGACTACTGTAGGATATGGTTTAGGATACCTAGTCTATCTGGGGATGAAGCCTTTGAAGAGATAGAGAATGATTCCCAAGTAAATAACATTTATTTTGTTGAGAATGCTAAACCAGTGGCTATGGAGGATAAGTTTGGAAATGTTGTACCAATTATTGATGAGCATGTTTCTGATGTTGAGAAGGATAATGATGAGCATATTGCTGCTATTGAAAGGGATAGTGAGGTAACTGATGTTAATAGGGATAAGGACTCTGCTGCTAATGAGAGGGATAGTCAGGTAGCTGATGTTAATAGGGATAAGGACTCTGCTGCAAATGAGAGGGACAGTGAGGTAGTTTATGTTGATAGGGACAGGGACTCTATTGCTAATGAGAGGGATAGTGAGGTAGCTGATGATAAGGGGCACAAAGAATCTTTTAATGTTGACATGGATAGTGATTCAGCTGATAGTGATTACAATATTAATTCATATGCTGATGAAGATGGATAAAGTGAATTCTGTACTGGAAGTTCAGATATTAGTGAGATGTATATTGATTTAGAAGGTAGTGATGATGATATTTTTAGCGGAGCCAATGATAAAGGTTCTAAAGGTAGAGAAAAAGATGACAACAATCATGAATATACACAAGCAGGGGAAAATACAAGGGATTACAAGGAGTTCTGTGAAAAGATAGAGGATCTAAATGAGGATGATTATGAGGAGTTCTGTGAAAAGATAGAGGATCTAAATGAGGATGATTATGAGGAGTTCTGTGAAAAGGCAGCTAATGAAGATGAACTTCATTCTTTGCATAGTGCATCTGAAGATGATGTGTCATACCCTGAATTTAATGAGAGTTCTAGTTTTGCAAGCCCCCAATTATGTATGGGTATGAAATTTTCAAGTCACATAATCTTTAGAAGGGCATTAAAAGAATGGGCTATAAGAAATGGTTTTGGTTTCAAGTTGTTGAAAAATACTTCAACAAGGATAACAGCTATATGCCATCATTTGTGTGGTTTTAAGGTACATGCCAGTAAGTTAAGAGATAGTACAACATTTCAAATCAAAACTTTCAACCCTAAACACAGTTGTCCTAGGGATTTCCATAATAACCTTGTGGATAGCACATATATATCACAAAAATTTATTGAAGATCTAAGGGATAACCCAACATGGGTGGTGAATGCAATGCAAAAGAAAATACAAAGGGATTTAGGGGTAGAAGTTTCTTTACAACGATGCTATAGAGCGAGAAGGAAAACCAAGAAAGTGATAGAAGGTGATGTAAAAGAGCAATACAGAAGGCTTCATGATTATGCTACCACCATTATGAAGTTTAACCCTGGAAGTTGTATGAAGATTAAAACTTTTCTGGCTGATTCCCCTATTATTCAAAATGAACAGAATGAAGAGATTTTAACTCCAATCCCTAAACAAATATGTGTGTTTGAGTACATGTATGTAAGGTTTGCTGCCCAAAAGCAGGGTTTCTTTGCCGGTGTCAGGCCATGGATTGGCTTAGATGGTTGTCACTTAAAGACTCCAATGGGTGGCCAATTGTTATGTGCAGTTGGAAGAGATGGGAATGAAAACATGTTCCCACTTGCTATAGGGTTGGTGGACATAGAGGAAAAGGCAAGTTGGTTATGGTTTATAAAGCTCTTGTTAGATGACTTTGGTAAACCTGAAGATTGTGGTTGGGTGTTTATGTAAAATAAATAGAAGGTAATTTAACTCCAACTATTTATATGTGCATCTATCATTTAATTGTTTTCTAAATTAAATTATGTTTTATTTAACTTGCATCATGTTCATAGGGTCTAATTGAAGCTTTTAAAGAAGTTGGTTTGGGTGTTGAGCATAGGCATTGCATGAAGCATCTGTATGATAATTACAAGGTGCATTTAAGGAGTATTGAGTACAAAAAAGAACTTTGGGCAGTTACTTCTGCAGGGTCAATGGCACAATTTGAGTATAGAGTTACTAAACTGAAAGAGTTTGATACAAATGCTTATGATTGGGTAATGAGATCTGAGCCAAAAACATGGGCAAGGGCATTTTTTTCAACACATGTTAAGTGTGAAGCATTGCAGAATAACATATGTGAATCATTCAATGCCTATATACTAAAGGCAAGGGACATTCCAATTCTTAGTATGTTTGAGTGGATAAGGAGAAGAATACTGAAGAGATTTCATGTCAAGTACACTGCCATGCTGAAATACAAGGGAGACATTTGCCCAAATGCACAAGACACTTTGGAAAAGCTAAAGTTTGAGAGCAGGAATTGCTTTTGCACTCTTGTAGGTGAGAGAAGATATGAAGTGGACTTCTATGACACCACTAATGTGGTTAATTTGATACATCAGTCATGCACATGTAGAATGTGGGAATTGTCAGGTATACCATGCAAGCATGCTGTGTCTGCTATTTATACAAATAGGGAGCAGCCTGAAAAGTATGTACACAAGTACTTTCATAAGGATACCTATTTTTCTATTTACAATTATGTCCTTCATCCACTACCTGGACAGTATGACTGGGAGAAAACAAATTTGCCTGATATACAGCCTGCCATGGTTAGGAAGCCAGCAGGCAAACCTAAGAAAAGAAGGATTAGGGCTATTGATGAACCTAGAAATCCTTTCAAATTGACAAGAGCTGGAGGCACAGTATATTGTGGCAATTGCAAGCAAAAAGGCCATAATGTTAGGGGATGTAAAGCTGCATTAACAAGAGATACACCTTGGCAGAGGAGACAAAGATTAAGCAGAGCCAAGAAAATGGTTAGTAATGTCATTTAATATATGGCTATTAATATTGTTTCCATATGAGTATTTACTTATAATTTTCCTAATATTTATATTGCTAAAATATAGGGTGAGCAAAATATCAATGAACGGCATAATGTGACACAAAGCACATCAACTACAGGACCACCCTCATCAAAGAATGGTAAAAAATATGGTTAGACAAATTTTCATTAATTATCATTTTAATTATATTGTTTAGTGATGATGTTTACTTATTTAGTTTATAATTTTATGATTAGCTAAGGAAAAAAGGTAGGCTTATGAAGGAATGCACAGCATCAGCTTCACAACCAACCATATCTACTATTGACAATGTATAACAGACATTTGTCCCATTTTAGTTACTTAAATTTATAACATCAAATACGTTTATTAATGTTTGTGATAAATGTGCAATTATTTCATTTAGAGTGAGGCAAGTTATACTAGGTGCAAGCAATCAAATTCTTAGCCAGTCAGAACACACAATAAGGTATTACAAGTTGTCATTTAATTTCTTAATACTTCATAGGATTTGGGCTGTTTGATAGATGATGGTATTTGGTTTTCAAATAATAGCAGCCTATGGGTCAATTTATACCACCAAAGCAACAACAAGCAACTTCAACCAAGGGACTAATAACAAAGCTCAAAACTTTGCAACCCACCAAATGTACTTCTTAAGAATTTCCTATTTCAGCTCCACCATCAAGTTACAAGAATTTCAAGAGAGCATCTAAACTTGCATCACATATCCCTGAAAAATGACTAAAATTTTATATGGATAGTGACAGTATATTATATCTTGGTGTTTATTTTACATTTTGTTCTATGTTGTATAAACACTAAATAGCTCTATATGGTTTATTTTGGATGAAGAAAACAATGCTAAATATAGGGTGGACATGGTGGCTGCTGAATTTTAAGATTTTTATTTTATAGATGGTTTTTGGTAGAATTCCATGTTGACAGCTTTTATTTTAGGCAAATTGGATGTAAGCAACCGGGTGTAAGCAGTTGATTAATGGATATTGCAGTTTGTTTATGTTTGCCAATAATGAGTTTGCTAATATAGACTGCACTTTAGTTATCTTTGTATTTATCCAGTTCATCAATGGTTATTGGAGTGTAGATGAGAATTTGTTGAATATGGTTGTAATTGTTAATCTACTATTCAGTTCATAAATAACCTCAAAGAAGAATTCTGCAGCAGCTTTATGTCCTAGTCTTTCAAATTTGTAGTCACATATTCATAATGCATTTTGCCTATTGTGCTTTGTATTTTATGCTTAAAACATTTAGGTGCATTTTTTGTAATGCCAATTTTAAGTAAATCTTGTATAAATCTCACTCCAACTTGAATTTCTGAAAGTTGTCAAATGCAATGATTCACAAATGAACTCAGTACAATATGGAGAATTGAACTACTGGTTGGATGCTGCTTGCAGTATGGCTTGCTGCAATAGTTATGTATTGGAAGATGAAGCCAACAATCTCAGCATAATATGTCAGCACATGCAACCAATTACACAATCTCAGTAAACGTATACCATATCAAATGGTTAATTCATTACATAATCATAGTACCAATTACATATACTAGTACTGAAAATAGGCAATTACAACTATTACAGATAAAAGGGTAAGCATTGAGCAAAACATGGCTTCACTTTGGCATTTACACAAACACCTTATGTGCATAAATATCAGTACTTGAACTCCTAACAAAACCATCAATGCCTCCCACAACCAATCAACCCCCAACCCATCACGGCAGATATAATAATCCACGATCATGTCCTATTTTGGTGCACTTCACATTACAGTAACTCTTCACCCAAAACAAGACGAATGCTAAACTGAAATCGATAAAAAAGGTCCTCACCATCGATGGAAACTTGTAGGAATTAATTTGCTTCTGTTGGGTAAGCAAAAGCATAGATTGATCATGTGCAATTTTACAATCATTCTCTAAATGACTAATTTTTTTTTATTATCCTTAATCTCTGCCAACAATTCAATCTCCCTAGCTTGACAGTCACTAATTTCATCCTCACAATCTGCAATCTTCTCATTCATTCGGGCAACAATTCCTTCGCACCTTCTATAAGGTATCTCATCTACCCATCGAAAGAAAGAACATTTCTTCCGATCCGTACCAAATCTTCCACAGCCACGAAATTTCCTCCCTTCATTTCCATCTGTGGTTGCAGTTCTAATGGGTGAAACTACCCCACAATGACATAGTTGAACTCTGGAGCTTGAAATTTCTCCTCGACTTTGCTCAGATTCTGAGTGAGATGTCATCCTTCAGCTCTCCTTTCACTATATTCACCAAGTTTTCAACTAAAATTAAGTATCGAAAGGGATACAGGAAAAATGGGTTAAAAGCCAAACGAAGAAGATCCAGATGGTTGGAACATATTATTTTTTTATTCTCATTATTTTACTTTGTATTTATTGATGTAATTATATTTAAGTTTAAAATTAACTTAATTTTGATTGGTTATATGGAGTTTGGTGGGGTTTATTAAAGCTACGTCAGCGCTAATTTAATGGATATTGATGTTTTGGACCATTAGCACTAATGGAGTATACTACACGATACTAATTTGACAAAAATAAAACCACGATCCTTTATGTGTCAAAATGTGTTTCCCAAAAACAAAAATCATTTCATTGAATGGATAGATCCTTCGGAAAGGCGTGTGCTTCCAAAACGAAATTATCAAGCTGTATATAGGACAATTTAAACTTCAAGAATTTGACAAGAGAGCAAATAAATTAGGAATAATCACAATAGTCAAGGACAAAATTACTGTTTTTCAATAGAAAAAATCCAGGATATTTCGGAGTTCAAATTACCTATACATAGGTTAACACAAACAATTATAAATTATTACGAAAATAAGTTTTTATAAGAATTTTTTTTAATTAAGGGTATTAAATAGCTATAATTAACAAAATTTGCACAGTTTAAGTTTTTTTTTAACCATTGAACCTTAGAAATATATTAGAAATTATTAATTTATAATAATAATAGTAATAAAGGAATCGATAATAAAAATATAATAAAATAAATATAAGCCAAACCTAGAGTCAGAATACTTCTCTTTTACATATTGTGAAAATTTTTTACTATATTTAATTCATTCTTTAATTATTAAATTTATAATTCTTATTCAACTTATCTTTACATTATTGAAAATTTAATTTTAAAATATTTTTTTACTTACTTTTAAAATTAAAATTTTTATTAAAATTTTTCCTAAGGTAAATATATGGTGAAACTATAAAAAAATGTTATTGAATCCAAATAAATAAAATACTTTCTATAGTACACTGGTTGAATTCCAATCAATTGAAAAATAATTTATTAAATAATTGTTAATTAAATTAGTTTTTATTATATTAAAGAACTTTATATACAGTTTAAATTCAAATAGGAATCAATCTAACCAATTAAATAAATAAATTTTTCTTTTTTTTACTTATATATATATATATAATATTTGGAGTACGTGTGATGTGCATCAAATTATATATGTGAAAAAATATGTAAAAAATCAATTTTTACACAATATTTTTATTTATATGGTCGATACTGTTTTCAATTTAATTATATAAAAATAAAAATAGTACTAAAGTAATTAAGTAATTGTATTTAATTATTTATATAATTAAAATTAGTATAAGAATAAATTAGTATTTTATGTAAATTAAGAATGTACTAAATGCGATTATATCAAATTATATAGGAAAATATAAAATTGTGAATGAGTATAAGGGAAAGTGAGATTTGTTAAGAAAATTTTATAAATAAAATATAATTTAATAATTTTATATTTTTTATGGGTGTGTAGATTTAGTCATATACTTTTTTATGCTTTATATTTTTTTATATAATTCTATAAAAAATATAATAAATATGAAAAAGTTAGACGTAAAAGATATCATTTACGTTATTTAGGAGTCGATGAGTCTACGTTATTCAAAAGTTGATGAGTAACAAATATCAATATTATTATAAATAAAATATAGATTATTGTACCATTGAGGTTTTTTTTTAAAAGATTTTTTAGCTTTTGTACATGATTATTCGTTCTCATCATCATCACCTATCATTTTATCAATGATTACTTATTTTCTTTTTTAGAAAACTATCTATTCGATAATATTTTTTAATTAACATTCACGTTTCTAAATAATTAAGTTCCTTATAGAATGCCATTAGACCTTCTCTTTGATTTTCTGATATTAGCGATACAGGGTAATAATTAAGCCGTCTACCCGTAAGAAAATATCTTCATTTTTGTGCCTCTAAACCCCTAAAAAAACTTAATACGATTAATTAAATAAATATTTTTTTAAAATATGATAATTAAAGTTTATTGAGAAGTGCATTTCTTTTTTAATAATTAATTTTTTTATAATGTGTGTTATATATTATTTATACTTGTTGTACATAATTTTTTTATATTATATTGTAATTTTAATTTAATTTTACTTTCAGCATGACTTTATATTTTATTATTCTGTTATTAGTTTAAATATAATTAATACAAATTCAAATTAAATTAATTAATTTATATTTTTAGTACTTATTATTTTGACATTGCATTTTAATAAACCAAAAAATTTTTTTCACTATATTAAAATAATTGTCTTTTCCTATTAATTATATAGTTTATATTAATTAAAATGATTTTTTTTCCAACTTACCTATGAAACGTAATGCAATTTGTATGGCTTTTAACACCATTGATAATGATATATTGTAAAAAAAAAGATATTATTTAATAAATTTTATTTGTTTTTTATATAAATATTATTCTTTTAATATTAAATTATTAAGCATTAAAAAGTTTTTCATCGATATATAATTTTATGATAACTTTTTAATTCATTTAAATTTTTAAAGTTAACCTTTAGTTAAAAATTTTAATTGATGTATAAGTTTATAAGAGTATACATTTAAATTACATGAAAATTTATATTTAAATTCGATTATGCTAAGTTTCGTATCACATGTAAAATTTACTGTTGGCCACGCTCTTAATTAATTGAAAGAGGGAAAATATCATGAATTTTATAAATACATTTAAAAAAAAATTTCTATCATGGTAATGGTTTCGTTGTTTATTGAAAATAAAATTTATGACAATAATTAGAGTTAAATGGAATTAGGGTATGTTAATAATAATTAGAATTCGTATAATTGAAAAACTTTATAATTAATTCAATTTTAACATGAATTATTATTATGAAAAAATTGAATTTTTATAAGTGTTAAGTAATCCTTTATTTATCAATATTAATACATATGTAAGGTGCCTTGTTTGCTAATTTAATATGTTGTATTTTATTTTATTAGTAAATATAATTTAAATTATTAATTATCATTAAATGATATTGATATGGAGAACACATGATATTAACATGATAATACGTTAACGCTATGTATTCACCATATAAACATCACATTAGCGTAGAAAATGCTAAATGATCTAATTATACATGTCTCAATTTTGTCTCATATAATTTTTTTAATTTAAATTTAAATTTAATTATTTAAATTTAAAATTTTAAAATTAAGATTTAAAATTTAGGATTTACAATTTAGAGTTTAGAATTTTAGAATTTAAAACTTAGAATTTAAAATTTAAGTTTTTAAGGCTTAAGTTTAAAATTTTAAAATTTAAGGTTTAAAATTTTAAAATTTAAAATATTTAAGTTTAGATATTAAAATTTAGGGTTTAAATTTTTAAAATTAATTTAAAGCACAGGTATTTTATATTTAAAAAATTTTTTTTTTTTTGAGTTGGAATTGGTGAGTAATTGTGTGTGTTACAACTGGCTTATAACCCCCGGTGCGCATAAAGAATTTCACAGCTGTTAAAATACCAAAATAGTTAAGGTACCAACCCCGTTGTCCGGCGAACAAGCAAATATTCCAGGCTGGAATTTAGAATCTACACCACTAAAGACTTCTTCTCCGTCTTTTATATCCTTGGAGATTCTGAGATTTATTTGTTTAAAAATCGATTCTTCCTTGCAGTCCTCTCCGGCTCTCCCTGTACTAACTTCGTCGTCTCTACAGGTAATCTTCCATAGTTTTCCTTGTTCTCAACTGAATCACATCACTCTGATTTTAGCTTTTGTTTCAACAACTTTTCAATCTGATTATTTAATTTTATATTTTTATATGAATTTTTTGAAAATTTCTCTTTATAATTCTGAATCTGTAGAAAAGAAAATTGCCCTTTCACCGCCTATATATATTTCATCCTTTATTCTTTTTTAATTTACTGAAGCTTCGAGTGATGGCTGTTACTGTTCGTCAAATGTCTCTGATTGTTGCGACTCTGGGGGCACTATCCTTCATTTTTGGGATAATCGCCGAAAATAAGAAGGTATTGATCTCCTAGGTTTAATTTCAATTGGGCCCTTTTCTATTTGTTTGCATTTTTTTCTTTTTATAATTTTGTTTGTTTTATAGCCTGCAGCTGGAACACCCATCACTGGTAAAGGTGTTGTTATTTGCAAGTATCCATCTGATCCTTCGGTTGTATTGGGATATCTCTCTTTCGCATTCCTCGTTGCATCTGCGGTGGCTGGGTTTCTGTCTCTATTCTATCCTTACAAAGGAAAATCTGTGCCGCAGTCTGCAATGTTTCGAAGTACCAGTTTCCTTGTATTCTTCAACATTGCCTTGTAAGTATAATTTTGTCATTTTGCAATTACTCTTTGATCTGTCTTTTATCCCCTTTTATCAAATATTAAATATTAAATGGTATTTATGTGTGTACACATCTCAGGTTTACAGCAGGA